>NW_028295792.1:1400879-2801758 GCF_964341445.2 Mesoplodon mirus | reverse complement strand
AGTCCCTTTCACTGAGGAAGGTGTAGGTCTCGTCTATTCCATAGTTGGTTTTTGGAACGGTACCTGTGCTTATATAAAACTCTGGTTTGATGCATCACCCCACCTCTCCTTCCCCCTTAAGCAGGCATAAGAGTGTTTTCTAAATGTGAGACTCTGTTCTCTTGCCTAACTCAGTTCATGTGTAGCCATGTTTACAGGATCTTCCTAAGTGATATCTTATGATAAGTTTCTTTTTCTGTGTGACTTCTTTCACTTAGAATCATCGTACCTGAATCCACTCATTTTGCTGCTACTGGTCTTATGACATTGATTTCATGGCTGAGGGATATTCCATCGTACGTAAGTTCCACAATGTTTGGAACCATTTTTATATTTCCTGGGATATTTCAGGTGTACCCAGGTTGAGGTTCTTGTAAGCAGTGCAGCCCTCAATTTGGGGGTGGCTCTGTCTTATGGATTTTCAGTTTTCCCAAGGTATATTCCCTAGACCGGAAGTGCCCTTGGCTCTGTAGCTCTGTTGTTTACTTGTTTTAGGGAACACAATGCACTCCTCCAGTGAGGCAGTTGGCAACTTACATCCCGCCCATCAGCATAACAAGGCTCCCTGTTCTCCAGGGCCTGTCTTGCCTTTCTGGTTTTTACACATTTTGTGGATGTCCCTTTTGACCGTTGGGAAGTGATACTTCTTTGTAGTGCAGATTTGCATTGCCCGCTTGCTTGCTTGGCCAAAAAGGGTGTATGCGTTTTCTCCTGAATATATTCAGGAGAAAACGTGTACGCGCTTTTTGGCCAAGTGCATCATTGTCGAAGTTGTGCCCCTCTTCCTGTGCTTTACAGGCGATTCCAACGTACCTCTTGAAATCTGTTTCCTGCTATTCTGCCTCGCTTTCAAGTCCGCCTCGTTGCCTTCCCTCAACAGATTTTTGGACGATAGTTGGCCTTGATTACTCTGCCAGTTTGTGAATTGCTGTGCCCCTGAGCTCCATTTTTCAACTCGTTGTTTTGTGAGCTGAACGCAAGTCCAAACTTTTGGTTCAGGACCTATACTGGTTCCCGGTAGGTGGCTGAGACTTTGGTTAATTCTTCTTCCTGGCAGGAAATTAGAGTGACATGTGCCCATCCAAATGCCTAACAGCTACTCTCTCATTGGTTCTCCCTCTTCCCTTTCATACTCTGCCAAATTGGCAACCTGTGCGAACCAGGAGCTTAAACGGGCTGTCTCTCCAATTTGGGAGATTGATAGGAAAGCAGTTGGAAAGTCAAACCGGAGCACCAGGAGAGGGGCTCTTCGTTGAGTTTTAGAAACCTTTCGTATTCACAGTGTGTCCATTCTCTAGGTTTCCCGTACATGTTATAGCTGTAGTAATATTCCCTTCAACCTGGAGGGCTGGGACCCATGGAATGGGTGCCATGCATTATTGCTTTAAAGGGTCTGCATTTGCTCAACCAATCTCACCAGTTCTCTCTGTCCCAAGTGTCCAGCCTCATGCCACATCCAGCTGTCATTGTAGATAGGGTCATTCCAGGTTGCATCAGAGACCCTGAAGGAATTGTAAAGAATTTCCCTGTTTCTTTGTTCTGTTTTTGAAATTCCTTTTTAGAGTGTGTTTGAGCTGATTCTCGCTGCCATGTTTATGCCAGTCTAGACACACTTGATTCCCTTACGGAGACATATCAATACATAGGTTTTAAGATTCTTACTAGTCAGATCTATTCCTCTGCGGGAAATATGGGCTTTTGAGTCCCTTTCACTGAGGAAGGTGTAGGTCTTCTCTATTCCATAGTTGGTTTTTGGAACGGTACCTGTGCTTATATCAAACTCTGGTTTGATGCATCACCCCACCTCTCCTTCCCCCTTAAGCAGGCATAAGAGTGTTTTCTAAATGTGAGACCCTGTTCTCTTGCCTAACTCAGTTCATGTGTAGCCATGTTTACAGGATCTTCCTAAGTGATATCTTATGATAAGTTTCTTTTTCTGTGTGACTTCTTTCACTTAGAATCATCGTACCTGAATCCACTCATTTTGCTGCTACTGGTCTTATGACATTGATTTCGTGGCTGAGGGATATTCCATCGTACGTAAGTTCCACAATGTTTGGAACCATTTTTATATTGCCTGGGATATTTCAGGTGTACCCAGGTTGAGGTTCTTGTAAGCAGTGCAGCCCTCAATTTGGGGGTGGCTCTGTCTTATGGATTTTCAGTTTTCCCAAGGTATATTCCCCAGACTGGAAGTGCCCTTGGCTCTGTAGCTCTGTTGATTACTTGTTTTAGGGAACACAATGCACTCCTCCAGTGAGGCAGTTGGCAACTTACATCCCGCCCATCAGCATAACAAGGCTCCCTGTTCTCCAGGGCCTGTCTTGCCTTTCTGGTGTTTACACATTTTCTGGATGTCCCTTTTGACCGGTGGGAAGTGATACTTCTTTGTAGTGCAGATTTGCATTGCCCGCTTGCTTGCTTGGCCAAAAAGGGTGTATGCGTTTTCTCCTGAATATATTCAGGAGAAAACGCATACGCCCTTTTTGGCCTAGGGCATCATTGTCGAAGTTGTGCCCCTCTTCCTGTGCTTTACAGGTGAGTCCAACGTACCTCTTGAAATCTGTTTCCTGCTATTCTGCCTCGCTTTCAAGTCCGCCTCGTTGCCTACCCTCAACAGATTTTTGGACGATACTTGGCCTTGATTACTCTGCCAGTTTGTGAATTGCTGTGTCCCTGAGCTCCATTTTTCAACTCGTTTTTTTGTGAGCTGAACGCAAGTCCAAACTTTTGGTTCAGGACCTATACTGGTTCCCGGTGGGTGGCTGAGACTTTGGTTAATTCTTCTTCCTGCCGGGAAATTAGAGTGACATGTGCCCATCCAAATGCCTAACAGCTACTCTCTCATTGGTTCTCCCTCTTCCCTTTCATCCTCTGCCAAATTGGCAACCTGTACGAACCAGGAGATTAAAGGGGCTCTCTCTCCAAGTTGGGAGATTGATAGGAAAGCAGTTGGAAAGTCAAACCGGAGCACCAGGAGAGGGGCTCTTAGTTGAGTTTTAGAAACCTTTCGTATTCACAGTGTGTCCATTCTCTAGGTTTCCCGTACATGTTATAGCTGTAGTAATATTCCCTTCAACCTGGAGAGCTGGGACCCATGGAATGGGTGCCATGCATTATTGCTTTAAAGGGTCTGCATTTGCTCACCCAATCTGACCAATCCTCTCAGTCCCAAGTGTCCAGCCTCATTCCACATCCATCTGTCATTGTAGATAGAGTCATTCCAGGTGGCATCCGAGACCTTGAAGGAATTGTAAAGAATTTACCTGTTTCTTTGTTCTGTTTTTGAAATTCCTTTTTAGAGTGGGTTTGAGCTGATTCTCGCTGCCATGTTTATGCCAGTCTAGACACACTTGATTCCCTTACGGAGACATATCAATACATAGGTTTTAAGATTCTTACTAGTCAGATCTATTCCTCTGCGGGAAATATGGGGTTTTGAGTCCCTTTCACTGAGGAAGGTGTAGGTCTTGTCTATTCCATAGTTGGTTTTTGGAACGGTACCTGTGCTTATATCAAACTCTGGTTTGATGCATCACCCCACCTCTCCTTCCCCCTTAAGCAGGCATAAGAGTTTTTTCTAAATGTGAGACTCTGTTCTCTTGCCTAACTCATTTCATGTGTAGCCATGTTTACAGGATCTTTCTAAGTGATATCTTATGATAAGTTTCTTTTCCTGTGTGACTTCTTTCACTTAGAATCATCGTACCTGAATCCACTCATTTTGCTGCTACTGGTCTTATGACATTGATTTCGTGGCTGAGGGATATTCCATCGGACGTAAGTTCCACAATGTTTGGAACCATTTTTATATTGCCTGGGATATTTCAGGTGTACCCAGGTTGAGGTTCTTGTAAGCAGTGCAGCCCTCAATTTGGGGGTGGCTCTGTCTTATGGATTTTCAGTTTTCCCAAGGTATATTCCCTAGACTGGAAGTGCCCTTGGCTCTGTAGCTCTGTTGTTTACTTCTTTTAGGGAACACAATGCACTCCTCCAGTGAGGCAGTTGGCAACTTACATCCCGCCCATCAGCATAAGAGGGCTCCCTGTTCTCCAGGGCCTGTCTTGCCTTTCTGGTTTTTTACACATTTTGTGGATGTCCCTTTTGACCGGTGGGAAGTGATACTTCTTTGTAGTGCAGATTTGCATTGCCCGCTTGCTTGCTTGGCCAAAAAGTGCGTATGCGTTTTCTCCTGAATATATTCAGGAGAAAACGCATACGCCCTTTTTGGCCAAGTGCATCATTGTCGAAATTGTGCCCCTCTTCCTGTGCTTTACAGGCCATTCCAACGTACCTCTTGAAATCTGTTTCCTGCTATTCTGCCTCGCTTTCAAGTCCGCCTCGTTGCCTTCCCTCAACAGATTTTTGGACGATAGTTGGCCTTGATTACTCTGCCAGTTTGTGAATTGCTGTGCCCCTGAGCTCCATTTTTCAACTCGTTTTTTGTGAGCTGAACGCAAGTCCAAACTTTTGGTTCAGGACCTATACTGGTTCCCGGTGGGTGGCTGAGACTTTGGTTAATTCTTCTTCCTGCCGGGAAATTAGAGTGACATGTGCCCATCCAAATGCCTAGCATCTACTCTCTCATTGGTTCTCCCTCTTCCCTTTCATCCTCTGCCAAATTGGCAACCTGTGCGAACCAGGAGCTTAAAGGGGCTGTCTCTCCAAGTTGGGAGATTGATAGGAAAGCAGTTGGAAAGTCAAACCGGAGCACCAGGAGAGGGGCTCTTCGTTGAGTTTTAGAAACCTGTCGTATTCACGGTGTGTCCATTCTCTAGGTTTCCCGTACACGTTATAGCTGTAGTAATATTCCCTTCAACCTGGAGAGCTGGGACCCATGGAATGGGTGCCATGCATTATTGCTTTAAAGGGTCTGCAATTGCTCACCCAATCTCACCAATCCTCTCAGTCCCAAGTGTGCAGCCTTATGCCACATCCAGCTGTCATTGTAGATAGGGTCATTCCAGGTTGCATCAGAGACCCTGAAGGAATTGTAAAGAATTTCCCTGTTTCTTTGTTCTGTTTTTGAAATTCCTTTTTAGAGTGGGTTTGAGCTGATTCTCGCTGCCCTGTTTATGCCAGTCTAGACACACTTGATTCCCTTACGGAGACATATCAATACATAGGTTTTAAGATTCTTACTAGTCAGATCTATTCCTCTGCGGGAAATATGGGGTTTTGAGTCCCTTTCACTGAGGAAGGTGTAGGTCTTGTCTATTCCATAGTTGGTTTTTGGAACGGTACCTGTGCTTATATCAAACTCGGGTTTGATGCATCACCCCACCTCTCCTTCCCCCTTAAGCAGGCATAAGAGTGTTTTCTAAATGTGAGACTCTGTTCTCTTGCCTAACTCAGTTCATGTGTAGCCATGTTTACAGGATCTTCCTAAGTGATATCTTATGATAAGTTTCTTTTCCTGTGTGACTTCTTTCACTTAGAATCACCGTACCTGAATCCACTCATTTTGCTGCTACTGGTCTTATGACATTGATTTCGTGGCTGAGGGGTATTCCATCGTACGAAAGTTCCACAATGTTTGGAACCATTTTTATATTTCCTGGGATATTTCAGGTGTACCCAGGTTGAGGTTCTTGTAAGCAGTGCAGCCCTCAATTTGGGGGTGGCTCTGTCTTATGGATTTTCAGTTTTCCCAAGGTATATTCCCTAGACTGGAAGTGCCCTTGGCTCTGTAGCTCTGTTGTTTACTTGTTTTAGGGAACACAATGCACTCCTCCAGTGAGGCAGTTGGCAACTTACATCCCGCCCATCAGCATAACAAGGCTCCCTGTTCTCCAGGGCCTGTCTTGCCTTTCTGGTTTTTTACACATTTAGCGGATGTCCCTTTTGACCGGTGGGAAGTGATACTTCTTTGTAGTGCAGATTTGCATTGCCCGCTTGCTTGCTTGGCCAAAAAGGGCGTATGTGTTTTCTCCTTAATATATTCAGGAGAAAACGCATACGCCCTTTTTGGACAAGTGCATCATTGTCGAAGTTGTGCCCCTCTTCCTGTGCTTTACAGGCGAGTCCAACGTACCTCTTGAAATCTGTTTCCTGCTATTCTGCCTCGCTTTCAAGTCCGCCTCGTTGCCTTCCCTCAACAGATTTTTGGACGATAGTTGGCCTTGATTACTCTGCCAGTTTGTGAATTGCTGTGCCCCTGAGCTCCATTTTTCAACTCGTTTTTTGTGAGCTGAACGCAAGTCCAAACTTTTGGTTCAGGAACTATACTGGTTCCCGGTGGGTGGCTGAGACTTTGGTTCATTCTTCTTCCTGCCGGGAAATTAGAGTGACATGTGCCCATCCAAATGCCTAGCAGCTACTCTCTCATTGGTTCTCCCTCTTCCCTTTCATCCTCTGCCAAATTGGCAACCTGTGCGAACCAGGAGCTTAAAGGGGCTGTCTCTCCAAGTTGGGAGATTGATAGGAAAGCAGTTGGAAAGTCAAACCGGAGCACCAGGAGAGGGGCTCTTCGTTGAGTTTTAGAAACCTGTCGTATTCACAGTGTGTCCATTCTCTAGGTTTCCCGTACACGTTATAGCTGTAGTAATATTCCCTTCAACCTGGAGAGCTGGGACCCATGGAATGGGTGCCATGCATTATTGCTTTAAAGGGTCTGCAATTGCTCACCCAATCTCACCAATCCTCTCAGTCCCAAGTGTCCAGCCTTATGCCAAATCCAGCTGTCATTGTAGATAGGGTCATTCCAGGTTGCATCAGAGACCCTGAAGGAATTGTGAAGAATTTCCCTGTTTCTTTGTTCTGTTTTTGAAATTCCTTTTTAGAGTGGGTTTGAGCTGATTCTCGCTGCCATGTTTATGCCAGTCTAGACACACTTGATTCCCTTACGGAGACATATCAGTACATAGGTTTTAAGATTCTTACTAGTCAGATCTATTCCTCTGCGGGAAATATGGGGTTTTGAGTCCCTTTCACTGAGGAAGGTGTAGGTCTTGTCTATTCCATAGTTGGTTTTTGGAACGGTACCTGTGCTTATATCAAACTCTGGTTTGATGCATCACCCCACCTCTCCATCCCCCATAAACAGGCATAAGAGTGTTTTCTAAATGTGAGACTCTGTTCTCTTGCCTAACTCAGTTCATGTGTAGCCATGTTTACAGGATCTTCCTAAGTGATATCTTATGATAAGTTTCTTTTCCTGTGTGACTTCTTTCACTTAGAATCATCGTACCTGAATCCACTCATTTTGCTGCTACTGGTCTTATGACATTGATTTCGTGGCTGAGGGATATTCCATCGTACGTAAGTTCCACAATGTTTGGAACCATTTTTATATTTCCTGGGATACTTCAGGTGTACCCAGGTTGAGGTTCTTGTATGCAGTGCAGCCCTCAATTTGGGGGTGGCTCCGTCTTATGGATTTTGAGTTTTCCCAAGGTATATTCCCTAGACTGGAAGTGCCCTTGGCTCTGTAGCTCTGTTGTTTACTTGTTTTAGGGAACACAATGCACTCCTCCAGTGAGGCAGTTGGAAACTTACATCCCGCCCATCAGCATAACAGGGCTCCCTGTTCTCCAGGGCCTGTCTTGCCTTTCTGGTTTTTTACACATTTTGTGGATGTCCCTTTTGACCGGTGGGAAGTGATACTTCTTTGTAGTGCAGATTTGCATTGCCCGCTTGCTTGCTTGGCCAAAAAGGGCGTATGCGTTTTCTCCTGAATATATTCAGGAGAAAACGCATACGCCCTTTTTGGCCAAGTGCATCATTGTCGAAGTTGTGCCCCTCTTCCTGTGCTTTACAGGCGATTCCAACGTACCTCTTGAAATCTGTTTCCTGCTATTCTGCCTCGCTTTCAAGTCCGCCTCGTTGCCTTCCCTCAACAGATTTTTGGACGATAGTTGGCCTTGATTACTCTGCCAGTTTGTGAATTGCTGTGCTCCTGAGCTCCATTTTTCAACTCGTTTTTTGTGAGCTGAACGCAAGTCCAAACTTTTGGTTCAGGACCTATACTGGTTCCCGGTGGGTGGCTGAGACTTTGGTTAATTCCTCTTCCTGCCAGGAAATTAGAGTGACATGTGCCCATCCAAATGCCTAGCAGCTACTCTCTCATTGGTTCTCCCTCTTCCCTTTCATCCTCTGCCAAATTGGCAACCTGTGCGAACCAGGAGCTTAAAGGGGCTGTCTCTCCAAGTTGGGAGATTGATAGGAAAGCAGTTGGAAAGTCAAACCAGAGCACCAGGAGAGGGGCTCTTCGTTGAGTTTTAGAAACCTGTCGTATTCACAGTGTGTCCATTCTCTAGGTTTCCCGTACACGTTATAGCTGTAGTAATATTCCCTTCAACCTGGAGAGCTGGGACCCATGGAATGGGTGCCATGCATTATTGCTTTAAAGGGTCTGCATTTGCTCACCCAATCTCACCAATCCTCTCAGTCCCAAGTGTCCAGCCTTATGCCACATCCAGCTGTCATTGTAGATAGGGTCATTCCAGGTTGCATCCGAGACCCTGAAGGAATTGTAAAGAATTTCCCTGTTTCTTTGTTCTGTTTTTGAAATTTCTTTTTAGAGTGGGTTTGAGCTGATTCTCGCTGCCATGTTTATGCCAGTCTAGACACACTTGATTCCCTTATGGAGACATATCAGTACATAGGTTTTAAGATTCTTACTAGTCAGATCGATTCCTCTGCGGGAAATATGGGGTTTTGAGTCCCTTTCACTGAGGAAGGTGTAGGTCTTGTCTATTCCATAGTTGGTTTTTGGAACGGTACCTGTGCTTATATCAAACTCGGGTTTGATGCATCACCCCACCTCTCCTTCCCCCTTAAGCAGGCATAAGAGTTTTTTCTAAATGTGAGACTCTGTTCTCTTGCCTAACTCAGTTCATGTGTAGCCATGTTTACAGGATCTTTCTAAGTGATATCTTATGATAAGTTTCTTTTCCTGTGTGACTTCTTTCACTTAGAATCATCGTACCTGAATCCACTCATTTTGCTGCTACTGGTCTTATGACATTGATTTCGTGGCTGAGGGGTATTCCATCGTACGAAAGTTCCACAATGTTTGGAACCATTTTTATATTTCCTGGGATATTTCAGGTGTACCCAGGTTGAGGTTCTTGTAAGCAGTGCAGCCCTCAATTTGGGGGTGGCTCTGTCTTATGGATTTTCAGTTTTCCCAAGGTATATTCCCTAGACTGGAAGTGCCCTTGGCTCTGTAGCTCTGTTGTTTACTTGTTTTAGGGAACACAATGCACTCCTCCAGTGAGGCAGTTGGCAACTTACATCCCGCCCATCAGCATAACAAGGCTCCCTGTTCTCCAGGGCCTGTCTTGCCTTTCTGGTTTTTTACACATTTAGCGGATGTCCCTTTTGACCGGTGGGAAGTGATACTTCTTTGTAGTGCAGATTTGCATTGCCCGCTTGCTTGCTTGGCCAAAAAGGGCGTATGTGTTTTCTCCTTAATATATTCAGGAGAAAACGCATACGCCCTTTTTGGACAAGTGCATCATTGTCGAAGTTGTGCCCCTCTTCCTCTGCTTTACAGGCGAGTCCAACGTACCTCTTGAAATCTGTTTCCTGCTATTCTGCCTCGCTTTCAAGTCCGCCTCGTTGCCTTCCCTCAACAGATTTTTGGACGATAGTTGGCCTTGATTACTCTGCCAGTTTGTGAATTGCTGTGCCCCTGAGCTCCATTTTTCAACTCGTTTTTTGTGAGCTGAACGCAAGTCCAAACTTTTGGTTCAGGAACTATACTGGTTCCCGGTGGGTGGCTGAGACTTTGGTTCATTCTTCTTCCTGCCGGGAAATTAGAGTGACATGTGCCCATCCAAATGCCTAGCAGCTACTCTCTCATTGGTTCTCCCTCTTCCCTTTCATCCTCTGCCAAATTGGCAACCTGTGCGAACCAGGAGCTTAAAGGGGCTGTCTCTCCAAGTTGGGAGATTGATAGGAAAGCAGTTGGAATGTCAAAACGGAGCACCAGGAGAGGGGCTCTTCGTTGAGTTTTAGAAACCTGTCGTATTCACAGTGTGTCCATTCTCTAGGTTTCCCGTACACGTTATAGCTGTAGTAATATTCCCTTCAACCTGGAGAGCTGGGACCCATGGAATGGGTGCCATGCATTATTGCTTTAAAGGGTCTGCAATTGCTCACCCAATCTCACCAATCCTCTCAGTCCCAAGTGTCCAGCCTTATGCCAAATCCAGCTGTCATTGTAGATAGGGTCATTCCAGGTTGCATCAGAGACCCTGAAGGAATTTTGAAGAATTTCCCTGTTTCTTTGTTCTGTTTTTGAAATTCCTTTTTAGAGTGGGTTTGAGCTGATTCTCGCTGCCATGTTTATGCCAGTCTAGACACACTTGATTCCCTTACGGAGACATATCAGTACATAGGTTTTAAGATTCTTACTAGTCAGATCTATAACTCTGCGGGAAATATGGGGTTTTGAGTCCCTTTCACTGAGGAAGGTGTAGGTCTTGTCTATTCCATAGTTGGTTTTTGGAACGGTACCTGTGCTTATATCAAACTCTGGTTTGATGCATCACCCCACCTCTCCATCCCCCATAAACAGGCATAAGAGTGTTTTCTAAATGTGAGACTCTGTTCTCTTGCCTAACTCAGTTCATGTGTAGCCATGTTTACAGGATCTTCCTAAGTGATATCTTATGATAAGTTTCTTTTCCTGTGTGACTTCTTTCACTTAGAATCATCGTACCTGAATCCACTCATTTTGCTGCTACTGGTCTTATGACATTGATTTCGTGGCTGAGGGATATTCCATCGTACGTAAGTTCCACAATGTTTGGAACCATTTTTATATTTCCTGGGATACTTCAGGTGTACCCAGGTTGAGGTTCTTGTATGCAGTGCAGCCCTCAATTTGGGGGTGGCTCCGTCTTATGGATTTTGAGTTTTCCCAAGGTATATTCCCTAGACTGGAAGTGCCCTTGGCTCTGTAGCTCTGTTGTTTACTTGTTTTAGGGAACACAATGCACTCCTCCAGTGAGGCAGTTGGAAACTTACATCCCGCCCATCAGCATAACAGGGCTCCCTGTTCTCCAGGGCCTGTCTTGCCTTTCTGGTTTTTTACACATTTTGTGGATGTCCCTTTTGACCGGTGGGAAGTGATACTTCTTTGTAGTGCAGATTTGCATTGCCCGCTTGCTTGCTTGGCCAAAAAGGGCGTATGCGTTTTCTCCTGAATATATTCAGGAGAAAACGCATACGCCCTTTTTGGCCAAGTGCATCATTGTCGAAGTTGTGCCCCTCTTCCTGTGCTTTACAGGCGATTCCAACGTACCTCTTGAAATCTGTTTCCTGCTATTCTGCCTCGCTTTCAAGTCCGCCTCGTTGCCTTCCCTCAACAGATTTTTGGACGATAGTTGGCCTTGATTACTCTGCCAGTTTGTGAATTGCTGTGCTCCTGAGCTCCATTTTTCAACTCGTTTTTTGTGAGCTGAACGCAAGTCCAAACTTTTGGTTCAGGACCTATACTGGTTCCCGGTGGGTGGCTGAGACTTTGGTTAATTCCTCTTCCTGCCAGGAAATTAGAGTGACATGTGCCCATCCAAATGCCTAGCAGCTACTCTCTCATTGGTTCTCCCTCTTCCCTTTCATCCTCTGCCAAATTGGCAACCTGTGCGAACCAGGAGCTTAAAGGGGCTGTCTCTCCAAGTTGGGAGATTGATAGGAAAGCAGTTGGAAAGTCAAACCAGAGCACCAGGAGAGGGGCTCTTCGTTGAGTTTTAGAAACCTGTCGTATTCACAGTGTGTCCATTCTCTAGGTTTCCCGTACACGTTATAGCTGTAGTAATATTCCCTTCAACCTGGAGAGCTGGGACCCATGGAATGGGTGCCATGCATTATTGCTTTAAAGGGTCTGCATTTGCTCACCCAATCTCACCAATCCTCTCAGTCCCAAGTGTCCAGCCTTATGCCACATCCAGCTGTCATTGTAGATAGGGTCATTCCAGGTTGCATCAGAGACCCTGAAGGAATTGTAAAGAATTTCCCTGTTTCTTTGTTCTGTTTTTGAAATTTCTTTTTAGAGTGGGTTTGAGCTGATTCTCGCTGCCATGTTTATGCCAGTCTAGACACACTTGATTCCCTTATGGAGACATATCAGTACATAGGTTTTAAGATTCTTACTAGTCAGATCTATTCCTCTGCGGGAAATATGGGGTTTTGAGTCCCTTTCACTGAGGAAGGTGTAGGTCTTGTCTATTCCATAGTTGGTTTTTGGAACGGTACCTGTGCTTATATCAAACTCGGGTTTGATGCATCACCCCACCTCTCCTTCCCCCTTAAGCAGGCATAAGAGTTTTTTCTAAATGTGAGACTCTGTTCTCTTGCCTAACTCAGTTCATGTGTAGCCATGTTTACAGGATCTTTCTAAGTGATATCTTATGATAAGTTTCTTTTCCTGTGTGACTTCTTTCACTTAGAATCATCGTACCTGAATCCACTCATTTTGCTGCTACTGGTCTTATGACATTGATTTCGTGGCTGAGGGATATTCCATCGTACGTAAGTTCCACAATGTTTGGAACCATTTTTATATTTCCTGGGATATTTCAGGTGTACCCAGGTTGAGGTTCTTGTAAGCAGTGCAGCCCTCAATTTGGGGGTGGCTCTGTCTTATGGATTTTCAGTTTTCCCAAGGTATATTCCCTAGACTGGAAGTGCCCTTGGCTCTGTAGCTCTGTTGTTTACTTGTTTTAGGGAACACAATGCACTCCTCCAGTGAGGCAGTTGGCAACTTACATCCCGCCCATCAGCATAACAGGGCTCCCTGTTCTCCAGGGCCTGTCTTGCCTTTCTGGTTTTTACACATTTTGTGGATGTCCCTTTTGACCGGTTGGAAGTGATACTTCTTTGTAGTGCAGATTTGCATTGCCCGCTTGCTTGCTTGGCCAAAAAGGGTGTATGCGTTTTCTCCTGAATATATTCAGGAGAAAACGCATACGCCCTTTTTGGCCAAGTGCATCATTGTCGAAGTTGTGCCCCTCTTCCTGTGCTTTACAGGCGATTCCAACGTACCTCTTGAAATCTGTTTCCTGCTATTCTGCCTTCTTTCAAGTCCGCCTCGTTGCCTTCCCTCAACAGATTTTTGGATGATAGTTGGCCTTGATTACTCTGCCAGTTTGTGAATTGCTGTGCCCCTGAGCTCCATTTTTCAACTCGTTTTTTGTGAGCTGAATGCAAGTCCAAACTTTTGGTTCAGGACCTATACTGGTTCCCGGTGGGTGGCTGAGACTTTGGTTAATTCTTCTTCCTGCCGGGAAATTAGAGTGACATGTGCCCATCCAAATGCCTAGCAGCTACTCTCTCATTGGTTCTCCCTCTTCCCTTTCATCCTCTGCCAAATTGGCAACCTGTGCGAACCAGGAGCTTAAAGGGGCTGTCTCTCCAAGTTGGGAGATTGATAGGAAAGCAGTTGGAAAGTCAAACCGGAGCACCAGGAGAGGGGCTCTTTGTTGAGTTTTAGAAACCTGTCGTATTCACAGTGTGTCGATTCTCTAGGTTTCCCTTACACGTTATAGCTGTAGTAATATTCCCTTCAACCTGGAGAGCTGGGACCCATGGAATGGGTGCCATGCATTATTGCTTTAAAGGGTCTGCAATTGCTCACCCAATCTCACCAATCCTCTCAGTCCCAAGTGTCCAGCCTTATGCCACATCCAGCTGTCATTGTAGATAGGGTCATTCCAGGTTGCATCAGAGACCCTGAAGGAATTGTGAAGAATTTCCCTGTTTCTTTCTTCTGTTTTTGAAATTCCTTTTTAGAGTGGGTTTGAGCTGATTCTAGCTGCCATGTTTATGCCAGTCTAGGCACACTTGATTCCCTTACGGAGACATATCAGTACATAGGTTTTAAGATTCTTACTAGTCAGATCTATTCCTCTGCGGGAAATATGGGGTTTTGAGTCCCTTTCACTGAGGAAGGTGTAGGTCTTGTCTATTCCATAGTTGGTTTTTGGAACGGTACCTGTGCTTATATCAAACTCGGGTTTGATGCATCACCCCGCCTCTCCTTCCCCCTTAAGCAGGCATAAGTGTGTTTTCTAAATGTGAGACTCTGTTCTCTTGCCTAACTCAGTTCATGTGTAGCCATGTTTACAGGATCTTCCTAAGTGATATCTTATGATAAGTTTCTTTTCCTGTGTGACTTCTTTCACTTAGAATCACCGTACCTGAATCCACTCATTTTGCTGCTACTGGTCTTATGACATTGATTTCGTGGCTGAGGGGTATTCCATCGTACGTAAGTTCCACAATGTTTGGAACCATTTTTATATTTCCTGGGATATTTCAGGTGTACCCAGGTTGAGGTTCTTGTAAGCAGTGCAGCCCTCAATTTGGGGGTGGCTCTGTCTTATGGATTTTCAGTTTTCCCAAGGTATATTCCCTAGACTGGAAGTGCCCTTGGCTCTGTAGCTCTGTTGTTTACTTGTTTTAGGGAACACAATGCACTCCTCCAGTGAGGCAGTTGGCAACTTACATCCCGCCCATCAGCATAACAGGGCTCCCTGTTCTCCAGGGCCTGTCTTGACTTTCTGGTTTTTTACACATTTTGCGGATGTCCCTTTTGACCGGTGGGAAGTGATACTTCTTTGTAGTGCAGATTTGCATTGCCCGCTTGCTTGCTTGGCCAAAAAGGGCGTATGCGTTTTCTCCTGAATATATTCAGGAGAAAACGCATACGCCCTTTTTGGCCAAGTGCATCATTGTCGAAGTTGTGCCCCTCTTCCTGTGCTTTACAGGCGATTCCAACGTACCTCTTGAAATCTGTTTCCTGCTATTCTGCCTCGGTTTCAAGTCCGCCTCGTTGCCTTCCCTCAACAGATTTTTGGACGATAGTTGGCCTTGATTACTCTGCCAGTTTGTGAATTGCTGTGCCCCTGAGCTCCATTTTTCAACTCGTTTTTTGTGAGCTGAACGCAAGTCCAAACTTTTGGTTCAGGACCTATACTGGTTCCCGGCGGGTGGCAGAGACTTTGGTTAATTCTTCTTCCTGCCGGGAAATTAGAGTGACATGTGCCCATCCCAATGCCTAGCAGCTACTCTCTCATTGGTTCTCCCTCTTCCCTTTCATCCTCTGCCAAATTGGCAACCTCTGCGAACCAGGAGCTTAAAGGGGCTGTCTCTCCAAGTTGGGAGATTGATAGGAAAGCAGTTGGAAAGTCAAACCAGAGCACCAGGAGAGGGGCTCTTCGTTGAGTTTTAGAAACCTGTCGTATTCACAGTGTGTCCATTCTCTAGGTTTCCCGTACACGTTATAGCTGTAGTAATATTCCCTTCAACCTGGAGAGCTGGGACCCATGGAATGGGTGCCATGCATTATTGCTTTAAAGGGTCTGCAATTGCTCACCCAATCTCACCAATCCTCTCAGTCGCAAGTGTCCAGACTTATGCCACATCCAGCTGTCATTGTAGATAGGGTCATTCCAGGTTGCATCAGAGACCCTGAAGGAATTGTGAAGAATTTCCCTGTTTCTTTGTTCTGTTTTTGAAATTCATTTTTAGAGTGGGTTTGAGCTGATTCTCGCTGCCATGTTTATGCCAGTCTAGACACACTTGATTCCCTTACGGAGACATATCAGTACATACGTTTTAAGATTCTTACTAGTCAGATCTATTCCTCTGCGGGAAATATGGGGTTTTGAGTCCCTTTCACTGAGGAAGGTGTAGGTCTTGTCTATTCCATAGTTGGTTTTTGGAACGGTACCTGTGCTTATATCAAACTCTGGTTTGATGCATAACGCCACCTCTCCATCCCCCTTAAGCAGGCATAAGAGTGTTTTCTAAATGTGAGACTCTGTTCTCTTGCCTAACTCAGTTCATGTGTAGCCATGTTTACAGGATCTTCCTAAGTGATATCTTATGATAAGTTTCTTTTCCTGTGTGACTTCTTTCACTTAGAAACATCGTACCTGAATCCACTCATTTTGCTGCTACAGGTCTTATGACATTGATTTCGTGGCTGAGGGATATTCCATCGTACGTAAGTTCCACAATGTTTGGAACCATTTTTATATTTCCTGGGATATTTCAGGTGTACCCAGGTTGAGGTTCTTGTAAGCAGTGCAGCCCTCAATTTGGGGGTGGCTCTGTCTTATGGATTTTCAGTTTTCCCAAGGTATATTCCCTAGACTGGAAGTGCCCTTGGCTCTGTAGCTCTGTTGTTTACTTGTTTTAGGGAACACAATGCACTCCTCCAGTGAGGCAGTTGGCAACTTACATCCCGCCCATCAGCATAACAGGGCTCCCTGTTCTCCAGGGCCTGTCTTGCCTTTCTGGTTTTTTACACATTTTGCGGATGTCCCTTTTGACCGGTGGGAAGTGATACTTCTTTGTAGTGCAGATTTGCATTGCCCGCTTGCTTGCTTGGCCAAAAAGGGCGTATGCGTTTTCTCCTGAATATATTCAGGAGAAAACGCATACACCCTTTTTGGCCAAGTGCATCATTGTCGATGTTGTGCCCCTCTTCCTGTGCTTTACAGGCGATTCCAACGTACCTCTTGAAATCTGTTTCCTGCTATTCTGCCTCGCTTTCAAGTGCGCCTCGTTGCCTTCCCTCAACAGATTTTTGGACGATAGTTGGCCTTGATTACTCTGCCAGTTTGTGAATTGCTGTGCCCCTGAGCTCCATTTTTCAACTCGTTTTTTGTGAGCTGAACGCAAGTCCAAACTTTTGGTTCAGGACCTATACTGGTTCCCGGTGGGTGGCTGAGACTTTGGTTAATTCTTCTTCCTGCCGGGAAATTAGAGTGACATGTGCCCATCCAAATGCCTAGCAGCTACTCTCTCATTGGTTCTCCCTCTTCCCTTTCATCCTCTGCCAAATTGGCAACCTGTGCGAACCAGGAGCTTAAAGGGGCTGTCTCTCCAAGTTGGGAGATTGATAGGAAAGCAGTTGGAAAGTCAAACCGGAGCACCAGGAGAGGGGCTCTTCGTTGAGTTTTAGAAACCTGTCGTATTCACAGTGTGTCCATTCTCTAGGTTTCCCGTACACGTTATAGCTGTAGTAATATTCCCTTCAACCTGGAGAGCTGGGACCCATGGAATGGGTGCCATGCATTATTGCTTTAAAGGGTCTGCATTTGCTCACCCAATCTCACCAATCCTCTCAGTCCCAAGTGTCCAGCCTTATGCCACATCCAGCTGTCATTGTAGATAGGGTCATTCCAGGTTGCATCAGAGACCCTGAAGGAATTGTAAAGAATTTCCCTGTTTCTTTGTTCTGTTTTTGAAATTCCTTTTTAGAGTGGGTTTGAGCTGATTCTCGCTGCCCTGTTTATGCCAGTCTAGACTCACTTGATTCCCTTACGGTGACATATCAGTACATAGGTTTTAAGATTCTTACTAGTCAGATCTATTCCTCTGCGGGAAATATGGGGTTTTGAGTCCCTTTCACTGAGGAAGGTGTAGGTCTTGTCTATTCCATAGTTGGTTTTTGGAACGGTACCTGTGCTTATATCAAACTCGGGTTTGATGCATCACCCCACCTCTCCTTCCCCCTTAAGCAGGCATAAGAGTTTTTTCTAAATGTGAGACTCTGTTCTCTTGCCTAACTCAGTTCATGTGTAGCCATGTTTACAGGATCTTCCTAAGTGATATCTTATGATAAGTTTCTTTTCCTGTGTGACTTCTTTCACTTAGAATCATCGTACCTGAATCCACTCATTTTGCTGCTACTGGTCTTATGACATTGATTTCGTGGCTGAGTGATATTCCATCGTACGTAAGTTCCACAATGTTTGGAACCATTTTTATATTTCCTGGGATATTTCAGGTGTACCCAGGTTGAGGTTCTTGTAAGCAGTGCAGCCCTCAATTTGGGGGTGGCTCTGTCTTATGGATTTTCAGTTTTCCCAAGGTATATTCCCTAGACTGGAAGTGCCCTTGGCTCTGTAGCTCTGTTGTTTACTTGTTTTAGGGAAAACAATGCACTCCTCCAGTGAGGCAGTTGGCAACTTACATCCCGCCCATCAGCATAACAGGGCTCCCTGTTCTCCAGGGCCTGTCTTGCCTTTCTGGTTTTTTACACATTTTGCGGATGTCCCTTTTGACCGGTGGGAAGTGATACTTCTTTGTAGTGCAGATTTGCATTGCCCGCTTGCTTGCTTGGCCAAAAAGGGCGTATGCGTTTTCTCCTGAATATATTCAGGAGAAAACGCATACACCCTTTTTGGCCAAGTGCATCATTGTCGATGTTGTGCCCCTCTTCCTGTGCTTTACAGGCGATTCCAACGTACCTCTTGAAATCTGTTTCCTGCTATTCTGCCTCGCTTTCAAGTGCGCCTCGTTGCCTTCCCTCAACAGATTTTTGGACGATAGTTGGCCTTGATTACTCTGCCAGTTTGTGAATTGCTGTGCCCCTGAGCTCCATTTTTCAACTCGTTTTTTGTGAGCTGAACGCAAGTCCAAACTTTTGGTTCAGGACCTATACTGGTTCCCGGTGGGTGGCTGAGACTTTGGTTAATTCTTCTTCCTGCCGGGAAATTAGAGTGACATGTGCCCATCCAAATGCCTAGCAGCTACTCTCTCATTGGTTCTCCCTCTTCCCTTTCATCCTCTGCCAAATTGGCAACCTGTGCGAACCAGGAGATTAAAGGGGCTGTCTCTCCAAGTTGGGAGATTGATAGGAAAGCAGTTGGAAAGTCAAACCGGAGCACCAGGAGAGGGGCTCTTCGTTGAGTTTTAGAAACCTGTCGTATTCACAGTGTGTCCATTCTCTAGGTTTCCCGTACACGTTATAGCTGTAGTAATATTCCCTTCAACCTGGAGAGCTGGGACCCATGGAATGGGTGCCATGCATTATTGCTTTAAAGGGTCTGCATTTGCTCACCCAATCTCACCAATCCTCTCAGTCCCAAGTGTCCAGCCTTATGCCACATCCAGCTGTCATTGTAGATAGGGTCATTCCAGGTTGCATCAGAGACCCTGAAGGAATTGTAAAGAATTTCCCTGTTTCTTTGTTCTGTTTTTGAAATTCCTTTTTAGAGTGGGTTTGAGCTGATTCTCGCTGCCCTGTTTATGCCAGTCTAGACACACTTGATTCCCTTACGGAGACATATCAGTACATAGGTTTTAAGATTCTTACTAGTCAGATCTATTCCTCTGCGGGAAATATGGGGTTTTGAGTCCCTTTCACTGAGGAAGGTGTAGGTCTTGTCTATTCCATAGTTGGTTTTTGGAACGGTACCTGTGCTTATATCAAACTCGGGTTTGATGCATCACCCCACCTCTCCTTCCCCCTTAAGCAGGCATAAGAGTTTTTTCTAAATGTGAGACTCTGTTCTCTTGCCTAACTCAGTTCATGTGTAGCCATGTTTACAGGATCTTCCTAAGTGATATCTTATGATAAGTTTCTTTTCCTGTGTGACTTCTTTCACTTAGAATCATCGTACCTGAATCCACTCATTTTGCTGCTACTGGTCTTATGACATTGATTTCGTGGCTGAGTGATATTCCATCGTACGTAAGTTCCACAATGTTTGGAACCATTTTTATATTTCCTGGGATATTTCAGGTGTACCCAGGTTGAGGTTCTTGTAAGCAGTGCAGCCCTCAATTTGGGGGTGGCTCTGTCTTATGGATTTTCAGTTTTCCCAAGGTATATTCCCTAGACTGGAAGTGCCCTTGGCTCTGGAGCTCTGTTGTTTACTTGTTTTAGGGAACACAATGCACTCCTCCAGTGAGGCAGTTGGCAACTTACATCCCGCCCATCAGCATAACAGGGCTCCCTGTTCTCCAGGGCCTGTCTTGCCTTTCTGGTTTTTTACACATTTTGCGGATGTCCCTTTTGACCGGTGGGAAGTGATACTTCTTTGTAGTGCAGATTTGCATTGCCCGCTTGCTTGCTTGGCCAAAAAGGGCGTATGCGTTTTCTCCTGAATATATTCAGGAGAAAACGCATACACCCTTTTTGGCCAAGTGCATCATTGTCGATGTTGTGCCCCTCTTCCTGTGCTTTACAGGCGATTCCAACGTACCTCTTGAAATCTGTTTCCTGCTATTCTGCCTCGCTTTCAAGTGCGCCTCGTTGCCTTCCCTCAACAGATTTTTGGACGATAGTTGGCCTTGATTACTCTGCCAGTTTGTGAATTGCTGTGCCCCTGAGCTCCATTTTTCAACTCGTTTTTTGTGAGCTGAACGCAAGTCCAAACTTTTGGTTCAGGACCTATACTGGTTCCCGGTGGGTGGCTGAGACTTTGGTTAATTCTTCTTCCTGCCGGGAAATTAGAGTGACATGTGCCCATCCAAATGCCTAGCAGCTACTCTCTCATTGGTTCTCCCTCTTCCCTTTCATCCTCTGCCAAATTGGCAACCTGTGCGAACCAGGAGCTTAAAGGGGCTGTCTCTCCAAGTTGGGAGATTGATAGGAAAGCAGTTGGAAAGTCAAACCGGAGCACCAGGAGAGGGGCTCTTCGTTGAGTTTTAGAAACCTGTCGTATTCACAGTGTGTCCATTCTCTAGGTTTCCCGTACACGTTATAGCTGTAGTAATATTCCCTTCAACCTGGAGAGCTGGGACCCATGGAATGGGTGCCATGCATTATTGCTTTAAAGGGTCTGCATTTGCTCACCCAATCTCACCAATCCTCTCAGTCCCAAGTGTCCAGCCTTATGCCACATCCAGCTGTCATTGTAGATAGGGTCATTCCAGGTTGCATCAGAGACCCTGAAGGAATTGTAAAGAATTTCCCTGTTTCTTTGTTCTGTTTTTGAAATTCCTTTTTAGAGTGGGTTTGAGCTGATTCTCGCTGCCCTGTTTATGCCAGTCTAGACTCACTTGATTCCCTTACGGTGACATATCAGTACATAGGTTTTAAGATTCTTACTAGTCAGATCTATTCCTCTGCGGGAAATATGGGGTTTTGAGTCCCTTTCACTGAGGAAGGTGTAGGTCTTGTCTATTCCATAGTTGGTTTTTGGAACGGTACCTGTGCTTATATCAAACTCGGGTTTGATGCATCACCCCACCTCTCCTTCCCCCTTAAGCAGGCATAAGAGTTTTTTCTAAATGTGAGACTCTGTTCTCTTGCCTAACTCAGTTCATGTGTAGCCATGTTTACAGGATCTTCCTAAGTGATATCTTATGATAAGTTTCTTTTCCTGTGTGACTTCTTTCACTTAGAATCATCGTACCTGAATCCACTCATTTTGCTGCTACTGGTCTTATGACATTGATTTCGTTGCTGAGTGATATTCCATCGTACGTAAGTTCCACAATGTTTGGAACCATTTTTATATTTCCTGGGATATTTCAGGTGTACCCAGGTTGAGGTTCTTGTAAGCAGTGCAGCCCTCAATTTGGGGGTGGCTCTGTCTTATGGATTTTCAGTTTTCCCAAGGTATATTCCCTAGACTGGAAGTGCCCTTGGCTCTGTAGCTCTGTTGTTTACTTGTTTTAGGGAACACAATGCACTCCTCCAGTGAGGCAGTTGGCAACTTACATCCCGCCCATCAGCATAACAGGGCTCCCTGTTCTCCAGGGCCTGTCTTGCCTTTCTGGTTTTTTACACATTTTGCGGATGTCCCTTTTGACCGGTGGGAAGTGATACTTCTTTGTAGTGCAGATTTGCATTGCCCGCTTGCTTGCTTGGCCAAAAAGGGCGTATGCGTTTTCTCCTGAATATATTCAGGAGAAAACGCATACACCCTTTTTGGCCAAGTGCATCATTGTCGATGTTGTGCCCCTCTTCCTGTGCTTTACAGGCGATTCCAACGTACCTCTTGAAATCTGTTTCCTGCTATTCTGCCTCGCTTTCAAGTGCGCCTCGTTGCCTTCCCTCAACAGATTTTTGGACGATAGTTGGCCTTGATTACTCTGCCAGTTTGTGAATTGCTGTGCCCCTGAGCTCCATTTTTCAACTCGTTTTTTGTGAGCTGAACGCAAGTCCAAACTTTTGGTTCAGGACCTATACTGGTTCCCGGTGGGTGGCTGAGACTTTGGTTAATTCTTCTTCCTGCCGGGAAATTAGAGTGACATGTGCCCATCCAAATGCCTAGCAGCTACTCTCTCATTGGTTCTCCCTCTTCCCTTTCATCCTCTGCCAAATTGGCAACCTGTGCGAACCAGGAGATTAAAGGGGCTGTCTCTCCAAGTTGGGAGATTGATAGGAAAGCAGTTGGAAAGTCAAACCGGAGCACCAGGAGAGGGGCTCTTCGTTGAGTTTTAGAAACCTGTCGTATTCACAGTGTGTCCATTCTCTAGGTTTCCCGTACACGTTATAGCTGTAGTAATATTCCCTTCAACCTGGAGAGCTGGGACCCATGGAATGGGTGCCATGCATTATTGCTTTAAAGGGTCTGCATTTGCTCACCCAATCTCACCAATCCTCTCAGTCCCAAGTGTCCAGCCTTATGCCACATCCAGCTGTCATTGTAGATAGGGTCATTCCAGGTTGCATCAGAGACCCTGAAGGAATTGTAAAGAATTTCCCTGTTTCTTTGTTCTGTATTTGAAATTCCTTTTTAGAGTGGGTTTGAGCTGATTCTCGCTGCCCTGTTTATGCCAGTCTAGACACACTTGATTCCCTTACGGAGACATATCAGTACATAGGTTTTAAGATTCTTACTAGTCAGATCTATTCCTCTGCGGGAAATATGGGGTTTTGAGTCCCTTTCACTGAGGAAGGTGTAGGTCTTGTCTATTCCATAGTTGGTTTTTGGAACGGTACCTGTGCTTATATCAAACTCGGGTTTGATGCATCACCCCACCTCTCCTTCCCCCTTAAGCAGGCATAAGAGTTTTTTCTAAATGTGAGACTCTGTTCTCTTGCCTAACTCAGTTCATGTGTAGCCATGTTTACAGGATCTTCCTAAGTGATATCTTATGATAAGTTTCTTTTCCTGTGTGACTTCTTTCACTTAGAATCATCGTACCTGAATCCACTCATTTTGCTGCTACTGGTCTTATGACATTGATATCGTGGCTGAGTGATATTCCATCGTACGTAAGTTCCACAATGTTTGGAACCATTTTTATATTTCCTGGGATATTTCAGGTGTACCCAGGTTGAGGTTCTTGTAAGCAGTGCAGCCCTCAATTTGGGGGTGGCTCTGTCTTATGGATTTTCAGTTTTCCCAAGGTATATTCCCTAGACTGGAAGTGCCCTTGGCTCTGGAGCTCTGTTGTTTACTTGTTTTAGGGAACACAATGCACTCCTCCAGTGAGGCAGTTGGCAACTTACATCCCGCCCATCAGCATAACAGGGCTCCCTGTTCTCCAGGGCCTGTCTTGCCTTTCTGGTTTTTTACACATTTTGCGGATGTCCCTTTTGACCGGTGGGAAGTGATACTTCTTTGTAGTGCAGATTTGCATTGCCCGCTTGCTTGCTTGGCCAAAAAGGGCGTATGCGTTTTCTCCTGAATATATTCAGGAGAAAACGCATACACCCTTTTTGGCCAAGTGCATCATTGTCGATGTTGTGCCCCTCTTCCTGTGCTTTACAGGCGATTCCAACGTACCTCTTGAAATCTGTTTCCTGCTATTCTGCCTCGCTTTCAAGTGCGCCTCGTTGCCTTCCCTCAACAGATTTTTGGACGATAGTTGGCCTTGATTACTCTGCCAGTTTGTGAATTGCTGTGCCCCTGAGCTCCATTTTTCAACTCGTTTTTTGTGAGCTGAACGCAAGTCCAAACTTTTGGTTCAGGACCTATACTGGTTCCCGGTGGGTGGCTGAGACTTTGGTTAATTCTTCTTCCTGCCGGGAAATTAGAGTGACATGTGCCCATCCAAATGCCTAGCAGCTACTCTCTCATTGGTTCTCCCTCTTCCCTTTCATCCTCTGCCAAATTGGCAACCTGTGCGAACCAGGAGCTTAAAGGGGCTGTCTCTCCAAGTTGGGAGATTGATAGGAAAGCAGTTGGAAAGTCAAACCGGAGCACCAGGAGAGGGGCTCTTCGTTGAGTTTTAGAAACCTGTCGTATTCACAGTGTGTCCATTCTCTAGGTTTCCCGTACACGTTATAGCTGTAGTAATATTCCCTTCAACCTGGAGAGCTGGGACCCATGGAATGGGTGCCATGCATTATTGCTTTAAAGGGTCTGCATTTGCTCACCCAATCTCACCAATCCTCTCAGTCCCAAGTGTCCAGCCTTATGCCACATCCAGCTGTCATTGTAGATAGGGTCATTCCAGGTTGCATCAGAGACCCTGAAGGAATTGTAAAGAATTTCCCTGTTTCTTTGTTCTGTTTTTGAAATTCCTTTTTAGAGTGGGTTTGAGCTGATTCTCGCTGCCCTGTTTATGCCAGTCTAGACTCACTTGATTCCCTTACGGAGACATATCAATACATAGGTTTTAAGATACTTACTAGTCAGATCTATTCCTCTGCGGGAAATATGGGGTTTTGAGTCCCTTTCACTGAGGAAGGTGTAGGTCTTGTCTATTCCATAGTTGGTTTTTGGAACGGTAAGTGTGCTTATATCAAACTTGGGTTTGATGCATCACCCCACCTCTCCTTCCCCCTTAAGCAGGCATAAGAGTGTTTTCTAAATGTGAGACTCTGTTCTCTTGCCTAACTCAGTTCATGTGTAGCCATGTTTACAGGATCTTCCTAAGTGATATCTTATGATAAGTTTCTTTTCCTGTGTGACTTCTTTCACTTAGA
The DNA here is from genome assembly GCF_964341445.2 of Mesoplodon mirus. Lineage (NCBI taxonomy): Eukaryota > Metazoa > Chordata > Mammalia > Artiodactyla > Ziphiidae > Mesoplodon > Mesoplodon mirus. Next base: position 2,777,142 of record NW_028295792.1, on the reverse strand, counting down.
ATCATCGTACCTGAATCCACTCATTTTGCTGCTACAGGTCTTATGACATTGATTTCGTGGCTGAGGGATATTCCATCATACATAATTTCCACAATGTTTGGAACCATTTTTATATTTCCTGGGATATTTCAGGTGTACCCAGGTTGAGGTTCTTGTAAGCAGTGCAGCCCTCAATTTGGGGGTGGCTCTGTCTTATGGATTTTCAGTTTTCCCAAGGTATATTCCCTAGACTGGAAGTGCCATTGGCTCTGTAGCTCTGTTGTTTACTTGTTTTAGGGAACACAATGCACTCCTCCAGTGAGGCAGTTGGCAACTTACATCCTGCCCATCAGCATAACAGGGATCCCTGTTCTCCAGGGCCTGTCTTGCCTTTCTGGTTTTTACACATTTTGTGGATGTCCCTTTTGACCGGTGGGAAGTGATACTTCTTTGTAGTGCAGATTTGCATTGCCCGCTTGCTTGCTGAGCCAAAAAGAGCGTATGCGTTTTCTCCTGAATATATTCAGGAGAAAACGCATACGCCCTTTTTGGCCAAGTGCATCATTGTCGAAGTTGTGGCCCTCTTCCTGTGCTTTACAGGCGATTCCAACGTACCTCTTGAAATCTGTTTCCTGCTATTCTGCCTCGCTTTCAAGTCCGCCTCGTTGCCTTCCCTCAACAGATTTTTGGACGATAGTTGGCCTTGAATACTCTGCCAGTTTGTGAATTGCTGTGCCCCTGAGCTCCATTTTTCAACTCGTTTTTTGTGAGCTGAACGCAAGTCCAAACTTTTGGTTCATGACCTATACTGGTTCCCGGTGGGTGGCTGAGATTTTGGTTAATTCTTCTTCCTGCCGGGAAATTAGAGTGACATGTGCCCATCCAAATGCCTAGCAGCTACTCTCTCATTAGTTCTCCCTTTTCCCTTTCATCCTCTGCCAAATTGGCAACCTGTGCGAACCAGGAGCTTAAAGGGGCTGTCTCTCCAAGTTGGGAGATTGATAGGAAAGCAGTTGGAAAGTCAAACCGGAGCACCAGGAGAGGGGCTCTTCGTTGAGTTTTAGAAACCTGTCGTATTCACAGTGTGTCCATTCTCTAGGTTTCCCGTACACGTTATAGCTGTAGTAATATTCCCTTCAACCTGGAGAGCTGGGACCCATGGAATGGGTGCCATGCATTATTGCTTTAAAGGGTCTGCAATTGCTCACCCAATCTCACCAATCCTCTCAGTCGCAAGTGTCCAGCCTTATGCCACATCCAGCTGTCATTGTAGATAGGGTCATTCCAGGTTGCATCAGAGACCCTGAAGGAATTGTAAAGAATTTCCCTGTTTCTTTGTTCTGTATTTGAAATTCCTTTTTAGAGTGGGTTTGAGCTGATTCTCGCTGCCATGTTTATGCCAGTCAAGACACACTTGATTCCCTTACGGAGACATATCGGTACATAGGTTTTAAGATTCTTACTAGTCAGATCTATTCCTCTGCGGGAAATATGGGTTTTTGAGTCCCTTTCACTGAGGAAGGTGTAGGTCTTGTCTATTCCATAGTTGGTTTTTGGAACGGTACCTGTGCTTATATCAAACTCGGGTTTGATGCATCACCCCACCTCTCCTTCCCCCTTAAGCAGGCATAAGAGTTTTTTCTAAATGTGAGACTCTGTTCTATTGCCTAACTCAGTTCATGTGTAGCCATGTTTACAGGATCTTCCTAAGTGATATCTTATGATAAGTTTCTTTTCCTGTGTGACTTCTTTCACTTAGAATCATCGTACCTGAATCCACTCATTTTGCTGCTACTGGTCTTATGACATTGATATCGTGGCTGAGGGATATTCCATCGTACGTAAGTTCCACAATGTTTGGAACCATTTTTATATTTCCTGGGATATTTCAGGTGTACCCAGGTTGAGGTTCTTGTAAGCAGTACAGCCCTCAATTTGGGGGTGGCTCTGTCTTATGGATTTTCAGTTTTCCCAAGGTATATTCCCTAGACTGGAAGTGCCCTTGGCTCTGTAGCTCTGTTGTTTACTTGTTTTAGGGAACACAATTCACTCCTCCAGTGAGGCAGTTGGCAACTTACATCCCGCCCATCAGCATAACAGGGCTCCCTGTTCTCCAGGGCCTGTCTTGCCTTTCTGGTTTTTACACATTTTGTGGATGTCCCTTTTGACCGGTGGGAAGTGATACTTCTTTGTAGTGCAGATTTGCATTGCCCGCTTGCTTGCTTGGCCAAAAAGGGCGTATGCGTTTTCTCCTGAATATATTCAGGAGAAAACGCATACGCCCTTTTCGGCCAAGTGCATCATTGTCGAAGTTGTGCCCCTCTTCCTGTGCTTTACAGGCCATTCCAATGTACCTCTTGAAATCTGTTTCCTGCTATTCTGCCTCGCTTTCAAGTCCGCCTCGTTGCCTTCCCTCAACAGATTTTTGGACGATAGTTGGCCTTGATTACTCTGCCAGTTTGTGAATTGCTGTGCCCCTGAGCTCCATTTTTCAACTCGTTTTTTGTGAGCTGAACGCAAGTCCAAACATTTGGTTCAGGACCTATACTGGTTCCCGGTGGGTGGCTGAGACTTTGGTTAATTCTTCTTCCTGCCGGGAAATTAGAGTGACATGTGCCCATCCAAATGCCTAGCAGCTACTCTCTCATTGGTTCTCCCTCTTCCCTTTCATCCTCTGCCAAATTGGCAACCTGTGCGAACCAGGAGCTTAAAGGGGCTGTCTCTCCAAGTTGGGAGATTGATAGGAAAGCAGTTGGAAAGTCAAACCGGAGCACCAGGAGAGGGGCTCTTCGTTGAGTTTTAGAAACCTGTCGTATTCACAGTGTGTCCATTCTCTAGGTTTCCCGTACACGTTATAGCTGTAGTAATATTCCCTTCAACCTGGAGAGCTGGGACCCATGGATAGGGTGCCATGCATTATTGCTTTAAAGGGTCTGCAATTGCTCACCCAATCTCACCAATCCTCTCAGTCGCAAGTGTCCAGCCTTATGCCACATCCAGCTCTCATTGTAGATAGTGTCATTCCAGGTTGCATCAGAGACCCTGAAGGAATTGTAAAGAATTTCCCTGTTTCTTTGTTCTGTTTTTGAAATTCCTTTTTAGAGTGGGTTTGAGCTGATTCTCGCTGCCCTGTTTATGCCAGTCTAGACACACTTGATTCCCATACAGAGACATATCAGTACATAGGTTTTAAGATTCTTACTAGTCGGATCTATTCCTCTGCGGGAAATATGGGGTTTTGAGTCCCTTTCACTGAGGAAGGTGTAGGTCTTGTCTATTCCATAGTTGGTTTTTGGAACGGTACATGTGCTTATATCAAACTCGGGTTTGATGCATCACCCCACCTCTCCTTCCCCCTTAAGCAGGCATAAGAGTTTTTTCTAAATGTGAGACTCTGTTCTATTGCCTAACTCAGTTCATGTGTAGCCATGTTTACAGGATCTTCCTAAGTGATATCTTATGATAAGTTTCTTTTCCTGTGTGACTTCTTTCACTTAGAATCATCGTACCTGAATCCACTCATTTTGCTGCTACTGGTCTTATGACATTGATATCGTGGCTGAGGGATATTCCATCGTACGTAAGTTCCACAATGTTTGGAACCATTTTTATATTTCCTGGGATATTTCAGGTGTACCCAGGTTGAGGTTCTTGTAAGCAGTACAGCCCTCAATTTGGGGGTGGCTCTGTCTTGTGGATTTTCAGTTTTCCCAAGGTATATTCCCTAGACTGGAAGTGCCCTTGGCTCTGTAGCTCTGTTGTTTACTTGTTTTAGGGAACACAATTCACTCCTCCAGTGAGGCAGTTGGCAACTTACATCCCGCCCATCAGCATAACAGGGCTCCCTGTTCTCCAGGGCCTCTCTTGCCTTTCTGGTTTTTACACATTTTGTGGATGTCCCTTTTGACCGGTGGGAAGTGATACTTCTTTGTAGTGCAGATTTGCATTGCCCGCTTGCTTGCTTGGCCAAAAAGGGCGTATGCGTTTTCTCCTGAATATATTCAGGAGAAAACGCATACGCCCTTTTCGGCCAAGTGCATCATTGTCGAAGTTGTGCCCCTCTTCCTGTGCTTTACAGGCCATTCCAACGTACCTCTTGAAATCTGTTTCCTGCTATTCTGCCTCGCTTTCAAGTCCGCCTCGTTGCCTTCCCTCAACAGATTTTTGGACGATAGTTGGCCTTGATTACTCTGCCAGTTTGTGAATTGCTGTGCCCCTGAGCTCCATTTTTCAACTCGTTTTTTGTGAGCTGAACGCAAGTCCAAACTTTTGGTTCAGGACCTATACTGGTTCCCGGTGGGTGGCTGAGACTTTGGTTAATTCTTCTTCCTGCCGGGAAATTAGAGTGACATGTGCCCATCCAAATGCCTAGCAGCTACTCTCTCATTGGTTCTCCCTCTTCCCTTTCATCCTCTGCCAAATTGGCAACCTGTGCGAACCAGGAGCTTAAAGGGGCTGTCTCTCCAAGTTGGGAGATTGATAGGAAAGCAGTTGGAAAGTCAAACCGGAGCACCAGGAGAGGGGCTCTTCGTTGAGTTTTAGAAACCTGTCGTATTCACAGTGTGTCCATTCTCTAGGTTTCCCGTACACGTTATAGCTGTAGTAATATTCCCTTCAACCTGGAGAGCTGGGACCCATGGAATGGGTGTCATGCATTATTGCTTTAAAGGGTCTGCAATTGCTCACCCAATCTCACCAATCCTCTCAGTCGCAAGTGTCCAGCCTTATGCCACATCCAGCTGTCATTGTAGATAGGGTCATTCCAGGTTGCATCAGAGACCCTGAAGGAATTGTAAAGAATTTCCCTGTTTCTTTGTTCTGTTTTTGAAATTCCTTTTTAGAGTGGGTTTGAGCTGATTCTCGCTGCCCTGTTTATGCCAGTCTAGACACACCTGATTCCCATACGGAGACATATCAGTACATAGGTTTTAAGATTCTTACTAGTCAGATCGATTCCTCTGCGGGAAATATGGGGTTTTGAGTCCCTTTCACTGAGGAAGGTGTAGGTCTTGTCTATTCCTTAGTTGGTTTTTCGAACGGTACCTGTGCTTATATCAAACTCGGGTTTGATGCATCACCCCACCTCTCCTTCCCCCTTAAGCAGGCATAAGAGTGTTTTCTAAATGTGAGACTCTGTTCTCTTGCCTAACTCAGTTCATGTGTAGCCATGTTTACAGGATCTTCCTAAGTGATATCTTATGATAAGTTTCTTTTCCTGTGTGACTTCTTTCACTTAGAATCATCGTACCTGAATCCACTCATTTTGCTGCTACAGGTCTTATGACATTGATTTCGTGGCTGAGTGATATTCCATCGTACGTAAGTTCCACAATGTTTGGAACCATTTTTATATTTCCTGGGATATTTCAGGTGTACCCAGGTTGAGGTTCTTGTAAGCAGTGCAGCCCTCAATTTGGGGGTGGCTCCGTCTTATGGATTTTGAGTTTTCCCAAGGTATATTCCCTAGACTGGAAGTGCCCTTGGCTCTGTAGCTCTGTTGTTTACTTGTTTTAGGGAACACAATTCACTCCTCCAGTGAGGCAGTTGGCAACTTACATCCCGCCCATCAGCATAACAGGGCTCCCTGTTCTCCAGGGCCTCTCTTGCCTTTCTGGTTTTTACACATTTTGTGGATGTCCCTTTTGACCGGTGGGAAGTGATACTTCTTTGTAGTGCAGATTTGCATTGCCCGCTTGCTTGCTTGGCCAAAAAGGGCGTATGCGTTTTCTCCTGAATATATTCAGGAGAAAACGCATACGCCCTTTTCGGCCAAGTGCATCATTGTCGAAGTTGTGCCCCTCTTCCTGTGCTTTACAGGCCATTCCAACGTACCTCTTGAAATCTGTTTCCTGCTATTCTGCCTCGCTTTCAAGTCCGCCTCGTTGCCTTCCCTCAACAGATTTTTGGACGATAGTTGGCCTTGATTACTCTGCCAGTTTGTGAATTGCTGTGCCCCTGAGCTCCATTTTTCAACTCGTTTTTTGTGAGCTGAACGCAAGTCCAAACTTTTGGTTCAGGACCTATACTGGTTCCCGGTGGGTGGCTGAGACTTTGGTTAATTCTTCTTCCTGCCGGGAAATTAGAGTGACATGTGCCCATCCAAATGCCTAGCAGCTACTCTCTCATTGGTTCTCCCTCTTCCCTTTCATCCTCTGCCAAATTGGCAACCTGTGCGAACCAGGAGCTTAAAGGGGCTGTCTCTCCAAGTTGGGAGATTGATAGGAAAGCAGTTGGAAAGTCAAACCGGAGCACCAGGAGAGGGGCTCTTCGTTGAGTTTTAGAAACCTGTCGTATTCACAGTGTGTCCATTCTCTAGGTTTCCCGTACACGTTATAGCTGTAGTAATATTCCCTTCAACCTGGAGAGCTGGGACCCATGGAATGGGTGTCATGCATTATTGCTTTAAAGGGTCTGCAATTGCTCACCCAATCTCACCAATCCTCTCAGTCGCAAGTGTCCAGCCTTATGCCACATCCAGCTGTCATTGTAGATAGGGCCATTCCAGGTTGCATCAGAGACCCTGAAGGAATTGTAAAGAATTTCCCTGTTTCTTTGTTCTGTTTTTGAAATTCCTTTTTAGAGTGGGTTTGAGCTGATTCTCGCTGCCCTGTTTATGCCAGTCTAGACACACCTGATTCCCATACGGAGACATATCAGTACATAGGTTTTAAGATTCTTACTAGTCAGATCGATTCCTCTGCGGGAAATATGGGGTTTTGAGTCCCTTTCACTGAGGAAGGTGTAGGTCTTGTCTATTCCTTAGTTGGTTTTTCGAACGGTACCTGTGCTTATATCAAACTCGGGTTTGATGCATCACCCCACCTCTCCTTCCCCCTTAAGCAGGCATAAGAGTGTTTTCTAAATGTGAGACTCTGTTCTCTTGCCTAACTCAGTTCATGTGTAGCCATGTTTACAGGATCTTCCTAAGTGATATCTTATGATAAGTTTCTTTTCCTGTGTGACTTCTTTCACTTAGAATCATCGTACCTGAATCCACTCATTTTGCTGCTACAGGTCTTATGACATTGATTTCGTGGCTGAGGGATATTCCATCGTACGTAAGTTCCACAATGTTTGGAACCATTTTTATATTTCCTGGGATATTTCAGGTGTACCCAGGTTGAGGTTCTTGTAAGCAGTGCAGCCCTCAATTTGGGGGTGGCTCCGTCTTATGGATTTTGAGTTTTCCCAAGGTATATTCCCTAGACTGGAAGTGCCCTTGGCTCTGTAGCTCTGTTGTTTACTTGTTTTAGGGAAAACAATGCACTCCTCCAGTGAGGCAGTTGGCAACTTACATCCCGCCCATCAGCATAACAGGGCTCCCTGTTCTCCAGGGCCTGTCTTGCCTTTCTGGTTTTTTACACATTTTGTGGATGTCCCTTTTGACCGGTGGGAAGTGATACTTCTTTGTAGTGCAGATTTGCATTGCCCGCTTGCTTTCTTGGCCAAAAAGGGCGTATGCGTTTTCTCCTGAATATATTCAGGAGAAAACGCATACGCCCTTTTTGGCCAAGTGCATCATTGTGGAAATTGTGCCCCTCTTCCTGTGCTTTACAGGCCATTCCAACGTACCTCTTGAAATCTGTTTCCTGCTATTCTGCCTCGCTTTCAAGTCCGCCTCGTTGCCTTCCCTCAACAGATTTTTGGACGATAGTTGGCCTTGATTACTCTGCCAGTTTGTGAATTGCTGTGCCCCTGAGCTCCATTTTTCAACTCGTTTTTTGTGAGCTGAACGCAAGTCCAAACTTTTGGTTCAGGACCTATACTGGTTCCCGGTGGGTGGCTGAGACTTGGGTTAATTCTTCTTCCTGCCGGGAAATTAGAGTGACATGTGCCCATCCAAATGCCTAGCAGCTACTCTCTCATTGGTTCTCCCTCTTCCCTTTCATATTCTGCCAAATTGGAAACCTGTGCGAACCAGGAGCTTAAAGGGGCTGTCTCTCCAAGTTGGGAGATTGATAGGAAAGCAGTTGGAAAGTCAAACCGGAGCACCAGGAGAGGGGCTCTTCGTTGAGTTTTAGAAACCTGTCGTATTCACAGTGTGTCCATTCTCTAGGTTTCCCGTACACGTTATAGCTGTAGTAATATTCCCTTCAACCTGGAGAGCTGGGACCCATAGAATGAGTGCCATGCATTATTGCTTTAAAGGGTCTGCAATTGCTCACCCAATCTCACCAATCCTCTCAGTCGCAAGTGTCCAGCCTTATGCCACATCCAGCTGTCATTGTAGATAGGGTCATTCCAGGTTGCATCTGAGACCCTGAAGGAATTGTAAAGAATTTACCTGTTTCTTTGTTCTGTTTTTGAAATTCCTTTTTAGAGTGGGTTTGAGCTGTTTCTCGCTGCCATGTTTATGCCAGTCTAGACACACTTGATTCCCTTACGGAGACATATCAATACATAGGTTTTAAGATTATTACTAGTCAGATCTATTCCTCTGCGGGAAATATGGGGTTTTGAGTCCCTTTCACTGAGGAAGGTGGAGGTCTTGTCTATTCCATAGTTGGTTTTTGGAACGGTACCTGTGCTTATATCAAACTCTGGTTTGATGCATCACCCCACCTCTCCTTCCCCCTTAAGCAGGCATAAGAGTGTTTTCTAAATGTGAGACTCTGTTCTCTTGCCTAACTCAGTTCATGTGTAGCCATGTTTACAGGATCTTCCTCAGTGATATCTTATGATAAGTTTCTTTTTCTGTGTGACTTCTTTCACTTAGAATCATCGTACCTGAATCCACTAATTTTGCTGCTACTGGTCTTATGATATTGATTTCATGGCTGAGGGATATTCCATCGTACGTAAGTTCCACAATGTTTGGAACCATTTTTGTATTTCCTGGGATATTTCAGGTGTACCCAGGTTGAGGTTCTTGTAAGCAGTGCAGCCCTCAATTTGGGGGTGGCTCTGTCTTATGGATTTTCAGTTTTCCCAAGGTATATTCCCTAGACTGGAAGTGCCCTTGGCTCTGTAGCTCTGTTGTTTACTTGTTTTAGGGAACACAATGCACTCCTCCAGTGAGGCAGTTGGCAACTTACATCCCGCCCATCAGCATAACAGGGCTCCCTGTTCTCCAGGGCCTCTCTTGCCTTTCTGGTTTTTACACATTTTGTGGATGCCCCTTTTGACCGGTGGGAAGTGATACTTCTTTGTAGTGCAGATTTGCATTGCCCGCTTGCTTGCTTGGCCAAAAAGGGCGTATGCGTTTTCTCCTGAATATATTCAGGAGAAAACGCATACGCCCTTTTTGGCCAAGTGCATCATTGTCGAAGTTGTGCCCCTCTTCCTGTGCTTTACAGGTGATTCCAACGTACCTCTTGAAATCTGTTTCCTGCTATTCTGCCTCGCTTTCAAGTGCGCCTCGTTGCCTTCCCTCAACAGATTTTTGGACGATAGTTGGCCTTGATTACTCTGCCAGTTTGTGAATTGCTGTGCCCCTGAGCTCCATTTTTCAACTCGTTTTTTGTGAGCTGAACGCAAGTCCAAACTTTTGGTTCAGGACCTATACTGGTTCCCGGTGGGTGGCTGAGACTTGGGTTAATTCTTCTTCCTGCCGGGAAATTAGAGTGACATGTGCCCATCCAAATGCCTAGCAGCTACTCTCTCATTGGTTCTCCCTCTTCCCTTTCATCCTCTGCCAAATTGGCAACCTGTGCGAACCAGGAGCTTAAAGGGGCTGTCTCTCCAAGTTGGGAGATTGATAGGAAAGCAGTTGGAAAGTCAAACCGGAGCACCAGGAGACGGGCTCTTCGTTGAGTTTTAGAAACCTGTCGTATTCACAGTGTGTCCATTCTCTAGGTTTCCCGTACACGTTATAGCTGTAGTAATATTCCCTTCAACCTGGAGAGCTGGGACCCATGGAATGGGTGTCATGCATTATTGCTTTAAAGGGTCTGCATTTGCTCACCCAATCTCACCAATCCTCTCAGTCCCAAGTGTCCAGCCTTATGCCACATCCAGCTGTCATTGTAGATAGGGTCATTCCAGGTTGCATCAGAGACCCTGAAGGAATTGTAAAGAATTTCCCTGTTTCTTTGTTCTGTTTTTGAAATTCCTTTTTAGAGTGGGTTTGAGCTGATTCTCGCTGCCCTGTTTATGCCAGTCTAGACACACTTGATTCCCTTACGGAGACATATCAATACATAGGTTTTAAGATTCTTACTAGTCAGATCGATTCCTCTGCGGGAAATATGGGGTTTTGAGTCCCTTTCACTGAGGAAGGTGTAGGTCTTGTCTATTCCATAGTTGGTTTTTGGAACGGTACCTGTGCTTATATCAAACTCGGGTTTGATGCATCACCCCACCTCTCCTTCCCCCTTAAGCAGGCATAAGAGTGTTTTCTAAATGTGAGACTCTGTTCTCTTGCCTAACTCAGTTCATGTGTAGCCATGTTTACAGGATCTTCCTAAGTGATATCTTATGATAAGTTTCTTTTCCTGTGTGACTTCTTTCACTTAGAATCATCGTACCTGAATCCACTCATTTTGCTGCTACAGGTCTTATGACATTGATTTCGTGGCTGAGGGATATTCCATCGTACGTAATTTCCACAATGTTTGGAACCATTTTTATATTTCCTGGGATATTTCAGGTGTACCCAGGTTGAGGTTCTTGGAAGCAGTGCAGCCCTCAATTTGGGGGTGGCTCTGTCTTATGGATTTTCAGTTTTCCCAAGGTATATTCCCTAGACTGGAAGTGCCCTTGGCTCTGTAGCTCTGTTGTTTACTTGTTTTAGGGAACACAATGCACTCCTCCAGTGAGGCAGTTGGCAACTTACATCCTGCCCATCAGCATATCAGGGATCCCTGTTCTCCAGGGCCTGTCTTGCCTTTCTGGTTTTTACACATTTTGTGGATGTCCCTTTTGACCGGTGGGAAGTGATACTACTTTGTAGTGCAGATTTGCATTGCCCGCTTGCTTGCTGAGCCAAAAAGAGCGTATGCGTTTTCTCCTGAATATATTCAGGAGAAAACGCATACGCCCTTTTTGGCCAAGTGCATCATTGTCGAAGTTGTGGCCCTCTTCCTGTGCTTTACAGGCGATTGCAACGTACCTCTTGAAATCTGTTTCCTGCTATTCTGCCTCGCTTTCAAGTCCGCCTCGTTGCCTTCCCTCAACAGATTTTTGGACGATAGTTGGCCTTGATTACTCTGCCAGTTTGTGAATTGCTGTGCCCCTGAGCTCCATTTTTCAACTCGTGTTTTGTGAGCTGAACGCAAGTCCAAACTTTTGGTTCAGGACCTCTACTGGTTCCCGGTGGGTGGCTGAGACTTTGGTTCATTCTTCTTCCTGCCGGGAAATTAGAGTGACATGTGCCCATCCAAATGCCTAGCAGCTACTCTCTCATTGGTTCTCCCTCTTCCCTTTCATCCTCTGCCAAATTGGCAACCTGTGAGAACCAGGAGCTTAAAGGGGCTGTCTCTCCAAGTTGGGAGATTGATAGGAAAGCAGTTGGAAAGTCAAACCGGAGCACCAGGAGAGGGGCTCTTCGTTGAGTTTTAGTAACCTGTTGTATTCACAGTGTGTCCATTCTCTAGGTTTCCCGTACACGTTATAGCTGTAGTAATATTCCCTTCAACCTGGAGAGCTGGGACCCATGGAATGGGTGCCATGCATTATTGCTTTAAAGGGTCTGCATTTGCTCACCCAATCTCACCAATCCTCTCAGTCCCAAGTGTCCAGCCTTATGCCACATCCAGCTGTCATTGTAGATAGGGTCATTCCAGGTTGCATCAGAGACCCTGAAGGAATTGTAAAGAATTTCCCTGTTTCTTTGTTCTGTTTTTGAAATTCCTTTTTAGAGTGGGTTTGAGCTGATTCTCGCTGCCCTGTTTATGCCAGTCTAGACACACTTGATTCCCTTACGGAGACATATCAATACATAGGTTTTAAGATTCTTACTAGTCAGATCGATTCCTCTGCGGGAAATATGGGGTTTTGAGTCCCTTTCACTGAGGAAGGTGTAGGTCTTGTCTATTCCATAGTTGGTTTTTGGAACGGTACCTGTGCTTATATCAAACTCGGGTTTGATGCATCACCCCACCTCTCCTTCCCCCTTAAGCAGGCATAAGAGTGTTTTCTAAATGTGAGACTCTGTTCTCTTGCCTAACTCAGTTCATGTGTAGCCATGTTTACAGGATCTTCCTAAGTGATATCTTATGATAAGTTTCTTTTCCTGTGTGACTTCTTTCACTTAGAATCATCGTACCTGAATCCACTCATTTTGCTGCTACAGGTCTTATGACATTGATTTCGTGGCTGAGGGATATTCCATCGTACGTAATTTCCACAATGTTTGGAACCATTTTTATATTTCCTGGGATATTTCAGGTGTACCCAGGTTGAGGTTCTTGGAAGCAGTGCAGCCCTCAATTTGGGGGTGGCTCTGTCTTATGGATTTTCAGTTTTCCCAAGGTATATTCCCTAGACTGGAAGTGCCCTTGGCTCTGTAGCTCTGTTGTTTACTTGTTTTAGGGAACACAATGCACTCCTCCAGTGAGGCAGTTGGCAACTTACATCCTGCCCATCAGCATAACAGGGATCCCTGTTCTCCAGGGCCTGTCTTGCCTTTCTGGTTTTTACACATTTTGTGGATGTCCCTTTTGACCGGTGGGAAGTGATACTACTTTGTAGTGCAGATTTGCATTGCCCGCTTGCTTGCTGAGCCAAAAAGAGCGTATGCGTTTTCTCCTGAATATATTCAGGAGAAAACGCATACGCCCTTTTTGGCCAAGTGCATCATTGTCGAAGTTGTGGCCCTCTTCCTGTGCTTTACAGGCGATTCCAACGTACCTCTTGAAATCTGTTTCCTGCTATTCTGCCTCGCTTTCAAGTCCGCCTCGTTGCCTTCCCTCAACAGATTTTTGGACGATAGTTGGCCTTGATTACTCTGCCAGTTTGTGAATTGCTGTGCCCCTGAGCTCCATTTTTCAACTCGTTTTTTGTGAGCTGAACGCAAGTCCAAACTTTTGGTTCAGGACCTATACTGGTTCCCGGTGGGTGGCTGAGACTTTGGTTAATTCTTCTTCCTGCCGGGAAATTAGAGTGACATGTGCCCATCCAAATGCCTAGCAGCTACTCTCTCATTGGTTCTCCCTATTCCCTTTCATCCTCTGACAAATTGGCAACCTGTGCGAACCAGGAGCTTAAAGGGGCTGTCTCTCCAAGTTGGGAGATTGATAGGAAAGCAGTTGGAAAGTCAAACCGGAGCACCAGGAGAGGGGCTCTTCGTTGAGTTTTAGAAACCTGTCGTATTCACAGTGTGTCCATTCTCTAGGTTTCCCGTACACGTTATAGCTGTAGTAATATTCCCTTCAACCTGGAGAGCTGGGACCCATGGAATGGGTGTCATGCATTATTGCTTTAAAGGGTCTGCAATTGCTCACCCAATCTCACCAATCCTCTCAGTCGCAAGTGTCCAGCCTTATGCCACATCCAGCTGTCATTGTAGATAGGGTCATTCCAGGTTGCATCAGAGACCCTGAAGGAATTGTGAAGAATTTCCCTGTTTCTTTGTTCTGTTTTTGAAATTCCTTTTTAGAGTGGGTTTGAGCTGATTCTCGCTGCCATGTTTATGCCAGTCTAGACACACTTGATTCCCTTACGGAGACATATCAATACATAGGTTTTAAGATTCTTACTAGTCAGATCTATTCCTCTGCGGGAAATATGGGGTTTGGAGTCCCTTTCACTGAGGAAGCTGTAGGTCTTGTCTATTCCATAGTTGGTTATTGGAATGATACCTTTGCTTATATAAAACTCTGGTTTGATGCATCACCCCACCTCTCCTTCCCCCTTAAGCAGGCATAAGAGTGTTTTCTAAATGTGAGACTCTGTTCTCTTGCCTAACTCAGTTCATGTGTAGCCATGTTTACAGGATCTTCCTAAGTGATATCTTATGATAAGTTTCTTTTCCTGTGTGACTTCTTTCACTTAGAATCATCGTACCTGAATCCACTCATTTTGCTGCTACTGGTCTTATGACATTGATTTCATGGCTGAGGGATATTCCATCGTACATAAGTTCCACAATGTTTGGAACCATTTTTATATTTCCTGGGATATTTCAGGTGTACCCAGGTTGAGGTTCCTGTAAGCAGTGCAGCCCTCAATTTGGGGGTGGCTCTGTCTTATGGATTTTCAGTTTTCCCAAGGTATATTCCCTAGACTGGAAGTGCCCTTGGCTCTGTAGCTCTGTTGTTTACTTGTTTTAGGGAACACAATGCACTCCTCCAGTGAGGCAGTTGGCAACTTACATCCCCCCCATCAGCATAACAAGGCTCCCTGTTCTCCAGGGCCTGTCTTGCCTTTCTGGTTTTTACACATTTTGTGGATGTCCCTTTTGACCGGTGGGAAGTGATACTTCTGTGTAGTGCAGATTTGCATTGCCCGCTTGCTTGCTTGGCCAAAAAGGGCGTATGCGTTTTCTGCTGAATATATTCAGGAGAAAACGCATACGCCCTTTTTGGCCAAGTGCATCATTGTCGAAGTTGTGCCCCTCTTCCTGTGCTTTACAGGCGATTCCAACGTACCTCTTGAAATCTGTTTCCTGCTATTCTGCCTCGCTTTCAAGTCCGCCTCGTTGCCTTCCCTCAACAGATTTTTGGACGATAGTTGGCCTTGATTACTCTGCCAGTTTGTGAATTGCTGTGCCCCTGAGCTCCATTTTTCAACTCGTTTCTTGTGAGCTGAACGCAAGTCCAAACTTTTGGTTCAGGACCTATACTGGTTCCCGGTGGGTGGCTGAGACTTTGGTGAATTCTTCTTCCTGCCGGGAAATTAGAGTGACATGTGCCCATCCAAATGCCTAGCAGCTACTCTCTCATTGGTTCTCCCTCTTCCCTTTCATCCTCTGCCAAATTGGCAACCTGTGCGAACCAGGAGCTTAAAGGGGCTGTCTCTCCAAGTTGGGAGATTGATAGGAAAGCAGTTGGAAAGTCAAACCGGAGCACCAGGAGAGGGGCTCTTCTTTGAGTTTTAGAAACCTTTCGTTATCACAGTGTGTCCATTCTCTAGGTTTCCCGTACACGTTATAGCTGTAGTAATATTCCCTTCCACCTGGAGAGCTGGGACCCATGGAATGGGTGCCATGCATTATTGCTTTAAAGGGTCTGCATTTGCTCACCCAATTTCACCAATCCTCTCAGTGCAAAGTGTCCAGCCTTATGCCACATCCAGCTGTCATTGTAGATAGGGTCATTCCAGGTTGCATCAGAGACCCTGAAGGAATTGTAAAGAATTTCCCTGTTTCTTTGTTCTGTTTTTGAAATTCCTTTTTAGAGTGAGTTTGAGCTGATTCTCGCTGCCATGTTTATGCCAGTCTAGACACACTTGATTCCCTTACGCAGACATATCAATACATAGGTTTTAAGATTCTTACTAGTCAGATCTATTCCTCTGCGGGAAATATGGGGTTTTGAGTCCCTTTCACTGAGGAAGGTGTAGGTCTTGTCTATTCCATAGTTGGTTTTTGGAACGGTACCTGTGCTTATATCAAACTCGGGTTTGATGCATCACCCCACCTCTCCTTCCCCCTTAAGCAGGCATAAGAGTGTTTTCTAAATGTGAGACTCTGTTCTCTTGCCTAACTCAGTTCATGTGTAGCCATGTTTACAGGATCTTCCTAAGTGATATCTTATGATAAGTTTCTTTTCCTGTGTGACTTCTTTCACTTAGAATCATCGTACCTGAATCCACTCATTTTGCTGCTACTGGTCTTATGACATTGATTTCGTGGCTGAGGGATATTCCATCGTACGTAAGTTCCACAATGTTTGGAACCATTTTTATATTTCCTGGGATATTTCAGGTGTACCCAGGTTGAGGTTCCTGTAAGCAGTGCAGCCCTGAATTTGGGGGTGGCTGTGTCTTATGGATTTTCAGTTTTCCCAAGGTATATTCCCTAGACTGGAAGTGCCCTTGGCTCTGTAGCTCTGTTGTTTACTTGTTTTAGGGGACACAATGCACTCCTCCAGTGAGGCAGTTGGCAACTTACATCCCGCCCTTCAGCATAACAAGGCTCCCTGTTCTCCAGGGCCTGTCTTGCCTTTCTGGTTTTTACACATTTTGTGGATGTCCCCTTTGACCGGTGGGAAGTGATACTTCTTTGTAGTGCAGATTTGCATTGCCCGCTTGCTTGCTTGGCCAAAAAGGGCGTATGCGTTTTCTCCTTAATATATTCATACGCCCTTTTTGGCCAAGTGCATCATTGTCGAAGTTGTGCCCCTCTTCCTGTGCTTTACAGGCGATTCCAACGTACCTCTTGAAATCTGTTTCCTGCTATTCTGCCTCGCTTTCAAGTCCGCCTCGTTGCCTTCCCTCAACAGATTTTTGGACGATAGTTGGCCTTGATTACTCTGCCAGTTTGTGAATTGCTGTGCCCCTGAGCTCCATTTTTCAACTCGTTTTTTGTGAGCTGAACGCAAGTCCAAACATTTGGTTCAGGACCTATACTGGTTCCCGGTGGGTGGCTGAGACTTTGGTGAATTCTTCTTCCTGCCGGGAAATTAGAGTGACATGTGCCCATCCAAATGCCTAACAGCTACTCTCTCATTGGTTCTCCCTCTTCCCTTTCCTCCTCTGCCAAATGGGCAACCTGTGTGAACCAGGAGCTTAAAGGGGCTGTCTCTCCAAGTTGGGAGATTGATAGGAAAGCAGTTGGAAAGTCAAACCGGAGCACCAGGAGAGGGGCTCTTTGTTGAGTTTTAGAAACCTTTCGTATTCACAGTGTGTCCATTCTCTAGGTTTCCCGTACACGTTATAGCTGTAGTAATATTCCCTTCAACCTGGAGAGCTGGGACCCATGGAATGGGTGCCATGCATTATTGCTTTAAAGGGTCTGCATTTGCTCACCCAATCTCACCAATCCTCTCCGTCCCACGTGTCCAGCCTTATGCCACATCCAGCTGTCATTGTAGATAGGGTCATTCCAGGTTGCATCAGAGACCCTGAAGGAATTGTAAAGAATTTCCCTGTTTCTTTGTTCTGTTTTTGAAATTCCTTTTTAGAGTGGGTTTGAGCTGATTCTCGCTGCCCTGTTTATGCCAGTCTAGACACACTTGATTCCCTTACGCAGACATATCAATACATAGGTTTTAAGATTCTTATTAGTCAGATCGATTCCTCTGTGGGAAATATGGGGTTTTGAGTCCCTTTCACTGAGGAAGGTGTAGGTCTTGTCTATTCCATAGTTGGTTTTTGGAACGGTACCTGTGCTTATATCAAACTCGGGTTTGATGCATCACCCCACCTCTCCTTCCCCCTTAAGCAGGCATAAGAGTGTTTTCTAAATGTGAGACTCTGTTCTCTTGCCTAACTCAGTTCATGTGTAGCCATGTTTACAGGATCTTCCTAAGTGATATCTTATGATAAGTTTCTTTTCCTGTGTGACTTCTTTCACTTAGAATCATCGTACCTGAATCCACTCATTTTGCTGCTACTGGTCTTATGACATTGATTTCGTGGCTGAGGGATATTCCATCGTACGTAAGTTCCACAATGTTTGGAACCATTTTTATATTTCCTGGGATATTTCAGGTGTAACCAGGTTGAGGTTCTTCTAAGCATTGCAGCCCTCAATTTGGGGGTGGCTCTGTCGTATGGATTTTCAGTTTTCCCAAGGTATATTCCCTAGCCTGGAAGGGCCCTTGGCTCTGTAGCTCTGTTGTTTACTTGTTTTAGGGAACACAATGCACTCCTCCAGTGAGGCAGTTGGCAACTTACATCCCGCCCATCAGCATAACAGGGCTCCCTGTTCTCCAGTGCCTGTCTTCCCTTTCTGGTTTTTACACATTTTGTGGATGATTACAATGTTTGTCTTGTTGTAGGTGTGGAAGATGTGGTTCTTTTACTCATATGCAGATGACTGTTCTTCCTGGGATCCTTTTCCCATGTACGTTATGACAGAATGTTGAGTAGTCCTCTCTTGGTATTCTGTAGGTCTTTAGTGATTATATATGTCACCTGTGTTTTTATATGTCTGTTAACACCAATATCGTAATGAAACCAATCCTCACACCTTTCCTTTGGTGAACCATAAGTTTGTTTAATGAATCTGTGATTGCCCTTCTCCGTGGAAATATCTGCCCTGGTATCCATTTTTAGGTAACACCTATAAGTGATATGATAGGATATGTGTCTTTCACTTTCTGACTTACTACAAGTCACGTGATTACTTCTAGACTCATCTACGGTGCTGCAAATGGCATTGTGTCCTTTTTTCCCTTGGCTTCTCTTCTGCCTTAGCGGGGTCCATTTTCAACAATGTGATTCCCTGAGGGTTGTGGATTAGCTGACCTGGGCAGCCTTACCCTGCCAGCCCGCCCTCCCCAGGTGTGCCTCGTTGAGGTCAATATAAACAGAGCTCCAGGCAGCAATAGCCCCTGAAGCTGTGCCTGCCTCCATATTTTCGGCCCCGTCAGCAGTCTCGGGGCTGTGCTGGTGGGAGGGAGTGAGTGGCCACAGCTTTGTGGGTGGCCCGGTGTGATTGGGGTTCTCCTGGCCTTCCTGCAGGAGTTGCCAGGCTGCCGCCTGTAAAGAAGAGGATGTGTCACCCATACCTTCCGCTGGAATTTCTCTCCGGACAGAGGTGAGGAAGGAAAAAATCAGTGGGGGCTGGGACAGGAGGGGTATCTCAGGCAGGGCAATCGAAAGCTTCTGGAAGAGCGCCAGGGTCCTGTACCACCCTGGCTGGCCTGCAGGCACCAAGTTGGCCTGCGTGCTGTCGCTGGTGTGGCTCCACGGTGCTTCCTCTAGGCTTTCAAGCCCTTGTACATATTCAGGTGTTTTACCTGGAAAGGGTGGGAACAGTTCAGCAGCAGCTGGCCTGGGGCTCAGCTCACGTTTACTCACAGATGCCTCGGCACGGTCCCCCAGCTTTGCAATGAGGACGCTCCTTGCGTGGGGGGTGGGTGGCTGGCTGTATGGGAGATGGTTCCCCACCTCTGACCAATTTCAGAATTGTTTACCGCTGGAGCAAGTGTCGTGATAGGGTTTTCCTCTGTATAACTCGTGGGTTCAATTTTTTTTTCTTTTATGGTTCAAGTTAGATTTTATTCCTCTTTTATGTATTTATAAATATAAGCATGGAAATAATTCATTCCTATAAATACATCTGTGTGACGGGAAGAATTTTTATTGTTTTATTTTTAAATTGTATTTTTAAAAATTTTGAAATTTAATTTCATTTATGTTTTTATACAGCAGGTTATTATTAGTTATGTATTTTATGCATATACATGTATACAGGTCAATCCCAATCTCCCAACTCATCCCACCACCACCACCCCATGGCTTCCCACACTTGGTGTCCATACGTTTGTTCTCTACGTCTGTGTCTCTATTTCTTCCCTGCAAACCAGTTCATCTGTACCATTTTTAGGCTCCACATATATGCATTAATATACAATATTTGTTTTCCTCTTTCTGACTTACTTCATTCTGTATGACAGTCTCTCAATCCATCGATGTCTCTACAAATGACCCAGTTTCATTCCTTTTTAGGGCCGAGTAATATTCCATTTTATATATGTACCACATCTTTATCCATTCATCTGTCTGTGGGCATATAGGTTGCTTCCATTACCTGGCTATTGTAAATAGTGCTGCAACCAACATTGTGGTGAATGTGCCTTTTTGAAATACGGTTTTCTCTGGGTATATGCCCAGAAGTGGGATTGCTGGATCAGATGGTAATTCTATTTCTAATTTTTTTAAGGAAACTCCATACTGTTCTCCATAGTGACTGTATCAATTTACATTCCCACCAATAGTGGAAGAGGACTCCTTTTGTCCACACCCTCCCCAGAATTGGTTGTTTGTATATTTTCTGATGATGCCGATTCTAACAGGTGTGAGGTGATACCTCATTGTAGTTTTGATTTGCATTTCTCTAATAATTAGTGCTGTTGAGCAACTTTTCATGTGCGTCTTGGCCATCTCTGTGTCTCCTTTGAAGAAACGTCTCTTTAGATCTTCTGCCCATTTTTGGGGGGTTGTTTGTTTTTTAATATTAAGCTGCATGAGCTGTTTATATATATTGGAGATTAAACCTGTGTCCATTGATTCATTTGCAACGATTTTCACCCATCCTGAGGGATGCCTTTTTCCATTCCCGTGTTTTTTAACAAAAAAGGAAAGAAAGGAAAAGAAGCAGAACACTAATGTGCATAAAATATGCCTTTTGAAACGGTCGTTTTGAAATATGGACGTCCTTTGAATTTTTTGGTCGATATGTGACCCCAGGATTTATTTTCAGGGCAGGTGTCCTTTACAGGCATGCAATGATTTTGAATATCAACTGACCATTAGCGTTGGGATTAAAGCTGCTGTTGTGTGAAACGGCCACAAGGTGGCAGCAGTTCACCCTTACCAAATCTGGTTACTAGGGCAAGAGAGCCTCAGTGGAAGTGGTGTTCTAGATTGGAGTTTAGAATGGAATGTACCAGGAGAAAGCCGCTCACGTTTGTCTCACTACATCTTGTTCGTGTTTTTAATTTAATTTTTTATTTTTTATTACAGCAAGTTTGATTACAATGTTTGGCTTGTTGTAGGTGTGGAAGATGTGGTTCTTTTACACATATACAGATGACAGTTCTTCCTGGGATTCTTTTCCCATGTACGTTATGACAGAATGTTGAGTAGTCCTCTCTTGGTATTCTGTAGGTCTTTGGTGATTATATATGTCACCTGTGTTTGTATATGTCTGATATCGTAATGAAACCAATCCTCACACCTTTCCATTGGTGAACCATAAGTTTGTTTCATGAATCTGTGATTGCCCTTCTCCGTGGAAATATCTGCCCTGGTATCCATTTTTAGGTGACACCTATAAGTGATATGATATGATATGTGTCTTTCACTTTCTGACTTACTACAAGTCACGTGATTACTTCTAGACTCATCTACGGTGCTGGAAATGGCATTGTGTCCTTTTTTCCCATGGCTTCTCTTCTGACTTAGCGGGGTCCATTTTCAACAATGTGATTCCCTGAGGGTTGTGGATTAGCTGACCTGGGCAGCCTTACCCTGCCGGCCCGCCCTCCACAGGTGTGCCTCGTTGAGGTCAATATAAACAGAGCTCCAGGCAGCAAGAGCCCCTGAAGCTGTGCCTGACTCCATATTCTCTGCCCCGTCAGCAGTCTCGGGGCTGTGCTGGTGGGAGGGAGTGAGGGGCCACAGCTTTGTGGGTGGCCCGGTGTGAGTGGGGTTCTGCTGGCCTTTCTGCAGGAGTTGCCAGGCTGCCGCCTGTAAAGAAGAGGATGTGTCACCCATACATTCCGCTGGAATTTCTCTCCGGACAGAGGTGAGGAAGGAAAAAAGCAGTGGGGGCCGGGACAGGAGGGGTATCTCAGGCAGGGCAATGGAAATCTTCTGGAAGAGTGCCCGGGGCCAGGACCAGTGTGCTCGCTGGCCTGCAGGCACCAAGTTGGCCTGCGTGCTGTCGCTGGTGTGGCTCCATGGTGCTTCCTCTAGGCTTTCAAGCCCTTGTACATATTCAGGTGTTTTACCTGGAAAGGGTGGGAACAGTTCAGCAGCAGCTGGCCTGGGGCTCAGCTCACGTTTACTCACAGATGCCTCGGCACGGTCCCCCAGCTTTGCAATGAGGACGCTCCTTGCGTGGGGGGTGGTTGGCCTGCTGTATGGGAGATGGTTCTCCACCTCTGACCAATTTCAGAATTGTTTACCGCTGGAGCAAGTGTCGTGATAGGGTTTTCCTCTGTATAACTCGTGGGTTCAATTTTTTTTTCTTTTATGGTTCAAGTTAGATTTTATTCCTCTTTTATGTATTTATAAATATAAGCATGGAAATAATTCATTCCTATAAATACATCTGTGTGACGGGAAGAATTTTTATTGTTTATTTTTAAATTGTATTTTTTAAAATTTTGAAATTTAATTTCATTTATGTTTTTATACAGCAGGTTATTATTAGTTATGTATTTTATGCATATACATGTATACAGGTCAATCCCAATCTCCCAACTCATCCCACCACCACCACCCCATGGCTTCCCACACTTGGTGTCCATACGTTTGTTCTCTACGTCTGTGTCTCTATTTCTTCCCTGCAAACCAGTTCATCTGTACCATTTTTAGGCTCCACATATATGCATTAATATACAATATTTGTTTTCCTCTTTCTGACTTACTTCATTCTGTATGACAGTCTCTCGATCCATCGATGTCTCTACAAATGACCCAGTTTCATTCCTTTTTATGGCCGAGTAATATTCCATTTTATATATGTACCACATCTTTATCCATTCATCTGTCTGTGGGCATTTAGGTTGCTTCCATTACCTGGCTATTGTAAATAGTGCTGCAACCAACATTGTGGTGAATGTGCCTTTTTGAAATACGGTTTTCTCTGGGTATATGCCCAGAAGTGGGATTGCTGGATCAGATGGTAATTCTATTTCTAATTTTTTTAAGGAAACTCCATACTGTTCTCCATAGTGACTGTATCAATTTACATTCCCACCAATAGTGGAAGAGGACTCCTTTTGTCCACACCCTCCCCAGAATTGGTTGTTTGTATATTTTCTGATGATGCCGATTCTATCAGGTGTGAGGTGAAACCTCATTGTAGTTTTGATTTGCATTTCTCTAATAATTAGTGCTGTTGAGCAGCTTTTCATGTGCGTCTTGGCCATCTCTGTGTCTCCTTTGAAGAAACGTCTCTTTAGATCTTCTGCCCATTTTTTTTTTGGGTTGTTTGTTTTTTTAATATTAAGCTGCATGAGCTGTTTATATATATTGGAGATTAAACCTGTGTCCATTGATTCGTTTGCAACGATTTTCACCCATCCTGAGGGATGCCTTTTTCCATTCCCGTTTTTTTTAACAAAAAAGGAAAGAAAGGAAAAGAAGCAGAACACTAATGTGCGTAAAATATGCCTTTAGAAACGGTCGTTTTGAAATATGGACGTCCTTTGAATTTTTTGGTCGATATGTGACCCCAGGATTTGTTTTCAGGGCAGGTGTCATTTACAGGCATGCAATGATTTTGAATATCAACTGACCATTAGCGTTGGGATTAAAGCTGCTGTTGTGTGAAACGGCCACAAGTGGCAGCAGTTCACCCTTACCAAATCTGGTTACTAGGGCAAGAGAGCCTCAGTGGAAGTGGTGTTCTAGATTGGAATTTAGAATGGAATGTGCCAGGAGAAAGCCCCTCACGTTTGTCTCACTACTTCTTGTTCGTGTTTTTAATTTAATTTTTTATTTTTTATTACAGCAAGTTTGATTACAATGTTTGGCTTGTTGTAGGTGTGGAAGATGTGGTTCATTTACACATATACAGATGACTGTTCTTCCTGGGATTCTTTTCCCATGTACGTTATGACAGAATGTTGAGTAGTCCTCTCTTGGTATTCTGTAGGTCTTTGATGATTATATATATCACCTGTGTTTGTATATGTCTGTTAACCCCGATATCGTAATGAAACCAATCCTCACACCTTTCCATTGGTGAACCCTAAGTTTGTTTAATGAATCTGTGATTGCCCTTCTCCGTGGAAATATCTGCCCTGGTATCCATTTTTAGGTAACACCTATAAGTGATATGATATGATATGTGTCTTTCACTTTATGACTTACTACAAGTCACATGATTACTTCTAGACTCATCTACGGTGCTGCAAATGGCATTGTGTCCTTTTTTCCCTTGGCTTCTCTTCTGCCTTAGCGGGGTCCATTTTCAACAATGTGATTCCCTGAGGGTTGTGGATTAGCTGACCTGGGCAGCCTTACCCTGCCGGCCCGCCCTCCCCAGGTGTGCCTCGTTGAGGTCAATATAAACAGAGCTCCAGGCAGCAATAGCCCCTGAAGCTGTGCCTGACTCCATATTCTCTGCCCCGTCGGCAGTCTCGGGGCTGTGCTGGTGGGAGGGAGTGAGGGGCCACAGCTTTGTGGGTGGCCCGGTGTGAGTGGGGTTCTGCTGGCCTTTCTGCAGGAGTTGCCAGGCTGCCGCCTGTAAAGAAGAGGATGTGTCACCCATACCTTCCGCTGGAATTTCTCTACGGGCAGAGGTGAGGAAGGAAAAAAGCAGTGGAGTCCGGGACAGGAGGGGTATCTCAGGCAGGGCAATGGAAAGCTTGTGGAAGAGCGCCCGGGGCCAGGACCACCCTGGCTGTCCTGCAGGCACCAAGTTGGCCTGCGTGCTGTCGCTGGTGTGTCTCCACGGTCCTTCCTCTAGGCTTTCAAGCCCTTGTACATATTCAGGTGTTTTACCTGGAAAGAGTGGGAACAGTTCAGCAGCAGCTGGCCTGGGGCTCAGCTCACGTTTACTCACAGATGCCTCGGCACGGTCCCCCAGCTTTGCAATGAGGACGCTCCTTGCGTGGGGTGTGGGTGGCTGGCTGTATGGGAGATGGTTCCCCACCTCTGACCAATTTCAGAATTGTTTACCGCTGGAGCAAGTGTCGTGATAGGGTTTTCCTTTGTATAACTCGTGGGTTCAATTTTTTTTTTCTTTTATGGTTCAAGTTAGATTTTATTCCTCTTTTATGTATTTATAAATATAAGCATGGAAATAATTCATTCCTATAAATACATCTGTGTGACGGGAAGAATTTTTATTGTTTTATTTTTAAATTTTATTTTTTAAAATTTTGAAATTTAATTTCATTTATGTTTTTATACAGCAGGTTATTATTAGTTATGTATTTTATGCATATACATGTATACAGGTCAATCCCAAACTCCCAACTCATCCCACCACCACCACCCCATGGCTTCCCACACTTGGTGTCCATACGTTTGTTCTCTACGTCTGTGTCTCTACTTCTTCCCTGCAAACCAGTTCATCTGTACCATTTTTAGGCTCCACATATATGCATTAATATACAATATTTGTTTTCCTCTTTCTGACTTACTTCATTCTGTATGACAGTCTCTCGATCCATCGATGTCTCTACAAATGACCCAGTTTCATTCCTTTTTATGGCCGAGTAATATTCCATTTTATATATGTACTACATCTTTATCCACTCATCTGTCTGTGGGCATTTAGGTTGCTTCCATTACCTGGCTATTGTAAATAGTGCTGCAATGAACATTGTGGTGAATGTGCCTTTTTGAATTACGGTTTTCTCTGGGTATATGCCCAGAAGTGGGATTGCTGGATCAGATGGTAATTCTATTTCTAATTTTTTTAAGGAAACTCCATACTGTTCTCCATAGTGACTGTATCAATTTACATTCCCACCAATAGTGGAAGAGGTCTCCTTTTTTCCACACACTCCCCAGAATTGGTTGTTTGTAGATTTTCTGATGATGCCGATTCTAACAGGTGTGAGGTGATACCTCATTGTAGTTTTGATTTGCATTTCTCTAATAATTAGTGCTGTTGGGCAGCTTTTCTGTGCGTCTTGGCCATCTCTGTGTCTCCTTTGAAGAAACGTCTCTTTAGATCTTCTGCCCATTTTTTTTGGGGTTGTTTGTTTTTTTAATATTAAGCTGCATGAGCTGTTTATATATATTGGAGATTAAACCTGTGTCCATTGATTCGTCTGCAACGATTTTCGCCCATTCTGAGGGATGCCTTTTTCCATTCCCGTGTTTTTTAACAAAAAAGGAAAGTAAGGAAAAGAAGCAGAACACTAATGTGCGTAAAATATGCCTTTTGAAATGGTCGTTTTGAAATATGGACGTCCTTTGAATTTTTTGGTCGATATGTGACCCCAGGATTTGTTTTCAGGGCAGGTGTCATTTACAGGCCTGCAATGATTTTGAATATCAACTGACCATTAGCGTTGGGATTAAAGCTGCTGTTGTGTGAAACGGCCACAAGGTGGCAGCAGTTCACCCTTACCAAATCTGGTTACTAGGGCAAGAGAGCCTCAGTGGAAGTGGTGTTCTAGATTGGAGTTTAGAATGGAATGTGCCAGGAGAAAGCCTCTCACGTTTGTCTCACTACTTCTTGTTCGTGTTTTTAATTTAATTTTTTATTTTTTATTACAGCAAGTTTGATTACAATGTTTGGCTTGTTGTAGGTGTGGAAGATGTGGTGCTTTTACACATATACAAATGTCTGTTCTTCCTGGAATCCTTTTCCCATGTACGTTATGACAGAATGTTGAGTAGTCCTCTCTTGGTATTCTGTAGGTCTTTGGTGATTATATATGTCACCTGTGTTTGTATATGTCTGTTAACCCCGATATCGTAATGAAACCAATCCTCACACCTTTCCATTGGTGAACCATAAGTTTGTTTAATGAATCTGTGATTGCCCTTCTCCGTGGAAATATCTGCCCTGGTATCCATTTTTAGGTAACACCTATAAGTGATATGATAGGATATGTGTCTTTCACTTTCTGACTTACTACAAGTCACGTGATTACTTCTAGACTCATCTACGGTGCTGCAAATGGCATTGTGTCCTTTTTTCCCTTGGCTTCTCTTCTGCCTTAGCGGGGTCCATTTTCAACAATGTGATTCCCTGAGGGTTGTGGATTAGCTGACCTGGGCAGCCTTACCCTGCCGGCCCGCCCTCCCCAGGTGTGCCTCGTTGAGGTCAATATAAACAGAGCTCCAGGCAGCAATAGCCCCTGAAGCTGTGCCTGCCTCCATATTCTCTGCCTGGTCAGCAGTCTCGGGGCTGTGCTGGTGGGATGGAGTGAGGGGCCACAGCTTTGTGGGTGGCCCGGTGTGAGTGGGGTTCTGCTGGCCTTTCTGCAGGAGTTGCCAGGCTGCCGCCTGTAAAGAAGAGGATGTGTCACCCATACCTTCCGCTGGAATTTCTCTCCGGACAGAGGTGAGGAAGGAAAAAAGCAGTGGGGGCCGGGACAGGAGGGGTATCTCAGGCAGGGCAATGGAAAGCTTCTGGAAGAGCGCCCGGGGCCAGGACCACCCTGGCTGGCCTGCAGGCAACAAGTTGGCCTGCGTGCTGTCGCTGGTGTGTCTCCACGGTCCTTCCTCTAGGCTTTCAAGCCCTTGTACATATTCAGGTGTTTTACCTGGAAAGAGTGGGAACAGTTCAGCAGCAGCTGGCCTGGGGCTCAGCTCACGTTTACTCACAGATGCCTCGGCACGGTCCCCCAGCTTTGCAATGAGGACGCTCCTTGCGTGGGGGGTGGGTTGCTGGCTGTATGGGAGATGATTCCCCACTTCTGACCAATTTCAGAATTGTTTACCACTGGAGCAAGTGCCCTGATAGGGTTTTCCTATGTATAACTCGTGGGTTCAGGATTTTTTTTTCTTTTATGGTTCAAGTTAGATTTTATTCCTCTTTTATGTATTTATAGATATAAGCATGGAAATCATTCATTCCTATAAATACATCTATGTGACGGGAAGAACTTTTTTCTGTTTTATTTTTAAATTTTATTTTTTAAAATTTTGAAATTTAATTTTATTTATTTTTTTATACAGCACGTTATTATTAGTTATGTATTTTATGCATATACTTGTATACAGGTCAATCCCAAACTCCCAACTCATCCCACCACCGCCTCCCCATGGCTTCCCACACTTGGTGTCCATACGTTTGTTCTCTACCTCTGTGTCTCTATTTCTTCCCTGCAAACCAGTTCATCTGTACCATTTTTAGGCTCCACATATATGCGTTAATATACAATAATTGTTTTCCTCTTTCTGACTTACTTCATTCTGTATGACATTCTCTCGATCCATCGATGTCTCTACAAATGACCCAGTTTCATTCCTTTTTATGGCCGAGTAATATTCCATTTTATATATGTACCACATCTTTATCCATTCATCTGTCTGTGGGCATTTAGGTTGCTTCCATTACCTGGCTATTGTAAATAGTGCTGCAACGAACATTGTGGTGAATGTGCCTTTTTGAAATACGGTTTTCTCTGGGTATATGCCCAGAAGTGGGATTGCTGGATCAGATGGTAATTCTATTTCTAGATTTTTTAAGGAACTCCATACTGTTCTCCATAGTGACTGTATCAATTTACATTCCCACCAATAGTGGAAGAGGTCTCCTTTTTTCCACACACTCCCCAGAATTGGTTGTTTGTAGATTTTCTGATGATGCCGATTCTAACAGGTGTGAGGTGATACCTCATTGTAGTTTTGATTTGCATTTCTCTAATAATTAGTGCTGTTGAGCAGCTTTTCTGTGCGTCTTGGCCATCTCTGTGTCTCCTTTGAAGAAACGTCTCTTTAGATCTTCTGCCCATTTTTTTGGGGGTTGTTTGTTTTTTTAATATTAAGCTGCATGAGCTGTTTATATATATTGGAGATTAAACCTGTGTCCATTGATTCGTCTGCAACGATTTTCGCCCATTCTGAGGGATGCCTTTTTCCATTCCCGTGTTTTTTAACAAAAAAGGAAAGTAAGGAAAAGAAGCAGAACACTAATGTGCATAAAATATGCCTTTTGAAATGGTCGTTTTGAAATATGGACGTCCTTTGAATTTTTTGGTCGATATGTGACCCCAGGATTTGTTTTCAGGGCAGGTGTCATTTACAGGCCTGCAATGATTTTGAATATCAACTGACCATTAGCGTTGGGATTAAAGCTGCTGTTGTGTGAAACGGCCACAAGGTGGCAGCAGTTCACCCTTACCAAATCTGGTTACTAGGGCAAGAGAGCCTCAGTGGAAGTGGTGTTCTAGATTGGAGTTTAGAATGGAATGTGCCAGGAGAAAGCCCCTCACGTTTGTCTCACTACTTCTTGTTCGTGTTTTTAATTTAATTTTTTATTTTTTATTACAGCAAGTTTGATTACAATGTTTGGCTTGTTGTAGGTGTGGAAGATGTGGTGCTTTTACACATATACAAATGTCTGTTCTTCCTGGAATCCTTTTCCCATGTACGTTATGACAGAATGTTGAGTAGTCCTCTCTTGGTATTCTGTAGGTCTTTGGTGATTATATATGTCACCTGTGTTTGTATATGTCTGTTAACCCCGATATCGTAATGAAACCAATCCTCACACCTTTCCATTGGTGAACCATAAGTTTGTTTAATGAATCTGTGATTGCCCTTCTCCGTGGAAATATCTGCCCTGGTATCCATTTTTAGGTAACACCTATAAGTGATATGATAGGATATGTGTCTTTCACTTTCTGACTTACTACAAGTCACGTGATTACTTCTAGACTCATCTACGGTGCTGCAAATGGCATTGTGTCCTTTTTTCCCTTGGCTTCTCTTCTGCCTTAGCGGGGTCCATTTTCAACAATGTGATTCCCTGAGGGTTGTGGATTAGCTGACCTGGGCAGCCTTACCCTGCAGTCCCGCCCTCCCCAGGTGTGCCTCGTTGAGGTCAATATAAACAGAGCTCCAGGCAGCAATAGCCCCTGAAGCTGTGCCTGCCTCCATATTCTCTGCCTGGTCAGCAGTCTCGGGGCTGTGCTGGTGGGATGGAGTGAGGGGCCACAGCTTTGTGGGTGGCCCGGTGTGAGTGGGGTTCTGCTGGCCTTTCTGCACGAGTTGCCAGGCTGCCGCCTGTAAAGAAGAGGATGTGTCACCCATACCTTCCGCTGGAATTTCTCTCCGGACAGAGGTGAGGAAGGAAAAAAGCAGTGGGGGCCGGGACAGGAGGGGTATCTCAGGCAGGGCAATGGAAAGCTTCTGGAAGAGCGCCCGGGGCCAGGATCACCCTGGCTGGCATGCAGGCACCAAGTTGGCCTGCGTGCTGTCGCTGGTGTGGCTCCACGGTGCTTCCTCTAGGCTTTCAAGCCCTTGTACATATTCAGGTGTTTTACCTGGAAAGGGTGGGAACAGTTCAGCAGCAGCTGGCCTGGGGCTCAGCTCACGTTTACTCACAGATGCCTCGGCACGGTCCCCCAGCTTTGCAATGAGGACGCTCCTTGCGTGGGGTGTGGGTGGCTGGCTGTATGGGAGATGGTTCCCCACCTCTGACCAATTTCAGAATTGTTTACCGCTGGAGCAAGTGTCGTGATAGGGTTTTCCTCTGTATAACTCGTGGGTTCAATTTTTTTTTTCTTTTATGGTTCAAGTTAGATTTTATTCCTCTTTTATGTATTTATAAATATAAGCATGGAAATAATTCATTCCTATAAATACATCTGTGTGACGGGAAGAATTTTTATTGTTTTATTTTTAAATTTTATTTTTTAAAATTTTGAAATTTAATTTCATTTATGTTTTTATACAGCAGGTTATTATTAGTTATGTATTTTATGCATATACATGTATACAGGTCAATCCCAATCTCCCAACTCATCCCACCACCACCACCCCATGGCTTCCCACACTTGGTGTCCATACGTTTGTTCTCTACGTCTGTGTCTCTACTTCTTCCCTGCAAACCAGTTCATCTGTACCATTTTTAGGCTCCACATATATGCATTAATATACAATATTTGTTTTCCTCTTTCTGACTTACTTCATTCTGTATGACAGTCTCTCGATCCATCGATGTCTCTACAAATGACCCAGTTTCATTCCTTTTTATGGCCGAGTAATATTCCATTTTATATATGTACCACATCTTTATCCACTCATCTGTCTGTGGGCATTTAGGTTGCTTCCATTACCTGGCTATTGTAAATAGTGCTGCAATGAACATTGTGGTGAATGTGCCTTTTTGAAATACGGTTTTCTCTGGGTATATGCCCAGAAGTGGGATTGCTGGATCAGATGGTAATTCTATTTCTAATTTTTTTAAGGAAACTCCATACTGTTCTCCATAGTGACTGTATCAATTTACATTCCCACCAATAGTGGAAGAGGGCTCCTTTTGTCCACACCCTCCCCAGAATTGGTTGTTTGTAGATTTTCTGATGATGCCGATTCTAACAGGTGTGAGGTGATACCTCATTGTAGTTTTGATTTGCATTTCTCTAATAATTAGTGCTGTTGGGCAGCTTTTCTGTGCGTCTTGGCCATCTCTGTGTCTCCTTTGAAGAAACGTCTCTTTAGATCTTCTGCCCATTTTTTTGGGGTTGTTTGTTTTTTTAATATTAAGCTGCATGAGCTGTTTATATATATTGGAGATTAAACCTGTGTCCATTGATTCGTCTGCAACGATTTTCGCCCATTCTGAGGGATGCCTTTTTCCATTCCCGTGTTTTTTAACAAAAAAGGAAAGTAAGGAAAAGAAGCAGAACACTAATGTGCGTAAAATATGCCTTTTGAAATGGTCGTTTTGAAATATGGACGTCCTTTGAATTTTTTGGTCGATATGTGACCCCAGGATTTGTTTTCAGGGCAGGTGTCATTTACAGGCCTGCAATGATTTTGAATATCAACTGACCATTAGCGTTGGGATTAAAGCTGCTGTTGTGTGAAACGGCCACAAGGTGGCAGCAGTTCACCCTTACCAAATCTGGTTACTAGGGCAAGAGAGCCTCAGTGGAAGTGGTGTTCTAGATTGGAGTTTAGAATGGAATGTGCCAGGAGAAAGCCCCTCACGTTTGTCTCACTACTTCTTGTTCGTGTTTTTAATTTAATTTTTTATTTTTTATTACAGCAAGTTTGATTACAATGTTTGGCTTGTTGTAGGTGTGGAAGATGTGGTGCTTTTACACATATACAAATGTCTGTTCTTCCTGGAATCCTTTTCCCATGTACGTTATGACAGAATGTTGAGTAGTCCTCTCTTGGTATTCTGTAGGTCTTTGGTGATTATATATGTCACCTGTGTTTGTATATGTCTGTTAACCCCGATATCGTAATGAAACCAATCCTCACACCTTTCCATTGGTGAACCATAAGTTTGTTTAATGAATCTGTGATTGCCCTTCTCCGTGGAAATATCTGCCCTGGTATCCATTTTTAGGTAACACCTATAAGTGATATGATAGGATATGTGTCTTTCACTTTCTGACTTACTACAAGTCACGTGATTACTTCTAGACTCATCTACGGTGCTGCAAATGGCATTGTGTCCTTTTTTCCCTTGGCTTCTCTTCTGCCTTAGCGGGGTCCATTTTCAACAATGTGATTCCCTGAGGGTTGTGGATTAGCTGACCTGGGCAGCCTTACCCTGCAGTCCCGCCCTCCCCAGGTGTGCCTCGTTGAGGTCAATATAAACAGAGCTCCAGGCAGCAATAGCCCCTGAAGCTGTGCCTGCCTCCATATTCTCTGCCTGGTCAGCAGTCTCGGGGCTGTGCTGGTGGGATGGAGTGAGGGGCCACAGCTTTGTGGGTGGCCCGGTGTGAGTGGGGTTCTGCTGGCCTTTCTGCAGGAGTTGCCAGGCTGCCGCCTGTAAAGAAGAGGATGTGTCACCCATACCTTCCGCTGGAATTTCTCTCCGGACAGAGGTGAGGAAGGAAAAAAGCAGTGGGGGCCGGGACAGGAGGGGTATCTCAGGCAGGGCAATGGAAAGCTTCTGGAAGAGCGCCCGGGGCCAGGACAACCCTGGCTGGCCTGCAGGCAACAAGTTGGCCTGCGTGCTGTCGCTGGTGTGTCTCCACGGTCCTTCCTCTAGGCTTTCAAGCCCTTGTACATATTCAGGTATTTTACCTGGAAAGAGTGGGAACAGTTCAGCAGCAGCTGGCCTGGGGCTCAGCTCACGTTTACTCACAGATGCCTCGGCACGGTCCCCCAGCTTTGCAATGAGGACGCTCCTTGCGTGGGGGGTGGGTTGCTGGCTGTATGGGAGATGATTCCCCACTTCTGACCAATTTCAGAATTGTTTACCACTGGAGCAAGTGCCCTGATAGGGTTTTCCTATGTATAACTCGTGGGTTCAGGATTTTTTTTTCTTTTATGGTTCAAGTTAGATTTTATTCCTCTTTTATGTATTTATAGATATAAGCATGGAAATCATTCATTCCTATAAATACATCTATGTGACGGGAAGAACTTTTTTCTGTTTTATTTTTAAATTTTATTTTTTAAAATTTTGAAATTTAATTTTATTTATTTTTTTATACAGCACGTTATTATTAGTTATGTATTTTATGCATATACTTGTATACAGGTCAATCCCAAACTCCCAACTCATCCCACCACCGCCACCCCGTGGCTTCCCACACTTGGTGTCCATACGTTTGTTCTCTACCTCTGTGTCTCTATTTCTTCCCTGCAAACCAGTTCATCTGTACCATTTTTAGGCTCCACATATATGCGTTAATATACAATAATTGTTTTCCTCTTTCTGACTTACTTCATTCTGTATGACATTCTCTCGATCCATCGATGTCTCTACAAATGACCCAGTTTCATTCCTTTTTATGGCCGAGTAATATTCCATTTTATATATGTACCACATCTTTATCCATTCATCTGTCTGTGGGCATTTAGGTTGCTTCCATTACCTGGCTATTGTAAATAGTGCTGCAACGAACATTGTGGTGAATGTGCCTTTTTGAAATACGGTTTTCTCTGGGTATATGCCCAGAAGTGGGATTGCTGGATCAGATGGTAATTCTATTTCTAGATTTTTTAAGGAACTCCATACTGTTCTCCATAGTGACTGTATCAATTTACATTCCCACCAATAGTGGAAGAGGTCTCCTTTTTTCCACACACTCCCCAGAATTGGTTGTTTGTAGATTTTCTGATGATGCCGATTCTAACAGGTGTGAGGTGATACCTCATTGTAGTTTTGATTTGCATTTCTCTAATAATTAGTGCTGTTGAGCAGCTTTTCTGTGCGTCTTGGCCATCTCTGTGTCTCCTTTGAAGAAACGTCTCTTTAGATCTTCTGCCCATTTTTTGGGGGGTTGTTTGTTTTTTTAATATTAAGCTGCATGAGCTGTTTATATATATTGGAGATTAAACCTGTGTCCATTGATTCGTCTGCAACGATTTTCGCCCATTCTGAGGGATGCCTTTTTCCATTCCCGTGTTTTTTAACAAAAAAGGAAAGTAAGGAAAAGAAGCAGAACACTAATGTGCGTAAAATATGCCTTTTGAAATGGCCGTTTTGAAATATGGACGTCCTTTGAATTTTTTGGTCGATATGTGACCCCAGGATTTGTTTTCAGGGCAGGTGTCATTTACAGGCCTGCAATGATTTTGAATATCAACTGACCATTAGCGTTGGGATTAAAGCTGCTGTTGTGTGAAACGGCCACAAGGTGGCAGCAGTTCACCCTTACCAAATCTGGTTACTAGGGCAAGAGAGCCTCAGTGGAAGTGGTGTTCTAGATTGGAGTTTAGAATGGAATGTGCCAGGAGAAAGCCCCTCACGTTTGTCTCACTACTTCTTGTTCGTGTTTTTAATTTAATTTTTTATTTTTTATTACAGCAAGTTTGATTACAATGTTTGGCTTGTTGTAGGTGTGGAAGATGTGGTGCTTTTACACATATACAAATGTCTGTTCTTCCTGGAATCCTTTTCCCATGTACGTTATGACAGAATGTTGAGTAGTCCTCTCTTGGTATTCTGTAGGTCTTTGGTGATTATATATGTCACCTGTGTTTGTATATGTCTGTTAACCCCGATATCGTAATGAAACCAATCCTCACACCTTTCCATTGGTGAACCATAAGTTTGTTTAATGAATCTGTGATTGCCCTTCTCCGTGGAAATATCTGCCCTGGTATCCATTTTTAGGTAACACCTATAAGTGATATGATAGGATATGTGTCTTTCACTTTCTGACTTACTACAAGTCACGTGATTACTTCTAGACTCATCTACGGTGCTGCAAATGGCATTGTGTCCTTTTTTCCCTTGGCTTCTCTTCTGCCTTAGCGGGGTCCATTTTCAACAATGTGATTCCCTGAGGGTTGTGGATTAGCTGACCTGGGCAGCCTTACCCTGCAGTCCCGCCCTCCCCAGGTGTGCCTCGTTGAGGTCAATATAAACAGAGCTCCAGGCAGCAATAGCCCCTGAAGCTGTGCCTGCCTCCATATTCTCTGCCTGGTCAGCAGTCTCGGGGCTGTGCTGGTGGGATGGAGTGAGGGGCCACAGCTTTGTGGGTGGCCCGGTGTGAGTGGGGTTCTGCTGGCCTTTCTGCAGGAGTTGCCAGGCTGCCGCCTGTAAAGAAGAGGATGTGTCACCCATACCTTCCGCTGGAATTTCTCTCCGGACAGAGGTGAGGAAGGAAAAAAGCAGTGGGGGCCGGGACAGGAGGGGTATCTCAGGCAGGGCAATGGAAAGCTTCTGGAAGAGCGCCCGGGGCCAGGATCACCCTGGCTGGCCTGCAGGCACCAAGTTGGCCTGCGTGCTGTCGCTGGTGTGGCTCCACGGTGCTTCCTCTAGGCTTTCAAGCCCTTGTACATATTCAGGTGTTTTACCTGGAAAGAGTGGGAACAGTTCAGCAGCAGCTGGCCTGGGGCTCAGCTCACGTTTACTCACAGATGCCTCGGCACGGTCCCCCAGCTTTGCAATGAGGACGCTCCTTGCGTGGGGGGTGGGTGGCTGGCTGTATGGGAGATGGTTCCCCACCTCTGACCAATTTCAGAATTGTTTACCGCTGGAGCAAGTGTCGTGATAGTGTTTTCCTCTGTATAACTCGTGGGTTCAATTTTTTTTTTCTTTTATGGTTCAAGTTAGATTTTATTCCTCTTTTATGTATTTATAAATATAAGCATGGAAATAATTCATTCCTATAAATACATCTGTGTGACGGGAAGAATTTTTATTGTTTTATTTTTAAATTTTATTTTTTAAAATTTTGAAATTTAATTTCATTTATGTTTTTATACAGCAGGTTATTATTAGTTATGTATTTTATGCATATACATGTATACAGGTCAATCCCAATCTCCCAACTCATCCCACCACCACCACCCCATGGCTTCCCACACTTGGTGTCCATACGTTTGTTCTCTACGTCTGTGTCTCTACTTCTTCCCTGCAAACCAGTTCATCTGTACCATTTTTAGGCTCCACATATATGCATTAATATACAATATTTGTTTTCCTCTTTCTGACTTACTTCATTCTGTATGACAGTCTCTCGATCCATCGATGTCTCTACAAATGACCCAGTTTCATTCCTTTTTATGGCCGAGTAATATTCCATTTTATATATGTACCACATCTTTATCCACTCATCTGTCTGTGGGCATTTAGGTTGCTTCCATTACCTGGCTATTGTAAATAGTGCTGCAATGAACATTGTGGTGAATGTGCCTTTTTGAAATACGGTTTTCTCTGGGTATATGCCCAGAAGTGGGATTGCTGGATCAGATGGTAATTCTATTTCTAATTTTTTTAAGGAAACTCCATACTGTTCTCCATAGTGACTGTATCAATTTACATTCCCACCAATAGTGGAAGAGGACTCCTTTTGTCCACACCCTCCCCAGAATTGGTTGTTTGAATATTTTCTGATGATGCCGATTCTAACAGGTGTGAGGTGAAACCTCATTGTAGTTTTGATTTGCATTTCTCTAATAATTAGTGCTGTTGAGCAGCTTTTCATGTGCGTCTTGGCCATCTCTGTGTCTCCTTTGAAGAAACGTCTCTTTAGATCTTCTGCCCATTTTTTTTGGGTTGTTTGTTTTTTTAATATTAAGCTGCATGAGCTGTTTATATATATTGGAGATTAAACCTGTGTCCATTGATTCGTTTGCAACGATTTTCACCCATCCTGAGGGATGCCTTTTTCCATTCCCGTTTTTTTTAACAAAAAAGGAAAGAAAGGAAAAGAAGCCGAACACTAATGTGCGTAAAATATGCCTTTTGAAACGGTCGTTTTGAAATATGGACGTCCTTTGAATTTTTTGGTCGATATGTGACCCCAGGATTTGTTTTCAGGGCAGGTGTCATTTACAGGCATGCAATGATTTTGAATATCAACTGACCATTAGCGTTGGGATTAAAGCTGCTGTTGTGTGAAACGGCCACAAGTGGCAGCAGTTCACCCTTACCAAATCTGGTTACTAGGGCAAGAGAGCCTCAGTGGAAGTGGTGTTCTAGATTGGAGTTTAGAATGGAATGTGCCAGGAGAAAGCCCCTCACGTTTGTCTCACTACTTCTTGTTCGTGTTTTTAATTTAATTTTTTATTTTTTATTACAGCAAGTTTGATTACAATGTTTGGCTTGTTGTAGGTGTGGAAGATGTGGTTCTTTTACACATATACAGATGACTGCTCTTCCTGAGATTCTTTTCCCATGTACGTTATGACAGAATGTTGAGTAGTCCTCTCTTGGTATTCTGTAGGTCTTTGGTGATTATATAT
This sequence comes from Mesoplodon mirus, assembly GCF_964341445.2. Lineage (NCBI taxonomy): Eukaryota > Metazoa > Chordata > Mammalia > Artiodactyla > Ziphiidae > Mesoplodon > Mesoplodon mirus. Next base: position 2,740,137 of record NW_028295792.1, on the reverse strand, counting down.
GTCACCTGTGTTTGTATATGTCTGTTAACCCCGATATCGTAATGAAACCAATCATCACACCTTTCCATTGGTGAACCATAAGTTTGTTTCATGAATCTGTGATTGCCCTTCTCTGTGGAAATATCTGCCCTGGTATCCATTTTTAGGGAACACCTATAAGTGATATGATAGGATATGTGTCTTTCACTTTCTGACTTACTACAAGTCACGTGATTACTTCTAGACTCATCTACGGTGCTGCAAATGGCATTGTGTCCTTTTTTCCCTTGGCTTCTCTTCTGCCTTAGCGGGGTCCATTTTCAACAATGTGATTCCCTTAGGGTTGTGGATTATCTGACCTGGGCAGCCTTACCCTGCCGGCCCGCCCTCCCCAGGTGTGCCTCGTTGAGGTCAATATAAATAGAGCTCCAGGCAGCAATAGCCCCTGAAGCTGTGCCTGACTCCATATTTTCTGCCCCGCCAGCAGTCTCGGGGCTGTGCTGGTGGGAGGGAGTGAGGGGCCACAGCTTTGTGGGTGGCCCGGTGTGAGTGGTGTTCTGCTGGCCTTTTTGCAGGAGTTGCCAGGCTGCCGCCTGTAAAGAAGAGGTTGTGTCACCCATACCTTCCGCTGGAATTTCTCTCCGGACAGAGGTGTGGAAGGAAAAAAGCAGTGGGGGCTGGGACAGGAGGGGTATCTCAGGCAGGGCAATGGAAAGCTTCTGGAAGAGTGCCCGGGGCCAGGACCATGGGGCTCACTGGCCTGCAGGCACCAAGTTGGCCTGCGTGCTGTCGCTGGTGTGGCTCCACGGTGCTTCCTCTAGGCTTTCAAGCCCTTGTACATATTCAGGTGTTTTACCTGGAAATGGTGGGAACAGTTCAGCAGCAGCTGGCCTGGGGCTCAGCTCACGTTTACTCACAGATGCCTAGGCAAGGTCCCCCAGCTTTGCAATGAGGACGCTCCTTGCGTGGGGGGTGGTTGGCTGGCTGTATGGGAGATGGTTCTCCACCTCTGACCAATTTCAGAATTGTTTACCGCTGGAGCAAGTGTCGTGATAGGGTTTTCCTCTGTATAACTCGTGGGTTCAATTTTTTTTTCTTTTATGTTTCAAGTTAGATTTTATTCCTCTTTTATGTATTTATAAATATAAGCATGGAAATAATTCATTCCTATAAATACATCTGTGTGACGGGAAGAATTTTTATTGTTTTATTTTTAAATTTTATTTTTTAAAATTTTGAAATTTAATTTCATTTATGTTTTTATACAGCAGGTTATTATTAGTTATGTATTTTATGCATATACATGTATACAGGTCAATCCCAATCTCCCAACTCATCCCACCACCACCACCCCATGGCTTCCCACACTTGGTGTCCATACGTTTGTTCTCTACGTCTGTGTCTCTACTTCTTCCCTGCAAACCAGTTCATCTGTACCATTTTTAGGCTCCACATATATGCATTAATATACAATATTTGTTTTCCTCTTTCTGACTTACTTCATTCTGTATGACAGTCTCTCGATCCATCGATGTCTCTACAAATGACCCAGTTTCATTCCTTTTTATGGCCGAGTAATATTCCATTTTATATATGTACCACATCTTTATCCACTCATCTGTCTGTGGGCATTTAGGTTGCTTCCATTACCTGGCTATTGTAAATAGTGCTGCAACCAACATTGTGCTGAATGTGCCTTTTTGAAATACGGTTTTCTCTGGGTATATGCCCAGAAGTGGGATTGCTGGATCAGATGGTAATTCTATTTCTAATTTTTTTAAGGAAACTCCGTACTGTTCTCCATAGTGACTGTATCAATTTACATTCCCACCAATAGTGGAAGAGGACTCCTTTTGTCCACACCCTCCCCAGAATTGGTTGTTTGTATATTTTCTGATGATGCCGATTCTAACAGGAGTGAGGTGAAACCTCATTGTAGTTTTGATTTGCATTTCTCTAATAATTAGTGCTGTTGAGCAGCTTTTCATGTGCGTCTTGGCCATCTCTGTGTCTCCTTTGAAGAAACGTCTCTTTAGATCTTCTGCCCATTTTTTTTGGGTTGTTTGTTTTTTTAATATTAAGCTGCATGAGCTGTTTATATATATTGGAGATTAAACCTGTGTCCATTGATTCGTTTGCAACGATTTTCACCCATCCTGAGGGATGCCTTTTTCCATTCCCGTTTTTTTAACAAAAAAGGAAAGAAAGGAAAAGAAGCAGAACACTAATGTGCATAAAATATGCCTTTTGAAACGGTCGTTTTGAAATATGGACGTCCTTTGAATTTTTTGGTCGATATGTGACCCCAGGATTTGTTTTCAGGGCAGGTGTCATTTACAGGCATGCAATCATTTTGAATATCAACTGACCATTAGCGTTGGGATTAAAGCTGCTGTTGTGTGAAATGGCCACAAGTGGCAGCAGTTCACCCTTACCAAATCTGGTTACTAGGGCAAGAGAGCCTCAGTGGAAGTGGTGTTCTAGATTGGAGTTTAGAATGGAATGTGCCAGGAGAAAGCCCCTCACGTTTGTCTCACTACTTCTTGTTCGTGTTTTTAATTTAATTTTTTATTTTTTATTACAGCAAGTTTGATTACAATGTTGGGCTTGTTGTAGGTGTGGAAGATGTGGTTCTTTTACACATATACAGATGACTGTTCTTCCTGGGATTCTATTCCCATGTACGTTATGACAGAATGTTGAGTAGTCCTCACTTGGTATTCTGTAGGTCTTTGATGATTATATATGTCACCTGTGTTTGTATATGTCTGTTAACCCCGATATCGTAATGAAACCAATGCTCACACCTTTCCATTGGTGAACCATAAGTTTGTTTAATGAATCTGTGATTGCCCTTCTCCGTGGAAATATCTGCCCTGGTATCCATTTTTAGGTAACACCTATAAGTGATATGATAAGATATGTGTCTTTCACTTTCTGACTTACTACAAGTCACGTGATTACTTCTAGACTCATCTACGGTGCTGCAAATGGCATTGTGTCCTTTTTTCCCTTGGCTTCTCTTCTGCCTTAGCGGGGTCCATTTTCAACAATGTGATTCCCTGAGGGTTGTGGATTAGCTGACCTGGGCAGCCTTTCCCTGCCGGCCCGCCCTCCCCAGGTGTGCCTCGTTGAGGTCAATATAAACAGAGCTCCAGGCAGCAATAGCCCCTGAAGCTGTGCCTGACTCCATATTCTCTGCCCCGTCGGCAGTCTCGGGGCTGTGCTGGTGGGAGGGAGTGAGGGGCCACAGCTTTGTGGGTGGCCCGGTGTGAGTGGGGTTCTGCTGGCCTTTTTGCAGGAGTTGCCAGGCTGCCGCCTGTAAAGAAGAGGATGTGTCACCCATACCTTCCGCTGGAATTTCTCTCCGGACAGAGGTGAGGAAGGAAAAAAGCAGTGGGGTCCGGGACAGGAGGGGTATCTCAGGCAGGGCAATGGAAAGCTTCTGGAAGAGCGCCCGGGGCCAGGATCACCCTGGCTGGCCTGCAGGCACCAAGTTGGCCTGCGTGCTGTCGCTGGTGTGTCTCCACGGTCCTTCCTCTAGGCTTTCAAGCCCTTGTACATATTCAGGTGTTTTACCTGGAAAGAGTGGGAACAGTTCAGCAGCAGCTGGCCTGGGGCTCAGCTCACGTTTACTCACAGATGCCTCGGCACGGTCCCCCAGCTTTGCAATGAGGACGCTCCTTGCGTGGGGGGTGGGTTGCTGGCTGTATGGGAGATGATTCCCCACTTCTGACCAATTTCAGAATTGTTTACCACTGGAGCACGTGCCCTGATAGGGTTTTCCTATGTATAACTCGTGGGTTCAGGATTTTTTTTTCTTTTTTGGTTCAAGTTAGATTTTATTCCTCTTTTATGTATTTATAGATATAAGCATGGATATCATTCATTCCTATAAATACATCTATGTGACGGGAAGAACTTTTTTCTGTTTTATTTTTAAATTTTATTTTTTAAAATTTTGAAATTTAATTTTATTTATTTTTTTTATACAGCACCTTATTATTAGTTATGTATTTTATGCATATACTTGTATACAGGTCAATCCCAAACTCCCAACTCATCCCACCACCACCACCCCATGGCTTCCCACACTTGGTGTCCATACGTTTGTTCTCTACCTCTGTGTCTCTATTTCTTCCCTGCAAACCAGTTCATCTGTACCATTTTTAGGCTCCACATATATGCGTTAATATACAATATTTGTTTTCCTCTTTCTGACTTACTTCATTCTGTATGACATTCTCTCGATCCATCGATGTCTCTACAAATGACCCAGTTTCATTCCTTTTTATGGCCGAGTAATATTCCATTTTATATATGTACCACATCTATATCCATTCATCTGTCTGTGGGCATTTAGGTTGCTTCCATTACCTGGCTATTGTAAATAGTGCTGCAACGAACATTGTGCTGAATGTGCCTTTTTGAAATACGGTTTTCTCTGGGTATATGCCCAGAAGTGGGATTGCTGGATCAGATGGTAATTCTATTTCTAATTTTTTTAAGGAAACTCCATACTGTTCTCCATAGTGACTGTATCAATTTACATTCCCACCAATAGTGGAAGATGTCTCCTTTTGTCCACACACTCCCCAGAATTGGTTGTTTGTAGATTTTCTGATGATGCCGATTCTAACAGGTGTGAGGTGATACCTCATTGTAGTTTTGATTTGCATTTCTCTAATAATTAGTGCTGTTGAGCAGCTTTTCTGTGCGTCTTGGCCATGTCTGTGTCTCCTTTGAAGAAACGTCTCTTTAGATCTTCTGCCCATTTTTTTGGGGTTGTTTGTTTTTTTAATATTAAGCTGCATGAGCTGTTTATATATATTTGAGATTAAACCTCTGTCCATTGATTCGTCTGCAAAGATTTTCGCCCATTCTGAGGGATGCCTTTTTCCATTCCCGTGTTTTTTAACAAAAAAGGAAAGAAAGGAAAAGAAGCAGAACACTAATGTGCGTAAAATATGCCTTTTGAAACGGTCGTTTTGAAATATGGACGTCCTTTGAATTTTTTGGTCGATATGTGACCCCAGGATTTGTTTTCAGGGCAGGTGTCATTTACAGGCATGCAATGATTTTGAATATCAACTGACCATTAGCGTTGGGATTAAAGCTGCTGTTGTGTGAAACGGCCACAAGGTGGCAGCAGTTCACCCTTACCAAATCTGGTTACTAGGGCAAGAGAGCCTCAGTGGAAGTGGTGTTCTAGATTGGAGTTTAGAATGGAATGTGCCAGGAGAAAGCCCCTCACGTTTGTCTCACTACTTCTTGTTCGTGTTTTTAATTTAATTTTTTATTTTTTATTACAGCAAGTTTGATTACAATGTTTGGCTTGTTGTAGGTGTGGAAGATGTGGTTCTTTTACACATATACAGATGACTGTCCTTCCTGGGATCCTTTTCCCATGTACGTTATGACAGAATGTTGAGTAGTCCTCTCTTGGTATTCTGTAGGTCTTTGGTGATTATATATGTCACCTGTGTTTGTATATGTCTGTTAACCCCGATATCGTAATGAAACCAATCCTCACACCTTTCCATTGGTGAACCATAAGTTTGTTTAATGAATCTGTGATTGCCCTTCTCCTTGGAAATATCTGCCCTGGTATCCATTTTTAGGTAACACCTATAAGTGATATGATATGATATGTGTCTTTCACTTTCTGACTTACTACAAGTCACGTGATTACTTCTAGACTCATCTACGGTGCTGCAAATGGCATTGTGTCCTTTTTTCCCTTGGCTTCTCTTCTGCCTTAGCGGGGTCCATTTTCAACAATGTGATTCCCTGAGGGTTGTGGATTAGCTGACCTGGGCAGCCTTACCCTGCAGTCCCGCCCTCCCCAGGTGTGCCTCGTTGAGGTCAATATAAACAGAGCTCCAGGCAGCAATAGCCCCTGAAGCTGTGCCTGACTCCATATTCTCTGCCTCGTCAGCAGTCTCGGGGCTGTGCTGGTGGGATGGAGTGAGTGGCCACAGCTTTGTGGGTGGCCCGGTGTGAGTGGGGTTCTGCTGGCCTTTCTGCAGGAGTTGCCAGGCTGCCGCCTGTAAAGAAGAGGATGTGTCACCCATACCTTCCGCTGGAATTTCTCTCCGGACTGAGGTGAGGAAGGAAAAAAGCAGTGGGGGCCGGGACAGGAGGGGTATCTCAGGCAGGGCAATGGAAAGCTTCTGGAAGAGCGCCAGGGTCCAGGACCACCCTGGCTGGCCTGCAGGCACCAAGTTGGCCTGCGTGCTGTCGCTGGTGTGGCTCCACGGTGCTTCCTCTAGGCTTTCAAGCCCTTGTACATATTCAGGTGTTTTACCTGGAAAGGGTGGGAACAGTTCAGCAGCAGCGGGCCTGGGGCTCAGCTCACGTTTACTCACAGATGCTTCGGCACGGTCCCCCAGCTTTGCAATGAGGACGCTCTTTGCGTGGGGCGTGGGTTGCTGGCTGTATGGGAGATGATTCCCCACCACTGACCTATTTCAGAATTGTTTACCACTGGAGCAAGTGCCCTGATAGGGTTTACCTCTGTATAACTCGTGGGTTCAGGATTTTTTTTTCTTTTATGGTTCAAGTTAGATTTTATTCCTCTTTTATGTATTTATAGATAAAAGCATGGAAATAATTCATTCCTATAAATACATCTGTGTGACGGGAAGAACATTTTTCTGTTTTATTTTTAAATTTTATTTTTTAAAATTGTGATATTTAGTTTTATTTATGTTTTTATACAGCAGGTTATTATTAGTTATGTATTTTATGCATATACATGTATACAGGTCAATCCCAATCTCCCAACTCATCCCACCACCACCACCCCATGGCTTCCCACACTTGGTGTCCATACGTTTGTTCTCTACCTCTGTGTCTCTATTTCTTCCCTGCAAACCAGTTCATCTGTACCATTTTTAGACTCCACATATATGCATTAATATACAATATTTGTTTTCCTCTTTCTGACTTACTTCATTCTGTATGACAGTCTCTCGATCCATCGATGTCTCTACAAATGACCCAGTTTCATTCCATTTTATGGCCGAGTAATATTCCATTTTATATATGTACCACATCTTTATCCACTCATCTGTCTGTGGGCATTTAGGTTGCTTCCATTACCTGGCTATTGTAAATAGTGCTGCAACCAACATTGTGCTGAATGTGCCTTTTTGAAATACGGTTTTCTCTGGGTATATGCCCAGAAGTGGGATTGCTGAATCAGATGGTAATTCTATTTCTAATTTTTTTAAGGAAACTCCATACTGTTCTCCATAGTGACTGTATCAATTTACATTCCCACCAATAGTGGAAGAGGACTCCTTTTGTCCACACCCTCCCCAGAATTGGTTGTTTGTATATTTTCTGATGATGCCGATTCTAACAGGTGTGAGGTGAAACCTCATTGTAGTTTTGATTTGCATTTCTCTAATAATTAGTGCTGTTGAGCAGCTTTTCATGTGCGTCTTGGCCATCTCTGTGTCTCCTTTGAAGAAACGTCTCTTTAGATCTTCTGCCCATTTTTTTTGGGTTGTTTGTTTTTTTAATATTAAGCTGCATGAGCTGTTTATATATATTGGAGATTAAACCTGTGTCCATTGATTCGTTTGCAACGATTTTCACCCATCCTGAGGGATGCCTTTTTCCATTCCCGTTTTTTTAACAAAAAAGGAAAGAAAGAAAAAGAAGCAGAACACTAATGTGCATAAAATATGCCTTTTGAAACGGTCGTTTTGAAATATGGACGTCCTTTGAATTTTTTGGTCGATATGTGACCCCAGGATTTGTTTTCAGGGCAGGTGTCATTTACAGGCATGCAATGATTTTGAATATCAACTGACCATTAGCGTTGGGATTAAAGCTGCTGTTGTGTGAAATGGCCACAAGTGGCAGCAGTTCACCCTTACCAAATCTGGTTACTAGGGCAAGAGAGCCTCAGTGGAAGTGGTGTTCTAGATTGGAATTTAGAATGGAATGTGCCAGGAGAAAGCCCCTCACGTTTGTCTCACTACTTCTTGTTCGTGTTTTTAATTTAATTTTTTATTTTTTATTACAGCAAGTTTGATTACAATGTTGGGCTTGTTGTAGGTGTGGAAGATGTGGTTCTTTTACACATATACAGATGACTGTTCTTCCTGGGATTCTTTTCCCATGTACGTTATGACAGAATGTTGAGTAGTCCTCTCTTGGTATTCTGTAGGTCTTTGATGATTATATATGTCACCTGTGTTTGTATATGTCTGTTAACCCCGATATCGTAATGAAACCAATGCTCACACCTTTCCATTGGTGAACCATAAGTTTGTTTAATGAATCTGTGATTGCCCTTCTCCGTGGAAATATCTGCCCTGGTATCCATTTTTAGGTAACACCTATAAGTGATATGATAGGATATGTGTCTTTCACTTTCTGACTTACTACAAGTCACGTGATTACTTCTAGACTCATCTACGGTGCTGCAAATGGCATTGTGTCCTTTTTTCCCTTGGCTTCTCTTCTGCCTTAGCGGGGTCCATTTTCAACAATGTGATTCCCTGAGGGTTGTGGATTAGCTGACCTGGGCAGCCTTACCCTGCCGGCCCGCCCTCCCCAGGTGTGCCTCGTTGAGGTCAATATAAACAGAGCTCCAGGCAGCAATAGCCCCTGAAGCTGTGCCTGACTCCATATTCTCTGCCCCGTCGGCAGTCTCGGGGCTGTGCTGGTGGGAGGGAGTGAGGGGCCACAGCTTTGTGGGTGGCCCGGTGTGAGTGGGGTTCTGCTGGCCTTTCTGCAGGAGTTGCCAGGCTGCCGCCTGTAAAGAAGAGGATGTGTCACCCATACCTTCCGCTGGAATTTCTCTCCGGACAGAGGTGAGGAAGGAAAAAAGCAGTGGGGGCCGGGACAGGAGGGGTATCTCAGGCAGGGCAATGGAAAGCTTCTGGAAGAGCGCCAGGGTCCAGGACCACCCTGGCTGGCCTGCAGGCACCAAGTTGGCCTGCGTGCTGTCGCTGGTGTGGCTCCACGGTGCTTCCTCTAGGATTTCAAGCCCTTGTACATATTCAGGTGTTTTACCTGGAAAGGGTGGGAACAGTTCAGCAGCAGCGGGCCTGGGGCTCAGCTCACGTTTACTCACAGATGCTTCGGCACGGTCCCCCAGCTTTGCAATGAGGACGCTCTTTGCGTGGGGCGTGGGTTGCTGGCTGTATGGGAGATGATTCCCCACCACTGACCTATTTCAGAATTGTTTACCACTGGAGCAAGTGCCCTGATAGGGTTTACCTCTGTATAACTCGTGGGTTCAGGATTTTTTTTTCTTTTATGGTTCAAGTTAGATTTTATTCCTCTTTTATGTATTTATAGATAAAAGCATGGAAATAATTCATTCCTATAAATACATCTGTGTGACGGGAAGAACATTTTTCTGTTTTATTTTTAAATTTTATTTTTTAAAATTGTGATATTTAGTTTTATTTATGTTTTTATACAGCAGGTTATTATTAGTTATGTATTTTATGCATATACATGTATACAGGTCAATCCCAATCTCCCAACTCATCCCACCACCACCACCCCATGGCTTCCCACACTTGGTGTCCATACGTTTGTTCTCTACCTCTGTGTCTCTATTTCTTCCCTGCAAACCAGTTCATCTGTACCATTTTTAGACTCCACATATATGCATTAATATACAATATTTGTTTTCCTCTTTCTGACTTACTTCATTCTGTATGACAGTCTCTCGATCCATCGATGTCTCTACAAATGACCCAGTTTCATTCCATTTTATGGCCGAGTAATATTCCATTTTATATATGTACCACATCTTTATCCACTCATCTGTCTGTGGGCATTTAGGTTGCTTCCATTACCTGGCTATTGTAAATAGTGCTGCAACCAACATTGTGCTGAATGTGCCTTTTTGAAATACGGTTTTCTCTGGGTATATGCCCAGAAGTGGGATTGCTGAATCAGATGGTAATTCTATTTCTAATTTTTTTAAGGAAACTCCATACTGTTCTCCATAGTGACTGTATCAATTTACATTCCCACCAATAGTGGAAGAGGACTCCTTTTGTCCACACCCTCCCCAGAATTGGTTGTTTGTATATTTTCTGATGATGCCGATTCTAACAGGTGTGAGGTGAAACCTCATTGTAGTTTTGATTTGCATTTCTCTAATAATTAGTGCTGTTGAGCAGCTTTTCATGTGCGTCTTGGCCATCTCTGTGTCTCCTTTGAAGAAACGTCTCTTTAGATCTTCTGCCCATTTTTTTTGGGTTGTTTGTTTTTTTAATATTAAGCTGCATGAGCTGTTTATATATATTGGAGATTAAACCTGTGTCCATTGATTCGTTTGCAACGATTTTCACCCATCCTGAGGGATGCCTTTTTCCATTCCCGTTTTTTTAACAAAAAAGGAAAGAAAGAAAAAGAAGCAGAACACTAATGTGCATAAAATATGCCTTTTGAAACGGTCGTTTTGAAATATGGACGTCCTTTGAATTTTTTGGTCGATATGTGACCCCAGGATTTGTTTTCAGGGCAGGTGTCATTTACAGGCATGCAATGATTTTGAATATCAACTGACCATTAGCGTTGGGATTAAAGCTGCTGTTGTGTGAAATGGCCACAAGTGGCAGCAGTTCACCCTTACCAAATCTGGTTACTAGGGCAAGAGAGCCTCAGTGGAAGTGGTGTTCTAGATTGGAATTTAGAATGGAATGTGCCAGGAGAAAGCCCCTCACGTTTGTCTCACTACTTCTTGTTCGTGTTTTTAATTTAATTTTTTATTTTTTATTACAGCAAGTTTGATTACAATGTTGGGCTTGTTGTAGGTGTGGAAGATGTGGTTCTTTTACACATATACAGATGACTGTTCTTCCTGGGATTCTTTTCCCATGTACGTTATGACAGAATGTTGAGTAGTCCTCTCTTGGTATTCTGTAGGTCTTTGATGATTATATATGTCACCTGTGTTTGTATATGTCTGTTAACCCCGATATCGTAATGAAACCAATGCTCACACCTTTCCATTGGTGAACCATAAGTTTGTTTAATGAATCTGTGATTGCCCTTCTCCGTGGAAATATCTGCCCTGGTATCCATTTTTAGGTAACACCTATAAGTGATATGATAGGATATGTGTCTTTCACTTTCTGACTTACTACAAGTCACGTGATTACTTCTAGACTCATCTACGGTGCTGCAAATGGCATTGTGTCCTTTTTTCCCTTGGCTTCTCTTCTGCCTTAGCGGGGTCCATTTTCAACAATGTGATTCCCTGAGGGTTGTGGATTAGCTGACCTGGGCAGCCTTACCCTGCCGGCCCGCCCTCCCCAGGTGTGCCTCGTTGAGGTCAATATAAACAGAGCTCCAGGCAGCAATAGCCCCTGAAGCTGTGCCTGACTCCATATTCTCTGCCCCGTCGGCAGTCTCGGGGCTGTGCTGGTGGGAGGGAGTGAGGGGCCACAGCTTTGTGGGTGGCCCGGTGTGAGTGGGGTTCTGCTGGCCTTTCTGCAGGAGTTGCCAGGCTGCCGCCTGTAAAGAAGAGGATGTGTCACCCATACCTTCCGCTGGAATTTCTCTCCGGACAGAGGTGAGGAAGGAAAAAAGCAGTGGGGTCCGGGACAGGAGGGGTATCTCAGGCAGGGCAATGGAAAGCTTCTGGAAGAGCGCCCGGGGACAGGATCACCCTGGCTGGCCTGCAGGCACCAAGTTGGCCTGTGTGCTGTCGCTGGTGTGTCTCCACGGTCCTTCCTCTAGGCTTTCAAGCCCTTGTACATATTCAGGTGTTTTACCTGGAAAGAGTGGGAACAGTTCAGCCTCAGCTGGCCTGGGGCTCAGCTCACGTTTACTCACAGATGCCTCGGCATGGTCCCCCAGCTTTGCAATGAGGACGCTCCTTGCGTGGGGGGTGGGTTGCTGGCTGTATGGGAGATGATTCCCCACTTCTGACCAATTTCAGAATTGTTTACCACTGGAGCAAGTGCCCTGATAGGGTTTTCCTATGTATAACTCGTGGGTTCAGGATTTTTTTTTCTTTTATGGTTCAAGTTAGATTTTATTCCTCTTTTATGTATTTATAGATATAAGCATGGAAATCATTCATTCCTATAAATACATCTATGTGACGGGAAGAACTTTTTTCTGTTTTATTTTTAAATTGTATTTTTTAAAATTTTGAAATTTAATTTTATTTATTTTTTTTTATACAGCACCTTATTATTAGTTATGTATTTTATGCATATACTTGTATACAGGTCAATCCCAAACTCCCAACTCATCCCACCACCACCACCCCATGGCTTCCCACACTTGGTGTCCATACGTTTGTTCTCTACCTCTGTGTCTCTATTTCTTCCCTGCAAACCAGTTCATCTGTACCATTTTTAGGCTCCACATATATGCGTTAATATACAATATTTGTTTTCCTCTTTCTGACTTACTTCATTCTGTATGACATTCTCTCGATCCATCGATGTCTCTACAAATGACCCAGTTTCATTCCTTTTTATGGCCGAGTAATATTCCATTTTATATATGTACCACATCTATATCCATTCATCTGTCTGTGGGCATTTAGGTTGCTTCCATTACCTGGCTATTGTAAATAGTGCTTCAACGAACATTGTGGTGAATGTGCCTTTTTGAAATACGGTTTTCTCTGGGTATATGCCCAGAAGTGGGATTGCTGGATCAGATGGTAATTCTATTTCTAGATTTTTTAAGGAACTCCATACTGTTCTCCATAGTGACTGTATCAATTTACATTCCCACCAATAGTGGAAGAGGTCTCCTTTTGTCCACACACTCCCCAGAATTGGTTGTTTGTAGATTTTCTGATGATGCCGATTCTAACAGGTGTGAGGTGATACCTCATTGTAGTTTTGATTTGCATTTCTCTAATAATTAGTGCTGTTGAGCAGCTTTTCTGTGCGTCTTGGCCATCTCTGTGTCTCCTTTGAAGAAACGTCTCTTTAGATCTTCTGCCCATTTTTTTGGGGGTTGTTTGTTTTTTTAATATTAAGCTGCATGAGCTGTTTATATATATTTGAGATTAAACCTCTGTCCATTGATTCGTCTGCAAAGATTTTCGCCCATTCTGAGGGATGCCTTTTTCCATTCCCGTGTTTTTTAACAAAAAAGGAAAGAAAGGAAAAGAAGCAGAACACTAATGTGCGTAAAATATGCCTTTTGAAACGGTCGTTTTGAAATATGGACGTCCTTTGAATTTTTTGGTCGATATGTGACCCCAGGATTTGTTTTCAGGGCAGGTGTCATTTACAGGCCTGCAATGATTTTGAATATCAACTGACCATTAGCGTTGGGATTAAAGCTGCTGTTGTGTGAAACGGCCACAAGGTGGCAGCAGTTCACCCTTACCAAATCTGGTTACTAGGGCAAGAGAGCCTCAGTGGAAGTGGTGTTCTAGATTGGAGTTTAGAATGGAATGTGCCAGGAGAAAGCCTCTCACGTTTGTCTCACTACTTCTTGTTCGTGTTTTTAATTTAATTTTTTATTTTTTATTACAGCAAGTTTGATTACAATGTTTGGCTTGTTGTAGGTGTGGAAGATGTGGTGCTTTTACACATATACAAATGTCTGTTCTTCCTGGGATCCTTTTCCCATGTACGTTATGACAGAATGTTGAGTAGTCCTCTCTTGGTATTCTGTAGGTCTTTGGTGATTATATATGTCACCTGTGTTTGTATATGTCTGTTAACCCCGATATCGTAATGAAACCAATCCTCACACCTTTCCATTGGTGAACCATAAGTTTGTTTAATGAATCTGTGATTGCCCTTCTCCGTGGAAATATCTGCCCTGGTATCCATTTTTAGGTAACACCTATAAGTGATATGATATGATATGTGTCTTTCACTTTCTGACTTACTACAAGTCACGTGATTACTTCTAGACTCATCTACGGTGCTGCAAATGGCATTGTGTCCTTTTTTCCCTTGGCTTCTCTTCTGCCTTAGCGGGGTCCATTTTCAACAATGTGATTCCCTGAGGGTTGTGGATTAACTGACCTGGGCAGCCTTACCCTGCAGTCCCGCCCTCCCCAGGTGTGCCTCTTTGAGGTCAATATAAACAGAGCTCCAGGCAGCAATAGCCCCTGAAGCTGTGCTTGACTCCATATTCTCTGCCTCGTCAGCAGTCTCGGGGCTGTGCTGGTGGGATGGAGTGAGTGGCCACAGCTTTGTGGGTGGCCCGGTGTGAGTGGGGTTCTGCTGGCCTTTCTGCAGGAGTTGCCAGGCTGCCGCCTGTAAAGAAGAGGATGTGTCACTCATACCTTCCGCTGGAATATCTCTCCGGACAGAGGTGAGGAAGGAAAAAAGCAGTGGGGGCCGGGACAGGAGGGGTATCTCAGGCAGGGCAATGGAAAGCTTCTGGAAGAGCGCCAGGGTCCCGGACCACCCTGGCTGGCCTGCAGGCACCAAGTTGGCCTGCGTGCTGTCGCTGGTGTGGCTCCACGGTCCTTCCTCTAGGCTTTCAAGCCCTTGTACATATTCAGGTGTTTTACCTGGAAAGAGTGGGAACAGTTCAGCAGCAGCTGGCCTGGGGCTCAGCTCACGTTTACTCACAGATGCCTCGGCATGGTCCCCCAGCTTTGCAATGAGGACGCTCCTTGCGTGGGGTGTGGGTTGCTGGCTGTATGGGAGATGATTCCCTACTTGTGACCAATTTCAGAATTGTTTACCACTGGAGCAAGTGCCCTGATAGGGTTTTCCTATGTATAACTCGTGGGTTCAGGATTTTTTTTTCTTTTATGGTTCAAGTTAGATTTTATTCCTCTTTTATGTATTTATAGATATAAGCATGGAAATCATTCATTCTTATAAATACATCTATGTGACGGGAAGAACTTTTTTCTGTTTTATTTTTAAATTTTATTTTTTAAAATTTTGAAATTTAATTTTATTTATTTTTTTTATACAGCACCTTATTATTAGTTATGTATTTTATGCATATACTTGTATACAGGTCAATCCCAAACTCCCAACTCATCCCACCACCACCACCCCATGGCTTCCCACACTTGGTGTCCATACGTTTGTTCTCTACCTCTGTGTCTCTATTTCTTCCCTGCAAACCAGTTCATCTGTACCATTTTTAGGCTCCACATATATGCGTTAATATACAATATTTGTTTTCCTCTTTCTGACTTACTTCATTCTGTATGACATTCTCTCGATCCATCGATGTCTCTACAAATGACCCAGTTTCATTCCTTTTTATGGCCGAGTAATATTACATTTTATATATGTACCACATCTATATCCATTCATCTGTCTGTGGGCATTTAGGTTGCTTCCATTACCTGGCTATTGTAAATAGTGCTTCAACGAACATTGTGGTGAATGTGTCTTTTTGAAATACGGTTTTCTCTGGGTATATGCCCAGAAGTGGTATTGCTGGATCAGATGGTAATTCTATTTCTAGATTTTTTAAGGAACTCCATACTGTTCTCCATAGTGACTGTATCAATTTACATTCCCACCAATAGTGGAAGAGGTCTCCTTTTGTCCACACACTCCCCAGAATTGGTTGTTTGTAGATTTTCTGATGATGCCGATTCTAACAGGTGTGAGGTGATACCTCATTGTAGTTTTGATTTGCATTTCTCTAATAATTAGTGCTGTTGAGCAGCTTTTCTGTGCGTCTTGGCCATCTCTGTGTCTCCTTTGAAGAAACGTCTCTTTAGATCTTCTGCCCATTTTTTTGGGGTTGTTTGTTTTTTTAATATTAAGCTGCATGAGCTGTTTATATATATTTGAGATTAAACCTCTGTCCATTGATTCGTCTGCAAAGATTTTCGCCCATTCTGAGGGATGCCTTTTTCCATTCCCGTGTTTTTTAACAAAAAAGGAAAGAAAGGAAAAGAAGCAGAAAACTAATGTGCGTAAAATATGCCTTTTGAAACGGTCGTTTTGAAATATGGACGTCCTTTGAATTTTTTGGTCGATATGTGACCCCAGGATTTGTTTTCAGGGCAGGTGTCATTTACAGGCCTGCAATGATTTTGAATATCAACTGACCATTAGCGTTGGGATTAAAGCTGCTGTTGTGTGAAACGGCCACAAGGTGGCAGCAGTTCACCCTTACCAAATCTGGTTACTAGGGCAAGAGAGCCTCAGTGGAAGTGGTGTTCTAGATTGGAGTTTAGAATGGAATGTGCCAGGAGAAAGCCTCTCACGTTTGTCTCACTACTTCTTGTTCGTGTTTTTAATTTAATTTTTTATTTTTTATTACACCAAGTTTGATTACAATGTTTGGCTTGTTGTAGGTGTGGAAGATGTGGTGCTTTTACACATATACAAATGTCTGTTCTTCCTGGAATCCTTTTCCCATGTACGTTATGACAGAATGTTGAGTAGTCCTCTCTTGGTATTCTGTAGGTCTTTGGTGATTATATATGTCACCTGTGTTTGTATATGTCTGTTAACCCCGATATCGTAATGAAACCAATCCTCACACCTTTCCATTGGTGAACCATAAGTTTGTTTAATGAATCTGTGATTGCCCTTCTCCGTGGAAATATCTGCCCTGGTATCCATTTTTAGGTAACACCTATAAGTGATATGATATGATATGTGTCTTTCACTTTCTGACTTACTACAAGTCACGTGATTACTTCTAGACTCATCTACGGTGCTGCAAATGGCATTGTGTCCTTTTTTCCCTTGGCTTCTCTTCTGCATTAGCGGGGTCCATTTTCAACAATGTGATTCCCTGAGGGTTGTGGATTAGCTGACCTGGGCAGCCTTACCCTGCAGTCCCACCCTCCCCAAGTGTGCCTCGTTGAGGTCAATATAAACAGAGCTCCAGGCAGCAATAGCCCCTGAAGCTGTGCCTGACTCCATATTCTCTGCCTCGTCAGCAGTCTCGGGGCTGTGCTGGTGGGATGGAGTGAGTGGCCACAGCTTTGTGGGTGGCCCGGTGTGAGTGGGGTTCTGCTGGCCTTTCTGCAGGAGTTGCCAGGCTGCCGCCTGTAAAGAAGAGGATGTGTCACCCATACCTTCCGCTGGAATTTCTCTCCGGACAGAGGTGAGGAAGGAAAAAAGCAGTGGGGGCCGGGACAGGAGGGGTATCTCAGGCAGGGCAATGGAAAGCTTCTGGAAGAGCGCCTGGCGCCAGGACCACCCTGGCTGGCCTGCAGGCACCAAGTTGGCCGTCGTGCTGTCGCTGTTGTGGCTCCACTGTCCTTCCTCTAGGCTTTCAATCCCTTGTACATATTCAGGTGTTTTACCTGGAAAGGGTGGGAACAGTTCAGCAGCAGCTGGCCTGGGGCTCAGCTCACGTTTACTCACAGATGCCTCGGCACGGTCCCACAGCTTTGCAATGAGGACGCTCCTTGCGTGGGGGGTGGGTTGCTGGCTGTATGGGAGATGATTCCCCACCTCTGACCTATTTCAGAAATGTTTACCACTGGAGCAAGTGCCCTGATAGGGTTTTCCTCTGTATAACTCGTGGGTTCAGGATTTTATTTTCTTTTATGGTTCAAGTTAGATTTTATTCCTCTTTTATGTATTTATAGATAAAAGCATGGAAATAATTCATTCCTATAAATACATCTGTGTGACGGGAAGAACTTTTTTCTGTTTTATTTTTAAATTTTATTTTTTAAAATTGTGAAATTTAATTTTATTTATGTTTTTATACAGCAGGTTATTATTAGTTATGTATTTTATGCATATACATATATACAGGTCAATCCCAATCTCCCAACTCATCCCACCACCACCACCCCATGGCTTCCCACACTTGGTGTCCATACGTTTGTTCTCTACCTCTGTGTCTCTATTTCTTCCCTGCAAACCAGTTCATCTGTACCATTTTTAGGCTCCACATATATGCATTAATATACAATATTTGTTTTCCTCTTTCTGACTTACTTCATTCTGTATGACAGTCTCTCGATCCATCGATGTCTCTACAAATGACCCAGTTTCATTCCTTTTTATGGCCGAGTAATATTCCATTTTATATATGTACCACATCTTTATCCACTCATCTGTCTGTGGGCATTTAGGTTGCTTCCATTACCTGGCTATTGTAAATAGTGCTGCAACGAACATTGTGCTGAATGTGCCTTTTTGAAATACGGTTTTATCTGGGTATATGCCCAGAAGTGGGATTGCTGGATCAGATGGTAATTCTATTTCTAATTTTTTTAAGGAAACTCCATACTGTTCTCCATAGTGACTGTATCAATTTACATTCCCACCAATAGTGGAAGAGGGCTCCTTTTGTCCACACCCTCCCCAGAATTGGTTGTTTGTAGATTTTCTGATGATGCCGATTCTAACAGGTGTGAGGTGATACCTCATTGTAGTTTTGATTTGCATTTCTCTAATAATTAGTGCTGTTGAGCAGCTTTTCATGTGCGTCTTGGCCATCTCTGTGTCTCCTTTGTAGAAACGTCTCTTTAGATCTTCTGCCCATTTTTTTGGGTTGTTTGTTTTTTTAATATTAAGCTGCATGAGCTGTTTATATATATTGGAGATTAAACCTGTGTCCATTGATTCATTTGCAACGATTTTCACCCATCCTGAGGGATGCCTTTTTCCATACCCGTTTATTTATTTATTTTTTATTTTATTTATTTATTTATTTTTTTTGCGGTATGCGGGCCTCTCACTGTTGTGGTCTCTCCCGTTGCGGAGCACAGGCTCCGGATGCGCAGGCCCAGCGGCCATGGCTCACGGGCCCAGCCTCTCCGCGGCATATGGGATCCTCCCAGACCGGGGCACGAACCCGTATCCCCTGCATCGGCAGGCGGACTCTCAACCACTGCGCCACCAGGGAGGCCCTCCCGTTTTTTTTTAACAAAAAGGGAAAGAAAGGAAAAGAAGCAGAACACTAATGTGCGTAAAATATGCCTTTTGAAATGGTCGTTTTGAAATATGGACGTCCTTTGAATTTTTTGGTCGATATGTGACCCCAGGATTTGTTTTCAGGGCAGGTGTCATTTACAGGCATGCAATGATTTTGAATATCAACTGACCATTAGCGTTGGGATTAAAGCTGCTGTTGTGTGAAATGGCCACAAGGTGGCAGCAGTTCACCCTTACCAAATCTGGTTACTAGGGCAAGAGAGCCTCAGTGGAAGTGGTGTTCTAGATTGGAGTTTAGAATGGAATGTACCAGGAGAAAGCCGCTCACGTTTGTCTCACTACTACTTGTTCGTGTTTTTAATTTATTTTTTATTTTTTATTACAGCAAGTTTGATTACAATGTTTGGCTTGTTGTAGGTGTGGAAGATGTGGTTCTTTTACACATATACAGATGACTGTTCTTCCTGGGATCCTTTTCCCATGTACGTTATGACAGAATGTTGAGAAGTCCTCTCTTGGTATTCTGTAGGTCTTTGGTGATTATATATGTCACCTGTGTTTGTATATGTCTGTTAACCCCGATATCATAATGAAACCAATCCTCACACCTTTCCATTGGTGAACCATAAGTTTGTTTAATGAATCTGTGATTGCCCTTCTCCGTGGAAATATCTGCCCTGGTATCCATTTTTAGGTAACACCTATAAGTGATATGATAGGATATGTGTCTTTCACTTTCTGACTTACTACAAGTCACGTGATTACTTCTAGACTCATCTACGGTGCTGCAAATGGCATTGTGTCCTTTTTTCCCTTGGCTTCTCTTCTGCCTTAGCGGGGTCCATTTTCAACAATGTGATTCCCTGAGGGTTGTGGATTAGCTGACCTGGGCAGCCTTACCCTGCCGGCCCGCCCTCCCCAGGTGAGCCTCGTTGAGGTCAATATAAACAGAGCACCAGGCAGCAATAGCCCCTGAAGCTGTGCCTGACTCCATATTCTCTGCCCCGTCAGCAGTCTCGGGGCTGTGCTGGTGGGAGGGAGTGAGGGGCCACAGCTTTGTGGGTGGCCCGGTGTGAGTGGGGTTCTGCTGGCCTTTCTGCAGGAGTTGCCAGGCTGCCGCCTGTAAAGAAGAGGATGTGTCACACATACCTTCCGCTGGAATTTCTCTCCGGACAGAGGTGAGGAAGGAAAAAAGCAGTGGGGGCCGGGACAGGAGGGGTATCTCAGGCAGGGCAATGGAAAGCTTCTGGAAGAGCGCCAGGGTCCAGGACCAGTGGGCTGGCTGGCCTGCAGGCACCAAGTTGGCGTGCGTGCTGTCGCTGGTGTGGCTCCACGGTCCTTCCTCTAGGCTTTCAAGCCCTTGTACATATTCAGGTGTTTTACCTGGAAAGGGTGGGAACAGTTCAGCAGCAGCTGGCCTGGGGCTCAGCTCACGTTTACTCACAGATGCCTCGGCACGGTCCCCCAGCTTTGCACTGAGGACGCTCCTTGCGTGGGGGGTGGGTGGGTGGCTGTATGGGAGATGGTTCTCCACCTCTGACCAATTTCAGAATTGTTTACCGCTGGAGCAAGTGTCGTGATAGGGTTTTCCTCTGTATAACTCGTGGGTTCAATTTTTTTTCCTTTTATGGTTCAAGTTAGATTTTATTCCTCTTTTATGTATTTTTAAATATAAGCATGGAAATAATTCATTCCTATAAATACATCTGTGTGACGGGAAGAATTTTTATTGTTTTATTTTTAAATTTTATTTTTTAAAATTTTGCAATTTAATTTCATTTATGTTTTTATACAGCAGGTTATTATTAGTTATGTATTTTATGCATATACATGTATACAGGTCAATCCCAATCTCCCAACTCATCCCACCACCCCATGGCTTCCCACACTTGGTGTCCATACGTTTGTTCTCTACCTCTGTGTCTCTATTTCTTCCCTGAAAACCAGTTCATCTGTACCATTTTTAGGCTCCACATATATGCATTAATATACAATATTTGTTTTCCTGTTTCTGACTTACTCCATTCTGTATGACAGTCTCTCGATCCATCGATGTCTCTACAAATGACCCAGTTTCATTCCTTTTTATGGCCGAGGAATATTCCATTTCATATATGTACCACATCTTTATCGATTCATCTGTCTGTGGGCATTTAGGTTGCTTCCATTACCTGGCTATTGTAAATAGTGCTGCAACGAACATTGTGCTGAATGTGCCTTTTTGAAATACGGTTTTCTCTGTGTATATGCCCAAAAGTGGGATTGCTGGATCAGATGGTAATTCTATTTCTAGATTTTTTAAGGAAACTCCATACTGTTCTCCATAGTGACTGTATCAATTTACATTCCCACCAATAGTGGAAGAGGGCTCCTTTTGTCCACACCCTCCCCAGAATTGGTTGTTTGTAGATTTTCTGATGATGCCGATTCTAACAGGTGTGAGGTGAAACCTCATTGTAGATTTGATTTGCATTTCTCTAATAATTAGTGCTGTTGAGCAGCTTTTCATGTGCGTCTTGGCCATCTCTGTGTCTCCTGTGAAGAAACGTCTCTTTAGATCTTCTGCCCATTTTTTTGGGGTTGATTGTTTTTTTAATATTAAGCTGCATGAGCTGTTTATATATATTGGAGATTAAACCTCTGTCCATTGATTCGTCTGCAACGATTTTCGCCCATTCTGAGGGATGCCTTTTTCCATTTACGTGTTTTTTAACAAAAAAGGAAAGAAAGGAAAAGAAGCAGAACACTAATGTGCGTAAAATATGCCTTTTGAAACGGTCGTTTTGAAATATGGACGTCCTTTGAATTTTTTGGTCGATATGTGACCCCAGGATTTGTTTTCAGGGCAGGTGTCATTTACAGGACTGAAATGATTTTGAATATCAACTGACCATTAGCGTTGGGATTAAAGCTGCTGTTGTGTGAAACGGCCACAAGGTGACAGCAGTTCACCCTTACCAAATCTGGTTACTAGGGCAAGAGAGCCTCAGTGGAAGTGGTGTTCTAGATTGGAGTTTAGAATGGAATGTGCCAGGAGAAAGCGCCTCACGTTTGTCTCACTACTTCTTGTTCGTGTTTTTAATTTAATTTTTTATTTTTTATAACAGCAAGTTTGATTACAATGTTTGGCTTGTTGTAGGTGTGGAAGATGTGGTTCTTTTACACATATACAGATGACTGTTCTTCCTGGGATCCTTTTCCCATGTACGTTATGACAGAATGTTGAGTAGTCCTCTCTTGGTATTCTGTAGGTCTTTGGTGATTATATATGTCACCTGTGTTTGTATATGTCTGTTAACCCCGATATCGTAATGAAACCAATCCTCACAACTTTCCATTGGTGAACCATAAGTTTGTTTAATGAATCTGTGTTTGCCCTTCTCCGTGGAAATATCTGCCCTGGTATCCATTTTTAGGTAACACCTATAAGTGATATGATATGATATGTGTCTTTCACTTGCTAACTTACTACAAGTCACGTGATTACTTCTAGACTCATCTACGGTGCTGCAAATGGCATTGTGTCCTTTTTTCCCTTGGCTTCTCTTCTGCCTTAGCGGGGTCCATTTTCAACAATGTGATTCCCTGAGGGTTGTGGATTAGCTGACCTGGGCAGCCTTACCCTGCCGGCCCGCCCTCCCCAGGTGTGCCTTGTTGAGGTCAATATAAACAGCGCTCCAGGCAGCAATAGCCCCTGAAGCTGTGCCTGACACCATATTCTCTGCCCCGTCAGCAGTCTCGGGGCTGTGCTGGTGGGAGGGAGTGAGGGGCCACAGCTTTGTGGGTGGCCCGGTGTGAGTGGGGTTCTGCTGGCCTTTCTGCAGGAGTTGCCAGGCTGCCGCCTGTAAAGAAGAGGGTGTGTCACCCATACCTTCCGCTGGAATTTCTCTCCGGACAGAGGTGAGGAAGGAAAAAAGCAGTGGGGGCCGGGACAGGAGGGGTATCTCAGGCAGGGCAATGGAAATCTTCTGGAAGAGCGCCAGGGCCCAGGACCACCCTGGCTGGCCTGCAGGCACCAAGTTGGCCTGCGTGCTGTCGCTGGTGTGGCTCCACGGACCTTCCTCTAGGCTTTCAAGCCCTTGTACATATTCAGGTGTTTTACCTGGAAAGGGTGGGAACAGTTCAGCAGCAGCTGGCCTGGGGCTCAGCTCACGTTTACTCACAGATGCCTCGGCACGGTCCCCCAGCTTTGCAATGAGGACGCTCCTTGCGTGGGGGGTGGTCTGCTGGCTGTATGGGCGATGATTCCCCACCTCTGACCAATTTCAGAATTGTTTACCACTGGAGCAAGTGCCCTGATAGGGTTTTCCTCTGTATAACTCGTGGGTTCAGGATTTTTTTTTCTTTTATGGTTCAAGTTAGATTTTATTCCTCTTTTATGTATTTATAGATATAAGCATGGAAATAATTCATTGCTATAAATACATCTGTGTGACGGGAAGAACTTTTTTCTGTTTTATTTTTAAATTTTATTTTTTAAAATGTTGAAATTTAATTTTATTTATTTTTTTCTACAGCACGTTATTATTAGTTATGTATTTTATGCATATACATGTATACAGGTCAATCCCAAACTCCCAACTCATCCCACCACCACCACCCCATGGCTTCCCACACTTGGTGTCCATACGTTTGTTCTCTACCTCTGTGTCTCTATTTCTTCCCTGCAAACCAGTTCATCTGTACCATTTTTAGGCTCCACATATATGCGTTAATATACAATATTTGTTTTCCTCTTTCTGACTTACTTCATTCTGTATGACAGTCCCTCGATCCATCGATGTCTCTACAAATGACCCAGTTTCATTCCTTTTTATGGCCGAGGAATATTCCATTTTATATATGTACCACATCTTTATCCATTCATCTGTCTGTGGGCATTTAGGTTGCTTCCATTACCTCGCTATTGCAAATAATGCTGCAATGAACATTGTGGTGAATGTGCCATTTTGATTTGTGGTTTTCTCTGGGTATATGAACAGAAGTGGGATTGCTGGATCAGATGGTAATTCTATTTCTAGTTTTTTTAAGGAAACTCCATACTGTTCTCCATAGTGACTGTATCAATTTACATTCCCACCAATACTGGAAGAGGGCTCGTTTTTTCCACACCTTCCCCAGAATTAGTTTTTTGCAGATTTTCTGATGATGCCGATTCTAACAGGTGTGAGGTGATACCTCATTGATGTATTGATTTGCATTTCTTTAATTATTAGTGATGTTGAGCAGGTTTGACTGTGCGTTTTGTCTATCACTGTGCCGTCTAGGAAGGAACGTCTCTTATTGTGTGTTTGAGCTGATTCTCGCTGCCATGTTTATGCCAGTCTAGACACACTTGATTCCCTTACGGAGACATATCAATACATAGGTTTTAAGATTCTTACTAGTCAGATCTATTCCTCTGCAGGAAATATGGGGTTTTGAGTCCCTTTCACTGAGGAAGGTGGAGGTCTTGTCTATTCCATAGTTGGTTTTTGGAACGGTACCTGTGCTTATATCAAACTCTGGTTTGATGCAACACCCCACCTCTCCTTCCCACTTAAGCAGGCATAAGAGTGTTTTCTAAATGTGAGACTCTGTTCTCTTTCCTAACTCAGTTCATGTGTAGCCATGTTTACAGGATCTTCCTAAGTGATATCTTATGATAAGTTTCTTTTTCTGTGTGACTTC
This sequence comes from Mesoplodon mirus, assembly GCF_964341445.2. NCBI lineage: Eukaryota > Metazoa > Chordata > Mammalia > Artiodactyla > Ziphiidae > Mesoplodon > Mesoplodon mirus. The sequence continues at coordinate 2,715,685 of NW_028295792.1, read as the reverse complement.
TTTCACTTAGAATCATCGTACCTGAATCCACTCATTTTGCTGCTACTGGTCTTATGACATTGATTTCATGGCTGAGGGATATTCCATCGTACGTAAGTTCCACAATGTTTGGAACCATTTTTATATTTCCTGGGATATTTCAGGTGTTCCCAGGTTGAGGTTCTTGTAAGCAGTGCAGCCCTCAATTTGTGGGTGGCTCTGTCTTATGGATTTTCAGTTTTCCCAAGGTATATTCCCTAGAGTGGAAGTGCCCTTGGCTCTGTAGCTCTGTTGTTTACTTGTTTTAGGGAACACAATGCACTCCTCCAGTGAGGCAGTTGGCAACTTACATCCTGCCCATCAGCATAACAAGGCTCCCTGTTCTCCAGGGCCTGTCTTGCCTTTCTGGTTTTTACACATTTTGTGGATGTCCCTTTTGACCGGTGGGAAGTGATACTTCTTTGTAGTGCAGATTTGCATTGCCCGCTTGCTTGCTTGGCCAAAAAGGGCGTATGCGTTTTCTCCTGAATATATTCAGGGGAAAACGCATACGCCCTTTTTGGCGAAGTGCATCATTGTCGAAGTTGTGCCCCTCTTCCTGTGCTTTACAGGCGATTCCAACGTACCTCTCGAAATCTGTTTCCTGCTATTCTGCCTCGATTTCAAGTCCGCCTCGTTGCCTTCCCTCAACAGATTTTTGGACGATAGTTGGCCTTGATTACTCTGTCAGTTTGTGAATTGCTGGGCCCCTGAGCTCCATTTTTCAACTCGTTTTTTTGTGAGCTGAACGCAAGTCCAAACTTTTGGTTCAGGACCTATACTGGTTCCCGTTGGGTGGCTGAGACTTTGGTTAATTCTTCTTCCTGCCGGGAAATTAGAGTGACATGTGCCCATCCAAATGCCTAACAGCTTCTCTCTCATTGGTTCTCCCTCTTCCCTTTCATCCTCTGCCAAATTGGCAACCTGTGCGAACCAGGAGCTTAAAGGGGCTGTCTCTCCAAGTTGGGAGATTGATAGGAAAGCAGTTGGAAAGTCAAACCGGAGCACCAGGAGAGGGACTCTTCGTTGAGTTTTAGAAACCTTTCGTATTCACAGTGTGTCCATTCTCTAGGTTTCCCGTACATGTTATAGCTGTAGTAATATTCCCTTCAACCTGGAGAGTTGGGACCCATGGAATGGGTGCCATGCATTATTGCTTTAAAGGGTCTGCATTTGCTCACCCAATCTCACCAATCCTCTCAGTCCCAAGTGTCCAGCCTCATGCCACATCCAGCTGTCATTGTAGATAGGGTCATTCCAGGTTTATCAGAGACCCTGAAGGAATTGTAAAGAATTTCCCTGTTTCTTTGTTCTGTTTTTGAAATTCCTTTCTAGAGTGGGTTTGAGCTGATTCTCGCTGTCATGTTTATGCCAGTCTAGACACACTTGATTTCCTTACGGAGACATATCAATACATAGGTTTTAAGATTCTTACTAGTCAGATCTATTCCTCTGCGGGAAATATGGGGTTTTGAGTCTCTTTCAGTGAGGAAGGTGGAGGTCTTGTCTATTCCATAGTTGGTTTTTGGAACGGTACCTGTGCTTATATCAAACTCTGGTTTGATGCATCACCCCACCTCTCCTTCCCCCTTAAGCAGGCATAAGAGTGTTTTCTAAATGTGAGACTCTGTTCTCTTGCCTAACTCAGTTCATGTGTAGCCATGTTTACAGGATCTTCCTAAGTGATATCTTATGATAAGTTTCTTTTTCTGTGTGACTGCTTTCACTTAGAATCATCGTACCTGAATCCACTCATTTTGCTGCTACTGGTCTTATGACATTGATTTCATGGCTGAGGGATATACCATCGTACGTAAGTTCCACAATGTTTGGAACCATTTTTATATTTCCTGGGATATTTCAGGTGTACCCAGGTTGAGGTTCTTGTAAGCAGTGCAGCCCTCAATTTGGGGGTGGCTCTGTCTTATGGATTTTCAGTTTTCCCAAGGTATATTCCCTAGACCGGAAGTGCCCTTGGCTCTGTAGCTCTGTTGTTTACTTGTTTTAGGGAACACAATGCACTCCTCCAGTGAGGCAGTTGGCAACTTACATCCCGCCCATCAGCATAACAAGGCTCCCTGTTCTCCAGGGCCTGTCTTGCCTTTCTGGTTTTTACACATTTTGTGGATGTCCCTTTTGACCGGTGGGAAGTGATACTTCTTTGCAGTGCAGATTTGCATTGCCCGCTTCCTTGCTTGGCCAAAAAGTGCGTATGCGTTTTATCCTGAATATATTCAGGAGAAAACGCATACTCCCTTTTTGGCCAAGTGCATAATTGTCGAAGTTGTGCCCCTCTTCCTGTGCTTTACACGTGATTCCAACGTAGCTCTTGAAATCTGTTTCCTGCTATTCTGCCTCGCTTTCAAGTCCGCCTCGTTGCCTTCCGTCAACAGATTTTTGGACGATAGTTGGCCTTGATTACTCTGCCAGTTTGTGAATTGCTGTGCCCCTGAGCTCCATTTTTCAACTCGTTTTTTGTGAGCTGAACGCAAGTCCAAACTTTTGGTTCAGTACCTATACTGGTTCCCGGTGGGTGGCTGAGACTTTGGTTAATTCTTCTTCCTGCCGGGAAATTAGAGTGACATGTGCCCATCCAAATGCCTAACAGCTACTCTCTCATTTGTTCTCCCTCTTCCCTTTCATCCTCTGCCAAATTGGCAACCTGTGCGAACCAGGAGCTTAAAGGGGCTGTCTCTCCAAGTTGGGAGATTGATAGGAAAGCAGTTGGAAAGTCAAACCGGAGCACCAGGAGAGGGACTCTTCGTTGAGTTTTAGAAACCTTTCGTATTCACAGTGTGTCCATTCTCTAGGTTTCCCGTACATGTTATAGCTGTAGTTATATTCCCTTCAACCTGGAGAGTTGGGACCCATGGAATGGGTGCCATGCATTATTGCTTTAAAGGGTCTGCATTTGCTCACCCAATCTCACCAATCCTCTCAGTCCCAAGTGTCCAGCCTCATGCCACATCCAACTGTCATTGTAGATAGGGTCATTCCAGGTTGCATCAGAGACCCTGAAGGAATTGTAAAGAATTTCCCTGTTTCTTTGTTCTGTTTTTGAAATTCCTTTTTAGAGTGGGTTTGAGCTGATTCTCGCTGCCATGTTTATGCCAGTCTAGACACACTTGATTCCCTTACGGAGACATATCAATACATAGGTTTTAAGATTCTTACTAGTCAGATCTATTCCTCTGCGGGAAATATGGGGTTTGGAGTCCCTTTCACTGAGGAAGCTGTAGGTCTTTTCTATTCCATAGTTGGTTATTGGAATGATACCTTTGCTTATATAAAACTCTGGTTTGATGCATCACCCCACCTCTCCTTCCCCCTTAAGCAGGCATAAGAGTGTTTTCTAAATGTGAGACTCTGTTCTCTTGCCTAACTCAGTTCATGTGTAGCCATGTTTACAGGATCTTCCTAAGTGATATCTTATGATAAGTTTCTTTTCCTGTGTGACTTCTTTCACTTAGAATCATCGTACCTGAATCCACTCATTTTGCTGCTACTGGTCTTATGACATTGATTTCATGGCTGAGGGATATTCCATCGTACATAAGTTCCACAATGTTTGGAACCATTTTTATATTTCCTGGGATATTTCAGGTGTACCCAGGTTGAGGTTCTTGTAAGCAGTGCAGCCCTCAATTTGGGGGTGGCTCTGTCTTATGGATTTTCAGTTTTCCCAAGGTATATTCCCTAGACCGGAAGTGCACTTGGCTCTGTAGCTCTGTTGTTTACTTGCTTTTGGGAACACAATGCACTCCTCCAGTGAGGCAGTTGGCAACTTACATCCCGCCCATCAGCATAACAAGGCTCCCTGTTCTCCAGGGCCTGTCTTGCCTTTCTGGTTTTTACACATTTTGTGGATGTCCCTTTTGACCGTTGGGAAGTGATACTTCTTTGTAGTGCAGATTCGCATTGCCCGCTTGCTTGCTTGGCCAAAAAGGGCGTATGCGTTTTCTCCTGAATATATTCAGGAGAAAACACGTACGCGCTTTTTGGCCAAGTGCATCATTGTCGAAGTTGTGCCCCTCTTCCTGTGCTTTACAGGCGATTCCAACGTACCACTTGAAATCTGTTTCCTGCTATTCTGCCTCGCTTTCAAGTCTGCCTCGTTGCCTTCCCTCAACAGATTTTTGGACGATAGTTGGCCTTGATTACTCTGCCAGTTTGTGAATTGCTGTGCCCCTGAGCTCCATTTTTCAACTTGTTGTTTTGTGAGCTGAACGCAAGTCCAAACTTTTGGTTCAGGACCTATACTGGTTCCCGGTAGGTGGCTGAGACTTTGGTTAATTCTTCTTCCTGGCAGGAAATTAGAGTGACATGTGCCCATCCAAATGCCTAGCAGCTACTCTCTCATTGGTTCTCCCTCTTCCCTTTCATCCTCTGCCAAATTGGCAACCTGTGCGAACCAGGAGCTTAAAGGGGCTGTCTCTCCAAGTTGGGAGATTGATAGGAAAGCAGTTGGAAAGTCAAACCGGAGCACCAGGAGAGGGACACTTCGTTGAGTTTTAGAAACCTTTCGTATTCACAGTGTGTCCATTCTCTAGGTTTCCCGTACATGTTATAGCTGTAGTAATATTCCCTTCAACCTGGAGGGCTGGGACCCATGGAATGGGTGCCATGCATTATTGCTTTAAAGGGTCTGCATTTGCTCACCCAATCTCACCAATTCTCTCAGTCCCAAGTGTCCAGCATCATGCCACATCCAGCTGTCATTGTAGATAGGGTCATTCCAGGTTGCATCCGAGACCCTGAAGGAATTGTAAAGAATTTCCCTGTTTCTTTGTTCTGTTTTTGAAATTCCATTTTAGAGTGGGTTTGAGCTGATTCTCGCTGCCCTGTTTATGCCAGTCTAGACACACTTGATTCCCTTACGGAGACATACCAATACATAGGTTTTAAGATTCTTACTAGTCAGATCTATTCCTCTGCGGGAAATATAGGGTTTTAAGTCCCTTTCACTGAGGAAGGTGTAGGTCTTGTCTATTCCATAGTTGGTTTTTGGAACGATACCTGTGCTTATATCAAACTCTGGTTTGATGCATCACCCCACCTCTCCTTCCCCCTTAAGCAGGCATAAGAGTGTTTTCTAAATGTGAGACTCTGTTCTCTTGCCTAACTCAGTTCATGTGTAGCCATGTTTACAGGATCTTCCTAAGTGATATTTTATGATAAGTTTCTTTTCCTGTGTGACTTCTTTCACTTAGAATCATCGTACCTGAATCCACTCATTTTGCTGCTACTAGTCTTATGACATTGATTTCATGGCTGAGGGATATTCCATCGTACGTAAGTTCCACAATGTTTGGAACCATTTTTATATTTCCTGGGATATTTCAGGTGTACCCAGGTTGAGGTTCTTGTAAGCAGTGCAGCCCTCAATTTGGGGGTGGCTCTGTCTTATGGATTTTCAGTTTTCCCAAGGTATATTCCCTAGACCGGAAGTGCCTTTGGCTCTGTAGTTCTGTTGTTTACTTGTTTTAGGGAACAAAATGCACTCCTCCAGTGAGGCAGTTGGCAACTTACATCCCGCCCATCAGCATAACAAGGCTCCCTGTTCTCGAGGGCCTTTCTTGCCTTTCTGGTTTTTACACATTTTGTGGATGTCCCTTTTGACCGGTGGGAAGTGATACTTCTTTGTAGTGCAGATTTGCATTGCCCGCTTGCTTGCTTGGCCAAAAAGGGCGTATGCGTTTTCTCCTGAATATATTCAGGAGAAAACGCGTACGCGCTTTTTGGCCAAGTGCATCATTGTCGAAGTTGTGCCCCTCTTCCTGTGCTTTACAGGCGATTCCAACGTACATCTTGAAATCTGTTTCCTGCTATTCTGCCTCGCTTTCAAGTCTGCCTCGTTGCCTTCCCTCAACAGATTTTTGGACGATAGTTGGCCTTGATTACTCTGCCAGTTTGTGAATTGGTGTGCCCCTGAGCTCCATTATTCAACTCGTTTTTTTGTGAGCTGAACGCAAGTCCAAACTTTTGGTTCAGGACCTATACTGGATCCAGGTGGGTGGCTGAGACTTTGGTTAATTCTTCTTCCTGACGGGAAATTAGAGTGACATGTGCCCATCCAAATGCCTAACAGCTACTCTCTCATTGGTTCTCCCTCTTCCCTTTCATCCTCTGCCAAATTGGCAACCTGTGCGAACCAGGAGCTAAAAGGGGCTGTCTCTCCAAGTTGGGAGATTGATAGGAAAGCAGTTGGAAAATCAAACCGGAGCACCAGGAGAGGGACTCTTCGTTGAGTTTTAGAAACCTTTTGTATTCACAGTGTGTCCATTCTCTAGGTTTCCCGTACATGTTATAGCTGTAGTAATATTCCCTTCAACCTGGAGAGTTGGGACCCATGGAATGGGTGCCATGCATTATTGCTTTAAAGGGTCTGCATTTGCTCACCCAATCTCACCAATCCTCTCAGTCCCAAGTGTCCAGCCTCATGCCACATCCAGCTGTCATTGTAGATAGGGTCATCCCAGGTTGCATCCGAGACCCTGAAGGAATTGTAAAGAATTTCCCTGTTTCTTTGTTCTGTTTTTGAAATTCCTTTTTAGAGTGGGTTTGAGCTGATTCTCGCTGCCATGTTTATGCCAGTCTAGACACACTTGATTCCCTTATGGAGACATGTCAATACATAGGTTTTAAGATTCTTACTAGTCAGATCTATTCCTCTGCGGGAAATATGGGGTTTTGAGTCCCTTTCACTGAGGAAGGTGTAGGTCTCGTCTATTCCATAGTTGGTTTTTGGAACGGTACCTGTGCTTATATAAAACTCTGGTTTGATGCATCACCCCACCTCTCCTTCCCCCTTAAGCAGGCATAAGAGTGTTTTCTAAATGTGAGACTCTGTTCTCTTGCCTAACTCAGTTCATGTGTAGCCATGTTTACAGGATCTTCCTAAGTGATATCTTATGATAAGTTTCTTTTTCTGTGTGACTTCTTTCACTTAGAATCATCGTACCTGAATCCACTCATTTTGCTGCTACTGGTCTTATGACATTGATTTCATGTCTGAGGGATATTCCATCGTACGTAAGTTCCACAATGTTTGGAACCATTTTTATATTTCCTGGGATATTTCAGGTGTACCCAGGTTGAGGTTCTTGTAAGCAGTGCAGCCCTCAATTTGGGGGTGGCTCTGTCTTATGGATTTTCAGTTTTCCCAAGGTATATTCCCTAGAGTGGAAGTGCCCTTGGCTCTGTAGCTCTGTTGTTTACTTGTTTTAGGGAACACAATGCACTCCTCCAGTGAGGCAGTTGGCAACTTACATCCTGCCCATCAGCATAACAAGGCTCCCTGTTCTCCAGGGCCTGTCTTGCCTTTCTGGTTTTTACACATTTTGTGGATGTCCCTTTTGACCGGTGGGAAGTGATACTTCTTTGTAGTGCAGATTTGCATTGCCCGCTTGCTTGCTTGGCCAAAAAGGGCGTATGCGTTTTCTCCTGAATATATTCAGGGGAAAACGCATACGCCCTTTTTGGCGAAGTGCATCATTGTCGAAGTTGTGCCCCTCTTCCTGTGCTTTACAGGCGATTCCAACGTACCTCTCGAAATCTGTTTCCTGCTATTCTGCCTCGATTTCAAGTCCGCCTCGTTGCCTTCCCTCAACAGATTTTTGGACGATAGTTGGCCTTGATTACTCTGTCAGTTTGTGAATTGCTGGGCCCCTGAGCTCCATTTTTCAACTCGTTTTTTTGTGAGCTGAACGCAAGTCCAAACTTTTGGTTCAGGACCTATACTGGTTCCCGTTGGGTGGCTGAGACTTTGGTTAATTCTTCTTCCTGCCGGGAAATTAGAGTGACATGTGCCCATCCAAATGCCTAACAGCTTCTCTCTCATTGGTTCTCCCTCTTCCCTTTCATCCTCTGCCAAATTGGCAACCTGTGCGAACCAGGAGCTTAAAGGGGCTGTCTCTCCAAGTTGGGAGATTGATAGGAAAGCAGTTGGAAAGTCAAACCGGAGCACCAGGAGAGGGACTCTTCGTTGAGTTTTAGAAACCTTTCGTATTCACAGTGTGTCCATTCTCTAGGTTTCCCGTACATGTTATAGCTGTAGTAATATTCCCTTCAACCTGGAGAGTTGGGACCCATGGAATGGGTGCCATGCATTATTGCTTTAAAGGGTCTGCATTTGCTCACCCAATCTCACCAATCCTCTCAGTCCCAAGTGTCCAGCCTCATGCCACATCCAGCTGTCATTGTAGATAGGGTCATTCCAGGTTTATCAGAGACCCTGAAGGAATTGTAAAGAATTTCCCTGTTTCTTTGTTCTGTTTTTGAAATTCCTTTCTAGAGTGGGTTTGAGCTGATTCTCGCTGTCATGTTTATGCCAGTCTAGACACACTTGATTTCCTTACGGAGACATATCAATACATAGGTTTTAAGATTCTTACTAGTCAGATCTATTCCTCTGCGGGAAATATGGGGTTTTGAGTCTCTTTCAGTGAGGAAGGTGGAGGTCTTGTCTATTCCATAGTTGGTTTTTGGAACGGTACCTGTGCTTATATCAAACTCTGGTTTGATGCATCACCCCACCTCTCCTTCCCCCTTAAGCAGGCATAAGAGTGTTTTCTAAATGTGAGACTCTGTTCTCTTGCCTAACTCAGTTCATGTGTAGCCATGTTTACAGGATCTTCCTAAGTGATATCTTATGATAAGTTTCTTTTTCTGTGTGACTGCTTTCACTTAGAATCATCGTACCTGAATCCACTCATTTTGCTGCTACTGGTCTTATGACATTGATTTCATGGCTGAGGGATATACCATCGTACGTAAGTTCCACAATGTTTGGAACCATTTTTATATTTCCTGGGATATTTCAGGTGTACCCAGGTTGAGGTTCTTGTAAGCAGTGCAGCCCTCAATTTGGGGGTGGCTCTGTCTTATGGATTTTCAGTTTTCCCAAGGTATATTCCCTAGACCGGAAGTGCCCTTGGCTCTGTAGCTCTGTTGTTTACTTGTTTTAGGGAACACAATGCACTCCTCCAGTGAGGCAGTTGGCAACTTACATCCCGCCCATCAGCATAACAAGGCTCCCTGTTCTCCAGGGCCTGTCTTGCCTTTCTGGTTTTTACACATTTTGTGGATGTCCCTTTTGACCGGTGGGAAGTGATACTTCTTTGCAGTGCAGATTTGCATTGCCCGCTTCCTTGCTTGGCCAAAAAGTGCGTATGCGTTTTATCCTGAATATATTCAGGAGAAAACGCATACTCCCTTTTTGGCCAAGTGCATAATTGTCGAAGTTGTGCCCCTCTTCCTGTGCTTTACACGTGATTCCAACGTAGCTCTTGAAATCTGTTTCCTGCTATTCTGCCTCGCTTTCAAGTCCGCCTCGTTGCCTTCCGTCAACAGATTTTTGGACGATAGTTGGCCTTGATTACTCTGCCAGTTTGTGAATTGCTGTGCCCCTGAGCTCCATTTTTCAACTCGTTTTTTGTGAGCTGAACGCAAGTCCAAACTTTTGGTTCAGTACCTATACTGGTTCCCGGTGGGTGGCTGAGACTTTGGTTAATTCTTCTTCCTGCCGGGAAATTAGAGTGACATGTGCCCATCCAAATGCCTAACAGCTACTCTCTCATTTGTTCTCCCTCTTCCCTTTCATCCTCTGCCAAATTGGCAACCTGTGCGAACCAGGAGCTTAAAGGGGCTGTCTCTCCAAGTTGGGAGATTGATAGGAAAGCAGTTGGAAAGTCAAACCGGAGCACCAGGAGAGGGACTCTTCGTTGAGTTTTAGAAACCTTTCGTATTCACAGTGTGTCCATTCTCTAGGTTTCCCGTACATGTTATAGCTGTAGTTATATTCCCTTCAACCTGGAGAGTTGGGACCCATGGAATGGGTGCCATGCATTATTGCTTTAAAGGGTCTGCATTTGCTCACCCAATCTCACCAATCCTCTCAGTCCCAAGTGTCCAGCCTCATGCCACATCCAACTGTCATTGTAGATAGGGTCATTCCAGGTTGCATCAGAGACCCTGAAGGAATTGTAAAGAATTTCCCTGTTTCTTTGTTCTGTTTTTGAAATTCCTTTTTAGAGTGGGTTTGAGCTGATTCTCGCTGCCATGTTTATGCCAGTCTAGACACACTTGATTCCCTTACGGAGACATATCAATACATAGGTTTTAAGATTCTTACTAGTCAGATCTATTCCTCTGCGGGAAATATGGGGTTTGGAGTCCCTTTCACTGAGGAAGCTGTAGGTCTTTTCTATTCCATAGTTGGTTATTGGAATGATACCTTTGCTTATATAAAACTCTGGTTTGATGCATCACCCCACCTCTCCTTCCCCCTTAAGCAGGCATAAGAGTGTTTTCTAAATGTGAGACTCTGTTCTCTTGCCTAACTCAGTTCATGTGTAGCCATGTTTACAGGATCTTCCTAAGTGATATCTTATGATAAGTTTCTTTTCCTGTGTGACTTCTTTCACTTAGAATCATCGTACCTGAATCCACTCATTTTGCTGCTACTGGTCTTATGACATTGATTTCATGGCTGAGGGATATTCCATCGTACATAAGTTCCACAATGTTTGGAACCATTTTTATATTTCCTGGGATATTTCAGGTGTACCCAGGTTGAGGTTCTTGTAAGCAGTGCAGCCCTCAATTTGGGGGTGGCTCTGTCTTATGGATTTTCAGTTTTCCCAAGGTATATTCCCTAGACCGGAAGTGCACTTGGCTCTGTAGCTCTGTTGTTTACTTGCTTTTGGGAACACAATGCACTCCTCCAGTGAGGCAGTTGGCAACTTACATCCCGCCCATCAGCATAACAAGGCTCCCTGTTCTCCAGGGCCTGTCTTGCCTTTCTGGTTTTTACACATTTTGTGGATGTCCCTTTTGACCGTTGGGAAGTGATACTTCTTTGTAGTGCAGATTCGCATTGCCCGCTTGCTTGCTTGGCCAAAAAGGGCGTATGCGTTTTCTCCTGAATATATTCAGGAGAAAACACGTACGCGCTTTTTGGCCAAGTGCATCATTGTCGAAGTTGTGCCCCTCTTCCTGTGCTTTACAGGCGATTCCAACGTACCACTTGAAATCTGTTTCCTGCTATTCTGCCTCGCTTTCAAGTCTGCCTCGTTGCCTTCCCTCAACAGATTTTTGGACGATAGTTGGCCTTGATTACTCTGCCAGTTTGTGAATTGCTGTGCCCCTGAGCTCCATTTTTCAACTTGTTGTTTTGTGAGCTGAACGCAAGTCCAAACTTTTGGTTCAGGACCTATACTGGTTCCCGGTAGGTGGCTGAGACTTTGGTTAATTCTTCTTCCTGGCAGGAAATTAGAGTGACATGTGCCCATCCAAATGCCTAGCAGCTACTCTCTCATTGGTTCTCCCTCTTCCCTTTCATCCTCTGCCAAATTGGCAACCTGTGCGAACCAGGAGCTTAAAGGGGCTGTCTCTCCAAGTTGGGAGATTGATAGGAAAGCAGTTGGAAAGTCAAACCGGAGCACCAGGAGAGGGACACTTCGTTGAGTTTTAGAAACCTTTCGTATTCACAGTGTGTCCATTCTCTAGGTTTCCCGTACATGTTATAGCTGTAGTAATATTCCCTTCAACCTGGAGGGCTGGGACCCATGGAATGGGTGCCATGCATTATTGCTTTAAAGGGTCTGCATTTGCTCACCCAATCTCACCAATTCTCTCAGTCCCAAGTGTCCAGCATCATGCCACATCCAGCTGTCATTGTAGATAGGGTCATTCCAGGTTGCATCCGAGACCCTGAAGGAATTGTAAAGAATTTCCCTGTTTCTTTGTTCTGTTTTTGAAATTCCATTTTAGAGTGGGTTTGAGCTGATTCTCGCTGCCCTGTTTATGCCAGTCTAGACACACTTGATTCCCTTACGGAGACATACCAATACATAGGTTTTAAGATTCTTACTAGTCAGATCTATTCCTCTGCGGGAAATATAGGGTTTTAAGTCCCTTTCACTGAGGAAGGTGTAGGTCTTGTCTATTCCATAGTTGGTTTTTGGAACGATACCTGTGCTTATATCAAACTCTGGTTTGATGCATCACCCCACCTCTCCTTCCCCCTTAAGCAGGCATAAGAGTGTTTTCTAAATGTGAGACTCTGTTCTCTTGCCTAACTCAGTTCATGTGTAGCCATGTTTACAGGATCTTCCTAAGTGATATTTTATGATAAGTTTCTTTTCCTGTGTGACTTCTTTCACTTAGAATCATCGTACCTGAATCCACTCATTTTGCTGCTACTAGTCTTATGACATTGATTTCATGGCTGAGGGATATTCCATCGTACGTAAGTTCCACAATGTTTGGAACCATTTTTATATTTCCTGGGATATTTCAGGTGTACCCAGGTTGAGGTTCTTGTAAGCAGTGCAGCCCTCAATTTGGGGGTGGCTCTGTCTTATGGATTTTCAGTTTTCCCAAGGTATATTCCCTAGACCGGAAGTGCCTTTGGCTCTGTAGTTCTGTTGTTTACTTGTTTTAGGGAACAAAATGCACTCCTCCAGTGAGGCAGTTGGCAACTTACATCCCGCCCATCAGCATAACAAGGCTCCCTGTTCTCGAGGGCCTTTCTTGCCTTTCTGGTTTTTACACATTTTGTGGATGTCCCTTTTGACCGGTGGGAAGTGATACTTCTTTGTAGTGCAGATTTGCATTGCCCGCTTGCTTGCTTGGCCAAAAAGGGCGTATGCGTTTTCTCCTGAATATATTCAGGAGAAAACGCGTACGCGCTTTTTGGCCAAGTGCATCATTGTCGAAGTTGTGCCCCTCTTCCTGTGCTTTACAGGCGATTCCAACGTACATCTTGAAATCTGTTTCCTGCTATTCTGCCTCGCTTTCAAGTCTGCCTCGTTGCCTTCCCTCAACAGATTTTTGGACGATAGTTGGCCTTGATTACTCTGCCAGTTTGTGAATTGGTGTGCCCCTGAGCTCCATTATTCAACTCGTTTTTTTGTGAGCTGAACGCAAGTCCAAACTTTTGGTTCAGGACCTATACTGGATCCAGGTGGGTGGCTGAGACTTTGGTTAATTCTTCTTCCTGACGGGAAATTAGAGTGACATGTGCCCATCCAAATGCCTAACAGCTACTCTCTCATTGGTTCTCCCTCTTCCCTTTCATCCTCTGCCAAATTGGCAACCTGTGCGAACCAGGAGCTAAAAGGGGCTGTCTCTCCAAGTTGGGAGATTGATAGGAAAGCAGTTGGAAAATCAAACCGGAGCACCAGGAGAGGGACTCTTCGTTGAGTTTTAGAAACCTTTTGTATTCACAGTGTGTCCATTCTCTAGGTTTCCCGTACATGTTATAGCTGTAGTAATATTCCCTTCAACCTGGAGAGTTGGGACCCATGGAATGGGTGCCATGCATTATTGCTTTAAAGGGTCTGCATTTGCTCACCCAATCTCACCAATCCTCTCAGTCCCAAGTGTCCAGCCTCATGCCACATCCAGCTGTCATTGTAGATAGGGTCATCCCAGGTTGCATCCGAGACCCTGAAGGAATTGTAAAGAATTTCCCTGTTTCTTTGTTCTGTTTTTGAAATTCCTTTTTAGAGTGGGTTTGAGCTGATTCTCGCTGCCATGTTTATGCCAGTCTAGACACACTTGATTCCCTTATGGAGACATGTCAATACATAGGTTTTAAGATTCTTACTAGTCAGATCTATTCCTCTGCGGGAAATATGGGGTTTTGAGTCCCTTTCACTGAGGAAGGTGTAGGTCTCGTCTATTCCATAGTTGGTTTTTGGAACGGTACCTGTGCTTATATAAAACTCTGGTTTGATGCATCACCCCACCTCTCCTTCCCCCTTAAGCAGGCATAAGAGTGTTTTCTAAATGTGAGACTCTGTTCTCTTGCCTAACTCAGTTCATGTGTAGCCATGTTTACAGGATCTTCCTAAGTGATATCTTATGATAAGTTTCTTTTTCTGTGTGACTTCTTTCACTTAGAATCATCGTACCTGAATCCACTCATTTTGCTGCTACTGGTCTTATGACATTGATTTCATGTCTGAGGGATATTCCATCGTACGTAAGTTCCACAATGTTTGGAACCATTTTTATATTTCCTGGGATATTTCAGGTGTACCCAGGTTGAGGTTCTTGTAAGCAGTGCAGCCCTCAATTTGGGGGTGGCTCTGTCTTATGGATTTTCAGTTTTCCCAAGGTATATTCCCTAGACCGGAAGTGCCCTTGGCTCTGTAGCTCTGTTGTTTACTTGTTTTAGGGAACACAATGCACTCCTCCAGTGAGGCAGTTGGCAACTTACATCCCGCCCATCAGCATAACAAGGCTCCCTGTTCTCCAGGGCCTGTCTTGCCTTTCTGGTTTTTACACATTTTGTGGATGTCCCTTTTGACCGGTGGGAAGTGATACTTCTTTGTAGTGCAGATTTGCATTGCCCGCTTGCTTGCTTGGCCAAAAAGGGTGTATGCGTTTTCTCCTGAATATATTCAGGAGAAAACGCGTACGCGCTTTTTGGCCAAGTGCATCATTGTCGAAGTTGTGCCCCTCTTCCTGTGCTTTACAGGCGATTCCAACGTACCTCTTGAAATCTGTTTCCTGCTATTCTGCCTCGCTTTCAAGTCCGCCTCGTTGCCTTCCCTCAACAGATTTTTGGACGATAGTTGGCCTTGATTACTCTGCCAGTTTGTGAATTGCTGTGCCCCTGAGCTCCATTTTTCAACTCGTTGTTTTGTGAGCTGAACGCAAGTCCAAACTTTTGGTTCAGGACCTATACTGGTTCCCGGTAGGTGGCTGAGACTTTGGTTAATTCTTCTTCCTGGCAGGAAATTAGAGTGACATGTGCCCATCCAAATGCCTAACAGCTACTCTCTCATTGGTTCTCCCTCTTCCCTTTCATACTCTGCCAAATTGGCAACCTGTGCGAACCAGGAGCTTAAACGGGCTGTCTCTCCAAGTTGGGAGATTGATAGGAAAGCAGTTGGAAAGTCAAACCGGAGCACCAGGAGAGGGACTCTTCGTTGAGTTTTAGAAACCTGTCGTATTCACAGTGTGTCCATTCTCTAGGTTTCCCGTACATGTTATAGCTGTAGTAATATTCCCTTCAACCTGGAGGGCTGGGACCCATGGAATGGGTGCCATGCATTATTGCTTTAAAGGGTCTGCATTTGCTCACCCAATCTCACCAGTTCTCTCTGTCCCAAGTGTCCAGCCTCATGCCACATCCAGCTGTCATTGTAGATAGGGTCATTCCAGGTTGCATCCGAGACCCTGAAGGAATTGTAAAGAATTTCCCTGTTTCTTTGTTCTGTTTTTGAAATTCCTTTTTAGAGTGGGTTTGAGCTGATTCTCGCTGCCATGTTTATGCCAGTCTAGACACACTTGATTCCCTTACGGAGACATATCAATACATAGGTTTTAAGATTCTTACTAGTCAGATCTATTCCTCTGCGGGAAATATGGGCTTTTGAGTCCCTTTCACTGAGGAAGGTGTAGGTCTTCTCTATTCCATAGTTGGTTTTTGGAACGGTACCTGTGCTTATATCAAACTCTGGTTTGATGCATCACCCCACCTCTCCTTCCCCCTTAAGCAGGCATAAGAGTGTTTTCTAAATGTGAGACCCTGTTCTCTTGCCTAACTCAGTTCATGTGTAGCCATGTTTACAGGATCTTCCTAAGTGATATCTTATGATAAGTTTCTTTTTCTGTGTGACTACTTTCACTTAGAATCATCGTACCTGAATCCACTCATTTTGCTGCTACTGGTCTTATGACATTGATTTCGTGGCTGAGGGATATTCCATCGTACGTAAGTTCCACAATGTTTGGAACCATTTTTATATTGCCTGGGATATTTCAGGTGTACCCAGGTTGAGGTTCTTGTAAGCAGTGCAGCCCTCAATTTGGGGGTGGCTCTGTCTTATGGATTTTCAGTTTTCCCAAGGTATATTCCCCAGACTGGAAGTGCCCTTGGCTCTGTAGCTCTGTTGTTTACTTGTTTTAGGGAACACAATGCACTCCTCCAGTGAGGCAGTTGGCAACTTACATCCCGCCCATCAGCATAACAAGGCTCCCTGTTCTCCAGGGCCTGTCTTGCCTTTCTGGTGTTTACACATTTTGTGGATGTCCCTTTTGACCGGTGGGAAGTGATACTTCTTTGTAGTGCAGATTTGCATTGCCCGCTTGCTTGCTTGGCCAAAAAGGGCGTATGCGTTTTCTCCTGAATATATTCAGGAGAAAACGCATACGCCCTTTTTGGCCTAGGGCATCATTGTCGAAGTTGTGCCCCTCTTCCTGTGCTTTACAGGTGAGTCCAACGTACCTCTTGAAATCTGTTTCCTGCTATTCTGCCTCGCTTTCAAGTCCGCCTCGTTGCCTACCCTCAACAGATTTTTGGACGATACTTGGCCTTGATTACTCTGCCAGTTTGTGAATTGCTGTGTCCCTGAGCTCCATTTTTCAACTCGTTTTTTTGTGAGCTGAACGCAAGTCCAAACTTTTGGTTCAGGACCTATACTGGTTCCCGGTGGGTGGCTGAGACTTTGGTTAATTCTTCTTCCTGCCGGGAAATTAGAGTGACATGTGCCCATCCAAATGCCTAACAGCTACTCTCTCATTGGTTCTCCCTCTTCCCTTTCATCCTCTGCCAAATTGGCAACCTGTACGAACCAGGAGATTAAAGGGGCTCTCTCTCCAAGTTGGGAGATTGATAGGAAAGCAGTTGGAAAGTCAAACCGGAGCACCAGGAGAGGGGCTCTTCGTTGAGTTTTAGAAACCTTTCGTATTCACAGTGTGTCCATTCTCTAGGTTTCCCGTACATGTTATAGCTGTAGTAATATTCCCTTCAACCTGGAGAGCTGGGACCCATGGAATGGGTGCCATGCATTATTGCTTTAAAGGGTCTGCATTTGCTCACCCAATCTGACCAATCCTCTCAGTCCCAAGTGTCCAGCCTCATTCCACATCCATCTGTCATTGTAGATAGAGTCATTCCAGGTGGCATCCGAGACCTTGAAGGAATTGTAAAGAATTTACCTGTTTCTTTGTTCTGTTTTTGAAATTCCTTTTTAGAGTGGGTTTGAGCTGATTCTCGCTGCCATGTTTATGCCAGTCTAGACACACTTGATTCCCTTACGGAGACATATCAATACATAGGTTTTAAGATTCTTACTAGTCAGATCTATTCCTCTGCGGGAAATATGGGGTTTTGAGTCCCTTTCACTGAGGAAGGTGTAGGTCTTGTCTATTCCATAGTTGGTTTTTGGAACGGTACCTGTGCTTATATCAAACTCGGGTTTGATGCATCACCCCACCTCTCCTTCCCCCTTAAGCAGGCATAAGAGTTTTTTCTAAATGTGAGACTCTGTTCTCTTGCCTAACTCATTTCATGTGTAGCCATGTTTACAGGATCTTTCTAAGTGATATCTTATGATAAGTTTCTTTTCCTGTGTGACTTCTTTCACTTAGAATCATCGTACCTGAATCCACTCATTTTGCTGCTACTGGTCTTATGACATTGATTTCGTGGCTGAGGGATATTCCATCGTACGTAAGTTCCACAATGTTTGGAACCATTTTTATATTGCCTGGGATATTTCAGGTGTACCCAGGTTGAGGTTCTTGTAAGCAGTGCAGCCCTCAATTTGGGGGTGGCTCTGTCTTATGGATTTTCAGTTTTCCCAAGGTATATTCCCTAGACTGGAAGTGCCCTTGGCTCTGTAGCTCTGTTGTTTACTTCTTTTAGGGAACACAATGCACTCCTCCAGTGAGGCAGTTGGCAACTTACATCCCGCCCATCAGCATAAGAGGGCTCCCTGTTCTCCAGGGCCTGTCTTGCCTTTCTGGTTTTTTACACATTTTGTGGATGTCCCTTTTGACCGGTGGGAAGTGATACTTCTTTGTAGTGCAGATTTGCATTGCCCGCTTGCTTGCTTGGCCAAAAAGTGCGTATGCGTTTTCTCCTGAATATATTCAGGAGAAAACGCATACGCCCTTTTTGGCCAAGTGCATCATTGTCGAAATTGTGCCCCTCTTCCTGTGCTTTACAGGCCATTCCAACGTACCTCTTGAAATCTGTTTCCTGCTATTCTGCCTCGCTTTCAAGTCCGCCTCGTTGCCTTCCCTCAACAGATTTTTGGACGATAGTTGGCCTTGATTACTCTGCCAGTTTGTGAATTGCTGTGCCCCTGAGCTCCATTTTTCAACTCGTTTTTTGTGAGCTGAACGCAAGTCCAAACTTTTGGTTCAGGACCTATACTGGTTCCCGGTGGGTGGCTGAGACTTTGGTTAATTCTTCTTCCTGCCGGGAAATTAGAGTGACATGTGCCCATCCAAATGCCTAGCATCTACTCTCTCATTGGTTCTCCCTCTTCCCTTTCATCCTCTGCCAAATTGGCAACCTGTGCGAACCAGGAGCTTAAAGGGGCTGTCTCTCCAAGTTGGGAGATTGATAGGAAAGCAGTTGGAAAGTCAAACCGGAGCACCAGGAGAGGGGCTCTTCGTTGAGTTTTAGAAACCTGTCGTATTCACGGTGTGTCCATTCTCTAGGTTTCCCGTACACGTTATAGCTGTAGTAATATTCCCTTCAACCTGGAGAGCTGGGACCCATGGAATGGGTGCCATGCATTATTGCTTTAAAGGGTCTGCAATTGCTCACCCAATCTCACCAATCCTCTCAGTCCCAAGTGTGCAGCCTTATGCCACATCCAGCTGTCATTGTAGATAGGGTCATTCCAGGTTGCATCAGAGACCCTGAAGGAATTGTAAAGAATTTCCCTGTTTCTTTGTTCTGTTTTTGAAATTCCTTTTTAGAGTGGGTTTGAGCTGATTCTCGCTGCCCTGTTTATGCCAGTCTAGACACACTTGATTCCCTTACGGAGACATATCAATACATAGGTTTTAAGATTCTTACTAGTCAGATCTATTCCTCTGCGGGAAATATGGGGTTTTGAGTCCCTTTCACTGAGGAAGGTGTAGGTCTTGTCTATTCCATAGTTGGTTTTTGGAACGGTACCTGTGCTTATATCAAACTCGGGTTTGATGCATCACCCCACCTCTCCTTCCCCCTTAAGCAGGCATAAGAGTTTTTTCTAAATGTGAGACTCTGTTCTCTTGCCTAACTCATTTCATGTGTAGCCATGTTTACAGGATCTTTCTAAGTGATATCTTATGATAAGTTTCTTTTCCTGTGTGACTTCTTTCACTTAGAATCATCGTACCTGAATCCACTCATTTTGCTGCTACTGGTCTTATGACATTGATTTCGTGGCTGAGGGATATTCCATCGTACGTAAGTTCCACAATGTTTGGAACCATTTTTATATTGCCTGGGATATTTCAGGTGTACCCAGGTTGAGGTTCTTGTAAGCAGTGCAGCCCTCAATTTGGGGGTGGCTCTGTCTTATGGATTTTCAGTTTTCCCAAGGTATATTCCCTAGACTGGAAGTGCCCTTGGCTCTGTAGCTCTGTTGTTTACTTCTTTTAGGGAACACAATGCACTCCTCCAGTGAGGCAGTTGGCAACTTACATCCCGCCCATCAGCATAAGAGGGCTCCCTGTTCTCCAGGGCCTGTCTTGCCTTTCTGGTTTTTTACACATTTTGTGGATGTCCCTTTTGACCGGTGGGAAGTGATACTTCTTTGTAGTGCAGATTTGCATTGCCCACTTGCTTGCTTGGCCAAAAAGTGCGTATGCGTTTTCTCCTGAATATATTCAGGAGAAAACGCATACGCCCTTTTTGGCCAAGTGCATCATTGTCGAAATTGTGCCCCTCTTCCTGTGCTTTACAGGCCATTCCAACGTACCTCTTGAAATCTGTTTCCTGCTATTCTGCCTCGCTTTCAAGTCCGCCTCGTTGCCTTCCCTCAACAGATTTTTGGACGATAGTTGGCCTTGATTACTCTGCCAGTTTGTGAATTGCTGTGCCCCTGAGCTCCATTTTTCAACTCGTTTTTTGTGAGCTGAACGCAAGTCCAAACTTTTGGTTCAGGACCTATACTGGTTCCCGGTGGGTGGCTGAGACTTTGGTTAATTCTTCTTCCTGCCGGGAAATTAGAGTGACATGTGCCCATCCAAATGCCTAGCATCTACTCTCTCATTGGTTCTCCCTCTTCCCTTTCATCCTCTGCCAAATTGGCAACCTGTGCGAACCAGGAGCTTAAAGGGGCTGTCTCTCCAAGTTGGGAGATTGATAGGAAAGCAGTTGGAAAGTCAAACCGGAGCACCAGGAGAGGGGCTCTTCGTTGAGTTTTAGAAACCTGTCGTATTCACGGTGTGTCCATTCTCTAGGTTTCCCGTACACGTTATAGCTGTAGTAATATTCCCTTCAACCTGGAGAGCTGGGACCCATGGAATGGGTGCCATGCATTATTGCTTTAAAGGGTCTGCAATTGCTCACCCAATCTCACCAATCCTCTCAGTCCCAAGTGTGCAGCCTTATGCCACATCCAGCTGTCATTGTAGATAGGGTCATTCCAGGTTGCATCAGAGACCCTGAAGGAATTGTAAAGAATTTCCCTGTTTCTTTGTTCTGTTTTTGAAATTCCTTTTTAGAGTGGGTTTGAGCTGATTCTCGCTGCCCTGTTTATGCCAGTCTAGACACACTTGATTCCCTTACGGAGACATATCAATACATAGGTTTTAAGATTCTTACTAGTCAGATCTATTCCTCTGCGGGAAATATGGGGTTTTGAGTCCCTTTCACTGAGGAAGGTGTAGGTCTTGTCTATTCCATAGTTGGTTTTTGGAAAGGTACCTGTGCTTATATCAAACTCGGGTTTGATGCATCACCCCACCTCTCCTTCCCCCTTAAGCAGGCATAAGAGTGTTTTCTAAATGTGAGACTCTGTTCTCTTGCCTAACTCAGTTCATGTGTAGCCATGTTTACAGGATCTTCCTAAGTGATATCTTATGATAAGTTTCTTTTCCTGTGTGACTTCTTTCACTTAGAATCACCGTACCTGAATCCACTCATTTTGCTGCTACTGGTCTTATGACATTGATTTCGTGGCTGAGGGGTATTCCATCGTACGAAAGTTCCACAATGTTTGGAACCATTTTTATATTTCCTGGGATATTTCAGGTGTACCCAGGTTGAGGTTCTTGTAAGCAGTGCAGCCCTCAATTTGGGGGTGGCTCTGTCTTATGGATTTTCAGTTTTCCCAAGGTATATTCCCTAGACTGGAAGTGCCCTTGGCTCTGTAGCTCTGTTGTTTACTTGTTTTAGGGAACACAATGCACTCCTCCAGTGAGGCAGTTGGCAACTTACATCCCGCCCATCAGCATAACAAGGCTCCCTGTTCTCCAGGGCCTGTCTTGCCTTTCTGGTTTTTTACACATTTAGCGGATGTCCCTTTTGACCGGTGGGAAGTGATACTTCTTTGTAGTGCAGATTTGCATTGCCCGCTTGCTTGCTTGGCCAAAAAGGGCGTATGTGTTTTCTCCTTAATATATTCAGGAGAAAACGCATACGCCCTTTTTGGACAAGTGCATCATTGTCGAAGTTGTGCCCCTCTTCCTGTGCTTTACAGGCGAGTCCAACGTACCTCTTGAAATCTGTTTCCTGCTATTCTGCCTCGCTTTCAAGTCCGCCTCGTTGCCTTCCCTCAACAGATTTTTGGACGATAGTTGGCCTTGATTACTCTGCCAGTTTGTGAATTGCTGTGCCCCTGAGCTCCATTTTTCAACTCGTTTTTTGTGAGCTGAACGCAAGTCCAAACTTTTGGTTCAGGAACTATACTGGTTCCCGGTGGGTGGCTGAGACTTTGGTTCATTCTTCTTCCTGCCGGGAAATTAGAGTGACATGTGCCCATCCAAATGCCTAGCAGCTACTCTCTCATTGGTTCTCCCTCTTCCCTTTCATCCTCTGCCAAATTGGCAACCTGTGCGAACCAGGAGCTTAAAGGGGCTGTCTCTCCAAGTTGGGAGATTGATAGGAAAGCAGTTGGAAAGTCAAAACGGAGAACCAGGAGAGGGGCTCTTCGTTGAGTTTTAGAAACCTGTCGTATTCACAGTGTGTCCATTCTCTAGGTTTCCCGTACACGTTATAGCTGTAGTAATATTCCCTTCAACCTGGAGAGCTGGGACCCATGGAATGGGTGCCATGCATTATTGCTTTAAAGGGTCTGCAATTGCTCACCCAATCTCACCAATCCTCTCAGTCCCAAGTGTCCAGCCTTATGCCAAATCCAGCTGTCATTGTAGATAGGGTCATTCCAGGTTGCATCAGAGACCCTGAAGGAATTGTGAAGAATTTCCCTGTTTCTTTGTTCTGTTTTTGAAATTCCTTTTTAGAGTGGGTTTGAGCTGATTCTCGCTGCCATGTTTATGCCAGTCTAGACACACTTGATTCCCTTACGGAGACATATCAGTACATAGGTTTTAAGATTCTTACTAGTCAGATCTATTCCTCTGCGGGAAATATGGGGTTTTGAGTCCCTTTCACTGAGGAAGGTGTAGGTCTTGTCTATTCCATAGTTGGTTTTTGGAACGGTACCTGTGCTTATATCAAACTCTGGTTTGATGCATCACCCCACCTCTCCATCCCCCATAAACAGGCATAAGAGTGTTTTCTAAATGTGAGACTCTGTTCTCTTGCCTAACTCAGTTCATGTGTAGCCATGTTTACAGGATCTTCCTAAGTGATATCTTATGATAAGTTTCTTTTCCTGTGTGACTTCTTTCACTTAGAATCATCGTACCTGAATCCACTCATTTTGCTGCTACTGGTCTTATGACATTGATTTCGTGGCTGAGGGATATTCCATCGTACGTAAGTTCCACAAGGTTTGGAACCATTTTTATATTTCCTGGGATACTTCAGGTGTACCCAGGTTGAGGTTCTTGTATGCAGTGCAGCCCTCAATTTGGGGGTGGCTCCGTCTTATGGATTTTGAGTTTTCCCAAGGTATATTCCCTAGACTGGAAGTGCCCTTGGCTCTGTAGCTCTGTTGTTTACTTGTTTTAGGGAACACAATGCACTCCTCCAGTGAGGCAGTTGGAAACTTACATCCCGCCCATCAGCATAACAGGGCTCCCTGTTCTCCAGGGCCTGTCTTGCCTTTCTGGTTTTTTACACATTTTGTGGATGTCCCTTTTGACCGGTGGGAAGTGATACTTCTTTGTAGTGCAGATTTGCATTGCCCGCTTGCTTGCTTGGCCAAAAAGGGCGTATGCGTTTTCTCCTGAATATATTCAGGAGAAAACGCATACGCCCTTTTTGGCCAAGTGCATCATTGTCGAAGTTGTGCCCCTCTTCCTGTGCTTTACAGGCGATTCCAACGTACCTCTTGAAATCTGTTTCCTGCTATTCTGCCTCGCTTTCAAGTCCGCCTCGTTGCCTTCCCTCAACAGATTTTTGGACGATAGTTGGCCTTGATTACTCTGCCAGTTTGTGAATTGCTGTGCTCCTGAGCTCCATTTTTCAACTCGTTTTTTGTGAGCTGAACGCAAGTCCAAACTTTTGGTTCAGGACCTATACTGGTTCCCGGTGGGTGGCTGAGACTTTGGTTAATTCCTCTTCCTGCCAGGAAATTAGAGTGACATGTGCCCATCCAAATGCCTAGCAGCTACTCTCTCATTGGTTCTCCCTCTTCCCTTTCATCCTCTGCCAAATTGGCAACCTGTGCGAACCAGGAGCTTAAAGGGGCTGTCTCTCCAAGTTGGGAGATTGATAGGAAAGCAGTTGGAAAGTCAAACCAGAGCACCAGGAGAGGGGCTCTTCGTTGAGTTTTAGAAACCTGTCGTATTCACAGTGTGTCCATTCTCTAGGTTTCCCGTACACGTTATAGCTGTAGTAATATTCCCTTCAACCTGGAGAGCTGGGACCCATGGAATGGGTGCCATGCATTATTGCTTTAAAGGGTCTGCATTTGCTCACCCAATCTCACCAATCCTCTCAGTCCCAAGTGTCCAGCCTTATGCCACATCCAGCTGTCATTGTAGATAGGGTCATTCCAGGTTGCATCAGAGACCCTGAAGGAATTGTAAAGAATTTCCCTGTTTCTTTGTTCTGTTTTTGAAATTTCTTTTTAGACTGGGTTTGAGCTGATTCTCGCTGCCATGTTTATGCCAGTCTAGACACACTTGATTCCCTTATGGAGACATATCAGTACATAGGTTTTAAGATTCTTACTAGTCAGATCTATTCCTCTGCGGGAAATATGGGGTTTGAGTCCCTTTCACTGAGGAAGGTGTAGGTCTTGTCTATTCCATAGTTGGTTTTTGGAACGGTACCTGTGCTTATATCAAACTCGGGTTTGATGCATCACCCCACCTCTCCTTCCCCCTTAAGCAGGCATAAGAGTTTTTTCTAAATGTGAGACTCTGTTCTCTTGCCTAACTCAGTTCATGTGTAGCCATGTTTACAGGATCTTTCTAAGTGATATCTTATGATAAGTTTCTTTTCCTGTGTGACTTCTTTCACTTAGAATCATCGTACCTGAATCCACTCATTTTGCTGCTACTGGTCTTATGACATTGATTTCGTGGCTGAGGGATATTCCATCGTACGTAAGTTCCACAATGTTTGGAACCATTTTTATATTTCCTGGGATATTTCAGGTGTACCCAGGTTGAGGTTCTTGTAAGCAGTGCAGCCCTCAATTTGGGGGTGGCTCTGTCTTATGGATTTTCAGTTTTCCCAAGGTATATTCCCTAGACTGGAAGTGCCCTTGGCTCTGTAGCTCTGTTGTTTACTTGTTTTAGGGAACACAATGCACTCCTCCAGTGAGGCAGTTGGCAACTTACATCCCGCCCATCAGCATAACAGGGCTCCCTGTTCTCCAGGGCCTGTCTTGCCTTTCTGGTTTTTACACATTTTGTGGATGTCCCTTTTGACCGGTGGGAAGTGATACTTCTTTGTAGTGCAGATTTGCATTGCCCGCTTGCTTGCTTGGCCAAAAAGGGCGTATGCGTTTTCTCCTGAATATATTCAGGAGAAAACGCATACGCCCTTTTTGGCCAAGTGCATCATTGTCGAAGTTGTGCCCCTCTTCCTGTGCTTTACAGGCCATTCCAACGTACCTCTTGAAATCTGTTTCCTGCTATTCTGCCTCGCTTTCAAGTCCGCCTCGTTGCCTTCCCTCAACAGATTTTTGGACGATAGTTGGCCTTGATTACTCTGCCAGTTTGTGAATTGCTGTGCCCCTGAGCTCCATTTTTCAACTCGTTTTTTGTGAGCTGAACGCAAGTCCAAACTTTTGGTTCAGGAACTATACTGGTTCCCGGTGGGTGGCTGAGACTTTGGTTAATTCTTCTTCCTGCCGGGAAATTAGAGTGACATGTGCCCATCCAACTGCCTAGCAGCTACTCTCTCATTGGTTCTCCCTCTTCCCTTACATCCTCTGCCAAATTGGCAACCTGTGCGAACCAGGAGCTTAAAGGGGCTGTCTCTCCAAGTTGGGAGATTGATAGGAAAGCAGTTGGAAAGTCAAACCAGAGCACCAGGAGAGGGGCTCTTCGTTGAGTTTTAGAAACCTGTCGTATTCACAGTGTGTCCATTCTCTAGGTATCCCGTACACGTTATAGCTGTAGTAATATTCCCTTCAACCTGGAGAGCTGGGACCCATGGAATGGGTGCCATGCATTATTGCTTTAAAGGGTCTGCATTTGCTCACCCAATCTCACCAATCCTCTCAGTCCCAAGTGTCCAGCCTTATGCCACATCCAGCTGTCATTGTAGATAGGGTCATTCCAGGTTGCATCAGAGACCCTGAAGGAATTGTAAAGAATTTCCCTGTTTCTTTGTTCTGTTTTTGAAATTCCTTTTTAGAGTGGGTTTGAGCTGATTCTCGCTGCCATGTTTATGCCAGTCTAGACACACTTGATTCCCTTACGGAGACATATCAGTACATAGGTTTTAAGATTCTTACTAGTCAGATCTATTCCTCTGCGGGAAATATGGGGTTTTGAGTCCCTTTCACTGAGGAAGGTGTAGGTCTTGTCTATTCCATAGTTGGTTTTTGGAACGGTACCTGTGCTTATATCAAGCTCTGGTTTGATGCATCACCCCACCTCTCCATCCCCCTTAAGCAGGCATAAGAGTGTTTTCTAAATGTGAGACTCTGTTCTCTTGCCTAACTCAGTTCATGTGTAGCCATGTTTACAGGATCTTCCTAAGTGATATCTTATGATAAGTTTCTTTTCCTGTGTGACTTCTTTCACTTAGAATCATCGTACCTGAATCCACTCATTTTGCTGCTACAGGTCTTATGACATTGTTTTCGTGGCTGAGGGATATTCCATCGTACGTAAGTTCCACAATGTTTGGAACCATTTTTATATTGCCTGGGATATTTCAGGTGTACCCAGGTTGAGGTTTTTGTAAGCAGTGCAGCCCTCAATTTGGGGGTGGCTCCGTCTTATGGATTTTGAGTTTTCCCAAGGTATATTCCCTAGACTGGAAGTGCCCTTGGCTCTGTAGCTCTGTTGTTTACATGTTTTAGGGAACACAATGCACTCCTCCAGTGAGGCAGTTGGCAACTTACATCCCGCCCATCAGCATAACAGGGCTCCCTGTTCTCCAGGGCCTGTCTTGCCTTTCTGGTTTTTTACACATTTTGCGGATGTCCCTTTTGACCGGTGGGAAGTGATACTTCTTTGTAGTGCAGATTTGCATTGCCCGCTTGCTTGCTTGGCCAAAAAGGGCGTATGCGTTTTCTCCTGAATATATTCAGGAGAAAACGCATACGCCCTTTTTGGCCAAGTGCATCATTGTCGATGTTGTGCCCCTCTTCCTGTGCTTTACAGGCGATTCCAACGTACCTCTTGAAATCTGTTTCCTGCTATTCTGCCTCGCTTTCAAGTGCGCCTCGTTGCCTTCCCTCAACAGATTTTTGGACGATAGTTGGCCTTGATTACTCTGCCAGTTTGTGAATTGCTGTGCCCCTGAGCTCCATTTTTCAACTCGTTTTTTGTGAGCTGAACGCAAGTCCAAACTTTTGGTTCAGGACCTATACTGGTTCCCGGTGGGTGGCTGAGACTTTGGTTAATTCTTCTTCCTGCCGGGAAATTAGAGTGACATGTGCCCATCCAAATGCCTAGCAGCTACTCTCTCATTGGTTCTCCCTCTTCCCTTTCATCCTCTGCCAAATTGGCAACCTGTGCGAACCAGGAGATTAAAGGGGCTGTCTCTCCAAGTTGGGAGATTGATAGGAAAGCAGTTGGAAAGTCAAACCGGAGCACCAGGAGAGGGGCTCTTCGTTGAGTTTTAGAAACCTGTCGTATTCACAGTGTGTCCATTCTCTAGGTTTCCCGTACACGTTATAGCTGTAGTAATATTCCCTTCAACCTGGAGAGCTGGGACCCATGGAATGGGTGCCATGCATTATTGCTTTAAAGGGTCTGCATTTTCTCACCCAATCTCACCAATCCTCTCAGTCCCAAGTGTCCAGCCTTATGCCACATCCAGCTGTCATTGTAGATAGGGTCATTCCAGGTTGCATCAGAGACCCTGAAGGAATTGTAAAGAATTTCCCTGTTTCTTTGTTCTGTTTTTGAAATTCCTTTTTAGAGTGGGTTTGAGCTGATTCTCGCTGCCCTGTTTATGCCAGTCTAGACACACTTGATTCCCTTACGGAGACATATCAGTACATAGGTTTTAAGATTCTTACTAGTCAGATCTATTCCTCTGCGGGAAATATGGGGTTTTGAGTCCCTTTCACTGAGGAAGGTGTAGGTCTTGTCTATTCCATAGTTGGTTTTTGGAACGGTACCTGTGCTTATATCAAACTCGGGTTTGATGCATCACCCCACCTCTCCTTCCCCCTTAAGCAGGCATAAGAGTTTTTTCTAAATGTGAGACTCTGTTCTCTTGCCTAACTCAGTTCATGTGTAGCCATGTTTACAGGATCTTCCTAAGTGATATCTTATGATAAGTTTCTTTTCCTGTGTGACTTCTTTCACTTAGAATCATCGTACCTGAATCCACTCATTTTGCTGCTACTGGTCTTATGACATTGATTTCGTGGCTGAGTGATATTCCATCGTACGTAAGTTCCACAATGTTTGGAACCATTTTTATATTTCCTGGGATATTTCAGGTGTACCCAGGTTGAGGTTCTTGTAAGCAGTGCAGCCCTCAATTTGGGGGTGGCTCTGTCTTATGGATTTTCAGTTTTCCCAAGGTATATTCCCTAGACTGGAAGTGCCCTTGGCTCTGTAGCTCTGTTGTTTACTTGTTTTAGGGAACACAATGCACTCCTCCAGTGAGGCAGTTGGCAACTTACATCCCGCCCATCAGCATAACAGGGCTCCCTGTTCTCCAGGGCCTGTCTTGCCTTTCTGGTTTTTTACACATTTTGCGGATGTCCCTTTTGACCGGTGGGAAGTGATACTTCTTTGTAGTGCAGATTTGCATTGCCCGCTTGCTTGCTTGGCCAAAAAGGGCGTATGCGTTTTCTCCTGAATATATTCAGGAGAAAACGCATACACCCTTTTTGGCCAAGTGCATCATTGTCGATGTTGTGCCCCTCTTCCTGTGCTTTACAGGCGATTCCAACGTACCTCTTGAAATCTGTTTCCTGCTATTCTGCCTCGCTTTCAAGTGCGCCTCGTTGCCTTCCCTCAACAGATTTTTGGACGATAGTTGGCCTTGATTACTCTGCCAGTTTGTGAATTGCTGTGCCCCTGAGCTCCATTTTTCAACTCGTTTTTTGTGAGCTGAACGCAAGTCCAAACTTTTGGTTCAGGACCTATAGTGGTTCCCGGTGGGTGGCTGAGACTTTGGTTAATTCTTCTTCCTGCCGGGAAATTAGAGTGACATGTGCCCATCCAAATGCCTAGCAGCTACTCTCTCATTGGTTCTCCCTCTTCCCTTTCATCCTCTGCCAAATTGGCAACCTGTGCGAACCAGGAGCTTAAAGGGGCTGTCTCTCCAAGTTGGGAGATTGATAGGAAAGCAGTTGGAAAGTCAAACCGGAGCACCAGGAGAGGGGCTCTTCGTTGAGTTTTAGAAACCTGTCGTATTCACAGTGTGTCCATTCTCTAGGTTTCCCGTACACGTTATAGCTGTAGTAATATTCCCTTCAACCTGGAGAGCTGGGACCCATGGAATGGGTGCCATGCATTATTGCTTTAAAGGGTCTGCATTTGCTCACCCAATCTCACCAATCCTCTCAGTCCCAAGTGTCCAGCCTTATGCCACATCCAGCTGTCATTGTAGATAGGGTCATTCCAGGTTTATCAGAGACCCTGAAGGAATTGTAAAGAATTTCCCTGTTTCTTTGTTCTGTTTTTGAAATTCCTTTTTAGAGTGGGTTTGAGCTGATTCTCGCTGCCCTGTTTATGCCAGTCTAGACTCACTTGATTCCCTTACGGAGACATATCAATACATAGGTTTTAAGATACTTACTAGTCAGATCTATTCCTCTGCGGGAAATATGGGGTTTTGAGTCCCTTTCACTGAGGAAGGTGTAGGTCTTGTCTATTCCATAGTTGGTTTTTGGAACGGTAAGTGTGCTTATATCAAACTTGGGTTTGATGCATCACCCCACCTCTCCTTCCCCCTTAAGCAGGCATAAGAGTGTTTTCTAAATGTGAGACTCTGTTCTCTTGCCTAACTCAGTTCATGTGTAGCCATGTTTACAGGATCTTCCTAAGTGATATCTTATGATAAGTTTCTTTTCCTGTGTGACTTCTTTCACTTAGAATCATCGTACCTGAATCCACTCATTTTGCTGCTACAGGTCTTATGACATTGATTTCGTGGCTGAGGGATATTCCATCATACATAATTTCCACAATGTTTGGAACCATTTTTATATTTCCTGGGATATTTCAGGTGTACCCAGGTTGAGGTTCTTGTAAGCAGTGCAGCCCTCAATTTGGGGGTGGCTCTGTCTTATGGATTTTCAGTTTTCCCAAGGTATATTCCCTAGACTGGAAGTGCCATTGGCTCTGTAGCTCTGTTGTTTACTTGTTTTAGGGAACACAATGCACTCCTCCAGTGAGGCAGTTGGCAACTTACATCCTGCCCATCAGCATAACAGGGATCCCTGTTCTCCAGGGCCTGTCTTGCCTTTCTGGTTTTTACACATTTTGTGGATGTCCCTTTTGACCGGTGGGAAGTGATACTTCTTTGTAGTGCAGATTTGCATTGCCCGCTTGCTTGCTGAGCCAAAAAGAGCGTATGCGTTTTCTCCTGAATATATTCAGGAGAAAACGCATACGCCCTTTTTGGCCAAGTGCATCATTGTCGAAGTTGTGGCCCTCTTCCTGTGCTTTACAGGCGATTCCAACGTACCTCTTGAAATCTGTTTCCTGCTATTCTGCCTCGCTTTCAAGTCCGCCTCGTTGCCTTCCCTCAACAGATTTTTGGACGATAGTTGGCCTTGAATACTCTGCCAGTTTGTGAATTGCTGTGCCCCTGAGCTCCATTTTTCAACTCGTTTTTTGTGAGCTGAACGCAAGTCCAAACTTTTGGTTCATGACCTATACTGGTTCCCGGTGGGTGGCTGAGATTTTGGTTAATTCTTCTTCCTGCCGGGAAATTAGAGTGACATGTGCCCATCCAAATGCCTAGCAGCTACTCTCTCATTAGTTCTCCCTCTTCCCTTTCATCCTCTGCCAAATTGGCAACCTGTGCGAACCAGGAGCTTAAAGGGGCTGTCTCTCCAAGTTGGGAGATTGATAGGAAAGCAGTTGGAAAGTCAAACCGGAGCACCAGGAGAGGGGCTCTTCGTTGAGTTTTAGAAACCTGTCGTATTCACAGTGTGTCCATTCTCTAGGTTTCCCGTACACGTTATAGCTGTAGTAATATTCCCTTCAACCTGGAGAGCTGGGACCCATGGAATGGGTGCCATGCATTATTGCTTTAAAGGGTCTGCAATTGCTCACCCAATCTCACCAATCCTCTCAGTCGCAAGTGTCCAGCCTTATGCCACATCCAGCTGTCATTGTAGATAGGGTCATTCCAGGTTTCATCAGAGACCCTGAAGGAATTGTAAAGAATTTCCCTGTTTCTTTGTTCTGTATTTGAAATTCCTTTTTAGAGTGGGTTTGAGGTGATTCTCGCTGCCATGTTTATGCCAGTCTAGACACACTTGATTCCCTTACGGAGACATATCGGTACATAGGTTTTAAGATTCTTACTAGTCAGATCTATTCCTCTGCGGGAAATATGGGTTTTTGAGTCCCTTTCACTGAGGAAGGTGTAGGTCTTGTCTATTCCATAGTTGGTTTTTGGAACGGTACCTGTGCTTATATCAAACTCGGGTTTGATGCATCACCCCACCTCTCCTTCCCCCTTAAGCAGGCATAAGAGTTTTTTCTAAATGTGAGACTCTGTTCTATTGCCTAACTCAGTTCATGTGTAGCCATGTTTACAGGATCTTCCTAAGTGATATCTTATGATAAGTTTCTTTTCCTGTGTGACTTCTTTCACTTAGAATCATCGTACCTGAATCCACTCATTTTGCTGCTACTGGTCTTATGACATTGATATCGTGGCTGAGGGATATTCCATCGTACGTAAGTTCCACAATGTTTGGAACCATTTTTATATTTCCTGGGATATTTCAGGTGTACCCAGGTTGAGGTTCTTGTAAGCAGTACAGCCCTCAATTTGGGGGTGGCTCTGTCTTATGGATTTTCAGTTTTCCCAAGGTATATTCCCTAGACTGGAAGTGCCCTTGGCTCTGTAGCTCTGTTGTTTACTTGTTTTAGGGAACACAATTCACTCCTCCAGTGAGGCAGTTGGCAACTTACATCCCGCCCATCAGCATAACAGGGCTCCCTGTTCTCCAGGGCCTCTCTTGCCTTTCTGGTTTTTACACATTTTGTGGATGTCCCTTTTGACCGGTGGGAAGTGATACTTCTTTGTAGTGCAGATTTGCATTGCCCGCTTGCTTGCTTGGCCAAAAAGGGCGTATGCGTTTTCTCCTGAATATATTCAGGAGAAAACGCATACGCCCTTTTCGGCCAAGTGCATCATTGTCGAAGTTGTGCCCCTCTTCCTGTGCTTTACAGGCCATTCCAATGTACCTCTTGAAATCTGTTTCCTGCTATTCTGCCTCGCTTTCAAGTCCGCCTCGTTGCCTTCCCTCAACAGATTTTTGGACGATAGTTGGCCTTGATTACTCTGCCAGTTTGTGAATTGCTGTGCCCCTGAGCTCCATTTTTCAACTCGTTTTTTGTGAGCTGAACGCAAGTCCAAACATTTGGTTCAGGACCTATACTGGTTCCCGGTGGGTGGCTGAGACTTTGGTTAATTCTTCTTCCTGCCGGGAAATTAGAGTGACATGTGCCCATCCAAATGCCTAGCAGCTACTCTCTCATTGGTTCTCCCTCTTCCCTTTCATCCTCTGCCAAATTGGCAACCTGTGCGAACCAGGAGCTTAAAGGGGCTGTCTCTCCAAGTTGGGAGATTGATAGGAAAGCAGTTGGAAAGTCAAACCGGAGCACCAGGAGAGGGGCTCTTCGTTGAGTTTTAGAAACCTGTCGTATTCACAGTGTGTCCATTCTCTAGGTTTCCCGTACACGTTATAGCTGTAGTAATATTCCCTTCAACCTGGAGAGCTGGGACCCATGGAATGGGTGCCATGCATTATTGCTTTAAAGGGTCTGCAATTGCTCACCCAATCTCACCAATCCTCTCAGTCGCAAGTGTCCAGCCTTATGCCACATCCAGCTGTCATTGTAGATAGTGTCATTCCAGGTTGCATCAGAGACCCTGAAGGAATTGTAAAGAATTTCCCTGTTTCTTTGTTCTGTTTTTGAAATTCCTTTTTAGAGTGGGTTTGAGCTGATTCTCGCTGCCCTGTTTATGCCAGTCTAGACACACTTGATTCCCATACGGAGACATATCAGTACATAGGTTTTAAGATTCTTACTAGTCGGATCTATTCCTCTGCGGGAAATATGGGTTTTTGAGTCCCTTTCCCTGAGGAAGGTGTAGGTCTTGTCTATTCCATAGTTGGTTTTTGGAACGGTACATGTGCTTATATCAAACTCGGGTTTGATGCATCACCCCACCTCTCCTTCCCCCTTAAGCAGGCATAAGAGTTTTTTCTAAATGTGAGACTCTGTTCTATTGCCTAACTCAGTTCATGTGTAGCCATGTTTACAGGATCTTCCTAAGTGATATCTTATGATAAGTTTCTTTTCCTGTGTGACTTCTTTCACTTAGAATCATCGTACCTGAATCCACTCATTTTGCTGCTACTGGTCTTATGACATTGATATCGTGGCTGAGGGATATTCCATCGTACGTAAGTTCCACAATGTTTGGAACCATTTTTATATTTCCTGGGATATTTCAGGTGTACCCAGGTTGAGGTTCTTGTAAGCAGTGCAGCCCTCAATTTGGGGGTGGCTCCGTCTTATGGATTTTGAGTTTTCCCAAGGTATATTCCCTAGACTGGAAGTGCCCTTGGCTCTGTAGCTCTGTTGTTTACTTGTTTTAGGGAAAACAATGCACTCCTCCAGTGAGGCAGTTGGCAACTTACATCCCGCCCATCAGCATAACAGGGCTCCCTGTTCTCCAGGGCCTGTCTTGCCTTTCTGGTTTTTTACACATTTTGTGGATGTCCCTTTTGACCGGTGGGAAGTGATACTTCTTTGTAGTGCAGATTTGCATTGCCCGCTTGCTTTCTTGGCCAAAAAGGGCGTATGCGTTTTCTCCTGAATATATTCAGGAGAAAACGCATACGCCCTTTTTGGCCAAGTGCATCCTTGTGGAAATTGTGCCCCTCTTCCTGTGCTTTACAGGCCATTCCAACGTACCTCTTGAAATCTGTTTCCTGCTATTCTGCCTCGCTTTCAAGTCCGCCTCGTTGCCTTCCCTCAACAGATTTTTGGACGATAGTTGGCCTTGATTACTCTGCCAGTTTGTGAATTGCTGTGCCCCTGAGCTCCATTTTTCAATTCGTTTTTTGTGAGCTGAACGCAAGTCCAAACTTTTGGTTCAGGACCTCTACTGGTTCCCAGTGGGTGGCTGAGACTTTGGTTCATTCTTCTTCCTGCCGGGAAATTAGAGTGACATGTGCCCATCCAAATGCCTAGCAGCTACTCTCTCATTGGTTCTCCCTCTTCCCTTTCATATTCTGCCAAATTGGAAACCTGTGCGAACCAGGAGCTTAAAGGGGCTGTCTCTCCAAGTTGGGAGATTGATAGGAAAGCAGTTGGAAAGTCAAACCGGAGCACCAGGAGAGGGGCTCTTCGTTGAGTTTTAGAAACCTGTCGTATTCACAGTGTGTCCATTCTCTAGGTTTCCCGTACACGTTATAGCTGTAGTAATATTCCCTTCAACCTGGAGAGCTGGGACCCATAGAATGAGTGCCATGCATTATTGCTTTAAAGGGTCTGCAATTGCTCACCCAATCTCACCAATCCTCTCAGTCCCAAGTGTCCAGCCTTATGCCACATCCAGCTGTCATTGTAGATAGTGTCATTCCAGGTTGCATCTGAGACCCTGAAGGAATTGTAAAGAATTTACCTGTTTCTTTGTTCTGTTTTTGAAATTCCTTTTTAGAGTGGGTTTGAGCTGTTTCTCGCTGCCATGTTTATGCCAGTCTAGACACACTTGATTCCCTTACGGAGACATATCAATACATAGGTTTTAAGATTATTACTAGTCAGATCTATTCCTCTGCGGGAAATATGGGGTTTTGAGTCCCTTTCACTGAGGAAGGTGGAGGTCTTGTCTATTCCATAGTTGGTTTTTGGAACGGTACCTGTGCTTATATCAAACTCTGGTTTGATGCATCACCCCACCTCTCCTTCCCCCTTAAGCAGGCATAAGAGTGTTTTCTAAATGTGAGACTCTGTTCTCTTGCCTAACTCAGTTCATGTGTAGCCATGTTTACAGGATCTTCCTAAGTGATATCTTATGATAAGTTTCTTTTTCTGTGTGACTTCTTTCACTTAGAATCATCGTACCTGAATCCACTAATTTTGCTGCTACTGGTCTTATGATATTGATTTCATGGCTGAGGGATATTCCATCGTACGTAAGTTCCACAATGTTTGGAACCATTTTTGTATTTCCTGGGATATTTCAGGTGTACCCAGGTTGAGGTTCTTGTAAGCAGTGCAGCCCTCAATTTGGGGGTGGCTCTGTCTTATGGATTTTCAGTTTTCCCAAGGTATATTCCCTAGACTGGAAGTGCCCTTGGCTCTGTAGCTCTGTTGTTTACTTGTTTTAGGGAACACAATGCACTCCTCCAGTGAGGCAGTTGGCAACTTACATCCCGCCCATCAGCATAACAGGGCTCCCTGTTCTCCAGGGCCTGTCTTGCCTTTCTGGTTTTTACACATTTTGTGGATGCCCCTTTTGACCGGTGGGAAGTGATACTTCTTTGTAGTGCAGATTTGCATTGTCCGCTTGCTTGCTTGGCCAAAAAGGGCGTATGCGTTTTCTCCTGAATATATTCAGGAGAAAACGCATACGCCCTTTTTGGCCAAGTGCATCATTGTCGAAGTTGTGCCCCTCTTCCTGTGCTTTACAGGTGATTCCAACGTACCTCTTGAAATCTGTTTCCTGCTATTCTGCCTCGCTTTCAAGTGCGCCTCGTTGCCTTCCCTCAACAGATTTTTGGACGATAGTTGGCCTTGATTACTCTGCCAGTTTGTGAATTGCTGTGCCCCTGAGCTCCATTTTTCAACTCGTTTTTTGTGAGCTGAACGCAAGTCCAAACTTTTGGTTCAGGACCTATACTGGTTCCCGGTGGGTGGCTGAGACTTTTGTTAATTCTTCTTCCTGCCGGGAAATTAGAGTGACATGTGCCCATCCAAATGCCTAGCAGCTACTCTCTCATTGGTTCTCCCTCTTCCCTTTCATCCTCTGCCAAATTGGCAACCTGTGCGAACCAGGAGCTTAAAGGGGCTGTCTCTCCAAGTTGGGAGATTGATAGGAAAGCAGTTGGAAAGTCAAACCGGAGCACCAGGAGACGGGCTCTTCGTTGAGTTTTAGAAACCTGTCGTATTCACAGTGTGTCCATTCTCTAGGTTTCCCGTACACGTTATAGCTGTAGTAATATTCCCTTCAACCTGGAGAGCTGGGACCCATGGAATGGGTGCCATGCATTATTGCTTTAAAGGGTCTGCATTTGCTCACCCAATCTCACCAATCCTCTCAGTCCCAAGTTTCCAGCCTTATGCCACATCCAGCTGTCATTGTAGATAGGGTCATTCCAGGTTGCATCAGAGACCCTGAAGGAATTGTAAAGAATTTCCCTGTTTCTTTGTTCTGTTTTTGAAATTCCTTTTTAGAGTGGGTTTGAGCTGATTCTCGCTGCCCTGTTTATGCCAGTCTAGACACACTTGATTCCCTTACGGAGACATATCAATACATAGGTTTTAAGATTCTTACTAGTCAGATCTATTCCTCTGCGGGAAATATGGGGTTTTGAGTCCCTTTCACTGAGGAAGGTGTAGGTCTTGTCTATTCCATAGTTGGTTTTTGGAACGGTACCTGTGCTTATATCAAACTCGGGTTTGATGCATCACCCCACCTCTCCTTCCCCCTTAAGCAGGCATAAGAGTGTTTTCTAAATGTGAGACTCTGTTCTCTTGCCTAACTCAGTTCATGTGTAGCCATGTTTACAGGATCTTCCTAAGTGATATCTTATGATAAGTTTCTTTTCCTGTGTGACTTCTTTCACTTAGAATCATCGTACCTGAATCCACTCATTTTGCTGCTACAGGTCTTATGACATTGATTTCGTGGCTGAGGGATATTCCATCGTACGTAATTTCCACAATGTTTGGAACCATTTTTATATTTCCTGGGATATTTCAGGTGTACCCAGGTTGAGGTTCTTGGAAGCAGTGCAGCCCTCAATTTGGGGGTGGCTCTGTCTTATGGATTTTCAGTTTTCCCAAGGTATATTCCCTAGACTGGAAGTGCCCTTGGCTCTGTAGCTCTGTTGTTTACTTGTTTTAGGGAACACAATGCACTCCTCCAGTGAGGCAGTTGGCAACTTACATCCTGCCCATCAGCATAACAGGGATCCCTGTTCTCCAGGGCCTGTCTTGCCTTTCTGGTTTTTACACATTTTGTGGATGTCCCTTTTGACCGGTGGGAAGTGATACTACTTTGTAGTGCAGATTTGCATTGCCCGCTTGCTTGCTGAGCCAAAAAGAGCGTATGCGTTTTCTCCTGAATATATTCAGGAGAAAACGCATACGCCCTTTTTGGCCAAGTGCATCATTGTCGAAGTTGTGGCCCTCTTCCTGTGCTTTACAGGCGATTGCAACGTACCTCTTGAAATCTGTTTCCTGCTATTCTGCCTCGCTTTCAAGTCCGCCTCGTTGCCTTCCCTCAACAGATTTTTGGACGATAGTTGGCCTTGATTACTCTGCCAGTTTGTGAATTGCTGTGCCCCTGAGCTCCATTTTTCAACTCGTTTTTTGTGAGCTGAACGCAAGTCCAAACTTTTGGTTCAGGACCTCTACTGGTTCCCGGTGGGTGGCTGAGACTTTGGTTAATTCTTCTTCCTGCCGGGAAATTAGAGTGACATGTGCCCATCCAAATGCCTAGCAGCTACTCTCTCATTGGTTCTCCCTCTTCCCTTTCATCCTCTGCCAAATTGGCAACCTGTGAGAACCAGGAGCTTAAAGGGGCTGTCTCTCCAAGTTGGGAGATTGATAGGAAAGCAGTTGGAAAGTCAAACCGGAGCACCAGGAGAGGGGCTCTTCGTTGAGTTTTAGTAACCTGTCGTATTCACAGTGTGTCCATTCTCTAGGTTTCCCGTACACGTTATAGCTGTAGTAATATTCCCTTCAACCTGGAGAGCTGGGACCCATGGAATGGGTGCCATGCATTATTGCTTTAAAGGGTCTGCATTTGCTCACCCAATCTCACCAATCCTCTCAGTCCCAAGTGTCCAGCCTTATGCCACATCCAGCTGTCATTGTAGATAGGGTCATTCCAGGTTGCATCAGAGACCCTGAAGGAATTGTAAAGAATTTCCCTGTTTCTTTGTTCTGTTTTTGAAATTCCTTTTTAGAGTGGGTTTGAGCTGATTCTCGCTGCCCTGTTTATGCCAGTCTAGACACACTTGATTCCCTTACGGAGACATATCAATACATAGGTTTTAAGATTCTTACTAGTCAGATCGATTCCTCTGCGGGAAATATGGGGTTTTGAGTCCCTTTCACTGAGGAAGGTGTAGGTCTTGTCTATTCCATAGTTGGTTTTTGGAACGGTACCTGTGCTTATATCAAACTCGGGTTTGATGCATCACCCCACCTCTCCTTCCCCCTTAAGCAGGCATAAGAGTGTTTTCTAAATGTGAGACTCTGTTCTCTTGCCTAACTCAGTTCATGTGTAGCCATGTTTACAGGATCTTCCTAAGTGATATCTTATGATAAGTTTCTTTTCCTGTGTGACTTCTTTCACTTAGAATCATCGTACCTGAATCCACTCATTTTGCTGCTACAGGTCTTATGACATTGATTTCGTGGCTGAGGGATATTCCATCGTACGTAATTTCCACAATGTTTGGAACCATTTTTATATTTCCTGGGATATTTCAGGTGTACCCAGGTTGAGGTTCTTGGAAGCAGTGCAGCCCTCAATTTGGGGGTGGCTCTGTCTTATGGATTTTCAGTTTTCCCAAGGTATATTCCCTAGACTGGAAGTGCCCTTGGCTCTGTAGCTCTGTTGTTTACTTGTTTTAGGGAACACAATGCACTCCTCCAGTGAGGCAGTTGGCAACTTACATCCTGCCCATCAGCATAACAGGGATCCCTGTTCTCCAGGGCCTGTCTTGCCTTTCTGGTTTTTACACATTTTGTGGATGTCCCTTTTGACCGGTGGGAAGTGATACTACTTTGTAGTGCAGATTTGCATTGCCCGCTTGCTTGCTGAGCCAAAAAGAGCGTATGCGTTTTCTCCTGAATATATTCAGGAGAAAACGCATACGCCCTTTTTGGCCAAGTGCATCATTGTCGAAGTTGTGGCCCTCTTCCTGTGCTTTACAGGCGATTCCAACGTACCTCTTGAAATCTGTTTCCTGCTATTCTGCCTCGCTTTCAAGTCCGCCTCGTTGCCTTCCCTCAACAGATTTTTGGACGATAGTTGGCCTTGATTACTCTGCCAGTTTGTGAATTGCTGTGCCCCTGAGCTCCATTTTTCAACTCGTTTTTTGTGAGCTGAACGCAAGTCCAAACTTTTGGTTCAGGACCTCTACTGGTTCCCGGTGGGTGGCTGAGACTTTGGTTAATTCTTCTTCCTGCCGGGAAATTAGAGTGACATGTGCCCATCCAAATGCCTAGCAGCTACTCTCTCATTGGTTCTCCCTCTTCCCTTTCATCCTCTGCCAAATTGGCAACCTGTGAGAACCAGGAGCTTAAAGGGGCTGTCTCTCCAAGTTGGGAGATTGATAGGAAAGCAGTTGGAAAGTCAAACCGGAGCACCAGGAGAGGGGCTCTTCGTTGAGTTTTAGAAACCTGTCGTATTCACAGTGTGTCCATTCTCTAGGTTTCCCATACACGTTATAGCTGTAGTAATATTCCCTTCAACCTGGAGAGCTGGGACCCATGGAATGGGTGTCATGCATTATTGCTTTAAAGGGTCTGCAATTGCTCACCCAATCTCACCAATCCTCTCAGTCGCAAGTGTCCAGCCTTATGCCACATCCAGCTGTCATTGTAGATAGGGTCATTCCAGGTTGCATCAGAGACCCTGAAGGAATTGTGAAGAATTTCCCTGTTTCTTTGTTCTGTTTTTG
Organism: Mesoplodon mirus; assembly: GCF_964341445.2. Classification (NCBI taxonomy): domain Eukaryota; kingdom Metazoa; phylum Chordata; class Mammalia; order Artiodactyla; family Ziphiidae; genus Mesoplodon; species Mesoplodon mirus. The sequence continues at coordinate 2,676,077 of NW_028295792.1, read as the reverse complement.
AAATTCCTTTTTAGAGTGGGTTTGAGCTGATTCTCGCTGCCATGTTTATGCCAGTCTAGACACACTTGATTCCCTTACGGAGACATATCAGTACATAGGTTTTAAGGTTCTTACTAGTCAGATCTATTCCTCTGCGGGAAATATGGGGTTTTGAGTCCCTTTCACTGAGGAAGGTGTAGGTCTTGTCTATTCCATAGTTGGTTTTTGGAACGGTACCTGTGCTTATATCAAACTCGGGTTTGATGCATCACCCCACCTCTCCTTCCCCCTTAAGCAGGCATAAGAGTGTTTTCTAAATGTGAGACTCTGTTCTCTTGCCTAACTCAGTTCATGTGTAGCCATGTTTACAGGATCTTCCTAAGTGATATCTTATGATAAGTTTCTTTTCCTGTGTGACTTCTTTCACTTAGAATCATCGTACCTGAATCCACTCATTTTGCTGCTACTGGTCTTATGACATTGATTTCGTGGCTGAGGGATATTCCATCGTACGTAAGTTCCACAATGTTTGGAACCATTTTTATATTTCCTGGGATATTTCAGGTGTACCCAGGTTGAGGTTCTTGTAAGCAGTGCAGCCCTCAATTTGGGGGTGGCTCTGTCTTATGGATTTTCAATTTCCCCAAGGTATATTCCCTAGACTGGAAGTGCCCTTGGCTCTGTAGCTCTGTTGTTTACTTGTTTTAGGGAACACAATTCACTCCTCCAGTGAGGCAGTTGGCAACTTACATCCCGCCCATCAGCATAACAGGGCTCCCTGTTCTCCAGGGCCTGTCTTGCCTTTCTGGTTTTTACACATTTTGTGGATGTCCCTTTTGACCGGTGGGAAGTGATACTTCTTTGTAGTGCAGATTTGCATTGCCCGCTTGCTTGCTTGGCCAAAAAGGGCGTATGCGTTTTCTCCTGAATATATTCAGGAGAAAACGCATACGCCCTTTTTGGCCAAGTGCATCATTGTCGAAGTTGTGCCCCTCTTCCTGTGCTTTACAGGCGATTCCAACGTACCTCTTGAAATCTGTTTCCTGCTATTCTGCCTCGCTTTCAAGTCCGCCTCGTTGCCTTCCCTCAACAGATTTTTGGACGATAGTTGGCCTTGATTACTCTGCCAGTTTGTGAATTGCTGTGCCCCTGAGCTCCATTTTTCAACTCGTTTTTTGTGAGCTGAACGCAAGTCCAAACTTTTGGTTCAGGACCTCTACTGGTTCCCGGTGGGTGGCTGAGACTTTGGTTAATTCTTCTTCCTGCCGGGAAATTAGAGTGACATGTGCCCATCCAAATGCCTAGCAGCTACTCTCTCATTGGTTCTCCCTCTTCCCTTTCATCCTCTGCCAAATTGGCAACCTGTGAGAACCAGGAGCTTAAAGGGGCTGTCTCTCCAAGTTGGGAGATTGATAGGAAAGCAGTTGGAAAGTCAAACCGGAGCACCAGGAGAGGGGCTCTTCGTTGAGTTTTAGAAACCTGTCGTATTCACAGTGTGTCCATTCTCTAGGTTTCCCGTACACGTTATAGCTGTAGTAATATTCCCTTCAACCTGGAGAGCTGGGACCCATGGAATGGGTGCCATGCATTATTGCTTTAAAGGGTCTGCAATTGCTCACCCAATCTCACCAATCCTCTCAGTCGCAAGTGTCCAGCCTTATGCCACATCCAGCTGTCATTGTAGATAGGGTCATTCCAGGTTGCATCAGAGACCCTGAAGGAATTGTAAAGAATTTCCCTGTTTCTTTGTTCTGTTTTTGAAATTCCTTTTTAGAGTGGTTTTGAGCTGATTCTCGCTGCCCTGTTTATGCCAGTCTAGACACACTTGATTCCCTTACGGAGACATATCAGTACATAGGTTTTAAGATTCTTACTAGTCAGATCGATTCCTCTGTGGGAAATATGGGGTTTTGAGTCCCTTTCACTGAGGAAGGTGTAGGTCTTGTCTATTCCTTAGTTGGTTTTTGGAACGGTACCTGTGCTTATATCAAACTCTGGTTTGATGCATCACCCCACCTCTCCTTCCCCCTTAAGCAGGCATAAGAGTTTTTTCTAAATGTGAGACTCTGTTCTCTTGCCTAACTCAGTTCATGTGTAGTCATGTTTACAGGATCTTCCTAAGTGATATCTTATGATAAGTTTCTTTTCCTGTGTGACTTCTTTCACTTAGAATCATCGTACCTGAATCCACTCATTTTGCTCCTACTGGTCTTATGACATTGATTTCGTGGCTGAGGGATATTCCATCGTACGTAAGTTCCACAATGTTTGGAACCATTTTTATATTTCCTGGGATATTTCAGGTGTACCCAGGTTGAGGTTCTTGTAAGCAGTGCAGCCCTCAATTTGGGGGTGGCTCTGTCTTATGGATTTTCAGTTTTCCCAAGGTATATTCCCTAGACTGGAAGTGCCCTTGGCTCTGTAGCTCTGTTGTTTACTTGTTTTAGGGAACACAATGCACTCCTCCAGTGAGGCAGTTGGCAACTTACATCCCGCCCATCAGCATAACAGGGCTCCCTGTTCTCCAGGGCCTGTCTTGCCTTTCTGGTTTTTACACATTTTGTGGATGCCCCTTTTGACCGGTGGGAAGTGATACTTCTTTGTAGTGCAGATTTGCATTGCCCGCTTGCTTGCTTGGCCAAAAAGGGCGTATGCGTTTTCTCCTGAATATATTCAGGAGAAAACGCATACGCCCTTTTTGGCCAAGTGCATCATTGTCGAAGTTGTGCCCCTCTTCCTGTGCTTTACAGTTGATTCCAACGTACCTTTTGAAATCTGTTTCCTGCTATTCTGCCTCGCTTTCAAGTGCGCCTCGTTGCCTTCCCTCAACAGATTTTTGGACGATAGTTGGCCTTGATTACTCTGCCAGTTTGTGAATTGCTGTGCCCCTGAGCTCCATTTTTCAACTCGTTTTTTGTGAGCTGAACGCAAGTCCAAACTTTTGGTTCAGGACCTCTACTGGTTCCCGGTGGGTGGCTGAGACTTTGGTTAATTCTTCTTCCTGCCGGGAAATTAGAGTGACATGTGCCCATCCAAATGCCTAGCAGCTACTCTCTCATTGGTTCTCCCTCTTCCCTTTCATCCTCTGCCAAATTGGCAACCTGTGAGAACCAGGAGCTTAAAGGGGCTGTCTCTCCAAGTTGGGAGATTGATAGGAAAGCAGTTGGAAAGTCAAACCGGAGCACCAGGAGAGGGGCTCTTCGTTGAGTTTTAGTAACCTGTCGTATTCACAGTGTGTCCATTCTCTAGGTTTCCCGTACACGTTATAGCTGTAGTAATATTCCCTTCATCCTGGAGAGCTGGGACCCATGGAATGGGTGCCATGCATTATTGCTTTAAAGGGTCTGCATTTGCTCACCCAATCTCACCAATCCTCTCAGTCCCAAGTGTCCAGCCTTATGCCACATCCAGCTGTCATTGTAGATAGGGTCATTCCAGGTTGCATCAGAGACCCTGAAGGAATTGTAAAGAATTTCCCTGTTTCTTTGTTCTGTTTTTGAAATTCCTTTTTAGAGTGGGTTTGAGCTGATTCTCGCTGCCCTGTTTATGCCAGTCTAGACACACTTGATTCCCTTACGGAGACATATCAATACATAGGTTTTAAGATTCTTACTAGTCAGATCTATTCCTCTGCGGTAAATATGGGGTTTTGAGTCCCTTTCACTGAGGAAGGTGTAGGTCTTGTCTATTCCATAGTTGGTTTTTGGAACGGTACCTGTGCTTATATCAAACTCGGGTTTGATGCATCACCCCACCTCTCCTTCCCCCTTAAGCAGGCATAAGAGTGTTTTCTAAATGTGAGACTCTGTTCTCTTGCCTAACTCAGTTCATGTGTAGCCATGTTTACAGGATCTTCCTAAGTGATATCTTATGATAAGTTTCTTTTCCTGTGTGACTTCTTTCACTTAGAATCATCGTACCTGCATCCACTCATTTTGCTGCTACAGGTCTTATGACATTGATTTCGTGGCTGAGGGATATTCCATCGTACGTAATTTCCACAATGTTTGGAACCATTTTTATATTTCCTGGGATATTTCAGGTGTACCCAGGTTGAGGTTCTTGTAAGCAGTGCAGCCCTCAATTTGGGGGTGGCTCTGTCTTATGGATTTTCAGTTTTCCCAAGGTATATTCCCTAGACTGGAAGTGCCCTTGGCTCTGTAGCTCTGTTGTTTACTTGTTTTAGGGAACACAATGCACTCCTCCAGTGATGCAGTTGGCAACTTACATCCTGCCCATCAGCATAACAGGGATCCCTGTTCTCCAGGGCCTGTCTTGCCTTTCTGGTTTTTACACATTTTGTGGATGTCCCTTTTGACCGGTGGGAAGTGATACTTCTTTGTAGTGCAGATTTGCATTGCCCGCTTGCTTGCTTGGCCAAAAAGGGCGTATGCGTTTTCTCCTGAATATATTCAGGAGAAAACGCGTACGCGCTTTTTGGCCAAGTGCATCATTGTCGAAGTTGTGGCCCTCTTCCTGTGCTTTACAGGCGATTCCAACGTACCTCTTGAAATCTGTTTCCTGCTATTCTGCCTCGCTTTCAAGTCCGCCTCGTTGCCTTCCCTCAACAGATTTTTGGACGATAGTTGGCCTTGATTACTCTGCCAGTTTGTGAATTGCTGTGCCCCTGAGCTCCATTTTTCAACTCGTTTTTTGTGAGCTGAACGCAAGTCCAAACTTTTGGTTCAGGACCTCTACTGGTTCCCGGTGGGTGGCTGAGACTTTGGTTAATTCTTCTTCCTGCCGGGAAATTAGAGTGACATGTGCCCATCCAAATGCCTAGCAGCTACTCTCTCATTGGTTCTCCCTCTTCCCTTTCATCCTCTGCCAAATTGGCAACCTGTGAGAACCAGGAGCTTAAAGGGGCTGTCTCTCCAAGTTGGGAGATTGATAGGAAAGCAGTTGGAAAGTCAAACCGGAGCACCAGGAGAGGGGCTCTTCGTTGAGTTTTAGAAACCTGTCGTATTCACAGTGTGTCCATTCTCTAGGTTTCCCGTACACGTTATAGCTGTAGTAATATTCCCTTCAACCTGGAGAGCTGGGACCCATGGAATGGGTGCCATGCATTATTGCTTTAAAGGGTCTGCAATTGCTCACCCAATCTCACCAATCCTCTCAGTCGCAAGTGTCCAGCCTTATGCCACATCCAGCTGTCATTGTAGATAGGGTCATTCCAGGTTGCATCAGAGACCCTGAAGGAATTGTGAAGAATTTCCCTGTTTCTTTGTTCTGTTTTTGAAATTCCTTTTTAGAGTGGGTTTGAGCTGATTCTCGCTGCCATGTTTATGCCAGTCTAGACACACTTGATTCCCTTACGGAGACATATCAGTACATAGGTTTTAAGATTCTTACTAGTCAGATCGATTCCTCTGTGGGAAATATGGGGTTTTGAGTCCCTTTCACTGAGGAAGGTGTAGGTCTTGTCTATTCCTTAGTTGGTTTTTGGAAGGGTACCTGTGCTTATATCAAACTCTGGTTTGATGCATCACCCCACCTCTCCTTCCCCCTTAAGCAGGCATAAGAGTTTTTTCTAAATGTGAGACTCTGTTCTCTTGCCTAACTCAGTTCATGTGTAGTCATGTTTACAGGATCTTCCTAAGTGATATCTTATGATAAGTTTCTTTTCCTGTGTGACTTCTTTCACTTAGAATCATCGTACCTGAATCCACTCATTTTGCTCCTACTGGTCTTATGACATTGATTTCGTGGCTGAGGGATATTCCATCGTACGTAAGTTCCACAATGTTTGGAACCATTTTTATATTTCCTGGGATATTTCAGGTGTACCCAGGTTGAGGTTCTTGTAAGCAGTGCAGCCCTCAATTTGGGGGTGGCTCTGTCTTATGGATTTTCAGTTTTCCCAAGGTATATTCCCTAGACGGGAAGTGCCCTTGGCTCTGTAGCTCTGTTGTTTACTTGTTTTAGGGAACACAATGCACTCCTCCAGTGAGGCAGTTGGCAACTTACATCCCGCCCATCAGCATAACAGGTCTCCCTGTTCTCCAGGGCCTGTCTTGCCTTTCTGGTTTTTTACACATTTTGCGGATGTCCCTTTTGACCGGTGGGAAGTGATACTTCTTTGTAGTGCAGATTTGCATTGCCCGCTTGCTTGCTTGGCCAAAAAGGGCGTATGCGTTTTCTCCTGAATATATTCAGGAGAAAACGCATACGCCCTTTTTGGCCAAGTGCATCATTGTCGAAGTTGTGCCCCTCTTCCTGTGCTTTACAGGCGATTCCAACGTACCTCTTGAAATCTGTTTCCTGCTATTCTGCCTCGCTTTCAAGTCTGCCTCGTTGCCTTCCCTCAACAGATTTTTGGACGATAGTTGGCCTTGATTACTCTGCCAGTTTGTGAATTGCTGTGCCCCTGAGCTCCATTTTTCAACTCGTTTTTTGTGAGCTGAACACAAGTCCAAACTTTTGGTTCAGGACCTATACTGGTTCCCGGTGGGTGGCTGAGACTTTGGTTAATTCTTCTTCCTGCCGGGAAATTAGAGTGACATGTGCCCATCCAAATGCCTAGCAGCTACTCTCTCATTGGTTCTCCCTCTTCCCTTTCATCCTCTGCCAAATTGGCAACCTGTGCGAACCAGGAGCTTAAAGGGGCTGTCTCTCCAAGTTGGGAGATTGATAGGAAAGCAGTTGGAAAGTCAAACCGGAGCACCAGGAGAGGGGCTCTTCGTTGAGTTTTAGAAACCTGTCGTATTCACTGTGTGTCCATTCTCTAGGTTTCCCGTACACGTTATAGCTGTAGTAATATTCCCTTCAACCTGGAGAGCTGGGACCCATGGAATGGGTGCCATGCATTATTGCTTTAAAGGGTCTGCATTTGCTCACCCAATCTCACCAATCCTCTCAGTCCCAAGTGTCCAGCCTTATGTCACATCCAGCTGTCATTGTAGATAGGGTCATTCCAGGTTGCATCAGAGACCCTGAAGGAATTGTAAAGAATTTCCCTGTTTCTTTGTTCTGTTTTTGAAATTCCTTTTTAGAGTGGGTTTGAGCTGATTCTCGCTGCCATGTTTATGCCAGTCTAGACACACTTGATTCCCTTACGGAGACATATCAATACATAGGTTTTAAGATTCTTACTAGTCAGATCTATTCCTCTGCGGGAAGTATGGGGTTTTGAGTCCCTTTCTCTGAGGAAGGTGTAAGTCTTGTCTATTCCATAGTTGGTTTTTGGAACGGTACCTGTGCTTATATCAAACTCGGGTTTGATGCATCACCCCACCTCTCCTTCCCCCTTAAGCAGGCATAAGAGTGTTTTCTAAATGTGAGACTCTGTTCTCTTGCCTAACTCAGTTCATGTGTAGCCATGTTTACAGGATCTTCCTAAGTGATATCTTATGATAAGTTTCTTTTCCTGTGTGACTTCTTTCACTTAGAATCATCGTACCTGAATCCACTCATTTTGCTGCTACTGGTCTTATGACATTGATTTCGTGGCTGAGGGATATTCCATCGTACATAAGTTCCACAATGTTTGGAACCATTTTTATATTTCCTGGGATATTTCAGGTGTACCCAGGTTGAGGTTCTTGTAAGCAGTGCAGCCCTCAATTTGGGGATGGCTCTGTCTTATGGATTTTCAGTTTTCCCAAGGTATATTCCCTAGACTGGAAGTGCCCTTGGCTCTGTAGCTCTGTTGTTTACTTGTTTTAGGGAACACAATGCACTCCTCCAGTGAGGCAGTTGGCAACTTACATCCCGCCCATCAGCATAACAGGGCTCCCTGTTCTCCAGGGCCTGTCTTGCCTTTCTGGTTTTTACACATTTTGTGGATGTCCCTTTTGACCGGTGGGAAGTGATACTTCTTTGTAGTGCAGATTTGCATTGCCCGCTTGCTTGCTTGGCCAAAAAGGGCGTATGCGTTTTCTCCTGAATATATTCAGGAGAAAACGCATACGCCCTTTTTGGCCAAGTGCATCATTGTCGAAGTTGTGCCCCTCTTCCTGTGCTTTACAGGCCATTCCAACGTACCTCTTGAAATCTGTTTCCTGCTATTCTGCCTCGCTTTCAAGTCCGCCTCGTTGCCTTCCCTCAACAGATTTTTGGACGATAGTTGGCCTTGATTACTCTGCCAGTTTGTGAATTGCTGTGCCCCTGAGCTCCATTTTTCAACTCGTTTTTTGTGAGCTGAACGCAAGTCCAAACTTTTGGTTCAGGACCTATACTGGTTCCCGGTGGGTGGCTGAGACTTTGGTTAATTCTTCTTCCTGCCGGGAAATTAGAGTGACATGTACCCATCCAAATGCCTAGCAGCTACTCTCTCATTGGTTCTCCCTCTTCCCTTTCATCCTCTGCCAAATTGGCAACCTGTGCGAACCAGGAGCTTAAAGGGGCTGTCTCTCCAAGTTGGGAGATTGATAGGAAAGCAGTTGGAAAGTCAAACCGGAGCACCAGGAGAGGGGCTCTTCGTTGAGTTTTAGAAACCTGTCGTATTCACAGTGTGTCCATTCTCTAGGTTTCCCGTACACGTTATAGCTGTAGTAATATTCCCTTCAACCTGGAGAGCTGGGACCCATGGAATGGGTGCCATGCATTATTGCTTTAAAGGGTCTGCAATTGCTCACCCAATCTCACCAATCCTCTCAGTCGCAAGTGTCCAGCCTTATGCCACATCCAGCTGTCATTGTAGATAGGGTCATTCCAGGTTGCATCAGAGACCCTGAAGGAATTGTAAAGAATTTCCCTGTTTCTTTGTTCTGTTTTTGAAATTCCTTTTTAGAGTGGGTTTGAGCTGATTCTCGCGGCCATGTTTATGCCAGTCTAGACACACTTGATTCCCTTACGGAGACATATCAGTACATAGGTTTTAAGGTTCTTACTAGTCAGATCTATTCCTCTGCGGGAAATATGGGGTTTTGAGTCCCTTTCACTGAGGAAGGTGTAGGTCTTGTCTATTCCATAGTTGGTTTTTGGAACGGTACCTGTGCTTATATCAAACTCGGGTTTGATGCATCACCCCACCTCTCCTTCCCCCTTAAGCAGGCATAAGAGTGTTTTCTAAATGTGAGACTCTGTTCTCTTGCCTAACTCAGTTCATGTGTAGCCATGTTTACAGGATCTTCCTAAGTGATATCTTATGATAAGTTTCTTTTCCTGTGTGACTTCTTTCACTTAGAATCATCGTACCTGAATCCACTCATTTTGCTGCTACTGGTCTTATGACATTGATTTCGTGGCTGAGGGATATTCCATCGTACGTAAGTTCCACAATGTTTGGAACCATTTTTATATTTCCTGGGATATTTCAGGTGTACCCAGGTTGAGGTTCTTGTAAGCAGTGCAGCCCTCAATTTGGGGGTGGCTCTGTCTTATGGATTTTCAATTTTCCCAAGGTATATTCCCTAGACTGGAAGTGCCCTTGGCTCTGTAGCTCTGTTGTTTACTTGTTTTAGGGAACACAATTCACTCCTCCAGTGAGGCAGTTGGCAACTTACATCCCGCCCATCAGCATAACAGGGCTCCCTGTTCTCCAGGGCCTCTCTTGCCTTTCTGGTTTTTACACATTTTGTGGATGTCCCTTTTGACCGGTGGGAAGTGATACTTCTTTGTAGTGCAGATTTGCATTGCCCGCTTGCTTGCTTGGCCAAAAAGGGCGTATGCGTTTTCTCCTGAATATATTCAGGAGAAAACGCATACGCCCTTTTTGGCCAAGTGCATCATTGTCGAAGTTGTGCCCCTCTTCCTGTGCTTTACAGGCCATTCCAACGTACCTCTTGAAATCTGTTTCCTGCTATTCTGCCTCGCTTTCAAGTCCGCCTCGTTGCCTTCCCTCAACAGATTTTTGGACGATAGTTGGCCTTGATTACTCTGCCAGTTTGTGAATTGCTGTTCCCCTGAGCTCCATTTTTCAACTCGTTTTTTGTGAGCTGAACGCAAGTCCAAACTTTTGGTTCAGGACCTATACTGGTTCCCGGTGGGTGGCTGAGACTTTGGTTAATTCTTCTTCCTGCAGGGAAATTAGAGTGACATGTGCCCATCCAAATGCCTAGCAGCTACTCTCTCATTGGTTCTCCCTCTTCCCTTTCATCCTCTGCCAAATTGGCAACCTGTGCGAACCAGGAGCTTAAAGGGGCTGTCTCTCCAAGTTGGGAGATTGATAGGAAAGCAGTTGGAAAGTCAAACCGGAGCACCAGGAGAAGGGCTCTTCGTTGAGTTTTAGAAACCTGTCGTATTCACAGTGTGTCCATTCTCTAGGTTTCCCGTACACGTTATAGCTGTAGTAATATTCCCTTCAACCTGGAGAGCTGGGACCCATGGAATGGGTGCCATGCATTATTGCTTTAAAGGGTCTGCAATTGCTCACCCAATCTCACCAATCCTCTCAGTCGCAAGTGTCCAGCCTTATGCCACATCCAGCTGTCATTGTAGATAGGGTCATTCCAGGTTGCATCAGAGACCCTGAAGGAATTGTAAAGAATTTCCCTGTTTCTTTGTTCTGTTTTTGAAATTCCTTTTTAGAGTGGTTTTGAGCTGATTCTCGCTGCCCTGTTTATGCCAGTCTAGACACACTTGATTCCCTTACGGAGACATATCAGTACATAGGTTTTAAGATTCTTACTAGTCAGATAGATTCCTCTGCGGGAAATATGGGGTTTTGAGTCCCTTTCACTGAGGAAGGTGTAGGTCTTGTCTATTCCATAGTTGGTTTTTGGAACGGTACCTGTGCTTATATCAAACTCGGGTTTGATGCATCACCCCACCTCTCCTTCCCCCTTAAGCAGGCATAAGAGTGTTTTCTAAATGTGAGACTCTGTTCTCTTGCCTAACTCAGTTCATGTGTAGCCATGTTTACAGGATCTTCCTAAGTGATATATTATGATAAGTTTCTTTTCCTGTGTGACTTCTTTCACTTAGAATCATCGTACCTGAATCCACTCATTTTGCTGCTACAGGTCTTATGACATTGATTTCGTGGCTGAGGGATATTCCATCGTACGTAAGTTCCACAATGTTTGGAACCATTTTTATATTTCCTGGGATATTTCAGGTGTACCCAGGTTGAGGTTCTTGTAAGCAGTGCAGCCCTCAATTTGGGGGTGGCTCTGTCTTATGGATTTTCAGTTTTCCCAAGGTATATTCCCTAGACTGGAAGTGCCCTTGGCTCTGTAGCTCTGTTGTTTACTTGTTTTAGGGAACACAATGCACTCCTCCAGTGAGGCAGTTGGCAACTTACATCCCGCCCATCAGCATAACAGGGCTCCCTGTTCTTCAGGGCCTGTCTTGCCTTTCTGGTTTTTTACACATTTTGTGGATGTCCCTTTTGACCGGTGGGAAGTGATACTTCTTTGTAGTGCAGATTTGCATTGCCCGCTTGCTTGCTTGGCCAAAAAGGGCGTATGCGTTTTCTCCTGAATATATTCAGGAGAAAACGCATACGCCCTTTTTGGCCAAGTGCATCATTGTCGAAGTTGTGCCCCTCTTCCTGTGCTTTACAGGCGATTCCAACGTACCTCTTGAAATCTGTTTCCTGCTATTCTGCCTCGCTTTCAAGTCCGCCTCGTTGCCTTCCCTCAACAGATTTTTGGACGATAGTTGGCCTTGATTACTCTGCCAGTTTGTGAATTGCTGTGCCCCTGAGCTCCATTTTTCAACTCGTTTTTTGTGAGCTGAACGCAAGTCCAAACTTTTGGTTCAGGACCTCTACTGGTTCCCGGTGGGTGGCTGAGACTTTGGTTAATTCTTCTTCCTGCCGGGAAATTAGAGTGACATGTGCCCATCCAAATGCCTAGCAGCTACTCTCTCATTGGTTCTCCCTCTTCCCTTTCATCCTCTGCCAAATTGGCAACCTGTGCGAACCAGGAGCTTAAAGGGGCTGTCTCTCCAAGTTGGGAGATTGATAGGAAAGCAGTTGGAAAGTCAAACTGGAGCACCAGGAGAGGGGCTCTTCGTTGAGTTTTAGAAACCTGTCGTATTCACAGTGTGTCCATTCTCTAGGTTTCCCGTACACGTTATAGCTGTAGTAATATTCCCTTCAACCTGGAGAGCTGGGACCCATGGAATGGGTGCCATGCATTATTGCTTTAAAGGGTCTGCAATTGCTCACCCAATCTCACCAATCCTCTCAGTCGCAAGTGTCCAGCCTTATGCCACATCCAGCTGTCATTGTAGATAGGGTCATTCCAGGTTGCATCAGAGACCCTGAAGGAATTGTAAAGAATTTCCCTGTTTCTTTGTTCTGTTTTTGAAATTCCTTTTTAGAGTGGGTTTGAGCTGATTCTCGCGGCCATGTTTATGCCAGTCTAGACACACTTGATTCCCTTACGGAGACATATCAGTACATAGGTTTTAAGGTTCTTACTAGTCAGATCTATTCCTCTGCGGGAAATATGGGGTTTTGAGTCCCTTTCACTGAGGAAGGTGTAGGTCTTGTCTATTCCATAGTTGGTTTTTGGAACGGTACCTGTGCTTATATCAAACTCGGGTTTGATGCATCACCCCACCTCTCCTTCCCCCTTAAGCAGGCATAAGAGTGTTTTCTAAATGTGAGACTCTGTTCTCTTGCCTAACTCAGTTCATGTGTAGCCATGTTTACAGGATCTTCCTAAGTGATATCTTATGATAAGTTTCTTTTCCTGTGTGACTTCTTTCACTTAGAATCATCGTACCTGAATCCACTCATTTTGCTGCTACTGGTCTTATGACATTGATTTCGTGGCTGAGGGATATTCCATCGTACGTAAGTTCCACAATGTTTGGAACCATTTTTATATTTCCTGGGATATTTCAGGTGTACCCAGGTTGAGGTTCTTGTAAGCAGTGCAGCCCTCAATTTGGGGGTGGCTCTGTCTTATGGATTTTCAATTTTCCCAAGGTATATTCCCTAGACTGGAAGTGCCCTTGGCTCTGTAGCTCTGTTGTTTACTTGTTTTAGGGAACACAATTCACTCCTCCAGTGAGGCAGTTGGCAACTTACATCCCGCCCATCAGCATAACAGGGCTCCCTGTTCTCCAGGGCCTCTCTTGCCTTTCTGGTTTTTACACATTTTGTGGATGTCCCTTTTGACCGGTGGGAAGTGATACTTCTTTGTAGTGCAGATTTGCATTGCCCGCTTGCTTGCTTGGCCAAAAAGGGCGTATGCGTTTTCTCCTGAATATATTCAGGAGAAAACGCATACGCTCTTTTTGGCCAAGTGCATCATTGTCGAAGTTGTGCCCCTCTTCCTGTGCTTTACAGGCCATTCCAACGTACCTCTTGAAATCTGTTTCCTGCTATTCTGCCTCGCTTTCAAGTCCGCCTCGTTGCCTTCCCTCAACAGATTTTTGGACGATAGTTGGCCTTGATTACTCTGCCAGTTTGTGAATTGCTGTGCCCCTGAGCTCCATTTTTCAACTCGTTTTTAGTGAGCTGAACGCAAGTCCAAACTTTTGGTTCAGGACCTATACTGGTTCCCGGTGGGTGGCTGAGACTTTGGTTAATTCTTCTTCCTGCAGGGAAATTAGAGTGACATGTGCCCATCCAAATGCCTAGCAGCTACTCTCTCATTGGTTCTCCCTCTTCCCTTTCATCCTCTGCCAAATTGGCAACCTGTGCGAACCAGGAGCTTAAAGGGGCTGTCTCTCCAAGTTGGGAGATTGATAGGAAAGCAGTTGGAAAGTCAAACCGGAGCACCAGGAGAAGGGCTCTTCGTTGAGTTTTAGAAACCTGTCGTATTCACAGTGTGTCCATTCTCTAGGTTTCCCGTACACGTTATAGCTGTAGTAATATTCCCTTCAACCTGGAGAGCTGGGACCCATGGAATGGGTGCCATGCATTATTGCTTTAAAGGGTCTGCAATTGCTCACCCAATCTCACCAATCCTCTCAGTCGCAAGTGTCCAGCCTTATGCCACATCCAGCTGTCATTGTAGATAGGGTCATTCCAGGTTGCATCAGAGACCCTGAAGGAATTGTAAAGAATTTCCCTGTTTCTTTGTTCTGTTTTTGAAATTCCTTTTTAGAGTGGTTTTGAGCTGATTCTCGCTGCCCTGTTTATGCCAGTCTAGACACACTTGATTCCCTTACGGAGACATATCAGTACATAGGTTTTAAGATTCTTACTAGTCAGATAGATTCCTCTGCGGGAAATATGGGGTTTTGAGTCCCTTTCACTGAGGAAGGTGTAGGTCTTGTCTATTCCTTAGTTGGTTTTTGGAACGGTACCTGTGCTTATATCAAACTCGGGTTTGATGCATCACCCCACCTCTCCTTCCCCCTTAAGCAGGCATAAGAGTGTTTTCTAAATGTGAGACTCTGTTCTCTTGCCTAACTCAGTTCATGTGTAGCCATGTTTACAGGATCTTCCTAAGTGATATCTTATGATAAGTTTCTTTTCCTGTGTGACTTCTTTCACTTAGAATCATCGTACCTGAATCCACTCATTTTGCTCCTACTGGTCTTATGACATTGATTTCGTGGCTGAGGGATATTCCATCGTACGTAAGTTCCACAATGTTTGGAACCATTTTTATATTTCCTGGGATATTTCAGGTGTACCCAGGTTGAGGTTCTTGTAAGCAGTGCAGCCCTCAATTTGGGGGTGGCTCCGTCTTATGGATTTTGAGATTTCCCAAGGTATATTCCCTAGACTGGTAGTTCCCTTGGCTCTGTAGCTCTGTTGTTTACTTGTTTTAGGGAAAACAATGCACTCCTCCAGTGAGGCAGTTGGCAACTTACATCCCGCCCATCAGCATAACAGGGCTCCCTGTTCTCCAGGGCCTGTCTTGCCTTTCTGGTTTTTTACACATTTTGTGGATGTCCCTTTTGACCGGTGGGAAGTGATACTTCTTTGTAGTGCAGATTTGCATTGCCCGCTTGCTTGCTTGGCCAAAAAGGGCGTATGCGTTTTCTCCTGAATATATTCAGGAGAAAACGCATACGCCCTTTTTGGCCAAGTGCATCATTGTCGAAATTGTGCCCCTCTTCCTGTGCTTTACAGGCCATTCCAACGTACCTCTTGAAATCTGTTTCCTGCTATTCTGCCTCGCTTTCAAGTCCGCCTCGTTGCCTTCCCTCAACAGATTTTTGGATGATAGTTGGCCTTGATTACTCTGCCAGTTTGTGAATTGCTGTGCCCCTGAGCTCCATTTTTCAACTCATTTTTTGTGAGCTGAACGCAAGTCCAAACTTTTGGTTCAGGACCTATACTGGTTCCCGGTGGGTGGCTGAGACTTTGGTTAATTCTTCTTCCTGCCGGGAAATTAGAGTGACATGTGCCCATCCAAATGCCTAGCAGCTACTCTCTCATTGGTTCTCCCTCTTCCCTTTCATCCTCTGCCAAATTGGCAACCTGTGCGAACCAGGAGCTTAAAGGGGCTGTCTCTCCAAGTTGGGAGATTGATAGGAAAGCAGTTGGAAAGTCAAACCGGAGCACCAGGAGAGGGGCTCTTCGTTGAGTTTTAGAAACCTGTCGTATTCACAGTGTGTCCATTCTCTAGGTTTCCCGTACACGTTATAGCTGTAGTAATATTCCCTTCAACCTGGAGAGCTGGAACCCATGGAATGGGTGTCATGCATTATTGCTTTAAAGGGTCTGCAATTGCTCACCCAATCTCACCAATCCTCTCAGTCGCAAGTGTCCAGCCTTATGCCACATCCAGCTGTCATTGTAGATAGGGTCATTCCAGGTTGCATCAGAGACCCTGAAGGAATTTTGAATAATTTCCCTGTTTCTTTGTTCTGTTTTTGAAATTCCTTTTTAGAGTGGGTTTGAGCTGATTCTCGCTGCCATGTTTATGCCAGTCTAGACACACTTGATTCCCTTACGGAGACATATCAGTACATAGGTTTTAAGGTTCTTACTAGTCAGATCTATTCCTCTGCGGGAAATATGGGGTTTTGAGTCCCTTTCACTGAGGAAGGTGTAGGTCTTGTCTATTCCATAGTTGGTTTTTGGAACGGTACCTGTGCTTATATCAAACTCGGGTTTGATGCATCACCCCACCTCTCCTTCCCCCTTAAGCAGGCATAAGAGTGTTTTCTAAATGTGAGACTCTGTTCTCTTGCCTAACTCAGTTCATGTGTAGCCATGTTTACAGGATCTTCCTAAGTGATATATTATGATAAGTTTCTTTTCCTGTGTGACTTCTTTCACTTAGAATCATCGTACCTGAATCCACTCATTTTGCTGCTACTGGTCTTATGACATTGATTTCGTGGCTGAGGGATATTCCATCGTACGTAAGTTCCACAATGTTTGGAACCATTTTTATATTTCCTGGGATATTTCAGGTGTACCCAGGTTGAGGTTCTTGTAAGCAGTGCAGCCCTCAATTTGGGGGTGGCTCTGTCTTATGGATTTTCAGTTTTCCCAAGGTATATTCCCTAGACTGGAAGTGCCCTTGGCTCTGTAGCTCTGTTGTTTACTTGTTTTAGGGAACACAATGCACTCCTCCAGTGAGGCAGTTGGCAACTTACATCCCGCCCATCAGCATAACAGGGCTCCCTGTTCTTCAGGGCCTGTCTTGCCTTTCTGGTTTTTTACACATTTTGTGGATGTCCCTTTTGACCGGTGGGAAGTGATACTTCTTTGTAGTGCAGATTTGCATTGCCCGCTTGCTTGCTTGGCCAAAAAGGGCGTATGCGTTTTCTCCTGAATATATTCAGGAGAAAACGCATACGCCCTTTTTGGCCAAGTGCATCATTGTCGAAGTTGTGCCCCTCTTCCTGTGCTTTACAGGCGATTCCAACGTACCTCTTGAAATCTGTTTCCTGCTATTCTGCCTCGCTTTCAAGTCCGCCTCGTTGCCTTCCCTCAACAGATTTTTGGACGATAGTTGGCCTTGATTACTCTGCCAGTTTGTGAATTGCTGTGCCCCTGAGCTCCATTTTTCAACTCGTTTCTTGTGAGCTGAACGCAAGTCCAAACTTTTGGTTCAGGACCTCTACTGGTTCCCGGTGGGTGGCTGAGACTTTGGTTAATTCTTCTTCCTGCCGGGAAATTAGAGTGACATGTGCCCATCCAAATGCCTAGCAGCTACTCTCTCATTGGTTCTCCCTCTTCCCTTTCATCCTCTGCCAAATTGGCAACCTGTGCGAACCAGGAGCTTAAAGGGGCTGTCTCTCCAAGTTGGGAGATTGATAGGAAAGCAGTTGGAAAGTCAAACTGGAGCACCAGGAGAGGGGCTCTTCGTTGAGTTTTAGAAACCTGTCGTATTCACAGTGTGTCCATTCTCTAGGTTTCCCGTACACGTTATAGCTGTAGTAATATTCCCTTCAACCTGGAGAGCTGGGACCCATGGAATGGGTGCCATGCATTATTGCTTTAAAGGGTCTGCAATTGCTCACCCAATCTCACCAATCCTCTCAGTCGCAAGTGTCCAGCCTTATGCCACATCCAGCTGTCATTGTAGATAGGGTCATTCCAGGTTGCATCAGAGACCCTGAAGGAATTGTAAAGAATTTCCCTGTTTCTTTGTTCTGTTTTTGAAATTCCTTTTTAGAGTGGGTTTGAGCTGATTCTCGCGGCCCTGTTTATGCCAGTCTAGACACACTTGATTCCCTTACGGAGACATATCAGTACATAGGTTTTAAGGTTCTTACTAGTCAGATCTATTCCTCTGCGGGAAATATGGGGTTTTGAGTCCCTTTCACTGAGGAAGGTGTAGGTCTTGTCTATTCCATAGTTGGTTTTTGGAACGGTACCTGTGCTTATATCAAACTCGGGTTTGATGCATCACCCCACCTCTCCTTCCCCCTTAAGCAGGCATAAGAGTGTTTTCTAAATGTGAGACTCTGTTCTCTTGCCTAACTCAGTTCATGTGTAGCCATGTTTACAGGATCTTCCTAAGTGATATCTTATGATAAGTTTCTTTTCCTGTGTGACTTCTTTCACTTAGAATCATCGTACCTGAATCCACTCATTTTGCTGCTACTGGTCTTATGACATTGATTTCGTGGCTGAGGGATATTCCATCGTACGTAAGTTCCACAATGTTTGGAACCATTTTTGTATTTCCTGGGATATTTCAGGTGTACCCAGGTTGAGGTTCTTGTAAGCAGTGCAGCCCTCAATTTGGGGGTGGCTCTGTCTTATGGATTTTCAGTTTTCCCAAGGTATATTCCCTAGACTGGAAGTGCCCTTGGCTCTGTAGCTCTGTTGTTTACTTGTTTTAGGGAACACAATGCACTCCTCCAGTGAGGCAGTTGGCAACTTACATCCCGCCCATCAGCATAACAGGGCTCCCTGTTCTCCAGGGCCTGTCTTGCCTTTCTGGTTTTTTACACATTTTGCGGATGTCCCTTTTGACCGGTGGGAAGTGATACTTCTTTGTAGTGCAGATTTGCATTGCCCGCTTGCTTGCTTGGCCAAAAAGGGCGTATGCGTTTTCTCCTGAATATATTCAGGAGAAAACGCATACGCCCTTTTTGGCCAAGTGCATCATTGTCGAAGTTGTGCCCCTCTTCCTGTGCTTTACAGGCCATTCCAACGTACCTCTTGAAATCTGTTTCCTGCTATTCTGCCTCGCAATCAAGTCCGCCTCGTTGCCTTCCCTCAACAGATTTTTGGACGATAGTTGGCCTTGATTACTCTGCCAGTTTGTGAATTGCTGTGCCCCTGAGCTCCATTTTTCAACTCGTTTTTTGTGAGCTGAACGCAAGTCCAAACTTTTGGTTCAGGACCTCTACTGGTTCCCGGTGGGTGGCTGAGACTTTGGTTAATTCTTCTTCCTGCCGGGAAATTAGAGTGACATGTGCCCATCCAAATGCCTAGCAGCTACTCTCTCATTGGTTCTCCCTCTTCCCTTTCATCCTCTGCCAAATTGGCAACCTGTGCGAACCAGGAGCTTAAAGGGGCTGTCTCTCCAAGTTGGGAGATTGATAGGAAAGCAGTTGGAAAGTCAAACCGGAGCACCAGGAGAGGGGCTCTTCGTTGAGTTTTAGAAACCTGTCGTATTCACAGTGTGTCCATTCTCTAGGTTTCCCGTACACGTTATAGCTGTAGTAATATTCCCTTCAACCTGGAGAGCTGGGACCCATGGAATGGGTGCCATGCATTATTGCTTTAAAGGGTCTGCAATTGCTCACCCAATCTCACCAATCCTCTCAGTCGCAAGTGTCCAGCCTTATGCCACATCCAGCTGTCATTGTAGATAGGGTCATTCCAGGTTGCATCAGAGACCCTGAAGGAATTGTAAAGAATTTCCCTGTTTCTTTGTTCTGTTTTTGAAATTCCTTTTTAGAGTGGGTTTGAGCTGATTCTCGCTGCCATGTTTATGCCAGTCTAGACACACTTGATTCCCTTACGGAGACATATCAGTACATAGGTTTTAAGGTTCTTACTAGTCAGATCTATTCCTCTGCGGGAAATATGGGGTTTTGAGTCCCTTTCACTGAGGAAGGTGTAGGTCTTGTCTATTCCATAGTTGGTTTTTGGAACGGTACCTGTGCTTATATCAAACTCGGGTTTGATGCATCACCCCACCTCTCCTTCCCCCTTAAGCAGGCATAAGAGTGTTTTCTAAATGTGAGACTCTGTTCTCTTGCCTAACTCAGTACATGTGTAGCCATGTTTACAGGATCTTCCTAAGTGATATCTTATGATAAGTTTCTTTTCCTGTGTGACTTCTTTCACTTAGAATCATCGTACCTGAATCCACTCATTTTGCTGCTACAGGTCTTATGACATTGATTTCGTGGCTGAGGGATATTCCATCGTACGTAAGTTCCACAATGTTTGGAACCATTTTTATATTTCCTGGGATATTTCAGGTGTACCCAGGTTGAGGTTCTTGTAAGCAGTGCAGCCCTCAATTTGGGGGTGGCTCCGTCTTATGGATTTTCAGTTTTCCCAAGGTATATTCCCTAGACTGGAAGTGCCCTTGGCTCTGTAGCTCTGTTGTTTACTTGTTTTAGGGAACACAATGCACTCCTCCAGTGAGGCAGTTGGCAACTTACATCCCGCCCATCAGCATAACAGGGCTCCCTGTTCTTCAGGGCCTGTCTTGCCTTTCTGGTTTTTTACACATTTTGTGGAAGTCCCTTTTGACCGGTGGGAAGTGATACTTCTTTGTAGTGCAGATTTGCATTGCCCGCTTGCTTGCTTGGCCAAAAAGGGCGTATGCGTTTTCTCCTGAATATATTCAGGAGAAAACGCATACGCCCTTTTTGGCCAAGTGCATCATTGTCGAAGTTGTGCCCCTCTTCCTGTGCTTTACAGGCGATTCCAACGTACCTCTTGAAATCTGTTTCCTGCTATTCTGCCTCGCTTTCAAGTCCGCCTCGTTGCCTTCCCTCAACAGATTTTTGGACGATAGTTGGCCTTGATTACTCTGCCAGTTTGTGAATTGCTGTGCCCCTGAGCTCCATTTTTCAACTCGTTTTTTGTGAGCTGAACGCAAGTCCAAACTTTTGCTTTAGGACCTCTACTGGTTCCCGGTGGGTGGCTGAGACTTTGGTTAATTCTTCTTCCTGCCGGGAAATTAGAGTGACATGTGCCCATCCAAATGCCTAGCAGCTACTCTCTCATTGGTTCTCCCTCTTCCCTTTCATCCTCTGCCAAATTGGCAACCTGTGAGAACCAGGAGCTTAAAGGGGCTGTCTCTCCAAGTTGGGAGATTGATAGGAAAGCAGTTGGAAAGTCATACCGGAGCACCAGGAGAGGGGCTTTTTGTTGAGTTTTAGAAACCTGTCGTATTCACAGTGTGTCCATTCTCTAGGTTTCCCGTACACGTTATAGCTGTAGTAATATTCCCTTCAACCTGGAGAGCTGGGACCCATGGAATGGGTGCCATGCATTATTGCTTTAACGGGGCTGCAATTGCTCACCCAATCTCACCAATCCTCTCAGTCGCAAGTGTCCAGCCTTATGCCACATCCAGCTGTCATTGTAGATTTGGTCATTCCAGGTTGCATCAGAGACCCTGAAGGAATTGTAAAGAATTTCCCTGTTTCTTTGTTCTGTTTTTGAAATTCCTTTTTAGAGTGGGTTTGAGCTGATTCTCGCTGCCCTGTTTATGCCAGTCTAGACACACTTGATTCCCTTACGGAGACATATCAGTACATAGGTTTTAAGATTCTTACTAGTCAGATCTATTCCTCTGCGGGAAATACGGGGTTTTGAGTCCCTTTTACTGAGGAAGGTGTAGGTCTTGTCTATTCCATAGTTGGTTTTTGGAACGGTACCTGTGCTTATATCAAACTCGGGTTTGATGCATCACCCCACCTCTCCTTCCCCCTTAAGCAGGCATAAGAGTGTTTTCTAAATGTGAGACTCTGTTCTCTTGCCTAACTCAGTTCATGTGTAGCCATGTTTACAGGATCTTCCTAAGTGATATCTTATGATAAGTTTCTTTTCCTGTGTGACTTCTTTCACTTAGAATCATCGTACCTGAATCCACTCATTTTGCTGCTACTGGTCTTATGACATTGATTTCGTGGCTGAGGGATATTACATCGTACGTAAGTTCCACAATGTTTGGAACCATTTTTATATTTCCTGGGATATTTCAGATGTACCCAGGTTGAGGTTCTTGTAAGCAGTGCAGCCCTCAATTTGGGGGTGGCTCTGTCTTATGGATTTTCAGTTTTCCCAAGGTATATTCCCTAGACTGGAAGTGCCCTTGGCTCTGTAGCTCTGTTGTTTACTTGTTTTAGGGAACACAATGCACTCCTCCAGTGAGGCAGTTGGCAACTTACATCCCGCCCATCAGCATAACAGGGCTCCCTGTTCTCCAGGGCCTGTCTTGCCTTTCTGGTTTTTTACACATTTTGCGGATGTCCCTTTTGACCGGTGGGAAGTGATACTTCTTTGTAGTGCAGATTTGCATTGCCCGCTTGCTTGCTTGGCCAAAAAGGGCGTATGCGTTTTCTCCTGAATATATTCAGGAGAAAACGCATACACCCTTTTTGGCCAAGTGCATCATTGTCGAAGTTGTGCCCCTCTTCCTGTGCTTTACAGGCGATTCCAACGTACCTCTTGAAATCTGTTTCCTGCTATTCTGCCTCGCTTTCAAGTCCGCCTCGTTGCCTTCCCTCAACAGATTTTTGGACGATAGTTGGCCTTGATTACTCTGCCAGTTTGTGAATTGCTGTGCCCCTGAGCTCCATTTTTCAACTCGTTTTTTGTGAGCTGAACGCAAGTCCAAACTTTTGGTTCAGGACCTATACTGGTTCCCGGTGGGTGGCTGAGACTTTGGTTCATTCTTCTTCCTGCCGGGAAATTAGAGTGACATGTGCCCATCCAAATGCCTAGCAGCTACTCTCTCATTGGTTTTCCCTCTTCCCTTTCATCCTCTGCCAAATTGGCAACCTGTGCGAACCAGGAGCTTAAAGGGGCTGTCTCTCCAAGTTGGGAGATTGATAGGAAAGCAGTTGGAAAGTCAAACCGGAGCACCAGGAGAGGGGATCTTCGTTGAGTTTTAGAAACCTGTCGTATTCACAGTGTGTCCATTCTCTAGGTTTCCCGTACACGTTATAGCTGTAGTAATATTCCCTTCAACCTGGAGAGCTGGGACCCATGGAATGGGTGCCATGCATTATTGCTTTAAAGGGTCTGCATTTGCTCACCCAATCTCACCAATCCTCTCAGTCCCAAGTGTCCAGCCTTATGCCACATCCAGCTGTCATTGTAGATAGGGTCATTCCAGGTTGCATCAGAGACCCTGAAGGAATTGTGAAGAATTTCCCTGTTTCTTTGTTCTGTTTTTGAAATTCCTTTTTAGAGTGGGTTTGAGCTGATTCTCGCTGCCATGTTTATGCCAGTCTAGACACACTTGATTCCCTTACGGAGACATATCAGTACATAGGTTTTAAGGTTCTTACTAGTCAGATCTATTCCTCTGCGGGAAATATGGGGTTTTGAGTCCCTTTCACTGAGGAAGGTGTAGGTCTTGTCTATTCCATAGTTGGTTTTTGGAACGGTACCTGTGCTTATATCAAACTCTGGTTTGATGCATCACCCCACCTCTCCTTCCCCCTTAAGCAGGCATAAGAGTGTTTTCTAAATGTGAGACTCTGTTCTCTTGCCTAACTCAGTTCATGTGTAGCCATGTTTACAGGATCTTCCTAAGTGATATCTTATGATAAGTTTCTTTTCCTGTGTGACTTCTTTCACTTAGAATCATCGTACCTGAATCCACTCATTTTGCTGCTACAGGTCTTATGACATTGATTTCGTGGCTGAGGGATATTCCTTCGTACGTAAGTTCCACAATGTTTGGAACCATTTTTATATTTCCTGGGATATTTCAGGTGTACCCAGGTTGAGGTTCTTGTAAGCAGTGCAGCCCTCAATTTGGGGGTGGCTCTGTCTTATGGATTTTCAGTTTTCCCAAGGTATATTCCCTAGACTGGAAGTGCCCTTGGCTCTGTAGCTCTGTTGTTTACTTGTTTTAGGGAACACAATGCACTCCTCCAGTGAGGCAGTTGGCAACTTACATCCCGCCCATCAGCATAACAGGGCTCCCTGTTCTCCAGGGCCTGTCTTGCCTTTCTGGATTTTACACATTTTGTGTATGTCCCTTTTGACCGGTGGGAAGTGATACTTCTTTGTAGTGCAGATTTGCATTGCCCGCTTGCTTGCTTGGCCAAAAAGCGTGTATGCGTTTTCTCCTGAATATATTCAGGAGAAAACGCATACGCCCTTTTTGGCCAAGTGCATCATTTTCGAAGTTGTGCCCCTCTTCCTGTGCTTTACAGGCCATTCCAACGTACCTCTTGAAATCTGTTTCCTGCTATTCTGCCTTGCTTTCAAGTCCGCCTCGTTGCCTTCCCTCAACAGATTTTTGGACGATAGTTGGCCTTGATTACTCTGCCAGTTTGTGAATTGCTGTGACCCTGAGCTCCATTTTTCAACTCGTTTTTTGTGAGCTGAACGCAAGTCCAAACTTTTGGTTCAGGACCTCTACTGGTTCCCGGTGGGTGGCTGAGACTTTGGTTAATTCTTCTTCCTGCAGGGAAATTAGAGTGACATGTGCCCATCCAAATGCCTAGCAGCTACTCTCTCATTGGTTCTCCCTCTTCCCTTTCATCCTCTGCCAAATTGGCAACCTGTGCGAACCAGGAGCTTAAAGGGGCTGTCTCTCCAAGTTGGGAGATTGATAGGAAAGCAGTTGGAAAGTCAAACCGGAGCACCAGGAGAGGGGCTCTTCGTTGAGTTTTAGAAACCTGTCGTATTCACAGTGTGTCCATTCTCTAGGTTTCCCGTACACGTTATAGCTGTAGTAATATTCCCTTCAACCTGGAGAGCTGGGACCCATGGAATGGGTGCCATGCATTATTGCTTTAAAGGGTCTGCAATTGCTCACCCAATCTCACCAATCCTCTCAGTCGCAAGTGTCCAGCCTTATGCCACATCCAGCTGTCATTGTAGATAGGGTCATTCCAGGTTGCATCAGAGACCCTGAAGGAATTGTAAAGAATTTCCCTGTTTCTTTGTTCTGTTTTTGAATTTCCTTTTTAGAGTGGGTTTGAGCTGATTCTCGCTGCCATGTTTATGCCAGTCTAGACACACTTGATTCCCTTACGGAGACATATCAGTACATAGGTTTTAAGATTCTTACTAGTCAGATCTATTCCTCTGCGGGAAATATGGGGTTTTGAGTCCCTTTCACCGAGGAAGGTGTAGGTCTTGTCTATTCCATAGTTGGTTTTTGGAACGGTACCTGTGCTTATATCAAACTCGGGTTTGATGCATCACCCCACCTCTCCTTCCCCCTTAAGCAGGCATAAGAGTGTTTTCTAAATGTGAGACTCTGTTCTCTTGCCTAACTCAGTTCATGTGTAGCCATGTTTACAGGATCTTCCTAAGTGATATCTTATGATAAGTTTCTTTTCCTGTGTGACTTCTTTCACTTAGAATCATCGTACCTGAATCCACTCATTTTGCTGCTACTGGTCTTATGACATTGATTTCGTGGCTGAGGGATATTCCATCGTACGTAAGTTCCACAATGTTTGGAACCATTTTTATATTTCTTGGGATATTTCAGGTGTACCCAGGTTGAGGTTCTTGTAAGCAGTGCAGCCCTCAATTTGGGGGTGGCTCTGTCTTATGGATTTTCAGTTTTCCCAAGGTATATTCCCTAGACTGGAAGTGCCCTTGGCTCTGTAGCTCTGTTGTTTACTTGTTTTAGGGAACACAATGCACTCCTCCAGTGAGGCAGTTGGCAACTTACATCCCGCCCATCAGCATAACAGGGCTCCCTGTTCTCCAGGGCCTCTCTTGCCTTTCTGGTTTTTTACACATTTTGTGGATTTCCCTTTTGACCGGTGGGAAGTGATACTTCTTTGTAGTGCAGATTTGCATTGCCCGCTTGCTTGCTTGGCCAAAAAGGGCGTATGCGTTTTCTCCTGAATATATTCAGGAGAAAACGCATACGCCCTTTTTGGCCAAGTGCATCATTGTCGAAGTTGTGCCCCTCTTCCTGTGCTTTACAGGCGATTCCAACGTACCTCTTGAAATCTGTTTCCTGCTATTCTGCCTCGCTTTCAAGTCCGCCTCGTTGCCTTCCCTCAACAGATTTTTGGACGATAGTTGGCCTTGATTACTCTGCCAGTTTGTGAATTGCTGTGCCCCTGAGCTCCATTTTTCAACTCGTTTTTTGTGAGCTGAACGCAAGTCCAAACTTTTGGTTCAGGACCTCTACTGGTTCCCGGTGGGTGGCTGAGACTTTGGTTAATTCTTCTTCCTGCCGGGAAATTAGAGTGACATGTGCCCATCCAAATGCCTAGCAGCTACTCTCTCATTGGTTCTCCCTCTTCCCTTTCATCCTCTGCCAAATTGGCAACCTGAGCGAACCAGGAGCTTAAAGGGGCTGTCTCTCCAAGTTGGGAGATTGATAGGAAAGCAGTTGGAAAGTCAAACCGGAGCACCAGGAGAGGGGCTCTTCGTTGAGTTTTAGAAACCTGTCGTATTCACAGTGTGTCCATTCTCTAGGTTTCCCTTACACGTTATAGCTGTAGTAATATTCCCTTCAACCTGGAGAGCTGGGACCCATGGAATGGGTGCCATGCATTATTGCTTTAAATGGTCTGCAATTGCTCACCCAATCTCACCAATCCTCTCAGTCGCAAGTGTCCAGCCTTATGCCACATCCAGCTGTCATTGTCGATAGGGTCATTCCAGGTTGCATCAGAGACCCTGAAGGAATTGTAAAGAATTTCCCTGTTCCTTTGTTCTGTTTTTGAAATTCCTTTTTAGAGTGGTTTTGAGCTGATTCTCGCTGCCCTGTTTATGCCAGTCTAGACACACTTGATTCCCTTACGGAGACATATCAGTACATAGGTTTTAAGGTTCTTACTAGTCAGATCTATTCCTCTGCGGGAAATATGGGGTTTTGAGTCCCTTTCACTGAGGAAGGTGTAGGTCTTGTCTATTCCATAGTTGGTTTTTGGAACGGTACCTGTGCTTATATCAAACTCGGGTTTGATGCATCACCCCACCTCTCCTTCCCCCTTAAGCAGGCATAAGAGTGTTTTCTAAATGTGAGACTCTGTTCTCTTGCCTAACTCAGTTCATGTGTAGCCATGTTTTCAGGATCTTCCTAAGTGATATCTTATGATAAGTTTCTTTTCCTATGTGACTTCTTTCACTTAGAATCATCGTACCTGAATCCACTCATTTTGCTGCTACTGGTCTTATGACATTGATTTCGTGGCTGAGGGATATTCCATCGTACGTAAGTTCCACAATGTTTGGAACCATTTTTATATTTCCTGGGATATTTCAGGTGTACCCAGGTTGAGGTTCTTGTAAGCAGTGCAGCCCTCAATTTGGGGGTGGCTCTGTCTTATGGATTTTCAGTTTTCCCAAGGTATATTCCCTAGACTGGAAGTGCCCTTGGCTCTGTAGCTCTGTTGTTTACTTGTTTTAGGGAACACAATGCACTCCTCCAGTGAGGCAGTTGGCAACTTACATCCCGCCCATCAGCATAACAGGGCTCCCTGTTTTCCACGGCCTGTCTTGCCTTTCTGGTTTTTTACACATTTTGCGGATGTCCCTTTTGACCGGTGGGAAGTGATACTTCTTTGTAGTGCAGATTTGCATTGCCCGCTTGCTTGCTTGGCCAAAAAGGGCGTATGCGTTTTCTCCTGAATATATTCAGGAGAAAACGCATACGCCCTTTTTGGCCAAGTGCATCATTGTCGAAGTTGTGCCCATCTTCCTGTGCTTTACAGGCGATTCCAACATACCTCTTGAAATCTGTTTCCTGCTATTCTGCCTCGCTTTCAAGTCCGCCTCAATGCCTTCCCTCAACAGATTTTTGGACGATAGTTGGCCTTGATTACTCTGCCAGTTTGTGAATTGCTGTGCCCCTGAGCTCCATTTTTCAACTCGTTTTTTGTGAGCTGAACGCAAGTCCAAACTTTTGGTTCAGGACCTATACTGGTTCCCGGTGGGTGGCTGAGACTTTGGTTAATTCTTCTTCCTGCCGGGAAATTAGAGTGACATGTGCCCATCCAAATGCCTAGCAGCTACTCTCTCATTGGTTCTCCCTCTTCCCTTTCATCCTCTGCCAAATTGGCAACCTGTGCGAACCAGGAGCTTAAAGGGGCTGTCTCTCCAAGTTGGGAGATTGATAGGAAAGCAGTTGGAAAGTCAAACCGGAGCACCAGGAGAGGGGCTCTTCGTTGAGTTTTAGAAACCTGTCGTATTCACAGTGTGTCCATTCTCTAGGTTTCCCGTACACGTTATAGCTGTAGTAATATTCCCTTCAACCTGGAGAGCTGGGACCCATGGAATGGGTGCCATGCATTATTGCTTTAAAGGGTCTGCAATTGCTCACCCAATCTCACCAATCCTCTCAGTCGCAAGTGTCCAGCCTTATGCCACATCCAGCTGTCATTGTAGATAGGGTCATTCCAGGTTGCATCAGAGACCCTGAAGGAATTGTGTAGAATTTCCCTGTTTCTTTGTTCTGTTTTTGAAATTCCTTTTTAGAGTGGGTTTGAGCTGATTCTCGCTGCCATGTTTATGCCAGTCTAGACACACTTGATTCCCTTACGGAGACATATCAGTACATAGGTTTTAAGATTTTACTAGTCAGATCTATTCCTCTGCGGGAAATATGGGGATTTGAGTCCCTCTCACTGAGGAAGGTGTAGGTCTTGTCTATTCCATAGTTGGTTTTTGGAACGGTACCTGTGCTTATATCAAACTCGGGTTTGATGCATCACCCCACCTCTCCTTCCCCCTTAAGCAGGCATAAGAGTGTTTTCTAAATGTGAGACTCTGTTCTCTTGCCTAACTCAGTTCATGTGTAGCCATGTTTACAGGATCTTCCTAAGTGATATCTTATGATAAGTTTCTTTTCCTGTGTGACTTCTTTCACTTAGAATCATCGTACCTGAATCCACTCATTTTGCTGCTACTGGTCTTATGACATTGATTTCGTGGCTGAGGGATATTCCATCGTACGTAAGTTCCACAATGTTTGGAACCATTTTTATATTTCTTGGGATATTTCAGGTGTACCCAGGTTGAGGTTCTTGTAAGCAGTGCAGCCCTCAATTTGGGGGTGGCTCTGTCTTATGGATTTTCAGTTTTCCCAAGGTATATTCCCTAGACTGGAAGTGCCCTTGGCTCTGTAGCTCTGTTGTTTACTTGTTTTAGGGAACACAATGCACTCCTCCAGTGAGGCAGTTGGCAACTTACATCCCGCCCATCAGCATAACAGGGCTCCCTGTTCTCCAGGGCCTGTCTTGCCTTTCTGGTTTTTTACACATTTTGTGGATTTCCCTTTTGACCAGTGGGAAGTGATACTTCTTTGTAGTGCAGATTTGCATTGCCCGCTTGCTTGCTTGGCCAAAAAGGGCGTATGCGTTTTCTCCTGAATATATTCAGGAGAAAACGCATACGCCCTTTTTGGCCAAGTGCATCATTGTCGAAGTTGTGCCCCTCTTCCTGTGCTTTACAGGCGATTCCAACGTACCTCTTGAAATCTGTTTCCTGCTATTCTGCCTCGCTTTCAAGTCCGCCTCGTTGCCTTCCCTCAACAGATTTTTGGACGATAGTTGGCCTTGATTACTCTGCCAGTTTGTGAATTGCAGTGCCCCTGAGCTCCATTTTTCAACTCGTTTTTTGTGAGCTGAACGCAAGTCCAAACTTTTGGTTCAGGACCTATACTGGTTCCCGGTGGGTGGCTGAGACTTTGGTTAATTCTTCTTCCTGCCGGGAAATTAGAGTGACATGTGCCCATCCAAATGCCTAGCAGCTACTCTCTCATTGGTTTTCCCTCTTCCCTTTCATCCTCTGCCAAATTGGCAACCTGTGCGAACCAGGAGCTTAAAGGGGCTGTCTCTCCAAGTTGGGAGATTGATAGGAAAGCAGTTGGAAAGTCAAACCGGAGCACCAGGAGAGGGGCTCTTCGTTGAGTTTTAGAAACCTGTCGTATTCACAGTGTGTCCATTCTCTAGGTTTCCCGTACACGTTATAGCTGTAGTAATATTCCCTTCAACCTGGAGAGCTGGGACCCATGGAATGGGTGCCATGCATTATTGCTTTAAAGGGTCTGCAATTGCTCACCCAATCTCACCAATCCTCTCAGTCGCAAGTGTCCAGCCTTATGCCACATCCAGCTGTCATTGTAGATAGGGTCATTCCAGGTTGCATCAGAGACCCTGAAGGAATTGTGTAGAATTTCCCTGTTTCTTTGTTCTGTTTTTGAAATTCCTTTTTAGAGTGGGTTTGAGCTGATTCTCGCTGCCATGTTTATGCCAGTCTAGACACACTTGATTCCCTTACGGAGACATATCAGTACATAGGTTTTAAGATTCTTACTAGTCAGATCTATTCCTCTGCGGGAAATATGGGGTTTTGAGTCCCTTTCACTGAGGAAGGTGTAGGTCTTGTCTATTCCATAGTTGGTTTTTGGAACGGTACCTGTGCTTATATCAAACTCGGGTTTGATGCATCACCCCACCACTCCTTCCCCCTTAAGCAGGCATAAGAGTGTTTTCTAAATGTGAGACTCTGTTCTCTTGCCTAACTCAGTTCATGTGTAGCCATGTTTACAGGATCTTCCTAAGTGATATCTTATGATAAGTTTCTTTTCCTGTGTGACTTCTTTCACTTAGAATCATCGTACCTGAATCCACTCATTTTGCTGCTACTGGTCTTATGACATTGATTTCGTGGCTGAGGGATATTCCATCGTACATAAGTTCCACAATGTTTGGAACCATTTTTATATTTCCTGGGATATTTCAGGTGTACCCAGGTTGAGGTTCTTGTAAGCAGTGCAGCCCTCAATTTGGGGGTGGCTCTGTCTTATGGATTTTCAGTTTTCCCAAGGTATATTCCCTAGACTGGAAGTGCCCTTGGCTCTGTAGCTCTGTTGTTTACTTGTTTTAGGGAACACAATGCACTCCTCCAGTGAGGCAGTTGGCAACTTACATCCCGCCCATCAGCATAACAGGGCTCCCTGTTCTCCAGGGCCTGTCTTGCCTTTCTGGTTTTTTACACATTTTGTGGATTTCCCTTTTGACCAGTGGGAAGTGATACTTCTTTGTAGTGCAGATTTGCATTGCCCGCTTGCTTGCTTGGCCAAAAAGGGCGTAT
The DNA here is from genome assembly GCF_964341445.2 of Mesoplodon mirus. NCBI lineage: Eukaryota > Metazoa > Chordata > Mammalia > Artiodactyla > Ziphiidae > Mesoplodon > Mesoplodon mirus. The sequence goes on along the minus strand of NW_028295792.1, from coordinate 2,645,611 downwards.
GCGTTTTCTCCTGAATATATTCAGGAGAAAACGCATACGCCCTTTTTGGCCAAGTGCATCATTGTCGAAGTTGTGCCCCTCTTCCTGTGCTTTACAGGCGATTCCAACGTACCTCTTGAAATCTGTTTCCTGCTATTCTGCCTCGCTTTCAAGTCCGCCTCGTTGCCTTCCCTCAACAGATTTTTGGACGATAGTTGGCCTTGATTACTCTGCCAGTTTGTGAATTGCAGTGCCCCTGAGCTCCATTTTTCAACTCGTTTTTTGTGAGCTGAACGCAAGTCCAAACTTTTGGTTCAGGACCTATACTGGTTCCCGGTGGGTGGCTGAGACTTTGGTTAATTCTTCTTCCTGCCGGGAAATTAGAGTGACATGTGCCCATCCAAATGCCTAGCAGCTACTCTCTCATTGGTTTTCCCTCTTCCCTTTCATCCTCTGCCAAATTGGCAACCTGTGCGAACCAGGAGCTTAAAGGGGCTGTCTCTCCAAGTTGGGAGATTGATAGGAAAGCAGTTGGAAAGTCAAACCGGAGCACCAGGAGAGGGGCTCTTCGTTGAGTTTTAGAAACCTGTCGTATTCACAGTGTGTCCATTCTCTAGGTTTCCCGTACACGTTATAGCTGTAGTAATATTCCCTTCAACCTGGAGAGCTGGGACCCATGGAATGGGTGCCATGCATTATTGCTTTAAAGGGTCTGCAATTGCTCACCCAATCTCACCAATCCTCTCAGTCGCAAGTGTCCAGCCTTATGCCACATCCAGCTGTCATTGTAGATAGGGTCATTCCAGGTTGCATCAGAGACCCTGAAGGAATTGTGTAGAATTTCCCTGTTTCTTTGTTCTGTTTTTGAAATTCCTTTTTAGAGTGGGTTTGAGCTGATTCTCGCTGCCATGTTTATGCCAGTCTAGACACACTTGATTCCCTTACGGAGACATATCAGTACATAGGTTTTAAGATTCTTACTAGTCAGATCTATTCCTCTGCGGGAAATATGGGGTTTTGAGTCCCTTTCACTGAGGAAGGTGTAGGTCTTGTCTATTCCATAGTTGGTTTTTGGAACGGTACCTGTGCTTATATCAAACTCGGGTTTGATGCATCACCCCACCACTCCTTCCCCCTTAAGCAGGCATAAGAGTGTTTTCTAAATGTGAGACTCTGTTCTCTTGCCTAACTCAGTTCATGTGTAGCCATGTTTACAGGATCTTCCTAAGTGATATCTTATGATAAGTTTCTTTTCCTGTGTGACTTATTTCACTTAGAATCATCGTACCTGAATCCACTCATTTTGCTGCTACTGGTCTTATGACATTGATTTCGTGGCTGAGGGATATTCCATCGTACATAAGTTCCACAATGTTTGGAACCATTTTTATATTTCCTGGGATATTTCAGGTGTACCCAGGTTGAGGTTCTTGTAAGCAGTGCAGCCCTCAATTTGGGGGTGGCTCTGTCTTATGGATTTTCAGTTTTCCCAAGGTATATTCCCTAGACTGGAAGTGCCCTTGGCTCTGTAGCTCTGTTGTTTACTTGTTTTAGGGAACACAATGCACTCCTCCAGTGAGGCAGTTGGCAACTTACATCCCGCCCATCAGCATAACAGGGCTCCCTGTTCTCCAGGGCCTGTCTTGACTTTCTGGTTTTTTACACATTTTGCGGATGTCCCTTTTGACCGGTGGGAAGTGATACTTCTTTGTAGTGCAGATTTGCATTGCCCGCTTGCTTGCTTGGCCAAAAAGGGCGTATGCGTTTTCTCCTGAATATATTCAGGAGAAAACGCATATGCCCTTTTTGGCCAAGTGCATCATTGTCGAAGTTGTGCCCCTCTTCCTGTGCTTTACAGGCGAGTCCAACGTACCTCTTGAAATCTGTTTCCTGCTATTCTGCCTTGCTTTCAAGTCCGCCTCGTTGCCTTCCCTCAACAGATTTTTGGACGATAGTTGGCCTTGATTACTCTGCCAGTTTGTGAATTGCTGTGCCCCTGAGCTCCATTTTTCAACTCGTTTCTTGTGAGCTGAACGCAAGTCCAAACTTTTGGTTCAGGACCTCTACTGGTTCCCGGTGGGTGGCTGAGACTTTGGTTAATTCTTCTTCCTGCCGGGAAATTAGAGTGACATGTGCCCATCCAAATGCCTAGCAGCTACTCTCTCATTGGTTCTCCCTCTTCCCTTTCATCCTCTGCCAAATTGGCAACCTGAGCGAACCAGGAGCTTAAAGGGGCTGTCTCTCCAAGTTGGGAGATTGATAGGAAAGCAGTTGGAAAGTCAAACCGGAGCACCAGGAGAGGGGCTCTTCGTTGAGTTTTAGAAACCTGTCGTATTCACAGTGTGTCCATTCTCTAGGTTTCCCGTACACGTTATAGCTGTAGTAATATTCCCTTCAACCTGGAGAGCTGGGACCCATGGAATGGGTGCCATGCATTATTGCTTTAAAGGGTCTGCAATTGCTCACCCAATCTCACCAATCCTCTCAGTCGCAAGTGTCCAGCCTTATGCCACATCCAGCTGTCATTGTCGATAGGGTCATTCCAGGTTGCATCAGAGACCCTGAAGGAATTGTAAAGAATTTCCCTGTTTCTTTGTTCTGTTTTTGAAATTCCTTTTTAGAGTGGGTTTGAGCTGATTCTCGCGGCCAAGTTTATGCCAGTCTAGACACACTTGATTCCCTTACGGAGACATATCAGTACATAGGTTTTAAGGTTCTTACTAGTCAGATCTATTCCTCTGCGGGAAATATGGGGTTTTGAGTCCCTTTCACTGAGGAAGGTGTAGGTCTTGTCTATTCCATAGTTGGTTTTTGGAACGGTACCTGTGCTTATATCAAACTCGGGTTTGATGCATCACCCCACCTCTCCTTCCCCCTTAAGCAGGCATAAGAGTGTTTTCTAAATGTGAGACTCTGTTCTCTTGCCTAACTCAGTTCATGTGTAGCCATGTTTACAGGATATTCCTAAGTGATATCTTATGATAAGTTTCTTTTCCTGTGTGACTTCTTTCACTTAGAATCATCGTACCTGAATCCACTCATTTTGCTGCTACTGGTCTTATGACATTGATTTCGTGGCTGAGGGATATTCCATCGTACGTAAGTTCCACAATGTTTGGAACCATTTTTATATTTCCTGGGATATTTCAGGTGTACCCAGGTTGAGGTTCTTGTAAGCAGTGCAGCCCTCAATTTGGGGGTGGCTCTGTCTTATGGATTTTCAGTTTTCCCAAGGTATATTCCCTAGACTGGAAGTGCCCTTGGCTCTGTAGCTCTGTTGTTTACTTGTTTTAGGGAACACAATGCACTCCTCCAGTGAGGCAGGTGGCAACTTACATCCCGCCCATCAGCATAACAGGGCTCCCTGTTCTCCAGGGCCTGTCTTGCCTTTCTGGTTTTTTACATATTTTGTGGATGTCCCTTTTGACCGGTGGGAAGTGATACTTCTTTGTAGTGCAGATTTGCATTGCCCGCTTGCTTGCTTGGCCAAAAAGGGCGTATGCGTTTTCTCCTGAATATATTCAGGAGAAAACGCATACGCCCTTTTTGGCCAAGTGCATCATTGTCGAAGTTGTGCCCCTCTTCCTGTGCTTTACAGGCGATTCCAACGTACCTCTTGAAATCTGTTTCCTGCTATTCTGCCTCGCTTTCAAGTCCGCCTCGTTGCCTTCCCTCAACAGATTTTTGGACGATAGTTGGCCTTGATTACTCTGCCAGTTTGTGAATTGCTGTGCCCCTGAGCTCCATTTTTCAACTCGTTTCTTGTGAGCTGAACGCAAGTCCAAACTTTTGGTTCAGGACCTATACTGGTTCCCGGTGGGTGGCTGAGACTTTGGTTAATTCTTCTTCCTGCCGGGAAATTAGAGTGACATGTGCCCATCCAAATGCCTAGCAGCTACTCTCTCATTGGTTCTCCCTCTTCCCTTTCATCCTCTGCCAAATTGGCAACCTGTGCGAACCAGGAGCTTAAAGGGGCTGTCTCTCCAAGTTGGGAGATTGATAGGAAAGCAGTTGGAAAGTCAAACCGGAGCACCAGGAGAGGGGCTCTTCGTTGAGTTTTAGAAACCTGTCGTATTCACAGTGTGTCCATTCTCTAGGTTTCCCGTACACGTTATAGCTGTAGTAATATTCCCTTCAACCTGGAGAGCTGGGACCCATGGAATGGGTGCCATGCATTATTGCTTTAAAGGGTCTGCATTTGCTCACCCAATCTCACCAATCCTCTCAGTCCCAAGTGTCCAGCCTTATGCCACATCCAGCTGTCATTGTAGATAGGGTCATTCCAGGTTGCATCAGAGACCCTGAAGGAATTGTGAAGAATTTCCCTGTTTTTTGTTCTGTTTTTGAAATTCCTTTTTAGAGTGGGTTTGAGCTGATTCTCGCTGCCCTGTTTATGCCAGTCTAGACACACTTGATTCCCTTACGGAGACATATCAATACATAGGTTTTAAGATTCTTACTAGTCAGATCTATTCCTCTGCGGGAAATATGGGGTTTTGAGTCCCTTTCACTGAGGAAGGTGTAGGTCTTGTCTATTCCATAGTTGGTTTTTGGAACGGTACCTGTGCTTATATCAAACTCGGGTTTGATGCATCACCCCACCTCTCCTTCCCCCTTAAGCAGGCATAAGAGTGTTTTCTAAATGTGAGACTCTGTTCTCTTGCCTAACTCAGTTCATGTGTAGCCATGTTTACAGGATCTTCCTAAGTGATATCTTATGATAAGTTTCTTTTCCTGTGTGACTTCTTTCACTTAGAATCATCGTACCTGAATCCACTCATTTTGCTGCTACTGGTCTTATGACATTGATTTCGTGGCTGAGGGATATTCCATCGTACGTAAGTTCCACAATGTTTGGAACCATTTTTATATTTCTTGGGATATTTCAGGTGTACCCAGGTTGAGGTTCTTGTAAGCAGTGCAGCCCTCAATTTGGGGGTGGCTCTGTCTTATGGATTTTCAGTTTTCCCAAGGTATATTCCCTAGACTGGAAGTGCCCTTGGCTCTGTAGCTCTGTTGTTTACTTGTTTTAGGGAACACAATGCACTCCTCCAGTGAGGCAGTTGGCAACTTACATCCCGCCCATCAGCATAACAGGGCTCCCTGTTCTCCAGGGCCTGTCTTGCCTTTCTGGTTTTTTACACATTTTGTGGATGTCCCTTTTGACCGGTGGGAAGTGATACTTCTTTGTAGTGCAGATTTGCATTGCCCGCTTGCTTGCTTGGCCAAAAAGGGCGTATGCGTTTTCTCCTGAATATATTCAGGAGAAAACGCATACGCCCTTTTTGGCCAAGTACATCATTGTCGAAGTTGTGCCCCTCTTCCTGTGCTTTACAGGCGATTCCAACGTACCTCTTGAAATCTGTTTCCTGCTATTCTGCCTCGCTTTCAAGTCCGCCTCGTTGCCTTCCCTCAACAGATTTTTGGACGATAGTTGGCCTTGATTACTCTGCCAGTTTGTGAATAGCTGTGCCCCTGAGCTCCATTTTTCAACTCGTTTCTTGTGAGCTGAACGCAAGTCCAAACTTTTGGTTCAGGACCTATATTGGTTCCCAGTGGGTGGCTGAGACTTTGGTTAATTCTTCTTCCTGCCGGGAAATTAGTGTGACATGTGCCCATCCAAATGCCTAGCAGCTACTCTCTCATTGGTTCTCCCTCTTCCCTTTCATCCTCTGCCAAATTGGCAACCTGTGCGAACCAGGAGCTTAAAGGGGCTGTCTCTCCAAGTTGGGAGATTGATAGGAAAGCAGTTGGAAAGTCAAACCGGAGCACCAGGAGAGGGGCTCTTCGTTGAGTTTTAGAAACCTGTCGTATTCACAGTGTGTCCATTCTCTAGGTTTCCCGTACACGTTATAGCTGTAGTAATATTCCCTTCAACCTGGAGAGCTGGGACCCATGGAATGGGTGCCATGCATTATTGCTTTAAAGGGTCTGCATTTGCTCACCCAATCTCACCAATCCTCTCAGTCGCAAGTGTCCAGCCTTATGCCACATCCAGCTGTCATTGTAGATAGGGTCATTCCAGGTTGCATCAGAGACCCTGAAGGAATTGTGAAGAATTTCCCTGTTTCTTTGTTCTGTTTTTGAAATTCCTTTTTAGAGTGGGTTTGAGCTGATTCTCGCTGCCATGTTTATGCCAGTCTAGACACACTTGATTCCCTTACGGAGACATATCAATACATAGGTTTTAAGATTCTTACTAGTCAGATCTATTCCTCTGCGGGAAATATGGGGTTTTGAGTCCCTTTCACTGAGGAAGGTGTAGGTCTTGTCTATTCCATAGTTGGTTTTTGGAACGGTACCTGTGCTTATATCAAACTCGGGTTTGATGCATCACCCCACCTCTCCTTCCCCCTTAAGCAGGCATAAGAGTGTTTTCTAAATGTGAGACTCTGTTCTCTTGCCTAACTCAGTTCATGTGTAGCCATGTTTACAGGATCTTCCTAAGTGATATCTTATGATAAGTTTCTTTTCCTGTGTGACTTCTTTCACTTAGAATCATCGTACCTGAATCCACTCATTTTGCTGCTACTGGTCTTATGACATTGATTTCGTGGCTGAGGGATATTCCATCGTACGTAAGTTCCACAATGTTTGGAACCATTTTTATATTTCCTGGGATATTTCAGGTGTACCCAGGTTGAGGTTCTTGTAAGCAGTGCAGCCCTCAATTTGGGGGTGGCTCTGTCTTATGGATTTTCAGTTTTCCCAAGGTATATTCCCTAGACTGGAAGTGCCCTTGGCTCTGTAGCTCTGTTGTTTACTTGTTTTAGGGAACACAATGCACTCCTCCAGTGAGGCAGTTGGCAACTTACATCCCGCCCATCAGCATAACAGGGCTCCCTGTTCTCCAGGGCCTGTCTTGCCTTTCTGGTTTTTTACACATTTTGTGGATGTCCCTTTTGACCGGTGGGAAGTGATACTTCTTTGTAGTGCAGATTTGCATTGCCCGCTTGCTTGCTTGGCCAAAAAGGGCGTATGCGTTTTCTCCTGAATATATTCAGGAGAAAACGCATACGCCCTTTTTGGCCAAGTGCATCATTGTCGAAGTTGTGCCCCTCTTCCTGTGCTTTACAGGCGATTCCAACGTACCTCTTGAAATCTGTTTCCTGCTATTCTGCCTCGCTTTCAAGTCCGCCTCGTTGCCTTCCCTCAACAGATTTTTGGATGATAGTTGGCCTTGAATACTCTGCCAGTTTGTGAATTGCTGTGCCCCTGAGCTCCATTTTTCAACTCGTTTCTTGTGAGCTGAACGCAAGTCCAAACTTTTGGTTCAGGACCTATACTGGTTCCCGGTGGGTGGCTGAGACTTTGGTTAATTCTTCTTCCTGCCGGGAAATTAGAGTGACATGTGCCCATCCAAATGCCTAGCAGCTACTCTCTCATTGGTTCTCCCTCTTCCCTTTCATCCTCTGCCAAATTGGCAACCTGTGCGAACCAGGAGCTTAAAGGGGCTGTCTCTCCAAGTTGGGAGATTGATAGGAAAGCAGTTGGAAAGTCAAACCGGAGCACCAGGAGAGGGGCTCTTCGTTGAGTTTTAGAAACCTGTCGTATTCACAATGTGTCCATTCTCTAGGTTTCCCGTACACGTTATAGCTGTAGTAATATTCCCTTCAACCTGGAGAGCTGGGACCCATGGAATGGGTGCCATGCATTATTGCTTTAAAGGGTCTGCATTTGCTCACCCAATCTCACCAATCCTCTCAGTCCCAAGTGTCCAGCCTTATGCCACATCTAGCTGTCATTGTAGATAGGGTCATTCCAGGTTGCATCAGAGACCCTGAAGGAATTGTAAAGAATTTCCCTGTTTCTTTGTTCTGTTTTTGAAATTCCTTTTTAGAGTGGGTTTGAGCTGATTCTCGCTGCCATGTTTATGCCAGTCTAGACACACTTGATTCCCTTACGGAGACATATCAATACATAGGTTTTAAGATTCTTACTAGTCAGATCTATTCCTCTGCGGGAAATATGGGGTTTTGAGTCCCTTTCACTGAGGAAGGTGTAGGTCTTGTCTATTCCATAGTTGGTTTTTGGAACGGTACCTGTGCTTATATCAAACTCGGGTTTGATGCATCACCCCACCTCTCCTTCCCCCTTAAGCAGGCATAAGAGTGTTTTCTAAATGTGAGACTCTGTTCTCTTGCCTAACTCAGTTCATGTGTAGCCATGTTTACAGGATCTTCCTAAGTGATATCTTATGATAAGTTTCTTTTCCTGTGTGACTTCTTTCACTTAGAATCATCGTACCTGAATCCACTCATTTTGCTGCTACTGGTCTTATGACATTGATTTCGTGGCTGAGGGATATTCCATCGTACGTAAGTTCCACAATGTTTGGAACCATTTTTATATTTCCTGGGATATTTCAGGTGTACCCAGGTTGAGGTTCTTGTAAGCAGTGCAGCCCTCAATTTGGGGGTGGCTCTGTCTTATGGATTTTCAGTTTTCCCAAGGTATATTCCCTAGACTGGAAGTGCCCTTGGCTCTGTAGCTCTGTTGTTTACTTGTTTTAGGGAACACAATGCACTCCTCCAGTGAGGCAGTTGGCAACTTACATCCCGCCCATCAGCATAACAGGGCTCCCTGTTCTCCAGGGCCTGTCTTGCCTTTCTGGTTTTTTACACATTTTGTGGATGTCCCTTTTGACCGGTGGGAAGTGATACTTCTTTGTAGTGCAGATTTGCATTGCCCGCTTGCTTGCTTGGCCAAAAAGGGCGTATGCGTTTTCTCCTGAATATATTCAGGAGAAAACGCATACGCCCTTTTTGGCCAAGTGCATCATTGTCGAAGTTGTGCCCATCTTCCTGTGCTTTACAGGCGATTCCAACGTTCCTCTTGAAATCTGTTTCCTGCTATTCTGCCTCGCTTTCAAGTCCGCCTCGTTGCCTTCCCTCAACAGATTTTTGGATGATAGTTGGCCTTGAATACTCTGCCAGTTTGTGAATTGCTGTGCCCCTGAGCTCCATTTTTCAACTCGTTTCTTGTGAGCTGAACGCAAGTCCAAACTTTTGGTTCAGGACCTATACTGGTTCCCGGTGGGTGGCTGAGACTTTGGTTAATTCTTCTTCCTGCCGGGAAATTAGAGTGACATGTGCCCATCCAAATGCCTAGCAGCTACTCTCTCATTGGTTCTCCCTCTTCCCTTTCATCCTCTGCCAAATTGGCAACCTGTGCGAACCAGGAGCTTAAAGGGGCTGTCTCTCCAAGTTGGGAGATTGATAGGAAAGCAGTTGGAAAGTCAAACCGGAGCACCAGGAGAGGGGCTCTTCATTGAGTTTTAGAAACCTGTCGTATTCACAGTGTGTCCATTCTCTAGGTTTCCCGTACACGTTATAGCTGTAGTAATATTCCCTTCAACCTGGAGAGCTGGGACCCATGGAATGGGTGCCATGCATTATTGCTTTAAAGGGTCTGCATTTGCTCACCCAATCTCACCAATCCTCTCAGTCCCAAGTGTCCAGCCTTATGCCACATCCAGCTGTTATTGTAGATAGGGTCATTCCAGGTTGCATCAGAGACCCTGAAGGAATTTTGAAGAATTTCCCTGTTTCTTTGTTCTGTTTTTGAAATTCCTTTTTAGAGTGGGTTTGAGCTGATTCTCGCTGCCATGTTTATGCCAGTCTAGACACACTTGATTCCCTTACGGAGACATATCAATACATAGGTTTTAAGATTCTTACTAGTCAGATCTATTCCTCTGCGGGAAATATGGGGTTTTGAGTCCCTTTCACTGAGGAAGGTGTAGGTCTTGTCTATTCCATAGTTGGTTTTTGGAACGGTACCTGTGCTTATATCAAACTCGGGTTTGATGCATCACCCCACCTCTCCTTCCCCCTTAAGCAGGCATAAGAGTGTTTTCTAAATGTGAGACTCTGTTCTCTTGCCTAACTCAGTTCATGTGTAGCCATGTTTACAGGATCTTCCTAAGTGATATCTTATGATAAGTTTCTTTTCCTGTGTGACTTCTTTCACTTAGAATCATTGTACCTGAATCCACTCATTTTGCTGCTACTGGTCTTATGACATTGATTTCGTGGCTGAGGGATATTCCATCGTACGTAAGTTCCACAATGTTTGGAACCATTTTTATATTTCCTGGGATATTTCAGGTGTACCCAGGTTGAGGTTCTTGTAAGCAGTGCAGCCCTCAATTTGGGGGTGGCTCTGTCTTATGGATTTTCAGTTTTCCCAAGGTATATTCCCTAGACTGGAAGTGCCCTTGGCTCTGTAGCTCTGTTGTTTACTTGTTTTAGGGAACACAATGCACTCCTCCAGTGAGGCAGTTGGCAACTTACATCCCCCCCGTCAGCATAACAAGGCTCCCTGTTCTCCAGGGCCTGTCTTGCCTTTCTGGTTTTTACACATTTTGTGGATGTCCCTTTTGACCGGTGGGAAGTGATACTTCTTTGTAGTGCAGATTTGCATTGCCCGCTTGCTTGCTTGGCCAAAAAGGGCGTATGCGTTTTCTCCTGAATATATTCAGGAGAAAACGCATACGCCCTTTTTGGCCAAGTGCATCATTGTCGAAGTTGTGCCCCTCTTCCTGTGCTTTACAGGCGATTCCAACGTACCTCTTGAAATCTGTTTCCTGCTATTCTGCCTCGCTTTCAAGTCCGCCTCGTTGCCTTCCCTCAACAGATTTTTGGACGATAGTTGGCCTTGATTACTCTGCCAGTTTGTGAATTGCTGTGCCCCTGAGCTCCATTTTTCAACTCGTTTTTTGTGAGCTGAACGCAAGTCCAAACTTTTGGTTCAGGACCTCTACTGGTTCCCGGTGGGTGGCTGAGACTTTGGTTAATTCTTCTTCCTGCCGGGAAATTAGAGTGACATGTGCCCATCCAAATGCCTAGCAGCTACTCTCTCATTGGTTCTCCCTCTTCCCTTTCATCCTCTGCCAAATTGGCAACCTGAGCGAACCAGGAGCTTAAAGGGGCTGTCTCTCCAAGTTGGGAGATTGATAGGAAAGCAGTTGGAAAGTCAAACCGGAGCACCAGGAGAGGGGCTCTTCGTTGAGTTTTAGAAACCTGTCGTATTCACAGTGTGTCCATTCTCTAGGTTTCCCGTACACGTTATAGCTGTAGTAATATTCCCTTCAACCTGGAGAGCTGGGACCCATGGAATGGGTGCCATGCATTATTGCTTTAAAGGGTCTGCAATTGCTCACCCAATCTCACCAATCTTCTCAGTCGCAAGTGTCCAGCCTTATGCCACATCCAGCTGTCATTGTAGATAGGGTCATTCCAGGTTGCATCAGAGACCCTGAAGGAATTGTAAAGAATTTCCCTGTTTCTTTGTTCTGTTTTTGAAATTCCTTTTTAGAGTGGGTTTGAGCTGATTCTCGCGGCCATGTTTATGCCAGTCTAGACACACTTGATTCCCTTACGGAGACATATCAGTACATAGGTTTTAAGGTTCTTACTAGTCAGATCTATTCCTCTGCGGGAAATATGGGGTTTTGAGTCCCTTTCACTGAGGAAGGTGTAGGTCTTGTCTATTCCATAGTTGGTTTTTGGAACGGTACCTGTGCTTATATCAAACTCGGGTTTGATGCATCACCCCACCTCTCCTTCCCCCTTAAGCAGGCATAAGAGTGTTTTCTAAATGTGAGACTCTGTTCTCTTGCCTAACTCAGTTCATGTGTAGCCATGTTTACAGGATCTTCCTAAGTGATATCTTATGATAAGTTTCTTTTCCTGTGTGACTTCTTTCACTTAGAATCATCGTACCTGAATCCACTCATTTTGCTGCTACTGGTCTTATGACATTGATTTCGTGGCTGAGGGATATTCCATCGTACGTAAGTTCCACAATGTTTGGAACCATTTTTAGATTTCCTGGGATATTTCAGGTGTACCCAGGTTGAGGTTCTTGTAAGCAGTGCAGCCCTCAATTTGGGGGTGACTCTGTCTTATGGATTTTCAGTTTTCCCAAGGTATATTCCCTAGACTGGAAGTGCCCTTGGCTCTGTAGCTCTGTTGTTTACTTGTTTTAGGGAACACAATGCACTCCTCCAGTGAGGCAGGTGGCAACTTACATCCCGCCCATCAGCATAACAGGGCTCCCTGTTCTCCAGGGCCTGTCTTGCCTTTCTGGTTTTTTACATATTTTGTGGATGTCCCTTTTGACCGGTGGGAAGTGATACTTCTTTGTAGTGCAGATTTGCATTGCCCGCTTGCTTGCTTGGCCAAAAAGGGCGTATGCGTTTTCTCCTGAATATATTCAGGAGAAAACGCATACGCCCTTTTTGGCCAAGTGCATCATTGTCGAAGTTGTGCCCCTCTTCCTGTGCTTTACAGGCGATTCCAACGTACCTCTTGAAATCTGTTTCCTGCTATTCTGCCTCGCTTTAAAGTCCGCCTCGTTGCCTTCCCTCAACAGATTTTTGGACGATAGTTGGCCTTGATTCCTCTGCCAGTTTGTGAATTGCTGTGCCCCTGAGCTCCATTTTTCAACTCGTTTCTTGTGAGCTGAACGCAAGTCCAAACTTTTGGTTCAGGACCTATACTGGTTCCCGGTGGGTGGCTGAGACTTTGGTTAATTCTTCTTCCTGCCGGGAAATTAGAGTGACATGTGCCCATCCAAATGCCTAGCAGCTACTCTCTCATTGGTTCTCCCTCTTCCCTTTCATCCTCTGCCAAATTGGCAACCTGAGCGAACCAGGAGCTTAAAGGGGCTGTCTCTCCAAGTTGGGAGATTGATAGGAAAGCAGTTGGAAAGTCAAACCGGAGCACCAGGAGAGGGGCTCTTCGTTGAGTTTTAGAAACCTGTCGTATTCACAGTGTGTCCATTCTCTAGGTTTCCCGTACACGTTATAGCTGTAGTAATATTCCCTTCAACCTGGAGAGCTGGGACCCATGGAATGGGTGCCATGCATTATTGCTTTAAAGGGTCTGCAATTGCTCACCCAATCTCACCAATCTTCTCAGTCGCAAGTGTCCAGCCTTATGCCACATCCAGCTGTCATTGTAGATAGGGTCATTCCAGGTTGCATCAGAGACCCTGAAGGAATTGTAAAGAATTTCCCTGTTTCTTTGTTCTGTTTTTGAAATTCCTTTTTAGAGTGGGTTTGAGCTGATTCTCGCGGCCATGTTTATGCCAGTCTAGACACACTTGATTCCCTTACGGAGACATATCAGTACATAGGTTTTAAGGTTCTTACTAGTCAGATCTATTCCTCTGCGGGAAATATGGGGTTTTGAGTCCCTTTCACTGAGGAAGGTGTAGGTCTTGTCTATTCCATAGTTGGTTTTTGGAACGGTACCTGTGCTTATATCAAACTCGGGTTTGATGCATCACCCCACCTCTCCTTCCCCCTTAAGCAGGCATAAGAGTGTTTTCTAAATGTGAGACTCTGTTCTCTTGCCTAACTCAGTTCATGTGTAGCCATGTTTACAGGATCTTCCTAAGTGATATCTTATGATAAGTTTCTTTTCCTGTGTGACTTCTTTCACTTAGAATCATCGTACCTGAATCCACTCATTTTGCTGCTACTGGTCTTATGACATTGATTTCGTGGCTGAGGGATATTCCATCGTACGTAAGTTCCACAATGTTTGGAACCATTTTTAGATTTCCTGGGATATTTCAGGTGTACCCAGGTTGAGGTTCTTGTAAGCAGTGCAGCCCTCAATTTGGGGGTGGCTCTGTCTTATGGATTTTCAGTTTTCCCAAGGTATATTCCCTAGACTGGAAGTGCCCTTGGCTCTGTAGCTCTGTTGTTTACTTGTTTTAGGGAACACAATGCACTCCTCCAGTGAGGCAGGTGGCAACTTACATCCCGCCCATCAGCATAACAGGGCTCCCTGTTCTCCAGGGCCTGTCTTGCCTTTCTGGTTTTTTACATATTTTGTGGATGTCCCTTTTGACCGGTGGGAAGTGATACTTCTTTGTAGTGCAGATTTGCATTGCCCGCTTGCTTGCTTGGCCAAAAAGGGCGTATGCGTTTTCTCCTGAATATATTCAGGAGAAAACGCATACGCCCTTTTTGGCCAAGTGCATCATTGTCGAAGTTGTGCCCCTCTTCCTGTGCTTTACAGGCGATTCCAACGTACCTCTTGAAATCTGTTTCCTGCTATTCTGCCTCGCTTTAAAGTCCGCCTCGTTGCCTTCCCTCAACAGATTTTTGGACGATAGTTGGCCTTGATTCCTCTGCCAGTTTGTGAATTGCTGTGCCCCTGAGCTCCATTTTTCAACTCGTTTCTTGTGAGCTGAACGCAAGTCCAAACTTTTGGTTCAGGACCTATACTGGTTCCCGGTGGGTGGCTGAGACTTTGGTTAATTCTTCTTCCTGCCGGGAAATTAGAGTGACATGTGCCCATCCAAATGCCTAGCAGCTACTCTCTCATTGGTTCTCCCTCTTCCCTTTCATCCTCTGCCAAATTGGCAACCTGTGCGAACCAGGAGCTTAAAGGGGCTGTCTCTCCAAGTTGGGAGATTGATAGGAAAGCAGTTGGAAAGTCAAACCGGAGCACCAGGAGAGGGGCTCTTCGTTGAGTTTTAGAAACCTGTCGTATTCACAGTGTGTCCATTCTCTAGGTTTCCCGTACACGTTATAACTGTAGTAATATTCCCTTCAACCTGGAGAGCTGGGACCCATGGAATGGGTGCCATGCATTATTGCTTTAAAGGGTCTGCATTTGCTCACCCAATCTCACCAATCCTCTCAGTCCCAAGTGTCCAGACTTATGCCACATCCAGCTGTCATTGTAGATAGGGTCATTCCAGGTTGCATCAGAGACCCTGAAGGATTTGTGAAGAATTTCCCTGTTTTTTGTTCTGTTTTTGAAATTCCTTTTTAGAGTGGGTTTGAGCTGATTCTCGCTGCCCTGTTTATGCCAGTCTAGACACACTTGATTCCCTTACGGAGACATATCAATACATAGGTTTTAAGATTCTTACTAGTCAGATCTATTCCTCTGCGGGAAATATGGGGTTTTGAGTCCCTTTCACTGAGGAAGGTGTAGGTCTTGTCTATTCCATAGTTGGTTTTTGGAACGGTACCTGTGCTTATATCAAACTCGGGTTTGATGCATCACCCCACCTCTCCTTCCCCCTTAAGCAGGCATAAGAGTGTTTTCTAAATGTGAGACTCTGTTCTCTTGCCTAACTCAGTTCATGTGTAGCCATGTTTACAGGATCTTCCTAAGTGATATCTTATGATAAGTTTCTTTTCCTGTGTGACTTCTTTCACTTAGAATCATCGTACCTGAATCCACTCATTTTGCTGCTACTGGTCTTATGACATTGATTTCGTGGCTGAGGGATATTCCATCGTACGTAAGTTCCACAATGTTTGGAACCATTTTTATATTTCTTGGGATATTTCAGGTGTACCCAGGTTGAGGTTCTTGTAAGCAGTGCAGCCCTCAATTTGGGGGTGGCTCTGTCTTATGGATTTTCAGTTTTCCCAAGGTATATTCCCTAGACTGGAAGTGCCCTTGGCTCTGTAGCTCTGTTGTTTACTTGTTTTAGGGAACACAATGCACTCCTCCAGTGAGGCAGTTGGCAACTTACATCCTGCCCATCAGCATAACAGGGATCCCTGTTCTCCAGGGCCTGTCTTGCCTTTCTGGTTTTTACATATTTTGTGGATGTCCCTTTTGACCGGTGGGAAGTGATACTTCTTTGTAGTGCAGATTTGCATTGCCCGCTTGCTTGCTTGGCCAAAAAGGGCGTATGCGTTTTCTCCTGAATATATTCAGGAGAAAACGCATACGCCCTTTTTGGCCAAGTGCATCATTGTCGAAGTTGTGCCCCTCTTCCTGTGCTTTACAGGCGATTCCAACGTACCTCTTGAAATCTGTTTCCTGCTATTCTGCCTCGCTTTCAAGTCCGCCTCGTTGCCTTCCCTCAACAGATTTTTGGACGATAGTTGGCCTTGATTACTCTGCCAATTTGTGAATTGCTGTGCCCCTGAGCTCCATTTTTCAACTCGTTTCTTGTGAGCTGAACGCAAGTCCAAACTTTTGGTTCAGGACCTATACTGGTTCCCGGTGGGTGGCTGAGACTTTGGTTAATTCTTCTTCCTGCCGGGAAATTAGAGTGACATGTGCCCATCCAAATGCCTAGCAGCTACTCTCTCATTGGTTCTCCCTCTTCCCTTTCATCCTCTGCCAAATTGGCAACCTGTGCGAACCAGGAGCTTAAAGGGGCTGTCTCTCCAAGTTGGGAGATTGATAGGAAAGCAGTTGGAAAGTCAAACCGGAGCACCAGGAGAGGGGCTCTTCGTTGAGTTTTAGAAACCTGTCGTATTCACAGTGTGTCCATTCTCTAGGTTTCCCGTACACGTTATAGCTGTAGTAATATTCCCTTCAACCTGGAGAGCTGGGACCCATGGAATGGGTGCCATGCATTATTGCTTTAAAGGGTCTGCAATTGCTCACCCAATCTCACCAATCCTCTCAGTCCCAAGTGTCCAGCCTTATGCCACATCCAGCTGTCATTGTAGATAGGGTCATTCCAGGTTGCATCAGAGACCCTGAAGGAATTGTGAAGAATTTCCCTGTTTCTTTGTTCTGTTTTTGAAATTCCTTTTTAGAGTGGGTTTGAGCTGATTCTCGCTGCCCTGTTTATGCCAGTCTAGACACACTTGATTCCCTTACGGAGACATATCAATACATAGGTTTTAAGATTCTTACTAGTCAGATCTATTCCTCTGCGGGAAATATGGGGTTTTGAGTCCCTTTCACTGAGGAAGTTGTAGGTCTTGTCTATTCCATAGTTGGTTTTTGGAACGGTACCTGTGCTTATATCAAACTCGGGTTTGATGCATCACCCCACCTCTCCTTCCCCCTTAAGCAGGCATAAGAGTGTTTTCTAAATGTGAGACTCTGTTCTCTTGCCTAACTCAGTTCATGTGTAGCCATGTTTACAGGATCTTCCTAAGTGATATCTTATGATAAGTTTCTTTTCCTGTGTGACTTCTTTCACTTAGAATCATCGTACCTGAATCCACTCATTTTGCTGCTACTGGTCTTATGACATTGATTTCGTGGCTGAGGGATATTCCATCGTACGTAAGTTCCACAATGTTTGGAACCATTTTTATATTTCTTGGGATATTTCAGGTGTACCCAGGTTGAGGTTCTTGTAAGCAGTGCAGCCCTCAATTTGGGGGTGGCTCTGTCTTATGGATTTTCAGTTTTCCCAAGGTATATTCCCTAGACTGGAAGTGCCCTTGGCTCTGTAGCTCTGTTGTTTACTTGTTTTAGGGAACACAATGCACTCCTCCAGTGAGGCAGTTGGCAACTTACATCCCGCCCATCAGCATAACAAGGCTCCCTGTTCTCCAGGGCCTGTCTTGCCTTTCTGGTTTTTACACATTTTGTGGATGTCCCTTTTGACCGGTGGGAAGTGATACTTCTTTGTAGTGCAGATTTGCATTGCCCGCTTGCTTGCTTGGCCAAAAAGGGCGTATGCGTTTTCTCCTGAATATATTCAGGAGAAAACGCATACGCCCTTTTTGGCCAAGTGCATCATTGTCGAAGTTGTGCCCCTCTTCCTGTGCTTTACAGGCGATTCCAACGTACCTCTTGAAATCTGTTTCCTGCTATTCTGCCTCGCTTTCAAGTCCGCCTCGTTGCCTTCCCTCAACAGATTTTTGGACGATAGTTGGCCTTGATTACTCTGCCAGTTTGTGAATTGCTGTGCCCCTGAGCTCCATTTTTCAACTCGTTTCTTGTGAGCTGAACGCAAGTCCAAACTTTTGGTTCAGGACCTATACTGGTTCCCGGTGGGTGGCTGAGACTTTGGTTAATTCTTCTTCCTGCCGGGAAATTAGAGTGACATGTGCCCATCCAAATGCCTAGCAGCTACTCTCTCATTGGTTCTCCCTCTTCCCTTTCATCCTCTGCCAAATTGGCAACCTGTGCGAACCAGGAGCTTAAAGGGGCTGTCTCTCCAAGTTGGGAGATTGATAGGAAAGCAGTTGGAAAGTCAAACCGGAGCACCAGGAGAGGGGCTCTTCGTTGTGTTTTAGAAACCTGTCATATTCACAGTGTGTCCATTCTCTAGGTTTCCCGTACACGTTATAGCTGAAGTAATATTCCCTTCAACCTGGAGAGCTGGGACCCATGGAATGGGTGCCATGCATTATTGCTTTAAAGGGTCTGCATTTGCTCACCCAATCTCACCAATCCTCTCAGTCCCAAGTGTCCAGCCTTATGCCACATCCAGCTGTCATTGTAGATAGGGTCATTCCAGGTTGCATCAGAGACCCTGAAGGAATTGTGAAGAATTTCCCTGTTTCTTTGTTCTGTTTTTGAAATTCCTTTTTAGAGTGGGTTTGAGCAGATTCTCGCTGCCATGTTTATGCCAGTCTAGACACACTTGATTCCCTTACGGAGACATATCAATACATAGGTTTTAAGATTCTTACTAGTCAGATCTATTCCTCTGCGGGAAATATGGGGTTTTGAGTCCCTTTCACTGAGGAGGGTGTAGGTCTTGTCTATTCCATAGTTGGTTTTTGGAACGGTACCTGTGCTTATATCAAACTCGGGTTTGATGCATCACCCCACCTCTCCTTCCCCCTTAAGCAGGCATAAGAGTGTTTTCTAAATGTGAGACTCTGTTCTCTTGCCTAACTCAGTTCATGTGTAGCCATGTTTACAAGATCTTCCTAAGTGATATCTTATGATAAGTTTCTTTTCCTGTGTGACTTCTTTCACTTAGAATCATCGTACCTGAATCCACTCATTTTGCTGCTACTGGTCTTATGACATTGATTTCGTGGCTGAGGGATATTCCATCGTACGTAAGTTCCACAATGTTTGGAACCATTTTTATATTTCTTGGGATATTTCAGGTGTACCCAGGTTGAGGTTCTTGTAAGCAGTGCAGCCCTCAATTTGGGGGTGGCTCTGTCTTATGGATTTTCAGTTTTCCCAAGGTATATTCCCTAGACTGGAAGTGCCCTTGGCTCTGTAGCTCTGTTGTTTACTTGTTTTAGGGAACACAATGCACTCCTCCAGTGAGGCAGTTGGCAACTTACATCCCGCCCATCAGCATAACAGGGCTCCCTGTTCTCCAGGGCCTGTCTTGCCTTTCTGGTTTTTTACACATTTTGTGGATGTCCCTTTTGACCGGTGGGAAGTGATACTTCTTTGTAGTGCAGATTTGCATTGCCCGCTTGCTTGCTTGGCCAAAAAGGGCGTATGCGTTTTCTCCTGAATATATTCAGGAGAAAACGCATACGCCCTTTTTGGCCAAGTACATCATTGTCGAAGTTGTGCCCCTCTTCCTGTGCTTTACAGGCGATTCCAACGTACCTCTTGAAATCTGTTTCCTGCTATTCTGCCTCGCTTTCAAGTCCGCCTCGTTGCCTTCCCTCAACAGATTTTTGGACGATAGTTGGCCTTGATTACTCTGCCAGTTTGTGAATAGCTGTGCCCCTGAGCTCCATTTTTCAACTCGTTTCTTGTGAGCTGAACGCAAGTCCAAACTTTTGGTTCAGGACCTATACTGGTTCCCAGTGGGTGGCTGAGACTTTGGTTAATTCTTCTTCCTGCCGGGAAATTAGTGTGACATGTGCCCATCCAAATGCCTAGCAGCTACTCTCTCATTGGTTCTCCCTCTTCCCTTTCATCCTCTGCCAAATTGGCAACCTGTGCGAACCAGGAGCTTAAAGGGGCTGTCTCTCCAAGTTGGGAGATTGATAGGAAAGCAGTTGGAAAGTCAAACCGGAGCACCAGGAGAGGGGCTCTTCGTTGAGTTTTAGAAACCTGTCGTATTCACAGTGTGTCCATTCTCTAGGTTTCCCGTACACGTTATAGCTGTAGTAATATTCCCTTCAACCTGGAGAGCTGGGACCCATGGAATGGGTGCCATGCATTATTGCTTTAAAGGGTCTGCATTTGCTCACCCAATCTCACCAATCCTCTCAGTCCCAAGTGTCCAGCCTTATGCCACATCCAGCTGTCATTGTAGATAGGGTCATTCCAGGTTGCATCAGAGACCCTGAAGGAATTGTGAAGAATTTCCCTGTTTCTTTGTTCTGTTTTTGAAATTCCTTTTTAGAGTGGGTTTGAGCTGATTCTCGCTGCCATGTTTATGCCAGTCTAGACACACTTGATTCCCTTACGGAGACATATCAATACATAGGTTTTAAGATTCTTACTAGTCAGATCTATTCCTCTGCGGGAAATATGGGGTTTTGAGTCCCTTTCACTGAGGAAGGTGTAGGTCTTGTCTATTCCATAGTTGGTTTTTGGAACGGTACCTGTGCTTATATCAAACTCGGGTTTGATGCATCACCCCACCTCTCCTTCCCCCTTAAGCAGGCATAAGAGTGTTTTCTAAATGTGAGACTCTGTTCTCTTGCCTAACTCAGTTCATGTGTAGCCATGTTTACAGGATCTTCCTAAGTGATATCTTATGATAAGTTTCTTTTCCTGTGTGACTTCTTTCACTTAGAATCATCGTACCTGAATCCACTCATTTTGCTGCTACTGGTCTTATGACATTGATTTCGTGGCTGAGGGATATTCCATCGTACGTAAGTTCCACAATGTTTGGAACCATTTTTATATTTCCTGGGATATTTCAGGTGTACCCAGGTTGAGGTTCTTGTAAGCAGTGCAGCCCTCAATTTGGGGGTGGCTCTGTCTTATGGATTTTCAGTTTTCCCAAGGTATATTCCCTAGACTGGAAGTGCCCTTGGCTCTGTAGCTCTGTTGTTTACTTGTTTTAGGGAACACAATGCACTCCTCCAGTGAGGCAGTTGGCAACTTACATCCCGCCCATCAGCATAACAGGGCTCCCTGTTCTCCAGGGCCTGTCTTGCCTTTCTGGTTTTTTACACATTTTGTGGATGTCCCTTTTGACCGGTGGGAAGTGATACTTCTTTGTAGTGCAGATTTGCATTGCCCGCTTGCTTGCTTGGCCAAAAAGGGCGTATGCGTTTTCTCCTGAATATATTCAGGAGAAAACGCATACGCCCTTTTTGGCCAAGTGCATCATTGTCGAAGTTGTGCCCCTCTTCCTGTGCTTTACAGGCGATTCCAACGTACCTCTTGAAATCTGTTTCCTGCTATTCTGCCTCGCTTTCAAGTCCGCCTCGTTGCCTTCCCTCAACAGATTTTTGGATGATAGTTGGCCTTGAATACTCTGCCAGTTTGTGAATTGCTGTGCCCCTGAGCTCCATTTTTCAACTCGTTTCTTGTGAGCTGAACGCAAGTCCAAACTTTTGGTTCAGGACCTATACTGGTTCCCGGTGGGTGGCTGAGACTTTGGTTAATTCTTCTTCCTGCCGGGAAATTAGAGTGACATGTGCCCATCCAAATGCCTAGCAGCTACTCTCTCATTGGTTCTCCCTCTTCCCTTTCATCCTCTGCCAAATTGGCAACCTGTGCGAACCAGGAGCTTAAAGGGGCTGTCTCTCCAAGTTGGGAGATTGATAGGAAAGCAGTTGGAAAGTCAAACCGGAGCACCAGGAGAGGG
Organism: Mesoplodon mirus; assembly: GCF_964341445.2. NCBI lineage: Eukaryota > Metazoa > Chordata > Mammalia > Artiodactyla > Ziphiidae > Mesoplodon > Mesoplodon mirus. The sequence continues at coordinate 2,624,194 of NW_028295792.1, read as the reverse complement.
GCTCTTCGTTGAGTTTTAGAAACCTGTCGTATTCACAATGTGTCCATTCTCTAGGTTTCCCGTACACGTTATAGCTGTAGTAATATTCCCTTCAACCTGGAGAGCTGGGACCCATGGAATGGGTGCCATGCATTATTGCTTTAAAGGGTCTGCATTTGCTCACCCAATCTCACCAATCCTCTCAGTCCCAAGTGTCCAGCCTTATGCCACATCTAGCTGTCATTGTAGATAGGGTCATTCCAGGTTGCATCAGAGACCCTGAAGGAATTGTAAAGAATTTCCCTGTTTCTTTGTTCTGTTTTTGAAATTCCTTTTTAGAGTGGGTTTGAGCTGATTCTCGCTGCCATGTTTATGCCAGTCTAGACACACTTGATTCCCTTACGGAGACATATCAATACATAGGTTTTAAGATTCTTACTAGTCAGATCTATTCCTCTGCGGGAAATATGGGGTTTTGAGTCCCTTTCACTGAGGAAGGTGTAGGTCTTGTCTATTCCATAGTTGGTTTTTGGAACGGTACCTGTGCTTATATCAAACTCGGGTTTGATGCATCACCCCACCTCTCCTTCCCCCTTAAGCAGGCATAAGAGTGTTTTCTAAATGTGAGACTCTGTTCTCTTGCCTAACTCAGTTCATGTGTAGCCATGTTTACAGGATCTTCCTAAGTGATATCTTATGATAAGTTTCTTTTCCTGTGTGACTTCTTTCACTTAGAATCATCGTACCTGAATCCACTCATTTTGCTGCTACTGGTCTTATGACATTGATTTCGTGGCTGAGGGATATTCCATCGTACGTAAGTTCCACAATGTTTGGAACCATTTTTATATTTCCTGGGATATTTCAGGTGTACCCAGGTTGAGGTTCTTGTAAGCAGTGCAGCCCTCAATTTGGGGGTGGCTCTGTCTTATGGATTTTCAGTTTTCCCAAGGTATATTCCCTAGACTGGAAGTGCCCTTGGCTCTGTAGCTCTGTTGTTTACTTGTTTTAGGGAACACAATGCACTCCTCCAGTGAGGCAGTTGGCAACTTACATCCCGCCCATCAGCATAACAGGGCTCCCTGTTCTCCAGGGCCTGTCTTGCCTTTCTGGTTTTTTACACATTTTGTGGATGTCCCTTTTGACCGGTGGGAAGTGATACTTCTTTGTAGTGCAGATTTGCATTGCCCGCTTGCTTGCTTGGCCAAAAAGGGCGTATGCGTTTTCTCCTGAATATATTCAGGAGAAAACGCATACGCCCTTTTTGGCCAAGTGCATCATTGTCGAAGTTGTGCCCCTCTTCCTGTGCTTTACAGGCGATTCCAACGTACCTCTTGAAATCTGTTTCCTGCTATTCTGCCTCGCTTTCAAGTCCGCCTCGTTGCCTTCCCTCAACAGATTTTTGGATGATAGTTGGCCTTGAATACTCTGCCAGTTTGTGAATTGCTGTGCCCCTGAGCTCCATTTTTCAACTCGTTTCTTGTGAGCTGAACGCAAGTCCAAACTTTTGGTTCAGGACCTATACTGGTTCCCGGTGGGTGGCTGAGACTTTGGTTAATTCTTCTTCCTGCCGGGAAATTAGAGTGACATGTGCCCATCCAAATGCCTAGCAGCTACTCTCTCATTGGTTCTCCCTCTTCCCTTTCATCCTCTGCCAAATTGGCAACCTGTGCGAACCAGGAGCTTAAAGGGGCTGTCTCTCCAAGTTGGGAGATTGATAGGAAAGCAGTTGGAAAGTCAAACCGGAGCACCAGGAGAGGGGCTCTTCATTGAGTTTTAGAAACCTGTCGTATTCACAGTGTGTCCATTCTCTAGGTTTCCCGTACACGTTATAGCTGTAGTAATATTCCCTTCAACCTGGAGAGCTGGGACCCATGGAATGGGTGCCATGCATTATTGCTTTAAAGGGTCTGCATTTGCTCACCCAATCTCACCAATCCTCTCAGTCCCAAGTGTCCAGCCTTATGCCACATCCAGCTGTTATTGTAGATAGGGTCATTCCAGGTTGCATCAGAGACCCTGAAGGAATTTTGAAGAATTTCCCTGTTTCTTTGTTCTGTTTTTGAAATTCCTTTTTAGAGTGGGTTTGAGCTGATTCTCGCTGCCATGTTTATGCCAGTCTAGACACACTTGATTCCCTTACGGAGACATATCAATACATAGGTTTTAAGATTCTTACTAGTCAGATCTATTCCTCTGCGGGAAATATGGGGTTTTGAGTCCCTTTCACTGAGGAAGGTGTAGGTCTTGTCTATTCCATAGTTGGTTTTTGGAACGGTACCTGTGCTTATATCAAACTCGGGTTTGATGCATCACCCCACCTCTCCTTCCCCCTTAAGCAGGCATAAGAGTGTTTTCTAAATGTGAGACTCTGTTCTCTTGCCTAACTCAGTTCATGTGTAGCCATGTTTACAGGATCTTCCTAAGTGATATCTTATGATAAGTTTCTTTTCCTGTGTGACTTCTTTCACTTAGAATCATCGTACCTGAATCCACTCATTTTGCTGCTACTGGTCTTATGACATTGATTTCGTGGCTGAGGGATATTCCATCGTACGTAAGTTCCACAATGTTTGGAACCATTTTAATATTTCTTGGGATATTTCAGGTGTACCCAGGTTGAGGTTCTTGTAAGCAGTGCAGCCCTCAATTTGGGGGTGGCTCTGTCTTATGGATTTTCAGTTTTCCCAAGGTATATTCCCTAGACTGGAAGTGCCCTTGGCTCTGTAGCTCTGTTGTTTACTTGTTTTAGGGAACACAATGCACTCCTCCAGTGAGGCAGTTGGCAACTTACATCCCGCCCATCAGCATAACAAGGCTCCCTGTTCTCCAGGGCCTGTCTTGCCTTTCTGGTTTTTACACATTTTGTGGATGTCCCTTTTGACCGGTGGGAAGTGATACTTCTTTGTAGTGCAGATTTGCATTGCCCGCTTGCTTGCTTGGCCAAAAAGGGCGTATGCGTTTTCTCCTGAACGTTTTCAGGAGAAAACGCATACGCCCTTTTTGGCCAAGTGCATCATTGTCGAAGTTGTGCCCCTCTTCCTGTGCTTTACAGGCGATTCCAACGTACCTCTTGAAATCTGTTTCCTGCTATTCTGCCTCGCTTACAAGTCCGCCTCGTTGCCTTCCCTCAACAGATTTTTGGACGATAGTTGGCCTTGATTACTCTGCCAGTTTGTGAATTGCTGTGCCCCTGAGCTCCATTTTTCAACTCGTTTCTTGTGAGCTGAACGCAAGTCCAAACTTTTGGTTCAGGACCTATACTGGTTCCCGGTGGGTGGCTGAGACTTTGGTTAATTCTTCTTCCTGCCGGGAAATTAGAGTGACATGTGCCCATCCAAATGCCTAGCAGCTACTCTCTCATTGGTTCTCCCTCTTCCCTTTCATCCTCTGCCAAATTGGCAACCTGTGCGAACCAGGAGCTTAAAGGGGCTGTCTCTCCAAGTTGGGAGATTGATAGGAAAGCAGTTGGAAAGTCAAACCGGAGCACCAGGAGAGGGGCTCTTCGATGAGTTTTAGAAACCTGTCGTATTCACAGTGTGTCCATTCTCTAGGTTCCCCGTACACGTTATAGCTGTGGTAATATTCCCTTCAACCTGGAGAGCTGGGACCCATGGAATGGGTGCCATGCATTATTGCTTTAAAGGGTCTGCATTTGCTCACCCAATCTCACCAATCCTCTCAGTCCCAAGTGTCCAGCCTTATGCCACATCCAGCTGTCATTGTAGATAGGGTCATTCCAGGTTGCATCAGAGACCCTGAAGGAATTGTGAAGAATTTCCCTGTTTCTTTGTTCTGTTTTTGAAATTCCTTTTTAGAGTGGGTTTGAGCTGATTCTCGCTGCCCTGTTTATGCCAGTCTAGACACACTTGATTCCCTTACGGAGACATATCAATACATAGGTTTTAAGATTCTTACTAGTCAGATCTATTCCTCTGCGGGAAATATGGGGTTTTGAGTCCCTTTCACTGAGGAAGGTGTAGGTCTTGTCTATTCCATAGTTGGTTTTTGGAACGGTACCTGTGCTTATATCAAACTCGGGTTTGATGCATCACCCCACCTCTCCTTCCCCCTTAAGCAGGCATAAGAGTGTTTTCTAAATGTGAGACTCTGTTCTCTTGCCTAACTCAGTTCATGTGTAGCCATGTTTACAGGATCTTCCTAAGTGATATCTTATGATAAGTTTCTTTTCCTGTGTGACTTCTTTCACTTAGAATCATCGTACCTGAATCCACTCATTTTGCTGCTACTGGTCTTATGACATTGATTTCGTGGCTGAGGGATATTCCATCGTACGTAAGTTCCACAATGTTTGGAACCATTTTTATATTTCCTGGGATATTTCAGGTGTACCCAGGTTGAGGTTCTTGTAAGCAGTGCAGCCCTCAATTTGGGGGTGGCTCTGTCTTATGGATTTTGAGTTTTCCCAAGGTATATTCCCTAGACTGGAAGTGCCCTTGGCTCTGTAGCTCTGTTGTTTACTTGTTTTAGGGAACACAATGCACTCCTCCAGTGAGGCAGTTGGCAACTTACATCCCGCCCATCAGCATAACAGGGCTCCCTGTTCTCCAGGGCCTGTCTTGCCTTTCTGGTTTTTTACACATTTTGTGGATGTCCCTTTTGACCGGTGGGAAGTGATACTTCTTTGTAGTGCAGATTTGCATTGCCCGCTTGCTTGCTTGGCCAAAAAGGGCGTATGCGTTTTCTCCTGAATATATTCAGGAGAAAACGCATACGCCCTTTTTGGCCAAGTGCATCATTGTCGAAGTTGTGCCCCTCTTCCTGTGCTTTACAGGCGATTCCAACGTACCTCTTGAAATCTGTTTCCTGCTATTCTGCCTCGCTTTCAAGTCCGCCTCGTTGCCTTCCCTCAACAGATTTTTGGACGATAGTTGGCCTTGATTACTCTGCCAGTCTGTGAATTGCTGTGCCCCTGAGCTCCATTTTTCAACTCGTTTCTTGTGAGCTGAACGCAAGTCCAAACTTTTGGTTCAGGACCTATACTGGTTCCCGGTGGGTGGCTGAGACTTTGGTTAATTCTTCTTCCTGCCGGGAAATTAGAGTGACATGTGCCCATCCAAATGCCTAGCAGCTACTCTCTCATTGGTTCTCCCTCTTCCCTTTCATCCTCTGCCAAATTGGCAACCTGTGTGAACCAGGAGCTTAAAGGGGCTGTCTCTCCAAGTTGGGAGATTGATAGGAAAGCAGTTGGAAAGTCAAACCGGAGCACCAGGAGAGGGGCTCTTCGATGAGTTTTAGAAACCTGTCGTATTCACAGTGTGTCCATTCTCTAGGTTTCCCGTACACGTTATAGCTGTAGTAATATTCCCTTCAACCTGGAGAGCTGGGACCCATGGAATGGGTGCCATGCATTATTGCTTTAAAGGGTCTGCATTTGCTCACCCAATCTCACCAATCCTCTCAGTCCCAAGTGTCCAGCCTTATGCCACATCCAGCTGTCATTGTAGATAGGGTCATTCCAGGTTGCATCAGAGACCCTGAAGGAATTGTGAAGAATTTCCCTGTTTGTTTGTTCTGTTTTTGAAATTCCTTTTTAGAGTGGGTTTGAGCTGATTCTCGCTGCCCTGTTTATGCCAGTCTAGACACACTTGATTCCCTTACGGAGACATATCAATACATAGGTTTTAAGATTCTTACTAGTCAGATCTATTCCTCTGCGGGAAATATGGGGTTTTGAGTCCCTTTCACTGAGGAAGGTGTAGGTCTTGTCTATTCCATAGTTGGTTTTTGGAACGGTACCTGTGCTTATATCAAACTCGGGGTTGATGCATCACCCCACCTCTCCTTCCCCCTTAAGCAGGCATAAGAGTGTTTTCTAAATGTGAGACTCTGTTCTCTTGCCTAACTCAGTTCATGTGTAGCCATGTTTACAGGATCTTCCTAAGTGATATCTTATGATAAGTTTCTTTTCCTGTGTGACTTCTTTCACTTAGAATCATCGTACCTGAATCCACTCATTTTGCTGCTACTGGTCTTATGACATTGATTTCGTGGCTGAGGGATATTCCATCGTACGTAAGTTCCACAATGTTTGGAACCATTTTTATATTTCCTGGGATATTTCAGGTGTACCCAGGTTGAGGTTCTTGTAAGCAGTGCAGCCCTCAATTTGGGGGTGGCTCTGTCTTATGGATTTTCAGTTTTCCCAAGGTATATTCCCTAGACTGGAAGTGCCCTTGGCTCTGTAGCTCTGTTGTTTACTTGTTTTAGGGAACACAATGCACTCCTCCAGTGAGGCAGTTGGCAACTTACATCCCGCCCATCAGCATAACAGGGCTCCCTGTTCTCCAGGGCCTGTCTTGCCTTTCTGGTTTTTTACACATTTTGTGGATGTCCCTTTTGACCGGTGGGAAGTGATACTTCTTTGTAGTGCAGATTTGCATTGCCCGCTTGCTTGCTTGGCCAAAAAGGGCGTATGCGTTTTCTCCTGAATATATTCAGGAGAAAACGCATACGCCCTTTTTGGCCAAGTGCATCATTGTCGAAGTTGTGCCCCTCTTCCTGTGCTTTACAGGCGATTCCAACGTACCTCTTGAAATCTGTTTCCTGCTATTCTGCCTCGCTTTCAAGTCCGCCTCGTTGCCTTCCCTCAACAGATTTTTGGACGATAGTTGGCCTTGATTACTCTGCCAGTTTGTGAATTGCTGTGCCCCTGAGCTCCATTTTTCAACTCGTTGTTTTGTGAGCTGAACGCAAGTCCAAACTTTTGGTTCAGGACCTATACTGGTTCCCGGTGGGTGGCTGAGACTTTGGTTAATTCTTCTTCCTGCCGGGAAATTAGAGTGACATGTGCCCATCCAAATGCCTAGCAGCTACTCTCTCCTTGGTTCTCCCTCTTCCCTTTCATCCTCTGCCAAATTGGCAACCTGTGCGAACCAGGAGCTTAAAGGGGCTGTCTCTCCAAGTTGGGAGATTGAGAGGAAAGCAGTTGGAAAGTCAAACCGGAGCACCAGGAGAGGGGCTCTTCGTTGAGTTTTAGAAACCTGTCGTATTCACAGTGTGTCCATTCTCTAGGTTTCCCGTACACGTTATAGCTGTAGTAATATTCCCTTCAACCTGGAGAGCTGGGACCCATGGAATGGGTGCCATGCATTATTGCTTTAAAGGGTCTGCATTTGCTCACCCAATCTCACCAATCCTCTCAGTCCCAAGTGTCCAGCCTTATGCCACATCCAGCTGTCATTGTAGATAGGGTCATTCCAGGTTGCATCAGAGACCCTGAAGGAATTTTGAAGAATTTCCCTGTTTCTTTGTTCTGTTTTTGAAATTCCTTTTTAGAGTTGGTTTGAGCTGATTCTCGCTGCCATGTTTATGCCAGTCTAGACACACTTGATTCCCTTATGGAGACATATCAGTACATAGGTTTTAAGATTCTTACTAGTCAGATCTATTCCTCTACGGGAAATATGGGGTTTTGAGTCCCTTTCACTGAGGAAGGTGTAGGTCTTGTCTATTCCATAGTTGGAGTTTGGAACGGTACCTGTGCTTATATCAAACTCGGGTTTGATGCATCACCCCACCTCTCCTTCCCCCTTAAGCAGGCATAAGAGTGTTTTCTAAATGTGAGACTCTGTTCTCTTGCCTAACTCAGTTCATGTGTAGCCATGTTTACAGGATCTTCCTAAGTGATATCTTATGATAAGTTTCTTTTCCTGTGTGACTTATTTCACTTAGAATCATCGTACCTGAATCCACTCATTTTGCTGCTACTGGTCTTATGACATTGATTTCGTGGCTGAGGGATATTCCATCGTACGTAAGTTCCACAATGTTTGGAACCATTTTTATATTTCCTGGGATATTTCAGGTGTACCCAGGTTGAGATTCTTGTAAGCAGTGAAGCCCTCAATTTGGGGGTGGCTCTGTCTTATGGATTTTCAGTTTTCCCAAGGTATATTCCCTAGACTGGAAGTGCCCTTGGCTCTGTAGCTCTGTTGTTTACTTGTTTTAGGGAACACAATGCACTCCTCCAGTGAGGCAGTTGGCAACTTACATCCCGCCCATCAGCATAACAGGGCTCCCTGTTCTCCAGGGCCTGTCTTGCCTTTCTGGTTTTTTACACATTTTGTGGATGTCCCTTTTTTTTTTTTTTTTTTTTTTTTTTTTTGCGGTATGCGAGCCTCTCACTGTCGTGGCCTCCCCCGTTGCGGAGCACAGGCTCCGGATGCGCAGGCCCAGCGGCCATGGCTCACGGGCCCAGCCGCTCCGTGGCATATGGGATCCTCCCAGACCGGGGCACGAACCCGTATCCCCTGCATCGGCAGGCGGAATCTCAACCACTGCGCCACCAGGGAGGCCCGGATGTCCCTTTTGACCGGTGGGAAGTGATACTTCTTTGTAGTGCAGATTTGCATTGCCCGCTTGCTTGCTTGGCCAAAAAGGGCGTATGCGTTTTCTCCTGAATATATTCAGGAGAAAACGCATACGCCCTTTTTGGCCAAGTGCATCATTGTCGAAGTTGTGCCCCTCTTCCTGTGCTTTACAGGCGATTCCAACGTACCTCTTGAAATCTGTTTCCTGCTATTCTGCCTCGCTTTCAAGTCCGCCTCGTTGCCTTCCCTCAACAGATTTTTGGACGATAGTTGGCCTTGATTACTCTGCCAGTTTGTGAATTGCTGTGCCCCTGAGCTCCATTTTTCAACTCGTTGTTTTGTGAGCTGAACGCAAGTCCAAACTTTTGGTTCAGGACCTATACTGGTTCCCGGTGGGTGGCTGAGACTTTGGTTAATTCTTCTTCCTGCCGGGAAATTAGAGTGACATGTGCCCATCCAAATGCCTAGCAGCTACTCTCTCCTTGGTTCTCCCTCTTCCCTTTCATCCTCTGCCAAATTGGCAACCTGTGCGAACCAGGAGCTTAAAGGGGCTGTCTCTCCAAGTTGGGAGATTGAGAGGAAAGCAGTTGGAAAGTCAAACCGGAGCACCAGGAGAGGGGCTCTTCGTTGAGTTTTAGAAACCTGTCGTATTCACAGTGTGTCCATTCTCTAGGTTTCCCGTACACGTTATAGCTGTAGTAATATTCCCTTCAACCTGGAGAGCTGGGACCCATGGAATGGGTGCCATGCATTATTGCTTTAAAGGGTCTGCATTTGCTCACCCAATCTCACCAATCCTCTCAGTCCCAAGTGTCCAGCCTTATGCCACATCCAGCTGTCATTGTAGATAGGGTCATTCCAGGTTGCATCAGAGACCCTGAAGGAATTTTGAAGAATTTCCCTGTTTCTTTGTTCTGTTTTTGAAATTCCTTTTTAGAGTGGGTTTGAGCTGATTCTCGCTGCCATGTTTATGCCAGTCTAGACACACTTGATTCCCTTATGGAGACATATCAGTACATAGGTTTTAAGATTCTTACTAGTCAGATCTATTCCTCTACGGGAAATATGGGGTTTTGAGTCCCTTTCACTGAGGAAGGTGTAGGTCTTGTCTATTCCATAGTTGGAGTTTGGAACGGTACCTGTGCTTATATCAAACTCGGGTTTGATGCATCACCCCACCTCTCCTTCCCCCTTAAGCAGGCATAAGAGTGTTTTCTAAATGTGAGACTCTGTTCTCTTGCCTAACTCAGTTCATGTGTAGCCATGTTTACAGGATCTTCCTAAGTGATATCTTATGATAAGTTTCTTTTCCTGTGTGACTTATTTCACTTAGAATCATCGTACCTGAATCCACTCATTTTGCTGCTACTGGTCTTATGACATTGATTTCGTGGCTGAGGGATATTCCATCGTACGTAAGTTCCACAATGTTTGGAACCATTTTTATATTTCCTGGGATATTTCAGGTGTACCCAGGTTGAGATTCTTGTAAGCAGTGAAGCCCTCAATTTGGGGGTGGCTCTGTCTTATGGATTTTCAGTTTTCCCAAGGTATATTCCCTAGACTGGAAGTGCCCTTGGCTCTGTAGCTCTGTTGTTTACTTGTTTTAGGGAACACAATGCACTCCTCCAGTGAGGCAGTTGGCAACTTACATCCCGCCCATCAGCATAACAGGGCTCCCTGTTCTCCAGGGCCTGTCTTGCCTTTCTGGTTTTTTACACATTTTGTGGATGTCCCTTTTTTTTTTTTTTTTTTTTTTTTTTTTTGCGGTATGCGAGCCTCTCATTGTCGTGGCCTCCCCCGTTGCGGAGCACAGGCTCCGGATGCGCAGGCCCAGCGGCCATGGCTCACGGGCCCAGCCGCTCCGTGGCATATGGGATCCTCCCAGACCGGGGCACGAACCCGTATCCCCTGCATCGGCAGGCGGAATCTCAACCACTGCGCCACCAGGGAGGCCCGGATGTCCCTTTTGACCGGTGGGAAGTGATACTTCTTTGTAGTGCAGATTTGCATTGCCCGCTTGCTTGCTTGGCCAAAAAGGGCGTATGCGTTTTCTCCTGAATATATTCAGGAGAAAACGCATACGCCCTTTTTGGCCAAGTGCATCATTGTCGAAGTTGTGCCCCTCTTCCTGTGCTTTACAGGCGATTCCAACGTACCTCTTGAAATCTGTTTCCTGCTATTCTGCCTCGCTTTCAAGTCCGCCTCGTTGCCTTCCCTCAACAGATTTTTGGACGATAGTTGGCCTTGATTACTCTGCCAGTCTGTGAATTGCTGTGCCCCTGAGCTCCATTTTTCAACTCGTTTCTTGTGAGCTGAACGCAAGTCCAAACTTTTGGTTCAGGACCTATACTGGTTCCCGGTGGGTGGCTGAGACTTTGGTTAATTCTTCTTCCTGCCGGGAAATTAGAGTGACATGTGCGCATCCAAATGCCTAGCAGCTACTCTCTCATTGGTTCTCCCTCTTCCCTTTCATCCTCTGCCAAATTGGCAACCTGTGCGAACCAGGAGCTTAAAGGGGCTGTCTCTCCAAGTTGGGAGATTGATAGGAAAGCAGTTGGAAAGTCAAACCGGAGCACCAGGAGAGGGGCTCTTCGTTGAGTTTTAGAAACCTGTCGTATTCACAGTGTGTCCATTCTCTAGGTTTCCCGTACACGTTATAGCTGTAGTAATATTCCCTTCAACCTGGAGAGCTGGGACCCATGGAATGGGTGCCATGCATTATTGCTTTAAAGGGTCTGCATTTGCTCACCCAATCTCACCAATCCTCTCAGTCCCAAGTGTCCAGCCTTATGCCACATCCAGCTGTCATTGTAGATAGGGTCATTCCAGGTTGCATCAGAGACCCTGAAGGAATTGTAAAGAATTTCCCTGTTTCTTTGTTCTGTATTTGAAATTCCTTTTTAGAGTGGGTTTGAGCTGATTCTCGCTGCCATGTTTATGCCAGTCTAGACACACTTGATTCCCTTACGGAGACATATCAACACATAGGTTTTAAGATTCTTACTAGTCAGATCTATTCCTCTGCGGGAAATATGGGGTTTTGAGTCCCTTTCACTGAGGAAGGTGTAGGTCTTGTCTATTCCATAGTTGGTTTTTGGAACGGTACCTGTGCTTATATCAAACTCGGGTTTGATGCATCACCCCACCTCTCCTTCCCCCTTAAGCAGGCATAAGAGTGTTTTCTAAATGTGAGACTCTGTTCTCTTGCCTAACTCAGTTCATGTGTAGCCATGTTTACAGGATCTTCCTAAGTGATATCTTATGATAAGTTTCTTTTCCTGTGTGACTTCTTTCACTTAGAATCATCGTACCTGAATCCACTCATTTTGCTGCTACTGGTCTTATGACATTGATTTCGTGGCTGAGGGATATTCCATCGCACGTAAGTTCCACAATGTTTGGAACCATTTTTATATTTCCTGGGATATTTCAGGTGTACCCAGGTTGAGGTTCTTGTAAGCAGTGCAGCCCTCAATTTGGGGGTGGCTCTGTCTTATGGATTTTCAGTTTTCCCAAGGTATATTCCCTAGACTGGAAGTGCCCTTGGCTCTGTAGCTCTGTTGTTTACTTGTTTTAGGGAACACAATGCACTCCTCCAGTGAGGCAGTTGGCAACTTACATCCCCCCCATCAGCATAACAAGGCTCCCTGTTCTCCAGGGCCTGTCTTGCCTTTCTGGTTTTTACACATTTTGTGGATGTCCCTTTTGACTGGTGGGAAGTGATACTTCTTTCTAGTGCAGATTTGCATTGCCCGCTTGCTTGCTTGGCCAAAAAGGGCGTATGCGTTTTCTCCTGAATATATTCAGGAGAAAACGCATACGCCCTTTTTGGCCAAGTGCATCATTGTCGAAGTTGTGCCCCTCTTCCTGTGCTTTACAGGTGATTCCAACCTACCTCTTGAAATTTGTTTCCTGCTATTCTGCCTCGCTTTCAAGTCCGCCTCGTTGCCTTCCCTCCACAGATTTTTGGACGATAGTTGGCCTTGATTACTCTGCCAGTTTGTGAATTGCTGTGCCCCTGAGCTCCATTTTTCAACTCGTTTCTTGTGAGCTGAACGCAAGTCCAAACTTTTGGTTCAGGACCTATACTGGTTCCCGGTGGGTGGCTGAGACTTTGGTTAATTCTTCTTCCTGCCGGGAAATTAGAGTGACATGTGCGCATCCAAATGCCTAGCAGCTACTCTCTCATTGGTTCTCCCTCTTCCCTTTCATCCTCTGCCAAATTGGCAACCTGTGCGAACCAGGAGCTTAAAGGGGCTGTCTCTCCAAGTTGGGAGATTGATAGGAAAGCAGTTGGAAAGTCAAACCGGAGCACCAGGAGAGGGGCTCTTCGTTGAGTTTTAGAAACCTGTCGTATTCACAGTGTGTCCATTCTCTAGGTTTCCCGTACACGTTATAGCTGTAGTAATATTCCCTTCAACCTGGAGAGCTGGGACCCATGGAATGGGTGCCATGCATTATTGCTTTAAAGGGTCTGCATTTGCTCACCCAATCTCACCAATCCTCTCAGTCCCAAGTGTCCAGCCTTATGCCACATCCAGCTGTCATTGTAGATAGGGTCATTCCAGGTTGCATCAGAGACCCTGAAGGAATTGTGAAGAATTTCCCTGTTTCTTTGTTCTGTTTTTGAAATTCCTTTTTAGAGTGGGTTTGAGCTGATTCTCGCTGCCCTGTTTATGCCAGTCTAGACACACTTGATTCCCTTACGGAGACATATCAATACATAGGTTTTAAGATTCTTACTAGTCAGATCTATTCCTCTGTGGGAAATATGGGGTTTTGAGTCCCTTTCACTGAGGAAGGTGTAGGTCTTGTCTATTCCATAGTTGGTTTTTGGAACGGTACCTGTGCTTATATCAAACTCGGGTTTGATGCATCACCCCACCTCTCCTTCCCCCTTAAGCAGGCATAAGAGTGTTTTCTAAATGCGAGACTCTGTTCTCTTGCCTAACTCAGTTCATGTGTAGCCATGTTTACAGGATCTTCCTAAGTGATATCTTATGATAAGTTTCTTTTCCTGTGTGACTTCTTTCACTTAGAATCATCGTACCTGAATCCACTCATTTTGCTGCTACTGGTCTTATGACATTGATTTCGTGGCTGAGGGATATTCCATCGTACGTAAGTTCCACAATGTTTGGAACCATTTTTATATTTCTTGGGATATTTCAGGTGTACCCAGGTTGAGGTTCTTGTAAGCAGTGCAGCCCTCAAATTGGGGGTGGCTCTGTCTTATGGATTTTCAGTTTTCCCAAGGTATATTCCCTAGACTGGAAGTGCCCTTGGCTCTGTAGCTCTGTTGATTACTTGTTTTAGGGAACACAATGCACTCCTCCAGTGAGGCAGTTGGCAACTTACATCCCCCCCATCAGCATAACAAGGCTCCCTGTTCTCCAGGGCCTGTCTTGCCTTTCTGGTTTTTACACATTTTGTGGATGTCCCTTTTGACCGGTGGGAAGTGATACTTCTTTGTAGTGCAGATTTGCATTGCCCGCTTGCTTGCTTGGCCAAAAAGGGCGTATGTGTTTTCTCCTGAATATATTCAGGAGAAAACGCATACGCCCTTTTTGGCCAAGTGCATCATTGTCGAAGTTGTGCCCCTCTTCCTGTGCTTTACAGGTGATTCCAACCTACCTCTTGAAATCTGTTTCCTGCTATTCTGCCTCGCTTTCAAGTCCGCCTCGTTGCCTTCCCTCCACAGATTTTTGGACGATAGTTGGCCTTGATTACTCTGCCAGTTTGTGAATTGCTGTGCCCCTGAGCTCCATTTTTCAACTCGTTTCTTGTGAGCTGAACGCAAGTCCAAACTTTTGGTTCAGGACCTATACTGGTTCCCGGTGGGTGGCTGAGACTTTGGTTAATTCTTCTTCCTGCCGGGAAATTAGAGTGACATGTGCGCATCCAAATGCCTAGCAGCTACTCTCTCATTGGTTCTCCCTCTTCCCTTTCATCCTCTGCCAAATTGGCAACCTGTGCGAACCAGGAGCTTAAAGGGGCTGTCTCTCCAAGTTGGGAGATTGATAGGAAAGCAGTTGGAAAGTCAAACCGGAGCACCAGGAGAGGGGCTCTTCGTTGAGTTTTAGAAACCTGTCGTATTCACAGTGTGTCCATTCTCTAGGTTTCCCGTACACGTTATAGCTGTAGTAATATTCCCTTCAACCTGGAGAGCTGGGACCCATGGAATGGGTGCCATGCATTATTGCTTTAAAGGGTCTGCATTTGCTCACCCAATCTCACCAATCCTCTCAGTCCCAAGTGTCCAGCCTTATGCCACATCCAGCTGTCATTGTAGATAGGGTCATTCCAGGTTGCATCAGAGACCCTGAAGGAATTGTGAAGAATTTCCCTGTTTCTTTGTTCTGTTTTTGAAATTCCTTTTTAGAGTGGGTTTGAGCTGATTCTCGCTGCCCTGTTTATGCCAGTCTAGACACACTTGATTCCCTTACGGAGACATATCAATACATAGGTTTTAAGATTCTTACTAGTCAGATCTATTCCTCTGCGGGAAATATGGGGTTTTGAGTCCCTTTCACTGAGGAAGGTGTAGGTCTTGTCTATTCCATAGTTGGTTTTTGGAACGGTACCTGTGCTTATATCAAACTCGGGTTTGATGCATCACCCCACCTCTCCTTCCCCCTTAAGCAGGCATAAGAGTGTTTTCTAAATGTGAGACTCTGTTCTCTTGCCTAACTCAGTTCATGTGTAGCCATGTTTACAGGATCTTCCTAAGTGATATCTTATGATAAGTTTCTTTTCCTGTGTGACTTCTTTCACTTAGAATCATCGTACCTGAATCCACTCATTTTGCTGCTACTGGTCTTATGACATTGATTTCGTGGCTGAGGGATATTCCATCGTACGTAAGTTCCACAATGTTTGGAACCATTTTTATATTTCCTGGGATATTTCAGGTGTACCCAGGTTGAGGTTCTTGTAAGCAGTGCAGCCCTCAATTTGGGGGTGGCTCTGTCTTATGGATTTTCAGTTTTCCCAAGGTATATTCCCTAGACTGGAAGTGCCCTTGGCTCTGTAGCTCTGTTGTTTACTTGTTTTAGGGAACACAATGCACTCCTCCAGTGAGGCAGTTGGCAACTTACATCCCGCCCATCAGCATAACAGGGCTCCCTGTTCTCCAGGGCCTGTCTTGCCTTTCTGGTTTTTTACACATTTTGTGGATGTCCCTTTTGACCGGTGGGAAGTGATACTTCTTTGTAGTGCAGATTTGCATTGCCCGCTTGCTTGCTTGGCCAAAAAGGGCGTATGCGTTTTCTCCTGAATATATTCAGGAGAAAACGCATACGCCCTTTTTGGCCAAGTGCATCATTGTCGAAGTTGTGCCCCTCTTCCTGTGCTTTACAGGCGATTCCAACGTACCTCTTGAAATCTGTTTCCTGCTATTCTGCCTCGCTTTCAAGTCCGCCTCGTTGCCTTCCCTCAACAGATTTTTGGACGATAGTTGGCCTTGATTACTCTGCCAGTTTGTGAATTGCTGTGCCCCTGAGCTCCATTTTTCAACTCGTCTCTTGTGAGCTGAACGCAAGTCCAAACTTTTGGTTCAGGACCTATACTGGTTCCCGGTGGGTGGCTGAGACTTTGGTTAATTCTTCTTCCTGCCGGGAAATTAGAGTGACATGTGCCCATCCAAATGCCTAGCAGCTACTCTCTCATTGGTTCTCCCTCTTCCCTTTCATCCTCTGCCAAATTGGCAACCTGTGCGAACCAGGAGCTTAAAGGGGCTGTCTCTCCAAGTTGGGAGATTGATAGGAAAGCAGTTGGAAAGTCAAACCGGAGCACCAGGAGAGGGGCTCTTCGATGAGTTTTAGAAACCTGTCGTATTCACAGTGTGTCCATTCTCTAGGTTTCCCGTACACGTTATAGCTGTAGTAATATTCCCTTCAACCTGGAGAGCTGGGACCCATGGAATGGGTGCCATGCATTATTGCTTTAAAGGGTCTGCATTTGCTCACCCAATCTCACCAATCCTCTCAGTCCCAAGTGTCCAGCCTTATGCCACATCCAGCTGTCATTGTAGATAGGGTCATTCCAGGTTGCATCAGAGACCCTGAAGGAATTGTGAAGAATTTCCCTGTTTCTTTGTTCTGTTTTTGAAATTCCTTTTTAGAGTGGGTTTGAGCTGATTCTCGCTGCCCTGTTTATGCCAGTCTAGACACACTTGATTCCCTTATGGAGACATATCAATACATAGGTTTTAAGATTCTTACTAGTCAGATCTATTCCTCTGCGGGAAATATGGGGTTTTGAGTCCCTTTCACTGAGGAAGGTGTAGGTCTTGTCTATTCCATAGTTGGTTTTTGGAACGGTACCTGTGCTTATATCAAACTCGGGTTTGATGCATCACCCCACCTCTCCTTCCCCCTTAAGCAGGCATAAGAGTGTTTTCTAAATGTGAGACTCTGTTCTCTTGCCTAACTCAGTTCATGTGTAGCCATGTTTACAGGATCTTCCTAAGTGATATCTTATGATAAGTTTCTTTTCCTGTGTGACTTCTTTCACTTAGAATCATCGTACCTGAATCCACTCATTTTGCTGCTACTGGTCTTATGACATTGATTTCGTGGCTGAGGGATATTCCATCGCACGTAAGTTCCACAATGTTTGGAACCATTTTTATATTTCCTGGGATATTTCAGGTGTACCCAGGTTGAGGTTCTTGTAAGCAGTGCAGCCCTCAATTTGGGGGTGGCTCTGTCTTATGGATTTTCAGTTTTCCCAAGGTATATTCCCTAGACTGGAAGTGCCCTTGGCTCTGTAGCTCTGTTGTTTACTTGTTTTAGGGAACACAATGCACTCCTCCAGTGAGGCAGTTGGCAACTTACATCCCCCCCATCAGCATAACAAGGCTCCCTGTTCTCCAGGGCCTGTCTTGCCTTTCTGGTTTTTACACATTTTGTGGATGTCCCTTTTGACTGGTGGGAAGTGATACTTCTTTCTAGTGCAGATTTGCATTGCCCGCTTGCTTGCTTGGCCAAAAAGGGCGTATGCGTTTTCTCCTGAATATATTCAGGAGAAAACGCATACGCCCTTTTTGGCCAAGTGCATCATTGTCGAAGTTGTGCCCCTCTTCCTGTGCTTTACAGGTGATTCCAACCTACCTCTTGAAATCTGTTTCCTGCTATTCTGCCTCGCTTTCAAGTCCGCCTCGTTGCCTTCCCTCCACAGATTTTTGGACGATAGTTGGCCTTGATTACTCTGCCAGTTTGTGAATTGCTGTGCCCCTGAGCTCCATTTTTCAACTCGTTTCTTGTGAGCTGAACGCAAGTCCAAACTTTTGGTTCAGGACCTATACTGGTTCCCGGTGGGTGGCTGAGACTTTGGTTAATTCTTCTTCCTGCCGGGAAATTAGAGTGACATGTGCGCATCCAAATGCCTAGCAGCTACTCTCTCATTGGTTCTCCCTCTTCCCTTTCATCCTCTGCCAAATTGGCAACCTGTGCGAACCAGGAGCTTAAAGGGGCTGTCTCTCCAAGTTGGGAGATTGATAGGAAAGCAGTTGGAAAGTCAAACCGGAGCACCAGGAGAGGGGCTCTTCGTTGAGTTTTAGAAACCTGTCGTATTCACAGTGTGTCCATTCTCTAGGTTTCCCGTACACGTTATAGCTGTAGTAATATTCCCTTCAACCTGGAGAGCTGGGACCCATGGAATGGGTGCCATGCATTATTGCTTTAAAGGGTCTGCATTTGCTCACCCAATCTCACCAATCCTCTCAGTCCCAAGTGTCCAGCCTTATGCCACATCCAGCTGTCATTGTAGATAGGGTCATTCCAGGTTGCATCAGAGACCCTGAAGGAATTGTGAAGAATTTCCCTGTTTCTTTGTTCTGTTTTTGAAATTCCTTTTTAGAGTGGGTTTGAGCTGATTCTCGCTGCCCTGTTTATGCCAGTCTAGACACACTTGATTCCCTTACGGAGACATATCAATACATAGGTTTTAAGATTCTTACTAGTCAGATCTATTCCTCTGCAGGAAATATGGGGTTTTGAGTCCCTTTCACTGAGGAAGGTGTAGGTCTTGTCTATTCCATAGTTGGTTTTTGGAACGGTACCTGTGCTTATATCAAACTCGGGTTTGATGCATCACCCCACCACTCCTTCCCACTTAAGCAGGCATAAGAGTGTTTTCTAAATGCGAGACTCTGTTCTCTTGCCTAACTCAGTTCATGTGTAGCCATGTTTACAGGATCTTCCTAAGTGATATCTTATGATAAGTTTCTTTTCCTGTGTGACTTCTTTCACTTAGAATCATCGTACCTGAATCCACTCATTTTGCTGCTACAGGTCTTATGACATTGATTTCGTGGCTGAGGGATATTCCATCGTACGTAAGTTCCACAATGTTTGGAACCATTTTTATATTTCTTGGGATATTTCAGGTGTACCCAGGTTGAGGTTCTTGTAAGCAGTGCAGCCCTCAAATTGGGGGTGGCTCTGTCTTATGGATTTTCAGTTTTCCCAAGGTATATTCCCTAGACTGGAAGTGCCCTTGGCTCTGTAGCTCTGTTGTTTACTTGTTTTAGGGAACACAATGCACTCCTCCAGTGAGGCAGTTGGCAACTTACATCCCCCCCATCAGCATAACAAGGCTCCCTGTTCTCCAGGGCCTGTCTTGCCTTTCTGGTTTTTACACATTTTGTGGATGTCCCTTTTGACCGGTGGGAAGTGATACTTCTTTGTAGTGCAGATTTGCATTGCCCGCTTGCTTGCTTGGCCAAAAAGGGCGTATGTGTTTTCTCCTGAATATATTCAGGAGAAAACGCATACGCCCTTTTTGGCCAAGTGCATCATTGTCGAAGTTGTGCCCCTCTTCCTGTGCTTTACAGGCGATTCCAACGTACCTCTTGAAATCTGTTTCCTGCTATTCTGCCTCGCTTTCAAGTCCGCCTCGTTGCCTTCCCTCAACAGATTTTTGGACGATAGTTGGCCTTGATTACTCTGCCAGTTTGTGAATTGCTGTGCCCCTGAGCTCCATTTTTCAACTCGTTTCTTGTGAGCTGAACGCAAGTCCAAACTTTTGGTTCAGGACCTATACTGGTTCCCGGTGGGTGGCTGAGACTTTGGTTAATTCTTCTTCCTGCCGGGAAATTAGAGTGACATGTGCCCATCCAAATGCCTAGCAGCTACTCTCTCCTTGGTTCTCCCTCTTCCCTTTCATCCTCTGCCAAATTGGCAACCTGTGCGAACCAGGAGCTTAAAGGGGCTGTCTCTCCAAGTTGGGAGATTGAGAGGAAAGCAGTTGGAAAGTCAAACCGGAGCACCAGGAGAGGGGCTCTTCGTTGAGTTTTAGAAACCTGTCGTATTCACAGTGTGTCCATTCTCTAGGTTTCCCGTACACGTTATAGCTGTAGTAATATTCCCTTCAACCTGGAGAGCTGGGACCCATGGAATGGGTGCCATGCATTATTGCTTTAAAGGGTCTGCATTTGCTCACCCAATCTCACCAATCCTCTCAGTCCCAAGTGTCCAGCCTTATGCCACATCCAGCTGTCATTGTAGATAGGGTCATTCCAGGTTGCATCAGAGACCCTGAAGGAATTTTGAAGAATTTCCCTGTTTCTTTGTTCTGTTTTTGAAATTCCTTTTTAGAGTGGGTTTGAGCTGATTCTCGCTGCCATGTTTATGCCAGTCTAGACACACTTGATTCCCTTACGGAGACATATCAGTACATAGGTTTTAAGATTCTTACTAGTCAGATCTATTCCTCTGCGGGAAATATGGGGTTTTGAGTCCCTTTCACTGAGGAAGGTGTAGGTCTTGTCTATTCCATAGTTGGAGTTTGGAACGGTACCTGTGCTTATATCAAACTCGGGTTTGATGCATCACCCCACCTCTCCTTCCCCCTTAAGCAGGCATAAGAGTGTTTTCTAAATGCGAGACTCTGTTCTCTTGCCTAACTCAGTTCATGTGTAGCCATGTTTACAGGATCTTCCTAAGTGATATCTTATGATAAGTTTCTTTTCCTGTGTGACTTCTTTCACTTAGAATCATCGTACCTGAATCCACTCATTTTGCTGCTACTGGTCTTATGACATTGATTTCGTGGCTGAGGGATATTCCATCGTACGTAAGTTCCACAATGTTTGGAACCATTTTTATATTTCTTGGGATATTTCAGGTGTACCCAGGTTGAGGTTCTTGTAAGCAGTGCAGCCCTCAAATTGGGGGTGGCTCTGTCTGATGGATTTTCAGTTTTCCCAAGGTATATTCCCTAGACTGGAAGTGCCCTTGGCTCTGTAGCTCTGTTGTTTACTTGTTTTAGGGAACACAATGCACTCCTCCAGTGAGGCAGTTGGCAACTTACATCCCCCCCATCAGCATAACAAGGCTCCCTGTTCTCCAGGGCCTGTCTTGCCTTTCTGGTTTTTACACATTTTGTGGATGTCCCTTTTGACCGGTGGGAAGTGATACTTCTTTGTAGTGCAGATTTGCATTGCCCGCTTGCTTGCTTGGCCAAAAAGGGCGTATGTGTTTTCTCCTGAATATATTCAGGAGAAAACGCATACGCCCTTTTTGGCCAAGTGCATCATTGTCGAAGTTGTGCCCCTCTTCCTGTGCTTTACAGGCGATTCCAACGTACCTCTTGAAATCTGTTTCCTGCTATTCTGCCTCGCTTTCAAGTCCGCCTCGTTGCCTTCCCTCAACAGATTTTTGGACGATAGTTGGCCTTGATTACTCTGCCAGTTTGTGAATTGCTGTGCCCCTGAGCTCCATTTTTCAACTCGTTTCTTGTGAGCTGAACGCAAGTCCAAACTTTTGGTTCAGGACCTATACTGGTTCCCGGTGGGTGGCTGAGACTTTGGTTAATTCTTCTTCCTGCCGGGAAATTAGAGTGACATGTGCCCATCCAAATGCCTAGCAGCTACTCTCTCCTTGGTTCTCCCTCTTCCCTTTCATCCTCTGCCAAATTGGCAACCTGTGCGAACCAGGAGCTTAAAGGGGCTGTCTCTCCAAGTTGGGAGATTGAGAGGAAAGCAGTTGGAAAGTCAAACCGGAGCACCAGGAGAGGGGCTCTTCGTTGAGTTTTAGAAACCTGTCGTATTCACAGTGTGTCCATTCTCTAGGTTTCCCGTACACGTTATAGCTGTAGTAATATTCCCTTCAACCTGGAGAGCTGGGACCCATGGAATGGGTGCCATGCATTATTGCTTTAAAGGGTCTGCATTTGCTCACCCAATCTCACCAATCCTCTCAGTCCCAAGTGTCCAGCCTTATGCCACATCCAGCTGTCATTGTAGATAGGGTCATTCCAGGTTGCATCAGAGACCCTGAAGGAATTTTGAAGAATTTCCCTGTTTCTTTGTTCTGTTTTTGAAATTCCTTTTTAGAGTGGGTTTGAGCTGATTCTCGCTGCCATGTTTATGCCAGTCTAGACACACTTGATTCCCTTATGGAGACATATCAGTACATAGGTTTTAAGATTCTTACTAGTCAGATCTATTCCTCTGCGGGAAATATGGGGTTTTGAGTCCCTTTCACTGAGGAAGGTGTAGGTCTTGTCTATTCCATAGTTGGAGTTTGGAACGGTACCTGTGCTTATATCAAACTCGGGTTTGATGCATCACCCCACCTCTCCTTCCCCCTTAAGCAGGCATAAGAGTGTTTTCTAAATGTGAGACTCTGTTCTCTTGCCTAACTCAGTTCATGTGTAGCCATGTTTACAGGATCTTCCTAAGTGATATCTTATGATAAGTTTCTTTTCCTGTGTGACTTATTTCACTTAGAATCATCGTACCTGAATCCACTCATTTTGCTGCTACTGGTCTTATGACATTGATTTCGTGGCTGAGGGATATTCCATCGTACGTAAGTTCCACAATGTTTGGAACCATTTTTATATTTCCTGGGATATTTCAGGTGTACCCAGGTTGAGGTTCTTGTAAGCAGTGAAGCCCTCAATTTGGGGGTGGCTCTGTCTTATGGATTTTCAGTTTTCCCAAGGTATATTCCCTAGACTGGAAGTGCCCTTGGCTCTGTAGCTCTGTTGTTTACTTGTTTTAGGGAACACAATGCACTCCTCCAGTGAGGCAGTTGGCAACTTACATCCCGCCCATCAGCATAACAGGGCTCCCTGTTCTCCAGGGCCTGTCTTGCCTTTCTGGTTTTTTACACATTTTGTGGATGTCCCTTTTTTTTTTTTTTTTTTTTTTTTTTTTTGCGGTATGCGAGCCTCTCACTGTCGTGGCCTCCCCCGTTGCGGAGCACAGGCTCCGGATGCGCAGGCCCAGCGGCCATGGCTCACGGGCCCAGCCGCTCCGTGGCATATGGGATCCTCCCAGACCGGGGCACGAACCCGTATCCCCTGCATCGGCAGGCGGAATCTCAACCACTGTGCCACCAGGGAGGCCCGGATGTCCCTTTTGACCGGTGGGAAGTGATACTTCTTTGTAGTGCAGATTTGCATTGCCCGCTTGCTTGCTTGGCCAAAAAGGGCGTATGCGTTTTCTCCTGAATATATTCAGGAGAAAACGCATACGCCCTTTTTGGCCAAGTGCATCATTGTCGAAGTTGTGCCCCTCTTCCTGTGCTTTACAGGCGATTCCAACGTACCTCTTGAAATCTGTTTCCTGCTATTCTGCCTCGCTTTCAAGTCCGCCTCGTTGCCTTCCCTCAACAGATTTTTGGACGATAGTTGGCCTTGATTACTCTGCCAGTCTGTGAATTGCTGTGCCCCTGAGCTCCATTTTTCAACTCGTTTCTTGTGAGCTGAACGCAAGTCCAAACTTTTGGTTCAGGACCTATACTGGTTCCCGGTGGGTGGCTGAGACTTTGGTTAATTCTTCTTCCTGCCGGGAAATTAGAGTGACATGTGCGCATCCAAATGCCTAGCAGCTACTCTCTCATTGGTTCTCCCTCTTCCCTTTCATCCTCTGCCAAATTGGCAACCTGTGCGAACCAGGAGCTTAAAGGGGCTGTCTCTCCAAGTTGGGAGATTGATAGGAAAGCAGTTGGAAAGTCAAACCGGAGCACCAGGAGAGGGGCTCTTCGTTGAGTTTTAGAAACCTGTCGTATTCACAGTGTGTCCATTCTCTAGGTTTCCCGTACACGTTATAGCTGTAGTAATATTCCCTTCAACCTGGAGAGCTGGGACCCATGGAATGGGTGCCATGCATTATTGCTTTAAAGGGTCTGCATTTGCTCACCCAATCTCACCAATCCTCTCAGTCCCAAGTGTCCAGCCTTATGCCACATCCAGCTGTCATTGTAGATAGGGTCATTCCAGGTTGCATCAGAGACCCTGAAGGAATTGTAAAGAATTTCCCTGTTTCTTTGTTCTGTATTTGAAATTCCTTTTTAGAGTGGGTTTGAGCTGATTCTCGCTGCCATGTTTATGCCAGTCTAGACACACTTGATTCCCTTACGGAGACATATCAACACATAGGTTTTAAGATTCTTACTAGTCAGATCTATTCCTCTGCGGGAAATATGGGGTTTTGAGTCCCTTTCACTGAGGAAGGTGTAGGTCTTGTCTATTCCATAGTTGGTTTTTGGAACGGTACCTGTGCTTATATCAAACTCGGGTTTGATGCATCACCCCACCTCTCCTTCCCCCTTAAGCAGGCATAAGAGTGTTTTCTAAATGTGAGACTCTGTTCTCTTGCCTAACTCAGTTCATGTGTAGCCATGTTTACAGGATCTTCCTAAGTGATATCTTATGATAAGTTTCTTTTCCTGTGTGACTTCTTTCACTTAGAATCATCGTACCTGAATCCACTCATTTTGCTGCTACTGGTCTTATGACATTGATTTCGTGGCTGAGGGATATTCCATCGCACGTAAGTTCCACAATGTTTGGAACCATTTTTATATTTCCTGGGATATTTCAGGTGTACCCAGGTTGAGGTTCTTGTAAGCAGTGCAGCCCTCAATTTGGGGGTGGCTCTGTCTTATGGATTTTCAGTTTTCCCAAGGTATATTCCCTAGACTGGAAGTGCCCTTGGCTCTGTAGCTCTGTTGTTTACTTGTTTTAGGGAACACAATGCACTCCTCCAGTGAGGCAGTTGGCAACTTACATCCCCCCCATCAGCATAACAAGGCTCCCTGTTCTCCAGGGCCTGTCTTGCCTTTCTGGTTTTTACACATTTTGTGGATGTCCCTTTTGACTGGTGGGAAGTGATACTTCTTTCTAGTGCAGATTTGCATTGCCCGCTTGCTTGCTTGGCCAAAAAGGGCGTATGCGTTTTCTCCTGAATATATTCAGGAGAAAACGCATACGCCCTTTTTGGCCAAGTGCATCATTGTCGAAGTTGTGCCCCTCTTCCTGTGCTTTACAGGTGATTCCAACCTACCTCTTGAAATTTGTTTCCTGCTATTCTGCCTCGCTTTCAAGTCCGCCTCGTTGCCTTCCCTCCACAGATTTTTGGACGATAGTTGGCCTTGATTACTCTGCCAGTTTGTGAATTGCTGTGCCCCTGAGCTCCATTTTTCAACTCGTTTCTTGTGAGCTGAACGCAAGTCCAAACTTTTGGTTCAGGACCTATACTGGTTCCCGGTGGGTGGCTGAGACTTTGGTTAATTCTTCTTCCTGCCGGGAAATTAGAGTGACATGTGCGCATCCAAATGCCTAGCAGCTACTCTCTCCTTAGTTCTCCCTCTTCCCTTTCATCCTCTGCCAAATTGGCAACCTGTGCGAACCAGGAGCTTAAAGGGGCTGTCTCTCCAAGTTGGGAGATTGATAGGAAAGCAGTTGGAAAGTCAAACCGGAGCACCAGGAGAGGGGCTCTTCGTTGAGTTTTAGAAACCTGTCGTATTCACAGTGTGTCCATTCTCTAGGTTTCCCGTACACGTTATAGCTGTAGTAATATTCCCTTCAACCTGGAGAGCTGGGACCCATGGAATGGGTGCCATGCATTATTGCTTTAAAGGGTCTGCATTTGCTCACCCAATCTCACCAATCCTCTCAGTCCCAAGTGTCCAGCCTTATGCCACATCCAGCTGTCATTGTAGATAGGGTCATTCCAGGTTGCATCAGAGACCCTGAAGGAATTGTGAAGAATTTCCCTGTTTCTTTGTTCTGTTTTTGAAATTCCTTTTTAGAGTGGGTTTGAGCTGATTCTCGCTGCCCTGTTTATGCCAGTCTAGACACACTTGATTCCCTTACGGAGACATATCAATACATAGGTTTTAAGATTCTTACTAGTCAGATCTATTCCTCTGCGGGAAATATGGGGTTTTGAGTCCCTTTCACTGAGGAAGGTGTAGGTCTTGTCTATTCCATAGTTGGTTTTTGGAACGGTACCTGTGCTTATATCAAACTCGGGTTTGATGCATCACCCCACCTCTCCTTCCCCCTTAAGCAGGCATAAGAGTGTTTTCTAAATGCGAGACTCTGTTCTCTTGCCTAACTCAGTTCATGTGTAGCCATGTTTACAGGATCTTCCTAAGTGATATCTTATGATAAGTTTCTTTTCCTGTGTGACTTCTTTCACTTAGAATCATCGTACCTGAATCCACTCATTTTGCTGCTACTGGTCTTATGACATTGATTTCGTGGCTGAGGGATATTCCATCGTACGTAAGTTCCACAATGTTTGGAACCATTTTTATATTTCTTGGGATATTTCAGGTGTACCCAGGTTGAGGTTCTTGTAAGCAGTGCAGCCCTCAAATTGGGGGTGGCTCTGTCTTATGGATTTTCAGTTTTCCCAAGGTATATTCCCTAGACTGGAAGTGCCCTTGGCTCTGTAGCTCTGTTGTTTACTTGTTTTAGGGAACACAATGCACTCCTCCAGTGAGGCAGTTGGCAACTTACATCCCCCCCATCAGCATAACAAGGCTCCCTGTTCTCCAGGGCCTGTCTTGCCTTTCTGGTTTTTACACATTTTGTGGATGTCCCTTTTGACCGGTGGGAAGTGATACTTCTTTGTAGTGCAGATTTGCATTGCCCGCTTGCTTGCTTGGCCAAAAAGGGCGTATGTGTTTTCTCCTGAATATATTCAGGAGAAAACGCATACGCCCTTTTTGGCCAAGTGCATCATTGTCGAAGTTGTGCCCCTCTTCCTGTGCTTTACAGGCGATTCCAACGTACCTCTTGAAATCTGTTTCCTGCTATTCTGCCTCGCTTTCAAGTCCGCCTCGTTGCCTTCCCTCAACAGATTTTTGGACGATAGTTGGCCTTGATTACTCTGCCAGTTTGTGAATTGCTGTGCCCCTGAGCTCCATTTTTCAACTCGTTTCTTGTGAGCTGAACGCAAGTCCAAACTTTTGGTTCAGGACCTATACTGGTTCCCGGTGGGTGGCTGAGACTTTGGTTAATTCTTCTTCCTGCCGGGAAATTAGAGTGACATGTGCCCATCCAAATGCCTAGCAGCTACTCTCTCCTTAGTTCTCCCTCTTCCCTTTCATCCTCTGCCAAATTGGCAACCTGTGCGAACCAGGAGCTTAAAGGGGCTGTCTCTCCAAGTTGGGAGATTGAGAGGAAAGCAGTTGGAAAGTCAAACCGGAGCACCAGGAGAGGGGCTCTTCGTTGAGTTTTAGAAACCTGTCGTATTCACAGTGTGTCCATTCTCTAGGTTTCCCGTACACGTTATAGCTGTAGTAATATTCCCTTCAACCTGGAGAGCTGGGACCCATGGAATGGGTGCCATGCATTATTGCTTTAAAGGGTCTGCATTTGCTCACCCAATCTCACCAATCCTCTCAGTCCCAAGTGTCCAGCCTTATGCCACATCCAGCTGTCATTGTAGATAGGGTCATTCCAGGTTGCATCAGAGACCCTGAAGGAATTTTGAAGAATTTCCCTGTTTCTTTGTTCTGTTTTTGAAATTCCTTTTTAGAGTGGGTTTGAGCTGATTCTCGCTGCCATGTTTATGCCAGTCTAGACACACTTGATTCCCTTACGGAGACATATCAGTACATAGGTTTTAAGATTCTTACTAGTCAGATCTATTCCTCTGCGGGAAATATGGGGTTTTGAGTCCCTTTCACTGAGGAAGGTGTAGGTCTTGTCTATTCCATAGTTGGAGTTTGGAACGGTACCTGTGCTTATATCAAACTCGGGTTTGATGCATCACCCCACCTCTCCTTCCCCCTTAAGCAGGCATAAGAGTGTTTTCTAAATGTGAGACTCTGTTCTCTTGCCTAACTCAGTTCATGTGTAGCCATGTTTACAGGATCTTCCTAAGTGATATCTTATGATAAGTTTCTTTTCCTGTGTGACTTCTTTCACTTAGAATCATCGTACCTGAATCCACTCATTTTGCTGCTACTGGTCTTATGACATTGATTTCGTGGCTGAGGGATATTCCATCGTACGTAAGTTCCACAATGTTTGGAACCATTTTTATATTTCTTGGGATATTTCAGGTGTACCCAGGTTGAGGTTCTTGTAAGCAGTGCAGCCCTCAAATTGGGGGTGGCTCTGTCTTATGGATTTTCAGTTTTCCCAAGGTATATTCCCTAGACTGGAAGTGCCCTTGGCTCTGTAGCTCTGTTGATTACTTGTTTTAGGGAACACAATGCACTCCTCCAGTGAGGCAGTTGGCAACTTACATCCCCCCCATCAGCATAACAAGGCTCCCTGTTCTCCAGGGCCTGTCTTGCCTTTCTGGTTTTTACACATTTTGTGGATGTCCCTTTTGACCGGTGGGAAGTGATACTTCTTTGTAGTGCAGATTTGCATTGCCCGCTTGCTTGCTTGGCCAAAAAGGGCGTATGTGTTTTCTCCTGAATATATTCAGGAGAAAACGCATACGCCCTTTTTGGCCAAGTGCATCATTGTCGAAGTTGTGCCCCTCTTTCTGTGCTTTACAGGTGATTCCAACCTACCTCTTGAAATCTGTTTCCTGCTATTCTGCCTCGCTTTCAAGTCCGCCTCGTTGCCTTCCCTCCACAGATTTTTGGACGATAGTTGGCCTTGATTACTCTGCCAGTTTGTGAATTGCTGTGCCCCTGAGCTCCATTTTTCAACTCGTTTCTTGTGAGCTGAACGCAAGTCCAAACTTTTGGTTCAGGACCTATACTGGTTCCCGGTGGGTGGCTGAGACTTTGGTTAATTCTTCTTCCTGCCGGGAAATTAGAGTGACATGTGCGCATCCAAATGCCTAGCAGCTACTCTCTCATTGGTTCTCCCTCTTCCCTTTCATCCTCTGCCAAATTGGCAACCTGTGCGAACCAGGAGCTTAAAGGGGCTGTCTCTCCAAGTTGGGAGATTGATAGGAAAGCAGTTGGAAAGTCAAACCGGAGCACCAGGAGAGGGGCTCTTCGTTGAGTTTTAGAAACCTGTCGTATTCACAGTGTGTCCATTCTCTAGGTTTCCCGTACACGTTATAGCTGTAGTAATATTCCCTTCAACCTGGAGAGCTGGGACCCATGGAATGGGTGCCATGCATTATTGCTTTAAAGGGTCTGCATTTGCTCACCCAATCTCACCAATCCTCTCAGTCCCAAGTGTCCAGCCTTATGCCACATCCAGCTGTCATTGTAGATAGGGTCATTCCAGGTTGCATCAGAGACCCTGAAGGAATTGTGAAGAATTTCCCTGTTTCTTTGTTCTGTTTTTGAAATTCCTTTTTAGAGTGGGTTTGAGCTGATTCTCGCTGCCCTGTTTATGCCAGTCTAGACACACTTGATTCCCTTACGGAGACATATCAATACATAGGTTTTAAGATTCTTACTAGTCAGATCTATTCCTCTGCGGGAAATATGGGGTTTTGAGTCCCTTTCACTGAGGAAGGTGTAGGTCTTGTCTATTCCATAGTTGGTTTTTGGAACGGTACCTGTGCTTATATCAAACTCGGGTTTGATGCATCACCCCACCTCTCCTTCCCCCTTAAGCAGGCATAAGAGTGTTTTCTAAATGTGAGACTCTGTTCTCTTGCCTAACTCAGTTCATGTGTAGCCATGTTTACAGGATCTTCCTAAGTGATATCTTATGATAAGTTTCTTTTCCTGTGTGACTTCTTTCACTTAGAATCATCGTACCTGAATCCACTCATTTTGCTGCTACTGGTCTTATGACATTGATTTCGTGGCTGAGGGATATTCCATCGTACGTAAGTTCCACAATGTTTGGAACCATTTTTATATTTCTTGGGATATTTCAGGTGTACCCAGGTTGAGGTTCTTGTAAGCAGTGCAGCCCTCAAATTGGGGGTGGCTCTGTCTTATGGATTTTCAGTTTTCCCAAGGTATATTCCCTAGACTGGAAGTGCCCTTGGCTCTGTAGCTCTGTTGTTTACTTGTTTTAGGGAACACAATGCACTCCTCCAGTGAGGCAGTTGGCAACTTACATCCCCCCCATCAGCATAACAAGGCTCCCTGTTCTCCAGGGCCTGTCTTGCCTTTCTGGTTTTTACACATTTTGTGGATGTCCCTTTTGACCGGTGGGAAGTGATACTTCTTTGTAGTGCAGATTTGCATTGCCCGCTTGCTTGCTTGGCCAAAAAGGGCGTATGTGTTTTCTCCTGAATATATTCAGGAGAAAACGCATACGCCCTTTTTGGCCAAGTGCATCATTGTCGAAGTTGTGCCCCTCTTCCTGTGCTTTACAGGCGATTCCAATGTACCTCTTGAAATCTGTTTCCTGCTATTCTGCCTCGCTTTCAAGTCCGCCTCGTTGCCTTCCCTCAACAGATTTTTGGACGATAGTTGGCCTTGATTACTCTGCCAGTTTGTGAATTGCTGTGCCCCTGAGCTCCATTTTTCAACTCGTTTCTTGTGAGCTGAACGCAAGTCCAAACTTTTGGTTCAGGACCTATACTGGTTCCCGGTGGGTGGCTGAGACTTTGGTTAATTCTTCTTCCTGCCGGGAAATTAGAGTGACATGTGCCCATCCAAATGCCTAGCAGCTACTCTCTCCTTAGTTCTCCCTCTTCCCTTTCATCCTCTGCCAAATTGGCAACCTGTGCGAACCAGGAGCTTAAAGGGGCTGTCTCTCCAAGTTGGGAGATTGAGAGGAAAGCAGTTGGAAAGTCAAACCGGAGCACCAGGAGAGGGGCTCTTCGTTGAGTTTTAGAAACCTGTCGTATTCACAGTGTGTCCATTCTCTAGGTTTCCCGTACACGTTATAGCTGTAGTAATATTCCCTTCAACCTGGAGAGCTGGGACCCATGGAATGGGTGCCATGCATTATTGCTTTAAAGGGTCTGCATTTGCTCACCCAATCTCACCAATCCTCTCAGTCCCAAGTGTCCAGCCTTATGCCACATCCAGCTGTCATTGTAGATAGGGTCATTCCAGGTTGCATCAGAGACCCTGAAGGAATTTTGAAGAATTTCCCTGTTTCTTTGTTCTGTTTTTGAAATTCCTTTTTAGAGTGGGTTTGAGCTGATTCTCGCTGCCATGTTTATGCCAGTCTAGACACACTTGATTCCCTTACGGAGACATATCAGTACATAGGTTTTAAGATTCTTACTAGTCAGATCTATTCCTCTGCGGGAAATATGGGGTTTTGAGTCCCTTTCACTGAGGAAGGTGTAGGTCTTGTCTATTCCATAGTTGGAGTTTGGAACGGTACCTGTGCTTATATCAAACTCGGGTTTGATGCATCACCCCACCTCTCCTTCCCCCTTAAGCAGGCATAAGAGTGTTTTCTAAATGTGAGACTCTGTTCTCTTGCCTAACTCAGTTCATGTGTAGCCATGTTTACAGGATCTTCCTAAGTGATATCTTATGATAAGTTTCTTTTCCTGTGTGACTTCTTTCACTTAGAATCATCGTACCTGAATCCACTCATTTTGCTGCTACTGGTCTTATGACATTGATTTCGTGGCTGAGGGATATTCCATCGTACGTAAGTTCCACAATGTTTGGAACCATTTTTATATTTCCTGGGATATTTCAGGTGTACCCAGGTTGAGGTTCTTGTAAGCAGTGCAGCCCTCAATTTGGGGGTGGCTCTGTCTTATGGATTTTCAGTTTTCCCAAGGTATATTCCCTAGACTGGAAGTGCCCTTGGCTCTGTAGCTCTGTTGTTTACTTGTTTTAGGGAACACAATGCACTCCTCCAGTGAGGCAGTTGGCAACTTACATCCCGCCCATCAGCATAACAGGGCTCCCTGTTCTCCAGGGCCTGTCTTGCCTTTCTGGTTTTTTACACATTTTGTGGATGTCCCTTTTGAACGGTGGGAAGTGATACTTCTTTGTAGTGCAGATTTGCATTGCCCGCTTGCTTGCTTGGCCAAAAAGGGCGTATGCGTTTTCTCCTGAATATATTCAGGAGAAAACGCATACGCCCTTTTTGGCCAAGTGCATCATTGTCGAAGTTGTGCCCCTCTTCCTGTGCTTTACAGGCGATTCCAACGTACCTCTTGAAATCTGTTTCCTGCTATTCTGCCTCGCTTTCAAGTCCGCCTCGTTGCCTTCCCTCAACAGATTTTTGGACGATAGTTGGCCTTGATTACTCTGCCAGTTTGTGAATTGCTGTGCCCCTGAGCTCCATTTTTCAACTCGTTTCTTGTGAGCTGAACGCAAGTCCAAACTTTTGGTTCAGGACCTATACTGGTTCCCGGTGGGTGGCTGAGACTTTGGTTAATTCTTCTTCCTGCCGGGAAATTAGAGTCACATGTGCCCATCCAAATGCCTAGCAGCTACTCTCTCATTGGTTCTCCCTCTTCCCTTTCATCCTCTGCCAAATTGGCAACCTGTGCGAACCAGGAGCTTAAAGGGGCTGTCTCTCCAAGTTGGGAGATTGATAGGAAAGCAGTTGGAAAGTCAAACCGGAGCACCAGGAGAGGGGCTCTTCGTTGAGTTTTAGAAACCTGTCGTATTCACAGTGTGTCCATTCTCTAGGTTTCCCGTACACGTTATAGCTGTAGTAATATTCCCTTCAACCTGGAGAGCTGGGACCCATGGAATGGGTGCCATGCATTATTGCTTTAAAGGGTCTGCATTTGCTCACCCAATCTCACCAATCCTCTCAGTCCCAAGTGTCCAGCCTTATGCCACATCCAGCTGTCATTGTAGATAGGGTCATTCCAGGTTGCATCAGAGACCCTGAAGGAATTGTGAAGAATTTCCCTGTTTCTTTGTTCTGTTTTTGAAATTCCTTTTTAGAGTGGGTTTGAGCTGATTCTCGCTGCCATGTTTATGCCAGTCTAGACACACTTGATTCCCTTACGGAGACATATCAATACATAGGTTTTAAGATTCTTACTAGTCAGATCTATTCCTCTGCGGGAAATATGGGGTTT
This sequence comes from Mesoplodon mirus, assembly GCF_964341445.2. Lineage (NCBI taxonomy): Eukaryota > Metazoa > Chordata > Mammalia > Artiodactyla > Ziphiidae > Mesoplodon > Mesoplodon mirus. Next base: position 2,591,737 of record NW_028295792.1, on the reverse strand, counting down.
TGAGTCCCTTTCACTGAGGAAGGTGTAGGTCTTGTCTATTCCATAGTTGGTTTTTGGAACGGTACCTGTGCTTATATCAAACTCGGGTTTGATGCATCACCCCACCTCTCCTTCCCCCTTAAGCAGGCATAAGAGTGTTTTCTAAATGTGAGACTCTGTTCTCTTGCCTAACTCAGTTCATGTGTAGCCATGTTTACAGGATCTTCCTAAGTGATATCTTATGATAAGTTTCTTTTCCTGTGTGACTTCTTTCACTTAGAATCATCGTACCTGAATCCACTCATTTTGCTGCTACTGGTCTTATGACATTGATTTCGTGGCTGAGGGATATTCCATCGTACGTAAGTTCCACAATGTTTGGAACCATTTTTATATTTCCTGGGATATTTCAGGTGTACCCAGGTTGAGGTTCTTGTAAGCAGTGCAGCCCTCAATTTGGGGGTGGATCTGTCTTATGGATTTTCAGTTTTCCCAAGGTATATTCCCTAGACTGGAAGTGCCCTTGGCTCTGTAGCTCTGTTGTTTACTTGTTTTAGGGAACACAATGCACTCCTCCAGTGAGGCAGTTGGCAACTTACATCCCGCCCATCAGCATAACAGGGCTCCCTGTTCTCCAGGGCCTGTCTTGCCTTTCTGGTTTTTTACACATTTTGTGGATGTCCCTTTTGACCGGTGGGAAGTGATACTTCTTTGTAGTGCAGATTTGCATTGCCCGCTTGCTTGCTTGGCCAAAAAGGGCGTATGCGTTTTCTCCTGAATATATTCAGGAGAAAACGCATATGCCCTTTTTGGCCAAGTGCATCATTGTCGAAGTTGTGCCCCTCTTCCTGTGCTTTACAGGCGATTCCAACGTACCTCTTGAAATCTGTTTCCTGCTATTCTGCCTCGCTTTCAAGTCCGCCTCGTTGCCTTCCCTCAACAGATTTTTGGACGATAGTTGGCCTTGATTACTCTGCCAGTTTGTGAATTGCTGTGCCCCTGAGCTCCATTTTTCAACTCGTTTCTTGTGAGCTGAACGCAAGTCCAAACTTTTGGTTCAGGACCTATACTGGTTCCCGGTGGGTGGCTGAGACTTTGGTTAATTCTTCTTCCTGCCGGGAAATTAGAGTGACATGTGCCCATCCAAATGCCTAGCAGCTACTCTCTCATTGGTTCTCCCTCTTCCCTTTCATCCTCTGCCAAATTGGCAACCTGTGCGAACCAGGAGCTTAAAGGGGCTGTCTCTCCAAGTTGGGAGATTGATAGGAAAGCAGTTGGAAAGTCAAACCGGAGCACCAGGAGAGGGGCTCTTCGTTGAGTTTTAGAAACCTGTCGTATTCACAGTGTGTCCATTCTCTAGGTTTCCCGTACACGTTATAGCTGTAGTAATATTCCCTTCAACCTGGAGAGCTGGGACCCATGGAATGGGTGCCATGCATTATTGCTTTAAAGGGTCTGCATTTGCTCACCCAATCTCACCAATCCTCTCAGTCCCAAGTGTCCAGCCTTATGCCACATCCAGCTGTCATTGTAGATAGGGTCATTCCAGGTTGCATCAGAGACCCTGAAGGAATTGTGAAGAATTTCCCTGTTTCTTTGTTCTGTTTTTGAAATTCCTTTTTAGAGTGGGTTTGAGCTGATTCTCGCTGCCCTGTTTATGCCAGTCTAGACACACTTGATTCCCTTACGGAGACATATCAATACATAGGTTTTAAGATTCTTACTAGTCAGATCTATTCCTCTGCGGGAAATATGGGGTTTTGAGTCCCTTTCACTGAGGAAGGTGTAGGTCTTGTCTATTCCATAGTTGGTTTTTGGAACGGTACCTGTGCTTATATCAAACTCGGGTTTGATGCATCACCCCACCTCTCCTTCCCCCTTAAGCAGGCATAAGAGTGTTTTCTAAATGTGAGACTCTGTTCTCTTGCCTAACTCAGTTCATGTGTAGCCATGTTTACAGGATCTTCCTAAGTGATATCTTATGATAAGTTTCTTTTCCTGTGTGACTTCTTTCACTTAGAATCATCGTACCTGAATCCACTCATTTTGCTGCTACTGGTCTTATGACATTGATTTCGTGGCTGAGGGATATTCCATCGTACGTAAGTTCCACAATGTTTGGAACCATTTTTATATTTCCTGGGATATTTCAGGTGTACCCAGGTTGAGGTTCTTGTAAGCAGTGCAGCCCTCAATTTGGGGGTGGCTCTGTCTTATGGATTTTCAGTTTTCCCAAGGTATATTCCCTAGACTGGAAGTGCCCTTGGCTCTGTAGCTCTGTTGTTTACTTGTTTTAGGGAACACAATGCACTCCTCCAGTGAGGCAGTTGGCAACTTACATCCCGCCCATCAGCATAACAGGGCTCCCTGTTCTCCAGGGCCTGTCTTGCCTTTCTGGTTTTTTACACATTTTGTGGATGTCCCTTTTGACCGGTGGGAAGTGATACTTCTTTGTAGTGCAGATTTGCATTGCCCGCTTGCTTGCTTGGCCAAAAAGGGCGTATGCGTTTTCTCCTGAATATATTCAGGAGAAAACGCATACGCCCTTTTTGGCCAAGTGCATCATTGTCGAAGTTGTGCCCCTCTTCCTGTGCTTTACAGGCGATTCCAACGTACCTCTTGAAATCTGTTTCCTGCTATTCTGCCTCGCTTTCAAGTCCGCCTCGTTGCCTTCCCTCAACAGATTTTTGGACGATAGTTGGCCTTGATTACTCTGCCAGTTTGTGAATTGCTGTGCCCCTGAGCTCCATTTTTCAACTCGTTTCTTGTGAGCTGAACGCAAGTCCAAACTTTTGGTTCAGGACCTATACTGGTTCCCGGTGGGTGGCTGAGACTTTGGTTAATTCTTCTTCCTGCCGGGAAATTAGAGTCACATGTGCCCATCCAAATGCCTAGCAGCTACTCTCTCATTGGTTCTCCCTCTTCCCTTTCATCCTCTGCCAAATTGGCAACCTGTGCGAACCAGGAGCTTAAAGGGGCTGTCTCTCCAAGTTGGGAGATTGATAGGAAAGCAGTTGGAAAGTCAAACCGGAGCACCAGGAGAGGGGCTCTTCGTTGAGTTTTAGAAACCTGTCGTATTCACAGTGTGTCCATTCTCTAGGTTTCCCGTACACGTTATAGCTGTAGTAATATTCCCTTCAACCTGGAGAGCTGGGACCCATGGAATGGGTGCCATGCATTATTGCTTTAAAGGGTCTGCATTTGCTCACCCAATCTCACCAATCCTCTCAGTCCCAAGTGTCCAGCCTTATGCCACATCCAGCTGTCATTGTAGATAGGGTCATTCCAGGTTGCATCAGAGACCCTGAAGGAATTGTGAAGAATTTCCCTGTTTCTTTGTTCTGTTTTTGAAATTCCTTTTTAGAGTGGGTTTGAGCTGATTCTCGCTGCCATGTTTATGCCAGTCTAGACACACTTGATTCCCTTACGGAGACATATCAATACATAGGTTTTAAGATTCTTACTAGTCAGATCTATTCCTCTGCGGGAAATATGGGGTTTTGAGTCCCTTTCACTGAGGAAGGTGTAGGTCTTGTCTATTCCATAGTTGGTTTTTGGAACGGTACCTGTGCTTATATCAAACTCGGGTTTGATGCATCACCCCACCTCTCCTTCCCCCTTAAGCAGGCATAAGAGTGTTTTCTAAATGTGAGACTCTGTTCTCTTGCCTAACTCAGTTCATGTGTAGCCATGTTTACAGGATCTTCCTAAGTGATATCTTATGATAAGTTTCTTTTCCTGTGTGACTTCTTTCACTTAGAATCATCGTACCTGAATCCACTCATTTTGCTGCTACTGGTCTTATGACATTGATTTCGTGGCTGAGGGATATTCCATCGTACGTAAGTTCCACAATGTTTGGAACCATTTTTATATTTCCTGGGATATTTCAGGTGTACCCAGGTTGAGGTTCCTGTAAGCAGTGCAGCCCTCAATTTGGGGGTGGCTCTGTCTTATGGATTTTCAGTTTTCCCAAGGTATATTCCCTAGACTGGAAGTGCCCTTGGCTCTGTAGCTCTGTTGTTTACTTGTTTTAGGGAACACAATGCACTCCTCCAGTGAGGCAGTTGGCAACTTACATCCCGCCCATCAGCATAACAGGGCTCCCTGTTCTCCAGGGCCTGTCTTGCCTTTCTGGTTTTTTACACATTTTGTGGATGTCCCTTTTGACCGGTGGGAAGTGATACTTCTGTGTAGTGCAGATTTGCATTGCCCGCTTGCTTGCTTGGCCAAAAAGGGCGTATGCATTTTCTCCTGAATATATTCAGGAGAAAACGCATACGCCCTTTTTGGCCAAGTGCATCATTGTCGAAGTTGTGCCCCTCTTCCTGTGCTTTACAGGCGATTCCAACGTACCTCTTGAAATCTGTTTCCTGCTATTCTGCCTCGCTTTCAAGTCCGCCTCGTTGCCTTCCCTCAACAGATTTTTGGACGATAGTTGGCCTTGATTACTCTGCCAGTTTGTGAATTGCTGTGCCCCTGAGCTCCATTTTTCAACTCGTTTCTTGTGAGCTGAACGCAAGTCCAAACTTTTGGTTCAGGACCTATACTGGTTCCCGGTGGGTGGCTGAGACTTTGGTTCATTCTTCTTCCTGCCGGGAAATTAGAGTGACATGTGCCCATCCAAATGCCTAGCAGCTACTCTCTCATTAGTTCTCCCTCTTCCCTTTCATCCTCTGCCAAATTGGCAACCTGTGCGAACCAGGAGCTTAAAGGGGCTGTCTCTCCAAGTTGGGAGATTGATAGGAAAGCAGTTGGAAAGTCAAACCGGAGCACCAGGAGAGGGGCTCTTCGTTGAGTTTTAGAAACCTGTCATATTCACAGTGTGTCCATTCTCTAGGTTTCCCGTACACGTTATAGCTGTAGTAATATTCCCTTCCACCTGGAGAGCTGGGACCCATGGAATGGGTGCCATGCATTATTGCTTTAAAGGGTCTGCATTTGCTCACCCAATCTCACCAATCCTCTCAGTCCCAAGTGTCCAGCCTTATGCCACATCCAGCTGTCATTGTAGATAGGGTCATTCCAGGTTGCATCAGAGACCCTGAAGGAATTGTGAAGAATTTCCCTGTTTCTTTGTTCTGTTTTTGAAATTCCTTTTTAGAGTGGGTTTGAGCTGATTCTCGCTGCCATGTTTATGCCAGTCTAGACACACTTGATTCCCTTACGGAGACATATCAGTACATAGGTTTTAAGATTCTTACTAGTCAGATCTATTCCTCTGCGGGAAATATGGGGTTTTGAGTCCCTTTCACTGAGGAAGGTGTAGGTCTTGTCTACTCCATAGTTGGAGTTTGGAACGGTACCTGTGCTTATATCAAACTCGGGTTTGATGCATCACCCCACCTCTCCTTCCCCCTTAAGCAGGCATAAGAGTGTTTTCTAAATGTGAGACTCTGTTCTCTTGCCTAACTCAGTTCATGTGTAGCCATGTTTACAGGATCTTCCTAAGTGATATCTTATGATAAGTTTCTTTTCCTGTGTGACTTCTTTCACTTAGAATCATCGTACCTGAATCCACTCATTTTGCTGCTACTGGTCTTATGACATTGATTTCGTGGCTGAGGGATATTCCATCGTACGTAAGTTCCACAATGTTTGGAACCATTTTTATATTTCCTGGGATATTTCAGGTGTACCCAGGTTGAGGTTCTTGTAAGCAGTGCAGCCCTCAATTTGGGGGTGGCTCTGTCTTATGGATTTTCAGTTTTCCCAAGGTATATTCCCTAGACTGGAAGTGCCCTTGGCTCTGTAGCTCTGTTGTTTACTTGTTTTAGGGAACACAATGCACTCCTCCAGTGAGGCAGTTGGCAACTTACATCCCGCCCATCAGCATAACAGGGCTCCCTGTTCTCCAGGGCCTGTCTTGCCTTTCTGGTTTTTTACACATTTTGTGGATGTCCCTTTTGACCGGTGGGAAGTGATACTTCTTTGTAGTGCAGATTTCTCCTGAATATATTCAGGAGAAAACACATACGCCCTTTTTGGCCAAGTGCATCATTGTCGAAGTTGTGCCCCTCTTCCTGTGCTTTACAGGCGATTCCAACGTACCTCTTGAAATCTCTTTCCTGCTATTCTGCCTCGCTTTCAAGTCCGCCTCGTTGCCTTCCCTCAACAGATTTTTGGACGATAGTTGGCCTTGATTACTCTGCCAGTTTGTGAATTGCTGTGCCCCTGAGCTCCATTTTTCAACTCGTTTCTTGTGAGCTGAACGCAAGTCCAAACTTTTGGTTCAGGACCTATACTGGTTCCCGGTGGGTGGCTGAGACTTTGGTTAATTCTTCTTCCTGCCGGGAAATTAGAGTGACATGTGCCCATCCAAATGCCTAGCAGCTACTCTCTCATTGGTTCTCCCTCTTCCCTTTCATCCTCTGCCAAATTGGCAACCTGTGCGAACCAGGAGCTTAAAGGGGCTGTCTCTCCAAGTTGGGAGATTGATAGGAAAGCAGTTGGAAAGTCAAACCGGAGCACCAGGAGAGGGGCTCTTCGTTGAGTTTTAGAAACCTGTCGTATTCACAGTGTGTCCATTCTCTAGGTTTCCCGTACACGTTATAGCTGTAGTAATATTCCCTTCAACCTGGAGAGCTGGGACCCATGGAATGGGTGCCATGCATTATTGCTTTAAAGGGTCTGCATTTGCTCACCCAATCTCACCAATCCTCTCAGTCCCAAGTGTCCAGCCTTATGCCACATCCAGCTGTCATTGTAGATAGGGTCATTCCAGGTTGCATCAGAGACCCTGAAGGAATTGTAAAGAATTTCCCTGTTTCTTTGTTCTGTTTTTGAAATTCCTTTTTAGAGTGGGTTTGAGCTGATTCTCGCTGCCATGTTTATGCCAGTCTAGACACACTTGATTCCCTTACGGAGACATATCAACACATAGGTTTTAAGATTCTTACTAGTCAGATCTATTCCTCTGCGGGAAATATGGGGTTTTGAGTCCCTTTCACTGAGGAAGGTGTAGGTCTTGTCTATTCCATAGTTGGTTTTTGGAACGGTACCTGTGCTTATATCAAACTCGGGTTTGATGCATCACCCCACCTCTCCTTCCCCCTTAAGCAGGCATAAGAGTGTTTTCTAAATGTGAGACTCTGTTCTCTTGCCTAACTCAGTTCATGTGTAGCCATGTTTACAGGATCTTCCTAAGTGATATCTTATGATAAGTTTCTTTTCCTGTGTGACTTCTTTCACTTAGAATCATCGTACCTGAATCCACTCATTTTGCTGCTACTGGTCTTATGACATTGATTTCGTGGCTGAGGGATATTCCATCGTACGTAAGTTCCACAATGTTTGGAACCATTTTTATATTTCCTGGGATATTTCAGGTGTACCCAGGTTGAGGTTCTTGTAAGCAGTGCAGCCCTCAATTTGGGGGTGGCTCTGTCTTATGGATTTTCAGTTTTCCCAAGGTATATTCCCTAGACTGGAAGTGCCCTTGGCTCTGTAGCTCTGTTGTTTACTTGTTTTAGGGAACACAATGCACTCCTCCAGTGAGGCAGTTGGCAACTTACATCCCCCCCATCAGCATAACAAGGCTCCCTGTTCTCCAGGGCCTGTCTTGCCTTTCTGGTTTTTACACATTTTGTGGATGTCCCTTTTGACTGGTGGGAAGTGATACTTCTTTCTAGTGCAGATTTGCATTGCCCGCTTGCTTGCTTGGCCAAAAAGGGCGTATGCGTTTTCTCCTGAATATATTCAGGAGAAAACGCATACGCCCTTTTTGGCCAAGTGCATCATTGTCGAAGTTGTGCCCCTCTTCCTGTGCTTTACAGGTGATTCCAACCTACCTCTTGAAATCTGTTTCCTGCTATTCTGCCTCGCTTTCAAGTCCGCCTCGTTGCCTTCCCTCCACAGATTTTTGGACGATAGTTGGCCTTGATTACTCTGCCAGTTTGTGAATTGCTGTGCCCCTGAGCTCCATTTTTCAACTCGTTTCTTGTGAGCTGAACGCAAGTCCAAACTTTTGGTTCAGGACCTATACTGGTTCCCGGTGGGTGGCTGAGACTTTGGTTAATTCTTCTTCCTGCCGGGAAATTAGAGTGACATGTGCGCATCCAAATGCCTAGCAGCTACTCTCTCATTGGTTCTCCCTCTTCCCTTTCATCCTCTGCCAAATTGGCAACCTGTGCGAACCAGGAGCTTAAAGGGGCTGTCTCTCCAAGTTGGGAGATTGATAGGAAAGCAGTTGGAAAGTCAAACCAGAGCACCAGGAGAGGGGCTCTTCGTTGAGTTTTAGAAACCTGTCGTATTCACAGTGTGTCCATTCTCTAGGTTTCCCGTACACGTTATAGCTGTAGTAATATTCCCTTCAACCTGGAGAGCTGGGACCCATGGAATGGGTGCCATGCATTATTGCTTTAAAGGGTCTGCATTTGCTCACCCAATCTCACCAATCCTCTCAGTCCCAAGTGTCCAGCCTTATGCCACATCCAGCTGTCATTGTAGATAGGGTCATTCCAGGTTGCATCAGAGACCCTGAAGGAATTGTGAAGAATTTCCCTGTTTCTTTGTTCTGTTTTTGAAATTCCTTTTTAGAGTGGGTTTGAGCTGATTCTCGCTGCCCTGTTTATGCCAGTCTAGACACACTTGATTCCCTTACGGAGACATATCAATACATAGGTTTTAAGATTCTTACTAGTCAGATCTATTCCTCTGCGGGAAATATGGGGTTTTGAGTCCCTTTCACTGAGGAAGGTGTAGGTCTTGTCTATTCCATAGTTGGTTTTTGGAACGGTACCTGTGCTTATATCAAACTCTGGTTTGATGCATCACCCCACCTCTCCTTCCCCCTTAAGCAGGCATAAGAGTGTTTTCTAAATGCGAGACTCTGTTCTCTTGCCTAACTCAGTTCATGTGTAGCCATGTTTACAGGATCTTCCTAAGTGATATCTTATGATAAGTTTCTTTTCCTGTGTGACTTCTTTCACTTAGAATCATCGTACCTGAATCCACTCATTTTGCTGCTACTGGTCTTATGACATTGATTTCGTGGCTGAGGGATATTCCATCGTACGTAAGTTCCACAATGTTTGGAACCATTTTTATATTTCTTGGGATATTTCAGGTGTACCCAGGTTGAGGTTCTTGTAAGCAGTGCAGCCCTCAAATTGGGGGTGGCTCTGTCTTATGGATTTTCAGTTTTCCCAAGGTATATTCCCTAGACTGGAAGTGCCCTTGGCTCTGTAGCTCTGTTGTTTACTTGTTTTAGGGAACACAATGCACTCCTCCAGTGAGGCAGTTGGCAACTTACATCCCCCCCATCAGCATAACAAGGCTCCCTGTTCTCCAGGGCCTGTCTTGCCTTTCTGGTTTTTACACATTTTGTGGATGTCCCTTTTGACCGGTGGGAAGTGATACTTCTGTGTAGTGCAGATTTGCATTGCCCGCTTGCTTGCTTGGCCAAAAAGGGCGTATGTGTTTTCTCCTGAATATATTCAGGAGAAAACGCATACGCCCTTTTTGGCCAAGTGCATCATTGTCGAAGTTGTGCCCCTCTTCCTGTGCTTTACAGGCGATTCCAACGTACCTCTTGAAATCTGTTTCCTGCTATTCTGCCTCGCTTTCAAGTCCGCCTCGTTGCCTTCCCTCAACAGATTTTTGGACGATAGTTGGCCTTGATTACTCTGCCAGTTTGTGAATTGCTGTGCCCCTGAGCTCCATTTTTCAACTCGTTTCTTGTGAGCTGAACGCAAGTCCAAACTTTTGGTTCAGGACCTATACTGGTTCCCGGTGGGTGGCTGAGACTTTGGTTAATTCTTCTTCCTGCCGGGAAATTAGAGTGACATGTGCCCATCCAAATGCCTAGCAGCTACTCTCTCCTTGGTTCTCCCTCTTCCCTTTCATCCTCTGCCAAATTGGCAACCTGTGTGAACCAGGAGCTTAAAGGGGCTGTCTCTCCAAGTTGGGAGATTGAGAGGAAAGCAGTTGGAAAGTCAAACCGGAGCACCAGGAGAGGGGCTCTTCGTTGAGTTTTAGAAACCTGTCGTATTCACAGTGTGTCCATTCTCTAGGTTTCCCGTACACGTTATAGCTGTAGTAATATTCCCTTCAACCTGGAGAGCTGGGACCCATGGAATGGGTGCCATGCATTATTGCTTTAAAGGGTCTGCATTTGCTCACCCAATCTCACCAATCCTCTCAGTCCCAAGTGTCCAGCCTTATGCCACATCCAGCTGTCATTGTAGATAGGGTCATTCCAGGTTGCATCAGAGACCCTGAAGGAATTTTGAAGAATTTCCCTGTTTCTTTGTTCTGTTTTTGAAATTCCTTTTTAGAGTGGGTTTGAGCTGATTCTCGCTGCCATGTTTATGCCAGTCTAGACACACTTGATTCCCTTACGGAGACATATCAGTACATAGGTTTTAAGATTCTTACTAGTCAGATCTATTCCTCTGCGGGAAATATGGGGTTTTGAGTCCCTTTCACTGAGGAAGGTGTAGGTCTTGTCTATTCCATAGTTGGAGTTTGGAACGGTACCTGTGCTTATATCAAACTCGGGTTTGATGCATCACCCCACCTCTCCTTCCCCCTTAAGCAGGCATAAGAGTGTTTTCTAAATGTGAGACTCTGTTCTCTTGCCTAACTCAGTTCATGTGTAGCCATGTTTACAGGATCTTCCTAAGTGATATCTTATGATAAGTTTCTTTTCCTGTGTGACTTCTTTCACTTAGAATCATCGTACCTGAATCCACTCATTTTGCTGCTACTGGTCTTATGACATTGATTTCGTGGCTGAGGGATATTCCATCGTACGTAAGTTCCACAATGTTTGGAACCATTTTTATATTTCCTGGGATATTTCAGGTGTACCCAGGTTGAGGTTCTTGTAAGCAGTGCAGCCCTCAATTTGGGGGTGGCTCTGTCTTATGGATTTTCAGTTTTCCCAAGGTATATTCCCTAGACTGGAAGTGCCCTTGGCTCTGTAGCTCTGTTGTTTACTTGTTTTAGGGAACACAATGCACTCCTCCAGTGAGGCAGTTGGCAACTTACATCCCCCCCATCAGCATAACAAGGCTCCCTGTTCTCCAGGGCCTGTCTTGCCTTTCTGGTTTTTACACATTTTGTGGATGTCCCTTTTGACTGGTGGGAAGTGATACTTCTTTCTAGTGCAGATTTGCATTGCCCGCTTGCTTGCTTGGCCAAAAAGGTCGTATGCGTTTTCTCCTGAATATATTCAGGAGAAAACGCATACGCCCTTTTTGGCCAAGTGCATCATTGTCGAAGTTGTGCCCCTCTTCCTGTGCTTTACAGGTGATTCCAACCTACCTCTTGAAATCTGTTTCCTGCTATTCTGCCTCGCTTTCAAGTCCGCCTCGTTGCCTTCCCTCCACAGATTTTTGGACGATAGTTGGCCTTGATTACTCTGCCAGTTTGTGAATTGCTGTGCCCCTGAGCTCCATTTTTCAACTCGTTTCTTGTGAGCTGAACGCAAGTCCAAACTTTTGGTTCAGGACCTATACTGGTTCCCGGTGGGTGGCTGAGACTTTGGTTAATTCTTCTTCCTGCCGGGAAATTAGAGTGACATGTGCGCATCCAAATGCCTAGCAGCTACTCTCTCATTGGTTCTCCCTCTTCCCTTTCATCCTCTGCCAAATTGGCAACCTGTGCGAACCAGGAGCTTAAAGGGGCTGTCTCTCCAAGTTGGGAGATTGATAGGAAAGCAGTTGGAAAGTCAAACCGGAGCACCAGGAGAGGGGCTCTTCGTTGAGTTTTAGAAACCTGTCATATTCACAGTGTGTCCATTCTCTAGGTTTCCCGTACACGTTATAGCTGTAGTAATATTCCCTTCAACCTGGAGAGCTGGGACCCATGGAATGGGTGCCATGCATTATTGCTTTAAAGGGTCTGCATTTGCTCACGCAATCTCACCAATCCTCTCAGTCCCAAGTGTCCAGCCTTATGCCACATCCAGCTGTCATTGTAGATAGGGTCATTCCAGGTTGCATCAGAGACCCTGAAGGAATTGTAAAGAATTTCCCTGTTTCTTTGTTCTGTTTTTGAAATTCCTTTTTAGAGTGGGTTTGAGCTGATTCTCGCTGCCATGTTTATGCCAGTCTAGACACACTTGATTCCCTTACGGAGACATATCAACACATAGGTTTTAAGATACTTACTAGTCAGATCTATTCCTCTGCGGGAAATATGGGGTTTTGAGTCCCTTTCACTGAGGAAGGTGTAGGTCTTGTCTATTCCATAGTTGGTTTTTGGAACGGTACCTGTGCTTATATCAAACTCGGGTTTGATGCATCACCCCACCTCTCCTTCCCCCTTAAGCAGGCATAAGAGTGTTTTCTAAATGTGAGACTCTGTTCTCTTGCCTAACTCAGTTCATGTGTAGCCATGTTTACAGGATCTCCCTAAGTGATATCTTATGATAAGTTTCTCTTCCTGTGTGACTTCTTTCACTTAGAATCATCGTACCTGAATCCACTCATTTTGCTGCTACTGGTCTTATGACATTGATTTCGTGGCTGAGGGATATTCCATCGTACGTAAGTTCCACAATGTTTGGAACCATTTTTATATTTCCTGGGATATTTCAGGTGTACCCAGGTTGAGGTTCTTGTAAGCAGTGCAGCCCTCAATTTGGGGGTGGCTCTGTCTTATGGATTTTCAGTTTTCCCAAGGTATATTCCCTAGACTGGAAGTGCCCTTGGCTCTGTAGCTCTGTTGTTTACTTGTTTTAGGGAACACAATGCACTCCTCCAGTGAGGCAGTTGGCAACTTACATACCCCCATCAGCATAACAAGGCTCCCTGTTCTCCGGGGCCTGTCTTGCCTTTCTGGTTTTTACACATTTTGTGGATGTCCCTTTTGACTGGTGGGAAGTGATACTTCTTTCTAGTGCAGATTTGCATTGCCCGCTTGCTTGCTTGGCCAAAAAGGGCGTATGCGTTTTCTCCTGAATATATTCAGGAGAAAACGCATACGCCCTTTTTGGCCAAGTGCATCATTGTCGAAGTTGTGCCCCTCTTCCTGTGCTTTACAGGTGATTCCAACCTACCTCTTGAAATCTGTTTCCTGCTATTCTGCCTCGCTTTCAAGTCCGCCTCGTTGCCTTCCCTCCACAGATTTTTGGACGATAGTTGGCCTTGATTACTCTGCCAGTTTGTGAATTGCTGTGCCCCTGAGCTCCATTTTTCAACTCGTTTCTTGTGAGCTGAACGCAAGTCCAAACTTTTGGTTCAGGACCTATACTGGTTCCCGGTGGGTGGCTGAGACTTTGGTTAATTCTTCTTCCTGCCGGGAAATTAGAGTGACATGTGCGCATCCAAATGCCTAGCAGCTACTCTCTCATTGGTTCTCCCTCTTCCCTTTCATCCTCTGCCAAATTGGCAACCTGTGCGAACCAGGAGCTTAAAGGGGCTGTCTCTCCAAGTTGGGAGATTGATAGGAAAGCAGTTGGAAAGTCAAACCAGAGCACCAGGAGAGGGGCTCTTCGTTGAGTTTTAGAAACCTGTCGTATTCACAGTGTGTCCATTCTCTAGGTTTCCCGTACACGTTATAGCTGTAGTAATATTCCCTTCAACCTGGAGAGCTGGGACCCATGGAATGGGTGCCATGCATTATTGCTTTAAAGGGTCTGCATTTGCTCACCCAATCTCACCAATCCTCTCAGTCCCAAGTGTCCAGCCTTATGCCACATCCAGCTGTCATTGTAGATAGGGTCATTCCAGGTTGCATCAGAGACCCTGAAGGAATTGTGAAGAATTTCCCTGTTTCTTTGTTCTGTTTTTGAAATTCCTTTTTAGAGTGGGTTTGAGCTGATTCTCGCTGCCCTGTTTATGCCAGTCTAGACACACTTGATTCCCTTACGGAGACATATCAATACATAGGTTTTAAGATTATTACTAGTCAGATCTATTCCTCTGCGGGAAATATGGGGTATTGAGTCCCTTTCACTGAGGAAGGTGTAGGTCTTGTCTATTCCATAGTTGGTTTTTGGAACGGTACCTGTGCTTATATCAAACTCTGGTTTGATGCATCACCCCACCTCTCCTTCCCCCTTAAGCAGGCATAAGAGTGTTTTCTAAATGCGAGACTCTGTTCTCTTGCCTAACTCAGTTCATGTGTAGCCATGTTTACAGGATCTTCCTAAGTGATATCTTATGATAAGTTTCTTTTCCTGTGTGACTTCTTTCACTTAGAATCATCGTACCTGAATCCACTCATTTTGCTGCTACTGGTCTTATGACATTGATTTCGTGGCTGAGGGATATTCCATCGTACGTAAGTTCCACAATGTTTGGAACCATTTTTATATTTCTTGGGATATTTCAGGTGTACCCAGGTTGAGGTTCTTGTAAGCAGTGCAGCCCTCAAATTGGGGGTGGCTCTGTCTTATGGATTTTCAGTTTTCCCAAGGTATATTCCCTAGACTGGAAGTGCCCTTGGCTCTGTAGCTCTGTTGTTTACTTGTTTTAGGGAACACAATGCACTCCCCCAGTGAGGCAGTTGGCAACTTACATCCCCCCCATCAGCATAACAAGGCTCCCTGTTCTCCAGGGCCTGTCTTGCCTTTCTGGTTTTTACACATTTTGTGGATGTCCCTTTTGACCGGTGGGAAGTGATACTTCTTTGTAGTGCAGATTTGCATTGCCCGCTTGCTTGCTTGGCCAAAATGGGCGTATGTGTTTTCTCCTGAATATATTCAGGAGAAAACGCATACGCCCTTTTTGGCCAAGTGCATCATTGTCGAAGTTGTGCCCCTCTTCCTGTGCTTTACAGGCGATTCCAACGTACCTCTTGAAATCTGTTTCCTGCTATTCTGCCTCGCTTTCAAGTCCGCCTCGTTGCCTTCCCTCAACAGATTTTTGGACGATAGTTGGCCTTGATTACTCTGCCAGTTTGTGAATTGCTGTGCCCCTGAGCTCCATTTTTCAACTCGTTTCTTGTGAGCTGAACGCAAGTCCAAACTTTTGGTTCAGGACCTATACTGGTTCCCGGTGGGTGGCTGAGACTTTGGTTAATTCTTCTTCCTGCCGGGAAATTAGAGTGACATGTGCCCATCCAAATGCCTAGCAGCTACTCTCTCCTTGGTTCTCCCTCTTCCCTTTCATCCTCTGCCAAATTGGCAACCTGTGCGAACCAGGAGCTTAAAGGGGCTGTCTCTCCAAGTTGGGAGATTGAGAGGAAAGCAGTTGGAAAGTCAAACCGGAGCACCAGGAGAGGGGCTCTTCGTTGAGTTTTAGAAACCTGTCGTATTCACAGTGTGTCCATTCTCTAGGTTTCCCGTACACGTTATAGCTGTAGTAATATTCCCTTCAACCTGGAGAGCTGGGACCCATGGAATGGGTGCCATGCATTATTCCTTTAAAGGGTCTGCATTTGCTCACCCAATCTCACCAATCCTCTCAGTCCCAAGTGTCCAGCCTTATGCCACATCCAGCTGTCATTGTAGATAGGGTCATTCCAGGTTGCATCAGAGACCCTGAAGGAATTTTGAAGAATTTCCCTGTTTCTTTGTTCTGTTTTTGAAATTCCTTTTTAGAGTGGGTTTGAGCTGATTCTCGCTGCCATGTTTATGCCAGTCTAGACACACTTGATTCCCTTACGGAGACATATCAGTACATAGGTTTTAAGATTCTTACTAGTCAGATCTATTCCTCTGCGGGAAATATGGGGTTTTGAGTCCCTTTCACTGAGGAAGGTGTAGGTCTTGTCTATTCCATAGTTGGAGTTTGGAATGGTACCTGTGCTTATATCAAACTCGGGTTTGATGCATCACCCCACCTCTCCTTCCCCCTTAAGCAGGCATAAGAGTGTTTTCTAAATGTGAGACTCTGTTCTCTTGCCTAACTCAGTTCATGTGTAGCCATGTTTACAGGATCTTCCTAAGTGATATCTTATGATAAGTTTCTTTTCCTGTGTGACTTCTTTCACTTAGAATCATCGTACCTGAATCCACTCATTTTGCTGCTACTGGTCTTATGACATTGATTTCGTGGCTGAGGGATATTCCATCGTACGTAAGTTCCACAATGTTTGGAACCATTTTTATATTTCCTGGGATATTTCAGGTGTACCCAGGTTGAGGTTCTTGTAAGCAGTGCAGCCCTCAATTTGGGGGTGGCTCTGTCTTATGGATTTTCAGTTTTCCCAAGGTATATTCCCTAGACTGGAAGTGCCCTTGGCTCTGTAGCTCTGTTGTTTACTTGTTTTAGGGAACACAATGCACTCCTCCAGTGAGGCAGTTGGCAACTTACATCCCCCCCATCAGCATAACAAGGCTCCCTGTTCTCCAGGGCCTGTCTTGCCTTTCTGGTTTTTACACATTTTGTGGATGTCCCTTTTGACTGGTGGGAAGTGATACTTCTTTGTAGTGCAGATTTGCATTGCCCGCTTGCTTGCTTGGCCAAAAAGTTCGTATGCGTTTTCTCCTGAATATATTCAGGAGAAAACGCATACGCCCTTTTTGGCCAAGTGCATCATTGTCGAAGTTGTGCCCCTCTTCCTGTGCTTTACAGGTGATTCCAACCTACCTCTTGAAATCTGTTTCCTGCTATTCTGCCTCGCTTTCAAGTCCGCCTCGTTGCCTTCCCTCCACAGATTTTTGGACGATAGTTGGCCTTGATTACTCTGCCAGTTTGTGAATTGCTGTGCCCCTGAGCTCCATTTTTCAACTCGTTTCTTGTGAGCTGAACGCAAGTCCAAACTTTTGGTTCAGGACCTATACTGGTTCCCGGTGGGTGGCTGAGACTTTGGTTAATTCTTCTTCCTGCCGGGAAATTAGAGTGACATGTGCGCATCCAAATGCCTAGCAGCTACTCTCTCATTGGTTCTCCCTCTTCCCTTTCATCCTCTGCCAAATTGGCAACCTGTGCGAACCAGGAGCTTAAAGGGGCTGTCTCTCCAAGTTGGGAGATTGATAGGAAAGCAGTTGGAAAGTCAAACCGGAGCACCAGGAGAGGGGCTCTTCGTTGAGTTTTAGAAACCTGTCGTATTCACAGTGTGTCCATTCTCTAGGTTTCCCGTACACGTTATAGCTGTAGTAATATTCCCTTCAACCTGGAGAGCTGGGACCCATGGAATGGGTGCCATGCATTATTGCTTTAAAGGGTCTGCATTTGCTCACGCAATCTCACCAATCCTCTCAGTCCCAAGTGTCCAGCCTTATGCCACCTCCAGCTGTCATTGTAGATAGGGTCATTCCAGGTTGCATCAGGGACCCTGAAGGAATTGTGAAGAATTTCCCTGTTTCTTTGTTCTGTTTTTGAAATTCCTTTTTAGAGTGGGTTTGAGCTGATTCTCGCTGCCCTGTTTATGCCAGTCTAGACACACTTGATTCCCTTACGGAGACATATCAATACATAGGTTTTAAGATTCTTACTAGTCAGATCTATTCCTCTGCGGGAAATATGGGGTTTTGAGTCCCTTTCACTGAGGAAGGTGTAGGTCTTGTCTATTCCATAGTTGGTTTTTGGAACGGTACCTGTGCTTATATCAAACTCGGGTTTGATGCATCACCCCACCTCTCCTTCCCCCTTAAGCAGGCATAAGAGTGTTTTCTAAATGCGAGACTCTGTTCTCTTGCCTAACTCAGTTCATGTGTAGCCATGTTTACAGGATCTTCCTAAGTGATATCTTATGATAAGTTTCTTTTCCTGTGTGACTTCTTTCACTTAGAATCATCGTACCTGAATCCACTCATTTTGCTGCTACAGGTCTTATGACATTGATTTCGTGGCTGAGGGATATTCCATCGTACGTAAGTTCCACAATGTTTGGAACCATTTTTATATTTCTTGGGATATTTCAGGTGTACCCAGGTTGAGGTTCTTGTAAGCAGTGCAGCCCTCAAATTGGGGGTGGCTCTGTCTTATGGATTTTCAGTTTTCCCAAGGTATATTCCCTAGACTGGAAGTGCCCTTGGCTCTGTAGCTCTGTTGTTTACTTGTTTTAGGGAACACAATGCACTCCTCCAGTGAGGCAGTTGGCAACTTACATCCCCCCCATCAGCATAACAAGGCTCCCTGTTCTCCAGGGCCTGTCTTGCCTTTCTGGTTTTTACACATTTTGTGGATGTCCCTTTTGACCGGTGGGAAGTGATACTTCTTTGTAGTGCAGATTTGCATTGCCCGCTTGCTTGCTTGGCCAAAAAGGGCGTATGCGTTTTCTCCTGAATATATTCAGGAGAAAACGCATACGCCCTTTTTGGCCAAGTGCATCATTGTCGAAGTTGTGCCCCTCTTCCTGTGCTTTACAGGCGATTCCAACGTACCTCTTGAAATCTGTTTCCTGCTATTCTGCCTCGCTTTCAAGTCCGCCTCGTTGCCTTCCCTCAACAGATTTTTGGACGATAGTTGGCCTTGATTACTCTGCCAGTTTGTGAATTGCTGTGCCCCTGAGCTCCATTTTTCAACTCGTTTCTTGTGAGCTGAACGCAAGTCCAAACTTTTGGTTCAGGACCTATACTGGTTCCCGGTGGGTGGCTGAGACTTTGGTTAATTCTTCTTCCTGCCGGGAAATTAGAGTGACATGTGCCCATCCAAATGCCTAGCAGCTACTCTCTCATTGGTTCTCCCTCTTCCCTTTCATCCTCTGCCAAATTGGCAACCTGTGCGAACCAGGAGCTTAAAGGGGCTGTCTCTCCAAGTTGGGAGATTGATAGGAAAGCAGTTGGAAAGTCAAACCGGAGCACCAGGAGAGGGGCTCTTCGTTGAGTTTTAGAAACCTGTCGTATTCACAGTGTGTCCATTCTCTAGGTTTCCCGTACACGTTATAGCTGTAGTAATATTCCCTTCAACCTGGAGAGCTGGGACCCATGGAATGGGTGCCATGCATTATTGCTTTAAAGGGTCTGCATTTGCTCACCCAATCTCACCAATCCTCTCAGTCCCAAGTGTCCAGCCTTATGCCACATCCAGCTGTCATTGTAGATAGGGTCATTCCAGGTTGCATCAGAGACCCTGAAGGAATTGTGAAGAATTTCCCTGTTTCTTTGTTCTGTTTTTGAAATTCCTTTTTAGAGTGGGTTTGAGCTGATTCTCGCTGCCCTGTTTATGCCAGTCTAGACACACTTGATTCCCTTACGGAGACATATCAATACATAGGTTTTAAGATTCTTACTAGTCAGATCTATTCCTCTGCGGGAAATATGGGGTTTTGAGTCCCTTTCACTGAGGAAGGTGTAGGTCTTGTCTATTCCATAGTTGGTTTTTGGAACGGTACCTGTGCTTATATCAAACTCGGGGTTGATGCATCACCCCACCTCTCCTTCCCCCTTAAGCAGGCATAAGAGTGTTTTCTAAATGTGAGACTCTGTTCTCTTGCCTAACTCAGTTCATGTGTAGCCATGTTTACAGGATCTTCCTAAGTGATATCTTATGATAAGTTTCTTTTCCTGTGTGACTTCTTTCACTTAGAATCATCGTACCTGAATCCACTCATTTTGCTGCTACTGGTCTTATGACATTGATTTCGTGGCTGAGGGATATTCCATCGTACGTAAGTTCCACAATGTTTGGAACCATTTTTATATTTCCTGGGATATTTCAGGTGTACCCAGGTTGAGGTTCTTGTAAGCAGTGCAGCCCTCAATTTGGGGGTGGCTCTGTCTTATGGATTTTCAGTTTTCCCAAGGTATATTCCCTAGACTGGAAGTGCCCTTGGCTCTGTAGCTCTGTTGTTTACTTGTTTTAGGGAACACAATGCACTCCTCCAGTGAGGCAGTTGGCAACTTACATCCCGCCCATCAGCATAACAGGGCTCCCTGTTCTCCAGGGCCTGTCTTGCCTTTCTGGTTTTTTACACATTTTGTGGATGTCCCTTTTGACCGGTGGGAAGTGATACTTCTTTGTAGTGCAGATTTGCATTGCCCGCTTGCTTGCTTGGCCAAAAAGGGCGTATGCGTTTTCTCCTGAATATATTCAGGAGAAAACGCATACGCCCTTTTTGGCCAAGTGCATCATTGTCGAAGTTGTGCCCCTCTTCCTGTGCTTTACAGGCGATTCCAACGTACCTCTTGAAATCTGTTTCCTGCTATTCTGCCTCGCTTTCAAGTCCGCCTCGTTGCCTTCCCTCAACAGATTTTTGGACGATAGTTGGCCTTGATTACTCTGCCAGTTTGTGAATTGCTGTGCCCCTGAGCTCCATTTTTCAACTCGTTTCTTGTGAGCTGAACGCAAGTCCAACCTTTTGGTTCAGGACCTATACTGGTTCCCGGTGGGTGGCTGAGACTTTGGTTAATTCTTCTTCCTGCCGGGAAATTAGAGTGACATGTGCCCATCCAAATGCCTAGCAGCTACTCTCTCATTGGTTCTCCCTCTTCCCTTTCATCCTCTGCCAAATTGGCAACCTGTGCGAACCAGGAGCTTAAAGGGGCTGTCTCTCCAAGTTGGGAGATTGATAGGAAAGCAGTTGGAAAGTCAAACCGGAGCACCAGGAGAGGGGCTCTTCGTTGAGTTTTAGAAACCTGTCGTATTCACAGTGTGTCCATTCTCTAGGTTTCCCGTACACGTTATAGCTGTAGTAATATTCCCTTCAACCTGGAGAGCTGGGACCCATGGAATGGGTGCCATGCATTATTGCTTTAAAGGGTCTGCATTTGCTCACCCAATCTCACCAATCCTCTCAGTCCCAAGTGTCCAGCCTTATGCCACATCCAGCTGTCATTGTAGATAGGGTCATTCCAGGTTGCATCAGAGACCCTGAAGGAATTGTGAAGAATTTCCCTGTTTCTTTGTTCTGTTTTTGAAATTCCTTTTTAGAGTGGGTTTGAGCTGATTCTCGCTGCCCTGTTTATGCCAGTCTAGACACACTTGATTCCCTTACGGAGACATATCAATACATAGGTTTTAAGATTCTTACTAGTCAGATCTATTCCTCTGCGGGAAATATGGGGTTTTGAGTCCCTTTCACTGAGGAAGGTGTAGGTCTTGTCTATTCCATAGTTGGTTTTTGGAACGGTACCTGTGCTTATATCAAACTCGGGTTTGATGCATCACCCCACCTCTCCTTCCCCCTTAAGCAGGCATAAGAGTGTTTTCTAAATGTGAGACTCTGTTCTCTTGCCTAACTCAGTTCATGTGTAGCCATGTTTACAGGATCTTCCTAAGTGATATCTTATGATAAGTTTCTTTTCCTGTGTGACTTCTTTCACTTAGAATCATCGTACCTGAATCCACTCATTTTGCTGCTACTGGTCTTATGACATTGATTTCGTGGCTGAGGGATATTCCATCGTACGTAAGTTCCACAATGTTTGGAACCATTTTTATATTTCCTGGGATATTTCAGGTGTACCCAGGTTGAGGTTCCTGTAAGCAGTGCAGCCCTCAATTTGGGGGTGGCTCTGTCTTATGGATTTTCAGTTTTCCCAAGGTATATTCCCTAGACTGGAAGTGCCCTTGGCTCTGTAGCTCTGTTGTTTACTTGTTTTAGGGAACACAATGCACTCCTCCAGTGAGGCAGTTGGCAACTTACATCCCGCCCATCAGCATAACAGGGCTCCCTGTTCTCCAGGGCCTGTCTTGCCTTTCTGGTTTTTTACACATTTTGTGGATGTCCCTTTTGACCGGTGGGAAGTGATACTTCTTTGTAGTGCAGATTTGCATTGCCCGCTTGCTTGCTTGGCCAAAAAGGGCGTATGCATTTTCTACTGAATATATTCAGGAGAAAACGCATACGCCCTTTTTGGCCAAGTGCATCATTGTCGAAGTTGTGCCCCTCTTCCTGTGCTTTACAGGCGATTCCAACGTACCTCTTGAAATCTGTTTCCTGCTATTCTGCCTCGCTTTCAAGTCCGCCTCGTTGCCTTCCCTCAACAGATTTTTGGACGATAGTTGGCCTTGATTACTCTGCCAGTTTGTGAATTGCTGTGCCCCTGAGCTCCATTTTTCAACTCGTTTCTTGTGAGCTGAACGCAAGTCCAAACTTTTGGTTCAGGACCTATACTGGTTCCCGGTGGGTGGCTGAGACTTTGGTTAATTCTTCTTCCTGCCGGGAAATTAGAGTGACATGTGCCCATCCAAATGCCTAGCAGCTACTCTCTCATTGGTTCTCCCTCTTCCCTTTCATCCTCTGCCAAATTGGCAACCTGTGCGAACCAGGAGCTTAAAGGGGCTGTCTCTCCAAGTTGGGAGATTGATAGGAAAGCAGTTGGAAAGTCAAACCGGAGCACCAGGAGAGGGGCTCTTCGTTGAGTTTTAGAAACCTGTCGTATTCACAGTGTGTCCATTCTCTAGGTTTCCCGTACACGTTATAGCTGTAGTAATATTCCCTTCAACCTGGAGAGCTGGGACCCATGGAATGGGTGCCATGCATTATTGCTTTAAAGGGTCTGCATTTGCTCACCCAATCTCACCAATCCTCTCAGTCCCAAGTGTCCAGCCTTATGCCACATCCAGCTGTCATTGTAGATAGGGTCATTCCAGGTTGCATCAGAGACCCTGAAGGAATTGTGAAGAATTTCCCTGTTTCTTTGTTCTGTTTTTGAAATTCCTTTTTAGAGTGGGTTTGAGCTGATTCTCGCTGCCCTGTTTATGCCAGTCTAGACACACTTGATTCCCTTACGGAGACATATCAATACATAGGTTTTAAGATTCTTACTAGTCAGATCTATTCCTCTGCGGGAAATATGGGGTTTTGAGTCCCTTTCACTGAGGAAGGTGTAGGTCTTGTCTATTCCATAGTTGGTTTTTGGAACGGTACCTGTGCTTATATCAAACTCGGGTTTGATGCATCACCCCACCTCTCCTTCCCCCTTAAGCAGGCATAAGAGTGTTTTCTAAATGTGAGACTCTGTTCTCTTGCCTAACTCAGTTCATGTGTAGCCATGTTTACAGGATCTTCCTAAGTGATATCTTATGATAAGTTTCTTTTCCTGTGTGACTTCTTTCACTTAGAATCATCGTACCTGAATCCACTCATTTTGCTGCTACTGGTCTTATGACATTGATTTCGTGGCTGAGGGATATTCCATCGTACGTAAGTTCCACAATGTTTGGAACCATTTTTATATTTCCTGGGATATTTCAGGTGTACCCAGGTTGAGGTTCTTGTAAGCAGTGCAGCCCTCAATTTGGGGGTGGCTCTGTCTTATGGATTTTCAGTTTTCCCAAGGTATATTCCCTAGACTGGAAGTGCCCTTGGCTCTGTAGCTCTGTTGTTTACTTGTTTTAGGGAACACAATGCACTCCTCCAGTGAGGCAGTTGGCAACTTACATCCCGCCCATCAGCATAACAGGGCTCCCTGTTCTCCAGGGCCTGTCTTGCCTTTCTGGTTTTTTACACATTTTGTGGATGTCCCTTTTGACCGGTGGGAAGTGATACTTCTTTGTAGTGCAGATTTGCATTGCCCGCTTGCTTGCTTGGCCAAAAAGGGCGTATGCGTTTTCTCCTGAATATATTCAGGAGAAAACACATACGCCCTTTTTGGCCAAGTGCATCATTGTCGAAGTTGTGCCCCTCTTCCTGTGCTTTACAGGCGATTCCAACGTACCTCTTGAAATCTGTTTCCTGCTATTCTGCCTCGCTTTCAAGTCCGCCTCGTTGCCTTCCCTCAACAGATTTTTGGACGATAGTTGGCCTTGATTACTCTGCCAGTTTGTGAATTGCTGTGCCCCTGAGCTCCATTTTTCAACTCGTTTCTTGTGAGCTGAACGCAAGTCCAAACTTTTGGTTCAGGACCTATACTGGTTCCCGGTGGGTGGCTGAGACTTTGGTTAATTCTTCTTCCTGCCGGGAAATTAGAGTGACATGTGCCCATCCAAATGCCTAGCAGCTACTCTCTCATTGGTTCTCCCTCTTCCCTTTCATCCTCTGCCAAATTGGCAACCTGTGCGAACCAGGAGCTTAAAGGGGCTGTCTCTCCAAGTTGGGAGATTGATAGGAAAGCAGTTGGAAAGTCAAACCGGAGCACCAGGAGAGGGGCTCTTCGTTGAGTTTTAGAAACCTGTCGTATTCACAGTGTGTCCATTCTCTAGGTTTCCCGTACACGTTATAGCTGTAGTAATATTCCCTTCAACCTGGAGAGCTGGGACCCATGGAATGGGTGCCATGCATTATTGCTTTAAAGGGTCTGCATTTGCTCACCCAATCTCACCAATCCTCTCAGTCCCAAGTGTCCAGCCTTATGCCACATCCAGCTGTCATTGTAGATAGGGTCATTCCAGGTTGCATCAGAGACCCTGAAGGAATTGTGAAGAATTTCCCTGTTTCTTTGTTCTGTTTTTGAAATTCCTTTTTAGAGTGGGTTTGAGCTGATTCTCGCTGCCCTGTTTATGCCAGTCTAGACACACTTGATTCCCTTACGGAGACATATCAATACATAGGTTTTAAGATTCTTACTAGTCAGATCTATTCCTCTGCGGGAAATATGGGGTTTTGAGTCCCTTTCACTGAGGAAGGTGTAGGTCTGGTCTATTCCATAGTTGGTTTTTGGAACGGTACCTGTGCTTATATCAAACTCGGGTTTGATGCATCACCCCACCTCTCCTTCCCCCTTAAGCAGGCATAAGAGTGTTTTCTAAATGTGAGACTCTGTTCTCTTGCCTAACTCAGTTCATGTGTAGCCATGTTTACAGGATCTTCCTAAGTGATATCTTATGATAAGTTTCTTTTCCTGTGTGACTTCTTTCACTTAGAATCATCGTACCTGAATCCACTCATTTTGCTGCTACTGGTCTTATGACATTGATTTCGTGGCTGAGGGATATTCCATCGTACGTAAGTTCCACAATGTTTGGAACCATTTTTATATTTCCTGGGATATTTCAGGTGTACCCAGGTTGAGGTTCTTGTAAGCAGTGCAGCCCTCAATTTGGGGGTGGCTCTGTCTTATGGATTTTCAGTTTTCCCAAGGTATATTCCCTAGACTGGAAGTGCCCTTGGCTCTGTAGCTCTGTTGTTTACTTGTTTTAGGGAACACAATGCACTCCTCCAGTGAGGCAGTTGGCAACTTACATCCCGCCCATCAGCATAACAGGGCTCCCTGTTCTCCAGGGCCTGTCTTGCCTTTCTGGTTTTTTACACATTTTGTGGATGTCCCTTTTGACCGGTGGGAAGTGATACTTCTTTGTAGTGCAGATTTGCATTGCCCGCTTGCTTGCTTGGCCAAAAAGGGCGTATGCGTTTTCTCCTGAATATATTCAGGAGAAAACACATACGCCCTTTTTGGCCAAGTGCATCATTGTCGAAGTTGTGCCCCTCTTCCTGTGCTTTACAGGCGATTCCAACGTACCTCTTGAAATCTGTTTCCTGCTATTCTGCCTCGCTTTCAAGTCCGCCTCGTTGCCTTCCCTCAACAGATTTTTGGACGATAGTTGGCCTTGATTACTCTGCCAGTTTGTGAATTGCTGTGCCCCTGAGCTCCATTTTTCAACTCGTTTCTTGTGAGCTGAACGCAAGTCCAAACTTTTGGTTCAGGACCTCTACTGGTTCCCGGTGGGTGGCTGAGACTTTGGTTAATTCTTCTTCCTGCCGGGAAATTAGAGTGACATGTGCCCATCCAAATGCCTAGCAGCTACTCTCTCATTGGTTCTCCCTCTTCCCTTTCATCCTCTGCCAAATTGGCAACCTGTGCGAACCAGGAGCTTAAAGGGGCTGTCTCTCCAAGTTGGGAGATTGATAGGAAAGCAGTTGGAAAGTCAAACCGGAGCACCAGGAGAGGGGCTCTTCCTTGAGTTTTAGAAAACTGTCGTATTCACAGTGTGTCCATTCTCTAGGTTTCCCGTACATGTTATAGCTGTAGTAATATTCCCTTCAACCTGGAGAGCTGGGACCCATGGAATGGGTGCCATGCATTATTGCTTTAAAGGGTCTGCATTTGCTCACCCAATCTCACCAATCCTCTCAGTCCCAAGTGTCCAGCCTTATGCCACATCCAGCTGTCATTGTAGATAGGGTCATTCCAGGTTGCATCAGAGACCCTGAAGGAATTGTGAAGAATTTCCCTGTTTCTTTGTTCTGTTTTTGAAATTCCTTTTTAGAGTGGGTTTGAGCTGATTCTCGCTGCCCTGTTTATGCCAGTCTAGACACACTTGATTCCCTTACGGAGACATATCAATACATAGGTTTTAAGATTCTTACTAGTCAGATCTATTCCTCTGCGGGAAATATGGGGTTTTGAGTCCCTTTCACTGAGGAAGGTGTAGGTCTTGTCTATTCCATAGTTGGTTTTTGGAACGGTACCTGTGCTTATATCAAACTCGGGTTTGATGCATCACCCCACCTCTCCTTCCCCCTTAAGCAGGCATAAGAGTGTTTTCTAAATGTGAGACTCTGTTCTCTTGCCTAACTCAGTTCATGTGTAGCCATGTTTACAGGCTCTTCCTAAGTGATATCTTATGATAAGTTTCTTTTCCTGTGTGACTTCTTTCACTTAGAATCATCGTACCTGAATCCACTCATTTTGCTGCTACTGGTCTTATGACATTGATTTCGTGGCTGAGGGATATTCCATCGTACGTAAGTTCCACAATGTTTGGAACCATTTTTATATTTCCTGGGATATTTCAGGTGTACCCAGGTTGAGGTTCTTGTAAGCAGTGCAGCCCTCAATTTGGGGGTGGCTCTGTCTTATGGATTTTCAGTTTTCCCAAGGTATATTCCCTAGACTGGAAGTGCCCTTGGCTCTGTAGCTCTGTTGTTTACTTGTTTTAGGGAACACAATGCACTCCTCCAGTGAGGCAGTTGGCAACTTACATCCCGCCCATCAGCATAACAGGGCTCCCTGTTCTCCAGGGCCTGTCTTGCCTTTCTGGTTTTTTACACATTTTGTGGATGTCCCTTTTGACCGGTGGGAAGTGATACTTCTTTGTAGTGCAGATTTGCATTGCCCGCTTGCTTGCTTGGCCAAAAAGGGTGTATGCGTTTTCTCCTGAATATATTCAGGAGAAAACGCATACGCCCTTTTTGGCCAAGTGCATCATTGTCGAAGTTGTGCCCCTCTTCCTGTGCTTTACAGGCGATTCCAACGTACCTCTTGAAATCTGTTTCCTGCTATTCTGCCTCGCTTTCAAGTCCGCCTCGTTGCCTTCCCTCAACAGATTTTTGGACGATAGTTGGCCTTGATTACTCTGCCAGTTTGTGAATTGCTGTGCCCCTGAGCTCCATTTTTCAACTCGTTTCTTGTGAGCTGAACGCAAGTCCAAACTTTTGGTTCAGGACCTCTACTGGTTCCCGGTGGGTGGCTGAGACTTTGGTTAATTCTTCTTCCTGCCGGGAAATTAGAGTGACATGTGCCCATCCAAATGCCTAGCAGCTACTCTCTCATTGGTTCTCCCTCTTCCCTTTCATCCTCTGCCAAATTGGCAACCTGTGCGAACCAGGAGCTTAAAGGGGCTGTCTCTCCAAGTTGGGAGATTGATAGGAAAGCAGTTGGAAAGTCAAACCGGAGCACCAGGAGAGGGGCTCTTCGTTGAGTTTTAGAAACCTGTCGTATTCACAGTGTGTCCATTCTCTAGGTTTCCCGTACACGTTATAGCTGTAGTAATATTCCCTTCAACCTGGAGAGCTGGGACCCATGGAATGGGTGCCATGCATTATTGCTTTAAAGGGTCTGCATTTGCTCACCCAATCTCACCAATCCTCTCAGTCCCAAGTGTCCAGCCTTATGCCACATCCAGCTGTCATTGTAGATAGGGTCATTCCAGGTTGCATCAGAGACCCTGAAGGAATTGTGAAGAATTTCCCTGTTTCTTTGTTCTGTTTTTGAAATTCCTTTTTAGAGTGGGTTTGAGCTGATTCTCGCTGCCCTGTTTATGCCAGTCTAGACACACTTGATTCCCTTACGGAGACATATCAATACATAGGTTTTAAGATTCTTACTAGTCAGATCTATTCCTCTGCGGGAAATATGGGGTTTTGAGTCCCTTTCACTGAGGAAGGTGTAGGTCTTGTCTATTCCATAGTTGGTTTTTGGAACGGTACCTGTGCTTATATCAAACTCGGGTTTGATGCATCACCCCACCTCTCCTTCCCCCTTAAGCAGGCATAAGAGTGTTTTCTAAATGTGAGACTCTGTTCTCTTGCCTAACTCAGTTCATGTGTAGCCATGTTTACAGGATCTTCCTAAGTGATATCTTATGATAAGTTTCTTTTCCTGTGTGACTTCTTTCACTTAGAATCATCGTACCTGAATCCACTCATTTTGCTGCTACTGGTCTTATGACATTGATTTCGTGGCTGAGGGATATTCCATCGTACGTAAGTTCCACAATGTTTGGAACCATTTTTATATTTCCTGGGATATTTCAGGTGTACCCAGGTTGAGGTTCTTGTAAGCAGTGCAGCCCTCAATTTGGGGGTGGCTCTGTCTTATGGATTTTCAGTTTTCCCAAGGTATATTCCCTAGACTGGAAGTGCCCTTGGCTCTGTAGCTCTGTTGTTTACTTGTTTTAGGGAACACAATGCACTCCTCCAGTGAGGCAGTTGGCAACTTACATCCCGCCCATCAGCATAACAGGGCTCCCTGTTCTCCAGGGCCTGTCTTGCCTTTCTGGTTTTTTACACATTTTGTGGATGTCCCTTTTGACCGGTGGGAAGTGATACTTCTTTGTAGTGCAGATTTGCATTGCCCGCTTGCTTGCTTGGCCAAAAAGGGCGTATGCGTTTTCTCCTGAATATATTCAGGAGAAAACACATACGCCCTTTTTGGCCAAGTGCATCATTGTCGAAGTTGTGCCCCTCTTCCTGTGCTTTACAGGCGATTCCAACGTACCTCTTGAAATCTGTTTCCTGCTATTCTGCCTCGCTTTCAAGTCCGCCTCGTTGCCTTCCCTCAACAGATTTTTGGACGATAGTTGGCCTTGAATACTCTGCCAGTCTGTGAATTGCTGTGCCCCTGAGCTCCATTTTTCAACTCGTTTCTTGTGAGCTGAACGCAAGTCCAAACTTTTGGTTCAGGACCTCTACTGGTTCCCGGTGGGTGGCTGAGACTTTGGTTAATTCTTCTTCCTGCCGGGAAATTAGAGTGACATGTGCCCATCCAAATGCCTAGCAGCTACTCTCTCATTGGTTCTCCCTCTTCCCTTTCATCCTCTGCCAAATTGGCAACCTGTGCGAACCAGGAGCTTAAAGGGGCTGTCTCTCCAAGTTGGGAGATTGATAGGAAAGCAGTTGGAAAGTCAAACCGGAGCACCAGGAGAGGGGCTCTTCCTTGAGTTTTAGAAACCTGTCGTATTCACAGTGTGTCCATTCTCTAGGTTTCCCGTACATGTTATAGCTGTAGTAATATTCCCTTCAACCTGGAGAGCTGGGACCCATGGAATGGGTGCCATGCATTATTGCTTTAAAGGGTCTGCATTTGCTCACCCAATCTCACCAATCCTCTCAGTCCCAAGTGTCCAGCCTTATGCCACATCCAGCTGTCATTGTAGATAGGGTCATTCCAGGTTGCATCAGAGACCCTGAAGGAATTGTGAAGAATTTCCCTGTTTCTTTGTTCTGTTTTTGAAATTCCTTTTTAGAGTGGGTTTGAGCTGATTCTCGCTGCCCTGTTTATGCCAGTCTAGACACACTTGATTCCCTTACGGAGACATATCAATACATAGGTTTTAAGATTCTTACTAGTCAGATCTATTCCTCTGTGGGAAATATGGGGTTTTGAGTCCCTTTCACTGAGGAAGGTGTAGGTCTTGTCTATTCCATAGTTGGTTTTTGGAACGGTACCTGTGCTTATATCAAACTCGGGTTTGATGCATCACCCCACCTCTCCTTCCCCCTTAAGCAGGCATAAGAGTGTTTTCTAAATGTGAGACTCTGTTCTCTTGCCTAACTCAGTTCATGTGTAGCCATGTTTACAGGATCTTCCTAAGTGATATCTTATGATAAGTTTATTTTCCTGTGTGACTTCTTTCACTTAGAATCATCGTACCTGAATCCACTCATTTTGCTGCTACTGGTCTTATGACATTGATTTCGTGGCTGAGGGATATTCCATCGTATGTAAGTTCCACAATGTTTGGAACCATTTTTATATTTCCTGGGATATTTCAGGTGTACCCAGGTTGAGGTTCTTGTAAGCAGTGCAGCCCTCAATTTGGGGGTGGCTCTGTCTTATGGATTTTCAGTTTTCCCAAGGTATATTCCCTAGACTGGAAGTGCCCTTGGCTCTGTAGCTCTGTTGTTTACTTGTTTTAGGGAACACAATGCACTCCTCCAGTGAGGCAGTTGGCAACTTACATCCCGCCCATCAGCATAACAGGGCTCCCTGTTCTCCAGGGCCTGTCTTGCCTTTCTGGTTTTTTACACATTTTGTGGATGTCCCTTTTGACCGGTGGGAAGTGATACTTCTTTGTAGTGCAGATTTGCATTGCCCGCTTGCTTGCTTGGCCAAAAAGGGTGTATGCGTTTTCTCCTGAATATATTCAGGAGAAAACGCATACGCCCTTTTTGGCCAAGTGCATCATTGTCGAAGTTGTGCCCCTCTTCCTGTGCTTTACAGGCGATTCCAACGTACCTCTTGAAATCTGTTTCCTGCTATTCTGCCTCGCTTTCAAGTCCGCCTCGTTGCCTTCCCTCAACAGATTTTTGGACGATAGTTGGCCTTGATTACTCTGCCAGTTTGTGAATTGCTGTGCCCCTGAGCTCCATTTTTCAACTCGTTTCTTGTGAGCTGAACGCAAGTCCAAACTTTTGGTTCAGGACCTATACTGGTTCCCGGTGGGTGGCTGAGACTTTGGTTAATTCTTCTTCCTGCCGGGAAATTAGAGTGACATGTGCCCATCCAAATGCCTAGCAGCTACTCTCTCATTGGTTCTCCCTCTTCCCTTTCATCCTCTGCCAAATTGGCAACCTGTGCGAACCAGGAGCTTAAAGGGGCTGTCTCTCCAAGTTGGGAGATTGATAGGAAAGCAGTTGGAAAGTCAAACCGGAGCACCAGGAGAGGGGCTCTTCGTTGAGTTTTAGAAACCTGTCGTATTCACAGTGTGTCCATTCTCTAGGTTTCCCGTACACGTTATAGCTGTAGTAATATTCCCTTCAACCTGGAGAGCTGGGACCCATGGAATGGGTGCCATGCATTATTGCTTTAAAGGGTCTGCAATTGCTCACCCAATCTCACCAATCCTCTCAGTCCCAAGTGTCCAGCCTTATGCCACATCCAGCTGTCATTGTAGATAGGGTCATTCCAGGTTGCATCAGAGACCCTGAAGGAATTGTAAAGAATTTCCCTGTTTCTTTGTTCTGTTTTTGAAATTCCTTTTTAGAGTGGGTTTGAGCTGATTCTCGCTGCCCTGTTTATGCCAGTCTAGACACACTTGATTCCCTTACGGAGACATATCAATACATAGGTTTTAAGATTCTTACTAGTCAGATCTATTCCTCTGCGGGAAATATGGGGTTTTGAGTCCCTTTCACTGAGGAAGGTGTAGGTCTTGTCTATTCCATAGTTGGTTTTTGGAACGGTACCTGTGCTTATATCAAACTCGGGTTTGATGCATCACCCCACCTCTCCTTCCCCCTTAAGCAGGCATAAGAGTGTTTTCTAAATGTGAGACTCTGTTCTCTTGCCTAACTCAGTTCATGTGTAGCCATGTTTACAGGATCTTCCTAAGTGATATCTTATGATAAGTTTCTTTTCCTGTGTGACTTCTTTCACTTAGAATCATCGTACCTGAATCCACTCATTTTGCTGCTACTGGTCTTATGACATTGATTTCGTGGCTGAGGGATATTCCATCGTACGTAAGTTCCACAATGTTTGGAACCATTTTTATATTTCCTGGGATATTTCAGGTGTACCCAGGTTGAGGTTCCTGTAAGCAGTGCAGCCCTCAATTTGGGGGTGGCCCTGTCTTATGGATTTTCAGTTTTCCCAAGGTATATTCCCTAGACTGGAAGTGCCCTTGGCTCTGTAGCTCTGTTGTTTACTTGTTTTAGGGAACACAATGCACTCCTCCAGTGAGGCAGTTGGCAACTTACATCCCGCCCATCAGCATAACAGGGCTCCCTGTTCTCCAGGGCCTGTCTTGCCTTTCTGGTTTTTTACACATTTTGTGGATGTCCCTTTTGACCGGTGGGAAGTGATACTTCTTTGTAGTGCAGATTTGCATTGCCGGCTTGCTTGCTTGGCCAAAAAGGGCGTATGCGTTTTCTCCTGAATATATTCAGGAGAAAACGCATACGCCCTTTTTGGCCAAGTGCATCATTGTCGAAGTTGTGCCCCTCTTCCTGTGCTTTACAGGCGATTCCAACGTACCTCTTGAAATCTGTTTCCTGCTATTCTGCCTCGCTTTCAAGTCCGCCTCGTTGCCTTCCCTCAACAGATGTTTGGACGATAGTTGGCCTTGATTACTCTGCCAGTTTGTGAATTGCTGTGCCCCTGAGCTCCATTTTTCAACTCGTTTCTTGTGAGCTGAACGCAAGTCCAAACTTTTGGTTCAGGACCTCTACTGGTTCCCGGTGGGTGGCTGAGACTTTGGTTAATTCTTCTTCCTGCCGGGAAATTAGAGTGACATGTGCCCATCCAAATGCCTAGCAGCTACTCTCTCATTGGTTCTCCCTCTTCCCTTTCATCCTCTGCCAAATTGGCAACCTGTGCGAACCAGGAGCTTAAAGGGGCTGTCTCTCCAAGTTGGGAGATTGATAGGAAAGCAGTTGGAAAGTCAAACCGGAGCACCAGGAGAGGGGCTCTTCGTTGAGTTTTAGAAACCTGTCGTATTCACAGTGTGTCCATTCTCTAGGTTTCCCGTACACGTTATAGCTGTAGTAATATTCCCTTCCACCTGGAGAGCTGGGACCCATGGAATGGGTGCCATGCATTATTGCTTTAAAGGGTCTGCATTTGCTCACCCAATCTCACCAATCCTCTCAGTCCCAAGTGTCCAGCCTTATGCCACATCCAGCTGTCATTGTAGATAGGGTCATTCCAGGTTGCATCAGAGACCCTGAAGGAATTGTGAAGAATTTCCCTGTTTCTTTGTTCTGTTTTTGAAATTCCTTTTTAGAGTGGGTTTGAGCTGATTCTCGCTGCCATGTTTATGCCAGTCTAGACACACTTGATTCCCTTACGGAGACATATCAATACATAGGTTTTAAGATTCTTACTAGTCAGATCTATTCCTCTGCGGGAAATATGGGGTTTTGAGTCCCTTTCACTGAGGAAGGTGTAGGTCTTGTCTATTCCATAGTTGGTTTTTGGAACGGTACCTGTGCTTATATCAAACTCGGGTTTGATGCATCACCCCACCTCTCCTTCCCCCTTAAGCAGGCATAAGAGTGTTTTCTAAATGTGAGACTCTGTTCTCTTGCCTAACTCAGTTCATGTGTAGCCATGTTTACAGGATCTTCCTAAGTGATATCTTATGATAAGTTTCTTTTCCTGTGTGACTTCTTTCACTTAGAATCATCGTACCTGAATCCACTCATTTTGCTGCTACTGGTCTTATGACATTGATTTTGTGGCTGAGGGATATTCCATCGTACGTAAGTTCCACAATGTTTGGAACCATTTTTATATTTCCTTGGATATTTCAGGTGTACCCAGGTTGAGGTTCCTGTAAGCAGTGCAGCCCTCAATTTGGGGGTGGCTCTGTCTTATGGATTTTCAGTTTTCCCAAGGTATATTCCCTAGACTGGATGTGCCCTTGGCTCTGGAGCTCTGTTGTTTACTTGTTTTAGGGAACACAATGCACTCCTCCCGTGAGGCAGTTGGCAACTTACATCCCGCCCATCAGCATAACAAGGCTCCCTGTTCTCCAGGGCCTGTCTTGCCTTTCTGGTTTTTACACATTTTGTGGATGTCCCTTTTGACCGGTGGGAAGTGATACTTCTTTGTAGTGCAGATTTGCATTGCCCGCTTGCTTGCTTGGCCAAAAAGGGCGTATGCGTTTTCTCCTGAATATATTCAGGAGAAAACGCATACGCCCTTTTTGGCCAAGTGCATCATTGTCGAAGTTGTGCCCCTCTTCCTGTGCTTTACAGGCGATTCCAACGTACCTCTTGAAATCTGTTTCCTGCTATTCTGCCTCGCTTTCAAGTCCGCCTCGTTGCCTTCCCTCAACAGATTTTTGGACGATAGTTGGCCTTGATTACTCTGCCAGTTTGTGAATTGCTGTGCCCCTGAGCTCCATTTTTCAACTCGTTTCTTGTGAGCTGAACGCAAGTCCAAACTTTTGGTTCAGGACCTCTACTGGTTCCCGGTGGGTGGCTGAGTCTTTGGTTCATTCTTCTTCCTGCCGGGAAATTAGAGTGATATGTGCCCATCCAAATGCCTAACAGCTACTCTCTCATTGGTTCTCCCTCTTCCCTTTCATCCTCTGCCAAATTGGCAACCTGTGCGAACCAGGAGCTTAAAGGGGCTGTCTCTCCAAGTTGGGAGATTGATAGGAAAGCAGTTGGAAAGTCAAACCGGAGCACCAGGAGAGGGGCTCTTCGTTGAGTTTTAGAAACCTTTCGTATTCACAGTGTGTCCATTTTCTAGGTTTCCCGTACACGTTATAGCTGTAGTAATATTCCCTTCCACCTGGAGAGCTGGGACCCATGGAATGGGTGCCATGCATTATTGCTTTAAAGGGTCTGCATTTGCTCACCCAATCTCACCAATCCTCTCAGTCCCAAGTGTCCAGCCTTATGCCACATCCAGCTGTCATTGTAGATAGGGTCATTCCAGGTTGCATCAGAGACCCTGAAGGAATTGTAAAGAATTTCCCTGTTTCTTTGTTCTATTTTTGAAATTCCTTTTTAGAGTGGGTTTGAGCTGATTCTCGCTGCCCTGTTTATGCCTGTCTAGACACACTTGATTCCCTTACGGAGACATATCAATACATAGGTTTTAAGATTCTTACTAGTCAGATCTATTCCTCTGCGGGAAATATGGGGTTTTGAGTCCCTTTCACTGAGGAAGGTGTAGGTCTTGTCTATTCCATAGTTGGTTTTTGGAACGGTACCTGTGCTTATATCAAACTCGGGTTTGATGCATCACCCCACCTCTCCTTCCCCCTTAAGCAGGCATAAGAGTGTTTTCTAAATGTGAGACTCTGTTCTCTTGCCTAACTCAGTTCATGTGTAGCCATGTTTACAGGATCTTCCTAAGTGATATCTTATGATAAGTTTCTTTTCCTGTGTGACTTCTTTCACTTAGAATCATCGTACCTGAATCCACTCATTTTGCTGCTACTGGTCTTATGACATTGATTTCGTGGCTGAGGGATATTCCATCGTACGTAAGTTCCACAATGTTTGGAACCATTTTTATATTTCCTGGGATATTTCAGGTGTACCCAGGTTGAGGTTCTTGTAAGCAGTGCAGCCCTCAATTTGGGGGTGGCTCTGTCTTATGGATTTTCAGTTTTCCCAAGGTATATTCCCTAGACTGGACGTGCCCTTGGCTCTGGAGCTCTGTTGTTTACTTGTTTTAGGGAACACAATGCACTCCTCCAGTGAGGCAGTTGGCAACTTACATCCCGCCCATCAGCATAACAAGGCTCCCTGTTCTCCAGGGCCTGTCTTGCCTTTCTGGTTTTTACACATTTTGTGGATGTCCCTTTTGACCGGTGGGAAGTGATACTTCTTTGTAGTGCAGATTTGCATTGCCCGCTTGCTTGCTTGGCCAAAAAGGGCGTATGCGTTTTCTCCAGAATATATTCAGGAGAAAACGCATACGCCCTTTTTGGACAAGTGCATCATTGTCGAAGTTGTGCCCCTCTTCCTGTGCTTTACAGGCGATTCCAACGTACCTCTTGAAATCTGTTTCCTGCTATTCTGCCTCGCTTTCAAGTCCGCCTCGTTGCCTTCCCTCAACAGATTTTTGGACGATAGTTGGCCTTGATTACTCTGCCAGTTTGTGAAATGCTGTGCCCCTGAACTCCATTTTTCAACTCGTTTTTTGTGAGCTGAACGCAAGTCCAAACTTTTGGTTCAGGACCTCTACTGGTTCCCGGTGGGTGGCTGAGACTTTGGTTCATTCTTCTTCCTGCCGGGAAATTAGAGTGACATGTGCCCATCCAAATGCCTAACAGCTACTCTCTCATTGGTTCTCCCTCTTCCCTTTCATCCTCTGCCAAATTGGCAACCTGTGCGAACCAGGAGCTTAAAGGGGCTGTCTCTCCAAGTTGGGAGATTGATAGGAAAGCAGTTGGAAAGTCAAACCGGAGCACCAGGAGAGGGGCTCTTCGTTGAGTTTTAGAAACCTTTCGTATTCACAGTGTGTCCATTCTCTAGGTTTCCCGTACACGTTATAGCTGTAGTAATATTCCCTTCAACCTGGAGAGCTGGGACCCATGGAATGGGTGCCATGCATTATTGCTTTAAAGGGTCTGCATTTGCGCACCCAATCTCACCAATCCTCTCAGTCCCAAGTGTCCAGCCTTATGCCACATCCAGCTGTCATTGTAGATAGGGTCATTCCAGGGTGCATCAGAGACCCTGAAGGAATTGGAAAGAATATCCCTGTTTCTTTGTTCTGTTTTTGAAATTCCTTTTTAGAGTGGGTTTGAGCTGATTCTCACGGCCATGTTTATGCCAGTCTAGACACACTTGATTCCCTTACGGAGACATATCAATACATAGGTTTTAAGATTCTTACTAGTCAGATCTATTCCTCTGCGGGAAATATGGGGTTTTGAGTCCCTTTCACTGAGGAAGGTGTAGGTCTGGTCTATTCCATAGTTGGTTTTTGGAACGGTACCTGTGCTTATATCAAACTCTGGTTTGATGCATCACCCCACCACTCCTTCCCCCTTAAGCAGGCATAAGAGTGTTTTCTAAATGTGAGACTCTGTTCTCTTGCCTAACTCAGTTCATGTGTAGCCATGTTTACAGGATCTTCCTAAGTGATATCTTATGATAAGTTTCTTTTCCTGTGTGACTTCTTTCACTTAGAATCATCGTACCTGAATCCACTCATTTTGCTGCTACTGGTCTTATGACATTGATTTCGTGGCTGAGGGATATTCCATCGTACCTAAGTTCCACAATGTTTGGAACCATTTTTATATTTCCTGGGATATTTCAGGTGTACCCAGGTTGAGGTTCCTGTAAGCAGTGCAGCCCTCAATTTGGGGGTGGCTCTGTCTTATGGATTTTCAGTTTTCCCAAGGTATATTCCCTAGACTGGACGTGCCCTTGGCTCTGGAGCTCTGTTGTTTACTTGTTTTAGGGAACACAATGCACTCCTCCAGTGAGGCAGTTGGCAACTTACATCCCGCCCATCAGCATAACAAGGCTCCCTGTTCTCCAGGGCCTGTCTTGCCTTTCTGGATTTACACATTTTGTGGATGTCCCTTTTGACTGGTGGGAAGTGATACTTCTTTGTAGTGCAGATTTGCATTGCCCGCTTGCTTGCTTGGCCAAAAAGGGCGTATGCGTTTTCTCCTGAATATATTCAGGAGAAAACGCATACGCCCTTTTTGGCCAAGTGCATCATTGTCGAAGTTGTGCCCCTCTTCCTGTGCTTTACAGGCGATTTCAACGTACCTCTTGAAATCTGTTTCCTGCTATTCTGCCTCGCTTTCAAGTCCGCCTCGTTGCCTTCCCTCAACAGATTTTTGGACGATAGTTGGCCTTGATTACTCTGCCAGTTTGTGAATTGCTGTGCCCCTGAGCTCCATTTTTCAACTCGTTTTTTGTGAGCTGAACGCAAGTCCAAACTTTTGGTTCAGGACCTCTACTGTTTCCCGGTGGGTGGCTGAGACTTTGGTTCATTCTTCTTCCTGCCGGGAAATTAGAGTGACATGTGCCCATCCAAATGCCTAACAGCTACTCTCTCATTGGTTCTCCCTCTTCCCTTTCATCCTCTGCCAAATTGGCAACCTGTGCAAACCAGGAGCTTAAAGGGGCTGTCTCTCCAAGTTGGGAGATTGATAGGAAAGCAGTTGGAAAGTCAAACCGGAGCACCAGGAGAGGGGCTCTTCGTTGAGTTTTAGAAACCTTTCGTATTCACAGTGTGTCCATTTTCTAGGTTTCCCGTACACGTTATAGCTGTAGTAATATTCCCTTCAACCTGGAGAGCTGGGACCCATGGAATGGGTGCCATGCATTATTGCTTTAAAGGGTCTGCATTTGCTCACCCAATCTCACCAATCCTCTCAGTCCCAAGTGTCCAGCCTTATGCCACATCCAGCTGTCATTGTAGATAGGGTCATTCCAGGTTGCATCAGAGACCCTGAAGGAATTGTAAAGAATTTCCCTGTTTCTTTGTTCTGTTTTTGAAATTCCTTTTTAGAGTGGGTTTGAGCTGATTCTCGCTGCCCTGTTTATGCCTGTCTAGACACACTTGATTCCCTTACGGAGACATATCAATACATAGGTTTTAAGATTCTTACTAGTCAGATCTATTCCTCTGCGGGAAATATGGAGTTTTGAGTCCCTTTCACTGAGGAAGGTGTAGGTCTTGTCTATTCCATAGTTGGTTTTTGGAACGGTACCTGTGCTTATATCAAACTCTGGTTTGATGCATCACCCCACCACTCCTTCCCCCTTAAGCAGGCATAAGAGTGTTTTCTAAATGTGAGACTCTGTTCTCT
Organism: Mesoplodon mirus; assembly: GCF_964341445.2. Lineage (NCBI taxonomy): Eukaryota > Metazoa > Chordata > Mammalia > Artiodactyla > Ziphiidae > Mesoplodon > Mesoplodon mirus. The sequence goes on along the minus strand of NW_028295792.1, from coordinate 2,553,350 downwards.
TGCCTAACTCAGTTCATGTGTAGCCATGTTTACAGGATCTTCCTAAGTGATATCTTATGATAAGTTTCTTTTCCTGTGTGACTTCTTTCACTTAGAATCATCGTACCTGAATCCACTCATTTTCCTGCTACTGGTCTTATGACATTGATTTCGTGGCTGAGGGATATTCCATCGTACGTAAGTTCCACAATGTTTGGAACCATTTTTATATTTCCTGGGATATTTCAGGTGTACCCAGGTTGAGGTTCCTGTAAGCAGTGCAGCCCTCAATTTGGGGGTGGCTCTGTCTTATGGATTTTCAGTTTCCCCAAGGTATATTCCCTAGACTGGAAGTGCCCTTGGCTCTGGAGCTCTGTTGTTTACTTGTTTTAGGGAACACAATGCACTCCTCCAGTGAGGCAGTTGGCAACTTACATCCCGCCCATCAGCATAACAAGGCTCCCTGTTCTCCAGGGCCTGTCTTGCCTTTCTGGAGTTACACATTTTGTGGATGTCCCTTTTGACCGGTGGGAAGTGATACTTCTTTGTAGTGCAGATTTGCATTGCCCGCTTGCTTGCTTGGCCAAAAAGGGCGTATGCGTTTTCTCCTGAATATATTCAGGAGAAAACACATACGCCCTTTTTGGCCAAGTGCAGCATTGTCGAAGTTGTGCCCCTCTTCCTGTGCTTTACAGGCGATTCCAACGTACCTCTTGAAATCTGTTTCCTGCTATTCTGCCTCGCTTTCAAGTCCGCCTCGGTGCCTTCCCTCAACAGATTTTTGGACGATAGTTGGCCTTGATTACTCTGCCAGTTTGTGAATTGCTGTGCCCCTGAGCTCCATTTTTCAACTCGTTTTTTGTGAGCTGAACGCAAGTCCAAACTTTTGGTTCAGGACCTCTACTGGTTCCCGGTGGGTGGCTGAGACTTTGGTTCATTCTTCTTCCTGCCGGGAAATTAGAGTGACATGTGGCCATCCAAATGCCTAACAGCTACTCTCTCATTGGTTCTCCCTCTTCCCTTTCATCCTCTGCCAAATTGGCAACCTGTGCGAACCAGGAGCTTAAAGGGGCTGTCTCTCCAAGTTGGGAGATTGATAGGAAAGCAGTTGGAAAGTCAAACCGGAGCACCAGGAGAGGGGCTCTTCGTTGAGTTTTAGAAACCTTTCGTATTCACAGTGTGTCCATTTTCTAGGTTTCCCGTACACGTTATAGCTGTAGTAATATTCCCTTCCACCTGGAGAGCTGGGACCCATGGAATGGGTGCCATGCATTATTGCTTTAAAGGGTCTGCATTTGCTCACCCAATCTCACCAATCCTCTCAGTCCCAAGTGTCCAGCCTTATGCCACATCCAGCTGTCATTGTAGATAGGGTCATTCCAGGTTGCATCAGAGACCCTGAAGGAATTGTAAAGAATTTCCCTGTTTCTTTGTTCTATTTTTGAAATTCCTTTTTAGAGTGGGTTTGAGCTGATTCTCGCTGCCCTGTTTATGCCTGTCTAGACACACTTGATTCCCTTACGGAGACATATCAATACATAGGTTTTAAGATTCTTACTAGTCAGATCTATTCCTCTGCGGGAAATATGGGGTTTTGAGTCCCTTTCACTGAGGAAGGTGTAGGTCTTGTCTATTCCATAGTTGGTTTTTGGAACGGTACCTGTGCTTATATCAAACTCGGGTTTGATGCATCACCCCACCTCTCCTTCCCCCTTAAGCAGGCATAAGAGTGTTTTCTAAATGTGAGACTCTGTTCTCTTGCCTAACTCAGTTCATGTGTAGCCATGTTTACAGGATCTTCCTAAGTGATATCTTATGATAAGTTTCTTTTCCTGTGTGACTTCTTTCACTTAGAATCATCGTACCTGAATCCACTCATTTTGCTGCTACTGGTCTTATGACATTGATTTCGTGGCTGAGGGATATTCCATCGTACGTAAGTTCCACAATGTTTGGAACCATTTTTATATTTCCTGGGATATTTCAGGTGTACCCAGGTTGAGGTTCCTGTAAGCAGTGCAGCCCTCAATTTGGGGGTGGCTCTGTCTTATGGATTTTCAGTTTTCCCAAGGTATATTCCCTAGACTGGACGTGCCCTTGGCTCTGTAGCTCTGTTGTTTACTTGTTTTAGGGAACACAATGCACTCCTCCAGTGAGGCAGTTGGCAACTTACATCCCGCCCATCAGCATAACAAGGCTCCCTGTTCTCCAGGGCCTGTCTTGCCTTTCTGGTTTTTACACATTTTGTGGATGTCCCTTTTGACCGGTGGGAAGTGATACTTCTTTGTAGTGCAGATTTGCATTGCCCGCTTGCTTGCTTGGCCAAAAAGGGCGTATGCGTTTTCTCCTGAATATATTCAGGAGAAAACGCATACGCCCTTTTTGGCCAAGTGCATCATTGTCGAAGTTGTGCCCCTCTTCCTGTGATTTACAGGCGATTCCAACGTACCTCTTGAAATCTGTTTCCTGCTATTCTGCCTCGCTTTCAAGTCCGCCTCGTTGCCTTCCCTCAACAGATTTTTGGACGATAGTTGGCCTTGATTACACTGCCAGTTTGTGAATTGCTGTGCCCCTGAGCTCCATTTTTCAACTCGTTTCTTGTGAGCTGAACGCAAGTCCAAACTTTTGGTTCAGGACCTCTACTGGTTCCCGGTGGGTGGCTGAGTCTTTGGTTCATTCTTCTTCCTGCCGGGAAATTAGAGTGATATGTGCCCATCCAAATGCCTAACAGCTACTCTCTCATTGGTTCTCCCTCTTCCCTTTCATCCTCTGCCAAATTGGCAACCTGTGCGAACCAGGAGCTTAAAGGGGCTGTCTCTCCAAGTTGGGAGATTGATAGGAAAGCAGTTGGAAAGTCAAACCGGAGCACCAGGAGAGGGGCTCTTCGTTGAGTTTTAGAAACCTTTCGTATTCACAGTGTGTCCATTTTCTAGGTTTCCCGTACACGTTATAGCTGTAGTAATATTCCCTTCCACCTGGAGAGCTGGGACCCATGGAATGGGTGCCATGCATTATTGCTTCAAAGGGTCTGCATTTGCTCACCCAATCTCACCAATCCTCTCAGTCCCAAGTGTCCAGCCTTATGCCACATCCAGCTGTCATTGTAGATAGGGTCATTCCAGGTTGCATCAGAGACCCTGAAGGAATTGTAAAGAATTTCCCTGTTTCTTTGTTCTATTTTTGAAATTCCTTTTTAGAGTGGGTTTGAGCTGATTCTCGCTGCCCTGTTTATGCCTGTCTAGACACACTTGATTCCCTTACGGAGACATATCAATACATAGGTTTTAAGATTCTTACTAGTCAGATCTATTCCTCTGCGGGAAATATGGGGTTTTGAGTCCCTTTCACTGAGGAAGGTGTAGGTCTTGTCTATTCCATAGTTGGTTTTTGGAACGGTACCTGTGCTTATATCAAACTCGGGTTTGATGCATCACCCCACCTCTCCTTCCCCCTTAAGCAGGCATAAGAGTGTTTTCTAAATGTGAGACTCTGTTCTCTTGCCTAACTCAGTTCATGTGTAGCCATGTTTACAGGATCTTCCTAAGTGATATCTTATGATAAGTTTCTTTTCCTGTGTGACTTCTTTCACTTAGAATCATCGTACCTGAATCCACTCATTTTGCTGCTACTGGTCTTATGACATTGATTTCGTGGCTGAGGGATATTCCATCGTACGTAAGTTCCACAATGTTTGGAACCATTTTTATATTTCCTGGGATATTTCAGGTGTACCCAGGTTGAGGTTCCTGTAAGCAGTGCAGCCCTCAATTTGGGGGTGGCTCTGTCTTATGGATTTTCAGTTTTCCCAAGGTATATTCCCTAGACTGGACGTGCCCTTGGCTCTGGAGCTCTGTTGTTTACTTGTTTTAGGGAACACAATGCACTCCTCCAGTGAGGCAGTTGGCAACTTACATCCCGCCCATCAGCATAACAAGGCTCCCTGTTCTCCAGGGCCTGTCTTGCCTTTCTGGTTTTTACACATTTTGTGGATGTCCCTTTTGACCGGTGGGAAGTGATACTTCTTTGTAGTGCAGATTTGCATTGCCCGCTTGCTTGCTTGGCCAAAAAGGGCGTATGCGTTTTCTCCAGAATATATTCAGGAGAAAACGCATACGCCCTTTTTGGCCAAGTGCATCATTGTCGAAGTTGTGCCCCTCTTCCTGTGCTTTACAGGCGATTCCAACGTACCTCTTGAAATCTGTTTCCTGCTATTCTGCCTCGCTTTCAAGTCCGCCTCGTTGCCTTCCCTCAACAGATTTTTGGACGATAGTTGGCCTTGATTACTCTGCCAGTTTGTGAAATGCTGTGCCCCTGAGCTCCATTTTTCAACTCGTTTTTTGTGAGCTGAACACAAGTCCAAACTTTTGGTTCAGGACCTCTACTGGTTCCCGGTGGGTGGCTGAGACTTTGGTTCATTCTTCTTCCTGCCGGGAAATTAGAGTGACATGTGCCCATCCAAATGCCTAACAGCTACTCTCTCATTGGTTCTCCCTCTTCCCTTTCATCCTCTGCCAAATTGGCAACCTGTGCGAACCAGGAGCTTAAAGGGGCTGTCTCTCCAAGTTGGGAGATTGATAGGAAAGCAGTTGGAAAGTCAAACCGGAGCACCAGGAGAGGGGCTCTTCGTTGAGTTTTAGAAACCTTTCGTATTCACAGTGTGTCCATTCTCTAGGTTTCCCGTACACGTTATAGCTGTAGTAATATTCCCTTCAACCTGGAGAGCTGGGACCCATGGAATGGGTGCCATGCATTATTGCTTTAAAGGGTCTGCATTTGCGCACCCAATCTCACCAATCCTCTCAGTCCCAAGTGTCCAGCCTTATGCCACATCCAGCTGTCATTGTAGATAGGGTCATTCCAGGTTGCATCAGAGACCCTGAAGGAATTGTAAAGAATTTCCCTGTTTCTTTGTTCTGTTTTTGAAATTCCTTTTTAGAGTGGGTTTGAGCTGATTCTCACGGCCATGTTTATGCCAGTCTAGACACACTTGATTCCCTTACGGAGACATATCAATACATAGGTTTTAAGATTCTTACTAGTCAGATCTATTCCTCTGCGGGAAATATGGGGTTTTGAGTCCCTTTCACTGAGGAAGGTGTAGGTCTGGTCTATTCCATAGTTGGTTTTTGGAACGGTACCTGTGCTTATATCAAACTCTGGTTTGATGCATCACCCCACCACTCCTTCCCCCTTAAGCAGGCATAAGAGTGTTTTCTAAATGTGAGACTCTGTTCTCTTGCCTAACTCAGTTCATGTGTAGCCATGTTTACAGGATCTTCCTAAGTGATATCTTATGATAAGTTTCTTTTCCTGTGTGACTTCTTTCACTTAGAATCATCGTACCTGAATCCACTCATTTTGCTGCTACTGGTCTTATGACATTGATTTCGTGGCTGAGGGATATTCCATCGTACCTAAGTTCCACAATGTTTGGAACCATTTTTATATTTCCTGGGATATTTCAGGTGTACCCAGGTTGAGGTTCCTGTAAGCAGTGCAGCCCTCAATTTGGGGGTGGCTCTGTCTTATGGATTTTCAGTTTTCCCAAGGTATATTCCCTAGACTGGACGTGCCCTTGGCTCTGGAGCTCTGTTGTTTACTTGTTTTAGGGAACACAATGCACTCCTCCAGTGAGGCAGTTGGCAACTTACATCCCGCCCATCAGCATAACAAGGCTCCCTGTTCTCCAGGGCCTGTCTTGCCTTTCTGGTTTTTACACATTTTGTGGATGTCCCTTTTGACCGGTGGGAAGTGATACTTCTTTGTAGTGCAGATTTGCATTGCCCGCTTGCTTGCTTGGCCAAAAAGGGCGTATGCGTTTTCTCCTGAATATATTCAGGAGAAAACGCATACGCCCTTTTTGGCCAAGTGCATCATTGTCGAAGTTGTGCCCCTCTTCCTGTGATTTACAGGCGATTCCAACGTACCTCTTGAAATCTGTTTCCTGCTATTCTGCCTCGCTTTCAAGTCCGCCTCGTTGCCTTCCCTCAACAGATTTTTGGACGATAGTTGGCCTTGATTACTCTGCCAGTTTGTGAATTGCTGTGCCCCTGAGCTCCATTTTTCAACTCGTTTCTTGTGAGCTGAACGCAAGTCCAAACTTTTGGTTCAGGACCTCTACTGGTTCCCGGTGGGTGGCTGAGTCTTTGGTTCATTCTTCTTCCTGCCGGGAAATTAGAGTGATATGTGCCCATCCAAATGCCTAACAGCTACTCTCTCATTGGTTCTCCCTCTTCCCTTTCATCCTCTGCCAAATTGGCAACCTGTGCGAACCAGGAGCTTAAAGGGGCTGTCTCTCCAAGTTGGGAGATTGATAGGAAAGCAGTTGGAAAGTCAAACCGGAGCACCAGGAGAGGGGCTCTTCGTTGAGTTTTAGAAACCTTTCGTATTCACAGTGTGTCCATTTTCTAGGTTTCCCGAACACGTTATAGCTGTAGTAATATTCCCTTCCACCTGGAGAGCTGGGACCCATGGAATGGGTGCCATGCATTATTGCTTTAAAGGGTCTGCATTTGCTCACCCAATCTCACCAATCCTCTCAGTCCCAAGTGTCCAGCCTTATGCCACATCCAGCTGTCATTGTAGATAGGGTCATTCCAGGTTGCATCAGAGACCCTGAAGGAATTGTAAAGAATTTCCCTGTTTCTTTGTTCTATTTTTGAAATTCCTTTTTAGAGTGGGTTTGAGCTGATTCTCGCTGCCCTGTTTATGCCTGTCTAGACACACTTGATTCCCTTACGGAGACATATCAATACATAGGTTTTAAGATTCTTACTAGTCAGATCTATTCCTCTGCGGGAAATATGGGGTTTTGAGTCCCTTTCACTGAGGAAGGTGTAGGTCTTGTCTATTCCATAGTTGGTTTTTGGAACGGTACCTGTGCTTATATCAAACTCGGGTTTGATGCATCACCCCACCTCTCCTTCCCCCTTAAGCAGGCATAAGAGTGTTTTCTAAATGTGAGACTCTGTTCTCTTGCCTAACTCAGTTCATGTGTAGCCATGTTTACAGGATCTTCCTAAGTGATATCTTATGATAAGTTTCTTTTCCTGTGTGACTTCTTTCACTTAGAATCATCGTACCTGAATCCACTCATTTTGCTGCTACTGGTCTTATGACATTGATTTCGTGGCTGAGGGATATTCCATCGTACGTAAGTTCCACAATGTTTGGAACCATTTTTATATTTCCTGGGATATTTCAGGTGTACCCAGGTTGAGGTTCCTGTAAGCAGTGCAGCCCTCAATTTGGGGGTGGCTCTGTCTTATGGATTTTCAGTTTTCCCAAGGTATATTCCCTAGACTGGACGTGCCCTTGGCTCTGGAGCTCTGTTGTTTACTTGTTTTAGGGAACACAATGCACTCCTCCAGTGAGGCAGTTGGCAACTTACATCCCGCCCATCAGCATAACAAGGCTCCCTGTTCTCCAGGGCCTGTCTTGCCTTTCTGGTTTTTACACATTTTGTGGATGTCCCTTTTGACCGGTGGGAAGTGATACTTCTTTGTAGTGCAGATTTGCATTGCCCGCTTGCTTGCTTGGCCAAAAAGGGCGTATGCGTTTTCTCCAGAATATATTCAGGAGAAAACACATACGCCCTTTTTGGCCAAGTGCATCATTGTCGAAGTTGTGCCCCTCTTCCTGTGCTTTACAGGCGATTCCAACGTACCTCTTGAAATCTGTTTCCTGCTATTCTGCCTCGCTTTCAAGTCCGCCTCGTTGCCTTCCCTCAACAGATTTTTGGACGATAGTTGGCCTTGATTACTCTGCCAGTTTGTGAAATGCTGTGCCCCTGAGCTCCATTTTTCAACTCGTTTTTTGTGAGCTGAACGCAAGTCCAAACTTTTGGTTCAGGACCTCTACTGGTTCCCGGTGGGTGGCTGAGACTTTGGTTCATTCTTCTTCCTGCCGGGAAATTAGAGTGACATGTGCCCATCCAAATGCCTAACAGCTACTCTCTCATTGGTTCTCCCTCTTCCCTTTCATCCTCTGCCAAATTGGCAACCTGTGCGAACCAGGAGCTTAAAGGGGCTGTCTCTCCAAGTTGGGAGATTGATAGGAAAGCAGTTGGAAAGTCAAACCGGAGCACCAGGAGAGGGGCTCTTCGTTGAGTTTTAGAAACCTTTCGTATTCACAGTGTGTCCATTCTCTAGGTTTCCCGTACACGTTATAGCTGTAGTAATATTCCCTTCAACCTGGAGAGCTGGGACCCATGGAATGGGTGCCATGCATTATTGCTTTAAAGGGTCTGCATTTGCGCACCCAATCTCACCAATCCTCTCAGTCCCAAGTGTCCAGCCTTATGCCACATCCAGCTGTCATTGTAGATAGGGTCATTCCAGGGTGCATCAGAGACCCTGAAGGAATTGTAAAGAATTTCCCTGTTTCTTTGTTCTGTTTTTGAAATTCCTTTTTAGAGTGGGTTTGAGCTGATTCTCACGGCCATGTTTATGCCAGTCTAGACACACTTGATTCCCTTACGGAGACATATCAATACATAGGTTTTAAGATTCTTACTAGTCAGATCTATTCCTCTGCGGGAAATATGGGGTTTTGAGTCCCTTTCACTGAGGAAGGTGTAGGTCTGGTCTATTCCATAGTTGGTTTTTGGAACGGTACCTGTGCTTATATCAAACTCTGGTTTGATGCATCACCCCACCACTCCTTCCCCCTTAAGCAGGCATAAGAGTGTTTTCTAAATGTGAGACTCTGTTCTCTTGCCTAACTCAGTTCATGTGTAGCCATGTTTACAGGATCTTCCTAAGTGATATCTTATGATAAGTTTCTTTTCCTGTGTGACTTCTTTCACTTAGAATCATCGTACCTGAATCCACTCATTTTGCTGCTACTGGTCTTATGACATTGATTTCGTGGCTGAGGGATATTCCATCGTACCTAAGTTCCACAATGTTTGGAACCATTTTTATATTTCCTGGGATATTTCAGGTGTACCCAGGTTGAGGTTCCTGTAAGCAGTGCAGCCCTCAATTTGGGGGTGGCTCTGTCTTATGGATTTTCAGTTTTCCCAAGGTATATTCCCTAGACTGGACGTGCCCTTGGCTCTGGAGCTCTGTTGTTTACTTGTTTTAGGGAACACAATGCACTCCTCCAGTGAGGCAGTTGGCAACTTACATCCCGCCCATCAGCATAACAAGGCTCCCTGTTCTCCATGGCCTGTCTTGACTTTCTGGATTTACACATTTTGTGGATGTCCCTTTTGACTGGTGGGAAGTGATACTTCTTTGTAGTGCAGATTTGCATTGCCCGCTTGCTTGCTTGGCCAAAAAGGGCGTATGCGTTTTCTCCTGAATATATTCAGGAGAAAACACATACGCCCTTTTTGGCCAAGTGCATCATTGTCGAAGTTGTGCCCCTCTTCCTGTGCTTTACAGGCGATTTCAACGTACCTCTTGAAATCTGTTTCCTGCTATTCTGCCTCGCTTTCAAGTCCGCCTCGTTGCCTTCCCTCAACAGATTTTTGGACGATAGTTGGCCTTGATTACTCTGCCAGTTTGTGAATTGCTGTGCCCCTGAGCTCCATTTTTCAACTCGTTTTTTGTGAGGTGAACGCAAGTCCAAACTTTTGGTTCAGGACCTCTACTGGTTCCCGGTGGGTGGCTGAGACTTTGGTTCATTCTTCTTCCTGCCGGGAAATTAGAGTGACATGTGCCCATCCAAATGCCTAACAGCTACTCTCTCATTGGTTCTCCCTCTTCCCTTTCATCCTCTGCCAAATTGGCAACCTGTGCGAACCAGGAGCTTAAAGGGGCTGTCTCTCCAAGTTGGGAGATTGATAGGAAAGCAGTTGGAAAGTCAAACCGGAGCACCAGGAGAGGGGCTCTTCGTTGAGTTTTAGAAACCTTTCGTATTCACAGTGTGTCCATTTTCTAGGTTTCCCGTACACGTTATAGCTGTAGTAATATTCCCTTCCACCTGGAGAGCTGGGACCCATGGAATGGGTGCCATGCATTATTGCTTTAAAGGGTCTGCATTTGCTCACCCAATCTCACCAATCCTCTCAGTCCCAAGTGTCCAGCCTTATGCCACATCCAGCTGTCATTGTAGATAGGGTCATTCCAGGTTGCATCAGAGACCCTGAAGGAATTGTAAAGAATTTCCCTGTTTCTTTGTTCTGTTTTTGAAATTCCTTTTTAGAGTGGGTTTGAGCTGATTCTCGCTGCCATGTTTATGCCATTCTAGACACACTTGATTCCCTTACGGAGACATATCAATACATAGGTTTTAAGATTCTTACTAGTCAGATCTATTCCTCTGCGGGAAATATGGAGTTTTGAGTCCCTTTCACTGAGGAAGGTGTAGGTCTTGTCTATTCCATAGTTGGTTTTTGGAACGGTACCTGTGCTTATATCAAACTCTGGTTTGATGCATCACCCCACCACTCCTTCCCCCTTAAGCAGGCATAAGAGTGTTTTCTAAATGTGAGACTCTGTTCTCTTGCCTAACTCAGTTCATGTGTAGCCATGTTTACAGGATCTTCCTAAGTGATATCTTATGATAAGTTTCTTTTCCTGTGTGACTTCTTTCACTTAGAATCATCGTACCTGAATCCACTCATTTTGCTGCTACTGGTCTTATGACATTGATTTCGTGGCTGAGGGATATTCCATCGTACGTAAGTTCCACAATGTTTGGAACCATTTTTATATTTCCTGGGATATTTCAGGTGTACCCAGGTTGAGGTTCCTGTAAGCAGTGCAGCCCTCAATTTGGGGGTGGCTCTGTCTTATGGATTTTCAGTTTCCCCAAGGTATATTCCCTAGACTGGAAGTGCCCTTGGCTCTGGAGCTCTGTTGTTTACTTGTTTTAGGGAACACAATGCACTCCTCCAGTGAGGCAGTTGGCAACTTACATCCCGCCCATCAGCATAACAAGGCTCCCTGTTCTCCAGGGCCTGTCTTGCCTTTCTGGATTTACACATTTTGTGGATGTCCCTTTTGACCGGTGGGAAGTGATACTTCTTTGTAGTGCAGATTTGCATTGCCCGCTTGCTTGCTTGGCCAAAAAGGGCGTATGCGTTTTCTCCTGAATATATTCAGGAGAAAACACATACGCCCTTTTTGGCCAAGTGCAGCATTGTCGAAGATGTGCCCCTCTTCCTGTGCTTTACAGGCGATTCCAACGTACCTCTTGAAATCTGTTTCCTGCTATTCTGCCTCGCTTTCAAGTCCGCCTCGTTGCCTTCCCTCAACAGATTTTTGGACGATAGTTGGCCTTGATTACTCTGCCAGTTTGTGAATTGCTGTGCCCCTGAGCTCCATTTTTCAACTCGTTTTTTGTGAGCTGAACGCAAGTCCAAACTTTTGGTTCAGGACCTCTACTGGTTCCCGGTGGGTGGCTGAGACTTTGGTTCATTCTTCTTCCTGCCGGGAAATTAGAGTGACATGTGGCCATCCAAATGCCTAACAGCTACTCTCTCATTGGTTCTCCCTCTTCCCTTTCATCCTCTGGCAAATTGGCAACCTGTGCGAACCAGGAGCTTAAAGGGGCTGTCTTTCCAAGTTGGGAGATTGATAGGAAAGCAGTTGGAAAGTCAAACCGGAGCACCAGGAGAGGGGCTCTTCGTTGAGTTTTAGAAACCTTTCGTATTCATAGTGTGTCCATTCACTAGGTTTCCCATACACGTTATAGCTGTAGTAATATTCCCTTCAACCTGGAGAGCTGGGACCCATGGAATGGGTGCCATGCATTATTGCTTTAAAGGGTCTGCATTTGCTCACCCAATCTCACCAATCCTCTCAGTCCCAAGTGTCCAGCCTTATGCCACATCCAGCTGTCATTGTAGATAGGGTCATTCCAGGTTGCATCAGAGACCCTGAAGGAATTGTAAAGAATTTCCCTGTTTCTTTGTTCTGTTTTTGAAATTCCTTTTTAGAGTGGGTTTGAGCTGATTCTCGCTGCCCTGTTTATGCCTGTCTAGACACACTTGATTCCCTTATGGAGACATATCAATACATAGGTTTTAAGATTCTTACTAGTCAGATCTATTCCTCTGCGGGAAATATGGGGTTTTGAGTCCCTTTCACTGAGGAAGGTGTAGGTCTTGTCTATTCCATAGTTGGTTTTTGGAACGGTACCTGTGCTTATATCAAACTCGGGTTTGATGCATCACCCCACCTCTCCTTCCCCCTTAAGCAGGCATAAGAGTGTTTTCTAAATGTGAGACTCTGTTCTCTTGCCTAACTCAGTTCATGTGTAGCCATGTTTACAGGCTCTTCCTAAGTGATATCTTATGATAAGTTTCTTTTCCTGTGTGACTTCTTTCACTTAGAATCATCGTACCTGAATCCACTCATTTTGCTGCTACTGGTCTTATGACATTGATTTCGTGGCTGAGGGATATTCCATCGTACGTAAGTTCCACAATGTTTGGAACCATTTTTATATTTCCTGGGATATTTCAGGTGTACCCAGGTTGAGGTTCCTGTAAGCAGTGCAGCCCTCAATTTGGGGGTGGCTCTGTCTTATGGATTTTCAGTTTTCCCAAGGTATATTCCCTAGACTGGACGTGCCCTTGGCTCTGGAGCTCTGTTGTTTACTTGTTTTAGGGAACACAATGCACTCCTCCAGTGAGGCAGTTGGCAACTTACATCCCGCCCATCAGCATAACAAGGCTCCCTGTTCTCCAGGGCCTGTCTTGCCTTTCTGGTTTTTACACATTTTGTGGATGTCCCTTTTGACCGGTGGGAAGTGATACTTCTTTGTAGTGCAGATTTGCATTGCCCGCTTGCTTGCTTGGCCAAAAAGGGCGTATGCGTTTTCTCCAGAATATATTCAGGAGAAAACACATACGCCCTTTTTGGCCAAGTGCATCATTGTCGAAGTTGTGCCCCTCTTCCTGTGCTTTACAGGCGATTCCAACGTACCTCTTGAAATCTGTTTCCTGCTATTCTGCCTCGCTTTCAAGTCCGCCTCGTTGCCTTCCCTCAACAGATTTTTGGACGATAGTTGGCCTTGATTACTCTGCCAGTTTGTGAAATGCTGTGCCCCTGAGCTCCATTTTTCAACTCGTTTTTTGTGAGCTGAACGCAAGTCCAAACTTTTGGTTCAGGACCTCTACTGGTTCCCGGTGGGTGGCTGAGACTTTGGTTCATTCTTCTTCCTGCCGGGAAATTAGAGTGACATGTGCCCATCCAAATGCCTAACAGCTACTCTCTCATTGGTTCTCCCTCTTCCCTTTCATCCTCTGCCAAATTGGCAACCTGTGCGAACCAGGAGCTTAAAGGGGCTGTCTCTCCAAGTTGGGAGATTGATAGGAAAGCAGTTGGAAAGTCAAACCGGAGCACCAGGAGAGGGGCTCTTCGTTGAGTTTTAGAAACCTTTCGTATTCACAGTGTGTCCATTCTCTAGGTTTCCCGTACACGTTATAGCTGTAGTAATATTCCCTTCAACCTGGAGAGCTGGGACCCATGGAATGGGTGCCATGCATTATTGCTTTAAAGGGTCTGCATTTGCGCACCCAATCTCACCAATCCTCTCAGTCCCAAGTGTCCAGCCTTATGCCACATCCAGCTGTCATTGTAGATAGGGTCATTCCAGGGTGCATCAGAGACCCTGAAGGAATTGTAAAGAATTTCCCTGTTTCTTTGTTCTGTTTTTGAAATTCCTTTTTAGAGTGGGTTTGAGCTGATTCTCACGGCCATGTTTATGCCAGTCTAGACACACTTGATTCCCTTACGGAGACATATCAATACATAGGTTTTAAGATTCTTACTAGTCAGATCTATTCCTCTGCGGGAAATATGGGGTTTTGAGTCCCTTTCACTGAGGAAGGTGTAGGTCTGGTCTATTCCATAGTTGGTTTTTGGAACGGTACCTGTGCTTATATCAAACTCTGGTTTGATGCATCACCCCACCACTCCTTCCCCCTTAAGCAGGCATAAGAGTGTTTTCTAAATGTGAGACTCTGTTCTCTTGCCTAACTCAGTTCATGTGTAGCCATGTTTACAGGATCTTCCTAAGTGATATCTTATGATAAGTTTCTTTTCCTGTGTGACTTCTTTCACTTAGAATCATCGTACCTGAATCCACTCATTTTGCTGCTACTGGTCTTATGACATTGATTTCGTGGCTGAGGGATATTCCATCGTACCTAAGTTCCACAATGTTTGGAACCATTTTTATATTTCCTGGGATATTTCAGGTGTACCCAGGTTGAGGTTCCTGTAAGCAGTGCAGCCCTCAATTTGGGGGTGGCTCTGTCTTATGGATTTTCAGTTTTCCCAAGGTATATTCCCTAGACTGGACGTGCCCTTGGCTCTGGAGCTCTGTTGTTTACTTGTTTTAGGGAACACAATGCACTCCTCCAGTGAGGCAGTTGGCAACTTACATCCCGCCCATCAGCATAACAAGGCTCCCTGTTCTCCAGGGCCTGTCTTGACTTTCTGGATTTACACATTTTGTGGATGTCCCTTTTGACTGGTGGGAAGTGATACTTCTTTGTAGTGCAGATTTGCATTGCCCGCTTGCTTGCTTGGCCAAAAAGGGCGTATGCGTTTTCTCCTGAATATATTCAGGAGAAAACACATACGCCCTTTTTGGCCAAGTGCATCATTGTCGAAGTTGTGCCCCTCTTCCTGTGCTTTACAGGCGATTTCAACGTACCTCTTGAAATCTGTTTCCTGCTATTCTGCCTCGCTTTCAAGTCCGCCTCGTTGCCTTCCCTCAACAGATTTTTGGACGATAGTTGGCCTTGATTACTCTGCCAGTTTGTGAATTGCTGTGCCCCTGAGCTCCATTTTTCAACTCGTTTTTTGTGAGGTGAACGCAAGTCCAAACTTTTGGTTCAGGACCTCTACTGGTTCCCGGTGGGTGGCTGAGACTTTGGTTCATTCTTCTTCCTGCCGGGAAATTAGAGTGACATGTGCCCATCCAAATGCCTAACAGCTACTCTCTCATTGGTTCTCCCTCTTCCCTTTCATCCTCTGCCAAATTGGCAACCTGTGCGAACCAGGAGCTTAAAGGGGCTGTCTCTCCAAGTTGGGAGATTGATAGGAAAGCAGTTGGAAAGTCAAACCGGAGCACCAGGAGAGGGGCTCTTCGTTGAGTTTTAGAAACCTTTCGTATTCACAGTGTGTCCATTTTCTAGGTTTCCCGTACACGTTATAGCTGTAGTAATATTCCCTTCCACCTGGAGAGCTGGGACCCATGGAATGGGTGCCATGCATTATTGCTTTAAAGGGTCTGCATTTGCTCACCCAATCTCACCAATCCTCTCAGTCCCAAGTGTCCAGCCTTATGCCACATCCAGCTGTCATTGTAGATAGGGTCATTCCAGGTTGCATCAGAGACCCTGAAGGAATTGTAAAGAATTTCCCTGTTTCTTTGTTCTGTTTTTGAAATTCCTTTTTAGAGTGGGTTTGAGCTGATTCTCGCTGCCATGTTTATGCCATTCTAGACACACTTGATTCCCTTACGGAGACATATCAATACATAGGTTTTAAGATTCTTACTAGTCAGATCTATTCCTCTGCGGGAAATATGGAGTTTTGAGTCCCTTTCACTGAGGAAGGTGTAGGTCTTGTCTATTCCATAGTTGGTTTTTGGAACGGTACCTGTGCTTATATCAAACTCTGGTTTGATGCATCACCCCACCACTCCTTCCCCCTTAAGCAGGCATAAGAGTGTTTTCTAAATGTGAGACTCTGTTCTCTTGCCTAACTCAGTTCATGTGTAGCCATGTTTACAGGATCTTCCTAAGTGATATCTTATGATAAGTTTCTTTTCCTGTGTGACTTCTTTCACTTAGAATCATCGTACCTGAATCCACTCATTTTGCTGCTACTGGTCTTATGACATTGATTTCGTGGCTGAGGGATATTCCATCGTACGTAAGTTCCACAATGTTTGGAACCATTTTTATATTTCCTGGGATATTTCAGGTGTACCCAGGTTGAGGTTCCTGTAAGCAGTGCAGCCCTCAATTTGGGGGTGGCTCTGTCTTATGGATTTTCAGTTTCCCCAAGGTATATTCCCTAGACTGGAAGTGCCCTTGGCTCTGGAGCTCTGTTGTTTACTTGTTTTAGGGAACACAATGCACTCCTCCAGTGAGGCAGTTGGCAACTTACATCCCGCCCATCAGCATAACAAGGCTCCCTGTTCTCCAGGGCCTGTCTTGCCTTTCTGGATTTACACATTTTGTGGATGTCCCTTTTGACCGGTGGGAAGTGATACTTCTTTGTAGTGCAGATTTGCATTGCCCGCTTGCTTGCTTGGCCAAAAAGGGCGTATGCGTTTTCTCCTGAATATATTCAGGAGAAAACACATACGCCCTTTTTGGCCAAGTGCAGCATTGTCGAAGATGTGCCCCTCTTCCTGTGCTTTACAGGCGATTCCAACGTACCTCTTGAAATCTGTTTCCTGCTATTCTGCCTCGCTTTCAAGTCCGCCTCGTTGCCTTCCCTCAACAGATTTTTGGACGATAGTTGGCCTTGATTACTCTGCCAGTTTGTGAATTGCTGTGCCCCTGAGCTCCATTTTTCAACTCGTTTTTTGTGAGCTGAACGCAAGTCCAAACTTTTGGTTCAGGACCTCTACTGGTTCCCGGTGGGTGGCTGAGACTTTGGTTCATTCTTCTTCCTGCCGGGAAATTAGAGTGACATGTGGCCATCCAAATGCCTAACAGCTACTCTCTCATTGGTTCTCCCTCTTCCCTTTCATCCTCTGGCAAATTGGCAACCTGTGCGAACCAGGAGCTTAAAGGGGCTGTCTTTCCAAGTTGGGAGATTGATAGGAAAGCAGTTGGAAAGTCAAACCGGAGCACCAGGAGAGGGGCTCTTCGTTGAGTTTTAGAAACCTTTCGTATTCATAGTGTGTCCATTCACTAGGTTTCCCATACACGTTATAGCTGTAGTAATATTCCCTTCAACCTGGAGAGCTGGGACCCATGGAATGGGTGCCATGCATTATTGCTTTAAAGGGTCTGCATTTGCTCACCCAATCTCACCAATCCTCTCAGTCCCAAGTGTCCAGCCTTATGCCACATCCAGCTGTCATTGTAGATAGGGTCATTCCAGGTTGCATCAGAGACCCTGAAGGAATTGTAAAGAATTTCCCTGTTTCTTTGTTCTGTTTTTGAAATTCCTTTTTAGAGTGGGTTTGAGCTGATTCTCGCTGCCCTGTTTATGCCTGTCTAGACACACTTGATTCCCTTATGGAGACATATCAATACATAGGTTTTAAGATTCTTACTAGTCAGATCTATTCCTCTGCGGGAAATATGGGGTTTTGAGTCCCTTTCACTGAGGAAGGTGTAGGTCTTGTCTATTCCATAGTTGGTTTTTGGAACGGTACCTGTGCTTATATCAAACTCGGGTTTGATGCATCACCCCACCTCTCCTTCCCCCTTAAGCAGGCATAAGAGTGTTTTCTAAATGTGAGACTCTGTTCTCTTGCCTAACTCAGTTCATGTGTAGCCATGTTTACAGGATCTTCCTAAGTGATATCTTATGATAAGTTTCTTTTCCTGTGTGACTTCTTTCACTTAGAATCATCGTACCTGAATCCACTCATTTTGCTGCTACTGGTCTTATGACATTGATTTCGTGGCTGAGGGATATTCCATCGTACGTAAGTTCCACAATGTTTGGAACCATTTTTATATTTCCTTGGATATTTCAGGTGTACCCAGGTTGAGGTTCCTGTAAGCAGTGCAGCCCTCAATTTGGGGGTGGCTCTGTCTTATGGATTTTCAGTTTTCCCAAGGTATATTCCCTAGACTGGACGTGCCCTTGGCTCTGGAGCTCTGTTGTTTACTTGTTTTAGGGAACACAATGCACTCCTCCAGTGAGGCAGTTGGCAACTTACATCCCGCCCATCAGCATAACAAGGCTCCCTGTTCTCCAGGGCCTGTCTTGCCTTTCTGGTTTTTACACATTTTGTGGATGTCCCTTTTGACCGGTGGGAAGTGATACTTCTTTGTAGTGCAGATTTGCATTGCCCGCTTGCTTGCTTGGCCAAAAAGGGCTTATGCGTTTTCTCCTGAATATATTCAGGAGAAAACGCATACGCCCTTTTTGGCCAAGTGCATCATTGTCGAAGTTGTGCCCCTCTTCCTGTGCTTTACAGGCGATTCCAACGTACCTCTTGAAATCTGTTTCCTGCTATTCTGCCTCGCTTTCAAGTCCGCCTCGTTGCCTTCCCTCAACAGATTTTTGGACGATAGTTGGCCTTGATTACTCTGCCAGTTTGTGAATTGCTGTGCCCCTGAGCTCCATTTTTCAACTCGTTTCTTGTGAGCTGAACGCAAGTCCAAACTTTTGGTTCAGGACCTCTACTGGTTCCCGGTGGGTGGCTGAGTCTTTGGTTCATTCTTCTTCCTGCCGGGAAATTAGAGTGATATGTGCCCATCCAAATGCCTAACAGCTACTCTCTCATTGGTTCTCCCTCTTCCCTTTCATCCTCTGCCAAATTGGCAACCTGTGCGAACCAGGAGCTTAAAGGGGCTGTCTCTCCAAGTTGGGAGATTGATAGGAAAGCAGTTGGAAAGTCAAACCGGAGCACCAGGAGAGGGGCTCTTCGTTGAGTTTTAGAAACCTTTCGTATTCACAGTGTGTCCATTTTCTAGGTTTCCCGTACACGTTATAGCTGTAGTAATATTCCCTTCCACCTGGAGAGCTGGGACCCATGGAATGGGTGCCATGCATTATTGCTTTAAAGGGTCTGCATTTGCTCACCCAATCTCACCAATCCTCTCAGTCCCAAGTGTCCAGCCTTATGCCACATCCAGCTGTCATTGTAGATAGGGTCATTCCAGGTTGCATCAGAGACCCTGAAGGAATTGTAAAGAATTTCCCTGTTTCTTTGTTCTATTTTTGAAATTCCTTTTTAGAGTGGGTTTGAGCTGATTCTCGCTGCCCTGTTTATGCCTGTCTAGACACACTTGATTCCCTTACGGAGACATATCAATACATAGGTTTTAAGATTCTTACTAGTCAGATCTATTCCTCTGCGGGAAATATGGGGTTTTGAGTCCCTTTCACTGAGGAAGGTGTAGGTCTTGTCTATTCCATAGTTGGTTTTTGGAACGGTACCTGTGCTTATATCAAACTCGGGTTTGATGCATCACCCCACCTCTCCTTCCCCCTTAAGCAGGCATAAGAGTGTTTTCTAAATGTGAGACTCTGTTCTCTTGCCTAACTCAGTTCATGTGTAGCCATGTTTACAGGATCTTCCTAAGTGATATCTTATGATAAGTTTCTTTTCCTGTGTGACTTCTTTCACTTAGAATCATCGTACCTGAATCCACTCATTTTGCTGCTACTGGTCTTATGACATTGATTTCGTGGCTGAGGGATATTCCATCGTACGTAAGTTCCACAATGTTTGGAACCATTTTTATATTTCCTGGGATATTTCAGGTGTACCCAGGTTGAGGTTCCTGTAAGCAGTGCAGCCCTCAATTTGGGGGTGGCTCTGTCTTATGGATTTTCAGTTTTCCCAAGGTATATTCCCTAGACTGGACGTGCCCTTGGCTCTGGAGCTCTGTTGTTTACTTGTTTTAGGGAACACAATGCACTCCTCCAGTGAGGCAGTTGGCAACTTACATCCCGCCCATCAGCATAACAAGGCTCCCTGTTCTCCAGGGCCTGTCTTGCCTTTCTGGTTTTTACACATTTTGTGGATGTCCCTTTTGACCGGTGGGAAGTGATACTTCTTTGTAGTGCAGATTTGCATTGCCCGCTTGCTTGCTTGGCCAAAAAGGGCGTATGCGTTTTCTCCAGAATATATTCAGGAGAAAACGCATACGCCCTTTTTGGCCAAGTGCATCATTGTCGAAGTTGTGCCCCTCTTCCTGTGCTTTACAGGCGATTCCAACGTACCTCTTGAAATCTGTTTCCTGCTATTCTGCCTCGCTTTCAAGTCCGCCTCGTTGCCTTCCCTCAACAGATTTTTGGACGATAGTTGGCCTTGATTACTCTGCCAGTTTGTGAATTGCTGTGCCCCTGAGCTCCATTTTTCAACTCGTTTTTTGTGAGCTGAACGCAAGTCCAAACTTTTGGTTCAGGACCTATACTGGTTCCCGGTGGGTGGCTGAGAGTTTGGTGAATTCTTCTTCCTGCCGGGAAATTAGAGTGACATGTGCCCATCCAAATGCCTAACAGCTACTCTCTCATTGGTTCTCCCTCTTCCCTTTCCTCCTCTGCCAAATGGGCAACCTGTGTGAACCAGGAGCTTAAAGGGGCTGTCTCTCCAAGTTGGGAGATTGATAGTAAAGCTGTTGGAAAGTCAAACCGGAGCACCAGGAGAGGGACTCTTCGTTGAGTTTTAGAAACCTTTCGTATTCACAGTGTGTCCATTCTCTAGGTTTCCCTTACACGTTATAGCTGTAGTAATATTCCCTTCAACCTGGTGAGCTGGGACCCATGGAATGGGTGCCATGCATTACTGCTTTAAAGGGTCTGCATTTGCTCACCCAATCTCACCAATCCTCTCAGTCCCAAGTGTCCAGCCTTATGCCACATCCAGCTGTCATTGTAGATAGGGTCATTCCAGGTTGCATCAGAGACCCTGAAGGAATTGTAAAGAATTTCCCTGTTTCTTTGTTCTGTTTTTGAAATTCCTTTTTAGAGTGGGTTTGAGCTGATTCTCGCTGCCCTGTTTATGCCAGTCTAGACACACTTGATTCCCTTACGGAGACATATCAATACATAGGTTTTAAGATTCTTACTAGTCAGATCTATTCTTCTGCGGGAAATATGGGGTTTTGAGTCCCTTTCACTGAGGAAGGTGTAGGTCTTGTCTATTCCATAGTTGGTTTTTGGAACGGTACCTGTGCTTATATCAAACTCGGGTTTGATGCATCACCCCACCTCTCCTTCCCCCTTAAGCAGGCATAAGAGTGTTTTCTAAATGTGAGACTCTGTTCTCTTGCCTAACTCAGTTCATGTGTAGCCATGTTTACAGGATCTTCCTAAGTGATATCTTATGATAAGTTTCTTTTCCTGTGTGACTTCTTTCACTTAGAATCATCGTACCTGAATCCACTCATTTTGCTGCTACTGGTCTTATGACATTGATTTCGTGGCTGAGGGATATTCCATCGTACGTAAGTTCCACAATGTTTGGAACCATTTTTATATTTCCTGGGATATTTCAGGTGTACCCAGGTTGAGGTTCCTGTAAGCAGTGCAGCCCTCAATTTGGGGGTGGCCCTGTCTTATGGATTTTCAGTTTTCCCAAGGTATATTCCCTAGACTGGACGTGCCCTTGGCTCTGGAGCTCTGTTGTTTACTTGTTTTAGGGAACACAATGCACTCCTCCAGTGAGGCAGTTGGCAACTTACATCCCGCCCATCAGCATAACAAGGCTCCCTGTTCTCCAGGGCCTGTCTTGCCTTTCTGGTTTTTACACATTTTGTGGATGTCCCTTTTGACCGGTGGGAAGTGATACTTCTTTGTAGTGCAGATTTGCATTGCCCGCTTGCTTGCTTGGCCAAAAAGGGCGTATGCGTTTTCTCCTGAATATATTCAGGAGAAAACGCATACGCCCTTTTTGGCCAAGTGCATCATTGTCGAAGTTGTGCCCCTCTTCCTGTGCTTTACAGGCGATTCCAACGTACCTCTTGAAATCTGTTTCCTGCTATTCTGCCTCGCTTTCAAGTCCGCCTCGTTGCCTTCCCTCAACAGATGTTTGGACGATAGTTGGCCTTGATTACTCTGCCAGTTTGTGAATTGCCGTGCCCCTGAGCTCCATTTTTCAACTCGTTTTTTGTGAGCTGAACGCAAGTCCAAACTTTTGGTTCAGGACCTCTACTGGTTCCCGGTGGGTGGCTGAGACTTTGGTTCATTCTTCTTCCTGCCGGGAAATTAGAGTGACATGTGCCCATCCAAATGCCTAACAGCTACTCTCTCATTGGTTCTCCCTCTTCCCTTTCATCCTCTGGCAAATTGGCAACCTGTGCGAACCAGGAGCTTAAAGGGGCTGTCTCTCCAAGTTGGGAGATTGATAGGAAAGCAGTTGGAAAGTCAAACCGGAGCACCAGGAGAGGGGCTCTTCGTTGAGTTTTAGAAACCTTTCGTATTCATAGTGTGTCCATTCACTAGGTTTCCCGTACACGTTATAGCTGTAGTAATATTCCCTTCAACCTGGAGAGCTGGGACCCATGGAATGGGTGCCATGCATTATTGCTTTAAAGGGTCTGCATTTGCTCACCCAATCTCACCAATCCTCTCAGTCCCAAGTGTCCAGCCTTATGCCACATCCAGCTGTCATTGTAGATAGGGTCATTCCAGGTTGCATCAGAGACCCTGAAGGAATTGTAAAGAATTTCCCTGTTTCTTTGTTCTGTTTTTGAAATTCCTTTTTAGAGTGGGTTTGAGCTGATTCTCGCTGCCCTGTTTATGCCTGTCTAGACACACTTGATTCCCTTATGGAGACATATCAATACATAGGTTTTAAGATTCTTACTAGTCAGATCTATTCCTCTGCGGGAAATATGGGGTTTTGAGTCCCTTTCACTGAGGAAGGTGTAGGTCTTGTCTATTCCATAGTTGGTTTTTGGAACGGTACCTGTGCTTATATCAAACTCGGGTTTGATGCATCACCCCACCTCTCCTTCCCCCTTAAGCAGGCATAAGAGTGTTTTCTAAATGTGAGACTCTGTTCTCTTGCCTAACTCAGTTCATGTGTAGCCATGTTTACAGTATCTTCCTAAGTGATATCTTATGATAAGTTTCTTTTCCTGTGTGACTTCTTTCACTTAGAATCATCGTACCTGAATCCACTCATTTTGCTGCTACTGGTCTTATGACATTGATTTCGTGGCTGAGGGATATTCCATCGTACGTAAGTTCCACAATGTTTGGAACCATTTTTATATTTCCTTGGATATTTCAGGTGTACCCAGGTTGAGGTTCCTGTAAGCAGTGCAGCCCTCAATTTGGGGGTGGCTCTGTCTTATGGATTTTCAGTTTTCCCAAGGTATATTCCCTAGACTGGACGTGCCCTTGGCTCTGGAGCTCTGTTGTTTACTTGTTTTAGGGAACACAATGCACTCCTCCAGTGAGGCAGTTGGCAACTTACATCCCGCCCATCAGCATAACAAGGCTCCCTGTTCTCCAGGTCCTGTCTTGCCTTTCTGGTTTTTACACATTTTGTGGATGTCCCTTTTGACCGGTGGGAAGTGATACTTCTTTGTAGTGCAGATTTGCATTGCCCGCTTGCTTGCTTGGCCAAAAAGGGCGTATGCGTTTTCTCCAGAATATATTCAGGAGAAAACGCATACGCCCTTTTTGGCCAAGTGCATCATTGTCGAAGTTGTGCCCCTCTTCCTGTGCTTTACAGGCGATTCCAACGTACCTCTTGAAATCTGTTTCCTGCTATTCTGCCTCGCTTTCAAGTCCGCCTCGTTGCCTTCCCTCAACAGATTTTTGGACGATAGTTGGCCTTGATTACTCTGCCAGTTTGTGAATTGCTGTGCCCCTGAGCTCCATTTTTCAACTCGTTTCTTGTGAGCTGAACGCAAGTCCAAACTTTTGGTTCAGGACCTCTACTGGTTCCCGGTGGGTGGCTGAGTCTTTGGTTCATTCTTCTTCCTGCCGGGAAATTAGAGTGATATGTGCCCATCCAAATGCCTAACAGCTACTCTCTCATTGGTTCTCCCTCTTCCCTTTCATCCTCTGCCAAATTGGCAACCTGTGCGAACCAGGAGCTTAAAGGGGCTGTCTCTCCAAGTTGGGAGATTGATAGGAAAGCAGTTGGAAAGTCAAACCGGAGCACCAGGAGAGGGGCTCTTCGTTGAGTTTTAGAAACCTTTCGTATTCACAGTGTGTCCATTTTCTAGGTTTCCCGTACACATTATAGCTGTAGTAATATTCCCTTCCACCTGGAGAGCTGGGACCCATGGAATGGGTGCCATGCATTATTGCTTTAAAGGGTCTGCATTTGCTCACCCAATCTCACCAATCCTCTCAGTCCCAAGTGTCCAGCCTTATGCCACATCCAGCTGTCATTGTAGATAGGGTCATTCCAGGTTGCATCAGAGACCCTGAAGGAATTGTAAAGAATTTCCCTGTTTCTTTGTTCTATTTTTGAAATTCCTTTTTAGAGTGGGTTTGAGCTTATTCTCGCTGCCCTGTTTATGCCTGTCTAGACACACTTGATTCCCTTACGGAGACATATCAATACATAGGTTTTAAGATTCTTACTAGTCAGATCTATTCCTCTGCGGGAAATATGGGGTTTTGAGTCCCTTTCACTGAGGAAGGTGTAGGTCTTGTCTATTCCATAGTTGGTTTTTGGAACGGTACCTGTGCTTATATCAAACTCGGGTTTGATGCATCACCCCACCTCTCCTTCCCCCTTAAGCAGGCATAAGAGTGTTTTCTAAATGTGAGACTCTGTTCTCTTGCCTAACTCAGTTCATGTGTAGCCATGTTTACAGGATCTTCCTAAGTGATATCTTATGATAAGTTTCTTTTCCTGTGTGACTTCTTTCACTTAGAATCATCGTACCTGAATCCACTCATTTTGCTGCTACTGGTCTTATGACATTGATTTCGTGGCTGAGGGATATTCCATCGTACGTAAGTTCCACAATGTTTGGAACCATTTTTATATTTCCTGGGATATTTCAGGTGTACCCAGGTTGAGGTTCCTGTAAGCAGTGCAGCCCTCAATTTGGGGGTGGCTCTGTCTTATGGATTTTCAGTTTTCCCAAGGTATATTCCCTAGACTGGACGTGCCCTTGGCTCTGGAGCTCTGTTGTTTACTTGTTTTAGGGAACACAATGCACTCCTCCAGTGAGGCAGTTGGCAACTTACATCCCGCCCATCAGCATAACAAGGCTCCCTGTTCTCCAGGGCCTGTCTTGCCTTTCTGGTTTTTACACATTTTGTGGATGTCCCTTTTGACCGGTGGGAAGTGATACTTCTTTGTAGTGCAGATTTGCATTGCCCGCTTGCTTGCTTGGCCAAAAAGGGCGTATGCGTTTTCTCCAGAATATATTCAGGAGAAAACGCATACGCCCTTTTTGGCCAAGTGCATCATTGTCGAAGTTGTGCCCCTCTTCCTGTGCTTTACAGGCGATTCCAACGTACCTCTTGAAATCTGTTTCCTGCTATTCTGCCTCGCTTTCAAGTCCGCCTCGTTGCCTTCCCTCAACAGATTTTTGGACGATAGTTGGCCTTGATTACTCTGCCAGTTTGTGAAATGCTGTGCCCCTGAGCTCCATTTTTCAACTCGTTTTTTGTGAGCTGAACGCAAGTCCAAACTTTTGGTTCAGGACCTCTACTGGTTCCCGGTGGGTGGCTGAGACTTTGGTTCATTCTTCTTCCTGCCGGGAAATTAGAGTGACATGTGCCCATCCAAATGCCTAACAGCTACTCTCTCATTGGTTCTCCCTCTTCCCTTTCATCCTCTGGCAAATTGGCAACCTGTGCGAACCAGGAGCTTAAAGGGGCTGTCTCTCCAAGTTGGGAGATTGATAGGAAAGCAGTTGGAAAGTCAAACCGGAGCACCAGGAGAGGGGCTCTTCGTTGAGTTTTAGAAACCTTTCGTATTCACAGTGTGTCCATTCTCTAGGTTTCCCTTACACGTTATAGCTGTAGTAATATTCCCTTCAACCTGGAGAGCTGGGACCCATGGAATGGGTGCCATGCATTATTGCTTTAAAGGGTCTGCATTTGCGCACCCAATCTCACCAATCCTCTCAGTCCCAAGTGTCCAGCCTTATGCCACATCCAGCTGTCATTGTAGATAGGGTCATTCCAGGGTGCATCAGAGACCCTGAAGGAATTGTAAAGAATTTCCCTGTTTCTTTGTTCTGTTTTTGAAATTCCTTTTTAGAGTGGGTTTGAGCTGATTCTCACGGCCATGTTTATGCCAGTCTAGACACACTTGATTCCCTTACGGAGACATATCAATACATAGGTTTTAAGATTCTTACTAGTCAGATCTATTCCTCTGCGGGAAATATGGGGTTTTGAGTCCCTTTCACTGAGGAAGGTGTAGGTCTTGTCTATTCCATAGTTGGTTTTTGGAACGGTACCTGTGCTTATATCAAACTCGGGTTTGATGCATCACCCCACCTCTCCTTCCCCCTTAAGCAGGCATAAGAGTGTTTTCTAAATGTGAGACTCTGTTCTCTTGCCTAACTCAGTTCATGTGTAGCCATGTTTACAGGATCTTCCTAAGTGATATCTTATGATAAGTTTCTTTTCCTGTGTGACTTCTTTCACTTAGAATCATCGTACCTGAATCCACTCATTTTGCTGCTACTGGTCTTATGACATTGATTTCGTGGCTGAGGGATATTCCATCGTACGTAAGTTCCACAATGTTTGGAACCATTTTTATATTTCCTGGGATATTTCAGGTGTACCCAGGTTGAGGTTCCTGTAAGCAGTGCAGCCCTCAATTTGGGGGTGGCTCTGTCTTATGGATTTTCAGTTTTCCCAAGGTATATTCCCTAGACTGGACGTGCCCTTGGCTCTGGAGCTCTGTTGTTTACTTGTTTTAGGGAACACAATGCACTCCTCCAGTGAGGCAGTTGGCAACTTACATCCCGCCCATCAGCATAACAAGGCTCCCTGTTCTCCAGGGCCTGTCTTGCCTTTCTGGTTTTTACACATTTTGTGGATGTCCCTTTTGACCGGTGGGAAGTGATACTTCTTTGTAGTGCAGATTTGCATTGCCCGCTTGCTTGCTTGGCCAAAAAGGGCGTATGCGTTTTCTCCAGAATATATTCAGGAGAAAACGCATACGCCCTTTTTGGCCAAGTGCATCATTGTCGAAGTTGTGCCCCTCTTCCTGTGCTTTACAGGCGATTCCAACGTACCTCTTGAAATCTGTTTCCTGCTATTCTGCCTCGCTTTCAAGTCCGCCTCGTTGCCTTCCCTCAACAGATTTTTGGACGATAGTTGGCCTTGATTACTCTGCCAGTTTGTGAATTGCTGTGCCCCTGAGCTCCATTTTTCAACTCGTTTTTTGTGAGCTGAACGCAAGTCCAAACTTTTGGTTCAGGACCTATACTGGTTCCCGGTGGGTGGCTGAGAGTTTGGTGAATTCTTCTTCCTGCCGGGAAATTAGAGTGACATGTGCCCATCCAAATGCCTAACAGCTACTCTCTCATTGGTTCTCCCTCTTCCCTTTCCTCCTCTGCCAAATGGGCAACCTGTGTGAACCAGGAGCTTAAAGGGGCTGTCTCTCCAAGTTGGGAGATTGATAGTAAAGCTGTTGGAAAGTCAAACCGGAGCACCAGGAGAGGGACTCTTCGTTGAGTTTTAGAAACCTTTCGTATTCACAGTGTGTCCATTCTCTAGGTTTCCCTTACACGTTATAGCTGTAGTAATATTCCCTTCAACCTGGTGAGCTGGGACCCATGGAATGGGTGCCATGCATTACTGCTTTAAAGGGTCTGCATTTGCTCACCCAATCTCACCAATCCTCTCAGTCCCAAGTGTCCAGCCTTATGCCACATCCAGCTGTCATTGTAGATAGGGTCATTCCAGGTTGCATCAGAGACCCTGAAGGAATTGTAAAGAATTTCCCTGTTTCTTTGTTCTGTTTTTGAAATTCCTTTTTAGAGTGGGTTTGAGCTGATTCTCGCTGCCCTGTTTATGCCAGTCTAGACACACTTGATTCCCTTACGGAGACATATCAATACATAGGTTTTAAGATTCTTACTAGTCAGATCTATTCTTCTGCGGGAAATATGGGGTTTTGAGTCCCTTTCACTGAGGAAGGTGTAGGTCTTGTCTATTCCATAGTTGGTTTTTGGAACGGTACCTGTGCTTATATCAAACTCGGGTTTGATGCATCACCCCACCTCTCCTTCCCCCTTAAGCAGGCATAAGAGTGTTTTCTAAATGTGAGACTCTGTTCTCTTGCCTAACTCAGTTCATGTGTAGCCATGTTTACAGGATCTTCCTAAGTGATATCTTATGATAAGTTTCTTTTCCTGTGTGACTTCTTTCACTTAGAATCATCGTACCTGAATCCACTCATTTTGCTGCTACTGGTCTTATGACATTGATTTCGTGGCTGAGGGATATTCCATCGTACGTAAGTTCCACAATGTTTGGAACCATTTTTATATTTCCTGGGATATTTCAGGTGTACCCAGGTTGAGGTTCCTGTAAGCAGTGCAGCCCTCAATTTGGGGGTGGCCCTGTCTTATGGATTTTCAGTTTTCCCAAGGTATATTCCCTAGACTGGACGTGCCCTTGGCTCTGGAGCTCTGTTGTTTACTTGTTTTAGGGAACACAATGCACTCCTCCAGTGAGGCAGTTGGCAACTTACATCCCGCCCATCAGCATAACAAGGCTCCCTGTTCTCCAGGGCCTGTCTTGCCTTTCTGGTTTTTACACATTTTGTGGATGTCCCTTTTGACCGGTGGGAAGTGATACTTCTTTGTAGTGCAGATTTGCATTGCCCGCTTGCTTGCTTGGCCAAAAAGGGCGTATGCGTTTTCTCCTGAATATATTCAGGAGAAAACGCATACGCCCTTTTTGGCCAAGTGCATCATTGTCGAAGTTGTGCCCCTCTTCCTGTGCTTTACAGGCGATTCCAACGTACCTCTTGAAATCTGTTTCCTGCTATTCTGCCTCGCTTTCAAGTCCGCCTCGTTGCCTTCCCTCAACAGATGTTTGGACGATAGTTGGCCTTGATTACTCTGCCAGTTTGTGAATTGCTGTGCCCCTGAGCTCCATTTTTCAACTCGTTTTTTGTGAGCTGAACGCAAGTCCAAACTTTTGGTTCAGGACCTCTACTGGTTCCCGGTGGGTGGCTGAGACTTTGGTTCATTCTTCTTCCTGCCGGGAAATTAGAGTGACATGTGCCCATCCAAATGCCTAACAGCTACTCTCTCATTGGTTCTCCCTCTTCCCTTTCATCCTCTGGCAAATTGGCAACCTGTGCGAACCAGGAGCTTAAAGGGGCTGTCTCTCCAAGTTGGGAGATTGATAGGAAAGCAGTTGGAAAGTCAAACCGGAGCACCAGGAGAGGGGCTCTTCGTTGAGTTTTAGAAACCTTTCGTATTCATAGTGTGTCCATTCACTAGGTTTCCCGTACACGTTATAGCTGTAGTAATATTCCCTTCAACCTGGAGAGCTGGGACCCATGGAATGGGTGCCATGCATTATTGCTTTAAAGGGTCTGCATTTGCTCACCCAATCTCACCAATCCTCTCAGTCCCAAGTGTCCAGCCTTATGCCACATCCAGCTGTCATTGTAGATAGGGTCATTCCAGGTTGCATCAGAGACCCTGAAGGAATTGTAAAGAATTTCCCTGTTTCTTTGTTCTGTTTTTGAAATTCCTTTTTAGAGTGGGTTTGAGCTGATTCTCGCTGCCCTGTTTATGCCTGTCTAGACACACTTGATTCCCTTATGGAGACATATCAATACATAGGTTTTAAGATTCTTACTAGTCAGATCTATTCCTCTGCGGGAAATATGGGGTTTTGAGTCCCTTTCACTGAGGAAGGTGTAGGTCTTGTCTATTCCATAGTTGGTTTTTGGAACGGTACCTGTGCTTATATCAAACTCGGGTTTGATGCATCACCCCACCTCTCCTTCCCCCTTAAGCAGGCATAAGAGTGTTTTCTAAATGTGAGACTCTGTTCTCTTGCCTAACTCAGTTCATGTGTAGCCATGTTTACAGTATCTTCCTAAGTGATATCTTATGATAAGTTTCTTTTCCTGTGTGACTTCTTTCACTTAGAATCATCGTACCTGAATCCACTCATTTTGCTGCTACTGGTCTTATGACATTGATTTCGTGGCTGAGGGATATTCCATCGTACGTAAGTTCCACAATGTTTGGAACCATTTTTATATTTCCTTGGATATTTCAGGTGTACCCAGGTTGAGGTTCCTGTAAGCAGTGCAGCCCTCAATTTGGGGGTGGCTCTGTCTTATGGATTTTCAGTTTTCCCAAGGTATATTCCCTAGACTGGACGTGCCCTTGGCTCTGGAGCTCTGTTGTTTACTTGTTTTAGGGAACACAATGCACTCCTCCAGTGAGGCAGTTGGCAACTTACATCCCGCCCATCAGCATAACAAGGCTCCCTGTTCTCCAGGTCCTGTCTTGCCTTTCTGGTTTTTACACATTTTGTGGATGTCCCTTTTGACCGGTGGGAAGTGATACTTCTTTGTAGTGCAGATTTGCATTGCCCGCTTGCTTGCTTGGCCAAAAAGGGCGTATGCGTTTTCTCCAGAATATATTCAGGAGAAAACGCATACGCCCTTTTTGGCCAAGTGCATCATTGTCGAAGTTGTGCCCCTCTTCCTGTGCTTTACAGGCGATTCCAACGTACCTCTTGAAATCTGTTTCCTGCTATTCTGCCTCGCTTTCAAGTCCGCCTCGTTGCCTTCCCTCAACAGATTTTTGGACGATAGTTGGCCTTGATTACTCTGCCAGTTTGTGAATTGCTGTGCCCCTGAGCTCCATTTTTCAACTCGTTTCTTGTGAGCTGAACGCAAGTCCAAACTTTTGGTTCAGGACCTCTACTGGTTCCCGGTGGGTGGCTGAGTCTTTGGTTCATTCTTCTTCCTGCCGGGAAATTAGAGTGATATGTGCCCATCCAAATGCCTAACAGCTACTCTCTCATTGGTTCTCCCTCTTCCCTTTCATCCTCTGCCAAATTGGCAACCTGTGCGAACCAGGAGCTTAAAGGGGCTGTCTCTCCAAGTTGGGAGATTGATAGGAAAGCAGTTGGAAAGTCAAACCGGAGCACCAGGAGAGGGGCTCTTCGTTGAGTTTTAGAAACCTTTCGTATTCACAGTGTGTCCATTTTCTAGGTTTCCCGTACACATTATAGCTGTAGTAATATTCCCTTCCACCTGGAGAGCTGGGACCCATGGAATGGGTGCCATGCATTATTGCTTTAAAGGGTCTGCATTTGCTCACCCAATCTCACCAATCCTCTCAGTCCCAAGTGTCCAGCCTTATGCCACATCCAGCTGTCATTGTAGATAGGGTCATTCCAGGTTGCATCAGAGACCCTGAAGGAATTGTAAAGAATTTCCCTGTTTCTTTGTTCTATTTTTGAAATTCCTTTTTAGAGTGGGTTTGAGCTTATTCTCGCTGCCCTGTTTATGCCTGTCTAGACACACTTGATTCCCTTACGGAGACATATCAATACATAGGTTTTAAGATTCTTACTAGTCAGATCTATTCCTCTGCGGGAAATATGGGGTTTTGAGTCCCTTTCACTGAGGAAGGTGTAGGTCTTGTCTATTCCATAGTTGGTTTTTGGAACGGTCCCTGTGCTTATATCAAACTCGGGTTTGATGCATCACCCCACCTCTCCTTCCCCCTTAAGCAGGCATAAGAGTGTTTTCTAAATGTGAGACTCTGTTCTCTTGCCTAACTCAGTTCATGTGTAGCCATGTTTACAGGATCTTCCTAAGTGATATCTTATGATAAGTTTCTTTTCCTGTGTGACTTCTTTCACTTAGAATCATCGTACCTGAATCCACTCATTTTGCTGCTACTGGTCTTATGACATTGATTTCGTGGCTGAGGGATATTCCATCGTACGTAAGTTCCACAATGTTTGGAACCATTTTTATATTTCCTGGGATATTTCAGGTGTACCCAGGTTGAGGTTCCTGTAAGCAGTGCAGCCCTCAATTTGGGGGTGGCTCTGTCTTATGGATTTTCAGTTTTCCCAAGGTATATTCCCTAGACTGGACGTGCCCTTGGCTCTGGAGCTCTGTTGTTTACTTGTTTTAGGGAACACAATGCACTCCTCCAGTGAGGCAGTTGGCAACTTACATCCCGCCCATCAGCATAACAAGGCTCCCTGTTCTCCAGGGCCTGTCTTGCCTTTCTGGTTTTTACACATTTTGTGGATGTCCCTTTTGACCGGTGGGAAGTGATACTTCTTTGTAGTGCAGATTTGCATTGCCCGCTTGCTTGCTTGGCCAAAAAGGGCGTATGCGTTTTCTCCAGAATATATTCAGGAGAAAACGCATACGCCCTTTTTGGCCAAGTGCATCATTGTCGAAGTTGTGCCCCTCTTCCTGTGCTTTACAGGCGATTCCAACGTACCTCTTGAAATCTGTTTCCTGCTATTCTGCCTCGCTTTCAAGTCCGCCTCGTTGCCTTCCCTCAACAGATTTTTGGACGATAGTTGGCCTTGATTACTCTGCCAGTTTGTGAATTGCTGTGCCCCTGAGCTCCATTTTTCAACTCGTTTTTTGTGAGCTGAACGCAAGTCCAAACTTTTGGTTCAGGACCTCTACTGGTTCCCGGTGGGTGGCTGAGACTTTGGTTCATTCTTCTTCCTGCCGGGAAATTAGAGTGACATGTGCCCATCCAAATGCCTAACAGCTACTCTCTCATTGGTTCTCCCTCTTCCCTTTCATCCTCTGGCAAATTGGCAACCTGTGCGAACCAGGAGCTTAAAGGGGCTGTCTCTCCAAGTTGGGAGATTGATAGGAAAGCAGTTGGAAAGTCAAACCGGAGCACCAGGAGAGGGGCTCTTCGTTGAGTTTTAGAAACCTTTCGTATTCACAGTGTGTCCATTCTCTAGGTTTCCCTTACACGTTATAGCTGTAGTAATATTCCCTTCAACCTGGAGAGCTGGGACCCATGGAATGGGTGCCATGCATTATTGCTTTAAAGGGTCTGCATTTGCGCACCCAATCTCACCAATCCTCTCAGTCCCAAGTGTCCAGCCTTATGCCACATCCAGCTGTCATTGTAGATAGGGTCATTCCAGGGTGCATCAGAGACCCTGAAGGAATTGTAAAGAATTTCCCTGTTTCTTTGTTCTGTTTTTGAAATTCCTTTTTAGAGTGGGTTTGAGCTGATTCTCACGGCCATGTTTATGCCAGTCTAGACACACTTGATTCCCTTACGGAGACATATCAATACATAGGTTTTAAGATTCTTACTAGTCAGATCTATTCCTCTGCGGGAAATATGGGGTTTTGAGTCCCTTTCACTGAGGAAGGTGTAGGTCTGGTCTATTCCATAGTTGGTTTTTGGAACGGTACCTGTGCTTATATCAAACTCTGGTTTGATGCATCACCCCACCACTCCTTCCCCCTTAAGCAGGCATAAGAGTGTTTTCTAAATGTGAGACTCTGTTCTCTTGCCTAACTCAGTTCATGTGTAGCCATGTTTACAGGATCTTCCTAAGTGATATCTTATGATAAGTTTCTTTTCCTGTGTGACTTCTTTCACTTAGAATCATCGTACCTGAATCCACTCATTTTGCTGCTACTGGTCTTATGACATTGATTTCGTGGCTGAGGGATATTCCATCGTACCTAAGTTCCACAATGTTTGGAACCATTTTTATATTTCCTGGGATATTTCAGGTGTACCCAGGTTGAGGTTCCTGTAAGCAGTGCAGCCCTCAATTTGGGGGTGGCTCTGTCTTATGGATTTTCAGTTTTCCCAAGGTATATTCCCTAGACTGGACGTGCCCTTGGCTCTGGAGCTCTGTTGTTTACTTGTTTTAGGGAACACAATGCACTCCTCCAGTGAGGCAGTTGGCAACTTACATCCCGCCCATCAGCATAACAAGGCTCCCTGTTCTCCAGGGCCTGTCTTGCCTTTCTGGATTTACACATTTTGTGGATGTCCCTTTTGACTGGTGGGAAGTGATACTTCTTTGTAGTGCAGATTTGCATTGCCCGCTTGCTTGCTTGGCCAAAAAGGGCGTATGCGTTTTCTCCTGAATATATTCAGGAGAAAACGCATACGCCCTTTTTGGCCAAGTGCATCATTGTCGAAGTTGTGCCCCTCTTCCTGTGCTTTACAGGCGATTTCAACGTACCTCTTGAAATCTGTTTCCTGCTATTCTGCCTCGCTTTCAAGTCCGCCTCGTTGCCTTCCCTCAACAGATTTTTGGACGATAGTTGGCCTTGATTACTCTGCCAGTTTGTGAATTGCTGTGCCCCTGAGCTCCATTTTTCAACTCGTTTTTTGTGAGCTGAACGCAAGTCCAAACTTTTGGTTCAGGACCTCTACTGGTTCCCGGTGGGTGGCTGAGACTTTGGTTCATTCTTCTTCCTGCCGGGAAATTAGAGTGACATGTGGCCATCCAAATGCCTAACAGCTACTCTCTCATTGGTTCTCCCTCTTCCCTTTCATCCTCTGCCAATTTGGCAACCTGTGCGAACCAGGAGCTTAAAGGGGCTGTCTCTCCAAGTTGGGAGATTGATAGGAAAGCAGTTGGAAAGTCAAACTGGAGCACCAGGAGAGGGGCTCTTCGTTGAGTTTTAGAAACCTTTCGTATTCACAGTGTGTCCATTCTCTAGGTTTCCCGTACACGTTATAGCTGTAGTAATATTCCCTTCCACCTGGAGAGCTGGGACCCATGGAATGGGTGCCATGCATTATTGCTTTAAAGGGTCTGCATTTGCTCACCCAATCTCACCAATCCTCTCAGTCCCAAGTGTCCAGCCTTATGCCACATCCAGCTGTCATTGTAGATAGGGTCATTCCAGGTTGCATCAGAGACCCTGAAGGAATTGTAAAGAATTTCCCTGTTTCTTTGTTCTGTTTTTGAAATTCCTTTTTAGAGTGGGTTTGAGCTGATTCTCGCTGCCATGTTTATGCCAGTCTAGACACACTTGATTCCCTTATGGAGACATATCAATACATAGGTTTTAAGATTCTTACTAGTCAGATCTATTCCTCTGCGGGAAATATGGGGTATTGAGTCCCTTTCACTGAGGAAGGTGTAGGTCTTGTCTATTCCATAGTTGGTTTTTGGAACGGTCCCTGTGCTTATATCAAACTCGGGTTTGATGCATCACCCCACCTCTCCTTCCCCCTTAAGCAGGCATAAGAGTGTTTTCTAAATGTGAGACTCTGTTCTCTTGCCTAACTCAGTTCATGTGTAGCCATGTTTACAGGATCTTCCTAAGTGATATCTTATGATAAGTTTCTTTTCCTGTGTGACTTCTTTCACTTAGAATCATCGTACCTGAATCCACTCAATTTGCTGCTACTGGTCTTATGACATTGATTTCGTGGCTGAGGGATATTCCATCGTACGTAAGTTCCACAATGTTTGGAACCATTTTTATATTTCCTGGGATATTTCAGGTGTACCCAGGTTGAGGTTCCTGTAAGCAGTGCAGCCCTCAATTTGGGGGTGGCTCTGTCTTATGGATTTTCAGTTTTCCCAAGGTATATTCCCTAGACTGGACGTGCCCTTGGCTCTGGAGCTCTGTTGTTTACTTGTTTTAGGGAACACAATGCACTCCTCCAGTGAGGCAGTTGGCAACTTACATCCCGCCCATCAGCATAACAAGGCTCACTGCTCTCCAGGGCCTGTCTTGCCTTTCTGGTTTTTACACATTTCGTGGATGTCCCTTTTGTCCGGTGGGAAGTGATACTTCTTTGTAGTGCAGATTTGCATTGCCCGCTTGCTTGCTTGGCCAAAAAGGGCGTATGCGTTTTCTCCTGAATATATTCAGGAGAAAACGCATACGCCCTTTTTGGCCAAGTGCATCATTGTCGAAGTTGTGCCCCTCTTCCTGTGCTTTACAGGCGATTCCAACGTACCTCTTGAAATCTGTTTCCTGCTATTCTGCCTCGCTTTCAAGTCCGCCTCGTTGCCTTCCCTCAACAGATTTTTGGACGATAGTTGGCCTTGATTACTCTGCCAGTTTGTGAATTGCTGTGCCCCTGAGCTCCATTTTTCAAATCGTTTTTTGTGAGCTGAACGCAAGTCCAAACTTTTGGTTCAGGACCTCTACTGGTTCTCGGTGGGTGGCTGAGACTTTGGTTCATTCTTCTTCCTGCCGGGAAATTAGAGTGACATGTGCCCATCCAAATGCCTAACAGCTACTCTCTCATTGGTTCTCCCTCTTCCCTTTCATCCTCTGCCAAATTGGCAACCTGTGCGAACCAGGAGCTTAAAGGGGCTGTCTCTCCAAGTTGGGAGATTGATAGGAAAGCAGTTGGAAAATCAAACCGGAGCACCAGGAGAGGGGCTCTTCGTTGAGTTTTAGAAACCTTTCGTATTCACAGTGTGTCCATTCTCTAGGTTTCCCGTACACGTTATAGCTGTAGTAATATTCCCTTCCACCTGGAGAGCTGGGACCCATGGAATGGGTGCCATGCATTATTGCTTTAAAGGGTCTGCATTTGCTCACCCAATCTCACCAATCCTCTCAGTCCCAAGTGTCCAGCCTTATGCCACATCCAGCTGTCATTGTAGATAGGGTCATTCCAGGTTGCATCAGAGACCCTGAAGGAATTGTAAAGAATTTCCCTGTTTCCTTGTTCTGTTTTTGAAATTCCTTTTTAGAGTGGGTTTGAGCTGATTCTCGCTGCCCTGTTTATGCCAGTCTAGACACACTTGATTCCCTTACGGAGACATATCAATACATAGGTTTTAAGATTCTTACTAGTCAGATCTATTCCTCTGCGGGAAATATGGGGTTTTGAGTCCCTTTCACTGAGGAAGGTGTAGGTCTTGTCTATTCCATAGTTGGTTTTTGGAACGGTACCTGTGCTTATATCAAACTCGGGTTTGATGCATCACCCCACCTCTCCTTCCCCCTTAAGCAGGCATAAGAGTTTTTTCTAAATGTGAGACTCTGTTCTCTTGCCTAACTCAGTTCATGTGTAGCCATGTTTACAGGATCTTCCTAAGTGATATCTTATGATAAGTTTCTTTTCCTGTGTGACTTCTTTCACTTAGAATCATCGTACCTGAATCCACTCATTTTGCTGCTACTGGTCTTATGACATTGATTTCGTGGCTGAGGGATATTCCATCGTACGTAAGTTCCACAATGTTTGGAACCATTTTTATATTTCCTGGGATATTTCAGGTGTACCCAGGTTGAGGTTCCTGTAAGCAGTGCAGCCCTCAATTTGGGGGTGGCTCTGTCTTATGGATTTTCAGTTTTCCCATGGTATATTCCCTAGACTGGAAGTGCCCTTGGCTCGGTAGCTCTGTTGTTTACTTGTTTTAGGGAACACAATGCACTCCTCCAGTGAGGCAGTTGGCAACTTACATCCCGCCCATCAGCATAACAAGGCTCCCTGTTCTCCAGGGCCTGTCTTGCCTTTCTGGTTTTTACACATTTTGTGGATGTCCCTTTTGACCGGTGGGAAGTGATACTTCTTTGTAGTGCAGATTTGCATTGCCCGCTTGCTTGCTTGGCCAAAAAGGGCGTATGAGTTTTCTCCTGAATATATTCAGGAGAAAACGCATACACCCTTTTTGGCCAAGTGCATCATTGTCGAAGTTGTGGCCCTCTACCTGTGCTTTACAGGCGATTCCAACGTACCTCTTGAAATCTGTTTCCTGCTATTCTGCCTCGCTTTCAAGTCCGCCTCGTTGCCTTCCCTCAACAGATTTTTGGACGATAGTTGGCCTTGATTACTCTGCCATTTTGTGAATTGCTGTGCCCCTGAGCTCCATTTTTCAACTCGTTTTTTGTGAGGTGAACGCAAGTCCAAACTTTTGGTTCAGGACCTCTACTGGTTCCCGGTGGGTGGCTGAGACTTTGGTTCATTCTTCTTCCTGCAGGGAAATTAGAGTGACATGTGCCCATCCAAATGCCTAACAGCTACTCTCTCATTGGTTCTCCCTCTTCCCTTTCATCCTCTGCCAAATTGGCAACCTGTGCGAACCAGGAGCTTAAAGGGGCTGTCTCTCCAAGTTGGGAGATTGATAGGAAAGCAGTTGGAAAGTCAAACCGGAGCACCAGGATAGGGGCTCTTCCTTGAGTTTTAGAAACCTTTCGTATTCACAGTGTGTCCATTCTCTAGGTTTCCCGTACACGTTATAGCTGTAGTAATATTCCCTTCCACCTGGAGAGCTGGGACCCATGGAATGGGTGCCATGCATTATTGCTTTAAAGGGTCTGCATTTGCTCACCCAATCTCACCAATCCTCTCAGTCCCAAGTGTCCAGCCTTATGCCACATCCAGCTGTCATTGTAGATAGGGTCATTCCAGGTTGCATCAGAGACCCTGAAGGAATTGTAAAGAATTTCCCTGTTTCTTTGTTCTGTTTTTGAAATTCATTTTAGAGTGGGTTTGAGCTGATTCTCGCTGCCATGTTTATGCCAGTCTAGACACACTTGATTCCCTTACGGAGACATATCAATACATAGGTTTTAAGATTCTTACTAGTCAGATCTATTCCTCTGTGGGAAATATGGGGTTTTGAGTCCCTTTCACTGAGGAAGGTGTAGGTCTTGTCTATTCCATAGTTGGTTTTTGGAACGGTACCTGTGCTTATATCAAAGTCTGGTTTGATGCATCACCCCACCTCTCCTTCCCCCTTAAGCAGGCATAAGAGTGTTTTCTAAATGTGAGACTCTGTTCTCTTGCCTAACTCAGTTCATGTGTAGCCATGTTTACAGGATCTTCCTAAGTGATATCTTATGATAAGTTTCTTTTCCTGTGTGACTTCTTTCACTTAGAATCATCGTACCTGAATCCACTCATTTTGCTGCTACTGGTCTTATGACATTGATTTCGTGGCTGAGGGATATTCCATCGTACGTAAGTTCCACAATGTTTGGAACCATTTTTATATTTCCTGGGATATTTCAGGTGTACCCAGGTTGAGGTTCCTGTAAGCAGTGCAGCCCTCAATTTGGGGGTGGCTCTGTCTTATGGATTTTCAGTTTTCCCAAGGTATATTCCCTAGACTGGATGTGCCCTTGGCTCTGGAGCTCTGTTGTTTACTTGTTTTAGGGAACACAATGCACTCCTCCAGTGAGGCAGTTGGCAACTTACATCCCGCCCATCAGCATAACAAGGCTCCCTGTTCTCCAGGGCCTGTCTTGCCTTTCTGGTTTTTACACATTTTGTGGATGTCCCTTTTGACCGGTGGGAAGTGATACTTCTTTGTAGTGCAGATTTGCATTGCCCGCTTGCTTGCTTGGCCAAAAAGGGCGTATGCGTTTTCTCCTGAATATATTCAGGAGAAAACGCATACGCCCTTTTTGGCCAAGTGCATCATTGTCGAAGTTGTGCCCCTCTTCCTGTGCTTTACAGGCGATTTCAACGTACCTCTTGAAATCTGTTTCCTGCTATTCTGCCTCGCTTTCAAGTCCGCCTCGTTGCCTTCCCTCAACAGATTTTTGGACGATAGTTGGCCTTGATTACTCTGCCAGTTTGTGAATTGCTGTGCCCCTGAGCTCCATTTTTCAACTCGTTTTTTGTGAGCTGAACGCAAGTCCATACTTTTGGTTCAGGACCTCTACTGGTTCCCGGTGGGTGGCTGAGACTTTGGTTCATTCTTCTTCCTGCCGGGAAATTAGAGTGACATGTGCCCATCCAAATGCCTAACAGCTACTCTCTCATTGGTTCTCCCTCTTCCCTTTCATCCTCTGCCAAATTGGCAACCTGTGCGAACCAGGAGCTTAAAGGGGCAGTCTCTCCAAGTTGGGAGATTGATAGGAAAGCAGTTGGAAAATCAAACCGGAGCACCAGGAGTGGGGCTCTTCGTTGAGTTTTAGAAACCTTTCGTATTCACAGTGTGTCCATTCTCTAGGTTTCCCGTACACGTTATAGCTGTAGTAATATTCCCTTCCACCTGGAGAGCTGGGACCCATGGAATGGGTGCCATGCATTATTGCTTTAAAGGGTCTGCATTTGCTCACCCAATCTCACCAATCCTCTCAGTCCCAAGTGTCCAGCCTTATGCCACATCCAGCTGTCATGGTAGATAGGGTCATTCCAGGTTGCATCAGAGACCCTGAAGGAATTGTAAAGAATTTCCCTGTTTCTTTGTTTTGTTTTTGATATTCCTTTTTAGAGTGGGTTTGAGCTGATTCTCGCTGCCCTGTTTATGCCTGTCTAGACACACTTGATTCCCTTACGGAGACATATCAATACATAGGTTTTAAGATTCTTACTAGTCAGATCTATTCCTCTGCGGGAAATATGGGGTTTTGAGTCCCTTTCACTGAGGTAGGTGTAGGTCTTGTCTATTCCATTGTTGGTTTTTGGAACGGTACCTGTGCTTATATCAAACTCGGGTTTGATGAATCACCCCACCTCTCTTTCCCCCTTAAGCAGGCATAAGAGTGTTTTCTAAATGTGAGACTCTGTTCTCTTGCCTAACTCAGTTCATGTGTAGCCATGTTTACAGGATCTTCCTAAGTGATATCTTATGATAAGTTTCTTTTCCTGTGTGACTTCTTTCACTTAGAATCATCGTACCTGAATCCACTCATTTTGCTGCTACTGGTCTTATGACATTGATTTCGTGGCTGAGGGATATTCCATCGTACGTAAGTTCCACAATGTTTGGAACCATTTTTATATTTCCTGGGATATTTCAGGTGTACCCAGGTTGAGGTTCCTGTAAGCAGTGCAGCCCTCAATTTGGGGGTGGCTCTGTCTTATGGATTTTCAGTTTTCCCAAGGTATATTCCCTAGACTGGACGTGCCCTTGGCTCTGGAGCTCTGTTGTTTACTTGTTTTAGGGAACACAATGCACTCCGCCAGTGAGGCAGTTGGCAACTTACATCCCGCCCTTCAGCATAACAAGGCTCCCTGTTCTCCAGGGCCTGTCTTGCCTTTCTGGTTTTTACACATTTTGTGGATGTCCCTTTTGACCGGTGGGAAGTGATACTTCTTTGTAGTGCAGATTTGCATTGCCCGCTTGCTTGCTTGGCCAAAAAGGGCGTATGCGTTTTCTCCAGAATATATTCAGGAGAAAACGCATACGCCCTTTTTGGCCAAGTGCATCATTGTCGAAGTTGTGCCCCTCTTCCTGTGCTTTACAGGCGATTCCAACGTACCTCTTGAAATCTGTTTCCTGCTATTCTGCCTCGCTTTCAAGTCCGCCTCGTTGCCTTCCCTCAACAGATTTTTGGACGATAGTTGGCCTTGATTACTCTGCCAGTTTGTGAATTGCTGTGCCCCTGAGCTCCATTTTTCATCTCGTTTTTTGTGAGCTGAACGCAAGTCCAAACTTTTGGTTCAGGACCTCTACTGGTTCCCGGTGGGTGGCTGAGACTTTGGTTAATTCTTCTTCCTGCAGGGAAATTAGAGTGACATGTGCCCATCCAAATGCCTAACAGCTACTCTCTCATTGGTTCTCCCTCTTCCCTTTCCTCCTCTGCCAAATGGGCAACCTGTGTGAACCAGGAGCTTAAAGGGGCTGTCTCTCCAAGTTGGGAGATTGATAGGAAAGCAGTTGGAAAGTCAAACCGGAGCACCAGGAGAGGGGCTCTTCGTTGAGTTTTAGAAACCTTTCGTATTCACAGTGTGTCCATTCTCTAGGTTTCCCGTACACGTTATAGCTGTTGTAATATTCCCTTCCACCTGGAGAGCTGGGACCCATGGAATGGGTGCCATGCATTATTGCTTTAAAGGGTCTGCATTTGCTCACCCAATCTCACCAATCCTCTCAGTCCCAAGGGTCCAGCCTTATGCCACATCCAGCTGTCATTGTAGATAGGGTCATTCCAGGTTGCATCAGAGACCCTGAAGGAATTGTAAAGAATTTCCATGTTTCTTTGTTCTGTTTTTGAAATTCCTTTTTAGAGTGGGTTTGAGCTGATTCTCGCTGCCCTGTTTATGCCAGTCTAGACACACTTGATTCCCTTACGGAGACATATCAATACATAGGTTTTAAGATTCTTACGAGTCAGATCTATTCCTCTGCGGGAAATATGGAGTTTTGAGTCCCTTTCACTGAGGAAAGTGTAGGTCTTGTCTATTCCATAGTTGGTTTTTGGAACGGTACCTGTGCTTATATCAAACTCGGGTTTGATGCATCACCCCACCTCTCCTTCCCCCTTAAGCAGGCATAAGAGTGTTTTCTAAATGTGAGACTCAGTTCTCTTGCCTAACTCAGTTCATGTGTAGCCATGTTTACAGGATCTTCCTAAGTGATATCTTATGATGTTTCTTTTCCTGTGTGACTTCTTTCACTTAGAATCATCGTACCTGAATCCACTCATTTTGCTGCTACTGGTCTTATGACATTGATTTTGTGGCTGAGGGATATTCCATTGTACGTAAGTTCCACAATGTTTGGAACCATTTTTATATTTCCTGGGATATTTCAGGTGTACCCAGGTTGAGGTTCCTGTAAGCAGTGCAGCCCTCAATTTGGGGGTGGCTCTGTCTTATTGATGTTCAGTTTTCCCAAGGTATATTCCCTAGACTGGAAGTGCCCTTGGCTCTGGAGCTCTGTTGTTTACTTGTTTTAGGGAACACAATGCACTCCTCCAGTGAGGCAGTTGGCAACTTACATCCCGCCCATCAGCATAACAAGGCTCCCTGTTCTCCAGGGCCTGTCTTGCCTTTCTGGTTTTTACACATTTTGTGGATGTCCCTTTTGACCGGTGGGAAGTGATACTTCTTTGTAGTGCAGATTTGCATTGCCCGCTTGCTTGCTTGGCCAAAAAGGGCGTATGCGTTTTCTCCAGAATATATTCAGGAGAAAACGCATACGCCCTTTTTGGCCAAGTGCATCATTGTCGAAGTTGTGCCCCTCTTCCTGTGCTTTACAGGCGATTCCAACGTAACTCTTGAAATCTGTTTCCTGCTATTCTGCCTCGCTTTCAAGTCCGCCTCGTTGCCTTCCCTCAACAGATTTTTGGACGATAGTTGGCCTTGATTACTCTGCCAGTTTGTGAATTGCTGTGCCCCTGAGCTCCATTTATCAACTCTTTTTTTGTGAGCTGAACGCAAGTCCAAACTTTTGGTTCAGGACCTCTACTGATTCCCGGTGGGTGGCTGAGACTTTGGTTCATTCTTCGTCCAGCCGGGAAATTAGAGTGACATGTGCCCATCCAAATGCCTAACAGCTACTCTCTCATTGGTTCTCCCTCTTCCCTTTCATCGTCTGCCAAATTGGCAACCTGTGCGAACCAGGAGCTTAAAGGGGCTGTCTCTCCAAGTTGGGAGATTGATAGGAAAGCAGTTGGAATGTCAAACTGGAGCACCAGGAGAGGGGCTCTTCGTTGAGTTTTAGAAACCTTTCATATTCACAGTGTGTCCATTCTCTAGGTTTCCCGTACACGTTATAGCTGTAGTAATATTCCCTTCCACCTGGAGAGCTGGGACCCATGGAATGGGTGCCATGCATTATTGCTTTAAAGGGTCTGCATTTGCTCACCCAATCTCACCAATCCTCTCAGTCCCAAGTGTCCAGCCTTATGCCACATCCAGCTGTCATTGTAGATAGGGTCATTCCAGGTTGCATCAGAGACCCTGAAGGAATTGTAAAGAATTTCCCTGTTTCTTTGTTCTGTTTTTGAAATTCCTTTTTAGAGTGGGTTTGAGCTGATTCTCGCTGCCATGTTTATGCCAGTCTAGACACACTTGATTCCCTTACGGAGACATATCAATACATAGGTTTTAAGATTCTTACTAGTCAGATCTATTCCTCTGCGGGAAATATGGGGTTTTGAGTCCCTTTCACTGAGGAAGGTGTAGGTCTTGTCTATTCCATAGTTGGTTTTTGGAACGGTACCTGTGCTTATATCAAACTCGGGTTTGATGCATCACCCCACCTCTCCTTCCCCCTTAAGCAGGCATAAGAGTGTTTTCTAAATGTGAGACTCTGTTCACTTGCCTAACTCAGTTCATGTGTAGCCATGTTTACAGGATCTTCCTAAGTGATATCTTATGATAAGTTTCTTTTCCTGTGTGACTTCTTTCACTTAGAATCATCGAACCTGAATCCACTCATTTTGCTGCTACTGGTCTTATGACATTGATTTCGTGGCTGAGGGATATTCCATCGTACGTAAGTTCCACAATGTTTGGAACCATTTTTATATTTCCTGGGATATTTCAGGTGTACCCAGGTTGAGGTTCCTGTAAGCAGTGCAGCCCTCAATTTGGGGGTGGCTCTGTCTTATGGATTTTCAGTTTTCCCAAGGTATATTCCCTAGACTGGACGTGCCCTTGGCTCTGGAGCTCTGTTGTTTACTTGTTTTTGGGAACACAATGCACTCCTCCAGTGAGGCAGTTGGCAACTTACATCCCGCCCATCAGCATAACAAGGCTCCCTGTTCTCCAGGGCCTGTCTTGCCTTTCTGGTTTTTACACATTTTGTGGATGTCCCTTTTGAACGGTGGGAAGTGATACTTCTTTGTAGTGCAGATTTGCATTGCCCGCTTGCTTGCTTGGCCAAAAAGGGCGTATGCGTTTT
The DNA here is from genome assembly GCF_964341445.2 of Mesoplodon mirus. Lineage (NCBI taxonomy): Eukaryota > Metazoa > Chordata > Mammalia > Artiodactyla > Ziphiidae > Mesoplodon > Mesoplodon mirus. Next base: position 2,509,299 of record NW_028295792.1, on the reverse strand, counting down.
CTCCTGAATATATTCAGGAGAAAACGCATACGCCCTTTTTGGCCAAGTGCATCATTGTCGAAGTTGTGCCCCTCTTCCTGTGCTTTACAGGCGATTTCAACGTACCTATTGAAATCTGTTTCCTGCTATTCTGCCACGCTTTCAAGTCCGCCTCGTTGCCTTCCCTCAACAGATTTTTGGACGATAGTTGGCCTTGATTACTCTGCCAGTTTGTGAATTGCTGTGCCCCTGAGCTCCATTTTTCAACTCGTTTTTTGTGAGCTGAACGCAAGTCCAAACTTTTGGTTCAGGACCTCTACTGGTTCCCGGTGGGTGGCTGAGACTTTGGTTCATTCTTCTTCCTGCCGGGAAATTAGAGTGACATGTGCCCATCCAAATGCCTAACAGCTACTCTCTCATTGGTTCTCCCTCTTCCCTTTCCTCCTCTGCCAAATTGGCAACCTGTGCGAACCAGGAGCTTAAAGGGGCTGTCTCTCCAAGTTGGGAGATTGATAGGAAAGCAGTTGGAAAGTCAAACCGGAGCACCAGGAGAGGGGCTCTTCGTTGAGATTTAGAAACCTTTCGTATTCACAGTGTGTCCATTCTCTAGGTTTCCCGTACACGTTATAGCTGTAGTAATATTCCCTTCCACCTGGAGAGCTGGGACCCATGGAATGGGTGCCATGCATTATTGCTTTAAATGGTCTGCATTTGCTCACCCAATCTCACCAATCCTCTCAGTCCCAAGTGTCCAGCCTTATGCCACATCCAGCTGTCATTGTAGATAAGGTCATTCCAGGTTGCATCAGAGACCCTGAAGGAATTGTAAAGAATTTCCCTGTTTCTTTGTTCTGTTTTTGAAATTCCTTTTTAGAGTGGGTTTGAGCTGATTCTCGCGGCCATGTTTATGCCAGTCTAGACACACTTGATTCCCTTACGGAGACATATCAATACATAGGTTTTAAGATTCTTACTAGTCAGATCTATTCCTCTGCGGGAAATATAGGGTTTTGAGTCCCTTTCACTGAGGAAGGTGTAGGTCTTGTCTATTCCATAGTTGGTTTTTGGAACGGTACCTGTGCTTATATCAAACTCTGGTTTGATGCATCATCCCACCACTCCTTCCCCCTTAAGCAGGCATAAGAGTGTTTTCTAAATGTGAGACTCTGTTCTCTTGCCTAACTCAGTTCATGTGTAGCCATGTTTACAGGATCTTCCTAAGTGATATCTTATGATAAGTTTCTTTTCCTGTGTGACTTCTTTCACTTAGAATCATCATACCTGAATCCACTCATTTTGCTGCTACTGGTCTTATGACATTGATTTCGTGGCTGAGGGATATTCCATCGTACGTAAGTTCCACAATGTTTGGAACCATTTTTATATTTCCTGGGATATTTCAGGTGTACCCAGGTTGAGGTTCCTGTAAGCAGTGCAGCCCTCAATTTGGGGGTGGCTCTGTCTTATGGATTTTCAGTTTCCCCAAGGTATATTCCCTAGACTGGAAGTGCCCTTGGCTCTGGAGCTCTGTTGTTTACTTGTTTTAGGGAACACAATGCACTCCTCCAGTGAGGCAGTTGGCAACTTACATCCCGCCCATCAGCATAACAAGGCTCCCTGTTCTCCAGGGCCTGTCTTGCCTTTCTGGATTTACACATTTTGTGGATGTCCCTTTTGACCGGTGGGAAGTGATACTTCTTTGTAGTGCAGATTTGCATTGCCCGCTTGCTTGCTTGGCCAAAAAGGGCGTATGCGTTTTCTCCTGAATATATTCAGGAGAAAACACATACGCCCTTTTTGGCCAAGTGCATCATTGTCGAAGTTGTGCCCCTCTTCCTGTGCTTTACAGGCGATTCCAACGTAACTCTTGAAATCTGTTTCCTGCTATTCTGCCTCGCTTTCAAGTCCGCCTCGTTGCCTTCCCTCAACAGATTTTTGGACGATAGTTGGCCTTGATTACTCTGCCAGTTTGTGAATTGCTGTGCCCCTGAGCTCCATTTTTCAACTCGTTTTTTGTGAGCTGAACGCAAGTCCAAACTTTTGGTTCAGGACCTCTACTGATTCCCGGTGGGTGGCTGAGACTTTGGTTCATTCTTCTTCCTGCCGGGAAATTAGAGTGACATGTGCCCATCCAAATGCCTAACAGCTACTCTCTCATTGGTTCTCCCTCTTCCCTTTCATCCTCTGCCAAATTGGCAACCTGTGCGAACCAGGAGCTTAAAGGGGCTGTCTCTCCAAGTTGGGAGATTGATAGGAAAGCAGTTGGAAAGTCAAACTGGAGCACCAGGAGAGGGGCTCTTCGTTGAGTTTTAGAAACCTTTCGTATTCACAGTGTGTCCACTCTCTAGGTTTCCCGTACACGTTATAGCTGTAGTAATATTCCCTTCCACCTGGAGAGCTGGGACCCATGGAATGGGTGCCATGCATTATTGCTTTAAAGGGTCTGCATTTGCTCACCCAATCTCACCAATCCTCTCAGTTCCAAGTGTCCAGCCTTATGCCACATCCAGCTGTCATTGTAGATATGGTCATTCCAGGTTGCATCACAGACCCTGAAGGAATTGTAAAGAATTTCCCTGTTTCTTTGTTCTGTTTTTGAAATTCCTTTTTAGAGTGGGTTTGAGCTGATTCTCGCTGCCATGTTTATGCCAGTCTAGACACACTTGATTCCCTTACGGAGACATATCAATACATAGGTTTTAAGATTCTTACTAGTCAGATCTATTCCTCTGCGGGAAATATGGTGTTTTGAGTCCCTTTCACTGAGGAAGGTGTAGGTCTTGTCTATTCCATAGTTGGTTTTTGGAACGGTACCTGTGCTTATATCAAACTCGGGTTTGATGCATCACCCCACCTCTCCTTCCCTCTTAAGCAGGCATAAGAGTGTTTTCTAAATGTGAGACTCTGTTCTCTTGCCTAACTCAGTTCATGTGTAGCCATGTTTACAGGATCTTCCTAAGTGATATCTTATGATAAGTTTCTTTTCCTGTGTGACTTCTTTCACTTAGAATCATCGTACCTGAATCCACTCATTTTGCTGCTACTGGTCTTATGACATTGATTTCGTGGCTGAGGGATATTCCATCGTACGTAAGTTCCACAATGTTTGGAACCATTTTTATATTTCCTGGGATATTTCAGGTGTACCCAGGTTGAGGTTCCTGTAAGCAGTGCAGCCCTCAATTTGGGGGTGGCTCTGTCTTATGGATTTTCAGTTTTCCCAAGGTATATTCCCTAGACTGGACGTGCCCTTGGCTCTGGAGCTCTGTGGTTTACTTGTTTTAGGGAACACAATGCACTCCTCCAGTGAGGCAGTTGGCAACTTACATCCCGCCCATCAGCATAACAAGGCTCACTGCTCTCCAGGGCCTGTCTTGCCTTTCTGGTTTTTACACATTTCGTGGATGTCCCTTTTGACCGGTGGGAAGTGATACTTCTTTGTAGTGCAGATTTGCATTGCCCGCTTGCTTGCTTGGCCAAAAAGGGCGTATGCGTTTTCTCCTGAATATATTCAGGAGAAAACGCATACGCCCTTTTTGGCCAAGTGCATCATTGTCGAAGTTGTGCCCCTCTTCCTGTGCTTTATATGCGATTCCAACGTAACTCTTGAAATCTGTTTCCTGCTATTCTGCCTCGCTTTCAAGTCCGCCTCGTTGCCTTCCCTCAACAGATTTTTGGACGATAGTTGGCCTTGATTACTCTGCCAGTTTGTGAATTGCTGTGCCCCTGAGCTCCATTTTTCAACTCGTTTTTTGTGAGCTGAACGCAAGTCCAAACTTTTGGTTCAGGACCTCTACTGGTTCCCGGTGGGTGGCTGAGACTTTGGTTCATTCTTCTTCCTGCCGGGAAATTAGAGTGACATGTGCCCATCCAAATGCCTAACAGCTACTCTCTCATTGGTTCTCCCTCTTCCCTTTCATCCTCTGCCAAATTGGCAACCTGTGCGAACCAGGAGCTTAAAGGGGCTGTCTCTCCAAGTTGGGAGATTGATAGGAAAGCAGTTGGAAAGTCAAACCGGAGCACCAGGAGAGGGGCTCTTCGTTGAGTTTTAGAAACCTTTCGTATTCACAGTGTGTCCATTCTCTAGGTTTCCCGTACACGTTATAGCTGTAGTAATATTCCCTTCCACCTGGAGAGCTGGGACCCATGGAATGGGTGCCATGCATTATTGCTTTAAAGGGTCTGCATTTGCTCACCCAATCTCACCAATCCTCTCAGTCCCAAGTGTCCAGCCTTATGCCACATCCAGCTGTCATTGTAGATAGGGTCATTCCAGGTTGCATCAGAGACCCTGAAGGAATTGTAAAGAATTTCCCTGTTTCTTTGTTCTGTTTTTGAAATTCCTTTTTAGAGTGGGTTTGAGCTGATTCTCGCTGCCCTGTTTATGCCAGTCTAGACACACTTGATTCCCTTACGGAGACATATCAATACATAGGTTTTAAGATTCTTACTAGTCAGATCTATTCCTCTGCGGGAAATATGGAGTTTTGAGTCCCTTTCATTGAGGAATGTGTAGGTCTTGTCTATCCCATAGTTGGTTTTTGGAACGGTACCTGTGCTTATATCAAACTCGGGTTTGATGCATCACCCCACCTCTCCTTCCCCCTTAAGCAGGCATAAGAGTGTTTTCTAAATGTGACACTCTGTTCTCTTGCCTAACGCAGTTCATGTGTAGCCATGTTTACAGGATCTTCCTAAGTGATATCTTATGATAAGTTTCTTTTCCTGTGTGACTTCTTTCACTTAGAATCATCGTACCTGAATCCACTCATTTTGCTGCTACTGGTCTTATGACATTGATTTCGTGGCTGAGGGATATTCCATCGTACGTAAGTTCCACAATGTTTGGAACCATTTTTATATTTCCTGGGATATTTCAGGTGTACCCAGGTTGAGGTTCCTGTAAGCAGTGCAGCCCTCAATTTGGGGGTGGCTCTGTATTATGGATTTTCAGTTTCCCCAAGGTATATTCCCTAGACTGGAAGTGCCCTTGGCTCTGGAGCTCTGTTGTTTACTTGTTTTAGGGAACACAATGCACTCCTCCAGTGAGGCAGTTGGCAACTTACATCCTGCCCATCAGCATAACAAGGCTCCCTGTTCTCCAGGGCCTGTCTTGCCTTTCTGGTTTTTACACATTTTGTGGATGTCCCTTTTGACCGGTGGGAAGTGATACTTCTTTGTAGTGCAGATTTGCATTGCCCGCTTGCTTGCTTGGCCAAAAAGGGCGTATGCGTTTTCTCCTGAATATATTCAGGAGAAAACACATACGCCCTTTTTGGCCAAGTGCATCATTGTCGATGTTGTGCCCCTCTTCCTGTGCTTTACAGGCGATTCCAACGTACCTCTTGAAATCTGTTTCCTGCTATTCTGCCTCGCTTTCAAGTCCGCCTCGTTGCCTTCCCTCAACAGATTTTTGGACGATAGTTGGCCTTGATTACTCTGCCAGTTTGTGAATTGCTGTGCCCCTGAGCTCCATTTTTCAACTCGTTTTTTGTGAGCTGAACGCAAGTCCAAACTTTTGGTTCAGGACCTCTACTGGTTCCCGGTGGGTGGCTGAGACTTTGGTTCATTCTTCTTCCTGCCGGGAAATTAGAGTGACATGTGCCCATCCAAATGCCTAACAGCTACTCTCTCATTGGTTCTCCCTCTTCCCTTTCATCCTCTGCCAAATTGGCAACGTGTGCGAACCAGGAGCTTAAAGGGGCTGTCTCTCCAAGTTGGGAGATTGATAGGAAAGCAGTTGGAAAGTCAAACCGGAGCACCAGGAGAGGGGCTCTTCGTTGAGTTTTAGAAACCTTTCGTATTCACAGTGTGTCCATTCTCTAGGTTTCCCGTACACGTTATAGCTGTAGTAATATTCCCTTCCACCTGGAGAGCTGGGACCCATGGAATGGGTGCCATGCATTATTGCTTTAAAGGGTCTGCATTTGCTCACCCAATCTCACCAATCCTCTCAGTCCCAAGTGTCCAGCCTTATGCCACATCCAGCTGTCATTGTAGATAGGGTCATTCCAGGTTGCATCAGAGACCCTGAAGGAATTGTAAAGAATTTCCCTGTTTCTTTGTTCTGTTTTTGAAATTCCTTTTTAGAGTGGGTTTGAGCTGATTCTCGCTGCCCTGTTTATGCCAGTCTAGACACACTTGATTCCCTTACGGAGACATATCAATACATAGGTTTTAAGATTCTTACTAGTCAGATCTATTCCTCTGCGGGATATATGGGGTTTTGAGTCCCTTTCACTGAGGAAGGTGTAGGTCTTGTCTATTCCATAGTTGGTTTTTGGAACGGTACCTGTGTTTATATCAAACTCGGGTTTGATGCATCACCCCACCTCTCCTTCCCCCTTAAGCAGGCATAAGAGTGTTTTCTAAATGTGAGACTCTGTTCTCTTGCCTAACTCAGTTCATGTGTAGCCATGTTTACAGGATCTTCCTAAGTGATATCTTATGATAAGTTTATTTTCCTGTGTGACTTCTTTCACTTAGAATCATCGTACCTGAATCCACTCATTTTGCTGCTACTGGTCTTATGACATTGATTTCGTGGCTGAGGGATATTCCATCGTACCAAAGTTCCACAATGTTTGGAACCATTTTTATATTTCCTGGGATATTTCAGGTGTACCCAGGTTGAGGTTCCTGTAAGCAGTGCAGCCCTCAATTTGGGGGTGGCTCTGTCTTATGGATTTTCAGTTTCCCCAAGGTATATTCCCTAGACTGGAAGTGCCCTTGGCTCTGGAGCTCTGTTGTTTACTTGTTTTAGGGAACACAATGCACTCCTCCAGTGAGGCAGTTGGCAACTTACATCCTGCCCATCAGCATAACAAGGCTCCCTGTTCTCCAGGGCCTGTCTTGCCTTTCTGGTTTTTACACATTTTGTGGATGTCCCTTTTGACCGGTGGGAAGTGATACTTCTTTGTAGTGCAGATTTGCATTGCCCGCTTGCTTGCTTGGCCAAAAAGGGCGTATGCGTTTTCTCCTGAATATATTCAGGAGAAAACACATACGCCCTTTTTGGCCAAGTGCAGCATTGTCGAAGATGTGCCCCTCTTCCTGTGCTTTACAGGCGATTCCAACGTACCTCTTGAAATCTGTTTCCTGCTATTCTGCCTCGCTTTCAAGTCCGCCTCGTTGCCTTCCCTCAACAGATTTTTGGACGATAGTTGGCCTTGATTACTCTGCCAGTTTGTGAATTGCTGTGCCCCTGAGCTCCATTTTTCAACTCGTTTTTTGTGAGCTGAACGCAAGTCCAAACTTTTGGTTCAGGACCTCTACTGGTTCCCGGTGGGTGGCTGAGACTTTGGTTCATTCTTCTTCCTGCCGGGAAATTAGAGTGACATGTGCCCATCCAAATGCCTAACAGCTACTCTCTCATTGGTTCTCCCTCTTCCCTTTCATCCTCTGCCAAATTGGCAACGTGTGCGAACCAGGAGCTTAAAGGGGCTGTCTCTCCAAGTTGGGAGATTGATAGGAAAGCAGTTGGAAAGTCAAACCGGAGCACCAGGAGAGGGGCTCTTCGTTGAGTTTTAGAAACCTTTCGTATTCACAGTGTGTCCATTCTCTAGGTTTCCCGTACACGTTATAGCTGTAGTAATATTCCCTTCCACCTGGAGAGCTGGGACCCATGGAATGGGTGCCATGCATTATTGCTTTAAAGGGTCTGCATTTGCTCACCCAATCTCACCAATCCTCTCAGTCCCAAGTGTCCAGCCTTATGCCACATCCAGCTGTCATTGTAGATAGGGTCATTCCAGGTTGCATCAGAGACCCTGAAGGAATTGTAAAGAATTTCCCTGTTTCTTTGTTCTGTTTTTGAAATTCCTTTTTAGAGTGGGTTTGAGCTGATTCTCGCTGCCCTGTTTATGCCAGTCTAGACACACTTGATTCCCTTACGGAGACATATCAATACATAGGTTTTAAGATTCTTACTAGTCAGATCTATTCCTCTGCGGGAAATATGGAGTTTTGAGTCCCTTTCATTGAGGAATGTGTAGGTCTTGTCTATCCCATAGTTGGTTTTTGGAACGGTACCTGTGCTTATATCAAACTCGGGTTTGATGCATCACCCCACCTCTCCTTCCCCCTTAAGCAGGCATAAGAGTGTTTTCTAAATGTGACACTCTGTTCTCTTGCCTAACGCAGTTCATGTGTAGCCATGTTTACAGGATCTTCCTAAGTGATATCTTATGATAAGTTTCTTTTCCTGTGTGACTTCTTTCACTTAGAATCATCGTACCTGAATCCACTCATTTTGCTGCTACTGGTCTTATGACATTGATTTCGTGGCTGAGGGATATTCCATCGTACGTAAGTTCCACAATGTTTGGAACCATTTTTATATTTCCTGGGATATTTCAGGTGTACCCAGGTTGAGGTTCCTGTAAGCAGTGCAGCCCTCAATTTGGGGGTGGCTCTGTATTATGGATTTTCAGTTTCCCCAAGGTATATTCCCTAGACTGGAAGTGCCCTTGGCTCTGGAGCTCTGTTGTTTACTTGTTTTAGGGAACACAATGCACTCCTCCAGTGAGGCAGTTGGCAACTTACATCCTGCCCATCAGCATAACAAGGCTCCCTGTTCTCCAGGGCCTGTCTTGCCTTTCTGGTTTTTACACATTTTGTGGATGTCCCTTTTGACCGGTGGGAAGTGATACTTCTTTGTAGTGCAGATTTGCATTGCCCGCTTGCTTGCTTGGCCAAAAAGGGCGTATGCGTTTTCTCCTGAATATATTCAGGAGAAAACACATACGCCCTTTTTGGCCAAGTGCATAATTGTCGATGTTGTGCCCCTCTTCCTGTGCTTTACAGGCGATTTCAACGTACCTCTTGAAATCTGTTTCCTGCTATTCTGCCTCGCTTTCAAGTCCGCCTCGTTGCCTTCCCTCAACAGATTTTTGGACGATAGTTGGCCTTGATTACTCTGCCAGTTTGTGAATTGCTGTGCCCCTGAGCTCCATTTTTCAACTCGTTTTTTGTGAGCTGAACGCAAGTCCAAACTTTTGGTTCAGGACCTCTACTGGTTCCCGGTGGGTGGCTGAGACTTTGGTTCATTCTTCTTCCTGCCGGGAAATTAGAGTGACATGTGCCCATCCAAATGCCTAACAGCTACTCTCTCATTGGTTCTCCCTCTTCCCTTTCATCCTCTGCCAAATTGGCAACCTGTGCGAACCAGGAGCTTAAAGGGGCTGTCTCTCCAAGTTGGGAGATTGATAGGAAAGCAGTTGGAAAGTCAAACTGGAGCACCAGGAGAGGGGCTCTTCGTTGAGTTTTAGAAACCTTTCGTATTCACAGTGTGTCCATTCTCTAGGTTTCCCGTACACGTTATAGCTGTAGTAATATTCCCTTCCACCTGGAGAGCTGGGACCCATGGAATGGGTGCCATGCATTATTGCTTTAAAGGGTCTGCATTTGCTCACCCAATCTCACCAATCCTCTCAGTCCCAAGTGTCCAGCCTTATGCCACATCCAGCTGTCATTGTAGATAGGGTCATTCCAGGTTGCATCAGAGACCCTGAAGGAATTGTAAAGAATTTCCCTGTTTCTTTGTTCTGTTTTTGAAATTCCTTTTTAGAGTGGGTTTGAGCTGATTCTCGTGGCCATGTTTATGCCAGTCTAGACACACTTGATTCCCTTACGGAGACATATCAATACATAGGTTTTAAGATTCTTACTAGTCAGATCTATTCCTCTGCGGGATATATGGGGTTTTGAGTCCCTTTCACTGAGGAAGGTGTAGGTCTTGTCTATTCCATAGTTGGTTTTTGGAACGGTACCTGTGTTTATATCAAACTCGGGTTTGATGCATCACCCCACCTCTCCTTCCCCCTTAAGCAGGCATAAGAGTGTTTTCTAAATGTGAGACTCTGTTCTCTTGCCTAACTCAGTTCATGTGTAGCCATGTTTACAGGATCTTCCTAAGTGATATCTTATGATAAGTTTATTTTCCTGTGTGACTTCTTTCACTTAGAATCATCGTACCTGAATCCACTCATTTTGCTGCTACTGGTCTTATGACATTGATTTCGTGGCTGAGGGATATTCCATCGTACCTAAATTCCACAATGTTTGGAACCATTTTTATATTTCCTGGGATATTTCAGATGTACCCAGGTTGAGGTTCCTGTAAGCAGTGCAGCCCTCAAATTGGGGGTGGCTCTGTCTTATGGATTTTCAGTTTTCCCAAGGTATATTCCCTAGACTGGACGTGCCCTTGGCTCTGGAGCTCTGTTGTTTACTTGTTTTAGGGAACACAATGCACTCCTCCAGTGAGGCAGTTGGCAACTTACATCCCGCCCATCAGCATAACAAGGCTCCCTGTTCTCCAGGGCCTGTCTTGCCTTTCTGGTTTTTACACATTTTGTGGATGTCCCTTTTGACCGGTGGGAAGTGATACTTCTTTGTAGTGCAGATTTGCATTGCCCGCTTGCTTGCTTGGCCAAAAAGGGCGTATGCGTTTTCTCCTGAATATATTCAGGAGAAAACGCATACGCCCTTTTTGGCCAAGTGCATCATTGTCGAAGTTGTGCCCCTCTTCCTGTGCTTTACAGGCGATTCCAACGTACCTCTTGAAATCTGTTTCCTGCTATTCTGCCTCGCTTTCAAGTCCGCCTCGTTGCCTTCCCTCAACAGATTTTTGGACGATAGTTGGCCTTGATTACTCTGCCAGTTTGTGAATTGCTGTGCCCCTGAGCTCCATTTTTCAACTCGTTTTTTGTGAGCTGAACGCAAGTCCAAACTTTTGGTTCAGGACCTCTACTGGTTCCCGGTGGGTGGCTGAGACTTTGGTTCATTCTTCTTCCTGCCGGGAAATTAGAGTGACATGTGCCCATCCAAATGCCTAACAGCTACTCTCTCATTGGTTCTCCCTCTTCCCTTTCATCCTCTGCCAAATTTGCAACCTGTGCGAACCAGGAGCTTAAAGGGGCTGTCTCTCCAAGTTGGGAGATTGATAGGAAAGCAGTTGGAAAGTCAAACCGGAGCACCAGGAGAGGGGCTCTTCGTTGAGTTTTAGAAACCTTTCGTATTCACAGTGTGTCCATTCTCTAGGTTTCCCGTACACGTTATAGCTGTAGTAATATTCCCTTCCACCTGGAGAGCTGGGACCCATGGAATGGGTGCCATGCATTATTGCTTTAAAGGGTCTGCATTTGCTCACCCAATCTCACCAATCCTCTCAGTCCCAAGTGTCCAGCCTTATGCCACATCCAGCTGTCATTGTAGATAGGGTCATTCCAGGTTGCATCAGAGACCCTGAAGGAATTGTGAAGAATTTCCCTGTTTCTTTGTTCTGTTTTTGAAATTCCTTTTTAGAGTGGGTTTGAGCTGATTCTCGCGGCCCTGTTTATGCCAGTCTAGACACACTTGATTCCCTTACGGAGACATATCAATACATAGGTTTTAAGATTCTTACTAGTCAGAACGATTCCTCTGCGGGAAATATGGGGTTTTGAGTCCCTTTCACTGAGGAAGGTGTAGGTCTTGTCTATTCCATAGTTGGTTTTTGGAACGGTACCTGTGCTTATATCAAACTCGGGTTTGATGCATCACCCCACCTCTCCTTCCCCCTTAAGCAGGCATAAGAGTGTTTTCTAAATGTGAGACTCTGTTCTCTTGCCTAACTCAGTTCATGTGTAGCCATGTTTACAGGATCTTCCTAAGTGATATCTTATGATAAGTTTCTTTTCCTGTGTGACTTCTTTCACTTAGAATCATCGTACCTGAATCCACTCATTTTGCTGCTACTGGTCTTATGACATTGATTTCGTGGCTGAGGGATATTCCATCGTACGTAAGTTCCACAATGTTTGGAACCATTTTTATATTTCCTGGGATATTTCAGGTGTACCCAGGTTGAGGTTCCTGTAAGCAGTGCAGCCCTCAATTTGGGGGTGGCTCTGTCTTATGGATTTTCAGTTTTCCCAAGGTATATTCCCTAGACTGGACGTGCCCTTGGCTCTGGAGCTCTGTTGTTTACTTGTTTTAGGGAACACAATGCACTCCTCCAGTGAGGCAGTTGGCAACTTACATCCCGCCCATCAGCATAACAAGGCTCCCTGTTCTCCAGGGCCTGTCTTGCCTTTCTGGTTTTTACACATTTTGTGGATGTCCCTTTTGACCGGTGGGAAGTGATACTTCTTTGTAGTGCAGATTTGCATTGCCCGCTTGCTTGCTTGGCCAAAAAGGGCGTATGCGTTTTCTCCTGAATATATTCAGGAGAAAACGCATACGCCCTTTTTGGCCAAGTGCATCATTGTCGAAGTTGTGCCCCTCTTCCTGTGCTTTACAGGCGATTCCAACGTACCTCTTGAAATCTGTTTCCTGCTATTCTGCCTCGCTTTCAAGTCCGCCTCGTTGCCTTCCCTCAACAGATTTTTGGACGATAGTTGGCCTTGATTACTCTGCCAGTTTGTGAATTGCTGTGCCCCTGAGCTCCATTTTTCAACTCGTTTTTTGTGAGCTGAACGCAAGTCCAAACTTTTGGTTCAGGACCTCTACTGGTTCCCGGTGGGTGGCTGAGACTTTGGTTCATTCTTCTTCCTGCCGGGAAATTAGAGTGACATGTGCCCATCCAAATGCCTAACAGCTACTCTCTCATTGGTTCTCCCTCTTCCCTTTCATCCTCTGCCAAATTTGCAACCTGTGCGAACCAGGAGCTTAAAGGGGCTGTCTCTCCAAGTTGGGAGATTGATAGGAAAGCAGTTGGAAAGTCAAACCGGAGCACCAGGAGAGGGGCTCTTCGTTGAGTTTTAGAAACCTTTCGTATTCACAGTGTGTCCATTCTCTAGGTTTCCCGTACACGTTATAGCTGTAGTAATATTCCCTTCCACCTGGAGAGCTGGGACCCATGGAATGGGTGCCATGCATTATTGCTTTAAAGGGTCTGCATTTGCTCACCCAATCTCACCAATCCTCTCAGTCCCAAGTGTCCAGCCTTATGCCACATCCAGCTGTCATTGTAGATAGGGTCATTCCAGGTTGCATCAGAGACCCTGAAGGAATTGTGAAGAATTTCCCTGTTTCTTTGTTCTGTTTTTGAAATTCCTTTTTAGAGTGGGTTTGAGCTGATTCTCGCGGCCCTGTTTATGCCAGTCTAGACACACTTGATTCCCTTACGGAGACATATCAATACATAGGTTTTAAGATTCTTACTAGTCAGAACGATTCCTCTGCGGGAAATATGGGGTTTTGAGTCCCTTTCACTGAGGAAGGTGTAGGTCTTGTCTATTCCATAGTTGGTTTTTGGAACGGTACCTGTGCTTATATCAAACTCGGGTTTGATGCATCACCCCACCTCTCCTTCCCCCTTAAGCAGGCATAAGAGTGTTTTCTAAATGTGAGACTCTGTTCTCTTGCCTAACTCAGTTCATGTGTAGCCATGTTTACAGGATCTTCCTAAGTGATATCTTATGATAAGTTTCTTTTCCTGTGTGACTTCTTTCACTTAGAATCATCGTACCTGAATCCACTCATTTTGCTGCTACTGGTCTTATGACATTGATTTCGTGGCTGAGGGATATTCCATCGTACGTAAGTTCCACAATGTTTGGAACCATTTTTATATTTCCTGGGATATTTCAGGTGTACCCAGGTTGAGGTTCCTGTAAGCAGTGCAGCCCTCAATTTGGGGGTGGCTCTGTCTTATGGATTTTCAGTTTTCCCAAGGTATATTCCCTAGACTGGACGTGCCCTTGGCTCTGGAGCTCTGTTGTTTACTTGTTTTAGGGAACACAATGCACTCCTCCAGTGAGGCAGTTGGCAACTTACATCCCGCCCATCAGCATAACAGGGCTCCCTGTTCTCCAGGGCCTGTCTTGCCTTTCTGGTTTTTACACATTTTGTGGATGTCCCTTTTGACCGGTGGGAAGTGATACTTCTTTGTAGTGCAAATTTGATTGCCCGCTTGCTTGCTTGGCCAAAAAGGGCGTATGCGTTTTCTCCTGAATATATTCAGGAGAAAACGCATACGCCCTTTTTGGCCAAGTGCATCATTGTCGAAGTTGTGCCCCTCTTCCTGTGCTTTACAGGCGATTCCAACGTACCTCTTGAAATCTGTTTCCTGCTATTCTGCCTCGCTTTCAAGTCCGCCTCGTTGCCTTCCCTCAACAGATTTTTGGACGATAGTTGGCCTTGATTACTCTGCCAGTTTGTGAATTGCTGTGCCCCTGAGCTCCATTTTTCAACTCGTTTTTTGTGAGCTGAACGCAAGTCCAAACTTTTGGTTCAGGACCTCTACTGGTTCCCGGTGGGTGGCTGAGACTTTGGTTCATTCTTCTTCCTGCCGGGAAATTAGAGTGACATGTGCCCATCCAAATGCCTAACAGCTACTCTCTCATTGGTTCTCCCTCTTCCCTTTCATCCTCTGCCAAATTTGCAACCTGTGCGAACCAGGAGCTTAAAGGGGCTGTCTCTCCAAGTTGGGAGATTGATAGGAAAGCAGTTGGAAAGTCAAACCGGAGCACCAGGAGAGGGGCTCTTCGTTGAGTTTTAGAAACCTTTCGTATTCACAGTGTGTCCATTCTCTAGGTTTCCCGTACACGTTATAGCTGTAGTAATATTCCCTTCCACCTGGAGAGCTGGGACCCATGGAATGGGTGCCATGCATTATTGCTTTAAAGGGTCTGCATTTGCTCACCCAATCTCACCAATCCTCTCAGTCCCAAGTGTCCAGCCTTATGCCACATCCAGCTGTCATTGTAGATAGGGTCATTCCAGGTTGCATCAGAGACCCTGAAGGAATTGTGAAGAATTTCCCTGTTTCTTTGTTCTGTTTTTGAAATTCCTTTTTAGAGTGGGTTTGAGCTGATTCTCGCGGCCCTGTTTATGCCAGTCTAGACACACTTGATTCCCTTACGGAGACATATCAATACATAGGTTTTAAGATTCTTACTAGTCAGAACGATTCCTCTGCGGGAAATATGGGGTTTTGAGTCCCTTTCACTGAGGAAGGTGTAGGTCTTGTCTATTCCATAGTTGGTTTTTGGAACGGTACCTGTGCTTATATCAAACTCGGGTTTGATGCATCACCCCACCTCTCCTTCCCCCTTAAGCAGGCATAAGAGTGTTTTCTAAATGTGAGACTCTGTTCTCTTGCCTAACTCAGTTCATGTGTAGCCATGTTTACAGGATCTTCCTAAGTGATATCTTATGATAAGTTTCTTTTCCTGTGTGACTTCTTTCACTTAGAATCATCGTACCTGAATCCACTCATTTTGCTGCTACTGGTCTTATGACATTGATTTCGTGGCTGAGGGATATTCCATCGTACGTAAGTTCCACAATGTTTGGAACCATTTTTATATTTCCTGGGATATTTCAGGTGTACCCAGGTTGAGGTTCCTGTAAGCAGTGCAGCCCTCAATTTGGGGGTGGCTCTGTCTTATGGATTTTCAGTTTTCCCAAGGTATATTCCCTAGACTGGACGTGCCCTTGGCTCTGGAGCTCTGTTGTTTACTTGTTTTAGGGAACACAATGCACTCCTCCAGTGAGGCAGTTGGCAACTTACATCCCGCCCATCAGCATAACAGGGCTCCCTGTTCTCCAGGGCCTGTCTTGCCTTTCTGGTTTTTACACATTTTGTGGATGTCCCTTTTGACCGGTGGGAAGTGATACTTCTTTGTAGTGCAAATTTGATTGCCCGCTTGCTTGCTTGGCCAAAAAGGGCGTATGCGTTTTCTCCTGAATATATTCAGGAGAAAACGCATACGCCCTTTTTGGCCAAGTGCATCATTGTCGAAGTTGTGCCCCTCTTCCTGTGCTTTACAGGCGATTCCAACGTACCTCTTGAAATCTGTTTCCTGCTATTCTGCCTCGCTTTCAAGTCTGCCTCGTTGCCTTCCCTCAACAGATTTTTGGACGATAGTTGGCCTTGATTACTCTGCCAGTTTGTGAATTGCTGTGCCCCTGAGCTCCATTTTTCAACTCGTTTTTTGTGAGCTGAACGCAAGTCCAAACTTTTGGTTCAGGACCTCTACTGGTTCCCGGTGGGTGGCTGAGACTTTGGTTCATTCTTCTTCCTGCCGGGAAATTAGAGTGACATGTGCCCATCCAAATGCCTAACAGCTACTCTCTCATTGGTTCTCCCTCTTCCCTTTCATCCTCTGCCAAATTGGCAACCTGTGCGAACCAGGAGCTTAAAGGGGCTGTCTCTCCAAGTTGGGAGATTGATAGGAAAGCAGTTGGAAAGTCAAACCGGAGCACCAGGAGAGGGGCTCTTCGTTGAGTTTTAGAAACCTTTCGTATTCACAGTGTGTCCATTCTCTAGGTTTCCCGTACACGTTATAGCTGTAGTAATATTCCCTTCCACCTGGAGAGCTGGGACCCATGGAATGGGTGCCATGCATTATTGCTTTAAAGGGTCTGCATTTGCTCACCCAATCTCACCAATCCTCTCAGTCCCAAGTGTCCAGCCTTATGCCACATCCAGCTGTCATTGTAGATAGGGTCATTCCAGGTTGCATCAGAGACCCTGAAGGAATTGTGTAGAATTTCCCTGTTTCTTTGTTCTGTTTTTGAAATTCCTTTTTAGAGTGGGTTTGAGCTGATTCTCGCGGCCATGTTTATGCCAGTCTAGACACACTTGATTCCCTTACGGAGACATATCAATACATAGGTTTTAAGATTCTTACTAGTCAGATCGATTCCTCTGCGGGAAATATGGGGTTTTGAGTCCCTTTCACTGAGGAAGGTGTAGGTCTTGTCTATTCCATAGTTGGTTTTTGGAACGGTACCTGTGCTTATATCAAACTCGGGTTTGATGCATCACCCCACCTCTCCTTCCCCCTTAAGCAGGCATAAGAGTGTTTTCTAAATGTGAGACTCTGTTCTCTTGCCTAACTCAGTTCATGTGTAGCCATGTTTACAGGATCTTCCTAAGTGATATCTTATGATAAGTTTCTTTTCCTGTGTGACTTCTTTCACTTAGAATCATCGTACCTGAATCCACTCATTTTGCTGCTACTGGTCTTATGACATTGATTTCGTGGCTGAGGGATATTCCATCGTACGTAAGTTCCACAATGTTTGGAACCATTTTTATATTTCCTGGGATATTTCAGGTGTACCCAGGTTGAGGTTCCTGTAAGCAGTGCAGCCCTCAATTTGGGGGTGGCTCTGTCTTATGGATTTTCAGTTTTCCCAAGGTATATTCCCTAGACTGGACGTGCCCTTGGCTCTGGAGCTCTGTTGTTTACTTGTTTTAGGGAACACAATGCACTCCTCCAGTGAGGCAGTTGGCAACTTACATCCCGCCCATCAGCATAACAGGGCTCCCTGTTCTCCAGGGCCTGTCTTGCCTTTCTGGTTTTTACACATTTTGTGGATGTCCCTTTTGACCGGTGGGAAGTGATACTTCTTTGTAGTGCAGATTTGCATTGCCCGCTTGCTTGCTTGGCCAAAAAGGGCGTATGCGTTTTCTCCTGAATATATTCAGGAGAAAACGCATACGCCCTTTTTGGCCAAGTGCATCATTGTCGAAGTTGTGCCCCTCTTCCTGTGCTTTACAGGCGATTCCAACGTACCTCTTGAAATCTGTTTCCTGCTATTCTGCCTCGCTTTCAAGTCCGCCTCGTTGCCTTCCCTCAACAGATTTTTGGACGATAGTTGGCCTTGATTACTCTGCCAGTTTGTGAATTGCTGTGCCCCTGAGCTCCATTTTTCAACTCGTTTTTTGTGAGCTGAACGCAAGTCCAAACTTTTGGTTCAGGACCTCTACTGGTTCCCGGTGGGTGGCTGAGACTTTGGTTCATTCTTCTTCCTGCCGGGAAATTAGAGTGACATGTGCCCATCCAAATGCCTAACAGCTACTCTCTCATTGGTTCTCCCTCTTCCCTTTCATCCTCTGCCAAATTGGCAACGTGTGCGAACCAGGAGCTTAAAGGGGCTGTCTCTCCAAGTTGGGAGATTGATAGGAAAGCAGTTGGAAAGTCAAACCGGAGCACCAGGAGAGGGGCTCTTCGTTGAGTTTTAGAAACCTTTCGTATTCACAGTGTGTCCATTCTCTAGGTTTCCCGTACACGTTATAGCTGTAGTAATATTCCCTTCCACCTGGATAGCTGGGACCCATGGAATGGGTGCCATGCATTATTGCTTTAAAGGGTCTGCATTTGCTCACCCAATCTCACCAATCCTCTCAGTCCCAAGTGTCCAGCCTTATGCCACATCCAGCTGTCATTGTAGATAGGGTCATTCCAGGTTGCATCAGAGACCCTGAAGGAATTGTAAAGAATTTCCCTGTTTCTTTGTTCTGTTTTTGAAATTCCTTTTTAGAGTGGGTTTGAGCTGATTCTCGCGGCCATGTTTATGCCAGTCTAGACACACTTGATTCCCTTACGGAGACATATCAATACATAGGTTTTAAGATTCTTACTAGTCAGATCGATTCCTCTGCGGGAAATATGGGGTTTTGAGTCCCTTTCACTGAGGAAGGTGTAGGTCTTGTCTATTCCATAGTTGGTTTTTGGAACGGTACCTGTGCTTATATCAAACTCGGGTTTGATGCATCACCCCACCTCTCCTTCCCCCTTAAGCAGGCATAAGAGTGTTTTCTAAATGTGAGACTCTGTTCTCTTGCCTAACTCAGTTCATGTGTAGCCATGTTTACAGGATCTTCCTAAGTGATATCTTATGATAAGTTTCTTTTCCTGTGTGACTTCTTTCACTTAGAATCATCGTACCTGAATCCACTCATTTTGCTGCTACTGGTCTTATGACATTGATTTCGTGGCTGAGGGATATTCCATCGTACGTAAGTTCCACAATGTTTGGAACCATTTTTATATTTCCTGGGATATTTCAGGTGTACCCAGGTTGAGGTTCCTGTAAGCAGTGCAGCCCTCAATTTGGGGGTGGCTCTGTCTTATGGATTTTCAGTTTTCCCAAGGTATATTCCCTAGACTGGACGTGCCCTTGGCTCTGGAGCTCTGTTGTTTACTTGTTTTAGGGAACACAATGCACTCCTCCAGTGAGGCAGTTGGCAACTTACATCCCGCCCATCAGCATAACAGGGCTCCCTGTTCTCCAGGGCCTGTCTTGCCTTTCTGGTTTTTACACATTTTGTGGATGTCCCTTTTGACCGGTGGGAAGTGATACTTCTTTGTAGTGCAGATTTGCATTGCCCGCTTGCTTGCTTGGCCAAAAAGGGCGTATGCATTTTCTCCTGAATATATTCAGGAGAAAACACATACGCCCTTTTTGGCCAAGTGCATCATTGTCGAAGTTGTGCCCCTCTTCCTGTGCTTTACAGGCGATTCCAACGTACCTCTTGAAATCTGTTTCCTGCTATTCTGCCTCGCTTTCAAGTCCGCCTCGTTGCCTTCCCTCAACAGATTTTTGGACGATAGTTGGCCTTGATTACTCTGCCAGTTTGTGAATTGCTGTGCCCCTGAGCTCCATTTTTCAACTCGTTTTTTGTGAGCTGAACGCAAGTCCAAACTTTTGGTTCAGGACCTCTACTGGTTCCCGGTGGGTGGCTGAGACTTTGGTTCATTCTTCTTCCTGCCGGGAAATTAGAGTGACATGTGCCCATCCAAATGCCTAACAGCTACTCTCTCATTGGTTCTCCCTCTTCCCTTTCATCCTCTGCCAAATTGGCAACCTGTGCGAACCAGGAGCTTAAAGGGGCTGTCTCTCCAAGTTGGGAGATTGATAGGAAAGCAGTTGGAAAGTCAAACCGGAGCACCAGGAGAGGGGCTCTTCGTTGAGTTTTAGAAACCTTTCGTATTCACAGTGTGTCCATTCTCTAGGTTTCCCGTACACGTTATAGCTGTAGTAATATTCCCTTCCACCTGGAGAGCTGGGACCCATGGAATGGGTGCCATGCATTATTGCTTTAAAGGGTCTGCATTTGCTCACCCAATCTCACCAATCCTCTCCGTCCCAAGTGTCCAGCCTTATGCCACATCCAGCTGTCATTGTAGATAGGGTCATTCCAGGTTGCATCAGAGACCCTGAAGGAATTGTGAAGAATTTCCCTGTTTCTTTGTTCTGTTTTTGAAATTCCTTTTTAGAGTGGGTTTGAGCTGATTCTCGCGGCCCTGTTTATGCCAGTCTAGACACACTTGATTCCCTTACGGAGACATATCAATACATAGGTTTTAAGATTCTTACTAGTCAGAACGATTCCTCTGCGGGAAATATGGGGTTTTGAGTCCCTTTCACTGAGGAAGGTGTAGGTCTTGTCTATTCCATAGTTGGTTTTTGGAACGGTACCTGTGCTTATATCAAACTCGGGTTTGATGCATCACCCCACCTCTCCTTCCCCCTTAAGCAGGCATAAGAGTGTTTTCTAAATGTGAGACTCTGTTCTCTTGCCTAACTCAGTTCATGTGTAGCCATGTTTACAGGATCTTCCTAAGTGATATCTTATGATAAGTTTCTTTTCCTGTGTGACTTCTTTCACTTAGAATCATCGTACCTGAATCCACTCATTTTGCTGCTACTGGTCTTATGACATTGATTTCGTGGCTGAGGGATATTCCATCGTACGTAAGTTCCACAATGTTTGGAACCATTTTTATATTTCCTGGGATATTTCAGGTGTACCCAGGTGGAGGTTCCTGTAAGCAGTGCAGCCCTCAATTTGGGGGTGGCTCTGTCTTATGGATTTTCAGTTTTCCCAAGGTATATTCCCTAGACTGGACGTGCCCTTGGCTCTGGAGCTCTGTTGTTTACTTGTTTTAGGGAACACAATGCACTCCTCCAGTGAGGCAGTTGGCAACTTACATCCCGCCCATCAGCATAACAGGGCTCCCTGTTCTCCAGGGCCTGTCTTGCCTTTCTGGTTTTTACACATTTTGTGGATGTCCCTTTTGACCGGTGGGAAGTGATACTTCTTTGTAGTGCAGATTTGCATTGCCCGCTTGCTTGCTTGGCCAAAAAGGGCGTATGCGTTTTCTCCTGAATATATTCAGGAGAAAACGCATACGCCCTTTTTGGCCAAGTGCATCATTGTCGAAGTTGTGCCCCTCTTCCTGTGCTTTACAGGCGATTCCAACGTACCTCTTGAAATCTGTTTCCTGATATTCTGCCTCGCTTTCAAGTCCGCCTCGTGGCCTTCCCTCAACAGATTTTTGGACGATAGTTGGCCTTGATTACTCTGCCAGTTTGTGAATTGCTGTGCCCCTGAGCTCCATTTTTCAACTCGTTTTTTGTGAGCTGAACGCAAGTCCAAACTTTTGGTTCAGGACCTCTACTGGTTCCCGGTGGGTGGCTGAGACTTTGGTTCATTCTTCTTCCTTCCGGGAAATTAGAGTGACATGTGCCCATCCAAATGCCTAACAGCTACACTCTCATTGGTTCTCCCTCTTCCCTTTTATCCTCTGCCAAATTGGCAACCTGTGCGAACCAGGAGCTTAAAGGGGCTGTCTCTCCAAGTTGGGAGATTGATAGGAAAGCAGTTGGAAAGTCAAACCGGAGCACCAGGAGAGGGGCTCTTCGTTGAGTTTTAGAAACCTTTCGTATTCACAGTGTGTCCATTCTCTAGGTTTCCCATACACGTTATAGCTGTAGTAATATTCCCTTCCACCTGGAGAGCTGGGACCCATGGAATGGGTGCCATGCATTATTGCTTTAAAGGGTCTGCATTTGCTCACCCAATCTCACCAATCCTCTCAGTCCCAAGTGTCCAGCCTTATGCCACATCCAGCTGTCATTGTAGATAGGGTCATTCCAGGTTGCATCAGAGACCCTGAAGGAATTGTGAAGAATTTCCCTGTTTCTTTGTTCTGTTTTTGAAATTCCTTTTTAGAGTGGGTTTGAGCTGATTCTCGCTGCCCTGTTTATGCCAGTCTAGACACACTTGATTCCCTTACGGAGACATATCAATACATAGGTTTTAAGATTCTTACTAGTCAGATCGATTCCTCTGCGGGAAATATGGGGTTTTGAGTCCCTTTCACTGAGGAAGGTGTAGGTCATGTCTATTCCATAGTTGGTTTTTGGAACGGTACCTGTGCTTATATCAAACTCGGGTTTGATGCATCACCCCACCTCTCCTTCCCCCTTAAGCAGGCATAAGAGTGTTTTCTAAATGTGAGACTCTGTTCTCTTGCCTAACTCAGTTCATGTGTAGCCATGTTTACAGGATCTTCCTAAGTGATATCTTATGATAAGTTTCTTTTCCTGTGTGACTTCTTTCACTTAGAATCATCGTACCTGAATCCACTCATTTTGCTGCTACTGGTCTTATGACATTGATTTCGTGGCTGAGGGATATTCCATCGTACGTAAGTTCCACAATGTTTGGAACCATTTTTATATTTCCTGGGATATTTCAGGTGTACCCAGGTTGAGGTTCCTGTAAGCAGTGCAGCCCTCAAATTGGGGGTGGCTCTGTCTTATGGATTTTCAGTTTTCCCAAGGTATATTCCCTAGACTGGAAGTGCCCTTGGCTCTGTAGCTCTGTTGTTTACTTGTTTTAGGGAACACAATGCACTCCTCCAGTGAGGCAGTTGGCAACTTACATCCCGCCCATCAGCATAACAGGGCTCCCTGTTCTCCAGGGCCTGTCTTGCCTTTCTGGTTTTTACACATTTTGTGGATGTCCCTTTTGACCGGTGGGAAGTGATACTTCTTTGTAGTGCAGATTTGCATTGCCCGCTTGCTTGCTTGGCCAAAAAGGGCGTATGCGTTTTCTCCTGAATATATTCAGGAGAAAACGCATACGCCCTTTTTGGCCAAGTGCATCATTGTCGAAGTTGTGCCCCTCTTCCTGTGCTTTACAGGCGATTCCAACGTACCTCTTGAAATCTGTTTCCTGCTATTCTGCCTCGCTTTCAAGTCCGCCTCGTTGCCTTCCCTCAACAGATGTTTGGACGATAGTTGGCCTTGATTACTCTGCCAGTTTGTGAATTGCTGTGCCCCTGAGCTCCATTTTTCAACTCGTTATTTTGTGAGCTGAACGCAAGTCCAAACTTTTGGTTCAGGACCTCTACTGGTTCTCGGTGGGTGGCTGAGACTTTGGTTCATTCTTCTTCCTGCCGGGAAATTAGAGTGACATGTGCCCATCCAAATGCCTAACAGCTACTCTCTCATTGGTTCTCCCTCTTCCCTTTCATCCTCTGCCAAATTGGCAACCTGTGCGAACCAGGAGCTTAAAGGGGCTGTCTCTCCAAGTTGGGAGATTGATAGGAAAGCAGTTGGAAAGTCAAACCGGAGCACCAGGAGAGGGGCTCTTCGTTGAGTTTTAGAAACCTTTCGTATTCACAGTGTGTCCATTCTCTAGGTTTCCCGTACACGTTATAGCTGTAGTAATATTCCCTTCCACCTGGAGAGCTGGGACCCATGGAATGGGTGCCATGCATTATTGCTTTAAAGGGTCTGCATTTGCTCACCCAATCTCACCAATCCTCTCAGTCCCAAGTGTCCAGCCTTATGCCACATCCAGCTGTCATTGTAGATAGGGTCATTCCAGGTTGCATCAGAGACCCTGAAGGAATTGTAAAGAATTTCCCTGTTTCTTTGTTCTGTTTTTGAAATTCCTTTTTAGAGTGGGTTTGAGCTGATTCTCGCTGCCCTGTTTATGCCAGTCTAGACACACTTGATTCCCTTACGGAGACATATCAATACATAGGTTTTAAGATTCTTACTAGTCAGATCTATTCCTCTGCGGGAAATATGGGGTTTTGAGTCCCTTTCACTGAGGAAGGTGTAGGTCTTGTCTATTCCATAGTTGGTTTTTGGAACGGTATCTGTGCTTATATCAAACTCGGGTTTGATGCATCACCCCACCTCTCCTTCCCCCTTAAGCAGGCATAAGAGTGTTTTCTAAATGTGAGACTCTGTTCTCTTGCCTAACTCAGTTCATGTGTAGCCATGTTTACAGGATCTTCCTAAGTGATATCTTATGATAAGTTTCTTTTCCTGTGTGACTTCTTTCACTTAGAATCATCGTACCTGAATCCACTCATTTTGCTGCTACTGGTCTTATGACATTGATTTCGTGGCTGAGGGATATTCCATCGTACGTAAGTTCCACAATTTTTGGAACCATTTTTATATTTCCTGGGATATTCCAGGTGTACCCAGGTTGAGGTTCCTGTAAGCAGTGCAGCCCTCAATTTGGGGGTGGCTCTGTCTTATGGATTTTCAGTTTTCCCAAGGTATATTCCCTAGACTGGACGTGCCCTTGGCTCTGTAGCTCTGTTGTTTACTTGTTTTAGGGAACACAATGCACTCCTCCAGTGAGGCAGTTGGCAACTTACATCCCGCCCATCAGCATAACAGGGCTCCCTGTTCTCCAGGGCCTGTCTTGCCTTTCTGGTTTTTACACATTTTGTGGATGTCCCTTTTGACCGGTGGGAAGTGATACTTCTTTGTAGTGCAGATTTGCATTGCCCGCTTGCTTGCTTGGCCAAAAAGGGCGTATGCGTTTTCTCCTGAATATATTCAGGAGAAAACGCATACGCCCTTTTTGGCCAAGTGCATCATTGTCGAAGTTGTGCCCCTCTTCCTGTGCTTTACAGGCGATTCCAACGTACCTCTTGAAATCTGTTTCCTGCTATTCTGCCTCGCTTTCAAGCCCGCCTCGTTGCCTTCCCTCAACAGATTTTTGGACGATAGTTGGCCTTGATTACTCTGCCAGTTTGTGAATTGCTGTGCCCCTGAGCTCCATTTTTCAACTCGTTTTTTGTGAGCTGAACGCAAGTCCAAACTTTTGGTTCAGGACCTCTACTGGTTCCCGGTGGGTGGCTGAGACTTTGGTTCATTCTTCTTCCTGCCGGGAAATTAGAGTGACAAGTGCCCATCCAAATGCCTAACAGCTACTCTCTCATTGGTTCTCCCTCTTCCCTTTCATCCTCTGCCAAATTGGCAACCTGTGAGAACCAGGAGCTTAAAGGGGCTGTCTCTCCAAGTTGGGAGATTGATAGGAAAGCAGTTGGAAAGTCAAACCGGAGCACCAGGAGAGGGGCTCTTCGTTGAGTTTTAGAAACCTTTCGTATTCACAGTGTGTCCATTCTCTAGGTTTCCCATACACGTTATAGCTGTAGTAATATTCCCTTCCACCTGGAGAGTTGGGACCCATGGAATGGGTGCCATGCATTATTGCTTTAAAGGGTCTGCATTTGCTCACCCAATCTCACCAATCCTCTCAGTCCCAAGTGTCCAGCCTTATGCCACATCCAGCTGTCATTGTAGATAGGGTCATTCCAGGTTGCATCAGAGACCCTGAAGGAATTGTAAAGAATTTCCCTGTTTCTTTGTTCTGTTTTTGAAATTCCTTTTTAGAGTGGGTTTGAGCTGATTCTCGCTGCCCTGTTTATGCCAGTCTAGACACACTTGATTCCCTTACGGAGACATATCAATACATAGGTTTTAAGATTCTTACTAGTCAGATCTATTCCTCTGCGGGAAATATGGGGTTTTGAGTCCCTTTCACTGAGGAAGGTGTAGGTCATGTCTATTTCATAGTTGGTTTTTGGAACGGTACCTGTGCTTATATCAAACTCGGGTTTGATGCATCACCCCACCTCTCCTTCCCCCTTAAGCAGGCATAAGAGTGTTTTCTAAATGTGAGACTCTGTTCTCTTGCCTAACTCAGTTCATGTGTAGCCATGTTTACAGGATCTTCCTAAGTGATATCTTATGATAAGTTTCTTTTCCTGTGTGACTTCTTTCACTTAGAATCATCGTACCTGAATCCACTCATTTTGCTGCTACTGGTCTTATGACATTGATTTCGTGGCTGAGGGATATTCCATCGTACGTAAGTTCCACAATGTTTGGAACCATTTTTATATTTCCTGGGATATTTCAGGTGTACCCAGGTTGAGGTTCCTGTAAGCAGTGCAGCCCTCAATTTGGGGGTGGCTCTGTCTTATGGATTTTCAGTTTTCCCAAGGTATATTCCCTAGACTGGAAGTGCCCTTGGCTCTGTAGCTCTGTTGTTTACTTGTTTTAGGGAACGCAATGCACTCCTCCAGTGAGGCAGTTGGCAACTTACATCCCGCCCATCAGCATAACAAGGCTCCCTGTTCTCCAGGGCCTGTCTTGGCTTTCTGGTTTTTACACATTTTGTGGATGTCCCTTTTGACCGGTGGGAAGTGATACTTCTTTGTAGTGCAGATTTGCATTGCCCGCTTGCTTGCTTGGCCAAAAAGGGCGTATGCGTTTTCTCCTGAATATATTCAGGAGAAAACGCATACGCCCTTTTTGGCCAAGTGCATCATTGTCGAAGTTGTGCCCCTCTTCCTGTGCTTTACAGGCGATTCCAACGTACCTCTTGAAATCTGTTTCCTGCTATTCTGCCTCGCTTTCAAGTCCGCCTCGTTGCCTTCCCTCAACAGATTTTTGGACGATAGTTGGCCTTGATTATTCTGCCAGTTTGTGAATTGCTGTGCCCCTGAGCTCCATTTTTCAACTCGTTATTTTGTGAGCTGAACGCAAGTCCAAACTTTTGGTTCAGGACCTCTACTGGTTCTCGGTGGGTGGCTGAGACTTTGGTTCATTCTTCTTCCTGCCGGGAAATTAGAGTGACATGTGCCCATCCAAATGCCTAACAGCTACTCTCTCATTGGTTCTCCCTCTTCCCTTTCATCCTCTGCCAAATTGGCAACCTGTGCGAACCAGGAGCTTAAAGGGGCTGTCTCTCCAAGTTGGGAGATTGATAGGAAAGCAGTTGGAAAGTCAAACCGGAGCACCAGGAGAGGGGCTCTTCGTTGAGTTTTAGAAACCTTTCGTATTCACAGTGTGTCCATTCTCTAGGTTTCCCGTACACGTTATAGCTGTAGTAATATTCCCTTCCACCTGGAGAGCTGGGACCCATGGAATGGGTGCCATGCATTATTGCTTTAAAGGGTCTGCATTTGCTCACCCAATCTCACCAATCCTCTCAGTCCCAAGTGTCCAGCCTTATGCAACATCCAGCTGTCATTGTAGATAGGGTCATTCCAGGTTGCATCAGAGACCCTGAAGGAATTGTAAAGAATTTCCCTGTTTCTTTGTTCTGTTTTTGAAATTCCTTTTTAGAGTGGGTTTGAGCTGATTCTCGCTGCCCTGTTTATGCCAGTCTAGACACACTTGATTCCCTTACGGAGACATATCAATACATAGGTTTTAAGATTCTTACTAGTCAGATCTATTCCTCTGCGGGAAATATGGGGTTTTGAGTCCCTTTCACTGAGGAAGGTGTAGGTCTTGTCTATTCCATAGTTGGTTTTTGGAACGGTACCTGTGCTTATATCAAACTCGGGTTTGATGCATCACCCCACCTCTCCTTCCCCCTTAAGCAGGCATAAGAGTGTTTTCTAAATGTGAGACTCTGTTCTCTTGCCTAACTCAGTTCATGTGTAGCCATGTTTACAGGATCTTCCTAAGTGATATCTTATGATGTTTCTTTTCCTGTGTGACTTCTTTCACTTAGAATCATCGTACCTGAATCCACTCATTTTGCTGCTACTGGTGTTATGACATTGATTTCGTGGCTGAGGGATATTCCATCGTACGTAAGTTCCACAATGTTTGGAACCATTTTTATATTTCCTGGGATATTTCAGGTGTACCCAGGTTGAGGTTCCTGTAAGCAGTGCAGCCCTCAATTTGGGGGTGGCTCTGTCTTATGGATTTTCAGTTTCCCCAAGGTATATTCCCTAGACTGGAAGTGCCCTTGGCTCTGGAGCTCTGTTGTTTACTTGTTTTAGGGAACACAATGCACTCCTCCAGTGAGGCAGTTGGCAACTTACATCCCGCCCATCAGCATAACAAGGCTCCCTGTTCTCCAGGGCCTGTCTTGCCTTTCTGGTTTTTACACATTTTGTGGATGTCCCTTTTGACCGGTGGGAAGTGATACTTCTTTGTAGTGCAGATTTGCATTGCCCGCTTGCTTGCTTGGCCAAAAAGGGCGTATGCGTTTTCTCCTGAATATATTCAGGAGAAAACGCATACGCCCTTTTTGGCCAAGTGCATCATTGTCGAAGTTGTGCCCCTCTTCCTGTGCTTTACAGGCGATTCCAACGTACCTCTTGAAATCTCTTTCCTGCTATTCTGCCTCGCTTTCAAGTCTGCCTCGTTGCCTTCCCTCAACAGATTTTTGGACGATAGTTGGCCTTGATTACTCTGCCAGTTTGTGAATTGCTGTGCCCCTGAGCTCCATTTTTCAACTCGTTTTTTGTGAGCTGAACGCAAGTCCAAACTTTTGGTTCAGGACCTCTACTGGTTCCCGGTGGGTGGCTGAGACTTTGGTTCATTCTTCTTCCTGCCGGGAAATTAGAGTGACATGTGCCCATCCAAATGCCTAACAGCTACTCTCTCATTGGTTCTCCCTCTTCCCTTTCATCCTCTGCCAAATTGGCAACCTGTGCGAACCAGGAGCTTAAAGGGGCTGTCTCTCCAAGTTGGGAGATTGATAGGAAAGCAGTTGGAAAGTCAAACTGGAACACCAGGAGAGGGGCCCTTCGTTGAGTTTTAGAAACTTTTCATATTCACAGTGTGTCCATTCTCTAAGTTTCCCATACACGTTATAGCTGTAGTAATATTCCCTTCCACCTGGAGAGCTGGGACCCATGGAATGGGTGCCATGCATTATTGCTTTAAAGGGTCTGCATTTGCTCACCCAATCTCACCAATCCTCTCAGTCCCAAGTGTCCAGCCTTATGCCACATCCAGCTGTCATTGTAGATAGGGTCATTCCAGGTTGCATCAGAGACCCTGAAGGAATTGTAAAGAATTTCCCTGTTTGTTTGTTCTGTTTTTGAAATTCCTTTTTAGAGTGGGTTTGAGCTGATTCTCGCTGCCCTGTTTATGCCAGTCTAGACACACTTGATTCCCTTATGGAGACATATCAATACATAGGTTTTAAGATTCTTACTAGTCACATCTATTCCTCTGCGGGAAATATGGGGTTTTGAGTCCCTTTCACTGAGGAAGGTGTAGGTCTTGTCTATTCCATAGTTGGTTTTTGGAACGGTACCTGTGCTTATATCAAACTCGGGTTTGATGCATCACCCCACCTCTCCTTCCCCCTTAAGCAGGCATAAGAGTGTTTTCTAAATGTGAGACTCTGTTCTCTTGCCTAACTCAGTTCATGTGTAGCCATGTTTACAGGATCTTCCTAAGTGATATCTTATGATAAGTTTCTTTTCCTGTGTGACTTCTTTCACTTAGAATCATCGTACCTGAATCCACTCATTTTGCTGCTACTGGTCTTATGACATTGATTTCGTGGCTGAGGGATATTCCATCGTACATAAGTTCCACAATGTTTGGAACCATTTTTATATTTCCTGGGATATTTCAGGTGTACCCAGGTTGAGGTTCTTGTAAGCAGTGCAGCCCTCAATTTGGGGGTGGCTCTGTCTTATGGATTTTCAGTTTTCCCAAGGTATATTCCCTAGAGTGGATGTGCCCTTGGCTCTGGAGCTCTGTTTTTTACTTGTTTTAGGGAACACAATGCACTCCTCCAGTGAGGGAGTTGGCAACTTACATCCCGCCCATCAGCATAACAAGGCTCCCTGTTCTCCAGGGCCTGTCTTGCCTTTCTGGTTTTTACACATTTTGTGGATGTCCCTTTTGACCGGTGGGAAGTGATACTTCTTTGTAGTGCAGATTTGCATTGCCCGCTTGCTTGCTTGGCCAAAAAGGGCATATGCGTTTTCTCCTGAATATATTCAGGAGAAAACGCATACGCCCTTTTTGGCCAAGTGCATCATTGTCGAAGTTGTGCCCCTCTTCCTGTGCTTTACAGGCGATTCCAACGTACCTCTTGAAATCTGTTTCCTGCTATTCTGCCTCGCTTTCAAGTCCGCCTCGTTGCCTTCCCTCAACAGATTTTTGGACGATAGTTGGCCTTGATTACTCTGCCAGTTTGTGAATTGCTGTGCCCCTGAGCTCCATTTTTCAACTCGTTTTTTGTGAGGTGAACGCAAGTCCAAACTTTTGGTTCAGGACCTCTACTGGTTCCCGGTGGGTGGCTGAGACTTTGGTTCATTCTTCTTCCTGCCGGGAAATTAGAGTGACATGTGCCCATCCAAATGCCTAACAGCTACTCTCTCATTGGTTCTCCCTCTTCCCTTTCATCCTCTGCCAAATTGGCAACCTGTGCGAACCAGGAGCTTAAAGGGGCTGTCTCTCCAAGTTGGGAGATTGATAGGAAAGCAGTTGGAAAGTCAAACCGGAGCACCAGGAGAGGGGCTCTTCGTTGAGTTTTAGAAACCTTTCGTATTCACAGTGTGTCCATTCTCTAGGTTTCCCATACACGTTATAGCTGTAGTAATATTCCCTTCCACCTGGAGAGTTGGGACCCATGGAATGGGTGCCATGCATTATTGCTTTAAAGGGTCTGCATTTGCTCACCCAATCTCACCAATCCTCTCAGTCCCAAGTGTCCAGCCTTATGCCACATCCAGCTGTCATTGTAGATAGGGTCATTCCAGGTTGCATCAGAGACCCTGAAGGAATTGTAAAGAATTTCCCTGTTTCTTTGTTCTGTTTTTGAAATTCCTTTTTAGAGTGGGTTTGAGCTGATTCTCGCTGCCCTGTTTATGCCAGTCTAGACACACTTGATTCCCTTACGGATACATATCAATACATAGGTTTTAAGATTCTTACTAGTCAGATCTATTCCTCTGCGGGAAATATGGGGTTTTGAGTCCCTTTCACTGAGGAAGGTGTAGGTCATGTCTATTTCATAGTTGGTTTTTGGAACGGTACCTGTGCTTATATCAAACTCGGGTTTGATGCATCACCCCACCTCTCCTTCCCCCTTAAGCAGGCATAAGAGTGTTTTCTAAATGTGAGACTCTGTTCTCTTGCCTAACTCAGTTCATGTGTAGCCATGTTTACAGGATCTTCCTAAGTGATATCTTATGATAAGTTTCTTTTCCTGTGTGACTTCTTTCACTTAGAATCATCGTACCTGAATCCACTCATTTTGCTGCTACTGGTCTTATGACATTGATTTCGTGGCTGAGGGATATTCCATCGTACGTAAGTTCCACAATGTTTGGAACCATTTTTATATTTCCTGGGATATTTCAGGTGTACCCAGGTTGAGGTTCCTGTAAGCAGTGCAGCCCTCAAATTGGGGGTGGCTCTGTCTTATGGATTTTCAGTTTTCCCAAGGTATATTCCCTAGACTGGAAGTGCCCTTGGCTCTGTAGCTCTGTTGTTTACTTGTTTTAGGGAACACAATGCACTCCTCCAGTGAGGCAGTTGGCAACTTACATCCCGCCCATCAGCATAACAAGGCTCCCTGTTCTCCAGGGCCTGTCTTGGCTTTCTGGTTTTTACACATTTTGTGGATGTCCCTTTTGACCGGTGGGAAGTGATACTTCTTTGTAGTGCAGATTTGCATTGCCCGCTTGCTTGCTTGGCCAAAAAGGGCGTATGCGTTTTCTCCTGAATATATTCAGGAGAAAACGCATACGCCCTTTTTGGCCAAGTGCATCATTGTCGAAGTTGTGCCCCTCTTCCTGTGCTTTACAGGCGATTCCAACGTACCTCTTGAAATCTGTTTCCTGCTATTCTGCCTCGCTTTCAAGTCCGCCTCGTTGCCTTCCCTCAACAGATGTTTGGACGATAGTTGGCCTTGATTACTCTGCCAGTTTGTGAATTGCTGTGCCCCTGAGCTCCATTTTTCAACTCGTTATTTTGTGAGCTGAACGCAAGTCCAAACTTTTGGTTCAGGACCTCTACTGGTTCTCGGTGGGTGGCTGAGACTTTGGTTCATTCTTCTTCCTGCCGGGAAATTAGAGTGACATGTGCCCATCCAAATGCCTAACAGCTACTCTCTCATTGGTTCTCCCTCTTCCCTTTCATCCTCTGCCAAATTGGCAACCTGTGCGAACCAGGAGCTTAAAGGGGCTGTCTCTCCAAGTTGGGAGATTGATAGGAAAGCAGTTGGAAAGTCAAACCGGAGCACCAGGAGAGGGGCTCTTCGTTGAGTTTTAGAAACCTTTCGTATTCACAGTGTGTCCATTCTCTAGGTTTCCCGTACACGTTATAGCTGTAGTAATATTCCCTTCCACCTGGAGAGCTGGGACCCATGGAATGGGTGCCATGCATTATTGCTTTAAAGGGTCTGCATTTGCTCACCCAATCTCACCAATCCTCTCAGTCCCAAGTGTCCAGCCTTATGCCACATCCAGCTGTCATTGTAGATAGGGTCATTCCAGGTTGCATCAGAGACCCTGAAGGAATTGTAAAGAATTTCCCTGTTTCTTTGTTCTGTTTTTGAAATTCCTTTTTAGAGTGGGTTTGAGCTGATTCTCGCTGCCCTGTTTATGCCAGTCTAGACACACTTGATTCCCTTACGGAGACATATCAATACATAGGTTTTAAGATTCTTACTAGTCAGATCTATTCCTCTGCGGGGAATATGGGGTTTTGAGTCCCTTTCACTGAGGAAGGTGTAGGTCTTGTCTATTCCATAGTTGGTTTTTGGAACGGTACCTGTGCTTATATCAAACTCGGGTTTGATGCATCACCCCACCTCTCCTTCCCCCTTAAGCAGGCATAAGAGTGTTTTCTAAATGTGAGACTCTGTTCTCTTGCCTAACTCAGTTCATGTGTAGCCATGTTTACAGGATCTTCCTAAGTGATATCTTATGATGTTTCTTTTCCTGTGTGACTTCTTTCACTTAGAATCATCGTACCTGAATCCACTCATTTTGCTGCTACTGGTGTTATGACATTGATTTCGTGGCTGAGGGATATTCCATCGTACGTAAGTTCCACAATGTTTGGAACCATTTTTATATTTCCTGGGATATTTCAGGTGTACCCAGGTTGAGGTTCCTGTAAGCAGTGCAGCCCTCAATTTGGGGGTGGCTCTGTCTTATGGATTTTCAGTTTCCCCAAGGTATATTCCCTAGACTGGAAGTGCCCTTGGCTCTGGAGCTCTGTTGTTTACTTGTTTTAGGGAACACAATGCACTCCTCCAGTGAGGCAGTTGGCAACTTACATCCCGCCCATCAGCATAACAAGGCTCCCTGTTCTCCAGGGCCTGTCTTGCCTTTCTGGTTTTTACACATTTTGTGGATGTCCCTTTTGACCGGTGGGAAGTGATACTTCTTTGTAGTGCAGATTTGCATTGCCCGCTTGCTTGCTTGGCCAAAAAGGGCGTATGCGTTTTCTCCTGAATATATTCAGGAGAAAACGCATACGCCCTTTTTGGCCAAGTGCATCATTGTCGAAGTTGTGCCCCTCTTCCTGTGCTTTACAGGCGATTCCAACGTACCTCTTGAAATCTCTTTCCTGCTATTCTGCCTCGCTTTCAAGTCCGCCTCGTTGCCTTCCCTCAACAGATTTTTGGACGATAGTTGGCCTTGATTACTCTGCCAGTTTGTGAATTGCTGTGCCCCTGAGCTCCATTTTTCAACTCGTTTTTTGTGAGCTGAACGCAAGTCCAAACTTTTGGTTCAGGACCTCTACTGGTTCCCGGTGGGTGGCTGAGACTTTGGTTCATTCTTCTTCCTGCCGGGAAATTAGAGTGACATGTGCCCATCCAAATGCCTAACAGCTACTCTCTCATTGGTTCTCCCTCTTCCCTTTCATCCTCTGCCAAATTGGCAACCTGTGCGAACCAGGAGCTTAAAGGGGCTGTCTCTCCAAGTTGGGAGATTGTTAGGAAAGCAGTTGGAAAGTCAAACTGGAACAACAGGAGAGGTGCCCTTCGTTGAGTTTTAGAAACCTTTCGTATTCACAGTGTGTCCATTCTCTAAGTTTCCCATACACGTTATAGCTGTAGTAATATTCCCTTCCACCTGGAGAGCTGGGACCCATGGAATGGGTGCCATGCATTATTGCTTTAAAGGGTCTGCATTTGCTCACCCAATCTCACCAATCCTCTCAGTCCCAAGTGTCCAGCCTTATGCCACATCCAGCTGTCATTGTAGATAGGGTCATTCCAGGTTGCATCAGAGACCCTGAAGGAATTGTAAAGAATTTCCCTGTTTGTTTGTTCTGTTTTTGAAATTCCTTTTTAGAGTGGGTTTGAGCTGATTCTCGCTGCCCTGTTTATGCCAGTCTAGACACACTTGATTCCCTTACGGAGACATATCAATACATAGGTTTTAAGATTCTTACTAGTCACATCTATTCCTCTGCGGGAAATATGGGGTTTTGAGTCCCTTTCACTGAGGAAGGTGTAGGTCTTGTCTATTCCATAGTTGGTTTTTGGAACGGTACCTGTGCTTATATCAAACTCGGGTTTGATGCATCACCCCACCTCTCCTTCCCCCTTAAGCAGGCATAAGAGTGTTTTCTAAATGTGAGACTCTGTTCTCTTGCCTAACTCAGTTCATGTGTAGCCATGTTTACAGGATCTTCCTAAGTGATATCTTATGATAAGTTTCTTTTCCTGTGTGACTTCTTTCACTTAGAATCATCGTACCTGAATCCACTCATTTTGCTGCTACTGGTCTTATGACATTGATTTCGTGGCTGAGGGATATTCCATCGTACATAAGTTCCACAATGTTTGGAACCATTTTTATATTTCCTGGGATATTTCAGGTGTACCCAGGTTGAGGTTCTTGTAAGCAGTGCAGCCCTCAATTTGGGGGTGGCTCTGTCTTATGGATTTTCAGTTTTCCCAAGGTATATTCCCTAGAGTGGATGTGCCCTTGGCTCTGGAGCTCTGTTTTTTACTTGTTTTAGGGAACACAATGCACTCCTCCAGTGAGGGAGTTGGCAACTTACATCCCGCCCATCAGCATAACAAGGCTCCCTGTTCTCCAGGGCCTGTCTTGCCTTTCTGGTTTTTACACATTTTGTGGATGTCCCTTTTGACCGGTGGGAAGTGATACTTCTTTGTAGTGCAGATTTGCATTGCCCGCTAGCTTGCTTGGCCAAAAAGGGCGTATGCGTTTTCTCCTGAATATATTCAGGAGAAAACGCATACGCCCTTTTTGGCCAAGTGCATCATTGTCGAAGTTGTGCCCCTCTTCCTGTGCTTTACAGGCGATTCCAACGTACCTCTTGAAATCTGTTTCCTGCTATTCTGCCTCGCTTTCAAGTCCGCCTCGTTGCCTTCCCTCAACAGATGTTTGGACGATAGTTGGCCTTGATTACTCTGCCAGTTTGTGAATTGCTGTGCCCCTGAGCTCCATTTTTCAACTCGTTTTTTGTGAGCTGAACGCACGTCCAAACTTTTGGTTCAGGACCTCTACTGGTTCCCGGTGGGTGGCTGAGACTTTGGTTCATTCTTCTTCCTGCCGGGAAATTAGAGTGACATGTGCCCATCCAAATGCCTAACAGCTACTCTCTCATTGGTTCTCCCTCTTCCCTTTCATCCTCTGCCAAATTGGCAACCTGTGCGAACCAGGAGCTTAAAGGGGCTGTCTCTCCAAGTTGGGAGATTGATAGGAAAGCAGTTGGAAAGTCAAACCGGAGCACCAGGAGAGGGGCTCTTCTTTGAGTTTTAGAAACCTTTCGTATTCACAGTGTGTCCATTCTCTAGGTTTCCCGTACACGTTATAGCTGTAGTAATATTCCCTTCCACCTGGAGAGCTGGGACCCATGGAATGGGTGCCATGCATTATTGCTTTAAAGGGTCTGCATTTGCTCACCCAATCTCACCAATCCACTCAGTCCCAAGTGTCCAGCCTTATGCCACATCCAGCTGTCATTGTAGATAGGGTCATTCCAGGTTGCATCAGAGACCCTGAAGGAATTGTAAAGAATTTCCCTGTTTCTTTGTTCTGTTTTTGAAATTCCTTTTTAGAGTGGGTTTGAGCTGATTCTCGCTGCCATGTTTATGCCAGTCTAGACACACTTGATTCCCTTACGGAGACATATCAATACATAGGTTTTAAGATTCTTACTAGTCAGATCTATTCCTCTGCGGGAAATATGGAGTTTTGAGTCCCTTTCACTGAGGAAGGTGTAGGTCTTGTCTATTCCATAGTTGGTTTTTGGAACGGTACCTGTGCTTATATCAAACTCGGGTTTGATGCATCACCCCACCTCTCCTTCCCCCTTAAGCAGGCATAAGAGTGTTTTCTAAATGTGACACTCTGTTCTCTTGCCTAACGCAGTTCATGTGTAGCCATGTTTACAGGATCTTCCTAAGTGATATCTTATGATAAGTTTCTTTTCCTGTGTGACTTCTTTCACTTAGAATCATCGTACCTGAATCCACTCATTTTGCTGCTACTGGTCTTATGACATTGATTTCGTGGCTGAGGGATATTCCATCGTACGTAAGTTCCACAATGTTTGGGACCATTTTAATATTTCTTGGGATATTTCAGGTGTACCCAGGTTGAGGTTCTTGTAAGCAGTGCAGCCCTCAATTTGGGGGTGGCTCTGTCTTATGGATTTTCAGTTTTCCCAAGGTATATTCCCTAGACTGGAAGTGCCCTTGGCTCTGGAGCTCTGTTGTTTACTTGTTTTAGGGAACACAATGCACTCCTCCAGTGAGGCAGTTGGCAACTTACATCCCGCCCATCAGCATAACAAGGCTCCCTGTTCTCCAGGGCCTGTCTTGCCTTTCTGGTTTTTACACATTTTGTGGATGTCCCTTTTGACCGGTGGGAAGTGATACTTCTTTGTAGTGCAGATTTGCATTGCCCGCTTGCTTGCTTGGCCAAAAAGGGCGTATGCGTTTTCTCCTGAATATATTCAGGAGAAAACACATACGCCCTTTTTGGCCAAGTGCATCATTGTCGAAGTTGTGCCCCTCTTCCTGTGCTTTACAGGCGATTCCAACGTACCTCTTGAAATCTGTTTCCTGCTATTCTGCCTCGCTTTCAAGTCCGCCTCGTTGCCTTCCCTCAACAGATTTTTGGACGATAGTTGGCCTTGATTACTCTGCCAGTTTGTGAATTGCTGTGCCCCTGAGCTCCATTTTTCAACTCGTTTTTTGTGAGCTGAACGCAAGTCCAAACTTTTGGTTCAGGACCTCTACTGGTTCCCGGTGGGTGGCTGAGACTTTGGTTCATTCTTCTTCCTGCCGGGAAATTAGAGTGACATGTGCCCATCCAAATGCCTAACAGCTACTCTCTCATTGGTTCTCCCTCTTCCCTTTCATCCTCTGCCAAATTGGCAACCTGTGCGAACCAGGAGCTTAAAGGGGCTGTCTCTCCAAGTTGGGAGATTGATAGGAAAGCAGTTGGAAAGTCAAACCGGAGCACCAGGAGAGGGGCTCTTCGTTGAGTTTTAGAAACCTTTCGTATTCACAGTGTGTCCATTCTCTAGGTTTCCCGTACACGTTATAGCTGTAGTAATATTCCCTTCCACCTGGAGAGCTGGGACCCATGGAATGGGTGCCATGCATTATTGCTTTAAAGGGTCTGCATTTGCTCACCCAATCTCACCAATCCTCTCAGTCCCAAGTGTCCAGCCTTATGCCACATCCAGCTGTCATTGTAGATAGGGTCATTCCAGGTTGCATCAGAGACCCTGAAGGAATTGTAAAGAATTTCCCTGTTTCTTTGTTCTGTTTTTGAAATTCCTTTTTAGAGTGGGTTTGAGCTGATTCTCGCGGCCATGTTTATGCCAGTCTAGACACACTTGATTCCCTTACGGAGACATATCAATACATAGGTTTTAAGATTCTTACTAGTCAGATCGATTCCTCTGCGGGAAATATGGGGTTTTGAGTCCCTTTCACTGAGGAAGGTGTAGGTCTTGTCTATTCCATAGTTGGTTTTTGGAACGGTACCTGTGCTTATATCAAACTCGGGTTTGATGCATCACCCCACCTCTCCTTCCCCCTTAAGCAGGCATAAGAGTGTTTTCTAAATGTGAGACTCTGTTCTCTTGCCTAACTCAGTTCATGTGTAGCCATGTTTACAGGATCTTCCTAAGTGATATCTTATGATAAGTTTCTTTTCCTGTGTGACTTCTTTCACTTAGAATCATCGTACCTGAATCCACTCATTTTGCTGCTACTGGTCTTATGACATTGATTTCGTGGCTGAGGGATATTCCATCGTACGTAAGTTCCACAATGTTTGGAACCATTTTTATATTTCCTGGGATATTTCAGGTGTACCCAGGTTGAGGTTCCTGTAAGCAGTGCAGCCCTCAATTTGGGGGTGGCTCTGTCTTATGGATTTTCAGTTTTCCCAAGGTATATTCCCTAGACTGGACGTGCCCTTGGCTCTGGAGCTCTGTTGTTTACTTGTTTTAGGGAACACAATGCACTCCTCCAGTGAGGCAGTTGGCAACTTACATCCCGCCCATCAGCATAACAGGGCTCCCTGTTCTCCAGGGCCTGTCTTGCCTTTCTGGTTTTTACACATTTTGTGGATGTCCCTTTTGACCGGTGGGAAGTGATACTTCTTTGTAGTGCAGATTTGCATTGCCCGCTTGCTTGCTTGGCCAAAAAGGGCGTATGCGTTTTCTCCTGAATATATTCAGGAGAAAACGCATACGCCCTTTTTGGCCAAGTGCATCATTGTCGAAGTTGTGCCCCTCTTCCTGTGCTTTACAGGCGATTCCAACGTACCTCTTGAAATCTGTTTCCTGCTATTCTGCCTCGCTTTCAAGTCCGCCTCGTTGCCTTCCCTCAACAGATTTTTGGACGATAGTTGGCCTTGATTACTCTGCCAGTTTGTGAATTGCTGTGCCCCTGAGCTCCATTTTTCAACTCGTTATTTTGTGAGCTGAACGCAAGTCCAAACTTTTGGTTCAGGACCTCTACTGGTTCTCGGTGGATGGCTGAGACTTTGGTTCATTCTTCTTCCTGCCGGGAAATTAGAGTGACATGTGCCCATCCAAATGCCTAACAGCTACTCTCTCATTGGTTCTCCCTCTTCCCTTTCATCCTCTGCCAAATTGGCAACCTGTGCGAACCAGGAGCTTAAAGGGGCTGTCTCACCAAGTTGGGAGATTGATAGGAAAGCAGTTGGAAAGTCAAACCGGAGCACCAGGAGAGGGGCTCTTCGTTGAGTTTTAGAAACCTTTCGTATTCACAGTGTGTCCATTCTCTAGGTTTCCCGTACACGTTATAGCTGTAGTAATATTCCCTTCCACCTGGAGAGCTGGGACCAATGGAATGGGTGCCATGCATTATTGCTTTAAAGGGTCTGCATTTGCTCACCCAATCTCACCAATCCTCTCAGTCCCAAGTGTCCAGCCTTATGCCACATCCAGCTGTCATTGTAGATAGGGTCATTCCAGGTTGCATCAGAGACCCTGAAGGAATTGTAAAGAATTTCCCTGTTTCTTTGTTCTGTTTTTGAAATTCCTTTTTAGAGTGGGTTTGAGCTGATTCTCGCTGCCCTGTTTATGCCAGTCTAGACACACTTGATTCCCTTACGGAGACATATCAATACATAGGTTTTAAGATTCTTACTAGTCAGATCTATTCCTCTGCGGGAAATATGGGGTTTTGAGTCCCTTTCACTGAGGAAGGTGTAGGTCTTGTCTATTCCATAGTTGGTTTTTGGAACGGTACCTGTGCTTATATCAAACTCGGGTTTGATGCATCACCCCACCTCTCCTTCCCCCTTAAGCAGGCATAAGAGTGTTTTCTAAATGTGAGACTCTCTTCTCTTGCCTAACTCAGTTCATGTGTAGCCATGTTTACAGGATCTTCCTAAGTGATATCTTATGATGTTTCTTTTCCTGTGTGACTTCTTTCACTTAGAATCATCGTACCTGAATCCACTCATTTTGCTGCTACTGGTGTTATGACATTGATTTCGTGGCTGAGGGATATTCCATCGTACGTAAGTTCCACAATGTTTGGAACCATTTTTATATTTCCTGGGATATTTCAGGTGTACCCAGGTTGAGGTTCCTGTAAGCAGTGCAGCCCTCAATTTGGGGGTGGCTCTGTCTTATGGATTTTCAGTTTCCCCAAGGTATATTCCCTAGACTGGAAGTGCCCTTGGCTCTGGAGCTCTGTTGTTTACTTGTTTTAGGGAACACAATGCACTCCTCCAGTGAGGCAGTTGGCAACTTACATCCCGCCCATCAGCATAACAAGGCTCCCTGTTCTCCAGGGCCTGTCTTGCCTTTCTGGTTTTTACACATTTTGTGGATGTCCCTTTTGACCGGTGGGAAGTGATACTTCTTTGTAGTGCAGATTTGCATTGCCCGCTTGCTTGCTTGGCCAAAAAGGGCGTATGCGTTTTCTCCTGAATATATTCAGGAGAAAACACATACGCCCTTTTTGGCCAAGTGCATCATTGTCGAAGTTGTGCCCCTCTTCCTGTGCTTTACAGGTGATTCCAACGTACCTCTTGAAATCTCTTTCCTGCTATTCTGCCTCGCTTTCAAGTCCGCCTCGTTGCCTTCCCTCAACAGATTTTTGGACGATAGTTGGCCTTGATTACTCTGCCAGTTTGTGAATTGCTGTGCCCCTGAGCTCCATTTTTCAACTCGTTTTTTGTGAGCTGAACGCAAGTCCAAACTTTTGGTTCAGGACCTCTACTGGTTCCCGGTGGGTGGCTGAGACTTTGGTTCATTCTTCTTCCTGCCGGGAAATTAGAGTGACATGTGCCCATCCAAATGCCTAACAGCTACTCTCTCATTGGTTCTCCCTCTTCCCTTTCATCCTCTGCCAAATTGGCAACCTGTGCGAACCAGGAGCTTAAAGGGGCTGTCTCTCCAAGTTGGGAGATTGATAGGAAAGCAGTTGGAAAGTCAAACTGGAACACCAGGAGAGGGGCCCTTCGTTGAGTTTTAGAAACCTTTCGTATTCACAGTGTGTCCATTCTCTAGGTTTCCCATACACGTTATAGCTGTAGTAATATTCCCTTCCACCTGGAGAGCTGGGACCCATGGAATGGGTGCCATGCATTATTGCTTTAAAGGGTCTGCATTTGCTCACCCAATCTCACCAATCCTCTCAGTCCCAAGTGTCCAGCCTTATGCCACATCCAGCTGTCATTGTAGATAGGGTCATTCCAGGTTGCATCAGAGACCCTGAAGGAATTGTGAAGAATTTCCCTGTTTCTTTGTTCTGTTTTTGAAATTCCTTTTTAGAGTGGGTTTGAGCTGATTCTCGCTGCCCTGTTTATGCCAGTCTAGACACACTTGATTCCCTTACGGAGACATATCAATACATAGGTTTTAAGATTCTTACTAGTCAGATCTATTCCTCTGCGGGAAATATGGGGTTTTGAGTCCCTTTCACTGAGGAAGGTGTAGGTCTTGTCTATTCCATAGTTGGTTTTTGGAACGGTACCTGTGCTTATATCAAACTCGGGTTTGATGCATCACCCCACCTCTCCTTCCCCCTTAAGCAGGCATAAGAGTGTTTTCTAAATGTGAGACTCTGTTCTCTTGCCTAACTCAGTTCATGTGTAGCCATGTTTACAGGATCTTCCTAAGTGATATCTTATGATAAGTTTCTTTTCCTGTGTGACTTCTTTCACTTAGAATCATCGTACCTGAATCCACTCATTTTGCTGCTACTGGTCTTATGACATTGATTTCGTGGCTGAGGGATATTCCATCGTACGTAAGTTCCACAATGTTTGGAACCATTTTAATATTTCTTGGGATATTTCAGGTGTACCCAGGTTGAGGTTCTTGTAAGCAGTGCAGCCCTCAATTTGGGGGTGGCTCTGTCTTATGGATTTTCAGTTTTCCCAAGGTATATTCCCTAGACTGGAAGTGCCCTTGGCTCTGGAGCTCTGTTGTTTACTTGTTTTAGGGAACACAATGCACTCCTCCAGTGAGGCAGTTGGCAACTTACATCCCGCCCATCAGCATAACAAGGCTCCCCGTTCTCCAGGGCCTGTCTTGCCTTTCTGGTTTTTACACATTTTGTGGATGTCCCTTTTGACCGGTGGGAAGTGATACTTCTTTGTAGTGCAGATTTGCATTGCCCGCTTGCTTGCTTGGCCAAAAAGGGCGTATGCGTTTTCTCCTGAATATATTCAGGAGAAAACACATACGCCCTTTTTGGCCAAGTGCATCATTGTCGAAGTTGTGCCCCTCTTCCTGTGCTTTACAGGCGATTCCAACGTACCTCTTGAAATCTGTTTCCTGCTATTCTGCCTCGCTTTCAAGTCCGCCTCGTTGCCTTCCCTCAACAGATTT
Source organism: Mesoplodon mirus (assembly GCF_964341445.2). Classification (NCBI taxonomy): domain Eukaryota; kingdom Metazoa; phylum Chordata; class Mammalia; order Artiodactyla; family Ziphiidae; genus Mesoplodon; species Mesoplodon mirus. The sequence goes on along the minus strand of NW_028295792.1, from coordinate 2,467,392 downwards.
TTGGACGATAGTTGGCCTTGATTACTCTGCCAGTTTGTGAATTGCTGTGCCCCTGAGCTCCATTTTTCAACTCGTTTTTTGTGAGCTGAACGCAAGTCCAAACTTTTGGTTCAGGACCTCTACTGGTTCCCGGTGGGTGGCTGAGACTTTGGTTCATTCTTCTTCCTGCCGGGAAATTAGAGTGACATGTGCCCATCCAAATGCCTAACAGCTACTCTCTCATTGGTTCTCCCTCTTCCCTTTCATCCTCTGCCAAATTTGCAACCTGTGCGAACCAGGAGCTTAAAGGGGCTGTCTCTCCAAGTTGGGAGATTGATAGGAAAGCAGTTGGAAAGTCAAACCGGAGCACCAGGAGAGGGGCTCTTCGTTGAGTTTTAGAAACCTTTCGTATTCACAGTGTGTCCATTCTCTAGGTTTCCCGTACACGTTATAGCTGTAGTAATATTCCCTTCCACCTGGAGAGCTGGGACCCATGGAATGGGTGCCATGCATTATTGCTTTAAAGGGTCTGCATTTGCTCACCCAATCTCACCAATCCTCTCAGTCCCAAGTGTCCAGCCTTATGCCACATCCAGCTGTCATTGTAGATATGGTCATTCCAGGTTGCATCAGAGACCCTGAAGGAATTGTAAAGAATTTCTCTGTTTCTTTGTTCTGTTTTTGAAATTCCTTTTTAGAGTGGGTTTGAGCTGATTCTCGCGGCCATGTTTATGCCAGTCTAGACACACTTGATTCCCTTACGGAGGCATATCAATACATAGGTTTTAAGATTCTTACTAGTCAGATCTATTCCTCTGCGGGAAATATGGGGTTTTGAGTCCCTTTCACTGAGGAAGGTGTAGGTCTTGTCTATTCCATAGTTGGTTTTTGGAACGGTACCTGTGTTTATATCAAACTCGGGTTTGATGCATCACCCCACCTCTCCTTCCCCCTTAAGCAGGCATAAGAGTGTTTTCTAAATGTGAGACTCTGTTCTCTTGCCTAACTCAGTTCATGTGTAGCCATGTTTACAGGATCTTCCTAAGTGATATCTTATGATAAGTTTCTTTTCCTGTGTGACTTCTTTCACTTAGAATCATCGTACCTGAATCCACTCATTTTGCTGCTACTGGTCTTATGACATTGATTTCGTGGCTGAGGGATATTCCATAGTACGTAAGTTCCACAATGTTTGGAACCATTTTTATATTTCCTGGGATATTTCAGGTGTACCCAGGTTGAGGTTCCTGTAAGCAGTGCAGCCCTGAATTTGGGGGTGGCTCTGTCTTATGGATTTTCAGTTTCCCCAAGGTATATTCCCTAGACTGGAAGTGCCCTTGGCTCTGGAGCTCTGTTGTTTACTTGTTTTAGGGAACACAATGCACTCCTCCAGTGAGGCAGTTGGCAACTTACATCCCGCCCATCAGCATAACAAGGCTCCCTGTTCTCCAGGGCCTGTCTTGCCTTTCTGGTTTTTACACATTTTGTGGATGTCCCTTTTGACCGGTGGGAAGTGATACTTCTTTGTAGTGCAGATTTGCATTGCCCGCTTGCTTGCTTGGCCAAAAAGGGCGTATGCGTTTTCTCCTGAATATATTCAGGAGAAAACGCATATGCCCTTTTTGGCCAAGTGCATCATTGTCGAAGTTGTGCCCCTCTTCCTGTGCTTTACAGGCGATTCCAACGTACCTCTTGAAATCTGTTTCCTGCTATTCTGCCTCGCTTTCAAGTCCGCCTCGTTGCCTTCCCTCAACAGATTTTTGGACGATAGTTGGCCTTGATTACTCTGCCAGTTTGTGAATTGCTGTGCCCCTGAGCTCCATTTATCAACTCGTTTTTTGTGAGCTGAACGCAAGTCCAAACTTTTGGTTCAGGACCTCTACTGGTTCCCAGTGGCTGGCTGAGACTTTTGTTCATTCTTCTTCCTGCAGGGAAATTAGAGTGACATGTGCCCATCCAAATGCCTAACAGCTACTCTCTCATTGGTTCTCCCTCTTCCCTTTCATCCTCTGCCAAATTGGCAACCTGTGTGAACCAGGAGCTTAAAGGGGCTGTCTCTCCAAGTTGGGAGATTGATAGGAAAGCAGTTGGAAAGTCAAACCGGAGCACCAGGAGAGGGGCTCTTCGTTGAGTTTTAGAAACCTTTCGTATTCACAGTGTGTCCATTCTCTAGGTTTCCCATACACGTTATAGCTGTAGTAATATTCCCTTCCACCTGGAGAGCTGGGACCCATGGAATGGGTGCCATGCATTATTGCTTTAAAGGGTCTGCATTTGCTCACCCAATCTCACCAATCCTCTCAGTCCCAAGTGTCCAGCCTTATGCCACATCCAGCTGTCATTGTAGATAGGGTCATTCCAGGTTGCATCAGAGACCCTGAAGGAATTGTAAAGAATTTCCCTGTTTCTTTGTTCTGTTTTTGAAATTCCTTTTTAGAGTGGGTTTGAGCTGATTCTCGCTGCCCTGTTTATGCCAGTCTAGACACACTTGATTCCCTTACGGAGACATATCAATACATAGGTTTTAAGATTCTTACTAGTCAGATCTATTCCTCTGCGGGGAATATGGGGTTTTGAGTCCCTTTCACTGAGGAAGGTGTAGGTCTTGTCTATTCCATAGTTGGTTTTTGGAACGGTACCTGTGCTTATATCAAACTCGGGTTTGATGCATCACCCCACCTCTCCTTCCCCCTTAAGCAGGCATAAGAGTGTTTTCTAAATGTGAGACTCTGTTCTCTTGCCTAACTCAGTTCATGTGTAGCCATGTTTACAGGATCTTCCTAAGTGATATCTTATGATAAGTTTCTTTTCCTGTGTGACTTCTTTCACTTAGAATCATCGTACCTGAATCCACTCATTTTGCTGCTACTGGTCTTATGACATTGATTTCGTGGCTGAGGGATATTCCATCATACGTAAGTTCCACAATGTTTGGAACCATTTTTATATTTCCTTGGATATTTCAGGTGTACCCAGGTTGAGGTTCCTGTAAGCAGTGCAGCCCTCAATTTGGGGGTGGCTCTGTCTTATGGATTTTCAGTTTTCCCAAGGTATATTCCCTAGACCGGACGTGCCCTTGGCTCTGGAGCTCTGTTGTTTACTTGTTTTAGGGAACACAATGCACTCCTCCAGTGAGGCAGTTGGCAACTTACATGCCGCCCATCAGCATAACAAGGCTCCCTGTTCTCCAGGGCCTGTCTTGCCTTTCTGGTTTTTACACATTTTGTGGATGTCCCTTTTGACCGGTGGGAAGTGATACTTCTTGTAGTGCAGATTTGCATTGCCCGCTTGCTTGCTTGGCCAAAAAGGGCGTATGCGTTTTCTGCTGAATATATTCAGGAGAAAACGCATACGCCCTTTTTGGCCAAGTGAATCATTGTCGAAGTTGTGCCCCTCTTCCTGTGCTTTACAGGCGATTCCAACGTACCTCTTGAAATCTGTTTCCTGCTATTCTGCCTCGCTTTCAAGTCCGCCTCGTTGCCTTCCCTCAACAGATTTTTGGACGATAGTTGGCCTTGATTACTCTGCCAGTTTGTGAATTGTTGTGCCCCTGAGCTCCATTTATCAACTCGTTTTTTGTGAGCTGAACGCAAGTCCAAACTTTTGGTTCAGGACCTCTACTGGTTCCCAGTGGGTGGCTGAGACTTTTGTTCATTCTTCTTCCTGCAGGGAAATTAGAGTGACATGTGCCCATCCAAATGCCTAACAGCTACTCTCTCATTGGTTCTCCCTCTTCCCTTTCATCCTCTGCCAAATTGGCAACCTGTGCGAACCAGGAGCTTAAAGGGGCTGTCTCTCCAAGTTGGGAGATTGATAGGAAAGCAGTTGGAAAGTCAAACCGGAGCACCAGGAGAGGGGCTCTTCGTTGAGTTTTAGAAACCTTTCGTATTCACAGTGTGTCCATTCTCTAGGTTTCCCGTACACGTTATAGCTGTAGTAATATTCCCTTCCACCTGGAGAGCTGGGACCCATGGAATGGGTGCCATGCATTATTGCTTTAAAGGGTCTGCATTTGCTCACCCAATCTCACCAATCCTCTCAGTCCCAAGTGTCCAGCCTTATGCCACATCCAGCTGTCATTGTAGATAGGGTCATTCCAGGTTGCATCAGAGACCCTGAAGGAATTGTAAAGAATTTCCCTGTTTCTTTGTTCTGTTTTTGAAATTCCTTTTTAGAGTGGGTTTGAGCTGATTCTCGCGGCCATGTTTATGCCAGTCTAGACACACTTGATTCCCTTACGGAGACATATCAATACATAGGTTTTAAGATTCTTACTAGTCAGATGTATTCCTCTGCGGGAAATATGGGGTTTTGAGTCCCTTTCACTGAGGAAGGTGTAGGTCTTGTCTATTCCATAGTTGGTTTTTGGAACGGTACCTGTGCTTATATCAAACTCGGGTTTGATGCATCACCCCACCTCTCCTTCCCCCTTAAGCAGGCATAAGAGTGTTTTCTAAATGTGAGACTCTGTTCTCTTGCCTAACTCAGTTCATGTGTAGCCATGTTTACAGGATCTTCCTAAGTGATATCTTATGATAAGTTTCTTTTCCTGTGTGACTTCTTTCACTTAGAATCATCGTACCTGAATCCACTCATTTTGCTGCTACTGGTGTTATGACATTGATTTCGTGGCTGAGGGATATTCCATCGTACGTAAGTTCCACAATGTTTGGAACCATTTTTATATTTCTGGGATATTTCAGGTGTACCCAGGTTGAGGTTCCTGTAAGCAGTGCAGCCCTCAATTTGGGGGTGTCTCTGTCTTATGGATTTTCAGTTTTCCCAAAGTATATTCCCTAGACTGGACGTGCCCTTGGCTCTGGAGCTCTGTTGTTTACTTGTTTTAGGGAACACAATGCACTCCTCCAGTGAGGCAGTTGGCAACTTACATCCCGCCCATCAGCATAACAAGGCTCCCTGTTCTCCAGGGCCTGTCTTGCCTTTCTGGTTTTTACACATTTTGTGGATGTCCCTTTTGACCCGTGGGAAGTGATACTTCTTTGTAGTGCAGATTTGCATTGCCCGCTTGCTTGCTTGGCCAAAAAGGGCGTATGCGTTTTCTCCTGAATATATTCAGGAGAAAACGCATACGCCCTTTTTGGCCAAGTGCATCATTGTCGAAGTTGTGCCCCTCTTCCTGTGCTTTACAGGCGATTCCAACGTACCTCTTGAAATCTGTTTCCTGCTATTCTGCCTCGCTTTCAAGTCCGCCTCGTTGCCTTCCCTCAACAGATTTTTGGACGATAGTTGGCCTTGATTACTCTGCCAGGTTGTGAATTGCTCTGCCCCGGAGCTCCATTTATCAACTCGTTTTTTGTGAGCTGAACGCAAGTCCAAACTTTTGGTTCAGGACCTCTACTGGTTCCCGGTGGGTGGCTGAGACTTTGGTTCATTCTTCTTCCTGCCGGGAAATTAGAGTGACATGTGCCCATCCAAATGCCTAACAGCTACTCTCTCATTGGTTCTCCCTCTTCCCTTTCATCCTCTGCCAAATTGGCAACCTGTGCGAACCAGGAGCTTAAAGGGGCTGTCTCTCCAAGTTGGGAGATTGATAGGAAAGCAGTTGGAAAGTCAAACTGGAGCCCCAGGAGAGGGGCTCTTCGTTGAGTTTTAGAAACCTTTCGTATTCACAGTGTGTCCATTCTCTAGGTTTCCCATACACGTTATAGCTGTAGTAATATTCCCTTCCACATGGAGAGCTGGGACCCATGGAATGGGTGCCATGCATTATTGCTTTAAAGGGTCTGCATTTGCTCACCCAATCTCACCAATCCTCTCAGTCCCAAGTGTCCAGCCTTATGCCACATCCAGCTGTCATTGTAGATAGGGTCATTCCAGGTTGCATCAGAGACCCTGAAGGAATTGTAAAGAATTTCCCTGTTTCTTTGTTCTGTTTTTGAAATTCCTTTTTAGAGTGGGTTTGAGCTGATTCTCGCGGCCATGTTTATGCCAGTCTAGACACACTTGATTCCCTTACGGAGACATATCAATACATAGGTTTTAAGATTCTTACTAGTCAGATCTATTCCTCTGCGGGAAATATGGGGTTTTGAGTCCCTTTCACTGAGGAAGGTGTAGGTCTTGTCTATTCCATAGTTGGTTTTTGGAACGGTACCTGTGCTTATATCAAACTCGGGTTTGATGCATCACCCCACCTCTCCTTCCCCCTTAAGCAGGCATAAGAGTGTTTTCTAAATGTGAGACTCTGTTCTCTTGCCTAACTCAGTTCATGTGTAGCCATGTTTACAGGATCTTCCTAAGTGATATCTTATGATAAGTTTCTTTTCCTGTGTGACTTCTTTCACTTAGAATCATCGTACCTGAATCCACTCATTTTGCTGCTACTGGTCTTATGACATTGATTTCGTGGCTGAGGGATATTCCATCGTACGTAAGTTCCACAATGTTTGGAACCATTTTTATATTTCCTGGGATATTTCAGGTGTACCCAGGTTGAGGTTCCTGTAAGCAGTGCAGCCCTCAATTTGGGGGTGGCTCTGTCTTATGGATTTTCAGTTTTCCCAAGGTATATTCCCTAGACTGGACGTGCCCTTGGCTCTGGAGCTCTGTTGTTTACTTGTTTTAGGGAACACAATGCACTCCTCCAGTGAGGCAGTTGGCAACTTACATCCCGCCCATCAGCATAACAAGGCTCCCAGCTCTCCAGGGCCTGTCTTGCCTTTCTGGTTTTTACACATTTTGTGGATGTCCCTTTGGACCGGTGGGAAGTGATACTTCTTTGTAGTGCAGATTTACATTGCCCGCTTGCTTGCTTGGCCAAAAAGGGCGTATGCGTTTTCTGCTGAATATATTCAGGAGAAAATGCATACGCCCTTTTTGGCCAAGTGCATCATTGTCGAAGTTGTGCCCCTCTTCCTGTGCTTTACAGGCGATTCCAACGTACCCCTTGAAATCTGTTTCCTGCTATTCTGCCTCGCTTTCAAGTCCGCCTCGTTGCCTTCCCTCAACAGATTTTTGGACGATAGTTGGCCTTGATTACTCTGCCAGTTTGTGAATTGCTGTGCCCCTGAGCTCCATTTTTCAACTCGTTATTTTGTGAGCTGAACGCAAGTCCAAACTTTTGGTTCAGGACCTCTACTGGTTCTCGGTGGATGGCTGAGACTTTGGTTCATTCTTCTTCCTGCCGGGAAATTAGAGTGACATGTGCCCATCCAAATGCCTAACAGCTACTCTCTCATTGGTTCTCCCTCTTCCCTTTCATCCTCTGCCAAATTGGCAACCTGTGCGAACCAGGAGCTTAAAGGGGCTGTCTCACCAAGTTGGGAGATTGATAGGAAAGCAGTTGGAAAGTCAAACCGGAGCACCAGGAGAGGGGCTCTTCGTTGAGTTTTAGAAACCTTTCGTATTCACAGTGTGTCCATTCTCTAGGTTTCCCGTACACGTTATAGCTGTAGTAATATTCCCTTCCACCTGGAGAGCTGGGACCAATGGAATGGGTGCCATGCATTATTGCTTTAAAGGGTCTGCATTTGCTCACCCAATCTCACCAATCCTCTCAGTCCCAAGTGTCCAGCCTTATGCCACATCCAGCTGTCATTGTAGATAGGGTCATTCCAGGTTGCATCAGAGACCCTGAAGGAATTGTAAAGAATTTCCCTGTTTCTTTGTTCTGTTTTTGAAATTCCTTTTTAGAGTGGGTTTGAGCTGATTCTCGCTGCCCTGTTTATGCCAGTCTAGACACACTTGATTCCCTTACGGAGACATATCAATACATAGGTTTTAAGATTCTTACTAGTCAGATCTATTCCTCTGCGGGAAATATGGGGTTTTGAGTCCCTTTCACTGAGGAAGGTGTAGGTCTTGTCTATTCCATAGTTGGTTTTTGGAACGGTACCTGTGCTTATATCAAACTCGGGTTTGATGCATCACCCCACCTCTCCTTCCCCCTTAAGCAGGCATAAGAGTGTTTTCTAAATGTGAGACTCTCTTCTCTTGCCTAACTCAGTTCATGTGTAGCCATGTTTACAGGATCTTCCTAAGTGATATCTTATGATGTTTCTTTTCCTGTGTGACTTCTTTCACTTAGAATCATCGTACCTGAATCCACTCATTTTGCTGCTACTGGTGTTATGACATTGATTTCGTGGCTGAGGGATATTCCATCGTACGTAAGTTCCACAATGTTTGGAACCATTTTTATATTTCCTGGGATATTTCAGGTGTACCCAGGTTGAGGTTCCTGTAAGCAGTGCAGCCCTCAATTTGGGGGTGGCTCTGTCTTATGGATTTTCAGTTTCCCCAAGGTATATTCCCTAGACTGGAAGTGCCCTTGGCTCTGGAGCTCTGTTGTTTACTTGTTTTAGGGAACACAATGCACTCCTCCAGGGAGGCAGTTGGCAACTTACATCCCGCCCATCAGCATAACAAGGCTCCCTGTTCTCCAGGGCCTGTCTTGCCTTTCTGGTTTTTACACATTTTGTGGATGTCCCTTTTGACCGGTGGGAAGTGATACTTCTTTGTAGTGCAGATTTGCATTGCCCGCTTGCTTGCTTGGCCAAAAAGGGCGTATGCGTTTTCTCCTGAATATATTCAGGAGAAAACACATACGCCCTTTTTGGCCAAGTGCATCATTGTCGAAGTTGTGCCCCTCTTCCTGTGCTTTACAGGTGATTCCAACGTACCTCTTGAAATCTCTTTCCTGCTATTCTGCCTCGCTTTCAAGTCCGCCTCGTTGCCTTCCCTCAACAGATTTTTGGACGATAGTTGGCCTTGATTACTCTGCCAGTTTGTGAATTGCTGTGCCCCTGAGCTCCATTTTTCAACTCGTTTTTTGTGAGCTGAACGCAAGTCCAAACTTTTGGTTCAGGACCTCTACTGGTTCCCGGTGGGTGGCTGAGACTTTGGTTCATTCTTCTTCCTGCCGGGAAATTAGAGTGACATGTGCCCATCCAAATGCCTAACAGCTACTCTCTCATTGGTTCTCCCTCTTCCCTTTCATCCTCTGCCAAATTGGCAACCTGTGCGAACCAGGAGCTTAAAGGGGCTGTCTCTCCAAGTTGGGAGATTGATAGGAAAGCAGTTGGAAAGTCAAACTGGAACACCAGGAGAGGGGCCCTTCGTTGAGTTTTAGAAACCTTTCGTATTCACAGTGTGTCCATTCTCTAGGTTTCCCATACACGTTATAGCTGTAGTAATATTCCCTTCCACCTGGAGAGCTGGGACCCATGGAATGGGTGCCATGCATTATTGCTTTAAAGGGTCTGCATTTGCTCACCCAATCTCACCAATCCTCTCAGTCCCAAGTGTCCAGCCTTATGCCACATCCAGCTGTCATTGTAGATAGGGTCATTCCAGGTTGCATCAGAGACCCTGAAGGAATTGTAAAGAATTTCCCTGTTTGTTTGTTCTGTTTTTGAAATTCCTTTTTAGAGTGGGTTTGAGCTGATTCTCGCTGCCCTGTTTATGCCAGTCTAGACACACTTGATTCCCTTACGGAGGCATATCAATACATAGGTTTTAAGATTCTTACTAGTCAGATCTATTCCTCTGCGGGAAATATGGGGTTTTGAGTCCCTTTCACTGAGGAAGGTGTAGGTCTTGTCTATTCCATAGTTGGTTTTTGGAACGGTACCTGTGCTTATATCAAACTCGGGTTTGATGCATCACCCCACCTCTCCTTCCCCCTTAAGCAGGCATAAGAGTGTTTTCTAAATGTGAGACTCTGTTCTCTTGCCTAACTCAGTTCATGTGTAGCCATGTTTACAGGATCTTCCTAAGTGATATCTTATGATAAGTTTCTTTTCCTGTGTGACTTCTTTCACTTAGAATCATCGTACCTGAATCCACTCATTTTGCTGCTACTGGTCTTATGACATTGATTTCGTGGCTGAGGGATATTCCATCGTACGTAAGTTCCACAATGTTTGGAACCATTTTAATATTTCTTGGGATATTTCAGGTGTACCCAGGTTGAGGTTCTTGTAAGCAGTGCAGCCCTCAATTTGGGGGTGGCTCTGTCTTATGGATTTTCAGTTTTCCCAAGGTATATTCCCTAGACTGGAAGTGCCCTTGGCTCTGGAGCTCTGTTGTTTACTTGTTTTAGGGAACACAATGCACTCCTCCAGTGAGGCAGTTGGCAACTTACATCCCGCCCATCAGCATAACAAGGCTCCCTGTTCTCCAGGGCCTGTCTTGCCTTTCTGGTTTTTACACATTTTGTGGATGTCCCTTTTGACCGGTGGGAAGTGATACTTCTTTGTAGTGCAGATTTGCATTGCCCGCTTGCTTGCTTGGCCAAAAAGGGCGTATGCGTTTTCTCCTGAATATATTCAGGAGAAAACACATACGCCCTTTTTGGCCAAGTGCATCATTGTCGAAGTTGTGCCCCTCTTCCTGTGCTTTACAGGCGATTCCAACGTACCTCTTGAAATCTGTTTCCTGCTATTCTGCCTCGCTTTCAAGTCCGCCTCGTTGCCTTCCCTCAACAGATTTTTGGACGATAGTTGGCCTTGATTACTCTGCCAGTTTGTGAATTGCTGTGCCCCTGAGCTCCATTTTTCAACTCGTTTTTTGTGAGCTGAACGGAAGTCCAAACTTTTGGTTCAGGACCTCTACTGGTTCCCGGTGGGTGGCTGAGACTTTGGTTCATTCTTCTTCCTGCCGGGAAATTAGAGTGACATGTGCCCATCCAAATGCCTAACAGCTACTCTCTCATTGGTTCTCCCTCTTCCCTTTCATCCTCTGCCAAATTGGCAACCTGTGCGAACCAGGAGCTTAAAGGGGCTGTCTCTCCAAGTTGGGAGATTGATAGGAAAGCAGTTGGAAAGTCAAACCGGAGCACCAGGAGAGGGGCTCTTCGTTGAGTTTTAGAAACCTTTCGTATTCACAGTGTGTCCATTCTCTAGGTTTCCCGTACACGTTATAGCTGTAGTAATATTCCCTTCCACCTGGAGAGCTGGGACCCATGGAATGGGTGCCATGCATTATTGCTTTAAAGGGTCTGCATTTGCTCACCCAATCTCACCAATCCTCTCAGTCCCAAGTGTCCAGCCTTATGCCACATCCAGCTGTCATTGTAGATATGGTCATTCCAGGTTGCATCAGAGACCCTGAAGGAATTGTAAAGAATTTCTCTGTTTCTTTGTTCTGTTTTTGAAATTCCTTTTTAGAGTGGGTTTGAGCTGATTCTCGCGGCCATGTTTATGCCAGTCTAGACACACTTGATTCCCTTACGGAGGCATATCAATACATAGGTTTTAAGATTCTTACTAGTCAGATCTATTCCTCTGCGGGAAATATGGGGTTTTGAGTCCCTTTCACTGAGGAAGGTGTAGGTCTTGTCTATTCCATAGTTGGTTTTTGGAACGGTACCTGTGTTTATATCAAACTCGGGTTTGATGCATCACCCCACCTCTCCTTCCCCCTTAAGCAGGCATAAGAGTGTTTTCTAAATGTGAGACTCTGTTCTCTTGCCTAACTCAGTTCATGTGTAGCCATGTTTACAGGATCTTCCTAAGTGATATCTTATGATAAGTTTCTTTTCCTGTGTGACTTCTTTCACTTAGAATCATCGTACCTGAATCCACTCATTTTGCTGCTACTGGTCTTATGACATTGATTTCGTGGCTGAGGGATATTCCATAGTACGTAAGTTCCACAATGTTTGGAACCATTTTTATATTTCCTGGGATATTTCAGGTGTACCCAGGTTGAGGTTCCTGTAAGCAGTGCAGCCCTGAATTTGGGGGTGGCTCTGTCTTATGGATTTTCAGTTTCCCCAAGGTATATTCCCTAGACTGGAAGTGCCCTTGGCTCTGGAGCTCTGTTGTTTACTTGTTTTAGGGAACACAATGCACTCCTCCAGTGAGGCAGTTGGCAACTTACATCCCGCCCATCAGCATAACAAGGCTCCCTGTTCTCCAGGGCCTGTCTTGCCTTTCTGGTTTTTACACATTTTGTGGATGTCCCTTTTGACCGGTGGGAAGTGATACTTCTTTGTAGTGCAGATTTGCATTGCCCGCTTGCTTGCTTGGCCAAAAAGGGCGTATGCGTTTTCTCCTGAATATATTCAGGAGAAAACGCATATGCCCTTTTTGGCCAAGTGCATCATTGTCGAAGTTGTGCCCCTCTTCCTGTGCTTTACAGGCGATTCCAACGTACCTCTTGAAATCTGTTTCCTGCTATTCTGCCTCGCTTTCAAGTCCGCCTCGTTGCCTTCCCTCAACAGATTTTTGGACGATAGTTGGCCTTGATTACTCTGCCAGTTTGTGAATTGCTGTGCCCCTGAGCTCCATTTATCAACTCGTTTTTTGTGAGCTGAACGCAAGTCCAAACTTTTGGTTCAGGACCTCTACTGGTTCCCAGTGGCTGGCTGAGACTTTTGTTCATTCTTCTTCCTGCAGGGAAATTAGAGTGACATGTGCCCATCCAAATGCCTAACAGCTACTCTCTCATTGGTTCTCCCTCTTCCCTTTCATCCTCTGCCAAATTGGCAACCTGTGTGAACCAGGAGCTTAAAGGGGCTGTCTCTCCAAGTTGGGAGATTGATAGGAAAGCAGTTGGAAAGTCAAACCGGAGCACCAGGAGAGGGGCTCTTCGTTGAGTTTTAGAAACCTTTCGTATTCACAGTGTGTCCATTCTCTAGGTTTCCCATACACGTTATAGCTGTAGTAATATTCCCTTCCACCTGGAGAGCTGGGACCCATGGAATGGGTGCCATGCATTATTGCTTTAAAGGGTCTGCATTTGCTCACCCAATCTCACCAATCCTCTCAGTCCCAAGTGTCCAGCCTTATGCCACATCCAGCTGTCATTGTAGATAGGGTCATTCCAGGTTGCATCAGAGACCCTGAAGGAATTGTAAAGAATTTCCCTGTTTCTTTGTTCTGTTTTTGAAATTCCTTTTTAGAGTGGGTTTGAGCTGATTCTCGCTGCCCTGTTTATGCCAGTCTAGACACACTTGATTCCCTTACGGAGACATATCAATACATAGGTTTTAAGATTCTTACTAGTCAGATCTATTCCTCTGCGGGGAATATGGGGTTTTGAGTCCCTTTCACTGAGGAAGGTGTAGGTCTTGTCTATTCCATAGTTGGTTTTTGGAACGGTACCTGTGCTTATATCAAACTCGGGTTTGATGCATCACCCCACCTCTCCTTCCCCCTTAAGCAGGCATAAGAGTGTTTTCTAAATGTGAGACTCTGTTCTCTTGCCTAACTCAGTTCATGTGTAGCCATGTTTACAGGATCTTCCTAAGTGATATCTTATGATAAGTTTCTTTTCCTGTGTGACTTCTTTCACTTAGAATCATCGTACCTGAATCCACTCATTTTGCTGCTACTGGTCTTATGACATTGATTTCGTGGCTGAGGGATATTCCATCATACGTAAGTTCCACAATGTTTGGAACCATTTTTATATTTCCTTGGATATTTCAGGTGTACCCAGGTTGAGGTTCCTGTAAGCAGTGCAGCCCTCAATTTGGGGGTGGCTCTGTCTTATGGATTTTCAGTTTTCCCAAGGTATATTCCCTAGACCGGACGTGCCCTTGGCTCTGGAGCTCTGTTGTTTACTTGTTTTAGGGAACACAATGCACTCCTCCAGTGAGGCAGTTGGCAACTTACATGCCGCCCATCAGCATAACAAGGCTCCCTGTTCTCCAGGGCCTGTCTTGCCTTTCTGGTTTTTACACATTTTGTGGATGTCCCTTTTGACCGGTGGGAAGTGATACTTCTTGTAGTGCAGATTTGCATTGCCCGCTTGCTTGCTTGGCCAAAAAGGGCGTATGCGTTTTCTGCTGAATATATTCAGGAGAAAACGCATACGCCCTTTTTGGCCAAGTGAATCATTGTCGAAGTTGTGCCCCTCTTCCTGTGCTTTACAGGCGATTCCAACGTACCTCTTGAAATCTGTTTCCTGCTATTCTGCCTCGCTTTCAAGTCCGCCTCGTTGCCTTCCCTCAACAGATTTTTGGACGATAGTTGGCCTTGATTACTCTGCCAGTTTGTGAATTGTTGTGCCCCTGAGCTCCATTTATCAACTCGTTTTTTGTGAGCTGAACGCAAGTCCAAACTTTTGGTTCAGGACCTCTACTGGTTCCCAGTGGGTGGCTGAGACTTTTGTTCATTCTTCTTCCTGCAGGGAAATTAGAGTGACATGTGCCCATCCAAATGCCTAACAGCTACTCTCTCATTGGTTCTCCCTCTTCCCTTTCATCCTCTGCCAAATTGGCAACCTGTGCGAACCAGGAGCTTAAAGGGGCTGTCTCTCCAAGTTGGGAGATTGATAGGAAAGCAGTTGGAAAGTCAAACCGGAGCACCAGGAGAGGGGCTCTTCGTTGAGTTTTAGAAACCTTTCGTATTCACAGTGTGTCCATTCTCTAGGTTTCCCGTACACGTTATAGCTGTAGTAATATTCCCTTCCACCTGGAGAGCTGGGACCCATGGAATGGGTGCCATGCATTATTGCTTTAAAGGGTCTGCATTTGCTCACCCAATCTCACCAATCCTCTCAGTCCCAAGTGTCCAGCCTTATGCCACATCCAGCTGTCATTGTAGATAGGGTCATTCCAGGTTGCATCAGAGACCCTGAAGGAATTGTAAAGAATTTCCCTGTTTCTTTGTTCTGTTTTTGAAATTCCTTTTTAGAGTGGGTTTGAGCTGATTCTCGCGGCCATGTTTATGCCAGTCTAGACACACTTGATTCCCTTACGGAGACATATCAATACATAGGTTTTAAGATTCTTACTAGTCAGATGTATTCCTCTGCGGGAAATATGGGGTTTTGAGTCCCTTTCACTGAGGAAGGTGTAGGTCTTGTCTATTCCATAGTTGGTTTTTGGAACGGTACCTGTGCTTATATCAAACTCGGGTTTGATGCATCACCCCACCTCTCCTTCCCCCTTAAGCAGGCATAAGAGTGTTTTCTAAATGTGAGACTCTGTTCTCTTGCCTAACTCAGTTCATGTGTAGCCATGTTTACAGGATCTTCCTAAGGGATATCTTATGATAAGTTTCTTTTCCTGTGTGACTTCTTTCACTTAGAATCATCGTACCTGAATCCACTCATTTTGGTGCTACTGGTGTTATGACATTGATTTCGTGGCTGAGGGATATTCCATCGTACGTAAGTTCCACAATGTTTGGAACCATTTTTATATTTCTGGGATATTTCAGGTGTACCCAGGTTGAGGTTCCTGTAAGCAGTGCAGCCCTCAATTTGGGGGTGTCTCTGTCTTATGGATTTTCAGTTTTCCCAAAGTATATTCCCTAGACTGGACGTGCCCTTGGCTCTGGAGCTCTGTTGTTTACTTGTTTTAGGGAACACAATGCACTCCTCCAGTGAGGCAGTTGGCAACTTACATCCCGCCCATCAGCATAACAAGGCTCCCTGTTCTCCAGGGCCTGTCTTGCCTTTCTGGTTTTTACACATTTTGTGGATGTCCCTTTTGACCGGTGGGAAGTGATACTTCTTTGTAGTGCAGATTTGCATTGCCCGCTTGCTTGCTTGGCCAAAAAGGGCGTATGCGTTTTCTCCTGAATATATTCAGGAGAAAACGCATACGCCCTTTTTGGCCAAGTGCATCATTGTCGAAGTTGTGCCCCTCTTCCTGTGCTTTACAGGCGATTCCAACGTACCTCTTGAAATCTGTTTCCTGCTATTCTGCCTCGCTTTCAAGTCCGCCTCGTTGCCTTCCCTCAACAGATTTTTGGACGATAGTTGGCCTTGATTACTCTGCCAGGTTGTGAATTGCTCTGCCCCGGAGCTCCATTTATCAACTCGTTTTTTGTGAGCTGAACGCAAGTCCAAACTTTTGGTTCAGGACCTCTACTGGTTCCCGGTGGGTGGCTGAGACTTTGGTTCATTCTTCTTCCTGCCGGGAAATTAGAGTGACATGTGCCCATCCAAATGCCTAACAGCTACTCTCTCATTGGTTCTCCCTCTTCCCTTTCATCCTCTGCCAAATTGGCAACCTGTGCGAACCAGGAGCTTAAAGGGGCTGTCTCTCCAAGTTGGGAGATTGATAGGAAAGCAGTTGGAAAGTCAAACTGGAGCCCCAGGAGAGGGGCTCTTCGTTGAGTTTTAGAAACCTTTCGTATTCACAGTGTGTCCATTCTCTAGGTTTCCCATACACGTTATAGCTGTAGTAATATTCCCTTCCACCTGGAGAGCTGGGACCCATGGAATGGGTGCCATGCATTATTGCTTTAAAGGGTCTGCATTTGCTCACCCAATCTCACCAATCCTCTCAGTCCCAAGTGTCCAGCCTTATGCCACATCCAGCTGTCATTGTAGATAGGGTCATTCCAGGTTGCATCAGAGACCCTGAAGGAATTGTAAAGAATTTCCCTGTTTCTTTGTTCTGTTTTTGAAATTCCTTTTTAGAGTGGGTTTGAGCTGATTCTCGCGGCCATGTTTATGCCAGTCTAGACACACTTGATTCCCTTACGGAGACATATCAATACATAGGTTTTAAGATTCTTACTAGTCAGATCTATTCCTCTGCGGGAAATATGGGGTTTTGAGTCCCTTTCACTGAGGAAGGTGTAGGTCTTGTCTATTCCATAGTTGGTTTTTGGAACGGTACCTGTGCTTATATCAAACTCGGGTTTGATGCATCACCCCACCTCTCCTTCCCCCTTAAGCAGGCATAAGAGTGTTTTCTAAATGTGAGACTCTGTTCTCTTGCCTAACTCAGTTCATGTGTAGCCATGTTTACAGGATCTTCCTAAGTGATATCTTATGATAAGTTTCTTTTCCTGTGTGACTTCTTTCACTTAGAATCATCGTACCTGAATCCACTCATTTTGCTGCTACTGGTCTTATGACATTGATTTCGTGGCTGAGGGATATTCCATCGTACGTAAGTTCCACAATGTTTGGAACCATTTTTATATTTCCTGGGATATTTCAGGTGTACCCAGGTTGAGGTTCCTGTAAGCAGTGCAGCCCTCAATTTGGGGGTGGCTCTGTCTTATGGATTTTCAGTTTTCCCAAGGTATATTCCCTAGACTGGACGTGCCCTTGGCTCTGGAGCTCTGTTGTTTACTTGTTTTAGGGAACACAATGCACTCCTCCAGTGAGGCAGTTGGCAACTTACATCCCGCCCATCAGCATAACAAGGCTCCCAGCTCTCCAGGGCCTGTCTTGCCTTTCTGGTTTTTACACATTTTGTGGATGTCCCTTTGGACCGGTGGGAAGTGATACTTCTTTGTAGTGCAGATTTACATTGCCCGCTTGCTTGCTTGGCCAAAAAGGGCGTATGCGTTTTCTGCTGAATATATTCAGGAGAAAATGCATACGCCCTTTTTGGCCAAGTGCATCATTGTCGAAGTTGTGCCCCTCTTCCTGTGCTTTACAGGCGATTCCAACGTACCCCTTGAAATCTGTTTCCTGCTATTCTGCCTCGCTTTCAAGTCCGCCTCGTTGCCTTCCCTCAACAGATTTTTGGACGATAGTTGGCCTTGATTACTCTGCCAGTTTGTGAATTGCTGTGCCCCTGAGCTCCATTTTTCAACTCGTTTTTTGTGAGCTGAACGCAAGTCCAAACTTTTGGTTCAGGACCTATACTGGTTCCCGGTGGGTGGCTGAGACTTTGGTTCATTCTTCTTCCTGCCGGGAAATTAGAGTGACATGTGCCCATCCAAATGCCTAACAGCTACTCTCTCATTGGTTCTCCCTCTTCCCTTTCATCCTCTGCCAAATTGGCAACCTGTGCGAACCAGGAGCTTAAAGGGGCTGTCTCTCCAAGTTGGGAGATTGATAGGAAAGCAGTTGGAAAGTCAAACCGGAGCACCAGGAGAGGGGCTCTTCGTTGAGTTTTAGAAACCTGTCGTATTCACAGTGTGTCCATTCTCTAGGTTTCCCGTACACGTTATAGCTGTAGTAATATTCCCTTCCACCTGGAGAGCTGGGACCCATGGAATGGGTGCCATGCATTATTGCTTTAAAGGGTCTGCATTTGCTCACCCAATCTCACCAATCCTCTCAGTCCCAAGTGTCCAGCCTTATGCCACATCCAGCTGTCATTGTAGATAGGGTCATTCCAGGTTGCATCAGAGACTCTGAAGGAACTGTAAAGAATTTCCCTGTTTCTTTGTTCTGTTTTTGAAATTCCTTTTTAGAGTGGGTTTGAGCTGATTCTCGCTGCCATGTTTATGCCAGTCTAGACACACTTGTTTCCCTTACGGAGACATATCAATACATAGGTTTTAAGATTCTTACTAGTCAGATCTATTCCTCTGCGGGAAATATGGGGTTTTGAGTCCCTTTCACTGAGGAAGGTGTAGGTCTTGTCTATTCCATAGTTGGTTTTTGGAACGGTACCTGTGCTTATATCAAACTCGGGTTTGATGCATCACCCCACCTCTCCTTCCCCCTTAAGCAGGCATAAGAGTGTTTTCTAAATGTGAGACTCTGTTCTCTTGCCTAACTCAGTTCATGTGTAGCCATGTTTACAGGATCTTCCTAAGTGATATCTTATGATAAGTTTATTTTCCTGTGTGACTTCTTTCACTTAGAATCATCGTACCTGAATCCACTCATTTTGCTGCTACTGGTCTTATGACATTGATTTCGTGGCTGAGGGATATTCCATCGTACGTAAGTTCCACAATGTTTGGAACCCTTTTTATATTTCCTGGGATATTTCAGGTGTACCCAGGTTGAGGTTCCTGTAAGCAGTGCAGCCCTCAATTAGGGGGTGGCTCTGTCTTATGGATTTTCAGTTTTCCCAAGGTATATTCCCTAGACCGGATGTGCCCTTGGCTCTGTAGCTCTGTTGTTTACTTGTTTTAGGGAACACAATGCACTCCTCCAGTGAGGCAGTTGGCAACTTACATCCCGCCCATCAGCATAACAAGGCTCCCTGCTCTCCAGGGCCTGTCTTGCCTTTCTGGTTTTTACACATTTTGTGGATGTCCCTTTTGACCGGTGGGAAGTGATACTTCTTTGTAGTGCAGATTTGCATTGCCCGCTTGCTTGCTTGGCCAAAAAGGGCGTATGCGTTTTCTGCTGAATATATTCAGGAGAAAATGCATACGCCCTTTTTGGCCAAGTGCATCATTGTCGAAGTTGTGCCCCTCTTCCTGTGCTTTACAGGCGATTCCAACGTACCTCTTGAAATCTGTTTCCTGCTACTCTGCCTCGCTTTCAAGTCCACTTCGTTGCCTTCCCTCAACAGATTTTTGGACGATAGTTGGCCTTGATTACTCTGCCAGTTTGTGAATTGCTGTGCCCCTGAGCTCCATTTTTCAACTCGTTTCTTGTGAGCTGAACGCAAGTCCAAACTTTTGGTTCAGGACCTATACTGGTTCCCCGTGGGTGGCTGAGACTTTGGTTCATTCTTCTTCCTGCCGGGAAATTAGAGTGACATGTGCCCATCCAAATGCCTAACAGCTACTCTCTCATTGGTTCTCCCTCTTCCCTTTCATCCTCTGCCAAATTGGCAACCTGTGCGAACCAGGAGTTTAAAGGGGCTGTCTCTCCAAGTTGGGAGATTGATAGGAAAGCAGTTGGAAAGTCAAACCGGAGCACCAGGAGAGGGGCTCTTCGTTGAGTTTTAGAAACCTGTCGTATTCACAGTGTGTCCATTCTCTAGGTTTCCCGTACACGTTATAGCTGTAGTAATATTCCCTTCCACCTGGAGAGCTGGGACTCATGGAATGGGTGCCATGCATTATTGCTTTAAAGGGTCTGCATTTGCTCACCCAGTCTCACCAGTCCTCTCAGTCCCAAGTGTCCAGCCTTATGCCACATCCAGCTGTCATTGTAGATAGGGTCATTCCAGGTTGCATCAGAGACCCTGAAGGAATTGTAAAGAATTTCCCTGTTTCTTTGTTCTGTTTTTGAAATTCCTTTTTAGAGTGGGTTTGAGCTGATTCTCACGGCCATGTTTATGCCAGTCTAGACACACTTGATTCCCTTACGGAGACATATCAATACATAGGTTTTAAGATTCTTACTAGTCAGATCTATTCCTCTGCGGGAAATATGGGGTTTTGAGTCCCTTTCACTGAGGAAGGTGTAGGTCTTGTCTATTCCATAGTTGGTTTTTGGAACGGTACCTGTGCTTATATCAAACTCGGGTTTGATGCATCACCCCACCTCTCCTTCCCCCTTAAGCAGGCATAAGAGTGTTTTCTAAATGTGAGACTCTGTTTTCCTGCCTAACTCAGTTCATGTGTAGCCATGTTTACAGGATCTTCCTATGTGATATCTTATGATAAGTTTCTTTTCCTGTGTGACTTCTTTCACTTAGAATCATCGTACCTGAATCCACTCATTTTGCTGCTACTGGTCTTATGACATTGATTTCGTGGCTGAGGGATATTCCATCGTACGTAAGTTCCACAATGTTTGGAACCATTTTTATATTTCCTGGGATATTTCAGGTGTACCCAGGATGAGGTTCCTGTAAGCAGTGCAGCCCTCAATTTGGGGGTGGCTCTGTCTTATGGATTTTCAGTTTTCCCAAGGTATATTCCCTAGACTGGAAGTGCCCTTGACTCTGTAGCTCTGTTGTTTACTCGTTTTAGGGAACACAATGCACTCCTCCAGTGAGGCAGTTGGCAACTTACATCCCGCCCATCAGCATAACAAGGCTCCCTGTTCTCCAGGGCCTGTCTTGCCTTTCTGGTTTTTACACATTTTGTGGATGTCCCTTTTGACCGGTGGGAAGTGATACTTCTTTGTAGTGCAGATTTGCATTGCCCGCTTGCTTGCTTGGCCAAAAAGGGCGTATGCGTTTTCTCCTGAATATATTCAGGAGAAAACGCATACGCCCTTTTTGGCCAAGTGCATCATTGTCGAAGTTGTGCCCCTCTTCCTGTGCTTTACAGGCGATTCCAACGTACCTCTTGAAATCTGTTTCCTGCTATTCTGCCTCGCTTTCAAGTCCGCCTCGTTGCCTTCCCTCAACAGATTTTTGGACGATAGTTGGCCTTGATTACTCTGCCAGTTTGTGAATTGCTGTGCCCCTGAGCTCCATTTTTCAACTCGTTTTTTGTGAGCTGAACGCAAGTCCAAACTTTTGGTTCAGGACCTCTACTGGTTCCCGGTGGGTGGCTGAGACTTTGGTTCATTCTTCTTCCTGCCGGGAAATTAGAGTGACATGTGCCCATCCAAATGCCTAACAGCTACTCTCTCATTGGTTCTCCCTCTTCCCTTTCATCCTCTGCCAAATTGGCAACCTGTGCGAACCAGGAGCTTAAAGGGGCTGTCTCTCCAAGTTGGGAGATTGATAGGAAAGCAGTTGGAAAGTCAAACCGGAGCACCAGGAGAGGGGCTCTTCGTTGAGTTTTAGAAACCTTTCGTATTCACAGTGTGTCCATTCTCTAGGTTTCCCGTACACGTTATAGCTGTAGTAATATTCCCTTCCACCTGGAGAGCTGGGACCCATGGAATGGGTGCCATGCATTATTGCTTTAAAGGGTCTGCATTTGCTCACCCAATCTCACCAATCCTCTCAGTCCCAAGTGTCCAGCCTTATGCCACATCCAGCTGTCATTGTAGATAGGGTCATTCCAGGTTGCATCAGAGACCCTGAAGGAATTGTAAAGAATTTCCCTGCTTCTTTGTTCTGTTTTTGAAATTCATTTTTAGAGTGGGTTTGAGCTGATTCTCGCTGCCATGTTTATGCCAGTCTAGACACACTTGATTCCCTTACGGAGACATATCAGTACATAGGTTTTAAGATTCTTACTAGTCAGATCTATTCCTCTGCGGGAAATATGGGGTTTTGAGTCCCTTTCACTGAGGAAGGTGTAGGTCTTGTCTATTCCATAGTAGGTTTTTGGAACGGTACCTGTGCTTATATCAAACTCGGGTTTGATACATCACCCCACCTCTCCTTCCCCCTTAAGCAGGCATAAGAGTGTTTTCTAAATGTGAGACTCTGTTCTCTTGCCTAACTCAGTTCATGTGTAGCCATGTTTACAGGATCTTCCTAAGTGATATCTTATGATAAGTTTCTTTTCCTGTGTGACTTCTTTCACTTAGAATCATCGTACCTGAATCCACTCATTTTGCTGCTACTGGTCTTATGACATTGATTTCGTGGCTGAGGGATATTCCATCGTACGTAAGTTCCACAATGTTTGGAACCATTTTTATATTGCCTGGGATATTTCAGGTGTACCCAGGTTGAGGTTCTTGTAAGCAGTGCAGCCCTCAATTTGGGGGTGGCTCTGTCTTATGGATTTTCAGTTTTCCCAAGGTATATTCCCTAGACTGGAAGTGCCCTTGGCTCTGTAGCTCTGTTGTTTACTTGTTTTAGGGAACACAATGCACTCCTCCAGTGAGGCAGTTGGCAACTTACATCCCACCCATCAGCATAACAGGGCTCCCTGTTCTCCAGGGCCTGTCTTGCCTTTCTGGTTTTTTACACATTTTGTGGATGTCCCTTTTGACCGGTGGGAAGTGATACTTCTTTGTAGTGCAGATTTGCATTGCCCGCTTGCTTGCTTGGCCAAAAAGGGCGTATGCGTTTTCTCCTGAATATATTCAGGAGAAAACGCATACGCCCTTTTTGGCCAAGTGCATCATTGTCGAAGTTGTGCCCCTCTTCCTGTGCTTTACAGGCGATTCCAACGTACCTCTTGAAATCTGTTTCCTGCTATTCTGCCTCGCTTTCAAGTCCGCCTCGTTGCCTTCCCTCAACAGATTTTTGGACGATAGTTGGCCTTGATTACTCTGCCAGTTTGTGAATTGCTGTGCCCCTGAGCTCCATTTTTCAACTCGTTTTTTGTGAGCTGAACGCAAGTCCAAACTTTTGGTTCAGGACCTCTACTGGTTCCCGGTGGGTGGCTGAGACTTTGGTTCATTCTTCTTCCTGCCGGGAAATTAGAGTGACATGTGCCCATCCAAATGCCTAACAGCTACTCTCTCATTGGTTCACCCTTTTCCCTTTCATCCTCTGCCAAATTGGCAACCTGTGCGAACCAGGAGCTTAAAGGGGCTGTCTCTCCAAGTTGGGAGATTGATAGGAAAGCAGTTGGAAAGTCAAACCGGAGCACCAGGAGAGGGGCTCTTCGTTGAGTTTTAGAAACCTTTCGTATTCACAGTGTGTCCATTCTCTAGGTTTCCCGTACACGTTATAGCTGTAGTAATATTCCCTTCCACCTGGAGAGCTGGGACCCATGGAATGGGTGCCATGCATTATTGCTTTAAAGGGTCTGCATTTGCTCACCCAATCTCACCAATCCTCTCAGTCCCAAGTGTCCAGCCTTATGCCACATCCAGCTGTCATTGTAGATAGGGTCATTCCAGGTTGCATCAGAGACCCTGAAGGAATTGTAAAGAATTTCTCTGTTTCTTTGTTCTGTTTTTGAAATTCCTTTTTAGAGTGGGTTTGAGCTGATTCTCGCGGCCATGTTTATGCCAGTCTAGAAACACTTGATTCCCTTACGGAGACATATCAATACATAGGTTTTAAGATTCTTACTAGCCAGATCTATTCCTCTGCGGGAAATATGGGGTTTTGAGTCCCTTTCACTGAGGAAGGTGTAGGTCTTGTCTATTCCATAGTTGGTTTTTGGAACGGTACCTGTGCTTATATCAAAGTCTGGTTTGATGCATCACCCCACCTCTCCTTCCCCCTTAAGCAGGCATAAGAGTGTTTTCTAAATGTGAGACTCTGTTCTCTTGCCTAACTCAGTTCATCTGTAGCCATGTTTACAGGATCTTCCTAAGTGATATCTTATGATAAGTTTATTTTCCTGTGTGACTTCTTTCACTTAGAATCATCGTACCTGAATCCACTCATTTTGCTGCTACTGGTCTTATGACATTGATTTCGTGGCTGAGGGATATTCCATCGTACGTAAGTTCCACAATGTTTGGAACCATTTTTATATTTCCTGGGATATTTCAGGTGTACCCAGGTTGAGGTTCCTGTAAGCAGTGCAGCCCTCAATTTGGGGGTGGCTCTGTCTTATGGATTTTCAGTTTTCCCAAGGTATATTCCCTAGACTGGAAGTGCCCTTGGCTCTGGAGCTCTGTTGTTTACTTGTTTTAGGGAACACAATGCACTCCTCCAGTGAGGCAGTTGGCAACTTACATCCCGCCCATCAGCATAACAAGGCTCCCTGTTCTCCAGGGCCTGTCTTGCCTTTCTGGTTTTTACACATTTTGTGGATGTCCCTTTTGACCGGTGGGAAGTGATACTTCTTTGTAGTGCAGATTTGCATTGCCCGCTTGCTTGCTTGGCCAAAAAGGGCGTATGCGTTTTCTCCTGAATATATTCAGGAGAAAACGCATACGCCCTTTTTGGCCAAGTGCATCATTGTCGAAGTTGTGCCCCTCTTCCTGTGCTTTACAGGCGATTCCAACGTACCTCTTGAAATCTGTTTCCTGCTATTCTGCCTCGCTTTCAAGTCTGCCTCGTTGCCTTCCCTCAACAGATTTTTGGACGATAGTTGGCCTTGATTACTCTGCCAGTTTGTGAATTGCTGTGCCCCTGAGCTCCATTTTTCAACTCGTTTTTTGTGAGCTGAACGCAAGTCCAAACTTTTGGTTCAGGACCTCTACTGGTTCCCGGTGGGTGGCTGAGACTTTGGTTCATTCTTCTTCCTGCCGGGAAATTAGAGTGACATGTGCCCATCCAAATGCCTAACAGCTACTCTCTCATTGGTTCTCCCTCTTCCCTTTCATCCTCTGCCAAATTGGCAACCTGTGCGAACCAGGAGCTTAAAGGGGCTGTCTCTCCAAGTTGGGAGATTGATAGGAAAGCAGTTGGAAAGTCAAACCGGAGCACCAGGAGAGGGGCTCTTCGTTGAGTTTTAGAAACCTTTCGTATTCACAGTGTGTCCATTCTCTAGGTTTCCCGTACACGTTATAGCTGTAGTAATATTCCCTTCCACCTGGAGAGCTGGGACCCATGGAATGGGTGCCATGCATTATTGCTTTAAAGGGTCTGCATTTTCTCACCCAATCTCACCAATCCTCTCAGTCCCAAGTGTCCAGCCTTATGCCACATCCAGCTGTCATTGTAGATAGGGTCATTCCAGGTTGCATCAGAGACCCTGAAGGAATTGTAAAGAATTTCCCTGTTTCTTTGTTCTGTTTTTGAAATTCCTTTTTAGAGTGGGTTTGAGCTGATTCTCGCTGCCCTGTTTATGCCAGTCTAGACACACTTGATTCCCTTACGGAGACATATCAATACATAGGTTTTAAGATTCTTACTAGCCAGATCTATTCCTCTGCGGGAAATATGGGGTTTTGAGTCCCTTTCACTGAGGAAGGTGTAGGTCTTGTCTATTCCATAGTTGGTTTTTGGAACGGTACCTGTGCTTATATCAAAGTCTGGTTTGATGCATCACCCCACCTCTCCTTCCCCCTTAAGCAGGCATAAGAGTGTTTTCTAAATGTGAGACTCTGTTCTCTTGCCTAACTCAGTTCATGTGTAGCCATGTTTACAGGATCTTCCTAAGTGATATCTTATGATAAGTTTCTTTTCCTGTGTGACTTCTTTCACTTAGAATCATCGTACCTGAATCCACTCATTTTGCTGCTACTGGTCTTATGACATTGATTTCGTGGCTGAGGGATATTCCATCGTACGTAAGTTCCACAATGTTTGGAACCATTTTTATATTTCCTGGGATATTTCAGGTGTACCCAGGTTGAGGTTCCTGTAAGCAGTGCAGCCCTCAATTTGGGGGTGGCTCTGTCTTATGGATTTTCAGTTTTCCCAAGGTATATTCCCTAGACTGGACGTGCCCTTGGCTCTGTAGCTCTGTTGTTTACTTGTTTTAGGGAACACAATGCACTCCTCCAGTGAGGCAGTTGGCAACTTACATCCCGCCCATCAGCATAACAAGGCTCCCTGTTCTCCAGGGCCTGTCTTGCCTTTCTGGTTTTTACACATTTTGTGGATGTCCCTTTTGAACGGTGGGAAGTGATACTTCTTTGTAGTGCAGATTTGCATTGCCCGCTTGCTTGCTTGGCCAAAAAGGGCGTATGCGTTTTCTCCTGAATATATTCAGGAGAAAACGCATACGCCCTTTTTGGCCAAGTGCATCATTGTCGAAGTTGTGCCCCTCTTCCTGTGCTTTACAGGCGATTCCAACGTACCTCTTGAAATCTGTTTCCTGCTATTCTGCCTCGCTTTCAAGTCCGCCTCGTTGCCTTCCCTCAACAGATTTTTGGACGATAGTTGGCCTTGATTACTCTGCCAGTTTGTGAATTGCTGTGCCCCTGAGCTCCATTTTTCAACTCGTTTTTTGTGAGCTGAACGCAAGTCCAAACTTTTGGTTCAGGACCTCTACTGGTTCCCGGTGGGTGGCTGAGACTTTGGTTCATTCTTCTTCCTGCCGGGAAATTAGAGTGACATGTGCCCATCCAAATGCCTAACAGCTACTCTCTCATTGGTTCTCCCTCTTCCCTTTCATCCTCTGCCAAATTGGCAACCTGTGCGAACCAGGAGCTTAAAGGGGCTGTCTCTCCAAGTTGGGAGATTGATAGGAAAGCAGTTGGAAAGTCAAACCAGAGCACCAGGAGAGGGGCTCTTCGTTGAGTTTTAGAAACCTTTCGTATTCACAGTGTGTCCATTCTCTAGGTTTCCCGTACACGTTATAGCTGTAGTAATATTCCCTTCCACCTGGAGAGCTGGGACCCATGGAATGGGTGCCATGCATTATTGCTTTAAAGGGTCTGCATTTGCTCACCCAATCTCACCAATCCTCTCAGTCCCAAGTGTCCAGCCTTATGCCACATCCAGCTGTCATTGTAGATAGGGTCATTCCAGGTTGCATCAGAGACCCTGAAGGAATTGTAAAGAATTTCCCTGTTTCTTTGTTCTGTTTTTGAAATTCCTTTTTAGAGTGGGTTTGAGCTTATTCTCGCTGCCATGTTTATGCCAGTGTAGACACACTTGATTCCCATACGCAGACATATCAATACATAGGTTTTAAGATTCTTACTAGTCAGATCGATTCCTCTGCGGGAAATATGGGGTTTTGAGTCCCTTTCACTGAGGAAGGTGTAGGTCTTGTCTATTCCATAGTTGGTTTTTGGAACGGTACCTGTGCTTATATCAAAGTCTGGTTTCATGCATCACCCCACCTCTCCTTCCCCCTTAAGCAGGCATAAGAGTGTTTTCTAAATGTGAGACTCTGTTCTCTTGCCTAACTCAGTTCATGTGTAGCCATGTTTACAGGATCTTCCTAAGTGATATCTTATGATAAGTTTCTTTTCCTGTGTGACCTCTTTCACTTAGAATCATCGTACCTGAATCCACTCATTTTGCTGCCACTGGTCTTATGACATTGATTTCGTGGCTGAGGGATATTCCATCGTACGTAAGTTCCACAATGTTTGGAACCATTTTTATATTTCCTGGGATATTTCAGGTGGACTCAGGTTGAGGTTCCTGTAAGCAGTGCAGCCCTCAATTTGGGGGTGGCTCTGTCTTATGGATTTTCAGTTTTCCCAAGGTATATTCCCTAGACTGGAAGTGCCCTTGGCTCTGTAGCTCTGTTGTTTACTTGTTTTAGGGGACACAATGCACTCCTCCAGTGAGGCAGTTGGCAACTTACATCCCGCCCATCAGCATAACAAGGCTCCCTGTTCTCCAGGGCCTGTCTTGCCTTTCTGGTTTTTACACATTTTGTGGATGTCCCTTTTGACCGGTGGGAAGTGATACTTCTTTGTAGTGCAGATTTGCATTGCCCGCTTGCTTGCTTGGCCAAAAAGGGCGTATGCGTTTTCTCCTGAATATATTCAGGAGAAAACGCATACGCCCTTTTTGGCCAAGTGCATCATTGTCGAAGTTGTGCCCCTCTTCCTGTGCTTTACAGGCGATTCCAACGTACCTCTTGAAATCTGTTTCCTGCTATTCTGCCTCGCTTTCAAGTCCGCCTCGTTGCCTTCCCTCAACAGATTTTTGGACGATAGTTGGCCTTGATTACTCTGCCAGTTTGTGAATTGCTGTGCCCCTGAGCTCCATTTTTCAACTCGTTTTTTGTGAGCTGAACGCAAGTCCAAACTTTTGGTTCAGGACCTCTACTGGTTCCCGGTGGGTGGCTGAGACTTTGGTTCATTCTTCTTCCTGCCGGGAAATTAGAGTGACATGTGCCCATCCAAATGCCTAACAGCTACTCTCTCATTGGTTCTCCCTCTTCCCTTTCATCCTCTGCCAAATTGGCAACCTGTGCGAACCAGGAGCTTAAAGGGGCTGTCTCTCCAAGTTGGGAGATTGATAGGAAAGCAGTTGGAAAGTCAAACCGGAGCACCAGGAGAGGGGCTCTTCGTTGAGTTTTAGAAACCTTTCGTATTCACAGTGTGTCCATTCTCTAGGTTTCCCGTACACGTTATAGCTGTAGTAATATTCCCTTCCACCTGGAGAGCTGGGACCCATGGAATGGGTGCCATGCATTATTGCTTTAAAGGGTCTGCATTTGCTCACCCAATCTCACCAATCCTCTCAGTCCCAAGTGTCCAGCCTTATGCCACATCCAGCTGTCATTGTAGATAGGGTCATTCCATGTTGCATCAGTGACCCTGAAGGAATTGTAAAGAATTTCCCTGTTTCTTTGTTCTGTTTTTGAAATTCCTTTTTAGAGTGGGTTTGAGCTGATTTTCGCTGCCCTGTTTATGCCAGTCTAGACACACTTGATTCCCTTACGGAGACATATCAATACATAGGTTTTAAGATTCTTACTAGCCAGATCTATTCCTCTGCGGGAAATATGGGGTTTTGAGTCCCTTTCACTGAGGAAGGTGTAGGTCTTGTCTATTCCATAGTTGGTTTTTGGAACGGTACCTGTGCTTATATCAAAGTCTGGTTTGATGCATCACCCCACCTCTCCTTCCCCCTTAAGCAGGCATAAGAGTGTTTTCTAAATGTGAGACTCTGTTCTCTTGCCTAACTCAGTTCATGTGTAGCCATGTTTACAGGATCTTCCTAAGTGATATCTTATGATAAGTTTCTTTTCCTGTGTGACCTCTTTCACTTAGAATCATCGTACCTGAATCCACTCATTTTGCTGCCACTGGTCTTATGACATTGATTTCGTGGCTGAGGGATATTCCATCGTACGTAAGTTCCACAATGTTTGGAACCATTTTTATATTTCCTGGGATATTTCAGGTGGACTCAGGTTGAGGTTCCTGTAAGCAGTGCAGCCCTCAATTTGGGGGTGGCTCTGTCTTATGGATTTTCAGTTTTCCCAAGGTATATTCCCTAGACTGGAAGTGCCCTTGGCTCTGTAGCTCTGTTGTTTACTTGTTTTAGGGGACACAATGCACTCCTCCAGTGAGGCAGTTGGCAACTTACATCCCGCCCATCAGCATAACAAGGCTCCCTGTTCTCCAGGGCCTGTCTTGCCTTTCTGGTTTTTACACATTTTGTGGATGTCCCTTTTGACCGGTGGGAAGTGATACTTCTTTGTAGTGCAGATTTGCATTGCCCGCTTGCTTGCTTGGCCAAAAAGGGCGTATGCGTTTTCTCCTGAATATATTCAGGAGAAAACGCATACGCCCTTTTTGGCCAAGTGCATCATTGTCGAAGTTGTGCCCCTCTTCCTGTGCTTTACAGGCGATTCCAACGTACCTCTTGAAATCTGTTTCCTGCTATTCTGCCTCGCTTTCAAGTCCGCCTCGTTGCCTTCCCTCAACAGATTTTTGGACGATAGTTGGCCTTGATTACTCTGCCAGTTTGTGAATTGCTGTGCCCCTGAGCTCCATTTTTCAACTCGTTTTTTGTGAGCTGAACGCAAGTCCAAACTTTTGGTTCAGGACCTCTACTGGTTCCCGGTGGGTGGCTGAGACTTTGGTTCATTCTTCTTCCTGCCGGGAAATTAGAGTGACATGTGCCCATCCAAATGCCTAACAGCTACTCTCTCATTGGTTCTCCCTCTTCCCTTTCATCCTCTGCCAAATTGGCAACCTGTGCGAACCAGGAGCTTAAAGGGGCTGTCTCTCCAAGTTGGGAGATTGATAGGAAAGCAGTTGGAAAGTCAAACCGGAGCACCAGGAGAGGGGCTCTTCGTTGAGTTTTAGAAACCTTTCGTATTCACAGTGTGTCCATTCTCTAGGTTTCCCGTACACGTTATAGCTGTAGTAATATTCCCTTCCACCTGGAGAGCTGGGACCCATGGAATGGGTGCCATGCATTATTGCTTTAAAGGGTCTGCATTTGCTCACCCAATCTCACCAATCCTCTCAGTCCCAAGTGTCCAGCCTTATGCCACATCCAGCTGTCATTGTAGATAGGGTCATTCCAGGTTGCATCAGTGACCCTGAAGGAATTGTAAAGAATTTCCCTGTTTCTTTTTTCTGTTTTTGAAATTCCTTTTTAGAGTGGGTTTGAGCTGATTCTCGCTGCCCTGTTTATGCCAGTCTAGACACACTTGATTCCCTTACGGAGACATATCAATACATAGGTTTTAAGATTCTTACTAGCCAGATCTATTCCTCTGCGGGAAATATGGGGTTTTGAGTCCCTTTCACTGAGGAAGGTGTAGGTCTTGTCTATTCCATAGTTGGTTTTTGGAACGGTACCTGTGCTTATATCAAAGTCTGGTTTGATGCATCACCCCACCTCTCCTTCCCCCTTAAGCAGGCATAAGAGTGTTTTCTAAATGTGAGACTCTGTTCTCTTGCCTAACTCAGTTCATGTGTAGCCATGTTTACAGGATCTTCCTAAGTGATATCTTATGATAAGTTTCTTTTCCTGTGTGACTTCTTTCACTTAGAATCATCGTACCTGAATCCACTCATTTTGCTGCTACTGGTCTTATGACATTGATTTCGTGGCTGAGGGATATTCCATCGTACGTAAGTTCCACAATGTTTGGAACCATTTTTATATTTCCTGGGATATTTCAGGTGTACCCAGGTTGAGGTTCCTGTAAGCAGTGCAGCCCTCAATTTGGGGGTGGCTCTGTCTTATGGATTTTCAGTTTTCCCAAGGTATATTCCCTAGACTGGACGTGCCCTTGGCTCTGGAGCTCTGTTGTTTACTTGTTTTAGGGAACACAATGCACTCCTCCAGTGAGGCAGTTGGCAACTTACATCCCGCCCATCAGCATAACAAGGCTCCCTGTTCTCCAGGGCCTGTCTTGCCTTTCTGGTTTTTACACATTTTGTGGATGTCCCTTTTGAACGGTGGGAAGTGATACTTCTTTGTAGTGCAGATTTGCATTGCCCGCTTGCTTGCTTGGCCAAAAAGGGCGTATGCGTTTTCTCCTGAATATATTCAGGAGAAAACGCATACGCCCTTTTTGGCCAAGTGCATCATTGTCGAAGTTGTGCCCCTCTTCCTGTGCTTTACAGGCGATTCCAACGTACCTCTTGAAATCTGTTTCCTGCTATTCTGCCTCGCTTTCAAGTCCGCCTCGTTGCCTTCCCTCAACAGATTTTTGGACGATAGTTGGCCTTGATTACTCTGCCAGTTTGTGAATTGCTGTGCCCCTGAGCTCCATTTTTCAACTCGTTTTTTGTGAGCTGAACGCAAGTCCAAACTTTTGGTTCAGGACCTCTACTGGTTCCCGGTGGGTGGCTGAGACTTTGGTTCATTCTTCTTCCTGCCGGGAAATTAGAGTGACATGTGCCCATCCAAATGCCTAACAGCTACTCTCTCATTGGTTCTCCCTCTTCCCTTTCATCCTCTGCCAAATTGGCAACCTGTGCGAACCAGGAGCTTAAAGGGGCTGTCTCTCCAAGTTGGGAGATTGATAGGAAAGCAGTTGGAAAGTCAAACCGGAGCACCAGGAGAGGGGCTCTTCGTTGAGTTTTAGAAACCTTTCGTATTCACAGTGTGTCCATTCTCTAGGTTTCCCGTACACGTTATAGCTGTAGTAATATTCCCTTCCACCTGGAGAGCTGGGACCCATGGAATGGGTGCCATGCATTATTGCTTTAAAGGGTCTGCATTTGCTCACCCAATCTCACCAATCCTCTCAGTCCCAAGTGTCCAGCCTTATGCCACATCCAGCTGTCATTGTAGATAGGGTCATTCCAGGTTGCATCAGAGACCCTGAAGGAATTGTAAAGAATTTCCCTGTTTCTTTGTTCTGTTTTTGAAATTCCTTTTTAGAGTGGGTTTGAGCTTATTCTCGCTGCCATGTTTATGCCAGTGTAGACACACTTGATTCCCATACGCAGACATATCAATACATAGGTTTTAAGATTCTTACTAGTCAGATCGATTCCTCTGCGGGAAATATGGGGTTTTGAGTCCCTTTCACTGAGGAAGGTGTAGGTCTTGTCTATTCCATAGTTGGTTTTTGGAACGGTACCTGTGCTTATATCAAACTCGGGTTTGATGCATCACCCAACCTCTCCTTCCCCCTTAAGCAGGCATAAGAGTGTTTTCTAAATGTGAGACTCTGTTCTCTTGCCTAACTCAGTTCATGTGTAGCCATGTTTACAGGATCTTCCTAAGTGATATCTTATGATAAGTTTCTTTTCCTGTGTGACCTCTTTCACTTAGAATCATCGTACCTGAATCCACTCATTTTGCTGCCACTGGTCTTATGACATTGATTTCGTGGCTGAGGGATATTCCATCGTACGTAAGTTCCACAATGTTTGGAACCATTTTTATATTTCCTGGGATATTTCAGGTGGACTCAGGTTGAGGTTCCTGTAAGCAGTGCAGCCCTCAATTTGGGGGTGGCTCTGTCTTATGGATTTTCAGTTTTCCCAAGGTATATTCCCTAGACTGGAAGTGCCCTTGGCTCTGTAGCTCTGTTGTTTACTTGTTTTAGGGGACACAATGCACTCCTCCAGTGAGGCAGTTGGCAACTTACATCCCGCCCATCAGCATAACAAGGCTCCCTGTTCTCCAGGGCCTGTCTTGCCTTTCTGGTTTTTACACATTTTGTGGATGTCCCTTTTGACCGGTGGGAAGTGATACTTCTTTGTAGTGCAGATTTGCATTGCCCGCTTGCTTGCTTGGCCAAAAAGGGCGTATGCGTTTTCTCCTGAATATATTCAGGAGAAAACGCATACGCCCTTTTTGGCCAAGTGCATCATTGTCGAAGTTGTGCCCCTCTTCCTGTGCTTTACAGGCGATTCCAACGTACCTCTTGAAATCTGTTTCCTGCTATTCTGCCTCGCTTTCAAGTCCGCCTCGTTGCCTTCCCTCAACAGATTTTTGGACGATAGTTGGCCTTGATTACTCTGCCAGTTTGTGAATTGCTGTGCCCCTGAGCTCCATTTTTCAACTCGTTTTTTGTGAGCTGAACGCAAGTCCAAACTTTTGGTTCAGGACCTCTACTGGTTCCCGGTGGGTGGCTGAGACTTTGGTTCATTCTTCTTCCTGCCGGGAAATTAGAGTGACATGTGCCCATCCAAATGCCTAACAGCTACTCTCTCATTGGTTCTCCCTCTTCCCTTTCATCCTCTGCCAAATTGGCAACCTGTGCGAACCAGGAGCTTAAAGGGGCTGTCTCTCCAAGTTGGGAGATTGATAGGAAAGCAGTTGGAAAGTCAAACCGGAGCACCAGGAGAGGGGCTCTTCGTTGAGTTTTAGAAACCTTTCGTTATCACAGTGTGTCCATTCTCTAGGTTTCCCGTACACGTTATAGCTGTAGTAATATTCCCTTCCACCTGGAGAGCTGGGACCCATGGAATGGGTGCCATGCATTATTGCTTTAAAGGGTCTGCATTTGCTCACCCAATCTCACCAATCCTCTCAGTGCAAAGTGTCCAGCCTTATGCCACATCCAGCTGTCATTGTAGATAGGGTCATTCCAGGTTGCATCAGAGACACTGAAGGAATTGTAAAGAATTTCCCTGTTTCTTTGTTCTGTTTTTGAAATTCCTTTTTAGAGTGAGTTTGAGCTGATTCTCGCTGCCATGTTTATGCCAGTCTAGACACACTTGATTCCCTTACGCATACATATCAATACATAGGTTTTAAGATTCTTACTAGTCAGATCTATTCCTCTGCGGGAAATATGGGGTTTTGAGTCCCTTTCACTGAGGAAGGTGTAGGTCTTGTCTATTCCATAGTTGGTTTTTGGAACGGTACCTGTGCTTATATCAAACTCGGGTTTGATGCATCACCCCACCTCTCCTTCCCCCTTAAGCAGGCATAAGAGTGTTTTCTAAATGTGAGACTCTGTTCTCTTGCCTAACTCAGTTCATGTGTAGCCATGTTTACAGGATCTTCCTAAGTGATATCTTATGATAAGTTTCTTTTCCTGTGTGACTTCTTTCACTTAGAATCATCGTACCTGAATCCACTCATTTTGCTGCTACTGGTCTTATGACATTGATTTCGTGGCTGAGGGATATTCCATCGTACGTAAGTTCCACAATGTTTGGAACCATTTTTATATTTCCTGGGATATTTCAGGTGTACCCAGGTTGAGGTTCCTGTAAGCAGTGCAGCCCTGAATTTGGGGGTGGCTCTGTCTTATGGATTTTCAGTTTTCCCAAGGTATATTCCCTAGACTGGAAGTGCCCTTGGCTCTGTAGCTCTGTTGTTTACTTGTTTTAGGGGACACAATGCACTCCTCCAGTGAGGCAGATGGCAACTTACATCCCGCCCTTCAGCATAACAAGGCTCCCTGTTCTCCAGGGCCTGTCTTGCCTTTCTGGTTTTTACACATTTTGTGGATGTCCCCTTTGACCGGTGGGAAGTGATACTTCTTTGTAGTGCAGATTTGCATTGCCCGCTTGCTTGCTTGGCCAAAAAGGGCGTATGCGTTTTCTCCTTAATATATTCATACGCCCTTTTTGGCCAAGTGCATCATTGTCGAAGTTGTGCCCCTCTTCCTGTGCTTTACAGGCGATTCCAACGTACCTCTTGAAATCTGTTTCCTGCTATTCTGCCTCGCTTTCAAGTCCGCCTCGTTGCCTTCCCTCAACAGATTTTTGGACGATAGTTGGCCTTGATTACTCTGCCAGTTTGTGAATTGCTGTGCCCCTGAGCTCCATTTTTCAACTCGTTTTTTGTGAGCTGAACGCAAGTCCAAACATTTGGTTCAGGACCTATACTGGTTCCCGGTGGGTGGCTGAGACTTTGGTGAATTCTTCTTCCTGCCGGGAAATTAGAGTGACATGTGCCCATCCAAATGCCTAACAGCTACTCTCTCATTGGTTCTCCCTCTTCCCTTTCCTCCTCTGCCAAATGGGCAACCTGTGTGAACCAGGAGCTTAAAGGGGCTGTCTCTCCAAGTTGGGAGATTGATAGGAAAGCAGTTGGAAAGTCAAACCGGAGCACCAGGAGAGGGGCTCTTTGTTGAGTTTTAGAAACCTTTCGTATTCACAGTGTGTCCATTCTCTAGGTTTCCCGTACACGTTATAGCTGTAGTAATATTCCCTTCAACCTGGAGAGCTGGGACCCATGGAATGGGTGCCATGCATTATTGCTTTAAAGGGTCTGCATTTACTCACCCAATCTCACCAATCCTCTCCGTCCCACGTGTCCAGCCTTATGCCACATCCAGCTGTCATTGTAGATAGGGTCATTCCAGGTTGCATCAGAGACCCTGAAGGAATTGTAAAGAATTTCCCTGTTTCTTTGTTCTGTTTTTGAAATTCCTTTTTAGAGTGGGTTTGAGCTGATTCTCGCTGCCATGTTTATGCCAGTCTAGACACACTTGATTCCCTTACGCAGACATATCAATACATAGGTTTTAAGATTCTTATTAGTCAGATCGATTCCTCTGTGGGAAATATGGGGTTTTGAGTCCCTTTCACTGAGGAAGGTGTAGGTCTTGTCTATTCCATAGTTGGTTTTTGGAACGGTACCTGTGCTTATATCAAACTCGGGTTTGATGCATCACCCCACCTCTCCTTCCCCCTTAAGCAGGCATAAGAGTGTTTTCTAAATGTGAGACTCTGTTCTCTTGCCTAACTCAGTTCATGTGTAGCCATGTTTACAGGATCTTCCTAAGTGATATCTTATGATAAGTTTCTTTTCCTGTGTGACTTCTTTCACTTAGAATCATCGTACCTGAATCCACTCATTTTGCTGCTACTGGTCTTATGACATTGATTTCGTGGCTGTGGGATATTCCATCGTACGTAAGTTCCACAATGTTTGGAACCATTTTTATATTTCCTGGGATATTTCAGGTGTAACCAGGTTGAGGTTCTTCTAAGCATTGCAGCCCTCAATTTGGGGGTGGCTCTGTCGTATGGATTTTCAGTTTTCCCAAGGTATATTCCCTAGCCTGGAAGGGCCCTTGGCTCTGTAGCTCTGTTGTTTACTTGTTTTAGGGAACACAATGCACTCCTCCAGTGAGGCAGTTGGCAACTTACATCCCGCCCATCAGCATAACAGGGCTCCCTGTTCTCCAGTGCCTGTCTTCCCTTTCTGGTTTTTACACATTTTGTGGATGATTACAATGTTTGTCTTGTTGTAGGTGTGGAAGATGTGGTTCTTTTACTCATATGCAGATGACTGTTCTTCCTGGGATCCTTTTCCCATGTACGTTATGACAGAATGTTGAGTAGTCCTCTCTTGGTATTCTGTAGGTCTTTAGTGATTATATATGTCACCTGTGTTTTTATATGTCTGTTAACACCAATATCGTAATGAAACCAATCCTCACACCTTTCCTTTGGTGAACCATAAGTTTGTTTAATGAATCTGTGATTGCCCTTCTCCGTGGAAATATCTGCCCTGGTATCCATTTTTAGGTAACACCTATAAGTGATATGATAGGATATGTGTCTTTCACTTTCTGACTTACTACAAGTCACGTGATTACTTCTAGACTCATCTACGGTGCTGCAAATGGCATTGTGTCCTTTTTTCCCTTGGCTTCTCTTCTGCCTTAGCGGGGTCCATTTTCAACAATGTGATTCCCTGAGGGTTGTGGATTAGCTGACCTGGGCAGCCTTACCCTGCCAGCCCGCCCTCCCCTGGTGTGCCTCGTTGAGGTCAATATAAACAGAGCTCCAGGCAGCAATAGCCCCTGAAGCTGTGCCTGCCTCCATATTTTCGGCCCCGTCAGCAGTCTCGGGGCTGTGCTGGTGGGAGGGAGTGAGTGGCCACAGCTTTGTGGGTGGCCCGGTGTGAGTGGGGTTCTGCTGGCCTTCCTGCAGGAGTTGCCAGGCTGCCGCCTGTAAAGAAGAGGATGTGTCACCCATACCTTCCGCTGGAATTTCTCTCCGGACAGAGGTGAGGAAGGAAAAAAGCAGTGGGGGCTGGGACAGGAGGGGTATCTCAGGCAGGGCAATCGAAAGCTTCTGGAAGAGCGCCAGGGTCCTGTACCACCCTGGCTGGCCTGCAGGCACCAAGTTGGCCTGCGTGCTGTCGCTGGTGTGGCTCCACGGTGCTTCCTCTAGGCTTTCAAGCCCTTGTACATATTCAGGTGTTTTACCTGGAAAGGGTGGGAACAGTTCAGCAGCAGCTGGCCTGGGGCTCAGCTCACGTTTACTCACAGATGCCTCGGCACGGTCCCCCAGCTTTGCAATGAGGACGCTCCTTGCGTGGGGGGTGGGTGGCTGGCTGTATGGGCGATGATTCCCCACCTCTGACCAATTTCAGAATTGTTTACCACTGGAGCAAGTGCCCTGATAGGGTTTTCCTCTGTATAACTCGTGGGTTCAGGATTTTTTTTTCTTTTATGGTTCAAGTTAGATTTTATTCCTCTTTTATGTATTTATAGATATAAGCATGGAAATCATTCATTCTTATAAATACATCTATGTGACGGGAAGAACTTTTTTCTGTTTTATTTTTAAATTTTATTTTTTAAAATTTTGAAATTTAATTTTATTTATGTTTTTATACAGCATGTTATTATTAGTTATGTATTTTATGCATATACATGTATACAGGTCAATCCCAAACTCCCAACTCATCCCACCACCACCACTCCATGGCTTCCCACACTTGGTGTCCATACGTTTGTTCTCTACGTCTGTGTCTCTATTTCTTCCCTGCAAACCAGTTCATCTGTACCATTTTTAGGCTCCACATATATGCATTAATATACAATATTTGTTTTCCTCTTTCTGACTTACTTCATTCTGTATGACAGTCTCTCAATCCATCGATGTCTCTACAAATGACCCAGTTTCATTCCTTTTTATGGCCGAGTAATATTCCATTTTATATATGTACCACATCTTTATCCATTCATCTGTCTGTGGGCATATAGGTTGCTTCCATTACCTGGCTATTGTAAATAGTGCTGCAACCAACATTGTGGTGAATGTGCCTTTTTGAAATACGGTTTTCTCTGGGTATATGCCCAGAAGTGGGATTGCTGGATCAGATGGTAATTCTATTTCTAATTTTTTTAAGGAAACTCCATACTGTTCTCCATAGTGACTGTATCAATTTACATTCCCACCAATAGTGGAAGAGGACTCGTTTTGTCCACACCCTCCCCAGAATTGGTTGTTTGTATATTTTCTGATGATGCCGATTCTAACAGGTGTGAGGTGATACCTCATTGTAGTTTTGATTTGCATTTCTCTAATAATTAGTGCTGTTGAGCAACTTTTCATGTGCGTCTTGGCCATCTCTGTGTCTCCTTTGAAGAAACGTCTCTTTAGATCTTCTGCCCATTTTTGGGGGGTTGTTTGTTTTTTAAATATTAAGCTGCATGAGCTGTTTATATATATTGGAGATTAAACCTGTGTCCATTGATTCATTTGCAACGATTTTCACCCATCCTGAGGGATGCCTTTTTCCATTCCCGTGTTTTTTAACAAAAAAGGAAAGAAAGGAAAAGAAGCAGAACACTAATGTGCATAAAATATGCCTTTTGAAACGGTCGTTTTGAAATATGGACGTCCTTTGAATTTTTTGGTCGATATGTGACCCCAGGATTTATTTTCAGGGCAGGTGTCCTTTACAGGCATGCAATGATTTTGAATATCAACTGACCATTAGCGTTGGGATTAAAGCTGCTGTTGTGTGAAACGGCCACAAGGTGGCAGCAGTTCACCCTTACCAAATCTGGTTACTAGGGCAAGAGAGCCTCAGTGGAAGTGGTGTTCTAGATTGGAGTTTAGAATGGAATGTACCAGGAGAAAGCCGCTCACGTTTGTCTCACTACATCTTGTTCGTGTTTTTAATTTAATTTTTTATTTTTTATTACAGCAAGTTTGATTACAATGTTTGGCTTGTTGTAGGTGTGGAAGATGTGGTTCTTTTACACATATACAGATGACAGTTCTTCCTGGGATTCTTTTCCCATGTACGTTATGACAGAATGTTGAGTAGTCCTCTCTTGGTATTCTGTAGGTCTTTGGTGATTATATATGTCACCTGTGTTTGTATATGTCTGATATCGTAATGAAACCAATCCTCACACCTTTCCATTGGTGAACCATAAGTTTGTTTCATGAATCTGTGATTGTCCTTCTCCGTGGAAATATCTGCCCTGGTATCCATTTTTAGGTGACACCTATAAGTGATATGATATGATATGTGTCTTTCACTTTCTGACTTACTACAAGTCACGTGATTACTTCTAGACTCATCTACGGTGCTGGAAATGGCATTGTGTCCTTTTTTCCCATGGCTTCTCTTCTGACTTAGCGGGGTCCATTTTCAACAATGTGATTCCCTGAGGGTTGTGGATTAGCTGACCTGGGCAGCCTTACCCTGCCGGCCCGCCCTCCACAGGTGTGCCTCGTTGAGGTCAATATAAACAGAGCTCCAGGCAGCAATAGCCCCTGAAGCTGTGCCTGACTCCATATTCTCTGCCCCGTCAGCAGTCTCGGGGCTGTGCTGGTGGGAGGGAGTGAGGGGCCACAGCTTTGTGGGTGGCCCGGTGTGAGTGGGGTTCTGCTGGCCTTTCTGCAGGAGTTGCCAGGCTGCCGCCTGTAAAGAAGAGGATGTGTCACCCATACATTCCGCTGGAATTTCTCTCCGGACAGAGGTGAGGAAGGAAAAAAGCAGTGGGGGCCGGGACAGGAGGGGTATCTCAGGCAGGGCAATGGAAATCTTCTGGAAGAGTGCCCGGGGCCAGGACCAGTGTGCTCGCTGGCCTGCAGGCACCAAGTTGGCCTGCGTGCTGTCGCTGGTGTGGCTCCATGGTGCTTCCTCTAGGCTTTCAAGCCCTTGTACATATTCAGGTGTTTTACCTGGAAAGGGTGGGAACAGTTCAGCAGCAGCTGGCCTGGGGCTCAGCTCACGTTTACTCACAGATGCCTCGGCACGGTCCCCCAGCTTTGCAATGAGGACGCTCCTTGCGTGGGGGGTGGTTGGCCTGCTGTATGGGAGATGGTTCTCCACCTCTGACCAATTTCAGAATTGTTTACCGCTGGAGCAAGTGTCGTGATAGGGTTTTCCTCTGTATAACTCGTGGGTTCAATTTTTTTTTCTTTTATGGTTCAAGTTAGATTTTATTCCTCTTTTATGTATTTATAAATATAAGCATGGAAATAATTCATTCCTATAAATACATCTGTGTGACGGGAAGAATTTTTATTGTTTATTTTTAAATTGTATTTTTTAAAATTTTGAAATTTAATTTCATTTATGTTTTTATACAGCAGGTTATTATTAGTTATGTATTTTATGCATATACATGTATACAGGTCAATCCCAATCTCCCAACTCATCCCACCACCACCACCCCATGGCTTCCCACACTTGGTGTCCATACGTTTGTTCTCTACGTCTGTGTCTCTATTTCTTCCCTGCAAACCAGTTCATCTGTACCATTTTTAGGCTCCACATATATGCATTAATATACAATATTTGTTTTCCTCTTTCTGACTTACTTCATTCTGTATGACAGTCTCTCGATCCATCGATGTCTCTACAAATGACCCAGTTTCATTCCTTTTTATGGCCGAGTAATATTCCATTTTATATATGTACCACATCTTTATCCATTCATCTGTCTGTGGGCATTTAGGTTGCTTCCATTACCTGGCTATTTTAAATAGTGCTGCAACCAACATTGTGGTGAATGTGCCTTTTTGAAATACGGTTTTCTCTGGGTATATGCCCAGAAGTGGGATTGCTGGATCAGATGGTAATTCTATTTCTAATTTTTTTAAGGAAACTCCATACTGTTCTCCATAGTGACTGTATCAATTTACATTCCCACCAATAGTGGAAGAGGACTCCTTTTGTCCACACCCTCCCCAGAATTGGTTGTTTGTATATTTTCTGATGATGCCGATTCTATCAGGTGTGAGGTGAAACCTCATTGTAGTTTTGATTTGCATTTCTCTAATAATTAGTGCTGTTGAGCAGCTTTTCATGTGCGTCTTGGCCATCTCTGTGTCTCCTTTGAAGAAACGTCTCTTTAGATCTTCTGCCCATTTTTTTTTTGGGTTGTTTGTTTTTTTAATATTAAGCTGCATGAGCTGTTTATATATATTGGAGATTAAACCTGTGTCCATTGATTCGTTTGCAACGATTTTCACCCATCCTGAGGGATGCCTTTTTCCATTCCCGTTTTTTTTAACAAAAAAGGAAAGAAAGGAAAAGAAGCAGAACACTAATGTGCGTAAAATATGCCTTTAGAAACGGTCGTTTTGAAATATGGACGTCCTTTGAATTTTTTGGTCGATATGTGACCCCAGGATTTGTTTTCAGGGCAGGTGTCATTTACAGGCATGCAATGATTTTGAATATCAACTGACCATTAGCGTTGGGATTAAAGCTGCTGTTGTGTGAAACGGCCACAAGTGGCAGCAGTTCACCCTTACCAAATCTGGTTACTAGGGCAAGAGAGCCTCAGTGGAAGTGGTGTTCTAGATTGGAATTTAGAATGGAATGTGCCAGGAGAAAGCCCCTCACGTTTGTCTCACTACTTCTTGTTCGTGTTTTTAATTTAATTTTTTATTTTTTATTACAGCAAGTTTGATTACAATGTTTGGCTTGTTGTAGGTGTGGAAGATGTGGTTCATTTACACATATACAGATGACTGTTCTTCCTGGGATTCTTTTCCCATGTACGTTATGACAGAATGTTGAGTAGTCCTCTCTTGGTATTCTGTAGGTCTTTGATGATTATATATATCACCTGTGTTTGTATATGTCTGTTAACCCCGATATCGTAATGAAACCAATCCTCACACCTTTCCATTGGTGAACCCTAAGTTTGTTTAATGAATCTGTGATTGCCCTTCTCCGTGGAAATATCTGCCCTGGTATCCATTTTTAGGTAACACCTATAAGTGATATGATATGATATGTGTCTTTCACTTTATGACTTACTACAAGTCACATGATTACTTCTAGACTCATCTACGGTGCTGCAAATGGCATTGTGTCCTTTTTTCCCTTGGCTTCTCTTCTGCCTTAGCGGGGTCCATTTTCAACAATGTGATTCCCTGAGGGTTGTGGATTAGCTGACCTGGGCAGCCTTACCCTGCCGGCCCGCCCTCCCCAGGTGTGCCTCGTTGAGGTCAATATAAACAGAGCTCCAGGCAGCAATAGCCCCTGAAGCTGTGCCTGACTCCATATTCTCTGCCCCGTCGGCAGTCTCGGGGCTGTGCTGGTGGGAGGGAGTGAGGGGCTACAGCTTTGTGGGTGGCCCGGTGTGAGTGGGGTTCTGCTGGCCTTTCTGCAGGAGTTGCCAGGCTGCCGCCTGTAAAGAAGAGGATGTGTCACCCATACCTTCCGCTGGAATTTCTCTACGGGCAGAGGTGAGGAAGGAAAAAAGCAGTGGAGTCCGGGACAGGAGGGGTATCTCAGGCAGGGCAATGGAAAGCTTGTGGAAGAGCGCCCGGGGCCAGGACCACCCTGGCTGTCCTGCAGGCACCAAGTTGGCCTGCGTGCTGTCGCTGGTGTGTCTCCACGGTCCTTCCTCTAGGCTTTCAAGCCCTTGTACATATTCAGGTGTTTTACCTGGAAAGAGTGGGAACAGTTCAGCAGCAGCTGGCCTGGGGCTCAGCTCACGTTTACTCACAGATGCCTCGGCACGGTCCCCCAGCTTTGCAATGAGGACGCTCCTTGCGTGGGGTGTGGGTGGCTGGCTGTATGGGAGATGGTTCCCCACCTCTGACCAATTTCAGAATTGTTTACCGCTGGAGCAAGTGTCGTGATAGGGTTTTCCTTTGTATAACTCGTGGGTTCAATTTTTTTTTCTTTTATGGTTCAAGTTAGATTTTATTCCTCTTTTATGTATTTATAAATATAAGCATGGAAATAATTCATTCCTATAAATACATCTGTGTGACGGGAAGAATTTTTATTGTTTTATTTTTAAATTTTATTTTTTAAAATTTTGAAATTTAATTTCATTTATGTTTTTTTACAGCAGGTTATTATTAGTTATGTATTTTATGCATATACATGTATACAGGTCAATCCCAAACTCCCAACTCATCCCACCACCACCACCCCATGGCTTCCCACACTTGGTGTCCATACGTTTGTTCTCTACGTCTGTGTCTCTACTTCTTCCCTGCAAACCAGTTCATCTGTACCATTTTTAGGCTCCACATATATGCATTAATATACAATATTTGTTTTCCTCTTTCTGACTTACTTCATTCTGTATGACAGTCTCTCGATCCATCGATGTCTCTACAAATGACCCAGTTTCATTCCTTTTTATGGCCGAGTAATATTCCATTTTATATATGTACCACATCTTTATCCATTCATCTGTCTGTGGGCATTTAGGTTGCTTCCATTACCTGGCTATTGTAAATAGTGCTGCAACGAACATTGTGGTGAATGTGCCTTTTTGAAATACGGTTTTCTCTGGGTATATGCCCAGAAGTGGGATTGCTGGATCAGATGGTAATTCTATTTCTAGATTTTTTAAGGAACTCCATACTGTTCTCCATAGTGACTGTATCAATTTACATTCCCACCAATAGTGGAAGAGGTCTCCTTTTTTCCACACACTCCCCAGAATTGGTTGTTTGTAGATTTTCTGATGATGCCGATTCTAACAGGTGTGAGGTGATACCTCATTGTAGTTTTGATTTGCATTTCTCTAATAATTAGTGCTGTTGAGCAGCTTTTCTGTGCGTCTTGGCCATCTCTGTGTCTCCTTTGAAGAAACGTCTCTTTAGATCTTCTGCCCATTTTTTTGGGGGTTGTTTGTTTTTTTAATATTAAGCTGCATGAGCTGTTTATATATATTGGAGATTAAACCTGTGTCCATTGATTCATTTGCAACGATTTTCACCCATCCTGAGGGATGCCTTTTTCCATTCCCGTGTTTTTTAACAAAAAAGGAAAGAAAGGAAAAGAAGCAGAACACTAATGTGCATAAAATATGCCTTTTGAAACGGTCGTTTTGAAATATGGACGTCCTTTGAATTTTTTGGTCGATATGTGACCCCAGGATTTATTTTCAGGGCAGGTGTCCTTTACAGGCATGCAATGATTTTGAATATCAACTGACCATTAGCGTTGGGATTAAAGCTGCTGTTGTGTGAAACGGCCACAAGGTGGCAGCAGTTCACCCTTACCAAATCTGGTTACTAGGGCAAGAGAGCCTCAGTGGAAGTGGTGTTCTAGATTGGAGTTTAGAATGGAATGTACCAGGAGAAAGCCGCTCACGTTTGTCTCACTACATCTTGTTCGTGTTTTTAATTTAATTTTTTATTTTTTAT
Organism: Mesoplodon mirus; assembly: GCF_964341445.2. Lineage (NCBI taxonomy): Eukaryota > Metazoa > Chordata > Mammalia > Artiodactyla > Ziphiidae > Mesoplodon > Mesoplodon mirus. The sequence continues at coordinate 2,422,998 of NW_028295792.1, read as the reverse complement.
TACAGCAAGTTTGATTACAATGTTTGGCTTGTTGTAGGTGTGGAAGATGTGGTTCATTTACACATATACAGATGACTGTTCTTCCTGGGATTCTTTTCCCATGTACGTTATGACAGAATGTTGAGTAGTCCTCTCTTGGTATTCTGTAGGTCTTTGGTGATTATATATGTCACCTGTGTTTGTATATGTCTGATATCGTAATGAAACCAATCCTCACACCTTTCCATTGGTGAACCATAAGTTTGTTTCATGAATCTGTGATTGTCCTTCTCCGTGGAAATATCTGCCCTGGTATCCATTTTTAGGTGACACCTATAAGTGATATGATATGATATGTGTCTTTCACTTTCTGACTTACTACAAGTCACGTGATTACTTCTAGACTCATCTACGGTGCTGGAAATGGCATTGTGTCCTTTTTTCCCATGGCTTCTCTTCTGACTTAGCGGGGTCCATTTTCAACAATGTGATTCCCTGAGGGTTGTGGATTAGCTGACCTGGGCAGCCTTACCCTGCCGGCCCGCCCTCCACAGGTGTGCCTCGTTGAGGTCAATATAAACAGAGCTCCAGGCAGCAATAGCCCCTGAAGCTGTGCCTGACTCCATATTCTCTGCCCCGTCAGCAGTCTCGGGGCTGTGCTGGTGGGAGGGAGTGAGGGGCCACAGCTTTGTGGGTGGCCCGGTGTGAGTGGGGTTCTGCTGGCCTTTCTGCAGGAGTTGCCAGGCTGCCGCCTGTAAAGAAGAGGATGTGTCACCCATACATTCCGCTGGAATTTCTCTCCGGACAGAGGTGAGGAAGGAAAAAAGCAGTGGGGGCCGGGACAGGAGGGGTATCTCAGGCAGGGCAATGGAAATCTTCTGGAAGAGTGCCCGGGGCCAGGACCAGTGTGCTCGCTGGCCTGCAGGCACCAAGTTGGCCTGCGTGCTGTCGCTGGTGTGGCTCCATGGTGCTTCCTCTAGGCTTTCAAGCCCTTGTACATATTCAGGTGTTTTACCTGGAAAGGGTGGGAACAGTTCAGCAGCAGCTGGCCTGGGGCTCAGCTCACGTTTACTCACAGATGCCTCGGCACGGTCCCCCAGCTTTGCAATGAGGACGCTCCTTGCGTGGGGGGTGGTTGGCCTGCTGTATGGGAGATGGTTCTCCACCTCTGACCAATTTCAGAATTGTTTACCGCTGGAGCAAGTGTCGTGATAGGGTTTTCCTCTGTATAACTCGTGGGTTCAATTTTTTTTTCTTTTATGGTTCAAGTTAGATTTTATTCCTCTTTTATTTATTTATAAATATAAGCATGGAAATAATTCATTCCTATAAATACATCTGTGTGACGGGAAGAATTTTTATTGTTTATTTTTAAATTGTATTTTTTAAAATTTTGAAATTTAATTTCATTTATGTTTTTATACAGCAGGTTATTATTAGTTATGTATTTTATGCATATACATGTATACAGGTCAATCCCAATCTCCCAACTCATCCCACCACCACCACCCCATGGCTTCCCACACTTGGTGTCCATACGTTTGTTCTCTACGTCTGTGTCTCTATTTCTTCCCTGCAAACCAGTTCATCTGTACCATTTTTAGGCTCCACATATATGCATTAATATACAATATTTGTTTTCCTCTTTCTGACTTACTTCATTCTGTATGACAGTCTCTCGATCCATCGATGTCTCTACAAATGACCCAGTTTCATTCCTTTTTATGGCCGAGTAATATTCCATTTTATATATGTACCACATCTTTATCCATTCATCTGTCTGTGGGCATTTAGGTTGCTTCCATTACCTGGCTATTTTAAATAGTGCTGCAACCAACATTGTGGTGAATGTGCCTTTTTGAAATACGGTTTTCTCTGGGTATATGCCCAGAAGTGGGATTGCTGGATCAGATGGTAATTCTATTTCTAATTTTTTTAAGGAAACTCCATACTGTTCTCCATAGTGACTGTATCAATTTACATTCCCACCAATAGTGGAAGAGGACTCCTTTTGTCCACACCCTCCCCAGAATTGGTTGTTTGTATATTTTCTGATGATGCCGATTCTATCAGGTGTGAGGTGAAACCTCATTGTAGTTTTGATTTGCATTTCTCTAATAATTAGTGCTGTTGAGCAGCTTTTCATGTGCGTCTTGGCCATCTCTGTGTCTCCTTTGAAGAAACGTCTCTTTAGATCTTCTGCCCATTTTTTTTTTGGGTTGTTTGTTTTTTTAATATTAAGCTGCATGAGCTGTTTATATATATTGGAGATTAAACCTGTGTCCATTGATTCGTTTGCAACGATTTTCACCCATCCTGAGGGATGCCTTTTTCCATTCCCGTTTTTTTTAACAAAAAAGGAAAGAAAGGAAAAGAAGCAGAACACTAATGTGCGTAAAATATGCCTTTAGAAACGGTCGTTTTGAAATATGGACGTCCTTTGAATTTTTTGGTCGATATGTGACCCCAGGATTTGTTTTCAGGGCAGGTGTCATTTACAGGCATGCAATGATTTTGAATATCAACTGACCATTAGCGTTGGGATTAAAGCTGCTGTTGTGTGAAACGGCCACAAGTGGCAGCAGTTCACCCTTACCAAATCTGGTTACTAGGGCAAGAGAGCCTCAGTGGAAGTGGTGTTCTAGATTGGAATTTAGAATGGAATGTGCCAGGAGAAAGCCCCTCACGTTTGTCTCACTACTTCTTGTTCGTGTTTTTAATTTAATTTTTTATTTTTTATTACAGCAAGTTTGATTACAATGTTTGGCTTGTTGTAGGTGTGGAAGATGTGGTTCATTTACACATATACAGATGACTGTTCTTCCTGGGATTCTTTTCCCATGTACGTTATGACAGAATGTTGAGTAGTCCTCTCTTGGTATTCTGTAGGTCTTTGATGATTATATATATCACCTGTGTTTGTATATGTCTGTTAACCCCGATATCGTAATGAAACCAATCCTCACACCTTTCCATTGGTGAACCCTAAGTTTGTTTAATGAATCTGTGATTGCCCTTCTCCGTGGAAATATCTGCCCTGGTATCCATTTTTAGGTAACACCTATAAGTGATATGATATGATATGTGTCTTTCACTTTATGACTTACTACAAGTCACATGATTACTTCTAGACTCATCTACGGTGCTGCAAATGGCATTGTGTCCTTTTTTCCCTTGGCTTCTCTTCTGCCTTAGCGGGGTCCATTTTCAACAATGTGATTCCCTGAGGGTTGTGGATTAGCTGACCTGGGCAGCCTTACCCTGCCGGCCCGCCCTCCCCAGGTGTGCCTCGTTGAGGTCAATATAAACAGAGCTCCAGGCAGCAATAGCCCCTGAAGCTGTGCCTGACTCCATATTCTCTGCCCCGTCGGCAGTCTCGGGGCTGTGCTGGTGGGAGGGAGTGAGGGGCCACAGCTTTGTGGGTGGCCCGGTGTGAGTGGGGTTCTGCTGGCCTTTCTGCAGGAGTTGCCAGGCTGCCGCCTGTAAAGAAGAGGATGTGTCACCCATACCTTCCGCTGGAATTTCTCTACGGGCAGAGGTGAGGAAGGAAAAAAGCAGTGGAGTCCGGGACAGGAGGGGTATCTCAGGCAGGGCAATGGAAAGCTTGTGGAAGAGCGCCCGGGGCCAGGACCACCCTGGCTGTCCTGCAGGCACCAAGTTGGCCTGCGTGCTGTCGCTGGTGTGTCTCCACGGTCCTTCCTCTAGGCTTTCAAGCCCTTGTACATATTCAGGTGTTTTACCTGGAAAGAGTGGGAACAGTTCAGCAGCAGCTGGCCTGGGGCTCAGCTCACGTTTACTCACAGATGCCTCGGCACGGTCCCCCAGCTTTGCAATGAGGACGCTCCTTGCGTGGGGTGTGGGTGGCTGGCTGTATGGGAGATGGTTCCCCACCTCTGACCAATTTCAGAATTGTTTACCGCTGGAGCAAGTGTCGTGATAGGGTTTTCCTTTGTATAACTCGTGGGTTCAATTTTTTTTTTCTTTTATGGTTCAAGTTAGATTTTATTCCTCTTTTATGTATTTATAAATATAAGCATGGAAATAATTCATTCCTATAAATACATCTGTGTGACGGGAAGAATTTTTATTGTTTTATTTTTAAATTTTATTTTTTAAAATTTTGAAATTTAATTTCATTTATGTTTTTTTACAGCAGGTTATTATTAGTTATGTATTTTATGCATATACATGTATACAGGTCAATCCCAAACTCCCAACTCATCCCACCACCACCACCCCATGGCTTCCCACACTTGGTGTCCATACGTTTGTTCTCTACGTCTGTGTCTCTACTTCTTCCCTGCAAACCAGTTCATCTGTACCATTTTTAGGCTCCACATATATGCATTAATATACAATATTTGTTTTCCTCTTTCTGACTTACTTCATTCTGTATGACAGTCTCTCGATCCATCGATGTCTCTACAAATGACCCAGTTTCATTCCTTTTTATGGCCGAGTAATATTCCATTTTATATATGTACCACATCTTTATCCATTCATCTGTCTGTGGGCATTTAGGTTGCTTCCATTACCTGGCTATTGTAAATAGTGCTGCAACGAACATTGTGGTGAATGTGCCTTTTTGAAATACGGTTTTCTCTGGGTATATGCCCAGAAGTGGGATTGCTGGATCAGATGGTAATTCTATTTCTAGATTTTTTAAGGAACTCCATACTGTTCTCCATAGTGACTGTATCAATTTACATTCCCACCAATAGTGGAAGAGGTCTCCTTTTTTCCACACACTCCCCAGAATTGGTTGTTTGTAGATTTTCTGATGATGCCGATTCTAACAGGTGTGAGGTGATACCTCATTGTAGTTTTGATTTGCATTTCTCTAATAATTAGTGCTGTTGAGCAGCTTTTCTGTGCGTCTTGGCCATCTCTGTGTCTCCTTTGAAGAAACGTCTCTTTAGATCTTCTGCCCATTTTTTTGGGGGTTGTTTGTTTTTTTAATATTAAGCTGCATGAGCTGTTTATATATATTGGAGATTAAACCTGTGTCCATTGATTCGTCTGCAACGATTTTCGCCCATTCTGAGGGATGCCTTTTTCCATTCCCGTGTTTTTTAACAAAAAAGGAAAGTAAGGAAAAGAAGCAGAACACTAATGTGCATAAAATATGCCTTTTGAAATGGTCGTTTTGAAATATGGACGTCCTTTGAATTTTTTGGTCGATATGTGACCCCAGGATTTGTTTTCAGGGCAGGTGTCATTTACAGGCCTGCAATGATTTTGAATATCAACTGACCATTAGCGTTGGGATTAAAGCTGCTGTTGTGTGAAACGGCCACAAGGTGGCAGCAGTTCACCCTTACCAAATCTGGTTACTAGGGCAAGAGAGCCTCAGTGGAAGTGGTGTTCTAGATTGGAGTTTAGAATGGAATGTGCCAGGAGAAAGCCCCTCACGTTTGTCTCACTACTTCTTGTTCGTGTTTTTAATTTAATTTTTTATTTTTTATTACAGCAAGTTTGATTACAATGTTTGGCTTGTTGTAGGTGTGGAAGATGTGGTGCTTTTACACATATACAAATGTCTGTTCTTCCTGGAATCCTTTTCCCATGTACGTTATGACAGAATGTTGAGTAGTCCTCTCTTGGTATTCTGTAGGTCTTTGGTGATTATATATGTCACCTGTGTTTGTATATGTCTGTTAACCCCGATATCGTAATGAAACCAATCCTCACACCTTTCCATTGGTGAACCATAAGTTTGTTTAATGAATCTGTGATTGCCCTTCTCCGTGGAAATATCTGCCCTGGTATCCATTTTTAGGTAACACCTATAAGTGATATGATAGGATATGTGTCTTTCACTTTCTGACTTACTACAAGTCACGTGATTACTTCTAGACTCATCTACGGTGCTGCAAATGGCATTGTGTCCTTTTTTCCCTTGGCTTCTCTTCTGCCTTAGCGGGGTCCATTTTCAACAATGTGATTCCCTGAGGGTTGTGGATTAGCTGACCTGGGCAGCCTTACCCTGCAGTCCCGCCCTCCCCAGGTGTGCCTCGTTGAGGTCAATATAAACAGAGCTCCAGGCAGCAATAGCCCCTGAAGCTGTGCCTGCCTCCATATTCTCTGCCTGGTCAGCAGTCTCGGGGCTGTGCTGGTGGGATGGAGTGAGGGGCCACAGCTTTGTGGGTGGCCCGGTGTGAGTGGGGTTCTGCTGGCCTTTCTGCACGAGTTGCCAGGCTGCCGCCTGTAAAGAAGAGGATGTGTCACCCATACCTTCCGCTGGAATTTCTCTCCGGACAGAGGTGAGGAAGGAAAAAAGCAGTGGGGGCCGGGACAGGAGGGGTATCTCAGGCAGGGCAATGGAAAGCTTCTGGAAGAGCGCCCGGGGCCAGGATCACCCTGGCTGGCCTGCAGGCACCAAGTTGGCCTGCGTGCTGTCCCTGGTGTGGCTCCACGGTGCTTCCTCTAGGCTTTCAAGCCCTTGTACATATTCAGGTGTTTTACCTGGAAAGGGTGGGAACAGTTCAGCAGCAGCTGGCCTGGGGCTCAGCTCACGTTTACTCACAGATGCCTCGGCACGGTCCCCCAGCTTTGCAATGAGGACGCTCCTTGCGTGGGGTGTGGGTGGCTGGCTGTATGGGAGATGGTTCCCCACCTCTGACCTATTTCAGAATTGTTTACCACTGGAGCAAGTGTCGTGATAGGGTTTTCCTCTGTATAACTCGTGGGTTCAATTTTTTTTTTCTTTTATGGTTCAAGTTAGATTTTATTCCTCTTTTATGTATTTATAAATATAAGCATGGAAATAATTCATTCCTATAAATACATCTGTGTGACGGGAAGAATTTTTATTGTTTTATTTTTAAATTTTATTTTTTAAAATTTTGAAATTTAATTTCATTTATGTTTTTATACAGCAGGTTATTATTAGTTATGTATTTTATGCATATACATGTATACAGGTCAATCCCAATCTCCCAACTCATCCCACCACCACCACCCCATGGCTTCCCACACTTGGTGTCCATACGTTTGTTCTCTACGTCTGTGTCTCTACTTCTTCCCTGCAAACCAGTTCATCTGTACCATTTTTAGGCTCCACATATATGCATTAATATAAAATATTTGTTTTCCTCTTTCTGACTTACTTCATTCTGTATGACAGTCTCTCGATCCATCGATGTCTCTACAAATGACCCAGTTTCATTCCTTTTTATGGCCGAGTAATATTCCATTTTATATATGTACCACATCTTTATCCACTCATCTGTCTGTGGGCATTTAGGTTGCTTCCATTACCTGGCTATTGTAAATAGTGCTGCAATGAACATTGTGGTGAATGTGCCTTTTTGAAATACGGTTTTCTCTGGGTATATGCCCAGAAGTGGGATTGCTGGATCAGATGGTAATTCTATTTCTAATTTTTTTAAGGAAACTCCATACTGTTCTCCATAGTGACTGTATCAATTTACATTCCCACCAATAGTGGAAGAGGTCTCCTTTTTTCCACACACTCCCCAGAATTGGTTGTTTGTAGATTTTCTGATGATGCCGATTCTAACAGGTGTGAGGTGATACCTCATTGTAGTTTTGATTTGCATTTCTCTAATAATTAGTGCTGTTGGGCAGCTTTTCTGTGCGTCTTGGCCATCTCTGTGTCTCCTTTGAAGAAACGTCTCTTTAGATCTTCTGCCCATTTTTTTGGGGTTGTTTGTTTTTTTAATATTAAGCTGCATGAGCTGTTTATATATATTGGAGATTAAACCTGTGTCCATTGATTCGTCTGCAACGATTTTCGCCCATTCTGAGGGATGCCTTTTTCCATTCCCGTGTTTTTTAACAAAAAAGGAAAGTAAGGAAAAGAAGCAGAACACTAATGTGCGTAAAATATGCCTTTTGAAATGGTCGTTTTGAAATATGGACGTCCTTTGAATTTTTTGGTCGATATGTGACCCCAGGATTTGTTTTCAGGGCAGGTGTCATTTACAGGCCTGCAATGATTTTGAATATCAACTGACCATTAGCGTTGGGATTAAAGCTGCTGTTGTGTGAAACGGCCACAAGGTGGCAGCAGTTCACCCTTACCAAATCTGGTTACTAGGGCAAGAGAGCCTCAGTGGAAGTGGTGTTCTAGATTGGAGTTTAGAATGGAATGTGCCAGGAGAAAGCCCCTCACGTTTGTCTCACTACTTCTTGTTCGTGTTTTTAATTTAATTTTTTATTTTTTATTACAGCAAGTTTGATTACAATGTTTGGCTTGTTGTAGGTGTGGAAGATGTGGTGCTTTTACACATATACAAATGTCTGTTCTTCCTGGAATCCTTTTCCCATGTACGTTATGACAGAATGTTGAGTAGTCCTCTCTTGGTATTCTGTAGGTCTTTGGTGATTATATATGTCACCTGTGTTTGTATATGTCTGTTAACCCCGATATCGTAATGAAACCAATCCTCACACCTTTCCATTGGTGAACCATAAGTTTGTTTAATGAATCTGTGATTGCCCTTCTCCGTGGAAATATCTGCCCTGGTATCCATTTTTAGGTAACACCTATAAGTGATATGATAGGATATGTGTCTTTCACTTTCTGACTTACTACAAGTCACGTGATTACTTCTAGACTCATCTACGGTGCTGCAAATGGCATTGTGTCCTTTTTTCCCTTGGCTTCTCTTCTGCCTTAGCGGGGTCCATTTTCAACAATGTGATTCCCTGAGGGTTGTGGATTAGCTGACCTGGGCAGCCTTACCCTGCAGTCCCGCCCTCCCCAGGTGTGCCTCGTTGAGGTCAATATAAACAGAGCTCCAGGCAGCAATAGCCCCTGAAGCTGTGCCTGCCTCCATATTCTCTGCCTGGTCAGCAGTCTCGGGGCTGTGCTGGTGGGATGGAGTGAGGGGCCACAGCTTTGTGGGTGGCCCGGTGTGAGTGGGGTTCTGCTGGCCTTTCTGCAGGAGTTGCCAGGCTGCCGCCTGTAAAGAAGAGGATGTGTCACCCATACCTTCCGCTGGAATTTCTCTCCGGACAGAGGTGAGGAAGGAAAAAAGCAGTGGGGGCCGGGACAGGAGGGGTATCTCAGGCAGGGCAATGGAAAGCTTCTGGAAGAGCGCCCGGGGCCAGGACAACCCTGGCTGGCCTGCAGGCAAAAAGTTGGCCTGCGTGCTGTCGCTGGTGTGTCTCCACGGTCCTTCCTCTAGGCTTTCAAGCCCTTGTACATATTCAGGTATTTTACCTGGAAAGAGTGGGAACAGTTCAGCAGCAGCTGGCCTGGGGCTCAGCTCACGTTTACTCACAGATGCCTCGGCACGGTCCCCCAGCTTTGCAATGAGGACGCTCCTTGCGTGGGGGGTGGGTTGCTGGCTGTATGGGAGATGATTCCCCACTTCTGACCAATTTCAGAATTGTTTACCACTGGAGCAAGTGCCCTGATAGGGTTTTCCTATGTATAACTCGTGGGTTCAGGATTTTTTTTTCTTTTATGGTTCAAGTTAGATTTTATTCCTCTTTTATGTATTTATAGATATAAGCATGGAAATCATTCATTCCTATAAATACATCTATGTGACGGGAAGAACTTTTTTCTGTTTTATTTTTAAATTTTATTTTTTAAAATTTTGAAATTTAATTTTATTTATTTTTTTATACAGCACGTTATTATTAGTTATGTATTTTATGCATATACTTGTATACAGGTCAATCCCAAACTCCCAACTCATCCCACCACCGCCACCCCGTGGCTTCCCACACTTGGTGTCCATACGTTTGTTCTCTACCTCTGTGTCTCTATTTCTTCCCTGCAAACCAGTTCATCTGTACCATTTTTAGGCTCCACATATATGCGTTAATATACAATAATTGTTTTCCTCTTTCTGACTTACTTCATTCTGTATGACATTCTCTCGATCCATCGATGTCTCTACAAATGACCCAGTTTCATTCCTTTTTATGGCCGAGTAATATTCCATTTTATATATGTACCACATCTTTATCCATTCATCTGTCTGTGGGCATTTAGGTTGCTTCCATTACCTGGCTATTGTAAATAGTGCTGCAACGAACATTGTGGTGAATGTGCCTTTTTGAAATACGGTTTTCTCTGGGTATATGCCCAGAAGTGGGATTGCTGGATCAGATGGTAATTCTATTTCTAGATTTTTTAAGGAACTCCATACTGTTCTCCATAGTGACTGTATCAATTTACATTCCCACCAATAGTGGAAGAGGTCTCCTTTTTTCCACACACTCCCCAGAATTGGTTGTTTGTAGATTTTCTGATGATGCCGATTCTAACAGGTGTGAGGTGATACCTCATTGTAGTTTTGATTTGCATTTCTCTAATAATTAGTGCTGTTGAGCAGCTTTTCTGTGCGTCTTGGCCATCTCTGTGTCTCCTTTGAAGAAACGTCTCTTTAGATCTTCTTCCCATTTTTTGGGGGGTTGTTTGTTTTTTTAATATTAAGCTGCATGAGCTGTTTATATATATTGGAGATTAAACCTGTGTCCATTGATTCGTCTGCAACGATTTTCGCCCATTCTGAGGGATGCCTTTTTCCATTCCCGTGTTTTTTAACAAAAAAGGAAAGTAAGGAAAAGAAGCAGAACACTAATGTGCGTAAAATATGCCTTTTGAAATGGCCGTTTTGAAATATGGACGTCCTTTGAATTTTTTGGTCGATATGTGACCCCAGGATTTGTTTTCAGGGCAGGTGTCATTTACAGGCCTGCAATGATTTTGAATATCAACTGACCATTAGCGTTGGGATTAAAGCTGCTGTTGTGTGAAACGGCCACAAGGTGGCAGCAGTTCACCCTTACCAAATCTGGTTACTAGGGCAAGAGAGCCTCAGTGGAAGTGGTGTTCTAGATTGGAGTTTAGAATGGAATGTGCCAGGAGAAAGCCCCTCACGTTTGTCTCACTACTTCTTGTTCGTGTTTTTAATTTAATTTTTTATTTTTTATTACAGCAAGTTTGATTACAATGTTCGGCTTGTTGTAGGTGTGGAAGATGTGGTGCTTTTACACATATACAAATGTCTGTTCTTCCTGGAATCCTTTTCCCATGTACGTTATGACAGAATGTTGAGTAGTCCTCTCTTGGTATTCTGTAGGTCTTTGGTGATTATATATGTCACCTGTGTTTGTATATGTCTGTTAACCCCGATATCGTAATGAAACCAATCCTCACACCTTTCCATTGGTGAACCATAAGTTTGTTTAATGAATCTGTGATTGCCCTTCTCCGTGGAAATATCTGCCCTGGTATCCATTTTTAGGTAACACCTATAAGTGATATGATAGGATATGTGTCTTTCACTTTCTGACTTACTACAAGTCACGTGATTACTTCTAGACTCATCTACGGTGCTGCAAATGGCATTGTGTCCTTTTTTCCCTTGGCTTCTCTTCTGCCTTAGCGGGGTCCATTTTCAACAATGTGATTCCCTGAGTGTTGTGGATTAGCTGACCTGGGCAGCCTTACCCTGCAGTCCCGCCCTCCCCAGGTGTGCCTCGTTGAGGTCAATATAAACAGAGCTCCAGGCAGCAATAGCCCCTGAAGCTGTGCCTGCCTCCATATTCTCTGCCTGGTCAGCAGTCTCGGGGCTGTGCTGGTGGGATGGAGTGAGGGGCCACAGCTTTGTGGGTGGCCCGGTGTGAGTGGGGTTCTGCTGGCCTTTCTGCACGAGTTGCCAGGCTGCCGCCTGTAAAGAAGAGGATGTGTCACCCATACCTTCCGCTGGAATTTCTCTCCGGACAGAGGTGAGGAAGGAAAAAAGCAGTGGGGGCCGGGACAGGAGGGGTATCTCAGGCAGGGCAATGGAAAGCTTCTGGAAGAGCGCCCGGGGCCAGGATCACCCTGGCTGGCCTTCAGGCACCAAGTTGGCCTGCGTGCTGTCGCTGGTGTGGCTCCACGGTGCTTCCTCTAGGCTTTCAAGCCCTTGTACATATTCAGGTGTTTTACCTGGAAAGAGTGGGAACAGTTCAGCAGCAGCTGGCCTGGGGCTCAGCTCACGTTTACTCACAGATGCCTCGGCACGGTCCCCCAGCTTTGCAATGAGGACGCTCCTTGCGTGGGGTGTGGGTGGCTGGCTGTATGGGAGATGGTTCCCCACCTCTGACCAATTTCAGAATTGTTTACCGCTGGAGCAAGTGTCGTGATAGGGTTTTCCTCTGTATAACTCGTGGGTTCAATTTTTTTTTTCTTTTATGGTTCAAGTTAGATTTTATTCCTCTTTTATGTATTTATAAATATAAGCATGGAAATAATTCATTCCTATAAATACATCTGTGTGACGGGAAGAATTTTTATTGTTTTATTTTTAAATTTTATTTTGTAAAATTTTGAAATTTAATTTCATTTATGTTTTTATACAGCAGGTTATTATTAGTTATGTATTTTATGCATATACATGTATACAGGTCAATCCCAATCTCCCAACTCATCCCACCACCACCACCCCATGGCTTCCCACACTTGGTGTCCATACGTTTGTTCTCTACGTCTGTGTCTCTACTTCTTCCCTGCAAACCAGTTCATCTGTACCATTTTTAGGCTCCACATATATGCATTAATATACAATATTTGTTTTCCTCTTTCTGACTTACTTCATTCTGTATGACAGTCTCTCGATCCATCGATGTCTCTACAAATGACCCAGTTTCATTCCTTTTTATGGCCGAGTAATATTCCATTTTATATATGTACCACATCTTTATCCACTCATCTGTCTGTGGGCATTTAGGTTGCTTCCATTACCTGGCTATTGTAAATAGTGCTGCAATGAACATTGTGGTGAATGTGCCTTTTTGAAATACGGTTTTCTCTGGATATATGCCCAGAAGTGGGATTGCTGGATCAGATGGTAATTCTATTTCTAATTTTTTTAAGGAAACTCCATACTGTTCTCCATAGTGACTGTATCAATTTACATTCCCACCAATAGTGGAAGAGGACTCCTTTTGTCCACACCCTCCCCAGAATTGGTTGTTTGAATATTTTCTGATGATGCCGATTCTAACAGGTGTGAGGTGAAACCTCATTGTAGTTTTGATTTGCATTTCTCTAATAATTAGTGCTGTTGAGCAGCTTTTCATGTGCGTCTTGGCCATCTCTGTGTCTCCTTTGAAGAAACGTCTCTTTAGATCTTCTGCCCATTTTTTTGGGTTGTTTGTTTTTTTAATATTAAGCTGCATGAGCTGTTTATATATATTGGAGATTAAACCTGTGTCCATTGATTCGTTTGCAACGATTTTCACCCATCCTGAGGGATGCCTTTTTCCATTCCCGTTTTTTTTAACAAAAAAGGAAAGAAAGGAAAAGAAGCCGAACACTAATGTGCGTAAAATATGCCTTTTGAAACGGTCGTTTTGAAATATGGACGTCCTTTGAATTTTTTGGTCGATATGTGACCCCAGGATTTGTTTTCAGGGCAGGTGTCATTTACAGGCATGCAATGATTTTGAATATCAACTGACCATTAGCGTTGGGATTAAAGCTGCTGTTGTGTGAAACGGCCACAAGTGGCAGCAGTTCACCCTTACCAAATCTGGTTACTAGGGCAAGAGAGCCTCAGTGGAAGTGGTGTTCTAGATTGGAGTTTAGAATGGAATGTGCCAGGAGAAAGCCCCTCACGTTTGTCTCACTACTTCTTGTTCGTGTTTTTAATTTAATTTTTTATTTTTTATTACAGCAAGTTTGATTACAATGTTTGGCTTGTTGTAGGTGTGGAAGATGTGGTTCTTTTACACATATACAGATGACTGCTCTTCCTGAGATTCTTTTCCCATGTACGTTATGACAGAATGTTGAGTAGTCCTCTCTTGGTATTCTGTAGGTCTTTGGTGATTATATATGTCACCTGTGTTTGTATATGTCTGTTAACCCCGATATCGTAATGAAACCAATCATCACACCTTTCCATTGGTGAACCATAAGTTTGTTTCATGAATCTGTGATTGCCCTTCTCTGTGGAAATATCTGCCCTGGTATCCATTTTTAGGGAACACCTATAAGTGATATGATATGATATGTGTCTTTCACTTTCTGACTTACTACAAGTCACGTGATTACTTCTAGACTCATCTACGGTGCTGCAAATGGCATTGTGTCCTTTTTTCCCTTGGCTTCTCTTCTGCCTTAGCGGGGTCCATTTTCAACAATGTGATTCCCTTAGGGTTGTGGATTATCTGACCTGGGCAGCCTTACCCTGCCAGCCCGCCCTCCCCAGGTGTGCCTCGTTGAGGTCAATATAAATAGAGCTCCAGGCAGCAATAGCCCCTGAAGCTGTGCCTGACTCCATATTTTCTGCCCCGCCAGCAGTCTCGGGGCTGTGCTGGTGGGAGGGAGTGAGGGGCCACAGCTTTGTGGGTGGCCCGGTGTGAGTGGTGTTCTGCTGGCCTTTTTGCAGGAGTTGCCAGGCTGCCGCCTGTAAAGAAGAGGTTGTGTCACCCATACCTTCCGCTGGAATTTCTCTCCGGACAGAGGTGTGGAAGGAAAAAAGCAGTGGGGGCTGGGACAGGAGGGGTATCTCAGGCAGGGCAATGGAAAGCTTCTGGAAGAGTGCCCGGGGCCAGGACCATGGGGCTCACTGGCCTGCAGGCACCAAGTTGGCCTGCGTGCTGTCGCTGGTGTGGCTCCACGGTGCTTCCTCTAGGCTTTCAAGCCCTTGTACATATTCAGGTGTTTTACCTGGAAAGGGTGGGAACAGTTCAGCAGCAGCTGGCCTGGGGCTCAGCTCACGTTTACTCACAGATGCCTAGGCAAGGTCCCCCAGCTTTGCAATGAGGAGGCTCCTTGCGTGGGGGGTGGTTGGCTGGCTGTATGGGAGATGGTTCTCCACCTCTGACCAATTTCAGAATTGTTTACCGCTGGAGCAAGTGTCGTGATAGGGTTTTCCTCTGTATAACTCGTGGGTTCAATTTTTTTTTCTTTTATGTTTCAAGTTAGATTTTATTCCTCTTTTATGTATTTATAAATATAAGCATGGAAATAATTCATTCCTATAAATACATCTGTGTGACGGGAAGAATTTTTATTGTTTTATTTTTAAATTTTATTTTTTAAAATTTTGAAATTTAATTTCATTTATGTTTTTATACAGCAGGTTATTATTAGTTATGTATTTTATGCATATACATGTATACAGGTCAATCCCAATCTCCCAACTCATCCCACCACCACCACCCCATGGCTTCCCACACTTGGTGTCCATACGTTTGTTCTCTACGTCTGTGTCTCTACTTCTTCCCTGCAAACCAGTTCATCTGTACCATTTTTAGGCTCCACATATATGCATTAATATACAATATTTGTTTTCCTCTTTCTGACTTACTTCATTCTGTATGACAGTCTCTCGATCCATCGATGTCTCTACAAATGACCCAGTTTCATTCCTTTTTATGGCCGAGTAATATTCCATTTTATATATGTACCACATCTTTATCCACTCATCTGTCTGTGGGCATTTAGGTTGCTTCCATTACCTGGCTATTGTAAATAGTGCTGCAACCAACATTGTGCTGAATGTGCCTTTTTGAAATACGGTTTTCTCTGGGTATATGCCCAGAAGTGGGATTGCTGGATCAGATGGTAATTCTATTTCTAATTTTTTTAAGGAAACTCCGTACTGTTCTCCATAGTGACTGTATCAATTTACATTCCCACCAATAGTGGAAGAGGACTCCTTTTGTCCACACCCTCCCCAGAATTGGTTGTTTGTATATTTTCTGATGATGCCGATTCTAACAGGAGTGAGGTGAAACCTCATTGTAGTTTTGATTTGCATTTCTCTAATAATTAGTGCTGTTGAGCAGCTTTTCATGTGCGTCTTGGCCATCTCTGTGTCTCCTTTGAAGAAACGTCTCTTTAGATCTTCTGCCCATTTTTTTTGGGTTGTTTGTTTTTTTAATATTAAGCTGCATGAGCTGTTTATATATATTGGAGATTAAACCTGTGTCCATTGATTCGTTTGCAACGATTTTCACCCATCCTGAGGGATGCCTTTTTCCATTCCCGTTTTTTTAACAAAAAAGGAAAGAAAGGAAAAGAAGCAGAACACTAATGTGCATAAAATATGCCTTTTGAAACGGTCGTTTTGAAATATGGACGTCCTTTGAATTTTTTGGTCGATATGTGACCCCAGGATTTGTTTTCAGGGCAGGTGTCATTTACAGGCATGCAATCATTTTGAATATCAACTGACCATTAGCGTTGGGATTAAAGCTTCTGTTGTGTGAAATGGCCACAAGTGGCAGCAGTTCACCCTTACCAAATCTGGTTACTAGGGCAAGAGAGCCTCAGTGGAAGTGGTGTTCTAGATTGGAGTTTAGAATGGAATGTGCCAGGAGAAAGCCCCTCACGTTTGTCTCACTACTTCTTGTTCGTGTTTTTAATTTAATTTTTTATTTTTATTACAGCAAGTTTGATTACAATGTTGGGCTTGTTGTAGGTGTGGAAGATGTGGTTCTTTTACACATATACAGATGACTGTTCTTCCTGGGATTCTATTCCCATGTACGTTATGACAGAATGTTGAGTAGTCCTCTCTTGGTATTCTGTAGGTCTTTGATGATTATATATGTCACCTGTGTTTGTATATGTCTGTTAACCCCGATATCGTAATGAAACCAATGCTCACACCTTTCCATTGGTGAACCATAAGTTTGTTTAATGAATCTGTGATTGCCCTTCTCCGTGGAAATATCTGCCCTGGTATCCATTTTTAGGTAACACCTATAAGTGATATGATATGATATGTGTCTTTCACTTTCTGACTTACTACAAGTCACGTGATTACTTCTAGACTCATCTACGGTGCTGCAAATGGCATTGTGTCCTTTTTTCCCTTGGCTTCTCTTCTGCCTTAGCGGGGTCCATTTTCAACAATGTGATTCCCTGAGGGTTGTGGATTAGCTGACCTGGGCAGCCTTTCCCTGCCGGCCCGCCCTCCCCAGGTGTGCCTCGTTGAGGTCAATATAAACAGAGCTCCAGGCAGCAATAGCCCCTGAAGCTGTGCCTGACTCCATATTCTCTGCCCCGTCGGCAGTCTCGGGGCTGTGCTGGTGGGAGGGAGTGAGGGGCCACAGCTTTGTGGGTGGCCCGGTGTGAGTGGGGTTCTGCTGGTCTTTTTGCAGGAGTTGCCAGGCTGCCGCCTGTAAAGAAGAGGATGTGTCACCCATACCTTCCGCTGGAATTTCTCTCCGGACAGAGGTGAGGAAGGAAAAAAGCAGTGGGGTCCGGGACAGGAGGGGTATCTCAGGCAGGGCAATGGAAAGCTTCTGGAAGAGCGCCCGGGGCCAGGATCACCCTGGCTGGCCTGCAGGCACCAAGTTGGCCTGCGTGCTGTCGCTGGTGTGTCTCCACGGTCCTTCCTCTAGGCTTTCAAGCCCTTGTACATATTCAGGTGTTTTACCTGGAAAGAGTGGGAACAGTTCAGCAGCAGCTGGCCTGGGGCTCAGCTCACGTTTACTCACAGATGCCTCGGCACGGTCCCCCAGCTTTGCAATGAGGACGCTCCTTGCGTGGGGGGTGGGTTGCTGGCTGTATGGGAGATGATTCCCCACTTCTGACCAATTTCAGAATTGTTTACCACTGGAGCACGTGCCCTGATAGGGTTTTCCTATGTATAACTCGTGGGTTCAGGATTTTTTTTTCTTTTTTGGTTCAAGTTAGATTTTATTCCTCTTTTATGTATTTATAGATATAAGCATGGATATCATTCATTCCTATAAATACATCTATGTGACGGGAAGAACTTTTTTCTGTTTTATTTTTAAATTTTATTTTTTAAAATTTTGAAATTTAATTTTATTTATTTTTTTTATACAGCACCTTATTATTAGTTATGTATTTTATGCATATACTTGTATACAGGTCAATCCCAAACTCCCAACTCATCCCACCACCACCACCCCATGGCTTCCCACACTTGGTGTCCATACGTTTGTTCTCTACCTCTGTGTCTCTATTTCTTCCCTGCAAACCAGTTCATCTGTACCATTTTTAGGCTCCACATATATGCGTTAATATACAATATTTGTTTTCCTCTTTCTGACTTACTTCATTCTGTATGACATTCTCTCGATCCATCGATGTCTCTACAAATGACCCAGTTTCATTCCTTTTTATGGCCGAGTAATATTCCAATTTATATATGTACCACATCTATATCCATTCATCTGTCTGTGGGCATTTAGGTTGCTTCCATTACCTGGCTATTGTAAATAGTGCTGCAACGAACATTGTGCTGAATGTGCCTTTTTGAAATACGGTTTTCTCTGGGTATATGCCCAGAAGTGGGATTGCTGGATCAGATGGTAATTCTATTTCTAGATTTTTTAAGGAACTCCATACTGTTCTCCATAGTGACTGTATCAATTTACATTCCCACCAATAGTGGAAGATGTCTCCTTTTGTCCACACACTCCCCAGAATTGGTTGTTTGTAGATTTTCTGATGATGCCGATTCTAACAGGTGTGAGGTGATACCTCATTGTAGTTTTGATTTGCATTTCTCTAATAATTAGTGCTGTTGAGCAGCTTTTCTGTGCGTCTTGGCCATGTCTGTGTCTCCTTTGAAGAAACGTCTCTTTAGATCTTCTGCCCATTTTTTGGGGGTTGTTTGTTTTTTTAATATTAAGCTGCATGAGCTGTTTATATATATTTGAGATTAAACCTCTGTCCATTGATTCGTCTGCAAAGATTTTCGCCCATTCTGAGGGATGCCTTTTTCCATTCCCGTGTTTTTTAACAAAAAAGGAAAGAAAGGAAAAGAAGCAGAACACTAATGTGCGTAAAATATGCCTTTTGAAACGGTCGTTTTGAAATATGGACGTCCTTTGAATTTTTTGGTCGATATGTGACCCCAGGATTTGTTTTCAGGGCAGGTGTCATTTACAGGCCTGCAATGATTTTGAATATCAACTGACCATTAGCGTTGGGATTAAAGCTGCTGTTGTGTGAAACGGCCACAAGGTGGCAGCAGTTCACCCTTACCAAATCTGGTTACTAGGGCAAGAGAGCCTCAGTGGAAGTGGTGTTCTAGATTGGAGTTTAGAATGGAATGTGCCAGGAGAAAGCCCCTCACGTTTGTCTCACTACTTCTTGTTCGTGTTTTTAATTTAATTTTTTATTTTTTATTATAGCAAGTTTGATTACAATGTTTGGCTTGTTGTAGGTGTGGAAGATGTGGTTCTTTTACACATATACAGATGACTGTCCTTCCTGGGATCCTTTTCCCATGTACGTTATGACAGAATGTTGAGTAGTCCTCTCTTGGTATTCTGTAGGTCTTTGGTGATTATATATGTCACCTGTGTTTGTATATGTCTGTTAACCCCGATATCGTAATGAAACCAATCCTCACACCTTTCCATTGGTGAACCATAAGTTTGTTTAATGAATCTGTGATTGCCCTTCTCCTTGGAAATATCTGCCCTGGTATCCATTTTTAGGTAACACCTATAAGTGATATGATATGATATGTGTCTTTCACTTTCTGACTTACTACAAGTCACGTGATTACTTCTAGACTCATCTACGGTGCTGCAAATGGCATTGTGTCCTTTTTTCCCTTGGCTTCTCTTCTGCCTTAGCGGGGTCCATTTTCAACAATGTGATTCCCTGAGGGTTGTGGATTAGCTGACCTGGGCAGCCTTACCCTGCAGTCCCGCCCTCCCCAGGTGTGCCTCGTTGAGGTCAATATAAACAGAGCTCCAGGCAGCAATAGCCCCTGAAGCTGTGCCTGACTCCATATTCTCTGCCTCGTCAGCAGTCTCGGGGCTGTGCTGGTGGGATGGAGTGAGTGGCCACAGCTTTGTGGGTGGCCCGGTGTGAGTGGGGTTCTGCTGGCCTTTCTGCAGGAGTTGCCAGGCTGCCGCCTGTAAAGAAGAGGATGTGTCACCCATACCTTCCGCTGGAATTTCTCTCCGGACAGAGGTGAGGAAGGAAAAAAGCAGTGGGGGCCGGGACAGGAGGGGTATCTCAGGCAGGGCAATGGAAAGCTTCTGGAAGAGCGCCAGGGTCCAGGACCACCCTGGCTGGCCTGCAGGCACCAAGTTGGCCTGCGTGCTGTCGCTGGTGTGGCTCCACGGTGCTTCCTCTAGGCTTTCAAGCCCTTGTACATATTCAGGTGTTTTACCTGGAAAGGGTGGGAACAGTTCAGCAGCAGCGGGCCTGGGGCTCAGCTCACGTTTACTCACAGATGCTTCGGCACGGTCCCCCAGCTTTGCAATGAGGACGCTCTTTGCGTGGGGCGTGGGTTGCTGGCTGTATGGGAGATGATTCCCCACCACTGACCTATTTCAGAATTGTTTACCACTGGAGCAAGTGCCCTGATAGGGTTTACCTCTGTATAACTCGTGGGTTCAGGATTTTTTTTTCTTTTATGGTTCAAGTTAGATTTTATTCCTCTTTTATGTATTTATAGATAAAAGCATGGAAATAATTCATTCCTATAAATACATCTGTGTGACGGGAAGAACATTTTTCTGTTTTATTTTTAAATTTTATTTTTTAAAATTGTGATATTTAGTTTTATTTATGTTTTTATACAGCAGGTTATTATTAGTTATGTATTTTATGCATATACATGTATACAGGTCAATCCCAATCTCCCAACTCATCCCACCACCACCACCCCATGGCTTCCCACACTTGGTGTCCATACGTTTGTTCTCTACCTCTGTGTCTCTATTTCTTCCCTGCAAACCAGTTCATCTGTACCATTTTTAGACTCCACATATATGCATTAATATACAATATTTGTTTTCCTCTTTCTGACTTACTTCATTCTGTATGACAGTGTCTCGATCCATCGATGTCTCTACAAATGACCCAGTTTCATTCCATTTTATGGCCGAGTAATATTCCATTTTATATATGTACCACATCTTTATCCACTCATCTGTCTGTGGGCATTTAGGTTGCTTCCATTACCTGGCTATTGTAAATAGTGCTGCAACCAACATTGTGCTGAATGTGCCTTTTTGAAATACGGTTTTCTCTGGGTATATGCCCAGAAGTGGGATTGCTGAATCAGATGGTAATTCTATTTCTAATTTTTTTAAGGAAACTCCATACTGTTCTCCATAGTGACTGTATCAATTTACATTCCCACCAATAGTGGAAGAGGACTCCTTTTGTCCACACCCTCCCCAGAATTGGTTGTTTGTATATTTTCTGATGATGCCGATTCTAACAGGTGTGAGGTGAAACCTCATTGTAGTTTTGATTTGCATTTCTCTAATAATTAGTGCTGTTGAGCAGCTTTTCATGTGCGTCTTGGCCATCTCTGTGTCTCCTTTGAAGAAACGTCTCTTTAGATCTTCTGCCCATTTTTTTTGGGTTGTTTGTTTTTTTAATATTAAGCTGCATGAGCTGTTTATATATATTGGAGATTAAACCTGTGTCCATTGATTCGTTTGCAACGATTTTCACCCATCCTGAGGGATGCCTTTTTCCATTCCCGTTTTTTTAACAAAAAAGGAAAGAAAGAAAAAGAAGCAGAACACTAATGTGCATAAAATATGCCTTTTGAAACGGTCGTTTTGAAATATGGACGTCCTTTGAATTTTTTGGTCGATATGTGACCCCAGGATTTGTTTTCAGGGCAGGTGTCATTTACAGGCATGCAATGATTTTGAATATCAACTGACCATTAGCGTTGGGATTAAAGCTGCTGTTGTGTGAAATGGCCACAAGTGGCAGCAGTTCACCCTTACCAAATCTGGTTACTAGGGCAAGAGAGCCTCAGTGGAAGTGGTGTTCTAGATTGGAATTTAGAATGGAATGTGCCAGGAGAAAGCCCCTCACGTTTGTCTCACTACTTCTTGTTCGTGTTTTTAATTTAATTTTTTATTTTTTATTACAGCAAGTTTGATTACAATGTTGGGCTTGTTGTAGGTGTGGAAGATGTGGTTCTTTTACACATATACAGATGACTGTTCTTCCTGGGATTCTTTTCCCATGTACGTTATGACAGAATGTTGAGTAGTCCTCTCTTGGTATTCTGTAGGTCTTTGATGATTATATATGTCACCTGTGTTTGTATATGTCTGTTAACCCCGATATCGTAATGAAACCAATGCTCACACCTTTCCATTGGTGAACCATAAGTTTGTTTAATGAATCTGTGATTTCCCTTCTCCGTGGAAATATCTGCCCTGGTATCCATTTTTAGGTAACACCTATAAGTGATATGATAGGATATGTGTCTTTCACTTTCTGACTTACTACAAGTCACGTGATTACTTCTAGACTCATCTACGGTGCTGCAAATGGCATTGTGTCCTTTTTTCCCTTGGCTTCTCTTCTGCCTTAGCGGGGTCCATTTTCAACAATGTGATTCCCTGAGGGTTGTGGATTAGCTGACCTGGGCAGCCTTACCCTGCCGGCCCGCCCTCCCCAGGTGTGCCTCGTTGAGGTCAATATAAACAGAGCTCCAGGCAGCAATAGCCCCTGAAGCTGTGCCTGACTCCATATTCTCTGCCCCGTCGGCAGTCTCGGGGCTGTGCTGGTGGGAGGGAGTGAGGGGCCACAGCTTTGTGGGAGGCCCGGTGTGAGTGGGGTTCTGCTGGCCTTTCTGCAGGAGTTGCCAGGCTGCCGCCTGTAAAGAAGAGGATGTGTCACCCATACCTTCCGCTGGAATTTCTCTCCGGACAGAGGTGAGGAAGGAAAAAAGCAGTGGGGTCCGGGACAGGAGGGGTATCTCAGGCAGGGCAATGGAAAGCTTCTGGAAGAGCGCCCGGGGACAGGATCACCCTGGCTGGCCTGCAGGCACCAAGTTGGCCTGTGTGCTGTCGCTGGTGTGTCTCCACGGTCCTTCCTCTAGGCTTTCAAGCCCTTGTACATATTCAGGTGTTTTACCTGGAAAGAGTGGGAACAGTTCAGCAGCAGCTGGCCTGGGGCTCAGCTCACGTTTACTCACAGATGCCTCGGCATGGTCCCCCAGCTTTGCAATGAGGACGCTCCTTGCGTGGGGGGTGGGTTGCTGGCTGTATGGGAGATGATTCCCCACTTCTGACCAATTTCAGAATTGTTTACCACTGGAGCAAGTGCCCTGATAGGGTTTTCCTATGTATAACTCGTGGGTTCAGGATTTTTTTTTCTTTTATGGTTCAAGTTAGATTTTATTCCTCTTTTATGTATTTATAGATATAAGCATGGAAATCATTCATTCCTATAAATACATCTATGTGACGGGAAGAACTTTTTTCTGTTTTATTTTTAAATTTTATTTTTTAAAATTTTGAAATTTAATTTTATTTATTTTTTTTATACAGCACCTTATTATTAGTTATGTATTTTATGCATATACTTGTATACAGGTCAATCCCAAACTCCCAACTCATCCCACCACCACCACCCCATGGCTTCCCACACTTGGTGTCCATACGTTTGTTCTCTACTTCTGTGTCTCTATTTCTTCCCTGCAAACCAGTTCATCTGTACCATTTTTAGGCTCCACATATATGCGTTAATATACAATATTTGTTTTCCTCTTTCTGACTTACTTCATTCTGTATGACATTCTCTCGATCCATCGATGTCTCTACAAATGACCCAGTTTCATTCCTTTTTATGGCCGAGTAATATTCCATTTTATATATGTACCACATCTATATCCATTCATCTGTCTGTGGGCATTTAGGTTGCTTCCATTACCTGGCTATTGTAAATAGTGCTTCAACGAACATGGTGGTGAATGTGCCTTTTTGAAATACGGTTTTCTCTGGGTATATGCCCAGAAGTGGGATTGCTGGATCAGATGGTAATTCTATTTCTAGATTTTTTAAGGAACTCCATACTGTTCTCCATAGTGACTGTATCAATTTACATTCCCACCAATAGTGGAAGAGGTCTCCTTTTGTCCACACACTCCCCAGAATTGGTTGTTTGTAGATTTTCTGATGATGCCGATTCTAACAGGTGTGAGGTGATACCTCATTGTAGTTTTGATTTGCATTTCTCTAATAATTAGTGCTGTTGAGCAGCTTTTCTGTGCGTCTTGGCCATCTCTGTGTCTCCTTTGAAGAAACGTCTCTTTAGATCTTCTGCCCATTTTTTTGGGGGTTGTTTGTTTTTTTAATATTAAGCTGCATGAGCTGTTTATATATATTTGAGATTAAACCTCTGTCCATTGATTCGTCTGCAAAGATTTTCGCCCATTCTGAGGGATGCCTTTTTCCATTCCCGTGTTTTTTAACAAAAAAGGAAAGAAAGGAAAAGAAGCAGAACACTAATGTGCGTAAAATATGCCTTTTGAAACGGTCGTTTTGAAATATGGACGTCCTTTGAATTTTTTGGTCGATATGTGACCCCAGGATTTGTTTTCAGGGCAGGTGTCATTTACAGGCCTGCAATGATTTTGAATATCAACTGACCATTAGCGTTGGGATTAAAGCTGCTGTTGTGTGAAACGGCCACAAGGTGGCAGCAGTTCACCCTTACCAAATCTGGTTACTAGGGCAAGAGAGCCTCAGTGGAAGTGGTGTTCTAGATTGGAGTTTAGAATGGAATGTGCTAGGAGAAAGCCTCTCACGTTTGTCTCACTACTTCTTGTTCGTGTTTTTAATTTAATTTTTTATTTTTTATTACAGCAAGTTTGATTACAATGTTTGGCTTGTTGTAGGTGTGGAAGATGTGGTGCTTTTACACATATACAAATGTCTGTTCTTCCTGGGATCCTTTTCCCATGTACGTTATGACAGAATGTTGAGTAGTCCTCTCTTGGTATTCTGTAGGTCTTTGGTGATTATATATGTCACCTGTGTTTGTATATGTCTGTTAACCCCGATATCGTAATGAAACCAATCCTCACACCTTTCCATTGGTGAACCATAAGTTTGTTTAATGAATCTGTGATTGCCCTTCTCCGTGGAAATATCTGCCCTGGTATCCATTTTTAGGGAACACCTATAAGTGATATGATATGATATGTGTCTTTCACTTTCTGACTTACTACAAGTCACGTGATTACTTCTAGACTCATCTACGGTGCTGCAAATGGCATTGTGTCCTTTTTTCCCTTGGCTTCTCTTCTGCCTTAGCGGGGTCCATTTTCAACAATGTGATTCCCTGAGGGTTGTGGATTAGCTGACCTGGGCAGCCTTACCCTGCCGGCCCGCCCTCCCCAGGTGTGCCTCGTTGAGGTCAATATAAACAGAGCTCCAGGCAGCAATAGCCCCTGAAGCTGTGCCTGACTCCATATTCTCTGCCCCGTCAGCAGTCTCGGGGCTGTGCTGGTGGGAGGTAGTGAGGGGCCACAGCTTTGTGGGTGGCCCGGTGTGAGTGGGGTTCTGCTGGCCTTTCTGCAGGAGTTGCCAGGCTGCCGCCTGTAAAGAAGAGGATGTGTCACTCATACCTTCCGCTGGAATTTCTCTCCGGACAGAGGTGAGGAAGGAAAAAAGCAGTGGGGGCCGGGACAGGAGGGGTATCTCAGGCAGGGCAATGGAAAGCTTCTGGAAGAGCGCCAGGGTCCCGGACCACCCTGGCTGGCCTGCAGGCACCAAGTTGGCCTGCGTGCTGTCGCTGGTGTGGCTCCACGGTCCTTCCTCTAGGCTTTCAAGCCCTTGTACATATTCAGGTGTTTTACCTGGAAAGAGTGGGAACAGTTCAGCAGCAGCTGGCCTGGGGCTCAGCTCACGTTTACTCACAGATGCCTCGGCATGGTCCCCCAGCTTTGCAATGAGGACGCTCCTTGCGTGGGGTGTGGGTTGCTGGCTGTATGGGAGATGATTCCCTACTTGTGACCAATTTCAGAATTGTTTACCACTGGAGCAAGTGCCCTGATAGGGTTTTCCTATGTATAACTCGTGGGTTCAGGATTTTTTTTTCTTTTATGGTTCAAGTTAGATTTTATTCCTCTTTTATGTATTTATAGATATAAGCATGGAAATCATTCATTCTTATAAATACATCTATGTGACGGGAAGAACTTTTTTCTGTTTTATTTTTAAATTTTATTTTTTAAAATTTTGAAATTTAATTTTATTTATTTTTTTTATACAGCACCTTATTATTAGTTATGTATTTTATGCATATACTTGTATACAGGTCAATCCCAAACTCCCAACTCATCCCACCACCACCACCCCATGGCTTCCCACACTTGGTGTCCATACGTTTGTTCTCTACCTCTGTGTCTCTATTTCTTCCCTGCAAACCAGTTCATCTGTACCATTTTTAGGCTCCACATATATGCGTTAATATACAATATTTGTTTTCCTCTTTCTGACTTACTTCATTCTGTATGACATTCTCTCGATCCATCGATGTCTCTACAAATGACCCAGTTTCATTCCTTTTTATGGCCGAGTAATATTACATTTTATATATGTACCACATCTATATCCATTCATCTGTCTGTGGGCATTTAGGTTGCTTCCATTACCTGGCTATTGTAAATAGTGCTTCAACGAACATTGTGGTGAATGTGTCTTTTTGAAATACGGTTTTCTCTGGGTATATGCCCAGAAGTGGTATTGCTGGATCAGATGGTAATTCTATTTCTAGATTTTTTAAGGAACTCCATACTGTTCTCCATAGTGACTGTATCAATTTACATTCCCACCAATAGTGGAAGAGGTCTCCTTTTGTCCACACACTCCCCAGAATTGGTTGTTTGTAGATTTTCTGATGATGCCGATTCTAACAGGTGTGAGGTGATACCTCATTGTAGTTTTGATTTGCATTTCTCTAATAATTAGTGCTGTTGAGCAGCTTTTCTGTGCGTCTTGGCCATCTCTGTGTCTCCTTTGAAGAAACGTCTCTTTAGATCTTCTGCCCATTTTTTTGGGGTTGTTTGTTTTTTTAATATTAAGCTGCATGAGCTGTTTATATATATTTGAGATTAAACCTCTGTCCATTGATTCGTCTGCAAAGATTTTCGCCCATTCTGAGGGATGCCTTTTTCCATTCCCGTGTTTTTTAACAAAAAAGGAAAGAAAGGAAAAGAAGCAGAAAACTAATGTGCGTAAAATATGCCTTTTGAAACGGTCGTTTTGAAATATGGACGTCCTTTGAATTTTTTGGTCGATATGTGACCCCAGGATTTGTTTTCAGGGCAGGTGTCATTTACAGGCCTGCAATGATTTTGAATATCAACTGACCATTAGCGTTGGGATTAAAGCTGCTGTTGTGTGAAACGGCCACAAGGTGGCAGCAGTTCACCCTTACCAAATCTGGTTACTAGGGCAAGAGAGCCTCAGTGGAAGTGGTGTTCTAGATTGGAGTTTAGAATGGAATGTGCCAGGAGAAAGCCTCTCACGTTTGTCTCACTACTTCTTGTTCGTGTTTTTAATTTAATTTTTTATTTTTTATTACACCAAGTTTGATTACAATGTTTGGCTTGTTGTAGGTGTGGAAGATGTGGTGCTTTTACACATATACAAATGTCTGTTCTTCCTGGAATCCTTTTCCCATGTACGTTATGACAGAATGTTGAGTAGTCCTCTCTTGGTATTCTGTAGGTCTTTGGTGATTATATATGTCACCTGTGTTTGTATATGTCTGTTAACCCCGATATCGTAATGAAACCAATCCTCACACCTTTCCATTGGTGAACCATAAGTTTGTTTAATGAATCTGTGATTGCCCTTCTCCGTGGAAATATCTGCCCTGGTATCCATTTTTAGGTAACACCTATAAGTGATATGATATGATATGTGTCTTTCACTTTCTGACTTACTACAAGTCACGTGATTACTTCTAGACTCATCTACGGTGCTGCAAATGGCATTGTGTCCTTTTTTCCCTTGGCTTCTCTTCTGCATTAGCGGGGTCCATTTTCAACAATGTGATTCCCTGAGGGTTGTGGATTAGCTGACCTGGGCAGCCTTACCCTGCAGTCCCACCCTCCCCAAGTGTGCCTCGTTGAGGTCAATATAAACAGAGCTCCAGGCAGCAATAGCCCCTGAAGCTGTGCCTGACTCCATATTCTCTGCCTCGTCAGCAGTCTCGGGGCTGTGCTGGTGGGATGGAGTGAGTGGCCACAGCTTTGTGGGTGGCCCGGTGTGAGTGGGGTTCTGCTGGCCTTTCTGCAGGAGTTGCCAGGCTGCCGCCTGTAAAGAAGAGGATGTGTCACCCATACCTTCCGCTGGAATTTCTCTCCGGACAGAGGTGAGGAAGGAAAAAAGCAGTGGGGGCCGGGACAGGAGGGGTATCTCAGGCAGGGCAATGGAAAGCTTCTGGAAGAGCGCCTGGCGCCAGGACCACCCTGGCTGGCCTGCAGGCACCAAGTTGGCCTGCGTGCTGTCGCTGGTGTGGCTCCACGGTCCTTCCTCTAGGCTTTCAAGCCCTTGTACATATTCAGGTGTTTTACCTGGAAAGGGTGGGAACAGTTCAGCAGCAGCTGGCCTGGGGCTCAGCTCACGTTTACTCACAGATGCCTCGGCACGGTCCCACAACTTTGCAATGAGGACGCTCTTTGCGTGGGGGGTGGGTTGCTGGCTGTATGGGAGATGATTCCCCACCACTGACCTATTTCAGAATTGTTTACCACTGGAGCAAGTGCCCTGATAGGGTTTACCTCTGTATAACTCGTGGGTTCAGGATTTTTTTTTCTTTTATGGTTCAAGTTAGATTTTATTC
Source organism: Mesoplodon mirus (assembly GCF_964341445.2). NCBI lineage: Eukaryota > Metazoa > Chordata > Mammalia > Artiodactyla > Ziphiidae > Mesoplodon > Mesoplodon mirus. The sequence continues at coordinate 2,394,476 of NW_028295792.1, read as the reverse complement.
CTCTTTTATGTATTTATAGATAAAAGCATGGAAATAATTCATTCCTATAAATACATCTGTGTGACGGGAAGAACTTTTTTCTGTTTTATTTTTAATTTTTATTTTTTAAAATTGTGATATTTAGTTTTATTTATGTTTTTATACAGCAGGTTATTATTAGTTATGTATTTTATGCATATACATGTATACAGGTCAATCCCAATCTCCCAACTCATCCCACCACCACCACCCCATGGCTTCCCACACTTGGTGTCCATACGTTTGTTCTCTACCTCTGTGTCTCTATTTCTTCCCTGCAAACCAGTTCATCTGTACCATTTTTAGACTCCACATATATGCATTAATATACAATATTTGTTTTCCTCTTTCTGACTTACTTCATTTTGTATGACAGTCTCTCGATCCATCGATGTCTCTAGAAATGACCCAGTTTCATTCCTTTTTATGGCCGAGTAATATTCCATTTTATATATGTACCACATCTTTATCCACTCATCTGTCTGTGGGCATTTAGGTTGCTTCCATTACCTGGCTATTGTAAATAGTGCTGCAACGAACATTGTGCTGAATGTGCCTTTTTGAAATACGGTTTTCTCTGGGTATATGCCCAGAAGTGGGATTGCTGAATCAGATGGTAATTCTATTTCTAATTTTTTTAAGGAAACTCCATACTGTTCTCCATAGTGACTGTATCAATTTACATTCCCACCAATAGTGGAAGAGGACTCCTTTTGTCCACACCCTCCCCAGAATTGGTTGTTTGTATATTTTCTGATGATGCCGATTCTAACAGGTGTGAGGTGAAACCTCATTGTAGTTTTGATTTGCATTTCTCTAATAATTAGTGCTGTTGAGCAGCTTTTCATGTGCGTCTTGGCCATCTCTGTGTCTCCTTTGAAGAAACGTCTCTTTAGATCTTCTGCCCATTTTTTGGGGTTGTTTGTTTTTTTAATATTAAGCTGCATGAGCTGTTTATATATATTGGAGATTAAACCTGTGTCCATTGATTCGTTTGCAACGATTTTCACCCATCCTGAGGGATGCCTTTTTCCATTCCCGTTTTTTTTAACAAAAAAGGAAAGAAAGGAAAAGAAGCAGAACACTAATGTGCGTAAAATATGCCTTTTGAAACGGTCGTTTTGAAATATGGACGTCCTTTGAAATTTTTGGTCGATATGTGGCCCCAGGATTTGTTTTCAGGGCAGGTGTCATTTACAGGCCTGCAATGATTTTGAATATCAACTGACCATTAGCGTTGGGATTAAAGCTGCTGTTGTGTGAAACGGCCACAAGGTGGCAGCAGTTCACCCTTACCAAATCTGGTTACTAGGGCAAGAGAGCCTCAGTGGAAGTGGTGTTCTAGATTGGAGTTTAGAATGGAATGTGCTAGGAGAAAGCCTCTCACGTTTGTCTCACTACTTCTTGTTCGTGTTTTTAATTTAATTTTTTATTTTTTATTACAGCAAGTTTGATTACAATGTTTGGCTTGTTGTAGGTGTGGAAGATGTGGTGCTTTTACACATATACAAATGTCTGTTCTTCCTGGGATCCTTTTCCCATGTACGTTATGACAGAATGTTGAGTAGTCCTCTCTTGGTATTCTGTAGGTCTTTGGTGATTATATATGTCACCTGTGTTTGTATATGTCTGTTAACCCCGATATCGTAATGAAACCAATCCTCACACCTTTCCATTGGTGAACCATAAGTTTGTTTAATGAATCTGTGATTGCCCTTCTCCGTGGAAATATCTGCCCTGGTATCCATTTTTAGGTAACACCTATAAGTGATATGATATGATATGTGTCTTTCACTTTCTGACTTACTACAAGTCACGTGATTACTTCTAGACTCATCTACGGTGCTGCAAATGGCATTGTGTACTTTTTTCCCTTGGCTTCTCTTCTGCCTTAGCGGGGTCCATTTTCAACAATGTGATTCCCTGAGGGTTGTGGATTGGCTGACCTGGGCAGCCTTACCCTGCCGGCCCGCCCTCCCCAGGTGTGCCTCGTTGAGGTCAATATAAACAGAGCTCCAGGCAGCAATAGCCCCTGAAGCTGTGCCTGACTCCATATTCTCTGCCCCGTCAGCAGTCTCGGGGCTGTGCTGGTGGGAGGTAGTGAGGGGCCACAGCTTTGTGGGTGGCCCGGTGTGAGTGGGGTTATGCTGGCCTTTCTGCAGGAGTTGCCAGGCTGCCGCCTGTAAAGAAGAGGATGTGTCACTCATACCTTCCGCTGGAATTTCTCTCCGGACAGAGGTGAGGAAGGAAAAAAGCAGTGGGGGCCGGGACAGGAGGGGTATCTCAGGCAGGGCAATGGAAAGCTTCTGGAAGAGCGCCAGGGTCCCGGACCACCCTGGCTGGCCTGCAGGCACCAAGTTGGCCTGCGTGCTGTCGCTGGTGTGGCTCCACGGTCCTTCCTCTAGGCTTTCAAGCCCTTGTACATATTCAGGTGTTTTACCTGGAAAGAGTGGGAACAGTTCAGCAGCAGCTGGCCTGGGGCTCAGCTCACGTTTACTCACAGATGCCTCGGCATGGTCCCCCAGCTTTGCAATGAGGACGCTCCTTGCGTGGGGGGTGGGTTGCTGGCTGTATGGGAGATGATTCCCTACTTGTGACCAATTTCAGAATTGTTTACCACTGGAGCAAGTGCCCTGATAGGGTTTTCCTATGTATAACTCGTGGGTTCAGGATTTTTTTTTCTTTTATGGTTCAAGTTAGATTTTATTCCTCTTTTATGTATTTATAGATATAAGCATGGAAATCATTCATTCTTATAAATACATCTATGTGACGGGAAGAACTTTTTTCTGTTTTATTTTTAAATTTTATTTTTTAAAATTTTGAAATTTAATTTTATTTATTTTTTTATACAGCACCTTATTATTAGTTATGTATTTTATGCATATACTTGTATACAGGTCAATCCCAAACTCCCAACTCATCCCACCACCACCACCCCATGGCTTCCCACACTTGGTGTCCATACGTTTGTTCTCTACCTCTGTGTCTCTATTTCTTCCCTGCAAACCAGTTCATCTGTACCATTTTTAGGCTCCACATATATGCGTTAATATACAATATTTGTTTTCCTCTTTCTGACTTACTTCATTCTGTATGACATTCTCTCGATCCATCGATGTCTCTACAAATGACCCAGTTTCATTCCTTTTTATGGCCGAGTAATATTACATTTTATATATGTACCACATCTATATCCATTCATCTGTCTGTGGGCATTTAGGTTGCTTCCATTACCTGGCTATTGTAAATAGTGCTTCAACGAACATTGTGGTGAATGTGTCTTTTTGAAATACGGTTTTCTCTGGGTATATGCCCAGAAGTGGTATTGCTGGATCAGATGGTAATTCTATTTCTAGATTTTTTAAGGAACTCCATACTGTTCTCCATAGTGACTGTATCAATTTACATTCCCACCAATAGTGGAAGAGGTCTCCTTTTGTCCACACACTCCCCAGAATTGGTTGTTTGTAGATTTTCTGATGATGCCGATTCTAACAGGTGTGAGGTGATACCTCATTGTAGTTTTGATTTGCATTTCTCTAATAATTAGTGCTGTTGAGCAGCTTTTCTGTGCGTCTTGGCCATCTCTGTGTCTCCTTTGAAGAAACGTCTCTTTAGATCTTCTGCCCATTTTTTTGGGGTTGTTTGTTTTTTTAATATTAAGCTGCATGAGCTGTTTATATATATTTGAGATTAAACCTCTGTCCATTGATTCGTCTGCAAAGATTTTCGCCCATTCTGAGGGATGCCTTTTTCCATTCCCGTGTTTTTTAACAAAAAAGGAAAGAAAGGAAAAGAAGCAGAAAACTAATGTGCGTAAAATATGCCTTTTGAAACGGTCGTTTTGAAATATGGACGTCCTTTGAATTTTTTGGTCGATATGTGACCCCAGGATTTGTTTTCAGGGCAGGTGTCATTTACAGGCCTGCAATGATTTTGAATATCAACTGACCATTAGCGTTGGGATTAAAGCTGCTGTTGTGTGAAACGGCCACAAGGTGGCAGCAGTTCACCCTTACCAAATCTGGTTACTAGGGCAAGAGAGCCTCAGTGGAAGTGGTGTTCTAGATTGGAGTTTAGAATGGAATGTGCCAGGAGAAAGCCTCTCACGTTTGTCTCACTACTTCTTGTTCGTGTTTTTAATTTAATTTTTTATTTTTTATTACACCAAGTTTGATTACAATGTTTGGCTTGTTGTAGGTGTGGAAGATGTGGTGCTTTTACACATATACAAATGTCTGTTCTTCCTGGAATCCTTTTCCCATGTACGTTATGACAGAATGTTGAGTAGTCCTCTCTTGGTATTCTGTAGGTCTTTGGTGATTATATATGTCACCTGTGTTTGTATATGTCTGTTAACCCCGATATCGTAATGAAACCAATCCTCACACCTTTCCATTGGTGAACCATAAGTTTGTTTAATGAATCTGTGATTGCCCTTCTCCGTGGAAATATCTGCCCTGGTATCCATTTTTAGGTAACACCTATAAGTGATATGATATGATATGTGTCTTTCACTTTCTGACTTACTACAAGTCACGTGATTACTTCTAGACTCATCTACGGTGCTGCAAATGGCATTGTGTCCTTTTTTCCCTTGGCTTCTCTTCTGCATTAGCGGGGTCCATTTTCAACAATGTGATTCCCTGAGGGTTGTGGATTAGCTGACCTGGGCAGCCTTACCCTGCAGTCCCACCCTCCCCAAGTGTGCCTCGTTGAGGTCAATATAAACAGAGCTCCAGGCAGCAATAGCCCCTGAAGCTGTGCCTGACTCCATATTCTCTGCCTCGTCAGCAGTCTCGGGGCTGTGCTGGTGGGATGGAGTGAGTGGCCACAGCTTTGTGGGTGGCCCGGTGTGAGTGGGGTTCTGCTGGCCTTTCTGCAGGAGTTGCCAGGCTGCCGCCTGTAAAGAAGAGGATGTGTCACCCATACCTTCCGCTGGAATTTCTCTCCGGACAGAGGTGAGGAAGGAAAAAAGCAGTGGGGGCCGGGACAGGAGGGGTATCTCAGGCAGGGCAATGGAAAGCTTCTGGAAGAGCGCCTGGCGCCAGGACCACCCTGGCTGGCCTGCAGGCACCAAGTTGGCCTGCGTGCTGTCGCTGGTGTGGCTCCACGGTCCTTCCTCTAGGCTTTCAAGCCCTTGTACATATTCAGGTGTTTTACCTGGAAAGAGTGGGAACAGTTCAGCAGCAGCTGGCCTGGGGCTCAGCTCACGTTTACTCACAGATGCCTCGGCACGGTCCCACAGCTTTGCAATGAGGACGCTCTTTGCGTGGGGGGTGGGTTGCTGGCTGTATGGGAGATGATTCCCCACCACTGACCTATTTCAGAATTGTTTACCACTGGAGCAAGTGCCCTGATAGGGTTTACCTCTGTATAACTCGTGGGTTCAGGATTTTTTTTTCTTTTATGGTTCAAGTTAGATTTTATTCCTCTTTTATGTATTTATAGATAAAAGCATGGAAATAATTCATTCCTATAAATACATCTGTGTGACGGGAAGAACTTTTTTCTGTTTTATTTTTAAATTTTATTTTTTAAAATTGTGATATTTAGTTTTATTTATGTTTTTATACAGCAGGTTATTATTAGTTATGTATTTTATGCATATACATGTATACAGGTCAATCCCAATCTCCCAACTCATCCCACCACCACCACCCCATGGCTTCCCACACTTGGTGTCCATACGTTTGTTCTCTACCTCTGTGTCTCTATTTCTTCCCTGCAAACCAGTTCATCTGTACCATTTTTAGACTCCACATATATGCATTAATATACAATATTTGTTTTCCTCTTTCTGACTTACTTCATTTTGTATGACAGTCTCTCGATCCATCGATGTCTCTAGAAATGACCCAGTTTCATTCCTTTTTATGGCCGAGTAATATTCCATTTTATATATGTACCACATCTTTATCCATTCATCTGTCTGTGGGCATTTAGGTTGCTTCCATTACCTGGCTATTGTAAATAGTGCTGCAACCAACATTGTGCTGAATGTGCCTTTTTGAAATACGGTTTTCTCTGGGTATATGCCCAGAAGTGGGATTGCTGAATCAGATGGTAATTCTATTTCTAATTTTTTTAAGGAAACTCCATACTGTTCTCCATAGTGACTGTATCAATTTACATTCCCACCAATAGTGGAAGAGGACTCCTTTTGTCCACACCCTCCCCAGAATTGGTTGTTTGTATATTTTCTGATGATGCCGATTCTAACAGGTGTGAGGTGAAACCTCATTGTAGTTTTGATTTGCATTTCTCTAATAATTAGTGCTGTTGAGCAGCTTTTCATGTGCGTCTTGGCCATCTCTGTGTCTCCTTTGAAGAAACGTCTCTTTAGATCTTCTGCCCATTTTTTGGGGTTGTTTGTTTTTTTAATATTAAGCTGCATGAGCTGTTTATATATATTGGAGATTAAACCTGTGTCCATTGATTCGTTTGCAACGATTTTCACCCATCCTGAGGGATGCCTTTTTCCATTCCCGTTTTTTTTAACAAAAAAGGAAAGAAAGGAAAAGAAGCAGAACACTAATGTGCGTAAAATATGCCTTTTGAAACGGTCGTTTTGAAATATGGACGTCCTTTGAAATTTTTGGTCGATATGTGGCCCCAGGATTTGTTTTCAGGGCAGGTGTCATTTACAGGCATGCAATGATTTTGAATATCAACTGACCATTAGCGTTGGGATTAAAGCTGCTGTTGTGTGAAATGGCCACAAGGTGGCAGCAGTTCACCCTTACCAAATCTGGTTACTAGGGCAAGAGAGCCTCAGTTGAAGTGGTGTTCTAGATTGGAGTTTAGAATGGAATGTACCAGGAGAAAGCCGCTCACGTTTGTCTCACTACTACTTGTTCGTGTTTTTAATTTAATTTTTTTATTTTTTATTACAGCAAATTTGATTACAATGTTTGGCTTGTTGTAGGTGTGGAAGATGTGGTTCTTTTACACATATACAGATGACTGTTCTTCCTGGGATCCTTTTTGCATGTACGTTATGAAAGAATGTTGAGTAGTCCTCTCTTGGTATTCTGTAGGTCTTTGGTGATTATATATGTCACCTGTGTTTGTATATGTCTGTTAACCCCGATATCGTAATGAAACCAATCCTCACACCTTTCCATTGGTGAACCATAAGTTTGTTTAATGAATCTGTGATTGCCCTTCTCCGTGGAAATATCTGCCCTGGTATCCATTTTTAGGTAACACCTATAAGTGATATGATAGGATATGTGTCTTTCACTTTCTGACTTACTACAAGTCACGTGATTACTTCTAGACTCATCTACGGTGCTGCAAATGGCATTGTGTCCTTTTTTCCCTTGGCTTCTCTTCTGCCTTAGCGGGGTCTATTTTCAACAATGTGATTCCCTGAGGGTTGTGGATTAGCTGACCTGGGCAGCCTTACCCTGCCAGCCCGCCCTCCCCAGGTGTGCCTCGTTGAGGTCAATATAAACAGAGCTCCAGGCAGCAATAGCCCCTGAAGCTGTGCCTTACTCCATATTCTCTGCCCCGTCAGCAGTCTCGGGGCTGTGCTGGTGGGAGGGAGTGAGGGGCCACAGCTTTGTGGGTGGCCCGGTGTGAGTGGGGTTCTGCTGGCCTTTCTGCAGGAGTTGCCAGGCTGCCGCCTGTAAAGAAGAGGATGTGTCACACATACCTTCCGCTGGAATTTCTCTCCGGACAGAGGTGAGGAAGGAAAAAAGCAGTGGGGGCCGGGACATGAGGGGTATCTCAGGCAGGGCAATGGAAAGTTTCTGGAAGAGCGCCAGGTTCCAGGACCAGTGGGCTGGCTGGCCTGCAGGCACCAAGTTGGCCTGCGTGCTGTCGCTGGTGTGGCTCCATGGTGCTTCCTCTAGGCTTTCAAGCCCTTGTACATATTCAGGTGTTTTACCTGGAAAGGGTGGGAACAGTTCAGCAGCAGCTGGCCTGGGGCTCAGCTCACGTTTACTCACAGATGCCTCGTCACGGTCCCCCAGCTTTGCAATGAGGACACTCCTTGCGTGGGGGGTGGGTGGCTGGCTGTATGGGAGATGGTTCCCCACCTCTGACCAATTTCAGAATTGTTTACCGCTGGAGCAAGTATCGTGATAGGGTTTTCCTCTGTATAACTCGTGGGTTCAATTTTTTTTTCTTTTATGGTTCAAGTTAGATTTTATTCCTCTTTTATGTATTTATAAATATAAGCATGGAAATAATTAATTCCTATAAATACATCTGTGTGACGGGAAGAATTTTTATTGTTTTATTTTTAAATTTTATTTTTTAAAATTTTGAAATTTAATTTCATTTATGTTTTTATACAGCAGGTTATTATTAGTTATGTATTTTATGCATATACATGTATACAGGTCAATCCCAATCTCCCAACTCATCCCACCACCACCACCCCATGGCTTCCCACACTTGGTGTCCATACGTTTGTTCTCTACGTCTGTGTCTCTATTTCTTCCCTGCAAACCAGTTCATCTGTACCATTTTTAGGCTCCACATATATGCATTAATATACAATATTTGTTTTCCTCTTTCTGACTTACTTCATTCTGTATGACAGTCTCTCGATCCATCGATGTCTCTACAAATGACCCAGTTTCATTCCTTTTTATGGCCGAGTAATATTCCATTTTATATATGTACCACATCTTTATCCACTCATCTGTCTGTGGGCATTTAGGTTGCTTCCATTACCTGGCTATTGTAAATAGTGCTGCAACGAACATTGTGCTGAATGTGCCTTTTTGAAATACGGTTTTCTCTGGGTATATGCCCAGAAGTTGGATTGCTGGATCAGATGGTAATTCTATTTCTAATATTTTAAAGGAAACTCCATACTGTTCTCCATAGTGACTGTATCAATTTACATTCCCACCAATAGTGGAAGAGGGCTCCTTTTGTCCACACCCTCCCCAGAATTGGTTGTTTGTAGATTTTCTGATGATGCCGATTCTAACAGGTGTGAGGTGATACCTCATTGTAGTTTTGATTTGCATTTCTCTAATAATTAGTGCTGTTGAGCAGCTTTTCATGTGCGTCTTGGCCATCTCTGTGTCTCCTTTGAAGAAACGTCTCTTTAGATCTTCTGCCCATTTTTTTTGGGTTGTTTGTTTTTTTAATATTAAGCTGCATGAGCTGTTTATATATATTGGAGATTAAACCTGTGTCCATTGATTCATTTGCAACGATTTTCACCCATCCTGAGGGATGCCATTTTCCATACCCGTTTATTTATTTTTTTTTATTTTTTTTATTTTTTTTTATTTTTTTTGCGGTATGCGGTCCTCTCACTGTTGTGGTCTCTCCCGTTGCGGAGCACAGGCTCCGGATGCGCAGGCCCAGCGGCCATGGCTCACGGGCCCAGCCTCTCCGCGGCATATGGGATCCTCCCAGACCGGGGCACGAACCCGTATCCCCTGCATCGGCAGGCGGACTCTCAACCACTGCGCCACCAGGGAGGCCCTCCCGTTTTTTTTTCACAAAAAAGGAAAGAAAGGAAAAGAAGCAGAACACTATTGTGCGTAAAATATGCCTTTTGAAACGGTCGTTTTGAAATATGGACGTCCTTTGAATTTTTTGGTCGATATGTGACCCCAGGATTTGTTTTCAGGGCAGGTGTCATTTACAGGCATGCAATGATTTTGAATATCAACTGACCATTAGCGTTGGGATTAAAGCTGCTGTTGTGTGAAATGGCCACAAGGTGGCAGCAGTTCACCCTTACCAAATCTGGTTACTAGGGCAAGAGAGCCTCAGTGGAAGTGGTGTTCTAGATTGGAGTTTAGAATGGAATGTACCAGGAGAAAGCCCCTCACGTTTGTCTCACTACTACTTGTTCGTGTTTTTAATTTATTTTTTTTTTATTACAGCAAGTTTGATTACAATGTTTGGCTTGTTGTAGGTGTGGAAGATGTGGTTCTTTTACACATATACAGATGACTGTTCTTCCTGGGATCCTTTTCCCATGTACGTTATGACAGAATGTTGAGTAGTCCTCTCTTGGTATTCTGTAGGTCTTTGGTGATTATATATGTCACCTGTGTTTGTATATGTCTGTTAACCCCGATATCGTAATGAAACCAATCCTCACACCTTTCCATTGGTGAACCATAAGTTTGTTTAATGAATCTGTGATTGCCCTTCTCCGTGGAAATATCTGCCCTGGTATCCATTTTTAGGTAACACCTATAAGTGATATGATAGGATATGTGTCTTTCACTTTCTGACTTACTACAAGTCACGTGATTACTTCTAGACTCATCTACGGTGCTGCAAATGGCATTGTGTCATTTTTTCCCTTGGCTTCTCTTCTGCCTTAGCGGGGTCCATTTTCAACAATGTGATTCCCTGAGGGTTGTGGATTAGCTGACCTGGGCAGCCTTACCCTGCCGGCCCGCCCTCCCCAGGTGTGCCTCGTTGAGGTCAATATAAACAGAGCTCCAGGCAGCAATAGCCCCTGAAGCTGTGCCTGACTCCATATTCTCTGCCCCGTCAGCAGTCTCGGGGCTGTGCTGGTGGGAGGGAGTGAGGGGCCACAGCTTTGTGGGTGGCCCGGTGTGAGTGGGGTTCTGCTGGCCTTTCTGCAGGAGTTGCCAGGCTGCCGCCTGTAAAGAAGAGGATGTGTCACACATACATTCCGCTGGAATTTCTCTCCGGACAGAGGTGAGGAAGGAAAAAAGCAGTGGGGGCCGGGACAGGAGGGGTATCTCAGGCAGGGCAATGGAAAGCTTCTGGAAGAGCGCCAGGGTCCAGGACCAGTGGGCTGGCTGGCCTGCAGGCACCAAGTTGGCCTGCGTGCTGTCGCTGGTGTGGCTCCACGGTCCTTCCTCTAGGCTTTCAAGCCCTTGTACATATTCAGGTGTTTTACCTGGAAAGGGTGGGAACAGTTCAGCAGCAGCTGGCCTGGGGCTCAGCTCACGTTTACTCACAGATGCCTCGGCACGGTCCCCCAGCTTTGCAATGAGGACGCTCCTTGCGTGGGGGGTGGGTGGGTGGCTGTATGGGAGATGGTTCCCCACCTCTGACCAATTTCAGAATTGTTTACCGCTGGAGCAAGTGCCCTGATAGGGTTTTCCTCTGTATAACTCGTGGGTTCAATTTTTTTTTCTTTTATGGTTCAAGTTAGATTTTATTCCTCTTTTATGTATTTATAAATATAAGCATGGAAATAATTCATTCCTATAAATACATCTATGTGACGGGAAGAATTTTTATTGTTTTATTTTTAAATTTTATTTTTTAAAATTTTGCAATTTAATTTCATTTATGTTTTTATACAGCAGGTTATTATTAGTTATGTATTTTATGCATATACATGTAAACAGGTCAATCCCAATCTCCCAACTCATCCCACCACCACCACCCCATGGCTTCCCACACTTGGTGTCCATACGTTTGTTCTCTACGTCTGTGTCTCTATTTCTTCCCTGCAAACCAGTTCATCTGTACCATTTTTAGGCTCCACATATATGCATTAATATACAAATTTGTTTTCCTCTTTCTGACTTACTTCATTCTGTATGACAGTCTCTCGATCCATCGATGTCTCTACAAATGACCCAGTTTCATTCCTTTTTATGGCCGAGTAATATTCCATTTTATATATGTACCACATCTTTATCCACTCATCTGTCTGTGGGCATTTAGGTTGCTTCCATTACCTGGCTATTGTAAATAGTGCTGCAACGAACATTGTGCTGAATGTGCCTTTTTGAAATACGGTTTTATCTGGGTATATGCCCAGAAGTGGGATTGCTGGATCAGATGGTAATTCTATTTCTAGATTTTTTAAGGAACTCCATACTGTTCTCCATAGTGACTGTATCAATTTACATTCCCACCAATAGTGGAAGAGGGCTCCTTTTGTCTACACCCTCCCCAGAATTGGTTGTTTGTAGATTTTCTGATGATGCCGATTCTAACAGGTGTGAGGTGATACCTCATTGTAGTTTTGATTTGCATTTCTCTAATAATTAGTGCTGTTGAGCAGCTTTTCATGTGCGTCTTGGCCATCTCTGTGTCTCATTTGAAGAAACGTCTCTTTAGATCTTCTGCCCATTTTTTTTGGGTTGTTTGTTTTTTTAATATTAAGCTGCATGAGCTGTTTATATATATTGGAGATTAAACCTGTGTCCATTGATTCATTTGCAACGATTTTCACCCATCCTGAGGGATGCCTTTTTCCATTCCCGTTTTTTTTAACAAAAAAGGGAAGAAAGGAAAAGAAGCAGAACACTAATGTGCGTAAAATATGCATTTTGAAACGGTCGTTTTGAAATATGGACGTCCTTTGAATTTTTTGGTCGATATGTGACCCCAGGATTTGTTTTCAGGGCAGGTGTCATTTACAGGCATGCAATGATTTTGAATATCAACTGACCATTAGCGTTGGGATTAAAGCTGCTGTTGTGTGAAACGGCCACAAGTGGCAGCAGTTCACCCTTACCAAATCTGGTTACTAGGGCAAGAGAGCCTCAGTGGAAGTGCTGTTCTAGATTGGAGTTTAGAATGGAATGTGCCAGGAGAAAGCCCTTCTCGTTTGTCTCACTACTTCTTGTTCGTGTTTTTAATTTATTTTTTTATTTTTTATTACAGCAAGTTTGATTACAATGTTTGGCTTGTTGTAGGTGTGGAAGATGTGGTTCTTTTACACATATACAGATGTCTGTTCTTCCTGGGATCCTTTTCCCATGTACGTTATGACAGAATGTTGAGTAGTCCTCTCTTGGTATTCTGTAGGTCTTTGGTGATTATATATGTCACCTGTGTTTGTATATGTCTGTTAACCCCGATATCGTAATGAAACCAATCCTCACACCTTTCCTTTGGTGAACCATAAGTTTGTTTAATGAATCTGTGATTGCCCTTCTCCGTGGAAATATCTGCCCTGGTATCCATTTTTAGGTAACACCTATAAGTGATATGATAGGATATGTGTCTTTCACTTTCTGACTTACTACAAGTCACGTGATTACTTCTAGACTCATCTACGGTGCTGCAAATGGCATTGTGTCCTTTTTTCCCTAGGTTTCTCTTCTGCCTTAGCGGGGTCCATTTTCAACAATGTGATTCCCTGAGGGTTGTGGATTAGCTGACCTGGGCAGCCTTACCCTGCCGGCCCGCCCTCCCCAGGTGTGCATCGTTGAGGTCAATATAAACAGAGCTCCAGGCAGCAATAGCCCCTGAAGCTGTGCCTTCCTCCATATTCTCGGCCCCGTCAGCAGTCTCGGGGCTGTGCCTGTGGGAGGGAGTGAGGGGCCACAGCTTTGTGGGTGGCCCGGTGTGAGTGGGGTTCTGCTGGCTTTTCTGCAGGAGTTGCCAGGCTGCCGCCTGTAAAGAAGAGGATGTGTCACCCATTCCTTCCGCTGGAATTTCTCTCCGGAGAGAGGTGAGGAAGGAAAAAAGCAGTGGGGGCTGGGACAGGAGGGGTATCTCAGGCAGGGCAATGGAAAGCTTCTGGAAGAGCGCCAGGGTACAGGACCACCCTGGCTGGCCTGCAGGCACCAAGTTGGCCGTCGTGCTGTCGCTGTTGTGGCTCCACTGTCCTTCCTCTAGGCTTTCAAGCCCTTGTACATATTCAGGTGTTTTACCTGGAAAGGGTGGGAACAGTTCAGCAGCAGCTGGCCTGGGGCTCAGCTCACGTTTACTCACAGATGCCTCGGCACGGTCCCACAGCTTTGCAATGAGGACGCTCCTTGCGTGGGGGGTGGGTTGCTGGCTGTATGGGAGATGATTCCCCACCTCTGACCTATTTCAGAAATGTTTACCACTGGAGCAAGTGCCCTGATAGGGTTTTCCTCTGTATAACTCGTGGGTTCAGGATTTTATTTTCTTTTATGGTTCAAGTTAGATTTTATTCCTCTTTTATGTATTTATAGATAAAAGCATGGAAATAATTCATTCCTATAAATACATCTGTGTGACGGGAAGAACTTTTTTCTGTTTTATTTTTAAATTTTATTTTTTAAAATTTTGAAATTTAATTTTATTTATGTTTTTATACAGCAGGTTATTATTAGTTATGTATTTTATGCATATACATGTATACAGGTCAATCCCAATCTCCCAACTCATCCCACCACCACCACCCCATGGCTTCCCACACTTGGTGTCCATACGTTTGTTCTCTACCTCTGTGTCTCTATTTCTTCCCTGCAAACCAGTTCATCTGTACCATTTTTAGGCTCCACATATATGCATTAATATACAATATTTGTTTTCCTCTTTCTGACTTACTTCATTCTGTATGACAGTCTCTCGATCCATCGATGTCTCTACAAATGACCCAGTTTCATTCCTTTTTATGGCCGAGTAATATTCCATTTTATATATGTACCACATCTTTATCCACTCATCTGTCTGTGGGCATTTAGGTTGCTTCCATTACCTGGCTATTGTAAATAGTGCTGCAACGAACATTGTGCTGAATGTGCCTTTTTGAAATACGGTTTTATCTGGGTATATGCCCAGAAGTGGGATTGCTGGATCAGATGGTAATTCTATTTCTAATTTTTTTAAGGAAACTCCATACTGTTCTCCATAGTGACTGTATCAATTTACATTCCCACCAATAGTGGAAGAGGGCTCCTTTTGTCCACACCCTCCCCAGAATTGGTTGTTTGTAGATTTTCTGATGATGCCGATTCTAACAGGTGTGAGGTGATACCTCATTGTAGTTTTGATTTGCATTTCTCTAATAATTAGTGCTGTTGAGCAGCTTTTCATGTGCGTCTTGGCCATCTCTGTGTCTCCTTTGTAGAAACGTCTCTTTAGATCTTCTGCCCATTTTTTTGGGTTGTTTGTTTTTTTAATATTAAGCTGCATGAGCTGTTTATATATATTGGAGATTAAACCTGTGTCCATTGATTCATTTGCAACGATTTTCACCCATCCTGAGGGATGCCTTTTTCCATACCCGTTTATTTATTTATTTTTTATTTTATTTATTTATTTATTTTTTTTGCGGTATGCGGGCCTCTCACTGTTGTGGTCTCTCCCGTTGCGGAGCACAGGCTCCGGATGCGCAGGCCCAGCGGCCATGGCTCACGGGCCCAGCCTCTCCGCGGCATATGGGATCCTCCCAGACCGGGGCACGAACCCGTATCCCCTGCATCGGCAGGCGGACTCTCAACCACTGCGCCACCAGGGAGGCCCTCCCGTTTTTTTTTAACAAAAAAGGAAAGAAAGGAAAAGAAGCAGAACACTAATGTGCGTAAAATATGCCTTTAGAAACGGTCGTTTTGAAATATGGACGTCCTTTGAATTTTTTGGTCGATATGTGACCCCAGGATTTGTTTTCAGGGCAGGTGTCATTTACAGGCATGCAATGATTTTGAATATCAACTGACCATTAGCGTTGGGATTAAAGCTGCTGTTGTGTGAAACGGCCACAAGTGGCAGCAGTTCACCCTTACCAAATCTGGTTACTAGGGCAAGAGAGCCTCAGTGGAAGTGGTGTTCTAGATTGGAGTTTAGAATGGAATGTGCTAGGAGAAAGCCTCTCACGTTTGTCTCACTACTTCTTGTTCGTGTTTTTAATTTAATTTTTTATTTTTTATTACAGCAAGTTTGATTACAATGTTTGGCTTGTTGTAGGTGTGGAAGATGTGGTTCTTTTACACATATACAGATGTCTGTTCTTCCTGGGATCCTTTTCCCATGTACGTTATGACAGAATGTTGAGTAGTCCTCTCTTGGTATTCTGTAGGTCTTTGGTGATTATATATGTCACCTGTGTTTGTATATGTCTGTTAACCCCTATATCGTAATGAAACCAATCCTCACACCTTTCCATTGGTGAACAATAAGTTTGTTTAATGAATCTGTGATTGCCCTTCTCCGTGGAAATATCTACCCTTGTATCCATTTTTAGGTAACACCTATAAGTGATATGATATGATATGTTTCTTTCACTTTCTGACTTACTACAAGTCACGTGATTACTTCTAGACTCATCTACGGTGCTGCAAATGGCATTGTGTCCTTTTTTCCCTTGGCTTCTCTTCTGCCTTAGCGGGGTCCATTTTCAACAATGTGATTCCCTGAGGGTTGTGGATTAGCTGACCTGGGCAGCCTTACCCTGCCGGCCCGCCCTCCCCAGGTGTGCCTCGTTGAGGTCAATATAAACAGAGCTCCAGGCAGCAATAGCCCCTGAAGCTGTGCCTGACTCCATATTCTCTGCCCCGTCGGCAGTCTCGGGGCTGTGCTGGTGGGAGGGAGTGAGGGGCCACAGCTTTGTGGGTGGCCCGGTGTGAGTGGGGTTCTGCTGGCCTTTCTGCAGGAGTTGCCAGGCTGCCGCCTGTAAAGAAGAGGATGTGTCACCCATACCTTCCGCTGGAATTTCTCTACGGGCAGAGGTGAGGAAGGAAAAAAGCAGTGGAGTCCGGGACAGGAGGGGTATCTCAGGCAGGGCAATGGAAAGCTTGTGGAAGAGCGCCCGGGGCCAGGACCACCCTGGCTGTCCTGCAGGCACCAAGTTGGCCTGCGTGCTGTCGCTGGTGTGTCTCCACGGTCCTTCCTCTAGGCTTTCAAGCCCTTGTACATATTCAGGTGTTTTACCTGGAAAGAGTGGGAACAGTTCAGCAGCAGCTGGCCTGGGGCTCAGCTCACGTTTACTCACAGATGCCTCGGCACGGTCCCCCAGCTTTGCAATGAGGACGCTCCTTGCGTGGGGTGTGGGTGGCTGGCTGTATGGGAGATGGTTCCCCACCTCTGACCAATTTCAGAATTGTTTACCGCTGGAGCAAGTGTCGTGATAGGGTTTTCCTTTGTATAACTCGTGGGTTCAATTTTTTTTTTCTTTTATGGTTCAAGTTAGATTTTATTCCTCTTTTATGTATTTATAAATATAAGCATGGAAATAATTCATTCCTATAAATACATCTGTGTGACGGGAAGAATTTTTATTGTTTTATTTTTAAATTTTATTTTTTAAAATTTTGAAATTTAATTTCATTTATGTTTTTATACAGCAGGTTATTATTAGTTATGTATTTTATGCATATACATGTATACAGGTCAATCCCAAACTCCCAACTCATCCCACCACCACCACTCCATGGCTTCCCACACTTGGTGTCCATACGTTTGTTCTCTACGTCTGTGTCTCTACTTCTTCCCTGCAAACCAGTTCATCTGTACCATTTTTAGGCTCCACATATATGCATTAATATACAATATTTGTTTTCCTCTTTCTGACTTACTTCATTCTGTATGACAGTCTCTCGATCCATCGATGTCTCTACAAATGACCCAGTTTCATTCCTTTTTATGGCCGAGTAATATTCCATTTTATATATGTACCACATCTTTATCCACTCATCTGTCTGTGGGCATTTAGGTTGCTTCCATTACCTGGCTATTGTAAATAGTGCTGCAACGAACATTGTGCTGAATGTGCCTTTTTGAAATACGGTTTTCTCTGGGTATATGCCCAGAAGTGGGATTGCTGGATCAGATGGTAATTCTATTTCTAATTTTTTTAAGGAAACTCCATACTGTTCTCCATAGTGACTGTATCAATTTACATTCCCACCAATAGTGGAAGAGGGCTCCTTTTGTCCACACCCTCCCCAGAATTGGTTGTTTGTAGATTTTCTGATGATGCCGATTCTAACAGGTGTGAGGTGATACCTCATTGTAGTTTTGATTTGCATTTCTCTAATAATTAGTGCTGTTGAGCAGCTTTTCATGTGCGTCTTGGCCATCTCTGTGTCTCCTTTGAAGAAACGTCTCTTTAGATCTTCTGCCCATTTTTTTGGGGGTTGTTTGTTTTTTTAATATAAAGCTGCATGAGCTGTTTATATATATTGGAGATTAAACCTGTGTCCATTGATTCATTTGCAACGATTTTCACCCATCATGAGGGATGCCTTTTTCCATTCCCGTTTTTTTAACAAAAAAGGAAAGAAAGGAAAAGAAGCAGAACACTAATGTGCGTAAAATATGCCTTTTGAAATGGTCGTTTTGAAATATGGACGTCCTTTGAATTTTTTGGTCGATATGTGACCCCAGGATTTGTTTTCAGGGCAGGTGTCATTTACAGGCATGCAATGATTTTGAATATCAACTGACCATTAGCGTTGGGATTAAAGCTGCTGTTGTGTGAAACGGCCACCAGGTGGCAGCAGTTCACCCTTACCAAATCTGGTTACTAGGGCAAGAGAGCCTCAGTGGAAGTGGTGTTCTAGATTGGAGTTTAGAATGGAATGTGCCAGGAGAAAGCCCCTCACGTTTGTCTCACTACTTCTTGTTCGTGTTTTTAATTTATTTTTTTATTTTTTATTACAGCAAGTTTGATTACAATGTTTGGCTTGTTGTAGGTGTGGAAGATGTGGTTCTTTTACTCATATGCCGATGACTGTTCTTCCTGGGATCCTTTTCCCATGTACGTTATGACAGAATGTTGAGTAGTCCTCTCTTGGTATTCTGTAGGTCTTTGGTGATTATATATGTCACCTGTGTTTGTATATGTCTGTTAACCCCGATATCGTAATGAAACCAATCCTCACACCTTTCCATTGGTGAACCATAAGTTTGTTTAATGAATCTGTGATTGCCCTTCTCCGTGGAAATATCTGCCCTGGTATCCATTTTTAGGTAACACCTATAAGTGATATGATATGATATGTGTCTTTCACTTTCTGACTTACTACAAGTCACGTGATTACTTCTAGACTCATCTACGGTGCTGCAAATGGCATTGTGTCCTTTTTTCCCTTGGCTTCTCTTCTGCCTTAGCGGGGTCCATTTTCAACAATGTGATTCCCTGAGGGTTGTGGATTAGCTGACCTGGGCAGCCTTACCCTGCCGGCCCGCCCTCCCCAGGTGTGCCTCGTTGAGGTCAATATAAACAGCGCTCCAGGCAGCAATAGCCCCTGAAGCTGTACCTGACTCCATATTCTCTGCCCCGTCAGCAGTTTCGTGGCTGTGCTGGTGGGAGGGAGTGAGGGGCCACAGCTTTGTGGGTGGCCCGGTGTGAGTGGGGTTCTGCTGGCCTTTCTGCAGGAGTTGCCAGGCTGCCGCCTGTAAAGAAGAGGATGTGTCACCCATACCTTCCGCTGGAATTTCTCTCCGGACAGAGGTGAGGAAGGAAAAAAGCAGTGGGGGCCGGGACAGGAGGGGTATCTCAGGCAGGGCAATGGAAAGCTTCTGGAAGAGCGCCAGGGCCCAGGACCACCCTGGCTGGCCTGCAGGCACCAAGTTGGCGTGTGTGCTGTCGCTGGTGTGGCTCCACGGTCCTTCCTCTAGGCTTTCAAGCCCTTGTACATATTCAGGTGTTTTACCTGGAAAGGGTGGGAACAGTTCAGCACCAGCTGGCCTGAGGCTCAGCTCACGTTTTCTCACAGATGCCTCGGCACGGTCCCCCAGCTTTGCAATGAGGACGCTCCTTGCGTGGGGGGTGGGTGGGTGGCTGTATGGGAGATGGTTCCCCACCTCTGACCAATTTCAGAATTGTTTACCGCTGGAGCAAGTGCCGTGATAGCGTTTTCCTCTGTATAACTCGTGGGTTCACTTTTTTTTTCTTTTATGGTTCAAGTTAGATTTTATTCCTCTTTTATGTATTTATAAATATAAGCATGGAAATAATTCATTCCGATAAATACATCTGTGTGACGGGAAGAATATTTTCTGTTTTATTTTTAAATTTTATTTTTTAAAATTTTGAAATTTAATTTTATTTATGTTTTTATACAGCAGGTTATTATTAGTTATGTATTTTATGCATATACATGTACACAGGTGAATCCCAAACTCCCAAATCATCCCACCACCACCACCCCATGGCTTCCCACACTTGGTGTCCATACGTTTGTTCTCTACCTCTGTGTCTCTATTTCTTCCCTGAAAACCAGTTCATCTGTACCATTTTTAGGCTCCACATATATGCATTAATATACAATATTTGTTTTCCTGTTTCTGACTTACTCCATTCTGTATGACAGTCTCTCGATCCATCGATGTCTCTACAAATGACCCAGTTTCATTCCTTTTTATGGCCGAGGAATATTCCATTTCATATATGTACCACATCTTTATCGATTCATCTGTCTGTGGGCATTTAGGTTGCTTCCATTACCTGGCTATTGTAAATAGTGCTGCAACGAACATTGTGCTGAATGTGCCTTTTTGAAATACGGTTTTCTCTGTGTATATGCCCAAAAGTGGGATTGCTGGATCAGATGGTAATTCTATTTCTAGATTTTTTAAGGAAACTCCATACTGTTCTCCATAGTGACTGTATCAATTTACATTCCCACCAATAGTGGAAGAGGGCTCCTTTTGTCCACACCCTCCCCAGAATTGGTTGTTTGTAGATTTTCTGATGATGCCGATTCTAACAGGTGTGAGGTGATACCTCATTGTAGTTTTGATTTGCATTTCTCTAATAATTAGTGCTGTTGAGCAGCTTTTCATGTGCGTCTTGGCCATCTCTGTGTCTCCTGTGAAGAAACGTCTCTTTAGATCTTCTGCCCATTTTTTTGGGGTTGATTGTTTTTTTAATATTAAGCTGCATGAGCTGTTTATATATATTGGAGATTAAACCTCTGTCCATTGATTCGTCTGCAACGATTTTCGCCCATTCTGAGGGATGCCTTTTTCCATTTACGTGTTTTTTAACAAAAAAGGAAAGAAAGGAAAAGAAGCAGAACACTAATGTGCGTAAAATATGCCTTTTGAAACGGTCGTTTTGAAATATGGACGTCCTTTGAATTTTTTGGTCGATATGTGACCCCAGGATTTGTTTTCAGGGCAGGTGTCATTTACAGGCCTGAAATGATTTTGAATATCAACTGACCATTAGCGTTGGGATTAAAGCTGCTGTTGTGTGAAACGGCCACAAGGTGACAGCAGTTCACCCTTACCAAATCTGGTTACTAGGGCAAGAGAGCCTCAGTGGAAGTGGTGTTCTAGATTGGAGTTTAGAATGGAATGTGCCAGGAGAAAGCGCCTCACGTTTGTCTCACTACTTCTTGTTCGTGTTTTTAATTTAAGTTTTTATTTTTTATAACAGCAAGTTTGATTACAATGTTTGGCTTGTTGTAGGTGTGGAAGATGTGGTTCTTTTACACATATACAGATGACTGTTCTTCCTGGGATCCTTTTCCCATGTACGTTATGACAGAATGTTGAGTAGTCCTCTCTTGGTATTCTGTAGGTCTTTGGTGATTATATATGTCACCTGTGTTTGTATATGTCTGTTAACCCCGATATCGTAATGAAACCAATCCTCACAACTTTCCATTGGTGAACCATAAGTTTGTTTAATGAATCTGTGTTTGCCCTTCTCCGTGGAAATATCTGCCCTGGTATCCATTTTTAGGTAACACCTATAAGTGATATGATATGATATGTGTCTTTCACTTGCTAACTTACTACAAGTCACGTGATTACTTCTAGACTCATCTACGGTGCTGCAAATGGCATTGTGTCCTTTTTTCCCTTGGCTTCTCTTCTGCCTTAGCGGGGTCCATTTTCAACAATGTGATTCCCTGAGGGTTGTGGATTAGCTGACCTGGGCAGCCTTACCCTGCCGGCCCGCCCTCCCCAGGTGTGCCTTGTTGAGGTCAATATAAACAGCGCTCCAGGCAGCAATAGCCCCTGAAGCTGTGCCTGACACCATATTCTCTGCCCCGTCAGCAGTCTCGGGGCTGTGCTGGTGGGAGGGAGTGAGGGGCCACAGCTTTGTGGGTGGCCCGGTGTGAGTGGGGTTCTGCTGGCCTTTCTGCAGGAGTTGCCAGGCTGCCGCCTGTAAAGAAGAGGGTGTGTCACCCATACCTTCCGCTGGAATTTCTCTCCGGACAGAGGTGAGGAAGGAAAAAAGCAGTGGGGGCCGGGACAGGAGGGGTATCTCAGGCAGGGCAATGGAAAGCTTCTGGAAGAGCGCCAGGGCCCAGGACCACCCTGGCTGGCCTGCAGGCACCAAGTTGGCCTGCGTGCTGTCGCTGGTGTGGCTCCACGGACCTTCCTCTAGGCTTTCAAGCCCTTGTACATATTCAGGTGTTTTACCTGGAAAGGGTGGGAACAGTTCAGCAGCAGCTGGCCTGGGGCTCAGCTCACGTTTACTCACAGATGCCTCGGCACGGTCCCCCAGCTTTGCAATGAGGACGCTCCTTGCGTGGGGGGTGGTCTGCTGGCTGTATGGGCGATGATTCCCCACCTCTGACCAATTTCAGAATTGTTTACCACTGGAGCAAGTGCCCTGATAGGGTTTTCCTCTGTATAACTCGTGGGTTCAGGATTTTTTTTTCTTTTATGGTTCAAGTTAGATTTTATTCCTCTTTTATGTATTTATAGATATAAGCATGGAAATAATTCATTGCTATAAATACATCTGTGTGACGGGAAGAACTTTTTTCTGTTTTATTTTTAAATTTTATTTTTTAAAATGTTGAAATTTAATTTTATTTATTTTTTTCTACAGCACGTTATTATTAGTTATGTATTTTATGCATATACATGTATACAGGTCAATCCCAAACTCCCAACTCATCCCACCACCACCACCCCATGGCTTCCCACACTTGGTGTCCATACGTTTGTTCTCTACCTCTGTGTCTCTATTTCTTCCCTGCAAACCAGTTCATCTGTACCATTTTTAGGCTCCACATATATGCGTTAATATACAATATTTGTTTTCCTCTTTCTGACTTACTTCATTCTGTATGACAGTCCCTCGATCCATCGATGTCTCTACAAATGACCCAGTTTCATTCCTTTTTATGGCCGAGGAATATTCCATTTTATATATGTACCACATCTTTATCCATTCATCTGTCTGTGGGCATTTAGGTTGCTTCCATTACCTCGCTATTGCAAATAATGCTGCAATGAACATTGTGGTGAATGTGCCATTTTGATTTGTGGTTTTCTCTGGGTATATGAACAGAAGTGGGATTGCTGGATCAGATGGTAATTCTATTTCTAGTTTTTTTAAGGAAACTCCATACTGTTCTCCATAGTGACTGTATCAATTTACATTCCCACCAATACTGGAAGAGGGCTCGTTTTTTCCACACCTTCCCCAGAATTAGTTTTTTGCAGATTTTCTGATGATGCCGATTCTAACAGGTGTGAGGTGATACCTCATTGATGTATTGATTTGCATTTCTTTAATTATTAGTGATGTTGAGCAGGTTTGACTGTGCGTTTTGTCTATCACTGTGCCATCTAGGAAGGAACGTCTCTTATTGTGTGTTTGAGCTGATTCTCGCTGCCATGTTTATGCCAGTCTAGACACACTTGATTCCCTTACGGAGACATATCAATACATAGGTTTTAAGATTCTTACTAGTCAGATCTATTCCTCTGCGGGAAATATGGGGTTTGGAGTCCCTTTCACTGAGGAAGCTGTAGGTCTTGTCTATTCCATAGTTGGTTATTGGAATGATACCTTTGCTTATATAAAACTCTGGTTTGATGCATCACCCCACCTCTCCTTCCCCCTTAAGCAGGCATAAGAGTGTTTTCTAAATGTGAGACTCTGTTCTCTTGCCTAACTCAGTTCATGTGTAGCCATGTTTACAGGATCTTCCTAAGTGATATCTTATGATAAGTTTCTTTTCCTGTGTGACTTCTTTCACTTAGAATCATCGTACCTGAATCCACTCATTTTGCTGCTACTGGTCTTATGACATTGATTTCATGGCTGAGGGATATTCCATCGTACATAAGTTCCACAATGTTTGGAACCATTTTTATATTTCCTGGGATATTTCAGGTGTACCCAGGTTGAGGTTCTTGTAAGCAGTGCAGCCCTCAATTTGGGGGTGGCTCTGTCTTATGGATTTTCAGTTTTCCCAAGGTATATTCCCTAGACCGGAAGTGCACTTGGCTCTGTAGCTCTGTTGTTTACTTGCTTTTGGGAACACAATGCACTCCTCCAGTGAGGCAGTTGGCAACTTACATCCCGCCCATCAGCATAACAAGGCTCCCTGTTCTCCAGGGCCTGTCTTGCCTTTCTGGTTTTTACACATTTTGTGGATGTCCCTTTTGACCGGTGGGAAGTGATACTTCTTTGTAGTGCAGATTTGCATTGCCTGCTTGCTTGCTTGGCCAAAAAGGGCGTATGCGTTTTCTCCTGAATATATTCAGGAGAAAACACGTACGCGCTTTTTGGCCAAGTGCATCATTGTCGAAGTTGTGCCCCTCTTCCTGTGCTTTACAGGCGATTCCAACGTACCTCTTGAAATCTGTTTCCTGCTATTCTGCCTCGATTTCAAGTCTGCCTCGTTGCCTTCCCTCAACAGATTTTTGGACGATAGTTGGCCTTGATTACTCTGTCAGTTTGTGAATTGCTGGGCCCCTGAGCTCCATTTTTCAACTCGTTTTTTTGTGAGCTGAACGCAAGTCCAAACTTTTGGTTCAGGACCTATACTGGTTCCCGTTGGGTGGCTGAGACTTTGGTTAATTCTTCTTCCTGCCGGGAAATTAGAGTGACATGTGCCCATCCAAATGCCTAGCAGCTTCTCTCTCATTGGTTCTCCCTCTTCCCTTTCATCCTCTGCCAAATTGGCAACCTGTGCGAACCAGGAGCTTAAAGGGGCTGTCTCTCCAAGTTGGGAGATTGATAGGAAAGCAGTTGGAAAGTCAAACCGGAGCACCAGGAGAGGGACTCTTCGTTGAGTTTTAGAAACCTTTCGTATTCACAGTGTGTCCATTCTCTAGGTTTCCCGTACATGTTATAGCTGTAGTAATATTCCCTTCAACCTGGAGAGTTGGGACCCATGGAATGGGTGCCATGCATTATTGCTTTAAAGGGTCTGCATTTGCTCACCCAATCTCACCAATTCTCTCAGTCCCAAGTGTCCAGCATCATGCCACATCCAGCTGTCATTGTAGATAGGGTCATTTCAGGTTTATCAGAGACCCTGAAGGAATTGTAAAGAATTTCCCTGTTTCTTTGTTCTGTTTTTGAAATTCCTTTCTAGAGTGGGTTTGAGCTGATTCTCGCTGCCCTGTTTATGCCAGTCTAGACACACTGGATTTCCTTACGGAGACATACCAATACATAGGTTTTAAGATTCTTACTAGTCAGATCTATTCCTCTGCGGGAAATATGGGGTTTTGAGTCTCTTTCAGTGAGGAAGGTGGAGGTCTTGTCTATTCCATAGTTGGTTTTTGGAACGATACCTGTGCTTATATCAAACTCTGGTTTGATGCATCACCCCACCTCTCCTTCCCCCTTAAGCAGGCATAAGAGTGTTTTCTAAATGTGAGACTCTGTTCTCTTGCCTAACTCAGTTCATGTGTAGCCATGTTTACAGGATCTTCCTAAGTGATATTTTATGATAAGTTTCTTTTCCTGTGTGACTTCTTTCACTTAGAATCATCGTACCTGAATCCACTCATTTTGCTGCTACTAGTCTTATGACATTGATTTCATGGCTGAGGGATATTCCATCGTACGTAAGTTCCACAATGTTTGGAACCATTTTTATATTTCCTGGGATATTTCAGGTGTACCCAGGTTGAGGTTCTTGTAAGCAGTGCAGCCCTCAATTTGGGGGTGGCTCTGTCTTATGGATTTTCAGTTTTCCCAAGGTATATTCCCTAGACCGGAAGTGCCTTTGGCTCTGTAGTTCTGTTGTTTACTTGTTTTAGGGAACAAAATGCACTCCTCCAGTGAGGCAGTTGGCAACTTACATCCCGCCCATCAGCATAACAAGGCTCCCTGTTCTCGAGGGCCATTCTTGCCTTTCTGGTTTTTACACATTTTGTGGATGTCCCTTTTGACCGGTGGGAAGTGATACTTCTTTGTAGTGCAGATTTGCATTGCCCGCTTGCTTGCTTGGCCAAAAAGGGCGTAAGCGTTTTCTCCTGAATATATTCAGGAGAAAACGCGTACGCGCTTTTTGGCCAAGTGCATCATTGTCGAAGTTGTGCCCCTCTTCCTGTGCTTTACAGGCGATTCCAACGTACATCTTGAAATCTGTTTCCTGCTATTCTGCCTCGCTTTCAAGTCTGCCTCGTTGCCTTCCCTCAACAGATTTTTGGACGATAGTTGGCCTTGATTACTCTGCCAGTTTGTGAATTGGTGTGCCCCTGAGCTCCATTATTCAACTCGTTTTTTTGTGAGCTGAACGCAAGTCCAAACTTTTGGTTCAGGACCTATACTGGATCCAGGTGGGTGGCTGAGACTTTGGTTAATTCTTCTTCCTGCCGGGAAATTAGAGTGACATGTGCCCATCCAAATGCCTAACAGCTACTCTCTCTTTGGTTCTCCCTCTTCCCTTTCATCCTCTGCCAAATTGGCAACCTGTGCGAACCAGGAGCTAAAAGGGGCTGTCTCTCCAAGTTGGGAGATTGATAGGAAAGCAGTTGGAAAATCAAACCGGAGCACCAGGAGAGGGACTCTTCGTTGAGTTTTAGAAACCTTTTGTATTCACAGTGTGTCCATTCTCTAGGTTTCCCGTACATGTTATAGCTGTAGTAATATTCCCTTCAACCTGGAGAGTTGGGACCCATGGAATGGGTGCCATGCATTATTGCTTTAAAGGGTCTGCATTTGCTCACCCAATCTCACCAATCCTCTCAGTCCCAAGTGTCCAGCCTCATGCCACATCCAGCTGTCATTGTAGATAGGGTCATCCCAGGTTGCATCCGAGACCCTGAAGGAATTGTAAAGAATTTCCCTGTTTCTTTGTTCTGTTTTTGAAATTCCTTTTTAGAGTGGGTTTGAGCTGATTCTCGCTGCCATGTTTATGCCAGTCTAGACACACTTGATTCCCTTACGGAGACATGTCAATACATAGGTTTTAAGATTCTTACTAGTCAGATCTATTCCTCTGCGGGAAATATGGGGTTTTGAGTCCCTTTCACTGAGGAAGGTGTAGGTCTCGTCTATTCCATAGTTGGTTTTTGGAACGGTACCTGTGCTTATATAAAACTCTGGTTTGATGCATCACCCCACCTCTCCTTCCCCCTTAAGCAGGCATAAGAGTGTTTTCTAAATGTGAGACTCTGTTCTCTTGCCTAACTCAGTTCATGTGTAGCCATGTTTACAGGATCTTCCTAAGTGATATCTTATGATAAGTTTCTTTTTCTGTGTGACTTCTTTCACTTAGAATCATCGTACCTGAATCCACTCATTTTGCTGCTACTGGTCTTATGACATTGATTTCATGGCTGAGGGATATTCCATCGTACGTAAGTTCCACAATGTTTGGAACCATTTTTATATTTCCTGGGATATTTCAGGTGTACCCAGGTTGAGGTTCTTGTAAGCAGTGCAGCCCTCAATTTGGGGGTGGCTCTGTATTATGGATTTTCAGTTTTCCCAAGGTATATTCCCTAGACCGGAAGTGCCCTTGGCTCTGTAGCTCTGTTGTTTACTTGTTTTAGGGAACACAATGCACTCCTCCAGTGAGGCAGTTGGCAACTTACATCCCGCCCATCAGCATAACAAGGCTCCCTGTTCTCCAGGGCCTGTCTTGCCTTTCTGGTTTTTACACATTTTGTGGATGTCCCTTTTGACCGTTGGGAAGTGATACTTCTTTGTAGTGCAGATTTGCATTGCCCGCTTGCTTGCTTGGCCAAAAAGGGTGTATGCGTTTTCTCCTGAATATATTCAGGAGAAAACGTGTACGCGCTTTTTGGCCAAGTGCATCATTGTCGAAGTTGTGCCCCTCTTCCTGTGCTTTACAGGCGATTCCAACGTACCTCTTGAAATCTGTTTCCTGCTATTCTGCCTCGCTTTCAAGTCCGCCTCGTTGCCTTCCCTCAACAGATTTTTGGACGATAGTTGGCCTTGATTACTCTGCCAGTTTGTGAATTGCTGTGCCCCTGAGCTCCATTTTTCAACTCGTTGTTTTGTGAGCTGAACGCAAGTCCAAACTTTTGGTTCAGGACCTATACTGGTTCCCGGTAGGTGGCTGAGACTTTGGTTAATTCTTCTTCCTGGCAGGAAATTAGAGTGACATGTGCCCATCCAAATGCCTAACAGCTACTCTCTCATTGGTTCTCCCTCTTCCCTTTCATACTCTGCCAAATTGGCAACCTGTGCGAACCAGGAGCTTAAACGGGCTGTCTCTCCAATTTGGGAGATTGATAGGAAAGCAGTTGGAAAGTCAAACCGGAGCACCAGGAGAGGGGCTCTTCGTTGAGTTTTAGAAACCTTTCGTATTCACAGTGTGTCCATTCTCTAGGTTTCCCGTACATGTTATAGCTGTAGTAATATTCCCTTCAACCTGGAGGGCTGGGACCCATGGAATGGGTGCCATGCATTATTGCTTTAAAGGGTCTGCATTTGCTCAACCAATCTCACCAGTTCTCTCTGTCCCAAGTGTCCAGCCTCATGCCACATCCAGCTGTCATTGTAGATAGGGTCATTCCAGGTTGCATCCGAGACCCTGAAGGAATTGTAAAGAATTTCCCTGTTTCTTTGTTCTGTTTTTGAAATTCCTTTTTAGAGTGTGTTTGAGCTGATTCTCGCTGCCATGTTTATGCCAGTCTAGACACACTTGATTCCCTTACGGAGACATATCAATACATAGGTTTTAAGATTCTTACTAGTCAGATCTATTCCTCTGCGGGAAATATGGGCTTTTGAGTCCCTTTCACTGAGGAAGGTGTAGGTCTTCTCTATTCCATAGTTGGTTTTTGGAACGGTACCTGTGCTTATATCAAACTCTGGTTTGATGCATCACCCCACCTCTCCTTCCCCCTTAAGCAGGCATAAGAGTGTTTTCTAAATGTGAGACCCTGTTCTCTTGCCTAACTCAGTTCATGTGTAGCCATGTTTACAGGATCTTCCTAAGTGATATCTTATGATAAGTTTCTTTTTCTGTGTGACTTCTTTCACTTAGAATCATCGTACCTGAATCCACTCATTTTGCTGCTACTGGTCTTATGACATTGATTTCGTGGCTGAGGGATATTCCATCGTACGTAAGTTCCACAATGTTTGGAACCATTTTTATATTGCCTGGGATATTTCAGGTGTACCCAGGTTGAGGTTCTTGTAAGCAGTGCAGCCCTCAATTTGGGGGTGGCTCTGTCTTATGGATTTTCAGTTTTCCCAAGGTATATTCCCCAGACTGGAAGTGCCCTTGGCTCTGTAGCTCTGTTGTTTACTTGTTTTAGGGAACACAATGCACTCCTCCAGTGAGGCAGTTGGCAACTTACATCCCGCCCATCAGCATAACAAGGCTCCCTGTTCTCCAGGGCCTGTCTTGCCTTTCTGGTGTTTACACATTTTCTGGATGTCCCTTTTGACCGGTGGGAAGTGATACTTCTTTGTAGTGCAGATTTGCATTGCCCGCTTGCTTGCTTGGCCAAAAAGGGTGTATGCGTTTTCTCCTGAATATATTCAGGAGAAAACGCATACGCCCTTTTTGGCCTAGGGCATCATTGTCGAAGTTGTGCCCCTCTTCCTGTGCTTTACAGGTGAGTCCAACGTACCTCTTGAAATCTGTTTCCTGCTATTCTGCCTCGCTTTCAAGTCCGCCTCGTTGCCTACCCTCAACAGATTTTTGGACGATACTTGGCCTTGATTACTCTGCCAGTTTGTGAATTGCTGTGTCCCTGAGCTCCATTTTTCAACTCGTTTTTTTGTGAGCTGAACGCAAGTCCAAACTTTTGGTTCAGGACCTATACTGGTTCCCGGTGGGTGGCTGAGACTTTGGTTAATTCTTCTTCCTGCCGGGAAATTAGAGTGACATGTGCCCATCCAAATGCCTAACAGCTACTCTCTCATTGGTTCTCCCTCTTCCCTTTCATCCTCTGCCAAATTGGCAACCTGTACGAACCAGGAGATTAAAGGGGCTCTCTCTCCAAGTTGGGAGATTGATAGGAAAGCAGTTGGAAAGTCAAACCGGAGCACCAGGAGAGGGGCTCTTAGTTGAGTTTTAGAAACCTTTCGTATTCACAGTGTGTCCATTCTCTAGGTTTCCCGTACATGTTATAGCTGTAGTAATATTCCCTTCAACCTGGAGAGCTGGGACCCATGGAATGGGTGCCATGCATTATTGCTTTAAAGGGTCTGCATTTGCTCACCCAATCTGACCAATCCTCTCAGTCCCAAGTGTCCAGCCTCATTCCACATCCATCTGTCATTGTAGATAGAGTCATTCCAGGTGGCATCCGAGACCTTGAAGGAATTGTAAAGAATTTACCTGTTTCTTTGTTCTGTTTTTGAAATTCCTTTTTAGAGTGGGTTTGAGCTGATTCTCGCTGCCATGTTTATGCCAGTCTAGACACACTTGATTCCCTTACGGAGACATATCAATACATAGGTTTTAAGATTCTTACTAGTCAGATCTATTCCTCTGCGGGAAATATGGGGTTTTGAGTCCCTTTCACTGAGGAAGGTGTAGGTCTTGTCTATTCCATAGTTGGTTTTTGGAACGGTACCTGTGCTTATATCAAACTCTGGTTTGATGCATCACCCCACCTCTCCTTCCCCCTTAAGCAGGCATAAGAGTTTTTTCTAAATGTGAGACTCTGTTCTCTTGCCTAACTCATTTCATGTGTAGCCATGTTTACAGGATCTTTCTAAGTGATATCTTATGATAAGTTTCTTTTCCTGTGTGACTTCTTTCACTTAGAATCATCGTACCTGAATCCACTCATTTTGCTGCTACTGGTCTTATGACATTGATTTCGTGGCTGAGGGATATTCCATCGGACGTAAGTTCCACAATGTTTGGAACCATTTTTATATTGCCTGGGATATTTCAGGTGTACCCAGGTTGAGGTTCTTGTAAGCAGTGCAGCCCTCAATTTGGGGGTGGCTCTGTCTTATGGATTTTCAGTTTTCCCAAGGTATATTCCCTAGACTGGAAGTGCCCTTGGCTCTGTAGCTCTGTTGTTTACTTCTTTTAGGGAACACAATGCACTCCTCCAGTGAGGCAGTTGGCAACTTACATCCCGCCCATCAGCATAAGAGGGCTCCCTGTTCTCCAGGGCCTGTCTTGCCTTTCTGGTTTTTTACACATTTTGTGGATGTCCCTTTTGACCGGTGGGAAGTGATACTTCTTTGTAGTGCAGATTTGCATTGCCCGCTTGCTTGCTTGGCCAAAAAGTGCGTATGCGTTTTCTCCTGAATATATTCAGGAGAAAACGCATACGCCCTTTTTGGCCAAGTGCATCATTGTCGAAATTGTGCCCCTCTTCCTGTGCTTTACAGGCCATTCCAACGTACCTCTTGAAATCTGTTTCCTGCTATTCTGCCTCGCTTTCAAGTCCGCCTCGTTGCCTTCCCTCAACAGATTTTTGGACGATAGTTGGCCTTGATTACTCTGCCAGTTTGTGAATTGCTGTGCCCCTGAGCTCCATTTTTCAACTCGTTTTTTGTGAGCTGAACGCAAGTCCAAACTTTTGGTTCAGGACCTATACTGGTTCCCGGTGGGTGGCTGAGACTTTGGTTAATTCTTCTTCCTGCCGGGAAATTAGAGTGACATGTGCCCATCCAAATGCCTAGCATCTACTCTCTCATTGGTTCTCCCTCTTCCCTTTCATCCTCTGCCAAATTGGCAACCTGTGCGAACCAGGAGCTTAAAGGGGCTGTCTCTCCAAGTTGGGAGATTGATAGGAAAGCAGTTGGAAAGTCAAACCGGAGCACCAGGAGAGGGGCTCTTCGTTGAGTTTTAGAAACCTGTCGTATTCACGGTGTGTCCATTCTCTAGGTTTCCCGTACACGTTATAGCTGTAGTAATATTCCCTTCAACCTGGAGAGCTGGGACCCATGGAATGGGTGCCATGCATTATTGCTTTAAAGGGTCTGCAATTGCTCACCCAATCTCACCAATCCTCTCAGTCCCAAGTGTGCAGCCTTATGCCACATCCAGCTGTCATTGTAGATAGGGTCATTCCAGGTTGCATCAGAGACCCTGAAGGAATTGTAAAGAATTTCCCTGTTTCTTTGTTCTGTTTTTGAAATTCCTTTTTAGAGTGGGTTTGAGCTGATTCTCGCTGCCCTGTTTATGCCAGTCTAGACACACTTGATTCCCTTACGGAGACATATCAATACATAGGTTTTAAGATTCTTACTAGTCAGATCTATTCCTCTGCGGGAAATATGGGGTTTTGAGTCCCTTTCACTGAGGAAGGTGTAGGTCTTGTCTATTCCATAGTTGGTTTTTGGAACGGTACCTGTGCTTATATCAAACTCGGGTTTGATGCATCACCCCACCTCTCCTTCCCTCTTAAGCAGGCATAAGAGTGTTTTCTAAATGTGAGACTCTGTTCTCTTGCCTAACTCAGTTCATGTGTAGCCATGTTTACAGGATCTTCCTAAGTGATATCTTATGATAAGTTTCTTTTCCTGTGTGACTTCTTTCACTTAGAATCACCGTACCTGAATCCACTCATTTTGCTGCTACTGGTCTTATGACATTGATTTCGTGGCTGAGGGGTATTCCATCGTACGAAAGTTCCACAATGTTTGGAACCATTTTTATATTTCCTGGGATATTTCAGGTGTACCCAGGTTGAGGTTCTTGTAAGCAGTGCAGCCCTCAATTTGGGGGTGGCTCTGTCTTATGGATTTTCAGTTTTCCCAAGGTATATTCCCTAGACTGGAAGTGCCCTTGGCTCTGTAGCTCTGTTGTTTACTTGTTTTAGGGAACACAATGCACTCCTCCAGTGAGGCAGTTGGCAACTTACATCCCGCCCATCAGCATAACAAGGCTCCCTGTTCTCCAGGGCCTGTCTTGCCTTTCTGGTTTTTTACACATTTAGCGGATGTCCCTTTTGACCGGTGGGAAGTGATACTTCTTTGTAGTGCAGATTTGCATTGCCCGCTTGCTTGCTTGGCCAAAAAGGGCGTATGTGTTTTCTCCTTAATATATTCAGGAGAAAACGCATACGCCCTTTTTGGACAAGTGCATCATTGTCGAAGTTGTGCCCCTCTTCCTGTGCTTTACAGGCGAGTCCAACGTACCTCTTGAAATCTGTTTCCTGCTATTCTGCCTCGCTTTCAAGTCCGCCTCGTTGCCTTCCCTCAACAGATTTTTGGACGATAGTTGGCCTTGATTACTCTGCCAGTTTGTGAATTGCTGTGCCCCTGAGCTCCATTTTTCAACTCGTTTTTTGTGAGCTGAACGCAAGTCCAAACTTTTGGTTCAGGAACTATACTGGTTCCCGGTGGGTGGCTGAGACTTTGGTTCATTCTTCTTCCTGCCGGGAAATTAGAGTGACATGTGCCCATCCAAATGCCTAGCAGCTACTCTCTCATTGGTTCTCCCTCTTCCCTTTCATCCTCTGCCAAATTGGCAACCTGTGCGAACCAGGAGCTTAAAGGGGCTGTCTCTCCAAGTTGGGAGATTGATAGGAAAGCAGTTGGAAAGTCAAACCGGAGCACCAGGAGAGGGGCTCTTCGTTGAGTTTTAGAAACCTGTCGTATTCACAGTGTGTCCATTCTCTAGGTTTCCCGTACACGTTATAGCTGTAGTAATATTCCCTTCAACCTGGAGAGCTGGGACCCATGGAATGGGTGCCATGCATTATTGCTTTAAAGGGTCTGCAATTGCTCACCCAATCTCACCAATCCTCTCAGTCCCAAGTGTCCAGCCTTATGCCAAATCCAGCTGTCATTGTAGATAGGGTCATTCCAGGTTGCATCAGAGACCCTGAAGGAATTGTGAAGAATTTCCCTGTTTCTTTGTTCTGTTTTTGAAATTCCTTTTTAGAGTGGGTTTGAGCTGATTCTCGCTGCCATGTTTATGCCAGTCTAGACACACTTGATTCCCTTACGGAGACATATCAGTACATAGGTTTTAAGATTCTTACTAGTCAGATCTATTCCTCTGCGGGAAATATGGGGTTTTGAGTCCCTTTCACTGAGGAAGGTGTAGGTCTTGTCTATTCCATAGTTGGTTTTTGGAACGGTACCTGTGCTTATATCAAACTCTGGTTTGATGCATCACCCCACCTCTCCATCCCCCATAAACAGGCATAAGAGTGTTTTCTAAATGTGAGACTCTGTTCTCTTGCCTAACTCAGTTCATGTGTAGCCATGTTTACAGGATCTTCCTAAGTGATATCTTATGATAAGTTTCTTTTCCTGTGTGACTTCTTTCACTTAGAATCATCGTACCTGAATCCACTCATTTTGCTGCTACTGGTCTTATGACATTGATTTCGTGGCTGAGGGATATTCCATCGTACGTAAGTTCCACAATGTTTGGAACCATTTTTATATTTCCTGGGATACTTCAGGTGTACCCAGGTTGAGGTTCTTGTATGCAGTGCAGCCCTCAATTTGGGGGTGGCTCCGTCTTATGGATTTTGAGTTTTCCCAAGGTATATTCCCTAGACTGGAAGTGCCCTTGGCTCTGTAGCTCTGTTGTTTACTTGTTTTAGGGAACACAATGCACTCCTCCAGTGAGGCAGTTGGAAACTTACATCCCGCCCATCAGCATAACAGGGCTCCCTGTTCTCCAGGGCCTGTCTTGCCTTTCTGGTTTTTTACACATTTTGTGGATGTCCCTTTTGACCGGTGGGAAGTGATACTTCTTTGTAGTGCAGATTTGCATTGCCCGCTTGCTTGCTTGGCCAAAAAGGGCGTATGCGTTTTCTCCTGAATATATTCAGGAGAAAACGCATACGCCCTTTTTGGCCAAGTGCATCATTGTCGAAGTTGTGCCCCTCTTCCTGTGCTTTACAGGCGATTCCAACGTACCTCTTGAAATCTGTTTCCTGCTATTCTGCCTCGCTTTCAAGTCCGCCTCGTTGCCTTCCCTCAACAGATTTTTGGACGATAGTTGGCCTTGATTACTCTGCCAGTTTGTGAATTGCTGTGCTCCTGAGCTCCATTTTTCAACTCGTTTTTTGTGAGCTGAACGCAAGTCCAAACTTTTGGTTCAGGACCTATACTGGTTCCCGGTGGGTGGCTGAGACTTTGGTTAATTCCTCTTCCTGCCAGGAAATTAGAGTGACATGTGCCCATCCAAATGCCTAGCAGCTACTCTCTCATTGGTTCTCCCTCTTCCCTTTCATCCTCTG
This sequence comes from Mesoplodon mirus, assembly GCF_964341445.2. Classification (NCBI taxonomy): domain Eukaryota; kingdom Metazoa; phylum Chordata; class Mammalia; order Artiodactyla; family Ziphiidae; genus Mesoplodon; species Mesoplodon mirus. The sequence continues at coordinate 2,359,517 of NW_028295792.1, read as the reverse complement.
CCAAATTGGCAACCTGTGCGAACCAGGAGCTTAAAGGGGCTGTCTCTCCAAGTTGGGAGATTGATAGGAAAGCAGTTGGAAAGTCAAACCAGAGCACCAGGAGAGGGGCTCTTCGTTGAGTTTTAGAAACCTGTCGTATTCACAGTGTGTCCATTCTCTAGGTTTCCCGTACACGTTATAGCTGTAGTAATATTCCCTTCAACCTGGAGAGCTGGGACCCATGGAATGGGTGCCATGCATTATTGCTTTAAAGGGTCTGCATTTGCTCACCCAATCTCACCAATCCTCTCAGTCCCAAGTGTCCAGCCTTATGCCACATCCAGCTGTCATTGTAGATAGGGTCATTCCAGGTTGCATCAGAGACCCTGAAGGAATTGTAAAGAATTTCCCTGTTTCTTTGTTCTGTTTTTGAAATTTCTTTTTAGAGTGGGTTTGAGCTGATTCTCGCTGCCATGTTTATGCCAGTCTAGACACACTTGATTCCCTTATGGAGACATATCAGTACATAGGTTTTAAGATTCTTACTAGTCAGATCTATTCCTCTGCGGGAAATATGGGGTTTTGAGTCCCTTTCACTGAGGAAGGTGTAGGTCTTGTCTATTCCATAGTTGGTTTTTGGAACGGTACCTGTGCTTATATCAAACTCGGGTTTGATGCATCACCCCACCTCTCCTTCCCCCTTAAGCAGGCATAAGAGTTTTTTCTAAATGTGAGACTCTGTTCTCTTGCCTAACTCAGTTCATGTGTAGCCATGTTTACAGGATCTTTCTAAGTGATATCTTATGATAAGTTTCTTTTCCTGTGTGACTTCTTTCACTTAGAATCATCGTACCTGAATCCACTCATTTTGCTGCTACTGGTCTTATGACATTGATTTCGTGGCTGAGGGGTATTCCATCGTACGAAAGTTCCACAATGTTTGGAACCATTTTTATATTTCCTGGGATATTTCAGGTGTACCCAGGTTGAGGTTCTTGTAAGCAGTGCAGCCCTCAATTTGGGGGTGGCTCTGTCTTATGGATTTTCAGTTTTCCCAAGGTATATTCCCCAGACTGGAAGTGCCCTTGGCTCTGTAGCTCTGTTGTTTACTTGTTTTAGGGAACACAATGCACTCCTCCAGTGAGGCAGTTGGCAACTTACATCCCGCCCATCAGCATAACAAGGCTCCCTGTTCTCCAGGGCCTGTCTTGCCTTTCTGTTTTTTTACACATTTAGCGGATGTCCCTTTTGACCGGTGGGAAGTGATACTTCTTTGTAGTGCAGATTTGCATTGCCCGCTTGCTTGCTTGGCCAAAAAGGGCGTATGTGTTTTCTCCTTAATATATTCAGGAGAAAACGCATACGCCCTTTTTGGACAAGTGCATCATTGTCGAAGTTGTGCCCCTCTTCCTGTGCTTTACAGGCGAGTCCAACGTACCTCTTGAAATCTGTTTCCTGCTATTCTGCCTCGCTTTCAAGTCCGCCTCGTTGCCTTCCCTCAACAGATTTTTGGACGATAGTTGGCCTTGATTACTCTGCCAGTTTGTGAATTGCTGTGCCCCTGAGCTCCATTTTTCAACTCGTTTTTTGTGAGCTGAACGCAAGTCCAAACTTTTGGTTCAGGAACTATACTGGTTCCCGGTGGGTGGCTGAGACTTTGGTTCATTCTTCTTCCTGCCGGGAAATTAGAGTGACATGTGCCCATCCAAATGCCTAGCAGCTACTCTCTCATTGGTTCTCCCTCTTCCCTTTCATCCTCTGCCAAATTGGCAACCTGTGCGAACCAGGAGCTTAAAGGGGCTGTCTCTCCAAGTTGGGAGATTGATAGGAAAGCAGTTGGAAAGTCAAACCAGAGCACCAGGAGAGGGGCTCTTCGTTGAGTTTTAGAAACCTGTCGTATTCACAGTGTGTCCATTCTCTAGGTTTCCCGTACACGTTATAGCTGTAGTAATATTCCCTTCAACCTGGAGAGCTGGGACCCATGGAATGGGTGCCATGCATTATTGCTTTAAAGGGTCTGCAATTGCTCACCCAATCTCACCAATCCTCTCAGTCCCAAGTGTCCAGCCTTATGCCAAATCCAGCTGTCATTGTAGATAGGGTCATTCCAGGTTGCATCAGAGACCCTGAAGGAATTGTGAAGAATTTCCCTGTTTCTTTGTTCTGTTTTTGAAATTCCTTTTTAGAGTGGGTTTGAGCTGATTCTCGCTGCCATGTTTATGCCAGTCTAGACACACTTGATTCCCTTACGGAGACATATCAGTACATAGGTTTTAAGATTCTTACTAGTCAGATCTATTCCTCTGCGGGAAATATGGGGTTTTGAGTCCCTTTCACTGAGGAAGGTGTAGGTCTTGTCTATTCCATAGTTGGTTTTTGGAACGGTACCTGTGCTTATATCAAACTCTGGTTTGATGCATCACCCCACCTCTCCATCCCCCATAAACAGGCATAAGAGTGTTTTCTAAATGTGAGACTCTGTTCTCTTGCCTAACTCAGTTCATGTGTAGCCATGTTTACAGGATCTTCCTAAGTGATATCTTATGATAAGTTTCTTTTCCTGTGTGACTTCTTTCACTTAGAATCATCGTACCTGAATCCACTCATTTTGCTGCTACTGGTCTTATGACATTGATTTCGTGGCTGAGGGATATTCCATCGTACGTAAGTTCCACAATGTTTGGAACCATTTTTATATTTCCTGGGATACTTCAGGTGTACCCAGGTTGAGGTTCTTGTATGCAGTGCAGCCCTCAATTTGGGGGTGGCTCCGTCTTATGGATTTTGAGTTTTCCCAAGGTATATTCCCTAGACTGGAAGTGCCCTTGGCTCTGTAGCTCTGTTGTTTACTTGTTTTAGGGAACACAATGCACTCCTCCAGTGAGGCAGTTGGAAACTTACATCCCGCCCATCAGCATAACAGGGCTCCCTGTTCTCCAGGGCCTGTCTTGCCTTTCTGGTTTTTTACACATTTTGTGGATGTCCCTTTTGACCGGTGGGAAGTGATACTTCTTTGTAGTGCAGATTTGCATTGCCCGCTTGCTTGCTTGGCCAAAAAGGGCGTATGCGTTTTCTCCTGAATATATTCAGGAGAAAACGCATACGCCCTTTTTGGCCAAGTGCATCATTGTCGAAGTTGTGCCCCTCTTCCTGTGCTTTACAGGCGATTCCAACGTACCTCTTGAAATCTGTTTCCTGCTATTCTGCCTCGCTTTCAAGTCCGCCTCGTTGCCTTCCCTCAACAGATTTTTGGACGATAGTTGGCCTTGATTACTCTGCCAGTTTGTGAATTGCTGTGCTCCTGAGCTCCATTTTTCAACTCGTTTTTTGTGAGCTGAACGCAAGTCCAAACTTTTGGTTCAGGACCTATACTGGTTCCCGGTGGGTGGCTGAGACTTTGGTTAATTCCTCTTCCTGCCAGGAAATTAGAGTGACATGTGCCCATCCAAATGCCTAGCAGCTACTCTCTCATTGGTTCTCCCTCTTCCCTTTCATCCTCTGCCAAATTGGCAACCTGTGCGAACCAGGAGCTTAAAGGGGCTGTCTCTCCAAGTTGGGAGATTGATAGGAAAGCAGTTGGAAAGTCAAACCAGAGCACCAGGAGAGGGGCTCTTCGTTGAGTTTTAGAAACCTGTCGTATTCACAGTGTGTCCATTCTCTAGGTTTCCCGTACACGTTATAGCTGTAGTAATATTCCCTTCAACCTGGAGAGCTGGGACCCATGGAATGGGTGCCATGCATTATTGCTTTAAAGGGTCTGCATTTGCTCACCCAATCTCACCAATCCTCTCAGTCCCAAGTGTCCAGCCTTATGCCACATCCAGCTGTCATTGTAGATAGGGTCATTCCAGGTTGCATCAGAGACCCTGAAGGAATTGTAAAGAATTTCCCTGTTTCTTTGTTCTGTTTTTGAAATTTCTTTTTAGAGTGGGTTTGAGCTGATTCTCGCTGCCATGTTTATGCCAGTCTAGACACACTTGATTCCCTTATGGAGACATATCAGTACATAGGTTTTAAGATTCTTACTAGTCAGATCTATTCCTCTGCGGGAAATATGGGGTTTTGAGTCCCTTTCACTGAGGAAGGTGTAGGTCTTGTCTATTCCATAGTTGGTTTTTGGAACGGTACCTGTGCTTATATCAAACTCGGGTTTGATGCATCACCCCACCTCTCCTTCCCCCTTAAGCAGGCATAAGAGTTTTTTCTAAATGTGAGACTCTGTTCTCTTGCCTAACTCAGTTCATGTGTAGCCATGTTTACAGGATCTTTCTAAGTGATATCTTATGATAAGTTTCTTTTCCTGTGTGACTTCTTTCACTTAGAATCATCGTACCTGAATCCACTCATTTTGCTGCTACTGGTCTTATGACATTGATTTCGTGGCTGAGGGGTATTCCATCGTACGAAAGTTCCACAATGTTTGGAACCATTTTTATATTTCCTGGGATATTTCAGGTGTACCCAGGTTGAGGTTCTTGTAAGCAGTGCAGCCCTCAATTTGGGGGTGGCTCTGTCTTATGGATTTTCAGTTTTCCCAAGGTATATTCCCCAGACTGGAAGTGCCCTTGGCTCTGTAGCTCTGTTGTTTACTTGTTTTAGGGAACACAATGCACTCCTCCAGTGAGGCAGTTGGCAACTTACATCCCGCCCATCAGCATAACAAGGCTCCCTGTTCTCCAGGGCCTGTCTTGCCTTTCTGTTTTTTTACACATTTAGCGGATGTCCCTTTTGACCGGTGGGAAGTGATACTTCTTTGTAGTGCAGATTTGCATTGCCCGCTTGCTTGCTTGGCCAAAAAGGGCGTATGTGTTTTCTCCTTAATATATTCAGGAGAAAACGCATACGCCCTTTTTGGACAAGTGCATCATTGTCGAAGTTGTGCCCCTCTTCCTGTGCTTTACAGGCGAGTCCAACGTACCTCTTGAAATCTGTTTCCTGCTATTCTGCCTCGCTTTCAAGTCCGCCTCGTTGCCTTCCCTCAACAGATTTTTGGACGATAGTTGGCCTTGATTACTCTGCCAGTTTGTGAATTGCTGTGCCCCTGAGCTCCATTTTTCAACTCGTTTTTTGTGAGCTGAACGCAAGTCCAAACTTTTGGTTCAGGAACTATACTGGTTCCCGGTGGGTGGCTGAGACTTTGGTTCATTCTTCTTCCTGCCGGGAAATTAGAGTGACATGTGCCCATCCAAATGCCTAGCAGCTACTCTCTCATTGGTTCTCCCTCTTCCCTTTCATCCTCTGCCAAATTGGCAACCTGTGCGAACCAGGAGCTTAAAGGGGCTGTCTCTCCAAGTTGGGAGATTGATAGGAAAGCAGTTGGAAAGTCAAACCAGAGCACCAGGAGAGGGGCTCTTCGTTGAGTTTTAGAAACCTGTCGTATTCACAGTGTGTCCATTCTCTAGGTTTCCCGTACACGTTATAGCTGTAGTAATATTCCCTTCAACCTGGAGAGCTGGGACCCATGGAATGGGTGCCATGCATTATTGCTTTAAAGGGTCTGCAATTGCTCACCCAATCTCACCAATCCTCTCAGTCCCAAGTGTCCAGCCTTATGCCAAATCCAGCTGTCATTGTAGATAGGGTCATTCCAGGTTGCATCAGAGACCCTGAAGGAATTGTGAAGAATTTCCCTGTTTCTTTGTTCTGTTTTTGAAATTCCTTTTTAGAGTGGGTTTGAGCTGATTCTCGCTGCCATGTTTATGCCAGTCTAGACACACTTGATTCCCTTACGGAGACATATCAGTACATAGGTTTTAAGATTCTTACTAGTCAGATCTATTCCTCTGCGGGAAATATGGGGTTTTGAGTCCCTTTCACTGAGGAAGGTGTAGGTCTTGTCTATTCCATAGTTGGTTTTTGGAACGGTACCTGTGCTTATATCAAACTCTGGTTTGATGCATCACCCCACCTCTCCATCCCCCATAAACAGGCATAAGAGTGTTTTCTAAATGTGAGACTCTGTTCTCTTGCCTAACTCAGTTCATGTGTAGCCATGTTTACAGGATCTTCCTAAGTGATATCTTATGATAAGTTTCTTTTCCTGTGTGACTTCTTTCACTTAGAATCATCGTACCTGAATCCACTCATTTTGCTGCTACTGGTCTTATGACATTGATTTCGTGGCTGAGGGATATTCCATCGTACGTAAGTTCCACAATGTTTGGAACCATTTTTATATTTCCTGGGATACTTCAGGTGTACCCAGGTTGAGGTTCTTGTATGCAGTGCAGCCCTCAATTTGGGGGTGGCTCCGTCTTATGGATTTTGAGTTTTCCCAAGGTATATTCCCTAGACTGGAAGTGCCCTTGGCTCTGTAGCTCTGTTGTTTACTTGTTTTAGGGAACACAATGCACTCCTCCAGTGAGGCAGTTGGAAACTTACATCCCGCCCATCAGCATAACAGGGCTCCCTGTTCTCCAGGGCCTGTCTTGCCTTTCTGGTTTTTTACACATTTTGTGGATGTCCCTTTTGACCGGTGGGAAGTGATACTTCTTTGTAGTGCAGATTTGCATTGCCCGCTTGCTTGCTTGGCCAAAAAGGGCGTATGCGTTTTCTCCTGAATATATTCAGGAGAAAACGCATACGCCCTTTTTGGCCAAGTGCATCATTGTCGAAGTTGTGCCCCTCTTCCTGTGCTTTACAGGCGATTCCAACGTACCTCTTGAAATCTGTTTCCTGCTATTCTGCCTCGCTTTCAAGTCCGCCTCGTTGCCTTCCCTCAACAGATTTTTGGACGATAGTTGGCCTTGATTACTCTGCCAGTTTGTGAATTGCTGTGCTCCTGAGCTCCATTTTTCAACTCGTTTTTTGTGAGCTGAACGCAAGTCCAAACTTTTGGTTCAGGACCTATACTGGTTCCCGGTGGGTGGCTGAGACTTTGGTTAATTCCTCTTCCTGCCAGGAAATTAGAGTGACATGTGCCCATCCAAATGCCTAGCAGCTACTCTCTCATTGGTTCTCCCTCTTCCCTTTCATCCTCTGCCAAATTGGCAACCTGTGCGAACCAGGAGCTTAAAGGGGCTGTCTCTCCAAGTTGGGAGATTGATAGGAAAGCAGTTGGAAAGTCAAACCAGAGCACCAGGAGAGGGGCTCTTCGTTGAGTTTTAGAAACCTGTCGTATTCACAGTGTGTCCATTCTCTAGGTTTCCCGTACACGTTATAGCTGTAGTAATATTCCCTTCAACCTGGAGAGCTGGGACCCATGGAATGGGTGCCATGCATTATTGCTTTAAAGGGTCTGCATTTGCTCACCCAATCTCACCAATCCTCTCAGTCCCAAGTGTCCAGCCTTATGCCACATCCAGCTGTCATTGTAGATAGGGTCATTCCAGGTTGCATCAGAGACCCTGAAGGAATTGTAAAGAATTTCCCTGTTTCTTTGTTCTGTTTTTGAAATTTCTTTTTAGAGTGGGTTTGAGCTGATTCTCGCTGCCATGTTTATGCCAGTCTAGACACACTTGATTCCCTTATGGAGACATATCAGTACATAGGTTTTAAGATTCTTACTAGTCAGATCTATTCCTCTGCGGGAAATATGGGGTTTTGAGTCCCTTTCACTGAGGAAGGTGTAGGTCTTGTCTATTCCATAGTTGGTTTTTGGAACGGTACCTGTGCTTATATCAAACTCGGGTTTGATGCATCACCCCACCTCTCCTTCCCCCTTAAGCAGGCATAAGAGTTTTTTCTAAATGTGAGACTCTGTTCTCTTGCCTAACTCAGTTCATGTGTAGCCATGTTTACAGGATCTTTCTAAGTGATATCTTATGATAAGTTTCTTTTCCTGTGTGACTTCTTTCACTTAGAATCATCGTACCTGAATCCACTCATTTTGCTGCTACTGGTCTTATGACATTGATTTCGTGGCTGAGGGGTATTCCATCGTACGAAAGTTCCACAATGTTTGGAACCATTTTTATATTTCCTGGGATATTTCAGGTGTACCCAGGTTGAGGTTCTTGTAAGCAGTGCAGCCCTCAATTTGGGGGTGGCTCTGTCTTATGGATTTTCAGTTTTCCCAAGGTATATTCCCTAGACTGGAAGTGCCCTTGGCTCTGTAGCTCTGTTGTTTACTTGTTTTAGGGAACACAATGCACTCCTCCAGTGAGGCAGTTGGCAACTTACATCCCGCCCATCAGCATAACAAGGCTCCCTGTTCTCCAGGGCCTGTCTTGCCTTTCTGGTTTTTTACACATTTAGCGGATGTCCCTTTTGACCGGTGGGAAGTGATACTTCTTTGTAGTGCAGATTTGCATTGCCCGCTTGCTTGCTTGGCCAAAAAGGGCGTATGTGTTTTCTCCTTAATATATTCAGGAGAAAACGCATACGCCCTTTTTGGACAAGTGCATCATTGTCGAAGTTGTGCCCCTCTTCCTGTGCTTTACAGGCGAGTCCAACGTACCTCTTGAAATCTGTTTCCTGCTATTCTGCCTCGCTTTCAAGTCCGCCTCGTTGCCTTCCCTCAACAGATTTTTGGACGATAGTTGGCCTTGATTACTCTGCCAGTTTGTGAATTGCTGTGCCCCTGAGCTCCATTTTTCAACTCGTTTTTTGTGAGCTGAACGCAAGTCCAAACTTTTGGTTCAGGAACTATACTGGTTCCCGGTGGGTGGCTGAGACTTTGGTTCATTCTTCTTCCTGCCGGGAAATTAGAGTGACATGTGCCCATCCAAATGCCTAGCAGCTACTCTCTCATTGGTTCTCCCTCTTCCCTTTCATCCTCTGCCAAATTGGCAACCTGTGCGAACCAGGAGCTTAAAGGGGCTGTCTCTCCAAGTTGGGAGATTGATAGGAAAGCAGTTGGAAAGTCAAACCGGAGCACCAGGAGAGGGGCTCTTCGTTGAGTTTTAGAAACCTGTCGTATTCACAGTGTGTCCATTCTCTAGGTTTCCCGTACACGTTATAGCTGTAGTAATATTCCCTTCAACCTGGAGAGCTGGGACCCATGGAATGGGTGCCATGCATTATTGCTTTAAAGGGTCTGCAATTGCTCACCCAATCTCACCAATCCTCTCAGTCCCAAGTGTCCAGCCTTATGCCAAATCCAGCTGTCATTGTAGATAGGGTCATTCCAGGTTGCATCAGAGACCCTGAAGGAATTGTAAAGAATTTCCCTGTTTCTTTGTTCTGTTTTTGAAATTCCTTTTTAGAGTGGGTTTGAGCTGATTCTCGCTGCCATGTTTATGCCAGTCTAGACACACTTGATTCCCTTACGGAGACATATCAGTACATAGGTTTTAAGATTCTTACTAGTCAGATCTATAACTCTGCGGGAAATATGGGGTTTTGAGTCCCTTTCACTGAGGAAGGTGTAGGTCTTGTCTATTCCATAGTTGGTTTTTGGAACGGTACCTGTGCTTATATCAAACTCTGGTTTGATGCATCACCCCACCTCTCCATCCCCCATAAACAGGCATAAGAGTGTTTTCTAAATGTGAGACTCTGTTCTCTTGCCTAACTCAGTTCATGTGTAGCCATGTTTACAGGATCTTCCTAAGTGATATCTTATGATAAGTTTCTTTTCCTGTGTGACTTCTTTCACTTAGAATCATCGTACCTGAATCCACTCATTTTGCTGCTACTGGTCTTATGACATTGATTTCGTGGCTGAGGGATATTCCATCGTACGTAAGTTCCACAATGTTTGGAACCATTTTTATATTTCCTGGGATACTTCAGGTGTACCCAGGTTGAGGTTCTTGTATGCAGTGCAGCCCTCAATTTGGGGGTGGCTCCGTCTTATGGATTTTGAGTTTTCCCAAGGTATATTCCCTAGACTGGAAGTGCCCTTGGCTCTGTAGCTCTGTTGTTTACTTGTTTTAGGGAACACAATGCACTCCTCCAGTGAGGCAGTTGGAAACTTACATCCCGCCCATCAGCATAACAGGGCTCCCTGTTCTCCAGGGCCTGTCTTGCCTTTCTGGTTTTTTACACATTTTGTGGATGTCCCTTTTGACCGGTGGGAAGTGATACTTCTTTGTAGTGCAGATTTGCATTGCCCGCTTGCTTGCTTGGCCAAAAAGGGCGTATGCGTTTTCTCCTGAATATATTCAGGAGAAAACGCATACGCCCTTTTTGGCCAAGTGCATCATTGTCGAAGTTGTGCCCCTCTTCCTGTGCTTTACAGGCGATTCCAACGTACCTCTTGAAATCTGTTTCCTGCTATTCTGCCTCGCTTTCAAGTCCGCCTCGTTGCCTTCCCTCAACAGATTTTTGGACGATAGTTGGCCTTGATTACTCTGCCAGTTTGTGAATTGCTGTGCTCCTGAGCTCCATTTTTCAACTCGTTTTTTGTGAGCTGAACGCAAGTCCAAACTTTTGGTTCAGGACCTATACTGGTTCCCGGTGGGTGGCTGAGACTTTGGTTAATTCCTCTTCCTGCCAGGAAATTAGAGTGACATGTGCCCATCCAAATGCCTAGCAGCTACTCTCTCATTGGTTCTCCCTCTTCCCTTTCATCCTCTGCCAAATTGGCAACCTGTGCGAACCAGGAGCTTAAAGGGGCTGTCTCTCCAAGTTGGGAGATTGATAGGAAAGCAGTTGGAAAGTCAAACCAGAGCACCAGGAGAGGGGCTCTTCGTTGAGTTTTAGAAACCTGTCGTATTCACAGTGTGTCCATTCTCTAGGTTTCCCGTACACGTTATAGCTGTAGTAATATTCCCTTCAACCTGGAGAGCTGGGACCCATGGAATGGGTGCCATGCATTATTGCTTTAAAGGGTCTGCATTTGCTCACCCAATCTCACCAATCCTCTCAGTCCCAAGTGTCCAGCCTTATGCCACATCCAGCTGTCATTGTAGATAGGGTCATTCCAGGTTGCATCAGAGACCCTGAAGGAATTGTAAAGAATTTCCCTGTTTCTTTGTTCTGTTTTTGAAATTTCTTTTTAGAGTGGGTTTGAGCTGATTCTCGCTGCCATGTTTATGCCAGTCTAGACACACTTGATTCCCTTATGGAGACATATCAGTACATAGGTTTTAAGATTCTTACTAGTCAGATCTATTCCTCTGCGGGAAATATGGGGTTTTGAGTCCCTTTCACTGAGGAAGGTGTAGGTCTTGTCTATTCCATAGTTGGTTTTTGGAACGGTACCTGTGCTTATATCAAACTCGGGTTTGATGCATCACCCCACCTCTCCTTCCCCCTTAAGCAGGCATAAGAGTTTTTTCTAAATGTGAGACTCTGTTCTCTTGCCTAACTCAGTTCATGTGTAGCCATGTTTACAGGATCTTTCTAAGTGATATCTTATGATAAGTTTCTTTTCCTGTGTGACTTCTTTCACTTAGAATCATCGTACCTGAATCCACTCATTTTGCTGCTACTGGTCTTATGACATTGATTTCGTGGCTGAGGGATATTCCATCGTACGTAAGTTCCACAATGTTTGGAACCATTTTTATATTTCCTGGGATATTTCAGGTGTACCCAGGTTGAGGTTCTTGTAAGCAGTGCAGCCCTCAATTTGGGGGTGGCTCTGTCTTATGGATTTTCAGTTTTCCCAAGGTATATTCCCTAGACTGGAAGTGCCCTTGGCTCTGTAGCTCTGTTGTTTACTTGTTTTAGGGAACACAATGCACTCCTCCAGTGAGGCAGTTGGCAACTTACATCCCGCCCATCAGCATAACAGGGCTCCCTGTTCTCCAGGGCCTGTCTTGCCTTTCTGGTTTTTACACATTTTGTGGATGTCCCTTTTGACCGGTGGGAAGTGATACTTCTTTGTAGTGCAGATTTGCATTGCCCGCTTGCTTGCTTGGCCAAAAAGGGTGTATGCGTTTTCTCCTGAATATATTCAGGAGAAAACGCATACGCCCTTTTTGGCCAAGTGCATCATTGTCGAAGTTGTGCCCCTCTTCCTGTGCTTTACAGGCGATTCCAACGTACCTCTTGAAATCTGTTTCCTGCTATTCTGCCTCGCTTTCAAGTCCGCCTCGTTGCCTTCCCTCAACAGATTTTTGGACGATAGTTGGCCTTGATTACTCTGCCAGTTTGTGAATTGCTGTGCCCCTGAGCTCCATTTTTCAACTCGTTTTTTGTGAGCTGAACGCAAGTCCAAACTTTTGGTTCAGGAACTATACTGGTTCCCGGTGGGTGGCTGAGACTTTGGTTAATTCTTCTTCCTGCCGGGAAATTAGAGTGACATGTGCCCATCCAACTGCCTAGCAGCTACTCTCTCATTGGTTCTCCCTCTTCCCTTACATCCTCTGCCAAATTGGCAACCTGTGCGAACCAGGAGCTTAAAGGGGCTGTCTCTCCAAGTTGGGAGATTGATAGGAAAGCAGTTGGAAAGTCAAACCAGAGCACCAGGAGAGGGGCTCTTCGTTGAGTTTTAGAAACCTGTCGTATTCACAGTGTGTCCATTCTCTAGGTATCCCGTACACGTTATAGCTGTAGTAATATTCCCTTCAACCTGGAGAGCTGGGACCCATGGAATGGGTGCCATGCATTATTGCTTTAAAGGGTCTGCATTTGCTCACCCAATCTCACCAATCCTCTCAGTCCCAAGTGTCCAGCCTTATGCCACATCCAGCTGTCATTGTAGATAGGGTCATTCCAGGTTGCATCAGAGACCCTGAAGGAATTGTAAAGAATTTCCCTGTTTCTTTGTTCTGTTTTTGAAATTCCTTTTTAGAGTGGGTTTGAGCTGATTCTCGCTGCCATGTTTATGCCAGTCTAGACACACTTGATTCCCTTACGGAGACATATCAGTACATAGGTTTTAAGATTCTTACTAGTCAGATCTATTCCTCTGCGGGAAATATGGGGTTTTGAGTCCCTTTCACTGAGGAAGGTGTAGGTCTTGTCTATTCCATAGTTGGTTTTTGGAACGGTACCTGTGCTTATATCAAGCTCTGGTTTGATGCATCACCCCACCTCTCCATCCCCCTTAAGCAGGCATAAGAGTGTTTTCTAAATGTGAGACTCTATTCTCTTGCCTAACTCAGTTCATGTGTAGCCATGTTTACAGGATCTTCCTAAGTGATATCTTATGATAAGTTTCTTTTCCTGTGTGACTTCTTTCACTTAGAATCATCGTACCTGAATCCACTCATTTTGCTGCTACAGGTCTTATGACATTGTTTTCGTGGCTGAGGGATATTCCATCGTACGTAAGTTCCACAATGTTTGGAACCATTTTTATATTTCCTGGGATATTTCAGGTGTACCCAGGTTGAGGTTTTTGTAAGCAGTGCAGCCCTCAATTTGGGGGTGGCTCCGTCTTATGGATTTTGAGTTTTCCCAAGGTATATTCCCTAGACTGGAAGTGCCCTTGGCTCTGTAGCTCTGTTGTTTACATGTTTTAGGGAACACAATGCACTCCTCCAGTGAGGCAGTTGGCAACTTACATCCCGCCCATCAGCATAACAGGGCTCCCTGTTCTCCAGGGCCTGTCTTGCCTTTCTGGTTTTTTACACATTTTGTGGATGTCCCTTTTGACCGGTGGGAAGTGATACTTCTTTGTAGTGCAGATTTGCATTGCCCGCTTGCTTGCTTGGCCAAAAAGGGCGTATGCGTTTTCTCCTGAATATATTCAGGAGAAAACGCATACGCCCTTTTTGGCCAAGTGCATCATTGTCGAAATTGTGCCCCTCTTCCTGTGCTTTACAGGCGATTCCAACGTACCTCTTGAAATCTGTTTCCTGCTATTCTGCCTTCTTTCAAGTCCGCCTCGTTGCCTTCCCTCAACAGATTTTTGGATGATAGTTGGCCTTGATTACTCTGCCAGTTTGTGAATTGCTGTGCCCCTGAGCTCCATTTTTCAACTCGTTTTTTGTGAGCTGAATGCAAGTCCAAACTTTTGGTTCAGGACCTATACTGGTTCCCGGTGGGTGGCTGAGACTTTGGTTAATTCTTCTTCCTGCCGGGAAATTAGAGTGACATGTGCCCATCCAAATGCCTAGCAGCTACTCTCTCATTGGTTCTCCCTCTTCCCTTTCATCCTCTGCCAAATTGGCAACCTGTGCGAACCAGGAGCTTAAAGGGGCTGTCTCTCCAAGTTGGGAGATTGATAGGAAAGCAGTTGGAAAGTCAAACCGGAGCACCAGGAGAGGGGCTCTTTGTTGAGTTTTAGAAACCTGTCGTATTCACAGTGTGTCGATTCTCTAGGTTTCCCTTACACGTTATAGCTGTAGTAATATTCCCTTCAACCTGGAGAGCTGGGACCCATGGAATGGGTGCCATGCATTATTGCTTTAAAGGGTCTGCAATTGCTCACCCAATCTCACCAATCCTCTCAGTCCCAAGTGTCCAGCCTTATGCCACATCCAGCTGTCATTGTAGATAGGGTCATTCCAGGTTGCATCAGAGACCCTGAAGGAATTGTGAAGAATTTCCCTGTTTCTTTCTTCTGTTTTTGAAATTCCTTTTTAGAGTGGGTTTGAGCTGATTCTCGCTGCCATGTTTATGCCAGTCTAGGCACACTTGATTCCCTTACGGAGACATATCAGTACATAGGTTTTAAGATTCTTACTAGTCAGATCTATTCCTCTGCGGGAAATATGGGGTTTTGAGTCCCTTTCACTGAGGAAGGTGTAGGTCTTGTCTATTCCATAGTTGGTTTTTGGAACGGTACCTGTGCTTATATCAAACTCGGGTTTGATGCATCACCCCACCTCTCCTTCCCCCTTAAGCAGGCATAAGTGTGTTTTCTAAATGTGAGACTCTGTTCTCTTGCCTAACTCAGTTCATGTGTAGCCATGTTTACAGGATCTTCCTAAGTGATATCTTATGATAAGTTTCTTTTCCTGTGTGACTTCTTTCACTTAGAATCACCGTACCTGAATCCACTCATTTTGCTGCTACTGGTCTTATGACATTGATTTCGTGGCTGAGGGGTATTCCATCGTACGTAAGTTCCACAATGTTTGGAACCATTTTTATATTTCCTGGGATATTTCAGGTGTACCCAGGTTGAGGTTCTTGTAAGCAGTGCAGCCCTCAATTTGGGGGTGGCTCTGTCTTATGGATTTTCAGTTTTCCCAAGGTATATTCCCTAGACTGGAAGTGCCCTTGGCTCTGTAGCTCTGTTGTTTACTTGTTTTAGGGAACACAATGCACTCCTCCAGTGAGGCAGTTGGCAACTTACATCCCGCCCATCAGCATAACAGGGCTCCCTGTTCTCCAGGGCCTGTCTTGACTTTCTGGTTTTTACACATTTTGTGGATGTCCCTTTTGACCGGTGGGAAGTGATACTTCTTTGTAGTGCAGATTTGCATTGCCCGCTTGCTTGCTTGGCCAAAAAGGGCGTATGCGTTTTCTCCTGAATATATTCAGGAGAAAACGCATACGCCCTTTTTGGCCAAGTGCATCATTGTCGAAGTTGTGCCCCTCTTCCTGTGCTTTACAGGCGATTCCAACGTACCTCTTGAAATCTGTTTCCTGCTATTCTGCCTCGGTTTCAAGTCCGCCTCGTTGCCTTCCCTCAACAGATTTTTGGACGATAGTTGGCCTTGATTACTCTGCCAGTTTGTGAATTGCTGTGCCCCTGAGCTCCATTTTTCAACTCGTTTTTTGTGAGCTGAACGCAAGTCCAAACTTTTGGTTCAGGACCTATACTGGTTCCGGCGGGTGGCAGAGACTTTGGTTAATTCTTCTTCCTGCCGGGAAATTAGAGTGACATGTGCCCATCCCAATGCCTAGCAGCTACTCTCTCATTGGTTCTCCCTCTTCCCTTTCATCCTCTGCCAAATTGGCAACCTGTGCGAACCAGGAGCTTAAAGGGGCTGTCTCTCCAAGTTGGGAGATTGATAGGAAAGCAGTTGGAAAGTCAAACCAGAGCACCAGGAGAGGGGCTCTTCGTTGAGTTTTAGAAACCTGTCGTATTCACAGTGTGTCCATTCTCTAGGTTTCCCGTACACGTTATAGCTGTAGTAATATTCCCTTCAACCTGGAGAGCTGGGACCCATGGAATGGGTGCCATGCATTATTGCTTTAAAGGGTCTGCAATTGCTCACCCAATCTCACCAATCCTCTCAGTCGCAAGTGTCCAGACTTATGCCACATCCAGCTGTCATTGTAGATAGGGTCATTCCAGGTTGCATCAGAGACCCTGAAGGAATTGTGAAGAATTTCCCTGTTTCTTTGTTCTGTTTTTGAAATTCATTTTTAGAGTGGGTTTGAGCTGATTCTCGCTGCCATGTTTATGCCAGTCTAGACACACTTGATTCCCTTACGGAGACATATCAGTACATACGTTTTAAGATTCTTACTAGTCAGATCTATTCCTCTGCGGGAAATATGGGGTTTTGAGTCCCTTTCACTGAGGAAGGTGTAGGTCTTGTCTATTCCATAGTTGGTTTTTGGAACGGTACCTGTGCTTATATCAAACTCTGGTTTGATGCATAACCCCACCTCTCCATCCCCCTTAAGCAGGCATAAGAGTGTTTTCTAAATGTGAGACTCTGTTCTCTTGCCTAACTCAGTTCATGTGTAGCCATGTTTACAGGATCTTCCTAAGTGATATCTTATGATAAGTTTCTTTTCCTGTGTGACTTCTTTCACTTAGAAACATCGTACCTGAATCCACTCATTTTGCTGCTACAGGTCTTATGACATTGATTTCGTGGCTGAGGGATATTCCATCGTACGTAAGTTCCACAATGTTTGGAACCATTTTTATATTTCCTGGGATATTTCAGGTGTACCCAGGTTGAGGTTCTTGTAAGCAGTGCAGCCCTCAATTTGGGGGTGGCTCTGTCTTATGGATTTTCAGTTTTCCCAAGGTATATTCCCTAGACTGGAAGTGCCCTTGGCTCTGTAGCTCTGTTGTTTACTTGTTTTAGGGAACACAATGCACTCCTCCAGTGAGGCAGTTGGCAACTTACATCCCGCCCATCAGCATAACAGGGCTCCCTGTTCTCCAGGGCCTGTCTTGCCTTTCTGGTTTTTTACACATTTTGCGGATGTCCCTTTTGACCGGTGGGAAGTGATACTTCTTTGTAGTGCAGATTTGCATTGCCCGCTTGCTTGCTTGGCCAAAAAGGGCGTATGCGTTTTCTCCTGAATATATTCAGGAGAAAACGCATACACCCTTTTTGGCCAAGTGCATCATTGTCGATGTTGTGCCCCTCTTCCTGTGCTTTACAGGCGATTCCAACGTACCTCTTGAAATCTGTTTCCTGCTATTCTGCCTCGCTTTCAAGTGCGCCTCGTTGCCTTCCCTCAACAGATTTTTGGACGATAGTTGGCCTTGATTACTCTGCCAGTTTGTGAATTGCTGTGCCCCTGAGCTCCATTTTTCAACTCGTTTTTTGTGAGCTGAACGCAAGTCCAAACTTTTGGTTCAGGACCTATACTGGTTCCCGGTGGGTGGCTGAGACTTTGGTTAATTCTTCTTCCTGCCGGGAAATTAGAGTGACATGTGCCCATCCAAATGCCTAGCAGCTACTCTCTCATTGGTTCTCCCTCTTCCCTTTCATCCTCTGCCAAATTGGCAACCTGTGCGAACCAGGAGCTTAAAGGGGCTGTCTCTCCAAGTTGGGAGATTGATAGGAAAGCAGTTGGAAAGTCAAACCGGAGCACCAGGAGAGGGGCTCTTCGTTGAGTTTTAGAAACCTGTCGTATTCACAGTGTGTCCATTCTCTAGGTTTCCCGTACACGTTATAGCTGTAGTAATATTCCCTTCAACCTGGAGAGCTGGGACCCATGGAATGGGTGCCATGCATTATTGCTTTAAAGGGTCTGCATTTGCTCACCCAATCTCACCAATCCTCTCAGTCCCAAGTGTCCAGCCTTATGCCACATCCAGCTGTCATTGTAGATAGGGTCATTCCAGGTTGCATCAGAGACCCTGAAGGAATTGTAAAGAATTTCCCTGTTTCTTTGTTCTGTTTTTGAAATTCCTTTTTAGAGTGGGTTTGAGCTGATTCTCGCTGCCCTGTTTATGCCAGTCTAGACTCACTTGATTCCCTTACGGTGACATATCAGTACATAGGTTTTAAGATTCTTACTAGTCAGATCTATTCCTCTGCGGGAAATATGGGGTTTTGAGTCCCTTTCACTGAGGAAGGTGTAGGTCTTGTCTATTCCATAGTTGGTTTTTGGAACGGTACCTGTGCTTATATCAAACTCGGGTTTGATGCATCACCCCACCTCTCCTTCCCCCTTAAGCAGGCATAAGAGTTTTTTCTAAATGTGAGACTCTGTTCTCTTGCCTAACTCAGTTCATGTGTAGCCATGTTTACAGGATCTTCCTAAGTGATATCTTATGATAAGTTTCTTTTCCTGTGTGACTTCTTTCACTTAGAATCATCGTACCTGAATCCACTCATTTTGCTGCTACTGGTCTTATGACATTGATTTCGTGGCTGAGTGATATTCCATCGTACGTAAGTTCCACAATGTTTGGAACCATTTTTATATTTCCTGGGATATTTCAGGTGTACCCAGGTTGAGGTTCTTGTAAGCAGTGCAGCCCTCAATTTGGGGGTGGCTCTGTCTTATGGATTTTCAGTTTTCCCAAGGTATATTCCCTAGACTGGAAGTGCCCTTGGCTCTGTAGCTCTGTTGTTTACTTGTTTTAGGGAACACAATGCACTCCTCCAGTGAGGCAGTTGGCAACTTACATCCCGCCCATCAGCATAACAGGGCTCCCTGTTCTCCAGGGCCTGTCTTGCCTTTCTGGTTTTTTACACATTTTGCGGATGTCCCTTTTGACCGGTGGGAAGTGATACTTCTTTGTAGTGCAGATTTGCATTGCCCGCTTGCTTGCTTGGCCAAAAAGGGCGTATGCGTTTTCTCCTGAATATATTCAGGAGAAAACGCATACACCCTTTTTGGCCAAGTGCATCATTGTCGATGTTGTGCCCCTCTTCCTGTGCTTTACAGGCGATTCCAACGTACCTCTTGAAATCTGTTTCCTGCTATTCTGCCTCGCTTTCAAGTGCGCCTCGTTGCCTTCCCTCAACAGATTTTTGGACGATAGTTGGCCTTGATTACTCTGCCAGTTTGTGAATTGCTGTGCCCCTGAGCTCCATTTTTCAACTCGTTTTTTGTGAGCTGAACGCAAGTCCAAACTTTTGGTTCAGGACCTATACTGGTTCCCGGTGGGTGGCTGAGACTTTGGTTAATTCTTCTTCCTGCCGGGAAATTAGAGTGACATGTGCCCATCCAAATGCCTAGCAGCTACTCTCTCATTGGTTCTCCCTCTTCCCTTTCATCCTCTGCCAAATTGGCAACCTGTGCGAACCAGGAGATTAAAGGGGCTGTCTCTCCAAGTTGGGAGATTGATAGGAAAGCAGTTGGAAAGTCAAACCGGAGCACCAGGAGAGGGGCTCTTCGTTGAGTTTTAGAAACCTGTCGTATTCACAGTGTGTCCATTCTCTAGGTTTCCCGTACACGTTATAGCTGTAGTAATATTCCCTTCAACCTGGAGAGCTGGGACCCATGGAATGGGTGCCATGCATTATTGCTTTAAAGGGTCTGCATTTGCTCACCCAATCTCACCAATCCTCTCAGTCCCAAGTGTCCAGCCTTATGCCACATCCAGCTGTCATTGTAGATAGGGTCATTCCAGGTTGCATCAGAGACCCTGAAGGAATTGTAAAGAATTTCCCTGTTTCTTTGTTCTGTTTTTGAAATTCCTTTTTAGAGTGGGTTTGAGCTGATTCTCGCTGCCCTGTTTATGCCAGTCTAGACACACTTGATTCCCTTACGGAGACATATCAGTACATAGGTTTTAAGATTCTTACTAGTCAGATCTATTCCTCTGCGGGAAATATGGGGTTTTGAGTCCCTTTCACTGAGGAAGGTGTAGGTCTTGTCTATTCCATAGTTGGTTTTTGGAACGGTACCTGTGCTTATATCAAACTCGGGTTTGATGCATCACCCCACCTCTCCTTCCCCCTTAAGCAGGCATAAGAGTTTTTTCTAAATGTGAGACTCTGTTCTCTTGCCTAACTCAGTTCATGTGTAGCCATGTTTACAGGATCTTCCTAAGTGATATCTTATGATAAGTTTCTTTTCCTGTGTGACTTCTTTCACTTAGAATCATCGTACCTGAATCCACTCATTTTGCTGCTACTGGTCTTATGACATTGATTTCGTGGCTGAGTGATATTCCATCGTACGTAAGTTCCACAATGTTTGGAACCATTTTTATATTTCCTGGGATATTTCAGGTGTACCCAGGTTGAGGTTCTTGTAAGCAGTGCAGCCCTCAATTTGGGGGTGGCTCTGTCTTATGGATTTTCAGTTTTCCCAAGGTATATTCCCTAGACTGGAAGTGCCCTTGGCTCTGGAGCTCTGTTGTTTACTTGTTTTAGGGAACACAATGCACTCCTCCAGTGAGGCAGTTGGCAACTTACATCCCGCCCATCAGCATAACAGGGCTCCCTGTTCTCCAGGGCCTGTCTTGCCTTTCTGGTTTTTTACACATTTTGCGGATGTCCCTTTTGACTGGTGGGAAGTGATACTTCTTTGTAGTGCAGATTTGCATTGCCCGCTTGCTTGCTTGGCCAAAAAGGGCGTATGCGTTTTCTCCTGAATATATTCAGGAGAAAACGCATACACCCTTTTTGGCCAAGTGCATCATTGTCGATGTTGTGCCCCTCTTCCTGTGCTTTACAGGCGATTCCAACGTACCTCTTGAAATCTGTTTCCTGCTATTCTGCCTCGCTTTCAAGTGCGCCTCGTTGCCTTCCCTCAACAGATTTTTGGACGATAGTTGGCCTTGATTACTCTGCCAGTTTGTGAATTGCTGTGCCCCTGAGCTCCATTTTTCAACTCGTTTTTTGTGAGCTGAACGCAAGTCCAAACTTTTGGTTCAGGACCTATACTGGTTCCCGGTGGGTGGCTGAGACTTTGGTTAATTCTTCTTCCTGCCGGGAAATTAGAGTGACATGTGCCCATCCAAATGCCTAGCAGCTACTCTCTCATTGGTTCTCCCTCTTCCCTTTCATCCTCTGCCAAATTGGCAACCTGTGCGAACCAGGAGCTTAAAGGGGCTGTCTCTCCAAGTTGGGAGATTGATAGGAAAGCAGTTGGAAAGTCAAACCGGAGCACCAGGAGAGGGGCTCTTCGTTGAGTTTTAGAAACCTGTCGTATTCACAGTGTGTCCATTCTCTAGGTTTCCCGTACACGTTATAGCTGTAGTAATATTCCCTTCAACCTGGAGAGCTGGGACCCATGGAATGGGTGCCATGCATTATTGCTTTAAAGGGTCTGCATTTGCTCACCCAATCTCACCAATCCTCTCAGTCCCAAGTGTCCAGCCTTATGCCACATCCAGCTGTCATTGTAGATAGGGTCATTCCAGGTTGCATCAGAGACCCTGAAGGAATTGTAAAGAATTTCCCTGTTTCTTTGTTCTGTTTTTGAAATTCCTTTTTAGAGTGGGTTTGAGCTGATTCTCGCTGCCCTGTTTATGCCAGTCTAGACTCACTTGATTCCCTTACGGTGACATATCAGTACATAGGTTTTAAGATTCTTACTAGTCAGATCTATTCCTCTGCGGGAAATATGGGGTTTTGAGTCCCTTTCACTGAGGAAGGTGTAGGTCTTGTCTATTCCATAGTTGGTTTTTGGAACGGTACCTGTGCTTATATCAAACTCGGGTTTGATGCATCACCCCACCTCTCCTTCCCCCTTAAGCAGGCATAAGAGTTTTTTCTAAATGTGAGACTCTGTTCTCTTGCCTAACTCAGTTCATGTGTAGCCATGTTTACAGGATCTTCCTAAGTGATATCTTATGATAAGTTTCTTTTCCTGTGTGACTTCTTTCACTTAGAATCATCGTACCTGAATCCACTCATTTTGCTGCTACTGGTCTTATGACATTGATTTCGTGGCTGAGTGATATTCCATCGTACGTAAGTTCCACAATGTTTGGAACCATTTTTATATTTCCTGGGATATTTCAGGTGTACCCAGGTTGAGGTTCTTGTAAGCAGTGCAGCCCTCAATTTGGGGGTGGCTCTGTCTTATGGATTTTCAGTTTTCCCAAGGTATATTCCCTAGACTGGAAGTGCCCTTGGCTCTGGAGCTCTGTTGTTTACTTGTTTTAGGGAACACAATGCACTCCTCCAGTGAGGCAGTTGGCAACTTACATCCCGCCCATCAGCATAACAGGGCTCCCTGTTCTCCAGGGCCTGTCTTGCCTTTCTGGTTTTTTACACATTTTGCGGATGTCCCTTTTGACCGGTGGGAAGTGATACTTCTTTGTAGTGCAGATTTGCATTGCCCGCTTGCTTGCTTGGCCAAAAAGGGCGTATGCGTTTTCTCCTGAATATATTCAGGAGAAAACGCATACACCCTTTTTGGCCAAGTGCATCATTGTCGATGTTGTGCCCCTCTTCCTGTGCTTTACAGGCGATTCCAACGTACCTCTTGAAATCTGTTTCCTGCTATTCTGCCTCGCTTTCAAGTGCGCCTCGTTGCCTTCCCTCAACAGATTTTTGGACGATAGTTGGCCTTGATTACTCTGCCAGTTTGTGAATTGCTGTGCCCCTGAGCTCCATTTTTCAACTCGTTTTTTGTGAGCTGAACGCAAGTCCAAACTTTTGGTTCAGGACCTATACTGGTTCCCGGTGGGTGGCTGAGACTTTGGTTAATTCTTATTCCTGCCGGGAAATTAGAGTGACATGTGCCCATCCAAATGCCTAGCAGCTACTCTCTCATTGGTTCTCCCTCTTCCCTTTCATCCTCTGCCAAATTGGCAACCTGTGCGAACCAGGAGATTAAAGGGGCTGTCTCTCCAAGTTGGGAGATTGATAGGAAAGCAGTTGGAAAGTCAAACCGGAGCACCAGGAGAGGGGCTCTTCGTTGAGTTTTAGAAACCTGTCGTATTCACAGTGTGTCCATTCTCTAGGTTTCCCGTACACGTTATAGCTGTAGTAATATTCCCTTCAACCTGGAGAGCTGGGACCCATGGAATGGGTGCCATGCATTATTGCTTTAAAGGGTCTGCATTTGCTCACCCAATCTCACCAATCCTCTCAGTCCCAAGTGTCCAGCCTTATGCCACATCCAGCTGTCATTGTAGATAGGGTCATTCCAGGTTGCATCAGAGACCCTGAAGGAATTGTAAAGAATTTCCCTGTTTCTTTGTTCTGTTTTTGAAATTCCTTTTTAGAGTGGGTTTGAGCTGATTCTCGCTGCCCTGTTTATGCCAGTCTAGACACACTTGATTCCCTTACGGAGACATATCAGTACATAGGTTTTAAGATTCTTACTAGTCAGATCTATTCCTCTGCGGGAAATATGGGGTTTTGAGTCCCTTTCACTGAGGAAGGTGTAGGTCTTGTCTATTCCATAGTTGGTTTTTGGAACGGTACCTGTGCTTATATCAAACTCGGGTTTGATGCATCACCCCACCTCTCCTTCCCCCTTAAGCAGGCATAAGAGTTTTTTCTAAATGTGAGACTCTGTTCTCTTGCCTAACTCAGTTCATGTGTAGCCATGTTTACAGGATCTTCCTAAGTGATATCTTATGATAAGTTTCTTTTCCTGTGTGACTTCTTTCACTTAGAATCATCGTACCTGAATCCACTCATTTTGCTGCTACTGGTCTTATGACATTGATTTCGTGGCTGAGTGATATTCCATCGTACGTAAGTTCCACAATGTTTGGAACCATTTTTATATTTCCTGGGATATTTCAGGTGTACCCAGGTTGAGGTTCTTGTAAGCAGTGCAGCCCTCAATTTGGGGGTGGCTCTGTCTTATGGATTTTCAGTTTTCCCAAGGTATATTCCCTAGACTGGAAGTGCCCTTGGCTCTGGAGCTCTGTTGTTTACTTGTTTTAGGGAACACAATGCACTCCTCCAGTGAGGCAGTTGGCAACTTACATCCCGCCCATCAGCATAACAGGGCTCCCTGTTCTCCAGGGCCTGTCTTGCCTTTCTGGTTTTTTACACATTTTGCGGATGTCCCTTTTGACCGGTGGGAAGTGATACTTCTTTGTAGTGCAGATTTGCATTGCCCGCTTGCTTGCTTGGCCAAAAAGGGCGTATGCGTTTTCTCCTGAATATATTCAGGAGAAAACGCATACACCCTTTTTGGCCAAGTGCATCATTGTCGATGTTGTGCCCCTCTTCCTGTGCTTTACAGGCGATTCCAACGTACCTCTTGAAATCTGTTTCCTGCTATTCTGCCTCGCTTTCAAGTGCGCCTCGTTGCCTTCCCTCAACAGATTTTTGGACGATAGTTGGCCTTGATTACTCTGCCAGTTTGTGAATTGCTGTGCCCCTGAGCTCCATTTTTCAACTCGTTTTTTGTGAGCTGAACGCAAGTCCAAACTTTTGGTTCAGGACCTATAGTGGTTCCCGGTGGGTGGCTGAGACTTTGGTTAATTCTTCTTCCTGCCGGGAAATTAGAGTGACATGTGCCCATCCAAATGCCTAGCAGCTACTCTCTCATTGGTTCTCCCTCTTCCCTTTCATCCTCTGCCAAATTGGCAACCTGTGCGAACCAGGAGCTTAAAGGGGCTGTCTCTCCAAGTTGGGAGATTGATAGGAAAGCAGTTGGAAAGTCAAACCGGAGCACCAGGAGAGGGGCTCTTCGTTGAGTTTTAGAAACCTGTCGTATTCACAGTGTGTCCATTCTCTAGGTTTCCCGTACACGTTATAGCTGTAGTAATATTCCCTTCAACCTGGAGAGCTGGGACCCATGGAATGGGTGCCATGCATTATTGCTTTAAAGGGTCTGCATTTGCTCACCCAATCTCACCAATCCTCTCAGTCCCAAGTGTCCAGCCTTATGCCACATCCAGCTGTCATTGTAGATAGGGTCATTCCAGGTTGCATCAGAGACCCTGAAGGAATTGTAAAGAATTTCCCTGTTTCTTTGTTCTGTTTTTGAAATTCCTTTTTAGAGTGGGTTTGAGCTGATTCTCGCTGCCCTGTTTATGCCAGTCTAGACTCACTTGATTCCCTTACGGAGACATATCAATACATAGGTTTTAAGATACTTACTAGTCAGATCTATTCCTCTGCGGGAAATATGGGGTTTTGAGTCCCTTTCACTGAGGAAGGTGTAGGTCTTGTCTATTCCATAGTTGGTTTTTGGAACGGTAAGTGTGCTTATATCAAACTTGGGTTTGATGCATCACCCCACCTCTCCTTCCCCCTTAAGCAGGCATAAGAGTGTTTTCTAAATGTGAGACTCTGTTCTCTTGCCTAACTCAGTTCATGTGTAGCCATGTTTACAGGATCTTCCTAAGTGATATCTTATGATAAGTTTCTTTTCCTGTGTGACTTCTTTCACTTAGAATCATCGTACCTGAATCCACTCATTTTGCTGCTACAGGTCTTATGACATTGATTTCGTGGCTGAGGGATATTCCATCATACATAATTTCCACAATGTTTGGAACCATTTTTATATTTCCTGGGATATTTCAGGTGTACCCAGGTTGAGGTTCTTGTAAGCAGTGCAGCCCTCAATTTGGGGGTGGCTCTGTCTTATGGATTTTCAGTTTTCCCAAGGTATATTCCCTAGACTGGAAGTGCCATTGGCTCTGTAGCTCTGTTGTTTACTTGTTTTAGGGAACACAATGCACTCCTCCAGTGAGGCAGTTGGCAACTTACATCCTGCCCATCAGCATAACAGGGATCCCTGTTCTCCAGGGCCTGTCTTGCCTTTCTGGTTTTTACACATTTTGTGGATGTCCCTTTTGACCGGTGGGAAGTGATACTTCTTTGTAGTGCAGATTTGCATTGCCCGCTTGCTTGCTGAGCCAAAAAGAGCGTATGCGTTTTCTCCTGAATATATTCAGGAGAAAACGCATACGCCCTTTTTGGCCAAGTGCATCATTGTCGAAGTTGTGGCCCTCTTCCTGTGCTTTACAGGCGATTCCAACGTACCTCTTGAAATCTGTTTCCTGCTATTCTGCCTCGCTTTCAAGTCCGCCTCGTTGCCTTCCCTCAACAGATTTTTGGACGATAGTTGGCCTTGAATACTCTGCCAGTTTGTGAATTGCTGTGCCCCTGAGCTCCATTTTTCAACTCGTTTTTTGTGAGCTGAACGCAAGTCCAAACTTTTGGTTCATGACCTATACTGGTTCCCGGTGGGTGGCTGAGATTTTGGTTAATTCTTCTTCCTGCCGGGAAATTAGAGTGACATGTGCCCATCCAAATGCCTAGCAGCTACTCTCTCATTAGTTCTCCCTTTTCCCTTTCATCCTCTGCCAAATTGGCAACCTGTGCGAACCAGGAGCTTAAAGGGGCTGTCTCTCCAAGTTGGGAGATTGATAGGAAAGCAGTTGGAAAGTCAAACCGGAGCACCAGGAGAGGGGCTCTTCGTTGAGTTTTAGAAACCTGTCGTATTCACAGTGTGTCCATTCTCTAGGTTTCCCGTACACGTTATAGCTGTAGTAATATTCCCTTCAACCTGGAGAGCTGGGACCCATGGAATGGGTGCCATGCATTATTGCTTTAAAGGGTCTGCAATTGCTCACCCAATCTCACCAATCCTCTCAGTCGCAAGTGTCCAGCCTTATGCCACATCCAGCTGTCATTGTAGATAGGGTCATTCCAGGTTGCATCAGAGACCCTGAAGGAATTGTAAAGAATTTCCCTGTTTCTTTGTTCTGTATTTGAAATTCCTTTTTAGAGTGGGTTTGAGCTGATTCTCGCTGCCATGTTTATGCCAGTCTAGACACACTTGATTCCCTTACGGAGACATATCGGTACATAGGTTTTAAGATTCTTACTAGTCAGATCTATTCCTCTGCGGGAAATATGGGTTTTTGAGTCCCTTTCACTGAGGAAGGTGTAGGTCTTGTGTATTCCATAGTTGGTTTTTGGAACGGTACCTGTGCTTATATCAAACTCGGGTTTGATGCATCACCCCACCTCTCCTTCCCCCTTAAGCAGGCATAAGAGTTTTTTCTAAATGTGAGACTCTGTTCTATTGCCTAACTCAGTTCATGTGTAGCCATGTTTACAGGATCTTCCTAAGTGATATCTTATGATAAGTTTCTTTTCCTGTGTGACTTCTTTCACTTAGAATCATCGTACCTGAATCCACTCATTTTGCTGCTACTGGTCTTATGACATTGATATCGTGGCTGAGGGATATTCCATCGTACGTAAGTTCCACAATGTTTGGAACCATTTTTATATTTCCTGGGATATTTCAGGTGTACCCAGGTTGAGGTTCTTGTAAGCAGTACAGCCCTCAATTTGGGGGTGGCTCTGTCTTATGGATTTTCAGTTTTCCCAAGGTATATTCCCTAGACTGGAAGTGCCCTTGGCTCTGTAGCTCTGTTGTTTACTTGTTTTAGGGAACACAATTCACTCCTCCAGTGAGGCAGTTGGCAACTTACATCCCGCCCATCAGCATAACAGGGCTCCCTGTTCTCCAGGGCCTGTCTTGCCTTTCTGGTTTTTACACATTTTGTGGATGTCCCTTTTGACCGGTGGGAAGTGATACTTCTTTGTAGTGCAGATTTGCATTGCCCGCTTGCTTGCTTGGCCAAAAAGGGCGTATGCGTTTTCTCCTGAATATATTCAGGAGAAAACGCATACGCCCTTTTCGGCCAAGTGCATCATTGTCGAAGTTGTGCCCCTCTTCCTGTGCTTTACAGGCCATTCCAATGTACCTCTTGAAATCTGTTTCCTGCTATTCTGCCTCGCTTTCAAGTCCGCCTCGTTGCCTTCCCTCAACAGATTTTTGGACGATAGTTGGCCTTGATTACTCTGCCAGTTTGTGAATTGCTGTGCCCCTGAGCTCCATTTTTCAACTCGTTTTTTGTGAGCTGAACGCAAGTCCAAACATTTGGTTCAGGACCTATACTGGTTCCCGGTGGGTGGCTGAGACTTTGGTTAATTCTTCTTCCTGCCGGGAAATTAGAGTGACATGTGCCCATCCAAATGCCTAGCAGCTACTCTCTCATTGGTTCTCCCTCTTCCCTTTCATCCTCTGCCAAATTGGCAACCTGTGCGAACCAGGAGCTTAAAGGGGCTGTCTCTCCAAGTTGGGAGATTGATAGGAAAGCAGTTGGAAAGTCAAACCGGAGCACCAGGAGAGGGGCTCTTCGTTGAGTTTTAGAAACCTGTCGTATTCACAGTGTGTCCATTCTCTAGGTTTCCCGTACACGTTATAGCTGTAGTAATATTCCCTTCAACCTGGAGAGCTGGGACCCATGGATAGGGTGCCATGCATTATTGCTTTAAAGGGTCTGCAATTGCTCACCCAATCTCACCAATCCTCTCAGTCGCAAGTGTCCAGCCTTATGCCACATCCAGCTGTCATTGTAGATAGTGTCATTCCAGGTTGCATCAGAGACCCTGAAGGAATTGTAAAGAATTTCCCTGTTTCTTTGTTCTGTTTTTGAAATTCCTTTTTAGAGTGGGTTTGAGCTGATTCTCGCTGCCCTGTTTATGCCAGTCTAGACACACTTGATTCCCATACAGAGACATATCAGTACATAGGTTTTAAGATTCTTACTAGTCAGATCTATTCCTCTGCGGGAAATATGGGGTTTTGAGTCCCTTTCACTGAGGAAGGTGTAGGTCTTGTCTATTCCATAGTTGGTTTTTGGAACGGTACATGTGCTTATATCAAACTCGGGTTTGATGCATCACCCCACCTCTCCTTCCCCCTTAAGCAGGCATAAGAGTTTTTTCTAAATGTGAGACTCTGTTCTATTGCCTAACTCAGTTCATGTGTAGCCATGTTTACAGGATCTTCCTAAGTGATATCTTATGATAAGTTTCTTTTCCTGTGTGACTTCTTTCACTTAGAATCATCGTACCTGAATCCACTCATTTTGCTGCTACTGGTCTTATGACATTGATATCGTGGCTGAGGGATATTCCATCGTACGTAAGTTCCACAATGTTTGGAACCATTTTTATATTTCCTGGGATATTTCAGGTGTACCCAGGTTGAGGTTCTTGTAAGCAGTGCAGCCCTCAATTTGGGGGTGGCTCTGTCTTATGGATTTTCAGTTTTCCCAAGGTATATTCCCTAGACTGGAAGTGCCCTTGGCTCTGGAGCTCTGTTGTTTACTTGTTTTAGGGAACACAATGCACTCCTCCAGTGAGGCAGTTGGCAACTTACATCCCGCCCATCAGCATAACAGGGCTCCCTGTTCTCCAGGGCCTGTCTTGCCTTTCTGGTTTTTTACACATTTTGCGGATGTCCCTTTTGACCGGTGGGAAGTGATACTTCTTTGTAGTGCAGATTTGCATTGCCCGCTTGCTTGCTTGGCCAAAAAGGGCGTATGCGTTTTCTCCTGAATATATTCAGGAGAAAACGCATACACCCTTTTTGGCCAAGTGCATCATTGTCGATGTTGTGCCCCTCTTCCTGTGCTTTACAGGCGATTCCAACGTACCTCTTGAAATCTGTTTCCTGCTATTCTGCCTCGCTTTCAAGTGCGCCTCGTTGCCTTCCCTCAACAGATTTTTGGACGATAGTTGGCCTTGATTACTCTGCCAGTTTGTGAATTGCTGTGCCCCTGAGCTCCATTTTTCAACTCGTTTTTTGTGAGCTGAACGCAAGTCCAAACTTTTGGTTCAGGACCTATAGTGGTTCCCGGTGGGTGGCTGAGACTTTGGTTAATTCTTCTTCCTGCCGGGAAATTAGAGTGACATGTGCCCATCCAAATGCCTAGCAGCTACTCTCTCATTGGTTCTCCCTCTTCCCTTTCATCCTCTGCCAAATTGGCAACCTGTGCGAACCAGGAGCTTAAAGGGGCTGTCTCTCCAAGTTGGGAGATTGATAGGAAAGCAGTTGGAAAGTCAAACCGGAGCACCAGGAGAGGGGCTCTTCGTTGAGTTTTAGAAACCTGTCGTATTCACAGTGTGTCCATTCTCTAGGTTTCCCGTACACGTTATAGCTGTAGTAATATTCCCTTCAACCTGGAGAGCTGGGACCCATGGAATGGGTGCCATGCATTATTGCTTTAAAGGGTCTGCATTTGCTCACCCAATCTCACCAATCCTCTCAGTCCCAAGTGTCCAGCCTTATGCCACATCCAGCTGTCATTGTAGATAGGGTCATTCCAGGTTGCATCAGAGACCCTGAAGGAATTGTAAAGAATTTCCCTGTTTCTTTGTTCTGTTTTTGAAATTCCTTTTTAGAGTGGGTTTGAGCTGATTCTCGCTGCCCTGTTTATGCCAGTCTAGACTCACTTGATTCCCTTACGGAGACATATCAATACATAGGTTTTAAGATACTTACTAGTCAGATCTATTCCTCTGCGGGAAATATGGGGTTTTGAGTCCCTTTCACTGAGGAAGGTGTAGGTCTTGTCTATTCCATAGTTGGTTTTTGGAACGGTAAGTGTGCTTATATCAAACTTGGGTTTG
Organism: Mesoplodon mirus; assembly: GCF_964341445.2. NCBI lineage: Eukaryota > Metazoa > Chordata > Mammalia > Artiodactyla > Ziphiidae > Mesoplodon > Mesoplodon mirus. The sequence goes on along the minus strand of NW_028295792.1, from coordinate 2,329,290 downwards.
ATGCATCACCCCACCTCTCCTTCCCCCTTAAGCAGGCATAAGAGTGTTTTCTAAATGTGAGACTCTGTTCTCTTGCCTAACTCAGTTCATGTGTAGCCATGTTTACAGGATCTTCCTAAGTGATATCTTATGATAAGTTTCTTTTCCTGTGTGACTTCTTTCACTTAGAATCATCGTACCTGAATCCACTCATTTTGCTGCTACAGGTCTTATGACATTGATTTCGTGGCTGAGGGATATTCCATCATACATAATTTCCACAATGTTTGGAACCATTTTTATATTTCCTGGGATATTTCAGGTGTACCCAGGTTGAGGTTCTTGTAAGCAGTGCAGCCCTCAATTTGGGGGTGGCTCTGTCTTATGGATTTTCAGTTTTCCCAAGGTATATTCCCTAGACTGGAAGTGCCATTGGCTCTGTAGCTCTGTTGTTTACTTGTTTTAGGGAACACAATGCACTCCTCCAGTGAGGCAGTTGGCAACTTACATCCTGCCCATCAGCATAACAGGGATCCCTGTTCTCCAGGGCCTGTCTTGCCTTTCTGGTTTTTACACATTTTGTGGATGTCCCTTTTGACCGGTGGGAAGTGATACTTCTTTGTAGTGCAGATTTGCATTGCCCGCTTGCTTGCTGAGCCAAAAAGAGCGTATGCGTTTTCTCCTGAATATATTCAGGAGAAAACGCATACACCCTTTTTGGCCAAGTGCATCATTGTCGAAGTTGTGGCCCTCTTCCTGTGCTTTACAGGCGATTCCAACGTACCTCTTGAAATCTGTTTCCTGCTATTCTGCCTCGCTTTCAAGTCCGCCTCGTTGCCTTCCCTCAACAGATTTTTGGACGATAGTTGGCCTTGAATACTCTGCCAGTTTGTGAATTGCTGTGCCCCTGAGCTCCATTTTTCAACTCGTTTTTTGTGAGCTGAACGCAAGTCCAAACTTTTGGTTCATGACCTATACTGGTTCCCGGTGGGTGGCTGAGATTTTGGTTAATTCTTCTTCCTGCCGGGAAATTAGAGTGACATGTGCCCATCCAAATGCCTAGCAGCTACTCTCTCATTAGTTCTCCCTTTTCCCTTTCATCCTCTGCCAAATTGGCAACCTGTGCGAACCAGGAGCTTAAAGGGGCTGTCTCTCCAAGTTGGGAGATTGATAGGAAAGCAGTTGGAAAGTCAAACCGGAGCACCAGGAGAGGGGCTCTTCGTTGAGTTTTAGAAACCTGTCGTATTCACAGTGTGTCCATTCTCTAGGTTTCCCGTACACGTTATAGCTGTAGTAATATTCCCTTCAACCTGGAGAGCTGGGACCCATGGAATGGGTGCCATGCATTATTGCTTTAAAGGGTCTGCAATTGCTCACCCAATCTCACCAATCCTCTCAGTCGCAAGTGTCCAGCCTTATGCCACATCCAGCTGTCATTGTAGATAGGGTCATTCCAGGTTGCATCAGAGACCCTGAAGGAATTGTAAAGAATTTCCCTGTTTCTTTGTTCTGTATTTGAAATTCCTTTTTAGAGTGGGTTTGAGCTGATTCTCGCTGCCATGTTTATGCCAGTCTAGACACACTTGATTCCCTTACGGAGACATATCGGTACATAGGTTTTAAGATTCTTACTAGTCAGATCTATTCCTCTGCGGGAAATATGGGTTTTTGAGTCCCTTTCACTGAGGAAGGTGTAGGTCTTGTGTATTCCATAGTTGGTTTTTGGAACGGTACCTGTGCTTATATCAAACTCGGGTTTGATGCATCACCCCACCTCTCCTTCCCCCTTAAGCAGGCATAAGAGTTTTTTCTAAATGTGAGACTCTGTTCTATTGCCTAACTCAGTTCATGTGTAGCCATGTTTACAGGATCTTCCTAAGTGATATCTTATGATAAGTTTCTTTTCCTGTGTGACTTCTTTCACTTAGAATCATCGTACCTGAATCCACTCATTTTGCTGCTACTGGTCTTATGACATTGATATCGTGGCTGAGGGATATTCCATCGTACGTAAGTTCCACAATGTTTGGAACCATTTTTATATTTCCTGGGATATTTCAGGTGTACCCAGGTTGAGGTTCTTGTAAGCAGTACAGCCCTCAATTTGGGGGTGGCTCTGTCTTATGGATTTTCAGTTTTCCCAAGGTATATTCCCTAGACTGGAAGTGCCCTTGGCTCTGTAGCTCTGTTGTTTACTTGTTTTAGGGAACACAATTCACTCCTCCAGTGAGGCAGTTGGCAACTTACATCCCGCCCATCAGCATAACAGGGCTCCCTGTTCTCCAGGGCCTGTCTTGCCTTTCTGGTTTTTACACATTTTGTGGATGTCCCTTTTGACCGGTGGGAAGTGATACTTCTTTGTAGTGCAGATTTGCATTGCCCGCTTGCTTGCTTGGCCAAAAAGGGCGTATGCGTTTTCTCCTGAATATATTCAGGAGAAAACGCATACGCCCTTTTCGGCCAAGTGCATCATTGTCGAAGTTGTGCCCCTCTTCCTGTGCTTTACAGGCCATTCCAATGTACCTCTTGAAATCTGTTTCCTGCTATTCTGCCTCGCTTTCAAGTCCGCCTCGTTGCCTTCCCTCAACAGATTTTTGGACGATAGTTGGCCTTGATTACTCTGCCAGTTTGTGAATTGCTGTGCCCCTGAGCTCCATTTTTCAACTCGTTTTTTGTGAGCTGAACGCAAGTCCAAACATTTGGTTCAGGACCTATACTGGTTCCCGGTGGGTGGCTGAGACTTTGGTTAATTCTTCTTCCTGCCGGGAAATTAGAGTGACATGTGCCCATCCAAATGCCTAGCAGCTACTCTCTCATTGGTTCTCCCTCTTCCCTTTCATCCTCTGCCAAATTGGCAACCTGTGCGAACCAGGAGCTTAAAGGGGCTGTCTCTCCAAGTTGGGAGATTGATAGGAAAGCAGTTGGAAAGTCAAACCGGAGCACCAGGAGAGGGGCTCTTCGTTGAGTTTTAGAAACCTGTCGTATTCACAGTGTGTCCATTCTCTAGGTTTCCCGTACACGTTATAGCTGTAGTAATATTCCCTTCAACCTGGAGAGCTGGGACCCATGGATAGGGTGCCATGCATTATTGCTTTAAAGGGTCTGCAATTGCTCACCCAATCTCACCAATCCTCTCAGTCGCAAGTGTCCAGCCTTATGCCACATCCAGCTGTCATTGTAGATAGTGTCATTCCAGGTTGCATCAGAGACCCTGAAGGAATTGTAAAGAATTTCCCTGTTTCTTTGTTCTGTTTTTGAAATTCCTTTTTAGAGTGGGTTTGAGCTGATTCTCGCTGCCCTGTTTATGCCAGTCTAGACACACTTGATTCCCATACAGAGACATATCAGTACATAGGTTTTAAGATTCTTACTAGTCGGATCTATTCCTCTGCGGGAAATATGGGGTTTTGAGTCGCTTTCACTGAGGAAGGTGTAGGTCTTGTCTATTCCATAGTTGGTTTTTGGAACGGTACATGTGCTTATATCAAACTCGGGTTTGATGCATCACCCCACCTCTCCTTCCCCCTTAAGCAGGCATAAGAGTTTTTTCTAAATGTGAGACTCTGTTCTATTGCCTAACTCAGTTCATGTGTAGCCATGTTTACAGGATCTTCCTAAGTGATATCTTATGATAAGTTTCTTTTCCTGTGTGACTTCTTTCACTTAGAATCATCGTACCTGAATCCACTCATTTTGCTGCTACTGGTCTTATGACATTGATATCGTGGCTGAGGGATATTCCATCGTACGTAAGTTCCACAATGTTTGGAACCATTTTTATATTTCCTGGGATATTTCAGGTGTACCCAGGTTGAGGTTCTTGTAAGCAGTACAGCCCTCAATTTGGGGGTGGCTCTGTCTTGTGGATTTTCAGTTTTCCCAAGGTATATTCCCTAGACTGGAAGTGCCCTTGGCTCTGTAGCTCTGTTGTTTACTTGTTTTAGGGAACACAATTCACTCCTCCAGTGAGGCAGTTGGCAACTTACATCCCGCCCATCAGCATAACAGGGCTCCCTGTTCTCCAGGGCCTCTCTTGCCTTTCTGGTTTTTACACATTTTGTGGATGTCCCTTTTGACCGGTGGGAAGTGATACTTCTTTGTAGTGCAGATTTGCATTGCCCGCTTGCTTGCTTGGCCAAAAAGGGCGTATGCGTTTTCTCCTGAATATATTCAGGAGAAAACGCATACGCCCTTTTCGGCCAAGTGCATCATTGTCGAAGTTGTGCCCCTCTTCCTGTGCTTTACAGGCCATTCCAACGTACCTCTTGAAATCTGTTTCCTGCTATTCTGCCTCGCTTTCAAGTCCGCCTCGTTGCCTTCCCTCAACAGATTTTTGGACGATAGTTGGCCTTGATTACTCTGCCAGTTTGTGAATTGCTGTGCCCCTGAGCTCCATTTTTCAACTCGTTTTTTGTGAGCTGAACGCAAGTCCAAACTTTTGGTTCAGGACCTATACTGGTTCCCGGTGGGTGGCTGAGACTTTGGTTAATTCTTCTTCCTGCCGGGAAATTAGAGTGACATGTGCCCATCCAAATGCCTAGCAGCTACTCTCTCATTGGTTCTCCCTCTTCCCTTTCATCCTCTGCCAAATTGGCAACCTGTGCGAACCAGGAGCTTAAAGGGGCTGTCTCTCCAAGTTGGGAGATTGATAGGAAAGCAGTTGGAAAGTCAAACCGGAGCACCAGGAGAGGGGCTCTTCGTTGAGTTTTAGAAACCTGTCGTATTCACAGTGTGTCCATTCTCTAGGTTTCCCGTACACGTTATAGCTGTAGTAATATTCCCTTCAACCTGGAGAGCTGGGACCCATGGAATGGGTGTCATGCATTATTGCTTTAAAGGGTCTGCAATTGCTCACCCAATCTCACCAATCCTCTCAGTCGCAAGTGTCCAGCCTTATGCCACATCCAGCTGTCATTGTAGATAGGGTCATTCCAGGTTGCATCAGAGACCCTGAAGGAATTGTAAAGAATTTCCCTGTTTCTTTGTTCTGTTTTTGAAATTCCTTTTTAGAGTGGGTTTGAGCTGATTCTCGCTGCCCTGTTTATGCCAGTCTAGACACACCTGATTCCCATACGGAGACATATCAGTACATAGGTTTTAAGATTCTTACTAGTCAGATCGATTCCTCTGCGGGAAATATGGGGTTTTGAGTCCCTTTCACTGAGGAAGGTGTAGGTCTTGTCTATTCCTTAGTTGGTTTTTCGAACGGTACCTGTGCTTATATCAAACTCGGGTTTGATGCATCACCCCACCTCTCCTTCCCCCTTAAGCAGGCATAAGAGTGTTTTCTAAATGTGAGACTCTGTTCTCTTGCCTAACTCAGTTCATGTGTAGCCATGTTTACAGGATCTTCCTAAGTGATATCTTATGATAAGTTTCTTTTCCTGTGTGACTTCTTTCACTTAGAATCATCGTACCTGAATCCACTCATTTTGCTGCTACAGGTCTTATGACATTGATTTCGTGGCTGAGGGATATTCCATCGTACGTAAGTTCCACAATGTTTGGAACCATTTTTATATTTCCTGGGATATTTCAGGTGTACCCAGGTTGAGGTTCTTGTAAGCAGTGCAGCCCTCAATTTGGGGGTGGCTCCGTCTTATGGATTTTGAGTTTTCCCAAGGTATATTCCCTAGACTGGAAGTGCCCTTGGCTCTGTAGCTCTGTTGTTTACTTGTTTTAGGGAACACAATTCACTCCTCCAGTGAGGCAGTTGGCAACTTACATCCCGCCCATCAGCATAACAGGGCTCCCTGTTCTCCAGGGCCTCTCTTGCCTTTCTGGTTTTTACACATTTTGTGGATGTCCCTTTTGACCGGTGGGAAGTGATACTTCTTTGTAGTGCAGATTTGCATTGCCCGCTTGCTTGCTTGGCCAAAAAGGGCGTATGCGTTTTCTCCTGAATATATTCAGGAGAAAACGCATACGCCCTTTTCGGCCAAGTGCATCATTGTCGAAGTTGTGCCCCTCTTCCTGTGCTTTACAGGCCATTCCAACGTACCTCTTGAAATCTGTTTCCTGCTATTCTGCCTCGCTTTCAAGTCCGCCTCGTTGCCTTCCCTCAACAGATTTTTGGACGATAGTTGGCCTTGATTACTCTGCCAGTTTGTGAATTGCTGTGCCCCTGAGCTCCATTTTTCAACTCGTTTTTTGTGAGCTGAACGCAAGTCCAAACTTTTGGTTCAGGACCTATACTGGTTCCCGGTGGGTGGCTGAGACTTTGGTTAATTCTTCTTCCTGCCGGGAAATTAGAGTGACATGTGCCCATCCAAATGCCTAGCAGCTACTCTCTCATTGGTTCTCCCTCTTCCCTTTCATCCTCTGCCAAATTGGCAACCTGTGCGAACCAGGAGCTTAAAGGGGCTGTCTCTCCAAGTTGGGAGATTGATAGGAAAGCAGTTGGAAAGTCAAACCGGAGCACCAGGAGAGGGGCTCTTCGTTGAGTTTTAGAAACCTGTCGTATTCACAGTGTGTCCATTCTCTAGGTTTCCCGTACACGTTATAGCTGTAGTAATATTCCCTTCAACCTGGAGAGCTGGGACCCATGGAATGGGTGTCATGCATTATTGCTTTAAAGGGTCTGCAATTGCTCACCCAATCTCACCAATCCTCTCAGTCGCAAGTGTCCAGCCTTATGCCACATCCAGCTGTCATTGTAGATAGGGTCATTCCAGGTTGCATCAGAGACCCTGAAGGAATTGTAAAGAATTTCCCTGTTTCTTTGTTCTGTTTTTGAAATTCCTTTTTAGAGTGGGTTTGAGCTGATTCTCGCTGCCCTGTTTATGCCAGTCTAGACACACCTGATTCCCATACGGAGACATATCAGTACATAGGTTTTAAGATTCTTACTAGTCAGATCGATTCCTCTGCGGGAAATATGGGGTTTTGAGTCCCTTTCACTGAGGAAGGTGTAGGTCTTGTCTATTCCTTAGTTGGTTTTTCGAACGGTACCTGTGCTTATATCAAACTCGGGTTTGATGCATCACCCCACCTCTCCTTCCCCCTTAAGCAGGCATAAGAGTGTTTTCTAAATGTGAGACTCTGTTCTCTTGCCTAACTCAGTTCATGTGTAGCCATGTTTACAGGATCTTCCTAAGTGATATCTTATGATAAGTTTCTTTTCCTGTGTGACTTCTTTCACTTAGAATCATCGTACCTGAATCCACTCATTTTGCTGCTACAGGTCTTATGACATTGATTTCGTGGCTGAGGGATATTCCATCGTACGTAAGTTCCACAATGTTTGGAACCATTTTTATATTTCCTGGGATATTTCAGGTGTACCCAGGTTGAGGTTCTTGTAAGCAGTGCAGCCCTCAATTTGGGGGTGGCTCCGTCTTATGGATTTTGAGTTTTCCCAAGGTATATTCCCTAGACTGGAAGTGCCCTTGGCTCTGTAGCTCTGTTGTTTACTTGTTTTAGGGAAAACAATGCACTCCTCCAGTGAGGCAGTTGGCAACTTACATCCCGCCCATCAGCATAACAGGGCTCCCTGTTCTCCAGGGCCTGTCTTGCCTTTCTGGTTTTTTACACATTTTGTGGATGTCCCTTTTGACCGGTGGGAAGTGATACTTCTTTGTAGTGCAGATTTGCATTGCCCGCTTGCTTTCTTGGCCAAAAAGGGCGTATGCGTTTTCTCCTGAATATATTCAGGAGAAAACGCATACGCCCTTTTTGGCCAAGTGCATCATTGTGGAAATTGTGCCCCTCTTCCTGTGCTTTACAGGCCATTCCAACGTACCTCTTGAAATCTGTTTCCTGCTATTCTGCCTCGCTTTCAAGTCCGCCTCGTTGCCTTCCCTCAACAGATTTTTGGACGATAGTTGGCCTTGATTACTCTGCCAGTTTGTGAATTGCTGTGCCCCTGAGCTCCATTTTTCAACTCGTTTTTTGTGAGCTGAACGCAAGTCCAAACTTTTGGTTCAGGACCTATACTGGTTCCCGGTGGGTGGCTGAGACTTGGGTTAATTCTTCTTCCTGCCGGGAAATTAGAGTGACATGTGCCCATCCAAATGCCTAGCAGCTACTCTCTCATTGGTTCTCCCTCTTCCCTTTCATATTCTGCCAAATTGGAAACCTGTGCGAACCAGGAGCTTAAAGGGGCTGTCTCTCCAAGTTGGGAGATTGATAGGAAAGCAGTTGGAAAGTCAAACCGGAGCACCAGGAGAGGGGCTCTTCGTTGAGTTTTAGAAACCTGTCGTATTCACAGTGTGTCCATTCTCTAGGTTTCCCGTACACGTTATAGCTGTAGTAATATTCCCTTCAACCTGGAGAGCTGGGACCCATAGAATGAGTGCCATGCATTATTGCTTTAAAGGGTCTGCAATTGCTCACCCAATCTCACCAATCCTCTCAGTCGCAAGTGTCCAGCCTTATGCCACATCCAGCTGTCATTGTAGATAGGGTCATTCCAGGTTGCATCTGAGACCCTGAAGGAATTGTAAAGAATTTACCTGTTTCTTTGTTCTGTTTTTGAAATTCCTTTTTAGAGTGGGTTTGAGCTGTTTCTCGCTGCCATGTTTATGCCAGTCTAGACACACTTGATTCCCTTACGGAGACATATCAATACATAGGTTTTAAGATTATTACTAGTCAGATCTATTCCTCTGCGGGAAATATGGGGTTTTGAGTCCCTTTCACTGAGGAAGGTGGAGGTCTTGTCTATTCCATAGTTGGTTTTTGGAACGGTACCTGTGCTTATATCAAACTCTGGTTTGATGCATCACCCCACCTCTCCTTCCCCCTTAAGCAGGCATAAGAGTGTTTTCTAAATGTGAGACTCTGTTCTCTTGCCTAACTCAGTTCATGTGTAGCCATGTTTACAGGATCTTCCTCAGTGATATCTTATGATAAGTTTCTTTTTCTGTGTGACTTCTTTCACTTAGAATCATCGTACCTGAATCCACTAATTTTGCTGCTACTGGTCTTATGATATTGATTTCATGGCTGAGGGATATTCCATCGTACGTAAGTTCCACAATGTTTGGAACCATTTTTGTATTTCCTGGGATATTTCAGGTGTACCCAGGTTGAGGTTCTTGTAAGCAGTGCAGCCCTCAATTTGGGGGTGGCTCTGTCTTATGGATTTTCAGTTTTCCCAAGGTATATTCCCTAGACTGGAAGTGCCCTTGGCTCTGTAGCTCTGTTGTTTACTTGTTTTAGGGAACACAATGCACTCCTCCAGTGAGGCAGTTGGCAACTTACATCCCGCCCATCAGCATAACAGGGCTCCCTGTTCTCCAGGGCCTCTCTTGCCTTTCTGGTTTTTACACATTTTGTGGATGCCCCTTTTGACCGGTGGGAAGTGATACTTCTTTGTAGTGCAGATTTGCATTGCCCGCTTGCTTGCTTGGCCAAAAAGGGCGTATGCGTTTTCTCCTGAATATATTCAGGAGAAAACGCATACGCCCTTTTTGGCCAAGTGCATCATTGTCGAAGTTGTGCCCCTCTTCCTGTGCTTTACAGGTGATTCCAACGTACCTCTTGAAATCTGTTTCCTGCTATTCTGCCTCGCTTTCAAGTGCGCCTCGTTGCCTTCCCTCAACAGATTTTTGGACGATAGTTGGCCTTGATTACTCTGCCAGTTTGTGAATTGCTGTGCCCCTGAGCTCCATTTTTCAACTCGTTTTTTGTGAGCTGAACGCAAGTCCAAACTTTTGGTTCAGGACCTATACTGGTTCCCGGTGGGTGGCTGAGACTTGGGTTAATTCTTCTTCCTGCCGGGAAATTAGAGTGACATGTGCCCATCCAAATGCCTAGCAGCTACTCTCTCATTGGTTCTCCCTCTTCCCTTTCATCCTCTGCCAAATTGGCAACCTGTGCGAACCAGGAGCTTAAAGGGGCTGTCTCTCCAAGTTGGGAGATTGATAGGAAAGCAGTTGGAAAGTCAAACCGGAGCACCAGGAGACGGGCTCTTCGTTGAGTTTTAGAAACCTGTCGTATTCACAGTGTGTCCATTCTCTAGGTTTCCCGTACACGTTATAGCTGTAGTAATATTCCCTTCAACCTGGAGAGCTGGGACCCATGGAATGGGTGCCATGCATTATTGCTTTAAAGGGTCTGCATTTGCTCACCCAATCTCACCAATCCTCTCAGTCCCAAGTGTCCAGCCTTATGCCACATCCAGCTGTCATTGTAGATAGGGTCATTCCAGGTTGCATCAGAGACCCTGAAGGAATTGTAAAGAATTTCCCTGTTTCTTTGTTCTGTTTTTGAAATTCCTTTTTAGAGTGGGTTTGAGCTGATTCTCGCTGCCCTGTTTATGCCAGTCTAGACACACTTGATTCCCTTACGGAGACATATCAATACATAGGTTTTAAGATTCTTACTAGTCAGATCGATTCCTCTGCGGGAAATATGGGGTTTTGAGTCCCTTTCACTGAGGAAGGTGTAGGTCTTGTCTATTCCATAGTTGGTTTTTGGAACGGTACCTGTGCTTATATCAAACTCGGGTTTGATGCATCACCCCACCTCTCCTTCCCCCTTAAGCAGGCATAAGAGTGTTTTCTAAATGTGAGACTCTGTTCTCTTGCCTAACTCAGTTCATGTGTAGCCATGTTTACAGGATCTTCCTAAGTGATATCTTATGATAAGTTTCTTTTCCTGTGTGACTTCTTTCACTTAGAATCATCGTACCTGAATCCACTCATTTTGCTGCTACAGGTCTTATGACATTGATTTCGTGGCTGAGGGATATTCCATCGTACGTAATTTCCACAATGTTTGGAACCATTTTTATATTTCCTGGGATATTTCAGGTGTACCCAGGTTGAGGTTCTTGGAAGCAGTGCAGCCCTCAATTTGGGGGTGGCTCTGTCTTATGGATTTTCAGTTTTCCCAAGGTATATTCCCTAGACTGGAAGTGCCCTTGGCTCTGTAGCTCTGTTGTTTACTTGTTTTAGGGAACACAATGCACTCCTCCAGTGAGGCAGTTGGCAACTTACATCCTGCCCATCAGCATATCAGGGATCCCTGTTCTCCAGGGCCTGTCTTGCCTTTCTGGTTTTTACACATTTTGTGGATGTCCCTTTTGACCGGTGGGAAGTGATACTACTTTGTAGTGCAGATTTGCATTGCCCGCTTGCTTGCTGAGCCAAAAAGAGCGTATGCGTTTTCTCCTGAATATATTCAGGAGAAAACACATACGCCCTTTTTGGCCAAGTGCATCATTGTCGAAGTTGTGGCCCTCTTCCTGTGCTTTACAGGCGATTGCAACGTACCTCTTGAAATCTGTTTCCTGCTATTCTGCCTCGCTTTCAAGTCCGCCTCGTTGCCTTCCCTCAACAGATTTTTGGACGATAGTTGGCCTTGATTACTCTGCCAGTTTGTGAATTGCTGTGCCCCTGAGCTCCATTTTTCAACTCGTTTTTTGTGAGCTGAACGCAAGTCCAAACTTTTGGTTCAGGACCTCTACTGGTTCCCGGTGGGTGGCTGAGACTTTGGTTAATTCTTCTTCCTGCCGGGAAATTAGAGTGACATGTGCCCATCCAAATGCCTAGCAGCTACTCTCTCATTGGTTCTCCCTCTTCCCTTTCATCCTCTGCCAAATTGGCAACCTGTGAGAACCAGGAGCTTAAAGGGGCTGTCTCTCCAAGTTGGGAGATTGATAGGAAAGCAGTTGGAAAGTCAAACCGGAGCACCAGGAGAGGGGCTCTTCGTTGAGTTTTAGTAACCTGTTGTATTCACAGTGTGTCCATTCTCTAGGTTTCCCGTACACGTTATAGCTGTAGTAATATTCCCTTCAACCTGGAGAGCTGGGACCCATGGAATGGGTGCCATGCATTATTGCTTTAAAGGGTCTGCATTTGCTCACCCAATCTCACCAATCCTCTCAGTCCCAAGTGTCCAGCCTTATGCCACATCCAGCTGTCATTGTAGATAGGGTCATTCCAGGTTGCATCAGAGACCCTGAAGGAATTGTAAAGAATTTCCCTGTTTCTTTGTTCTGTTTTTGAAATTCCTTTTTAGAGTGGGTTTGAGCTGATTCTCGCTGCCCTGTTTATGCCAGTCTAGACACACTTGATTCCCTTACGGAGACATATCAATACATAGGTTTTAAGATTCTTACTAGTCAGATCGATTCCTCTGCGGGAAATATGGGGTTTTGAGTCCCTTTCACTGAGGAAGGTGTAGGTCTTGTCTATTCCATAGTTGGTTTTTGGAACGGTACCTGTGCTTATATCAAACTCGGGTTTGATGCATCACCCCACCTCTCCTTCCCCCTTAAGCAGGCATAAGAGTGTTTTCTAAATGTGAGACTCTGTTCTCTTGCCTAACTCAGTTCATGTGTAGCCATGTTTACAGGATCTTCCTAAGTGATATCTTATGATAAGTTTCTTTTCCTGTGTGACTTCTTTCACTTAGAATCATCGTACCTGAATCCACTCATTTTGCTGCTACAGGTCTTATGACATTGATTTCGTGGCTGAGGGATATTCCATCGTACGTAATTTCCACAATGTTTGGAACCATTTTTATATTTCCTGGGATATTTCAGGTGTACCCAGGTTGAGGTTCTTGGAAGCAGTGCAGCCCTCAATTTGGGGGTGGCTCTGTCTTATGGATTTTCAGTATTCCCAAGGTATATTCCCTAGACTGGAAGTGCCCTTGGCTCTGTAGCTCTGTTGTTTACTTGTTTTAGGGAACACAATGCACTCCTCCAGTGAGGCAGTTGGCAACATACATCCTGCCCATCAGCATAACAGGGATCCCTGTTCTCCAGGGCCTGTCTTGCCTTTCTGGTTTTTACACATTTTGTGGATGTCCCTTTTGACCGGTGGGAAGTGATACTACTTTGTAGTGCAGATTTGCATTGCCCGCTTGCTTGCTGAGCCAAAAAGAGCGTATGCGTTTTCTCCTGAATATATTCAGGAGAAAACGCATACGCCCTTTTTGGCCAAGTGCATCATTGTCGAAGTTGTGGCCCTCTTCCTGTGCTTTACAGGCGATTGCAACGTACCTCTTGAAATCTGTTTCCTGCTATTCTGCCTCGCTTTCAAGTCCGCCTCGTTGCCTTCCCTCAACAGATTTTTGGACGATAGTTGGCCTTGATTACTCTGCCAGTTTGTGAATTGCTGTGCCCCTGAGCTCCATTTTTCAACTCGTTTTTTGTGAGCTGAACGCAAGTCCAAACTTTTGGTTCAGGACCTATACTGGTTCCCGGTGGGTGGCTGAGACTTTGGTTAATTCTTCTTCCTGCCGGGAAATTAGAGTGACATGTGCCCATCCAAATGCCTAGCAGCTACTCTCTCATTGGTTCTCCCTCTTCCCTTTCATCCTCTGACAAATTGGCAACCTGTGCGAACCAGGAGCTTAAAGGGGCTGTCTCTCCAAGTTGGGAGATTGATAGGAAAGCAGTTGGAAAGTCAAACCGGAGCACCAGGAGAGGGGCTCTTCGTTGAGTTTTAGAAACCTGTCGTATTCACAGTGTGTCCATTCTCTAGGTTTCCCGTACACGTTATAGCTGTAGTAATATTCCCTTCAACCTGGAGAGCTGGGACCCATGGAATGGGTGTCATGCATTATTGCTTTAAAGGGTCTGCAATTGCTCACCCAATCTCACCAATCCTCTCAGTCGCAAGTGTCCAGCCTTATGCCACATCCAGCTGTCATTGTAGATAGGGTCATTCCAGGTTGCATCAGAGACCCTGAAGGAATTGTGAAGAATTTCCCTGTTTCTTTGTTCTGTTTTTGAAATTCCTTTTTAGAGTGGGTTTGAGCTGATTCTCGCTGCCATGTTTATGCCAGTCTAGACACACTTGATTCCCTTACGGAGACATATCAATACATAGGTTTTAAGATTCTTACTAGTCAGATCTATTCCTCTGCGGGAAATATGGGGTTTGGAGTCCCTTTCACTGAGGAAGCTGTAGGTCTTGTCTATTCCATAGTTGGTTATTGGAATGATACTTTTGCTTATATAAAACTCTGGTTTGATGCATCACCCCACCTCTCCTTCCCCCTTAAGCAGGCATAAGAGTGTTTTCTAAATGTGAGACTCTGTTCTCTTGCCTAACTCAGTTCATGTGTAGCCATGTTTACAGGATCTTCCTAAGTGATATCTTATGATAAGTTTCTTTTCCTGTGTGACTTCTTTCACTTAGAATCATCGTACCTGAATCCACTCATTTTGCTGCTACTGGTCTTATGACATTGATTTCATGGCTGAGGGATATTCCATCGTACATAAGTTCCACAATGTTTGGAACCATTTTTATATTTCCTGGGATATTTCAGGTGTACCCAGGTTGAGGTTCCTGTAAGCAGTGCAGCCCTCAATTTGGGGGTGGCTCTGTCTTATGGATTTTCAGTTTTCCCAAGGTATATTCCCTAGACTGGAAGTGCCCTTGGCTCTGTAGCTCTGTTGTTTACTTGTTTTAGGGAACACAATGCACTCCTCCAGTGAGGCAGTTGGCAACTTACATCCCCCCCATCAGCATAACAAGGCTCCCTGTTCTCCAGGGCCTGTCTTGCCTTTCTGGTTTTTACACATTTTGTGGATGTCCCTTTTGACCGGTGGGAAGTGATACTTCTGTGTAGTGCAGATTTGCATTGCCCGCTTGCTTGCTTGGCCAAAAAGGGCGTATGCATTTTCTGCTGAATATATTCAGGAGAAAACGCATACGCCCTTTTTGGCCAAGTGCATCATTGTCGAAGTTGTGCCCCTCTTCCTGTGCTTTACAGGCGATTCCAACGTACCTCTTGAAATCTGTTTCCTGCTATTCTGCCTCGCTTTCAAGTCCGCCTCGTTGCCTTCCCTCAACAGATTTTTGGACGATAGTTGGCCTTGATTACTCTGCCAGTTTGTGAATTGCTGTGCCCCTGAGCTCCATTTTTCAACTCGTTTCTTGTGAGCTGAACGCAAGTCCAAACTTTTGGTTCAGGACCTATACTGGTTCCCGGTGGGTGGCTGAGACTTTGGTTCATTCTTCTTCCTGCCGGGAAATTAGAGTGACATGTGCCCATCCAAATGCCTAGCAGCTACTCTCTCATTGGTTCTCCCTCTTCCCTTTCATCCTCTGCCAAATTGGCAACCTGTGCGAACCAGGAGCTTAAAGGGGCTGTCTCTCCAAGTTGGGAGATTGATAGGAAAGCAGTTGGAAAGTCAAACCGGAGCACCAGGAGAGGGGCTCTTCGTTGAGTTTTAGAAACCTTTCGTTATCACAGTGTGTCCATTCTCTAGGTTTCCCGTACACGTTATAGCTGTAGTAATATTCCCTTCCACCTGGAGAGCTGGGACCCATGGAATGGGTGCCATGCATTATTGCTTTAAAGGGTCTGCATTTGCTCACCCAATCTCACCAATCCTCTCAGTGCAAAGTGTCCAGCCTTATGCCACATCCAGCTGTCATTGTAGATAGGGTCATTCCAGGTTGCATCAGAGACCCTGAAGGAATTGTAAAGAATTTCCCTGTTTCTTTGTTCTGTTTTTGAAATTCCTTTTTAGAGTGAGTTTGAGCTGATTCTCGCTGCCATGTTTATGCCAGTCTAGACACACTTGATTCCCTTACGCAGACATATCAATACATAGGTTTTAAGATTCTTACTAGTCAGATCTATTCCTCTGCGGGAAATATGGGGTTTTGAGTCCCTTTCACTGAGGAAGGTGTAGGTCTTGTCTATTCCATAGTTGGTTTTTGGAACGGTACCTGTGCTTATATCAAACTCGGGTTTGATGCATCACCCCACCTCTCCTTCCCCCTTAAGCAGGCATAAGAGTGTTTTCTAAATGTGAGACTCTGTTCTCTTGCCTAACTCAGTTCATGTGTAGCCATGTTTACAGGATCTTCCTAAGTGATATCTTATGATAAGTTTCTTTTCCTGTGTGACTTCTTTCACTTAGAATCATCGTACCTGAATCCACTCATTTTGCTGCTACTGGTCTTATGACATTGATTTCGTGGCTGAGGGATATTCCATCGTACGTAAGTTCCACAATGTTTGGAACCATTTTTATATTTCCTGGGATATTTCAGGTGTACCCAGGTTGAGGTTCCTGTAAGCAGTGCAGCCCTGAATTTGGGGGTGGCTGTGTCTTATGGATTTTCAGTTTTCCCAAGGTATATTCCCTAGACTGGAAGTGCCCTTGGCTCTGTAGCTCTGTTGTTTACTTGTTTTAGGGGACACAATGCACTCCTCCAGTGATGCAGTTGGCAACTTACATCCCGCCCTTCAGCATAACAAGGCTCCCTGTTCTCCAGGGCCTGTCTTGCCTTTCTGGTTTTTACACATTTTGTGGATGTCCCCTTTGACCGGTGGGAAGTGATACTTCTTTGTAGTGCAGATTTGCATTGCCCGCTTGCTTGCTTGGCCAAAAAGGGCGTATGCGTTTTCTCCTTAATATATTCATACGCCCTTTTTGGCCAAGTGCATCATTGTCGAAGTTGTGCCCCTCTTCCTGTGCTTTACAGGCGATTCCAACGTACCTCTTGAAATCTGTTTCCTGCTATTCTGCCTCGCTTTCAAGTCCGCCTCGTTGCCTTCCCTCAACAGATTTTTGGACGATAGTTGGCCTTGATTACTCTGCCAGTTTGTGAATTGCTGTGCCCCTGAGCTCCATTTTTCAACTCGTTTTTTGTGAGCTGACCGCAAGTCCAAACATTTGGTTCAGGACCTATACTGGTTCCCGGTGGGTGGCTGAGACTTTGGTGAATTCTTCTTCCTGCCGGGAAATTAGAGTGACATGTGCCCATCCAAATGCCTAACAGCTACTCTCTCATTGGTTCTCCCTCTTCCCTTTCCTCCTCTGCCAAATGGGCAACCTGTGTGAACCAGGAGCTTAAAGGGGCTGTCTCTCCAAGTTGGGAGATTGATAGGAAAGCAGTTGGAAAGTCAAACCGGAGCACCAGGAGAGGGGCTCTTTGTTGAGTTTTAGAAACCTTTCGTATTCACAGTGTGTCCATTCTCTAGGTTTCCCGTACACGTTATAGCTGTAGTAATATTCCCTTCAACCTGGAGAGCTGGGACCCATGGAATGGGTGCCATGCATTATTGCTTTAAAGGGTCTGCATTTGCTCACCCAATCTCACCAATCCTCTCCGTCCCACGTGTCCAGCCTTATGCCACATCCAGCTGTCATTGTAGATAGGGTCATTCCAGGTTGCATCAGAGACCCTGAAGGAATTGTAAAGAATTTCCCTGTTTCTTTGTTCTGTTTTTGAAATTCCTTTTTAGAGTGGGTTTGAGCTGATTCTCGCTGCCCTGTTTATGCCAGTCTAGACACACTTGATTCCCTTACGCAGACATATCAATACATAGGTTTTAAGATTCTTATTAGTCAGATCGATTCCTCTGTGGGAAATATGGGGTTTTGAGTCCCTTTCACTGAGGAAGGTGTAGGTCTTGTCTATTCCATAGTTGGTTTTTGGAACGGTACCTGTGCTTATATCAAACTCGGGTTTGATGCATCACCCCACCTCTCCTTCCCCCTTAAGCAGGCATAAGAGTGTTTTCTAAATGTGAGACTCTGTTCTCTTGCCTAACTCAGTTCATGTGTAGCCA
Source organism: Mesoplodon mirus (assembly GCF_964341445.2). Lineage (NCBI taxonomy): Eukaryota > Metazoa > Chordata > Mammalia > Artiodactyla > Ziphiidae > Mesoplodon > Mesoplodon mirus. The sequence continues at coordinate 2,311,812 of NW_028295792.1, read as the reverse complement.
TGTTTACAGGATCTTCCTAAGTGATATCTTATGATAAGTTTCTTTTCCTGTGTGACTTCTTTCACTTAGAATCATCGTACCTGAATCCACTCATTTTGCTGCTACTGGTCTTATGACATTGATTTCGTGGCTGAGGGATATTCCATCGTACGTAAGTTCCACAATGTTTGGAACCATTTTTATATTTCCTGGGATATTTCAGGTGTAACCAGGTTGAGGTTCTTCTAAGCATTGCAGCCCTCAATTTGGGGGTGGCTCTGTCGTATGGATTTTCAGTTTTCCCAAGGTATATTCCCTAGCCTGGAAGGGCCCTTGGCTCTGTAGCTCTGTTGTTTACTTGTTTTAGGGAACACAATGCACTCCTCCAGTGAGGCAGTTGGCAACTTACATCCCGCCCATCAGCATAACAGGGCTCCCTGTTCTCCAGTGCCTGTCTTCCCTTTCTGGTTTTTACACATTTTGTGGATGATTACAATGTTTGTCTTGTTGTAGGTGTGGAAGATGTGGTTCTTTTACTCATATGCAGATGACTGTTCTTCCTGGGATCCTTTTCCCATGTACGTTATGACAGAATGTTGAGTAGTCCTCTCTTGGTATTCTGTAGGTCTTTAGTGATTATATATGTCACCTGTGTTTTTATATGTCTGTTAACACCAATATCGTAATGAAACCAATCCTCACACCTTTCCTTTGGTGAACCATAAGTTTGTTTAATGAATCTGTGATTGCCCTTCTCCGTGGAAATATCTGCCCTGGTATCCATTTTTAGGTAACACCTATAAGTGATATGATAGGATATGTGTCTTTCACTTTCTGACTTACTACAAGTCACGTGATTACTTCTAGACTCATCTACGGTGCTGCAAATGGCATTGTGTCCTTTTTTCCCTTGGCTTCTCTTCTGCCTTAGCGGGGTCCATTTTCAACAATGTGATTCCCTGAGGGTTGTGGATTAGCTGACCTGGGCAGCCTTACCCTGCCAGCCCGCCCTCCCCAGGTGTGCCTCGTTGAGGTCAATATAAACAGAGCTCCAGGCAGCAATAGCCCCTGAAGCTGTGCCTGCCTCCATATTTTCGGCCCCTTCAGCAGTCTCGGGGCTGTGCTGGTGGGAGGGAGTGAGTGGCCACAGCTTTGTGGGTGGCCCGGTGTGATTGGGGTTCTGCTGGCCTTCCTGCAGGAGTTGCCAGGCTGCCGCCTGTAAAGAAGAGGATGTGTCACCCATACCTTCCGCTGGAATTTCTCTCCGGACAGAGGTGAGGAAGGAAAAAAGCAGTGGGGGCTGGGACAGGAGGGGTATCTCAGGCAGGGCAATCGAAAGCTTCTGGAAGAGCGCCAGGGTCCTGTACCACCCTGGCTGGCCTGCAGGCACCAAGTTGGCCTGCGTGCTGTCGCTGGTGTGGCTCCACGGTGCTTCCTCTAGGCTTTCAAGCCCTTGTACATATTCAGGTGTTTTACCTGGAAAGGGTGGGAACAGTTCAGCAGCAGCTGGCCTGGGGCTCAGCTCACGTTTACTCACAGATGCCTCGGCACGGTCCCCCAGCTTTGCAATGAGGACGCTCCTTGCGTGGGGGGTGGGTGGCTGGCTGTATGGGAGATGGTTCCCCACCTCTGACCAATTTCAGAATTGTTTACCGCTGGAGCAAGTGTCGTGATAGGGTTTTCCTCTGTATAACTCGTGGGTTCAATTTTTTTTTCTTTTATGGTTCAAGTTAGATTTTATTCCTCTTTTATGTATTTATAAATATAAGCATGGAAATAATTCATTCCTATAAATACATCTGTGTGACGGGAAGAATTTTTATTGTTTTATTTTTAAATTGTATTTTTAAAAATTTTGAAATTTAATTTCATTTATGTTTTTATACAGCAGGTTATTATTAGTTATGTATTTTATGCATATACATGTATACAGGTCAATCCCAATCTCCCAACTCATCCCACCACCACCACCCCATGGCTTCCCACACTTGGTGTCCATACGTTTGTTCTCTACGTCTGTGTCTCTATTTCTTCCCTGCAAACCAGTTCATCTGTACCATTTTTAGGCTCCACATATATGCATTAATATACAATATTTGTTTTCCTCTTTCTGACTTACTTCATTCTGTATGACAGTCTCTCAATCCATCGATGTCTCTACAAATGACCCAGTTTCATTCCTTTTTATGGCCGAGTAATATTCCATTTTATATATGTACCACATCTTTATCCATTCATCTGTCTGTGGGCATATAGGTTGCTTCCATTACCTGGCTATTGTAAATAGTGCTGCAACCAACATTGTGGTGAATGTGCCTTTTTGAAATACGGTTTTCTCTGGGTATATGCCCAGAAGTGGGATTGCTGGATCAGATGGTAATTCTATTTCTAATTTTTTTAAGGAAACTCCATACTGTTCTCCATAGTGACTGTATCAATTTACATTCCCACCAATAGTGGAAGAGGACTCCTTTTGTCCACACCCTCCCCAGAATTGGTTGTTTGTATATTTTCTGATGATGCCGATTCTAACAGGTGTGAGGTGATACCTCATTGTAGTTTTGATTTGCATTTCTCTAATAATTAGTGCTGTTGAGCAACTTTTCATGTGCGTCTTGGCCATCTCTGTGTCTCCTTTGAAGAAACGTCTCTTTAGATCTTCTGCCCATTTTTGGGGGGTTGTTTGTTTTTTTAATATTAAGCTGCATGAGCTGTTTATATATATTGGAGATTAAACCTGTGTCCATTGATTCATTTGCAACGATTTTCACCCATCCTGAGGGATGCCTTTTTCCATTCCCGTGTTTTTTAACAAAAAAGGAAAGAAAGGAAAAGAAGCAGAACACTAATGTGCATAAAATATGCCTTTTGAAACGGTCGTTTTGATATATGGACGTCCTTTGAATTTTTTGGTCGATATGTGACCCCAGGATTTATTTTCAGGGCAGGTGTCCTTTACAGGCATGCAATGATTTTGAATATCAACTGACCATTAGCGTTGGGATTAAAGCTGCTGTTGTGTGAAACGGCCACAAGGTGGCAGCAGTTCACCCTTACCAAATCTGGTTACTAGGGCAAGAGAGCCTCAGTGGAAGTGGTGTTCTAGATTGGAGTTTAGAATGGAATGTACCAGGAGAAAGCCGCTCACGTTTGTCTCACTACATCTTGTTCGTGTTTTTAATTTAATTTTTTATTTTTTATTACAGCAAGTTTGATTACAATGTTTGGCTTGTTGTAGGTGTGGAAGATGTGGTTCTTTTACACATATACAGATGACAGTTCTTCCTGGGATTCTTTTCCCATGTACGTTATGACAGAATGTTGAGTAGTCCTCTCTTGGTATTCTGTAGGTCTTTGGTGATTATATATGTCACCTGTGTTTGTATATGTCTGATATCGTAATGAAACCAATCCTCACACCTTTCCATTGGTGAACCATAAGTTTGTTTCATGAATCTGTGATTGCCCTTCTCCGTGGAAATATCTGCCCTGGTATCCATTTTTAGGTGACACCTATAAGTGATATGATATGATATGTGTCTTTCACTTTCTGACTTACTACAAGTCACGTGATTACTTCTAGACTCATCTACGGTGCTGGAAATGGCATTGTGTCCTTTTTTCCCATGGCTTCTCTTCTGACTTAGCGGGGTCCATTTTCAACAATGTGATTCCCTGAGGGTTGTGGATTAGCTGACCTGGGCAGCCTTACCCTGCCGGCCCGCCCTCCACAGGTGTGCCTCGTTGAGGTCAATATAAACAGAGCTCCAGGCAGCAATAGCCCCTGAAGCTGTGCCTGACTCCATATTCTCTGCCCCGTCAGCAGTCTCGGGGCTGTGCTGGTGGGAGGGAGTGAGGGGCCACAGCTTTGTGGGTGGCCCGGTGTGAGTGGGGTTCTGCTGGCCTTTCTGCAGGAGTTGCCAGGCTGCCGCCTGTAAAGAAGAGGATGTGTCACCCATACATTCCGCTGGAATTTCTCTCCGGACAGAGGTGAGGAAGGAAAAAAGCAGTGGGGGCCGGGACAGGAGGGGTATCTCAGGCAGGGCAATGGAAATCTTCTGGAAGAGTGCCCGGGGCCAGGACCAGTGTGCTCGCTGGCCTGCAGGCACCAAGTTGGCCTGCGTGCTGTCGCTGGTGTGGCTCCATGGTGCTTCCTCTAGGCTTTCAAGCCCTTGTACATATTCAGGTGTTTTACCTGGAAAGGGTGGGAACAGTTCAGCAGCAGCTGGCCTGGGGCTCAGCTCACGTTTACTCACAGATGCCTCGGCACGGTCCCCCAGCTTTGCAATGAGGACGCTCCTTGCGTGGGGGGTGGTTGGCCTGCTGTATGGGAGATGGTTCTCCACCTCTGACCAATTTCAGAATTGTTTACCGCTGGAGCAAGTGTCGTGATAGGGTTTTCCTCTGTATAACTCGTGGGTTCAATTTTTTTTTCTTTTATGGTTCAAGTTAGATTTTATTCCTCTTTTATGTATTTATAAATATAAGCATGGAAATAATTCATTCCTATAAATACATCTGTGTGACGGGAAGAATTTTTATTGTTTATTTTTAAATTGTATTTTTTAAAATTTTGAAATTTAATTTCATTTATGTTTTTATACAGCAGGTTATTATTAGTTATGTATTTTATGCATATACATGTATACAGGTCAATCCCAATCTCCCAACTCATCCCACCACCACCACCCCATGGCTTCCCACACTTGGTGTCCATACGTTTGTTCTCTACGTCTGTGTCTCTATTTCTTCCCTGCAAACCAGTTCATCTGTACCATTTTTAGGCTCCACATATATGCATTAATATACAATATTTGTTTTCCTCTTTCTGACTTACTTCATTCTGTATGACAGTCTCTCGATCCATCGATGTCTCTACAAATGACCCAGTTTCATTCCTTTTTATGGCCGAGTAATATTCCATTTTATATATGTACCACATCTTTATCCATTCATCTGTCTGTGGGCATTTAGGTTGCTTCCATTACCTGGCTATTGTAAATAGTGCTGCAACCAATATTGTGGTGAATGTGCCTTTTTGAAATACGGTTTTCTCTGGGTATATGCCCAGAAGTGGGATTGCTGGATCAGATGGTAATTCTATTTCTAATTTTTTTAAGGAAACTCCATACTGTTCTCCATAGTGACTGTATCAATTTACATTCCCACCAATAGTGGAAGAGGACTCCTTTTGTCCACACCCTCCCCAGAATTGGTTGTTTGTATATTTTCTGATGATGCCGATTCTATCAGGTGTGAGGTGAAACCTCATTGTAGTTTTGATTTGCATTTCTCTAATAATTAGTGCTGTTGAGCAGCTTTTCATGTGCGTCTTGGCCATCTCTGTGTCTCCTTTGAAGAAACGTCTCTTTAGATCTTCTGCCCATTTTTTTTTTGGGTTGTTTGTTTTTTTAATATTAAGCTGCATGAGCTGTTTATATATATTGGAGATTAAACCTGTGTCCATTGATTCGTTTGCAACGATTTTCACCCATCCTGAGGGATGCCTTTTTCCATTCCCGTTTTTTTTAACAAAAAAGGAAAGAAAGGAAAAGAAGCAGAACACTAATGTGCGTAAAATATGCCTTTAGAAACGGTCGTTTTGAAATATGGACGTCCTTTGAATTTTTTGGTCGATATGTGACCCCAGGATTTGTTTTCAGGGCAGGTGTCATTTACAGGCATGCAATGATTTTGAATATCAACTGACCATTAGCGTTGGGATTAAAGCTGCTGTTGTGTGAAACGGCCACAAGTGGCAGCAGTTCACCCTTACCAAATCTGGTTACTAGGGCAAGAGAGCCTCAGTGGAAGTGGTGTTCTAGATTGGAATTTAGAATGGAATGTGCCAGGAGAAAGCCCCTCACGTTTGTCTCACTACTTCTTGTTCGTGTTTTTAATTTAATTTTTTATTTTTTATTACAGCAAGTTTGATTACAATGTTTGGCTTGTTGTAGGTGTGGAAGATGTGGTTCATTTACACATATACAGATGACTGTTCTTCCTGGGATTCTTTTCCCATGTACGTTATGACAGAATGTTGAGTAGTCCTCTCTTGGTATTCTGTAGGTCTTTGATGATTATATATATCACCTGTGTTTGTATATGTCTGTTAACCCCGATATCGTAATGAAACCAATCCTCACACCTTTCCATTGGTGAACCCTAAGTTTGTTTAATGAATCTGTGATTGCCCTTCTCCGTGGAAATATCTGCCCTGGTATCCATTTTTAGGTAACACCTATAAGTGATATGATATGATATGTGTCTTTCACTTTATGACTTACTACAAGTCACATGATTACTTCTAGACTCATCTACGGTGCTGCAAATGGCATTGTGTCCTTTTTTCCCTTGGCTTCTCTTCTGCCTTAGCGGGGTCCATTTTCAACAATGTGATTCCCTGAGGGTTGTGGATTAGCTGACCTGGGCAGCCTTACCCTGCCGGCCCGCCCTCCCCAGGTGTGCCTCGTTGAGGTCAATATAAACAGAGCTCCAGGCAGCAATAGCCCCTGAAGCTGTGCCTGACTCCATATTCTCTGCCCCGTCGGCAGTCTCGGGGCTGTGCTGGTGGGAGGGAGTGAGGGGCCACAGCTTTGTGGGTGGCCCGGTGTGAGTGGGGTTCTGCTGGCCTTTCTGCAGGAGTTGCCAGGCTGCCGCCTGTAAAGAAGAGGATGTGTCACCCATACCTTCCGCTGGAATTTCTCTACGGGCAGAGGTGAGGAAGGAAAAAAGCAGTGGAGTCCGGGACAGGAGGGGTATCTCAGGCAGGGCAATGGAAAGCTTGTGGAAGAGCGCCCGGGGCCAGGACCACCCTGGCTGTCCTGCAGGCACCAAGTTGGCCTGCGTGCTGTCGCTGGTGTGTCTCCACGGTCCTTCCTCTAGGCTTTCAAGCCCTTGTACATATTCAGGTGTTTTACCTGGAAAGAGTGGGAACAGTTCAGCAGCAGCTGGCCTGGGGCTCAGCTCACGTTTACTCACAGATGCCTCGGCACGGTCCCCCAGCTTTGCAATGAGGACGCTCCTTGCGTGGGGTGTGGGTGGCTGGCTGTATGGGAGATGGTTCCCCACCTCTGACCAATTTCAGAATTGTTTACCGCTGGAGCAAGTGTCGTGATAGGGTTTTCCTTTGTATAACTCGTGGGTTCAATTTTTTTTTTCTTTTATGGTTCAAGTTAGATTTTATTCCTCTTTTATGTATTTATAAATATAAGCATGGAAATAATTCATTCCTATAAATACATCTGTGTGACGGGAAGAATTTTTATTGTTTTATTTTTAAATTTTATTTTTTAAAATTTTGAAATTTAATTTCATTTATGTTTTTATACAGCAGGTTATTATTAGTTATGTATTTTATGCATATACATGTATACAGGTCAATCCCAAACTCCCAACTCATCCCACCACCACCACCCCATGGCTTCCCACACTTGGTGTCCATACGTTTGTTCTCTACGTCTGTGTCTCTACTTCTTCCCTGCAAACCAGTTCATCTGTACCATTTTTAGGCTCCACATATATGCATTAATATACAATATTTGTTTTCCTCTTTCTGACTTACTTCATTCTGTATGACAGTCTCTCGATCCATCGATGTCTCTACAAATGACCCAGTTTCATTCCTTTTTATGGCCGAGTAATATTCCATTTTATATATGTACTACATCTTTATCCACTCATCTGTCTGTGGGCATTTAGGTTGCTTCCATTACCTGGCTATTGTAAATAGTGCTGCAATGAACATTGTGGTGAATGTGCCTTTTTGAATTACGGTTTTCTCTGGGTATATGCCCAGAAGTGGGATTGCTGGATCAGATGGTAATTCTATTTCTAATTTTTTTAAGGAAACTCCATACTGTTCTCCATAGTGACTGTATCAATTTACATTCCCACCAATAGTGGAAGAGGTCTCCTTTTTTCCACACACTCCCCAGAATTGGTTGTTTGTAGATTTTCTGATGATGCCGATTCTAACAGGTGTGAGGTGATACCTCATTGTAGTTTTGATTTGCATTTCTCTAATAATTAGTGCTGTTGGGCAGCTTTTCTGTGCGTCTTGGCCATCTCTGTGTCTCCTTTGAAGAAACGTCTCTTTAGATCTTCTGCCCATTTTTTTTGGGGTTGTTTGTTTTTTTTAATATTAAGCTGCATGAGCTGTTTATATATATTGGAGATTAAACCTGTGTCCATTGATTCGTCTGCAACGATTTTCGCCCATTCTGAGGGATGCCTTTTTCCATTCCCGTGTTTTTTAACAAAAAAGGAAAGTAAGGAAAAGAAGCAGAACACTAATGTGCGTAAAATATGCCTTTTGAAATGGTCGTTTTGAAATATGGACGTCCTTTGAATTTTTTGGTCGATATGTGACCCCAGGATTTGTTTTCAGGGCAGGTGTCATTTACAGGCCTGCAATGATTTTGAATATCAACTGACCATTAGCGTTGGGATTAAAGCTGCTGTTGTGTGAAACGGCCACAAGGTGGCAGCAGTTCACCCTTACCAAATCTGGTTACTAGGGCAAGAGAGCCTCAGTGGAAGTGGTGTTCTAGATTGGAGTTTAGAATGGAATGTGCCAGGAGAAAGCCTCTCACGTTTGTCTCACTACTTCTTGTTCGTGTTTTTAATTTAATTTTTTATTTTTTATTACAGCAAGTTTGATTACAATGTTTGGCTTGTTGTAGGTGTGGAAGATGTGGTGCTTTTACACATATACAAATGTCTGTTCTTCCTGGAATCCTTTTCCCATGTACGTTATGACAGAATGTTGAGTAGTCCTCTCTTGGTATTCTGTAGGTCTTTGGTGATTATATATGTCACCTGTGTTTGTATATGTCTGTTAACCCCGATATCGTAATGAAACCAATCCTCACACCTTTCCATTGGTGAACCATAAGTTTGTTTAATGAATCTGTGATTGCCCTTCTCCGTGGAAATATCTGCCCTGGTATCCATTTTTAGGTAACACCTATAAGTGATATGATAGGATATGTGTCTTTCACTTTCTGACTTACTACAAGTCACGTGATTACTTCTAGACTCATCTACGGTGCTGCAAATGGCATTGTGTCCTTTTTTCCCTTGGCTTCTCTTCTGCCTTAGCGGGGTCCATTTTCAACAATGTGATTCCCTGAGGGTTGTGGATTAGCTGACCTGGGCAGCCTTACCCTGCCGGCCCGCCCTCCCCAGGTGTGCCTCGTTGAGGTCAATATAAACAGAGCTCCAGGCAGCAATAGCCCCTGAAGCTGTGCCTGCCTCCATATTCTCTGCCTGGTCAGCAGTCTCGGGGCTGTGCTGGTGGGATGGAGTGAGGGGCCACAGCTTTGTGGGTGGCCCGGTGTGAGTGGGGTTCTGCTGGCCTTTCTGCAGGAGTTGCCAGGCTGCCGCCTGTAAAGAAGAGGATGTGTCACCCATACCTTCCGCTGGAATTTCTCTCCGGACAGAGGTGAGGAAGGAAAAAAGCAGTGGGGGCCGGGACAGGAGGGGTATCTCAGGCAGGGCAATGGAAAGCTTCTGGAAGAGCGCCCGGGGCCAGGACCACCCTGGCTGGCCTGCAGGCAACAAGTTGGCCTGCGTGCTGTCGCTGGTGTGTCTCCACGGTCCTTCCTCTAGGCTTTCAAGCCCTTGTACATATTCAGGTGTTTTACCTGGAAAGAGTGGGAACAGTTCAGCAGCAGCTGGCCTGGGGCTCAGCTCACGTTTACTCACAGATGCCTCGGCACGGTCCCCCAGCTTTGCAATGAGGACGCTCCTTGCGTGGGGGGTGGGTTGCTGGCTGTATGGGAGATGATTCCCCACTTCTGACCAATTTCAGAATTGTTTACCACTGGAGCAAGTGCCCTGATAGGGTTTTCCTATGTATAACTCGTGGGTTCAGGATTTTTTTTTCTTTTATGGTTCAAGTTAGATTTTATTCCTCTTTTATGTATTTATAGATATAAGCATGGAAATCATTCATTCCTATAAATACATCTATGTGACGGGAAGAACTTTTTTCTGTTTTATTTTTAAATTTTATTTTTTAAAATTTTGAAATTTAATTTTATTTATTTTTTTATACAGCACGTTATTATTAGTTATGTATTTTATGCATATACTTGTATACAGGTCAATCCCAAACTCCCAACTCATCCCACCACCGCCTCCCCATGGCTTCCCACACTTGGTGTCCATACGTTTGTTCTCTACCTCTGTGTCTCTATTTCTTCCCTGCAAACCAGTTCATCTGTACCATTTTTAGGCTCCACATATATGCGTTAATATACAATAATTGTTTTCCTCTTTCTGACTTACTTCATTCTGTATGACATTCTCTCGATCCATCGATGTCTCTACAAATGACCCAGTTTCATTCCTTTTTATGGCCGAGTAATATTCCATTTTATATATGTACCACATCTTTATCCATTCATCTGTCTGTGGGCATTTAGGTTGCTTCCATTACCTGGCTATTGTAAATAGTGCTGCAACGAACATTGTGGTGAATGTGCCTTTTTGAAATACGGTTTTCTCTGGGTATATGCCCAGAAGTGGGATTGCTGGATCAGATGGTAATTCTATTTCTAGATTTTTTAAGGAACTCCATACTGTTCTCCATAGTGACTGTATCAATTTACATTCCCACCAATAGTGGAAGAGGTCTCCTTTTTTCCACACACTCCCCAGAATTGGTTGTTTGTAGATTTTCTGATGATGCCGATTCTAACAGGTGTGAGGTGATACCTCATTGTAGTTTTGATTTGCATTTCTCTAATAATTAGTGCTGTTGAGCAGCTTTTCTGTGCGTCTTGGCCATCTCTGTGTCTCCTTTGAAGAAACGTCTCTTTAGATCTTCTGCCCATTTTTTTGGGGGTTGTTTGTTTTTTTAATATTAAGCTGCATGAGCTGTTTATATATATTGGAGATTAAACCTGTGTCCATTGATTCGTCTGCAACGATTTTCGCCCATTCTGAGGGATGCCTTTTTCCATTCCCGTGTTTTTTAACAAAAAAGGAAAGTAAGGAAAAGAAGCAGAACACTAATGTGCATAAAATATGCCTTTTGAAATGGTCGTTTTGAAATATGGACGTCCTTTGAATTTTTTGGTCGATATGTGACCCCAGGATTTGTTTTCAGGGCAGGTGTCATTTACAGGCCTGCAATGATTTTGAATATCAACTGACCATTAGCGTTGGGATTAAAGCTGCTGTTGTGTGAAACGGCCACAAGGTGGCAGCAGTTCACCCTTACCAAATCTGGTTACTAGGGCAAGAGAGCCTCAGTGGAAGTGGTGTTCTAGATTGGAGTTTAGAATGGAATGTGCCAGGAGAAAGCCCCTCACGTTTGTCTCACTACTTCTTGTTCGTGTTTTTAATTTAATTTTTTATTTTTTATTACAGCAAGTTTGATTACAATGTTTGGCTTGTTGTAGGTGTGGAAGATGTGGTGCTTTTACACATATACAAATGTCTGTTCTTCCTGGAATCCTTTTCCCATGTACGTTATGACAGAATGTTCAGTAGTCCTCTCTTGGTATTCTGTAGGTCTTTGGTGATTATATATGTCACCTGTGTTTGTATATGTCTGTTAACCCCGATATCGTAATGAAACCAATCCTCACACCTTTCCATTGGTGAACCATAAGTTTGTTTAATGAATCTGTGATTGCCCTTCTCCGTGGAAATATCTGCCCTGGTATCCATTTTTAGGTAACACCTATAAGTGATATGATAGGATATGTGTCTTTCACTTTCTGACTTACTACAAGTCACGTGATTACTTCTAGACTCATCTACGGTGCTGCAAATGGCATTGTGTCCTTTTTTCCCTTGGCTTCTCTTCTGCCTTAGCGGGGTCCATTTTCAACAATGTGATTCCCTGAGGATTGTGGATTAGCTGACCTGGGCAGCCTTACCCTGCAGTCCCGCCCTCCCCAGGTGTGCCTCGTTGAGGTCAATATAAACAGAGCTCCAGGCAGCAATAGCCCCTGAAGCTGTGCCTGCCTCCATATTCTCTGCCTGGTCAGCAGTCTCGGGGCTGTGCTGGTGGGATGGAGTGAGGGGCCACAGCTTTGTGGGTGGCCCGGTGTGAGTGGGGTTCTGCTGGCCTTTCTGCACGAGTTGCCAGGCTGCCGCCTGTAAAGAAGAGGATGTGTCACCCATACCTTCCGCTGGAATTTCTCTCCGGACAGAGGTGAGGAAGGAAAAAAGCAGTGGGGGCCGGGACAGGAGGGGTATCTCAGGCAGGGCAATGGAAAGCTTCTGGAAGAGCGCCCGGGGCCAGGATCACCCTGGCTGGCATGCAGGCACCAAGTTGGCCTGCGTGCTGTCGCTGGTGTGGCTCCACGGTGCTTCCTCTAGGCTTTCAAGCCCTTGTACATATTCAGGTGTTTTACCTGGAAAGGGTGGGAACAGTTCAGCAGCAGCTGGCCTGGGGCTCAGCTCACGTTTACTCACAGATGCCTCGGCACGGTCCCCCAGCTTTGCAATGAGGACGCTCCTTGCGTGGGGTGTGGGTGGCTGGCTGTATGGGAGATGGTTCCCCACCTCTGACCAATTTCAGAATTGTTTACCGCTGGAGCAAGTGTCGTGATAGGGTTTTCCTCTGTATAACTCGTGGGTTCAATTTTTTTTTTCTTTTATGGTTCAAGTTAGATTTTATTCCTCTTTTATGTATTTATAAATATAAGCATGGAAATAATTCATTCCTATAAATACATCTGTGTGACGGGAAGAATTTTTATTGTTTTATTTTTAAATTTTATTTTTTAAAATTTTGAAATTTAATTTCATTTATGTTTTTATACAGCAGGTTATTATTAGTTATGTATTTTATGCATATACATGTATACAGGTCAATCCCAATCTCCCAACTCATCCCACCACCACCACCCCATGGCTTCCCACACTTGGTGTCCATACGTTTGTTCTCTACGTCTGTGTCTCTACTTCTTCCCTGCAAACCAGTTCATCTGTACCATTTTTAGGCTCCACATATATGCATTAATATACAATATTTGTTTTCCTCTTTCTGACTTACTTCATTCTGTATGACAGTCTCTCGATCCATCGATGTCTCTACAAATGACCCAGTTTCATTCCTTTTTATGGCCGAGTAATATTCCATTTTATATATGTACCACATCTTTATCCACTCATCTGTCTGTGGGCATTTAGGTTGCTTCCATTACCTGGCTATTGTAAATAGTGCTGCAATGAACATTGTGGTGAATGTGCCTTTTTGAAATACGGTTTTCTCTGGGTATATGCCCAGAAGTGGGATTGCTGGATCAGATGGTAATTCTATTTCTAATTTTTTTAAGGAAACTCCATACTGTTCTCCATAGTGACTGTATCAATTTACATTCCCACCAATAGTGGAAGAGGGCTCCTTTTGTCCACACCCTCCCCAGAATTGGTTGTTTGTAGATTTTCTGATGATGCCGATTCTAACAGGTGTGAGGTGATACCTCATTGTAGTTTTGATTTGCATTTCTCTAATAATTAGTGCTGTTGGGCAGCTTTTCTGTGCGTCTTGGCCATCTCTGTGTCTCCTTTGAAGAAACGTCTCTTTAGATCTTCTGCCCATTTTTTTGGGGTTGTTTGTTTTTTTAATATTAAGCTGCATGAGCTGTTTATATATATTGGAGATTAAACCTGTGTCCATTGATTCGTCTGCAACGATTTTCGCCCATTCTGAGGGATGCCTTTTTCCATTTACGTGTTTTTTAACAAAAAAGGAAAGTAAGGAAAAGAAGCAGAACACTAATGTGCGTAAAATATGCCTTTTGAAATGGTCGTTTTGAAATATGGACGTCCTTTGAATTTTTTGGTCGATATGTGACCCCAGGATTTGTTTTCAGGGCAGGTGTCATTTACAGGCCTGCAATGATTTTGAATATCAACTGACCATTAGCGTTGGGATTAAAGCTGCTGTTGTGTGAAACGGCCACAAGGTGGCAGCAGTTCACCCTTACCAAATCTGGTTACTAGGGCAAGAGAGCCTCAGTGGAAGTGGTGTTCTAGATTGGAGTTTAGAATGGAATGTGCCAGGAGAAAGCCCCTCACGTTTGTCTCACTACTTCTTGTTCGTGTTTTTAATTTAATTTTTTACTTTTTATTACAGCAAGTTTGATTACAATGTTTGGCTTGTTGTAGGTGTGGAAGATGTGGTGCTTTTACACATATACAAATGTCTGTTCTTCCTGGAATCCTTTTCCCATGTACGTTATGACAGAATGTTGAGTAGTCCTCTCTTGGTATTCTGTAGGTCTTTGGTGATTATATATGTCACCTGTGTTTGTATATGTCTGTTAACCCCGATATCGTAATGAAACCAATCTTCACACCTTTCCATTGGTGAACCATAAGTTTGTTTAATGAATCTGTGATTGCCCTTCTCCGTGGAAATATCTGCCCTGGTATCCATTTTTAGGTAACACCTATAAGTGATATGATAGGATATGTGTCTTTCACTTTCTGACTTACTACAAGTCACGTGATTACTTCTAGACTCATCTACGGTGCTGCAAATGGCATTGTGTCCTTTTTTCCCTTGGCTTCTCTTCTGCCTTAGCGGGGTCCATTTTCAACAATGTGATTCCCTGAGGGTTGTGGATTAGCTGACCTGGGCAGCCTTACCCTGCAGTCCCGCCCTCCCCAGGTGTGCCTCGTTGAGGTCAATATAAACAGAGCTCCAGGCAGCAATAGCCCCTGAAGCTGTGCCTGCCTCCATATTCTCTGCCTGGTCAGCAGTCTCGGGGCTGTGCTGGTGGGATGGAGTGAGGGGCCACAGCTTTGTGGGTGGCCCGGTGTGAGTGGGGTTCTGCTGGCCTTTCTGCAGGAGTTGCCAGGCTGCCGCCTGTAAAGAAGAGGATGTGTCACCCATACCTTCCGCTGGAATTTCTCTCCGGACAGAGGTGAGGAAGGAAAAAAGCAGTGGGGGCCGGGACAGGAGGGGTATCTCAGGCAGGGCAATGGAAAGCTTCTGGAAGAGCGCCCGGGGCCAGGACAACCCTGGCTGGCCTGCAGGCAACAAGTTGGCCTGAGTGCTGTCGCTGGTGTGTCTCCACGGTCCTTCCTCTAGGCTTTCAAGCCCTTGTACATATTCAGGTATTTTACCTGGAAAGAGTGGGAACAGTTCAGCAGCAGCTGGCCTGGGGCTCAGCTCACGTTTACTCACAGATGCCTCGGCACGGTCCCCCAGCTTTGCAATGAGGACGCTCCTTGCGTGGGGGGTGGGTTGCTGGCTGTATGGGAGATGATTCCCCACTTCTGACCAATTTCAGAATTGTTTACCACTGGAGCAAGTGCCCTGATAGGGTTTTCCTATGTATAACTCGTGGGTTCAGGATTTTTTTTTCTTTTATGGTTCAAGTTAGATTTTATTCCTCTTTTATGTATTTATAGATATAAGCATGGAAATCATTCATTCC
Source organism: Mesoplodon mirus (assembly GCF_964341445.2). Classification (NCBI taxonomy): domain Eukaryota; kingdom Metazoa; phylum Chordata; class Mammalia; order Artiodactyla; family Ziphiidae; genus Mesoplodon; species Mesoplodon mirus. The sequence goes on along the minus strand of NW_028295792.1, from coordinate 2,296,420 downwards.
TATAAATACATCTATGTGACGGGAAGAACTTTTTTCTGTTTTATTTTTAAATTTTATTTTTTAAAATTTTGAAATTTAATTTTATTTATTTTTTTATACAGCACGTTATTATTAGTTATGTATTTTATGCATATACTTGTATACAGGTCAATCCCAAACTCCCAACTCATCCCACCACCGCCACCCCGTGGCTTCCCACACTTGGTGTCCATACGTTTGTTCTCTACCTCTGTGTCTCTATTTCTTCCCTGCAAACCAGTTCATCTGTACCATTTTTAGGCTCCACATATATGCGTTAATATACAATATTTGTTTTCCTCTTTCTGACTTACTTCATTCTGTATGACATTCTCTCGATCCATCGATGTCTCTACAAATGACCCAGTTTCATTCCTTTTTATGGCCGAGTAATATTCCATTTTATATATGTACCACATCTTTATCCATTCATCTGTCTGTGGGCATTTAGGTTGCTTCCATTACCTGGCTATTGTAAATAGTGCTGCAACGAACATTGTGGTGAATGTGCCTTTTTGAAATACGGTTTTCTCTGGGTATATGCCCAGAAGTGGGATTGCTGGATCAGATGGTAATTCTATTTCTAGATTTTTTAAGGAACTCCATACTGTTCTCCATAGTGACTGTATCAATTTACATTCCCACCAATAGTGGAAGAGGTCTCCTTTTTTCCACACACTCCCCAGAATTGGTTGTTTGTAGATTTTCTGATGATGCCGATTCTAACAGGTGTGAGGTGATACCTCATTGTAGTTTTGATTTGCATTTCTCTAATAATTAGTGCTGTTGAGCAGCTTTTCTGTGCGTCTTGGCCATCTCTGTGTCTCCTTTGAAGAAACGTCTCTTTAGATCTTCTTCCCATTTTTTGGGGGGTTGTTTGTTTTTTTAATATTAAGCTGCATGAGCTGTTTATATATATTGGAGATTAAACCTGTGTCCATTGATTCGTCTGCAACGATTTTCGCCCATTCTGAGGGATGCCTTTTTCCATTCCCGTGTTTTTTAACAAAAAAGGAAAGTAAGGAAAAGAAGCAGAACACTAATGTGCGTAAAATATGCCTTTTGAAATGGCCGTTTTGAAATATGGACGTCCTTTGAATTTTTTGGTCGATATGTGACCCCAGGATTTGTTTTCAGGGCAGGTGTCATTTACAGGCCTGCAATGATTTTGAATATCAACTGACCATTAGCGTTGGGATTAAAGCTGCTGTTGTGTGAAACGGCCACAAGGTGGCAGCAGTTCACCCTTACCAAATCTGGTTACTAGGGCAAGAGAGCCTCAGTGGAAGTGGTGTTCTAGATTGGAGTTTAGAATGGAATGTGCCAGGAGAAAGCCCCTCACGTTTGTCTCACTACTTCTTGTTCGTGTTTTTAATTTAATTTTTTATTTTTTATTACAGCAAGTTTGATTACAATGTTTGGCTTGTTGTAGGTGTGGAAGATGTGGTGCTTTTACACATATACAAATGTCTGTTCTTCCTGGAATCCTTTTCCCATGTACGTTATGACAGAATGTTGAGTAGTCCTCTCTTGGTATTCTGTAGGTCTTTGGTGATTATATATGTCACCTGTGTTTGTATATGTCTGTTAACCCCGATATCGTAATGAAACCAATCCTCACACCTTTCCATTGGTGAACCATAAGTTTGTTTAATGAATCTGTGATTGCCCTTCTCCGTGGAAATATCTGCCCTGGTATCCATTTTTAGGTAACACCTATAAGTGATATGATAGGATATGTGTCTTTCACTTTCTGACTTACTACAAGTCACGTGATTACTTCTAGACTCATCTACGGTGCTGCAAATGGCATTGTGTCCTTTTTTCCCTTGGCTTCTCTTCTGCCTTAGCGGGGTCCATTTTCAACAATGTGATTCCCTGAGGGTTGTGGATTAGCTGACCTGGGCAGCCTTACCCTGCAGTCCCGCCCTCCCCAGGTGTGCCTCGTTGAGGTCAATATAAACAGAGCTCCAGGCAGCAATAGCCCCTGAAGCTGTGCCTGCCTCCATATTCTCTGCCTGGTCAGCAGTCTCGGGGCTGTGCTGGTGGGATGGAGTGAGGGGCCACAGCTTTGTGGGTGGCCCGGTGTGAGTGGGGTTCTGCTGGCCTTTCTGCAGGAGTTGCCAGGCTGCCGCCTGTAAAGAAGAGGATGTGTCACCCATACCTTCCGCTGGAATTTCTCTCCGGACAGAGGTGAGGAAGGAAAAAAGCAGTGGGGGCCGGGACAGGAGGGGTATCTCAGGCAGGGCAATGGAAAGCTTCTGGAAGAGCGCCCGGGGCCAGGATCACCCTGGCTGGCCTGCAGGCACCAAGTTGGCCTGCGTGCTGTCGCTGGTGTGGCTCCACGGTGCTTCCTCTAGGCTTTCAAGCCCTTGTACATATTCAGGTGTTTTACCTGGAAAGAGTGGGAACAGTTCAGCAGCAGCTGGCCTGGGGCTCAGCTCACGTTTACTCACAGATGCCTCGGCACGGTCCCCCAGCTTTGCAATGAGGACGCTCCTTGTGTGGGGTGTGGGTGGCTGGCTGTATGGGAGATGGTTCCCCACCTCTGACCAATTTCAGAATTGTTTACCGCTGGAGCAAGTGTCGTGATAGGGTTTTCCTCTGTATAACTCGTGGGTTCAATTTTTTTTTTCTTTTATGGTTCAAGTTAGATTTTATTCCTCTTTTATGTATTTATAAATATAAGCATGGAAATAATTCATTCCTATAAATACATCTGTGTGACGGGAAGAATTTTTATTGTTTTATTTTTAAATTTTATTTTTTAAAATTTTGAAATTTAATTTCATTTATGTTTTTATACAGCAGGTTATTATTAGTTATGTATTTTATGCATATACATGTATACAGGTCAATCCCAATCTCCCAACTCATCCCACCACCACCACCCCATGGCTTCCCACACTTGGTGTCCATACGTTTGTTCTCTACGTCTGTGTCTCTACTTCTTCCCTGCAAACCAGTTCATCTGTACCATTTTTAGGCTCCACATATATGCATTAATATACAATATTTGTTTTCCTCTTTCTGACTTACTTCATTCTGTATGACAGTCTCTCGATCCATCGATGTCTCTACAAATGACCCAGTTTCATTCCTTTTTATGGCCGAGTAATATTCCATTTTATATATGTACCACATCTTTATCCACTCATCTGTCTGTGGGCATTTAGGTTGCTTCCATTACCTGGCTATTGTAAATAGTGCTGCAATGAACATTGTGGTGAATGTGCCTTTTTGAAATACGGTTTTCTCTGGGTATATGCCCAGAAGTGGGATTGCTGGATCAGATGGTAATTCTATTTCTAATTTTTTTAAGGAAACTCCATACTGTTCTCCATAGTGACTGTATCAATTTACATTCCCACCAATAGTGGAAGAGGACTCCTTTTGTCCACACCCTCCCCAGAATTGGTTGTTTGAATATTTTCTGATGATGCCGATTCTAACAGGTGTGAGGTGAAACCTCATTGTAGTTTTGATTTGCATTTCTCTAATAATTAGTGCTGTTGAGCAGCTTTTCATGTGCGTCTTGGCCATCTCTGTGTCTCCTTTGAAGAAACGTCTCTTTAGATCTTCTGCCCATTTTTTTTGGGTTGTTTGTTTTTTTAATATTAAGCTGCATGAGCTGTTTATATATATTGGAGATTAAACCTGTGTCCATTGATTCGTTTGCAACGATTTTCACCCATCCTGAGGGATGCCTTTTTCCATTCCCGTTTTTTTTAACAAAAAAGGAAAGAAAGGAAAAGAAGCCGAACACTAATGTGCGTAAAATATGCCTTTTGAAACGGTCGTTTTGAAATATGGACGTCCTTTGAATTTTTTGGTCGATATGTGACCCCAGGATTTGTTTTCAGGGCAGGTGTCATTTACAGGCATGCAATGATTTTGAATATCAACTGACCATTAGCGTTGGGATTAAAGCTGCTGTTGTGTGAAACGGCCACAAGGTGGCAGCAGTTCACCCTTACCAAATCTGGTTACTAGGGCAAGAGAGCCTCAGTGGAAGTGGTGTTCTAGATTGGAGTTTAGAATGGAATGTGCCAGGAGAAAGCCCCTCACGTTTGTCTCACTACTTCTTGTTCGTGTTTTTAATTTAATTTTTTATTTTTTATTACAGCAAGTTTGATTACAATGTTTGGCTTGTTGTAGGTGTGGAAGATGTGGTTCTTTTACACATATACAGATGACTGCTCTTCCTGAGATTCTTTTCCCATGTACGTTATGACAGAATGTTGAGTAGTCCTCTCTTGGTATTCTGTAGGTCTTTGGTGATTATATATGTCACCTGTGTTTGTATATGTCTGTTAACCCCGATATCGTAATGAAACCAATCATCACACCTTTCCATTGGTGAACCATAAGTTTGTTTCATGAATCTGTGATTGCCCTTCTCTGTGGAAATATCTGCCCTGGTATCCATTTTTAGGGAACACCTATAAGTGATATGATATGATATGTGTCTTTCACTTTCTGACTTACTACAAGTCACGTGATTACTTCTAGACTCATCTACGGTGCTGCAAATGGCATTGTGTCCTTTTTTCCCTTGGCTTCTCTTCTGCCTTAGCGGGGTCCATTTTCAACAATGTGATTCCCTTAGGGTTGTGGATTATCTGACCTGGGCAGCCTTACCCTGCCGGCCCGCCCTCCCCAGGTGTGCCTCGTTGAGGTCAATATAAATAGAGCTCCAGGCAGCAATAGCCCCTGAAGCTGTGCCTGACTCCATATTTTCTGCCCCGCCAGCAGTCTCGGGGCTGTGCTGGTGGGAGGGAGTGAGGGGCCACAGCTTTGTGGGTGGCCCGGTGTGAGTGGTGTTCTGCTGGCCTTTTTGCAGGAGTTGCCAGGCTGCCGCCTGTAAAGAAGAGGTTGTGTCACCCATACCTTCCGCTGGAATTTCTCTCCGGACAGAGGTGTGGAAGGAAAAAAGCAGTGGGGGCTCGGACAGGAGGGGTATCTCAGGCAGGGCAATGGAAAGCTTCTGGAAGAGTGCCCGGGGCCAGGACCATGGGGCTCACTGGCCTGCAGGCACCAAGTTGGCCTGCGTGCTGTCGCTGGTGTGGCTCCACGGTGCTTCCTCTAGGCTTTCAAGCCCTTGTACATATTCAGGTGTTTTACCTGGAAAGGGTGGGAACAGTTCAGCAGCAGCTGGCCTGGGGCTCAGCTCACGTTTACTCACAGATGCCTAGGCAAGGTCCCCCAGCTTTGCAATGAGGACGCTCCTTGCGTGGGGGGTGGTTGGCTGGCTGTATGGGAGATGGTTCTCCACCTCTGACCAATTTCAGAATTGTTTACCGCTGGAGCAAGTGTCGTGATAGGGTTTTCCTCTGTATAACTCGTGGGTTCAATTTTTTTTTCTTTTATGTTTCAAGTTAGATTTTATTCCTCTTTTATGTATTTATAAATATAAGCATGGAAATAATTCATTCCTATAAATACATCTGTGTGACGGGAAGAATTTTTATTGTTTTATTTTTAAATTTTATTTTTTAAAATTTTGAAATTTAATTTCATTTATGTTTTTATACAGCAGGTTATTATTAGTTATGTATTTTATGCATATACATGTATACAGGTCAATCCCAATCTCCCAACTCATCCCACCACCACCACCCCATGGCTTCCCACACTTGGTGTCCATACGTTTGTTCTCTACGTCTGTGTCTCTACTTCTTCCCTGCAAACCAGTTCATCTGTACCATTTTTAGGCTCCACATATATGCATTAATATACAATATTTGTTTTCCTCTTTCTGACTTACTTCATTCTGTATGACAGTCTCTCGATCCATCGATGTCTCTACAAATGACCCAGTTTCATTCCTTTTTATGGCCGAGTAATATTCCATTTTATATATGTACCACATCTTTATCCACTCATCTGTCTGTGGGCATTTAGGTTGCTTCCATTACCTGGCTATTGTAAATAGTGCTGCAACCAACATTGTGCTGAATGTGCCTTTTTGAAATACGGTTTTCTCTGGGTATATGCCCAGAAGTGGGATTGCTGGATCAGATGGTAATTCTATTTCTAATTTTTTTAAGGAAACTCCGTACTGTTCTCCATAGTGACTGTATCAATTTACATTCCCACCAATAGTGGAAGAGGACTCCTTTTGTCCACACCCTCCCCAGAATTGGTTGTTTGTATATTTTCTGATGATGCCGATTCTAACAGGAGTGAGGTGAAACCTCATTGTAGTTTTGATTTGCATTTCTCTAATAATTAGTGCTGTTGAGCAGCTTTTCATGTGCGTCTTGGCCATCTCTGTGTCTCCTTTGAAGAAACGTCTCTTTAGATCTTCTGCCCATTTTTTTTGGGTTGTTTGTTTTTTTAATATTAAGCTGCATGAGCTGTTTATATATATTGGAGATTAAACCTGTGTCCATTGATTCGTTTGCAACGATTTTCACCCATCCTGAGGGATGCCTTTTTCCATTCCCGTTTTTTTAACAAAAAAGGAAAGAAAGGAAAAGAAGCAGAACACTAATGTGCATAAAATATGCCTTTTGAAACGGTCGTTTTGAAATATGGACGTCCTTTGAATTTTTTGGTCGATATGTGACCCCAGGATTTGTTTTCAGGGCAGGTGTCATTTACAGGCATGCAATCATTTTGAATATCAACTGACCATTAGCGTTGGGATTAAAGCTGCTGTTGTGTGAAATGGCCACAAGTGGCAGCAGTTCACCCTTACCAAATCTGGTTACTAGGGCAAGAGAGCCTCAGTGGAAGTGGTGTTCTAGATTGGAGTTTAGAATGGAATGTGCCAGGAGAAAGCCCCTCACGTTTGTCTCACTACTTCTTGTTCGTGTTTTTAATTTAATTTTTTATTTTTTATTACAGCAAGTTTGATTACAATGTTGGGCTTGTTGTAGGTGTGGAAGATGTGGTTCTTTTACACATATACAGATGACTGTTCTTCCTGGGATTCTATTCCCATGTACGTTATGACAGAATGTTGAGTAGTCCTCACTTGGTATTCTGTAGGTCTTTGATGATTATATATGTCACCTGTGTTTGTATATGTCTGTTAACCCCGATATCGTAATGAAACCAATGCTCACACCTTTCCATTGGTGAACCATAAGTTTGTTTAATGAATCTGTGATTGCCCTTCTCCGTGGAAATATCTGCCCTGGTATCCATTTTTAGGTAACACCTATAAGTGATATGATAAGATATGTGTCTTTCACTTTCTGACTTACTACAAGTCACGTGATTACTTCTAGACTCATCTACGGTGCTGCAAATGGCATTGTGTCCTTTTTTCCCTTGGCTTCTCTTCTGCCTTAGCGGGGTCCATTTTCAACAATGTGATTCCCTGAGGGTTGTGGATTAGCTGACCTGGGCAGCCTTTCCCTGCCGGCCCGCCCTCCCCAGGTGTGCCTCGTTGAGGTCAATATAAACAGAGCTCCAGGCAGCAATAGCCCCTGAAGCTGTGCCTGACTCCATATTCTCTGCCCCGTCGGCAGTCTCGGGGCTGTGCTGGTGGGAGGGAGTGAGGGGCCACAGCTTTGTGGGTGGCCCGGTGTGAGTGGGGTTCTGCTGGCCTTTTTGCAGGAGTTGCCAGGCTGCCGCCTGTAAAGAAGAGGATGTGTCACCCATACCTTCCGCTGGAATTTCTCTCCGGACAGAGGTGAGGAAGGAAAAAAGCAGTGGGGTCCGGGACAGGAGGGGTATCTCAGGCAGGGCAATGGAAAGCTTCTGGAAGAGCGCCCGGGGCCAGGATCACCCTGGCTGGCCTGCAGGCACCAAGTTGGCCTGCGTGCTGTCGCTGGTGTGTCTCCACGGTCCTTCCTCTAGGCTTTCAAGCCCTTGTACATATTCAGGTGTTTTACCTGGAAAGAGTGGGAACAGTTCAGCAGCAGCTGGCCTGGGGCTCAGCTCACGTTTACTCACAGATGCCTCGGCACGGTCCCCCAGCTTTGCAATGAGGACGCTCCTTGCGTGGGGGGTGGGTTGCTGGCTGTATGGGAGATGATTCCCCACTTCTGACCAATTTCAGAATTGTTTACCACTGGAGCACGTGCCCTGATAGGGTTTTCCTATGTATAACTCGTGGGTTCAGGATTTTTTTTTCTTTTTTGGTTCAAGTTAGATTTTATTCCTCTTTTATGTATTTATAGATATAAGCATGGATATCATTCATTCCTATAAATACATCTATGTGACGGGAAGAACTTTTTTCTGTTTTATTTTTAAATTTTATTTTTTAAAATTTTGAAATTTAATTTTATTTATTTTTTTTATACAGCACCTTATTATTAGTTATGTATTTTATGCATATACTTGTATACAGGTCAATCCCAAACTCCCAACTCATCCCACCACCACCACCCCATGGCTTCCCACACTTGGTGTCCATACGTTTGTTCTCTACCTCTGTGTCTCTATTTCTTCCCTGCAAACCAGTTCATCTGTACCATTTTTAGGCTCCACATATATGCGTTAATATACAATATTTGTTTTCCTCTTTCTGACTTACTTCATTCTGTATGACATTCTCTCGATCCATCGATGTCTCTACAAATGACCCAGTTTCATTCCTTTTTATGGCCGAGTAATATTCCATTTTATATATGTACCACATCTATATCCATTCATCTGTCTGTGGGCATTTAGGTTGCTTCCATTACCTGGCTATTGTAAATAGTGCTGCAACGAACATTGTGCTGAATGTGCCTTTTTGAAATACGGTTTTCTCTGGGTATATGCCCAGAAGTGGGATTGCTGGATCAGATGGTAATTCTATTTCTAGATTTTTTAAGGAACTCCATACTGTTCTCCATAGTGACTGTATCAATTTACATTCCCACCAATAGTGGAAGATGTCTCCTTTTGTCCACACACTCCCCAGAATTGGTTGTTTGTAGATTTTCTGATGATGCCGATTCTAACAGGTGTGAGGTGATACCTCATTGTAGTTTTGATTTGCATTTCTCTAATAATTAGTGCTGTTGAGCAGCTTTTCTGTGCGTCTTGGCCATGTCTGTGTCTCCTTTGAAGAAACGTCTCTTTAGATCTTCTGCCCATTTTTTTGGGGTTGTTTGTTTTTTTAATATTAAGCTGCATGAGCTGTTTATATATATTTGAGATTAAACCTCTGTCCATTGATTCGTCTGCAAAGATTTTCGCCCATTCTGAGGGATGCCTTTTTCCATTCCCGTGTTTTTTAACAAAAAAGGAAAGAAAGGAAAAGAAGCAGAACACTAATGTGCGTAAAATATGCCTTTTGAAACGGTCGTTTTGAAATATGGACGTCCTTTGAATTTTTTGGTCGATATGTGACCCCAGGATTTGTTTTCAGGGCAGGTGTCATTTACAGGCCTGCAATGATTTTGAATATCAACTGACCATTAGCGTTGGGATTAAAGCTGCTGTTGTGTGAAACGGCCACAAGGTGGCAGCAGTTCACCCTTACCAAATCTGGTTACTAGGGCAAGAGAGCCTCAGTGGAAGTGGTGTTCTAGATTGGAGTTTAGAATGGAATGTGCCAGGAGAAAGCCCCTCACGTTTGTCTCACTACTTCTTGTTCGTGTTTTTAATTTAATTTTTTATTTTTTATTACAGCAAGTTTGATTACAATGTTTGGCTTGTTGTAGGTGTGGAAGATGTGGTTCTTTTACACATATACAGATGACTGTCCTTCCTGGGATCCTTTTCCCATGTACGTTATGACAGAATGTTGAGTAGTCCTCTCTTGGTATTCTGTAGGTCTTTGGTGATTATATATGTCACCTGTGTTTGTATATGTCTGTTAACCCCGATATCGTAATGAAACCAATCCTCACACCTTTCCATTGGTGAACCATAAGTTTGTTTAATGAATCTGTGATTGCCCTTCTCCTTGGAAATATCTGCCCTGGTATCCATTTTTAGGTAACACCTATAAGTGATATGATATGATATGTGTCTTTCACTTTCTGACTTACTACAAGTCACGTGATTACTTCTAGACTCATCTACGGTGCTGCAAATGGCATTGTGTCCTTTTTTCCCTTGGCTTCTCTTCTGCCTTAGCGGGGTCCATTTTCAACAATGTGATTCCCTGAGGGTTGTGGATTAGCTGACCTGGGCAGCCTTACCCTGCAGTCCCGCCCTCCCCAGGTGTGCCTCGTTGAGGTCAATATAAACAGAGCTCCAGGCAGCAATAGCCCCTGAAGCTGTGCCTGACTCCATATTCTCTGCCTCGTCAGCAGTCTCGGGGCTGTGCTGGTGGGATGGAGTGAGTGGCCACAGCTTTGTGGGTGGCCCGGTGTGAGTGGGGTTCTGCTGGCCTTTCTGCAGGAGTTGCCAGGCTGCCGCCTGTAAAGAAGAGGATGTGTCACCCATACCTTCCGCTGGAATTTCTCTCCGGACAGAGGTGAGGAAGGAAAAAAGCAGTGGGGGCCGGGACAGGAGGGGTATCTCAGGCAGGGCAATCGAAAGCTTCTGGAAGAGCGCCAGGGTCCAGGACCACCCTGGCTGGCCTGCAGGCACCAAGTTGGCCTGCGTGCTGTCGCTGGTGTGGCTCCACGGTGCTTCCTCTAGGCTTTCAAGCCCTTGTACATATTCAGGTGTTTTACCTGGAAAGAGTGGGAACAGTTCAGCAGCAGCGGGCCTGGGGCTCAGCTCACGTTTACTCACAGATGCTTCGGCACGGTCCCCCAGCTTTGCAATGAGGACGCTCTTTGCGTGGGGCGTGGGTTGCTGGCTGTATGGGAGATGATTCCCCACCACTGACCTATTTCAGAATTGTTTACCACTGGAGCAAGTGCCCTGATAGGGTTTACCTCTGTATAACTCGTGGGTTCAGGATTTTTTTTTCTTTTATGGTTCAAGTTAGATTTTATTCCTCTTTTATGTATTTATAGATAAAAGCATGGAAATAATTCATTCCTATAAATACATCTGTGTGACGGGAAGAACATTTTTCTGTTTTATTTTTAAATTTTATTTTTTAAAATTGTGATATTTAGTTTTATTTATGTTTTTATACAGCAGGTTATTATTAGTTATGTATTTTATGCATATACATGTATACAGGTCAATCCCAATCTCCCAACTCATCCCACCACCACCACCCCATGGCTTCCCACACTTGGTGTCCATACGTTTGTTCTCTACCTCTGTGTCTCTATTTCTTCCCTGCAAACCAGTTCATCTGTACCATTTTTAGACTCCACATATATGCATTAATATACAATATTTGTTTTCCTCTTTCTGACTTACTTCATTCTGTATGACAGTCTCTCGATCCATCGATGTCTCTACAAATGACCCAGTTTCATTCCATTTTATGGCCGAGTAATATTCCATTTTATATATGTACCACATCTTTATCCACTCATCTGTCTGTGGGCATTTAGGTTGCTTCCATTACCTGGCTATTGTAAATAGTGCTGCAACCAACATTGTGCTGAATGTGCCTTTTTGAAATACGGTTTTCTCTGGGTATATGCCCAGAAGTGGGATTGCTGAATCAGATGGTAATTCTATTTCTAATTTTTTTAAGGAAACTCCATACTGTTCTCCATAGTGACTGTATCAATTTACATTCCCACCAATAGTGGAAGAGGACTCCTTTTGTCCACACCCTCCCCAGAATTGGTTGTTTGTATATTTTCTGATGATGCCGATTCTAACAGGTGTGAGGTGAAACCTCATTGTAGTTTTGATTTGCATTTCTCTAATAATTAGTGCTGTTGAGCAGCTTTTCATGTGCGTCTTGGCCATCTCTGTGTCTCCTTTGAAGAAACGTCTCTTTAGATCTTCTGCCCATTTTTTTTGGGTTGTTTGTTTTTTTAATATTAAGCTGCATGAGCTGTTTATATATATTGGAGATTAAACCTGTGTCCATTGATTCGTTTGCAACGATTTTCACCCATCCTGAGGGATGCCTTTTTCCATTCCCGTTTTTTTAACAAAAAAGGAAAGAAAGAAAAAGAAGCAGAACACTAATGTGCATAAAATATGCCTTTTGAAACGGTCGTTTTGAAATATGGACGTCCTTTGAATTTTTTGGTCGATATGTGACCCCAGGATTTGTTTTCAGGGCAGGTGTCATTTACAGGCATGCAATGATTTTGAATATCAACTGACCATTAGCGTTGGGATTAAAGCTGCTGTTGTGTGAAATGGCCACAAGTGGCAGCAGTTCACCCTTACCAAATCTGGTTACTAGGGCAAGAGAGCCTCAGTGGAAGTGGTGTTCTAGATTGGAATTTAGAATGGAATGTGCCAGGAGAAAGCCCCTCACGTTTGTCTCACTACTTCTTGTTCGTGTTTTTAATTTAATTTTTTATTTTTTATTACAGCAAGTTTGATTACAATGTTGGGCTTGTTGTAGGTGTGGAAGATGTGGTTCTTTTACACATATACAGATGACTGTTCTTCCTGGGATTCTTTTCCCATGTACGTTATGACAGAATGTTGAGTAGTCCTCTCTTGGTATTCTGTAGGTCTTTGATGATTATATATGTCACCTGTGTTTGTATATGTCTGTTAACCCCGATATCGTAATGAAACCAATGCTCACACCTTTCCATTGGTGAACCATAAGTTTGTTTAATGAATCTGTGATTGCCCTTCTCCGTGGAAATATCTGCCCTGGTATCCATTTTTAGGTAACACCTATAAGTGATATGATAGGATATGTGTCTTTCACTTTCTGACTTACTACAAGTCACGTGATTACTTCTAGACTCATCTACGGTGCTGCAAATGGCATTGTGTCCTTTTTTCCCTTGGCTTCTCTTCTGCCTTAGCGGGGTCCATTTTCAACAATGTGATTCCCTGAGGGTTGTGGATTAGCTGACCTGGGCAGCCTTACCCTGCCGGCCCGCCCTCCCCAGGTGTGCCTCGTTGAGGTCAATATAAACAGAGCTCCAGGCAGCAATAGCCCCTGAAGCTGTGCCTGACTCCATATTCTCTGCCCCGTCGGCAGTCTCGGGGCTGTGCTGGTGGGAGGGAGTGAGGGGCCACAGCTTTGTGGGTGGCCCGGTGTGAGTGGGGTTCTGCTGGCCTTTCTGCAGGAGTTGCCAGGCTGCCGCCTGTAAAGAAGAGGATGTGTCACCCATACCTTCCGCTGGAATTTCTCTCCGGACAGAGGTGAGGAAGGAAAAAAGCAGTGGGGTCCGGGACAGGAGGGGTATCTCAGGCAGGGCAATGGAAAGCTTCTGGAAGAGCGCCCGGGGACAGGATCACCCTGGCTGGCCTGCAGGCACCAAGTTGGCCTGTGTGCTGTCGCTGGTGTGTCTCCACGGTCCTTCCTCTAGGCTTTCAAGCCCTTGTACATATTCAGGTGTTTTACCTGGAAAGAGTGGGAACAGTTCAGCCTCAGCTGGCCTGGGGCTCAGCTCACGTTTACTCACAGATGCCTCGGCATGGTCCCCCAGCTTTGCAATGAGGACGCTCCTTGCGTGGGGGGTGGGTTGCTGGCTGTATGGGAGATGATTCCCCACTTCTGACCAATTTCAGAATTGTTTACCACTGGAGCAAGTGCCCTGATAGGGTTTTCCTATGTATAACTCGTGGGTTCAGGATTTTTTTTTCTTTTATGGTTCAAGTTAGATTTTATTCCTCTTTTATGTATTTATAGATATAAGCATGGAAATCATTCATTCCTATAAATACATCTATGTGACGGGAAGAACTTTTTTCTGTTTTATTTTTAAATTGTATTTTTTAAAATTTTGAAATTTAATTTTATTTATTTTTTTTTATACAGCACCTTATTATTAGTTATGTATTTTATGCATATACTTGTATACAGGTCAATCCCAAACTCCCAACTCATCCCACCACCACCACCCCATGGCTTCCCACACTTGGTGTCCATACGTTTGTTCTCTACCTCTGTGTCTCTATTTCTTCCCTGCAAACCAGTTCATCTGTACCATTTTTAGGCTCCACATATATGCGTTAATATACAATATTTGTTTTCCTCTTTCTGACTTACTTCATTCTGTATGACATTCTCTCGATCCATCGATGTCTCTACAAATGACCCAGTTTCATTCCTTTTTATGGCCGAGTAATATTCCATTTTATATATGTACCACATCTATATCCATTCATCTGTCTGTGGGCATTTAGGTTGCTTCCATTACCTGGCTATTGTAAATAGTGCTTCAACGAACATTGTGGTGAATGTGCCTTTTTGAAATACGGTTTTCTCTGGGTATATGCCCAGAAGTGGGATTGCTGGATCAGATGGTAATTCTATTTCTAGATTTTTTAAGGAACTCCATACTGTTCTCCATAGTGACTGTATCAATTTACATTCCCACCAATAGTGGAAGAGGTCTCCTTTTGTCCACACACTCCCCAGAATTGGTTGTTTGTAGATTTTCTGATGATGCCGATTCTAACAGGTGTGAGGTGATACCTCATTGTAGTTTTGATTTGCATTTCTCTAATAATTAGTGCTGTTGAGCAGCTTTTCTGTGCGTCTTGGCCATCTCTGTGTCTCCTTTGAAGAAACGTCTCTTTAGATCTTCTGCCCATTTTTTTGGGGTTGTTTGTTTTTTTAATATTAAGCTGCATGAGCTGTTTATATATATTTGAGATTAAACCTCTGTCCATTGATTCGTCTGCAAAGATTTTCGCCCATTCTGAGGGATGCCTTTTTCCATTCCCGTGTTTTTTAACAAAAAAGGAAAGAAAGGAAAAGAAGCAGAACACTAATGTGCGTAAAATATGCCTTTTGAAACGGTCGTTTTGAAATATGGACGTCCTTTGAATTTTTTGGTCGATATGTGACCCCAGGATTTGTTTTCAGGGCAGGTGTCATTTACAGGCCTGCAATGATTTTGAATATCAACTGACCATTAGCGTTGGGATTAAAGCTGCTGTTGTGTGAAACGGCCACAAGGTGGCAGCAGTTCACCCTTACCAAATCTGGTTACTAGGGCAAGAGAGCCTCAGTGGAAGTGGTGTTCTAGATTGGAGTTTAGAATGGAATGTGCCAGGAGAAAGCCTCTCACGTTTGTCTCACTACTTCTTGTTCGTGTTTTTAATTTAATTTTTTATTTTTTATTACAGCAAGTTTGATTACAATGTTTGGCTTGTTGTAGGTGTGGAAGATGTGGTGCTTTTACACATATACAAATGTCTGTTCTTCCTGGGATCCTTTTCCCATGTACGTTATGACAGAATGTTGAGTAGTCCTCTCTTGGTATTCTGTAGGTCTTTGGTGATTATATATGTCACCTGTGTTTGTATATGTCTGTTAACCCCGATACCGTAATGAAACCAATCCTCACACCTTTCCATTGGTGAACCATAAGTTTGTTTAATGAATCTGTGATTGCCCTTCTCCGTGGAAATATCTGCCCTGGTATCCATTTTTAGGTAACACCTATAAGTGATATGATATGATATGTGTCTTTCACTTTCTGACTTACTACAAGTCACGTGATTACTTCTAGACTCATCTACGGTGCTGCAAATGGCATTGTGTCCTTTTTTCCCTTGGCTTCTCTTCTGCCTTAGCGGGGTCCATTTTCAACAATGTGATTCCCTGAGGGTTGTGGATTAACTGACCTGGGCAGCCTTACCCTGCAGTCCCGCCCTCCCCAGGTGTGCCTCTTTGAGGTCAATATAAACAGAGCTCCAGGCAGCAATAGCCCCTGAAGCTGTGCTTGACTCCATATTCTCTGCCTCGTCAGCAGTCTCGGGGCTGTGCTGGTGGGATGGAGTGAGTGGCCACAGCTTTGTGGGTGGCCCGGTGTGAGTGGGGTTCTGCTGGCCTTTCTGCAGGAGTTGCCAGGCTGCCGCCTGTAAAGAAGAGGATGTGTCACTCATACCTTCCGCTGGAATATCTCTCCGGACAGAGGTGAGGAAGGAAAAAAGCAGTGGGGGCCGGGACAGGAGGGGTATCTCAGGCAGGGCAATGGAAAGCTTCTGGAAGAGTGCCAGGGTCCCGGACCACCCTGGCTGGCCTGCAGGCACCAAGTTGGCCTGCGTGCTGTCGCTGGTGTGGCTCCACGGTCCTTCCTCTAGGCTTTCAAGCCCTTGTACATATTCAGGTGTTTTACCTGGAAAGAGTGGGAACAGTTCAGCAGCAGCTGGCCTGGGGCTCAGCTCACGTTTACTCACAGATGCCTCGGCATGGTCCCCCAGCTTTGCAATGAGGACGCTCCTTGCGTGGGGTGTGGGTTGCTGGCTGTATGGGAGATGATTCCCTACTTGTGACCAATTTCAGAATTGTTTACCACTGGAGCAAGTGCCCTGATAGGGTTTTCCTATGTATAACTCGTGGGTTCAGGATTTTTTTTTCTTTTATGGTTCAAGTTAGATTTTATTCCTCTTTTATGTATTTATAGATATAAGCATGGAAATCATTCATTCTTATAAATACATCTATGTGACGGGAAGAACTTTTTTCTGTTTTATTTTTAAATTTTATTTTTTAAAATTTTGAAATTTAATTTTATTTATTTTTTTTATACAGCACCTTATTATTAGTTATGTATTTTATGCATATACTTGTATACAGGTCAATCCCAAACTCCCAACTCATCCCACCACCACCACCCCATGGCTTCCCACACTTGGTGTCCATACGTTTGTTCTCTACCTCTGTGTCTCTATTTCTTCCCTGCAAACCAGTTCATCTGTACCATTTTTAGGCTCCACATATATGCGTTAATATACAATATTTGTTTTCCTCTTTCTGACTTACTTCATTCTGTATGACATTCTCTCGATCCATCGATGTCTCTACAAATGACCCAGTTTCATTCCTTTTTATGGCCGAGTAATATTACATTTTATATATGTACCACATCTATATCCATTCATCTGTCTGTGGGCATTTAGGTTGCTTCCATTACCTGGCTATTGTAAATAGTGCTTCAACGAACATTGTGGTGAATGTGTCTTTTTGAAATACGGTTTTCTCTGGGTATATGCCCAGAAGTGGTATTGCTGGATCAGATGGTAATTCTATTTCTAGATTTTTTAAGGAACTCCATACTGTTCTCCATAGTGACTGTATCAATTTACATTCCCACCAATAGTGGAAGAGGTCTCCTTTTGTCCACACACTCCCCAGAATTGGTTGTTTGTAGATTTTCTGATGATGCCGATTCTAACAGGTGTGAGGTGATACCTCATTGTAGTTTTGATTTGCATTTCTCTAATAATTAGTGCTGTTGAGCAGCTTTTCTGTGCGTCTTGGCCATCTCTGTGTCTCCTTTGAAGAAACGTCTCTTTAGATCTTCTGCCCATTTTTTTGGGGTTGTTTGTTTTTTTAATATTAAGCTGCATGAGCTGTTTATATATATTTGAGATTAAACCTCTGTCCATTGATTCGTCTGCAAAGATTTTCGCCCATTCTGAGGGATGCCTTTTTCCATTCCCGTGTTTTTTAACAAAAAAGGAAAGAAAGGAAAAGAAGCAGAAAACTAATGTGCGTAAAATATGCCTTTTGAAACGGTCGTTTTGAAATATGGACGTCCTTTGAATTTTTTGGTCGATATGTGACCCCAGGATTTGTTTTCAGGGCAGGTGTCATTTACAGGCCTGCAATGATTTTGAATATCAACTGACCATTAGCGTTGGGATTAAAGCTGCTGTTGTGTGAAACGGCCACAAGGTGGCAGCAGTTCACCCTTACCAAATCTGGTTACTAGGGCAAGAGAGCCTCAGTGGAAGTGGTGTTCTAGATTGGAGTTTAGAATGGAATGTGCCAGGAGAAAGCCTCTCACGTTTGTCTCACTACTTCTTGTTCGTGTTTTTAATTTAATTTTTTATTTTTTATTACACCAAGTTTGATTACAATGTTTGGCTTGTTGTAGGTGTGGAAGATGTGGTGCTTTTACACATATACAAATGTCTGTTCTTCCTGGAATCCTTTTCCCATGTACGTTATGACAGAATGTTGAGTAGTCCTCTCTTGGTATTCTGTAGGTCTTTGGTGATTATATATGTCACCTGTGTTTGTATATGTCTGTTAACCCCGATATCGTAATGAAACCAATCCTCACACCTTTCCATTGGTGAACCATAAGTTTGTTTAATGAATCTGTGATTGCCCTTCTCCGTGGAAATATCTGCCCTGGTATCCATTTTTAGGTAACACCTATAAGTGATATGATATGATATGTGTCTTTCACTTTCTGACTTACTACAAGTCACGTGATTACTTCTAGACTCATCTACGGTGCTGCAAATGGCATTGTGTCCTTTTTTCCCTTGGCTTCTCTTCTGCATTAGCGGGGTCCATTTTCAACAATGTGATTCCCTGAGGGTTGTGGATTAGCTGACCTGGGCAGCCTTACCCTGCAGTCCCACCCTCCCCAAGTGTGCCTCGTTGAGGTCAATATAAACAGAGCTCCAGGCAGCAATAGCCCCTGAAGCTGTGCCTGACTCCATATTCTCTGCCTCGTCAGCAGTCTCGGGGCTGTGCTGGTGGGATGGAGTGAGTGGCCACAGCTTTGTGGGTGGCCCGGTGTGAGTGGGGTTCTGCTGGCCTTTCTGCAGGAGTTGCCAGGCTGCCGCCTGTAAAGAAGAGGATGTGTCACCCATACCTTCCGCTGGAATTTCTCTCCGGACAGAGGTGAGGAAGGAAAAAAGCAGTGGGGGCCGGGACAGGAGGGGTATCTCAGGCAGGGCAATGGAAAGCTTCTGGAAGAGCGCCTGGCGCCAGGACCACCCTGGCTGGCCTGCAGGCACCAAGTTGGCCTGCGTGCTGTCGCTGGTGTGGCTCCACGGTCCTTCCTCTAGGCTTTCAAGCCCTTGTACATATTCAGGTGTTTTACCTGGAAAGGGTGGGAACAGTTCAGCAGCAGCTGGCCTGGGGCTCAGCTCACGTTTACTCACAGATGCCTCGGCACGGTTCCCCAGCTTTGCAATGAGGACGCTCTTTGCGTGGGGGGTGGGTTGCTGGCTGTATGGGAGATGATTCCCCACCACTGACCTATTTCAGAATTGTTTACCACTGGAGCAAGTGCCCTAATAGGGTTTACCTCTGTATAACTCGTGGGTTCAGGATTTTTTTTTCTTTTATGGTTCAAGTTAGATTTTATTCCTCTTTTATGTATTTATAGATAAAAGCATGGAAATAATTCATTCCTATAAATACATCTGTGTGACGGGAAGAACTTTTTTCTGTTTTATTTTTAATTTTTATTTTTTAAAATTGTGATATTTAGTTTTATTTATGTTTTTATACAGCAGGTTATTATTAGTTATGTATTTTATGCATATACATGTATACAGGTCAATCCCAATCTCCCAACTCATCCCACCACCACCACCCCATGGCTTCCCACACTTGGTGTCCATACGTTTGTTCTCTACCTCTGTGTCTCTATTTCTTCCCTGCAAACCAGTTCATCTGTACCATTTTTAGACTCCACATATATGCATTAATATACAATATTTGTTTTCCTCTTTCTGACTTACTTCATTTTGTATGACAGTCTCTCGATCCATCGATGTCTCTAGAAATGACCCAGTTTCATTCCTTTTTATGGCCGAGTAATATTCCATTTTATATATGTACCACATCTTTATCCACTCATCTGTCTGTGGGCATTTAGGTTGCTTCCATTACCTGGCTATTGTAAATAGTGCTGCAACGAACATTGTGCTGAATGTGCCTTTTTGAAATACGGTTTTCTCTGGGTATATGCCCAGAAGTGGGATTGCTGAATCAGATGGTAATTCTATTTCTAATTTTTTTAAGGAAACTCCATACTGTTCTCCATAGTGACTGTATCAATTTACATTCCCACCAATAGTGGAAGAGGACTCCTTTTGTCCACACCCTCCCCAGAATTGGTTGTTTGTATATTTTCTGATGATGCCGATTCTAACAGGTGTGAGGTGAAACCTCATTGTAGTTTTGATTTGCATTTCTCTAATAATTAGTGCTGTTGAGCAGCTTTTCATGTGCGTCTTGGCCATCTCTGTGTCTCCTTTGAAGAAACGTCTCTTTAGATCTTCTGCCCATTTTTTGGGGTTGTTTGTTTTTTTAATATTAAGCTGCATGAGCTGTTTATATATATTGGAGATTAAACCTGTGTCCATTGATTCGTTTGCAACGATTTTCACCCATCCTGAGGGATGCCATTTTCCATACCCGTTTATTTATTTTTTTTTATTTTTTTTATTTTTTTTTATTTTTTTTGCGGTATGCGGTCCTCTCACTGTTGTGGTCTCTCCCGTTGCGGAGCACAGGCTCCGGATGCGCAGGCCCAGCGGCCATGGCTCACGGGCCCAGCCTCTCCGCGGCATATGGGATCCTCCCAGACCGGGGCACGAACCCGTATCCCCTGCATCGGCAGGCGGACTCTCAACCACTGCGCCACCAGGGAGGCCCTCCCGTTTTTTTTTCACAAAAAAGGAAAGAAAGGAAAAGAAGCAGAACACTATTGTGCGTAAAATATGCCTTTTGAAACGGTCGTTTTGAAATATGGACGTCCTTTGAATTTTTTGGTCGATATGTGACCCCAGGATTTGTTTTCAGGGCAGGTGTCATTTACAGGCATGCAATGATTTTGAATATCAACTGACCATTAGCGTTGGGATTAAAGCTGCTGTTGTGTGAAATGGCCACAAGGTGGCAGCAGTTCACCCTTACCAAATCTGGTTACTAGGGCAAGAGAGCCTCAGTGGAAGTGGTGTTCTAGATTGGAGTTTAGAATGGAATGTACCAGGAGAAAGCCCCTCACGTTTGTCTCACTACTACTTGTTCGTGTTTTTAATTTATTTTTTTTTTATTACAGCAAGTTTGATTACAATGTTTGGCTTGTTGTAGGTGTGGAAGATGTGGTTCTTTTACACATATACAGATGACTGTTCTTCCTGGGATCCTTTTCCCATGTACGTTATGACAGAATGTTGAGTAGTCCTCTCTTGGTATTCTGTAGGTCTTTGGTGATTATATATGTCACCTGTGTTTGTATATGTCTGTTAACCCCGATATCGTAATGAAACCAATCCTCACACCTTTCCATTGGTGAACCATAAGTTTGTTTAATGAATCTGTGATTGCCCTTCTCCGTGGAAATATCTGCCCTGGTATCCATTTTTAGGTAACACCTATAAGTGATATGATAGGATATGTGTCTTTCACTTTCTGACTTACTACAAGTCACGTGATTACTTCTAGACTCATCTACGGTGCTGCAAATGGCATTGTGTCATTTTTTCCCTTGGCTTCTCTTCTGCCTTAGCGGGGTCCATTTTCAACAATGTGATTCCCTGAGGGTTGTGGATTAGCTGACCTGGGCAGCCTTACCCTGCCGGCCCGCCCTCCCCAGGTGTGCCTCGTTGAGGTCAATATAAACAGAGCTCCAGGCAGCAATAGCCCCTGAAGCTGTGCCTGACTCCATATTCTCTGCCCCGTCAGCAGTCTCGGGGCTGTGCTGGTGGGAGGGAGTGAGGGGCCACAGCTTTGTGGGTGGCCCGGTGTGAGTGGGGTTCTGCTGGCCTTTCTGCAGGAGTTGCCAGGCTGCCGCCTGTAAAGAAGAGGATGTGTCACACATACATTCCGCTGGAATTTCTCTCCGGACAGAGGTGAGGAAGGAAAAAAGCAGTGGGGGCCGGGACAGGAGGGGTATCTCAGGCAGGGCAATGGAAAGCTTCTGGAAGAGCGCCAGGGTCCAGGACCAGTGGGCTGGCTGGCCTGCAGGCACCAAGTTGGCCTGCGTGCTGTCGCTGGTGTGGCTCCACGGTCCTTCCTCTAGGCTTTCAAGCCCTTGTACATATTCAGGTGTTTTACCTGGAAAGGGTGGGAACAGTTCAGCAGCAGCTGGCCTGGGGCTCAGCTCACGTTTACTCACAGATGCCTCGGCACGGTCCCCCAGCTTTGCAATGAGGACACTCCTTGCGTGGGGGGTGGGTGGGTGGCTGTATGGGAGATGGTTCCCCACCTCTGACCAATTTCAGAATTGTTTACCGCTGGAGCAAGTGCCCTGATAGGGTTTTCCTCTGTATAACTCGTGGGTTCAATTTTTTTTTCTTTTATGGTTCAAGTTAGATTTTATTCCTCTTTTATGTATTTATAAATATAAGCATGGAAATAATTCATTCCTATAAATACATCTATGTGACGGGAAGAATTTTTATTGTTTTATTTTTAAATTTTATTTTTTAAAATTTTGCAATTTAATTTCATTTATGTTTTTATACAGCAGGTTATTATTAGTTATGTATTTTATGCATATACATGTAAACAGGTCAATCCCAATCTCCCAACTCATCCCACCACCACCACCCCATGGCTTCCCACACTTGGTGTCCATACGTTTGTTCTCTACGTCTGTGTCTCTATTTCTTCCCTGCAAACCAGTTCATCTGTACCATTTTTAGGCTCCACATATATGCATTAATATACAAATTTGTTTTCCTCTTTCTGACTTACTTCATTCTGTATGACAGTCTCTCGATCCATCGATGTCTCTACAAATGACCCAGTTTCATTCCTTTTTATGGCCGAGTAATATTCCATTTTATATATGTACCACATCTTTATCCACTCATCTGTCTGTGGGCATTTAGGTTGCTTCCATTACCTGGCTATTGTAAATAGTGCTGCAACGAACATTGTGCTGAATGTGCCTTTTTGAAATACGGTTTTATCTGGGTATATGCCCAGAAGTGGGATTGCTGGATCAGATGGTAATTCTATTTCTAGTTTTTTTAAGGAAACTCCATACTGTTCTCCATAGTGACTGTATCAATTTACATTCCCACCAATAGTGGAAGAGGGCTCCTTTTGTCTACACCCTCCCCAGAATTGGTTGTTTGTAGATTTTCTGATGATGCCGATTCTAACAGGTGTGAGGTGATACCTCATTGTAGTTTTGATTTGCATTTCTCTAATAATTAGTGCTGTTGAGCAGCTTTTCATGTGCGTCTTGGCCATCTCTGTGTCTCATTTGAAGAAACGTCTCTTTAGATCTTCTGCCCATTTTTTTTGGGTTGTTTGTTTTTTTAATATTAAGCTGCATGAGCTGTTTATATATATTGGAGATTAAACCTGTGTCCATTGATTCATTTGCAACGATTTTCACCCATCCTGAGGGATGCCTTTTTCCATTCCCGTTTTTTTTAACAAAAAAGGGAAGAAAGGAAAAGAAGCAGAACACTAATGTGCGTAAAATATGCATTTTGAAACGGTCGTTTTGAAATATGGACGTCCTTTGAATTTTTTGGTCGATATGTGACCCCAGGATTTGTTTTCAGGGCAGGTGTCATTTACAGGCATGCAATGATTTTGAATATCAACTGACCATTAGCGTTGGGATTAAAGCTGCTGTTGTGTGAAACGGCCACAAGTGGCAGCAGTTCACCCTTACCAAATCTGGTTACTAGGGCAAGAGAGCCTCAGTGGAAGTGCTGTTCTAGATTGGAGTTTAGAATGGAATGTGCCAAGAGAAAGCCCTTCTCGTTTGTCTCACTACTTCTTGTTCGTGTTTTTAATTTATTTTTTTATTTTTTATTACAGCAAGTTTGATTACAATGTTTGGCTTGTTGTAGGTGTGGAAGATGTGGTTCTTTTACACATATACAGATGTCTGTTCTTCCTGGGATCCTTTTCCCATGTACGTTATGACAGAATGTTGAGTAGTCCTCTCTTGGTATTCTGTAGGTCTTTGGTGATTATATATGTCACCTGTGTTTGTATATGTCTGTTAACCCCGATATCGTAATGAAACCAATCCTCACACCTTTCCTTTGGTGAACCATAAGTTTGTTTAATGAATCTGTGATTGCCCTTCTCCGTGGAAATATCTGCCCTGGTATCCATTTTTAGGTAACACCTATAAGTGATATGATAGGATATGTGTCTTTCACTTTCTGACTTACTACAAGTCACGTGATTACTTCTAGACTCATCTACGGTGCTGCAAATGGCATTGTGTCCTTTTTTCCCTAGGTTTCTCTTCTGCCTTAGCGGGGTCCATTTTCAACAATGTGATTCCCTGAGGGTTGTGGATTAGCTGACCTGGGCAGCCTTACCCTGCCGGCCCGCCCTCCCCAGGTGTGCATCGTTGAGGTCAATATAAACAGAGCTCCAGGCAGCAATAGCCCCTGAAGCTGTGCCTTCCTCCATATTCTCGGCCCCGTCAGCAGTCTCGGGGCTGTGCCTGTGGGAGGGAGTGAGGGGCCACAGCTTTGTGGGTGGCCCGGTGTGAGTGGGGTTCTGCTGGCTTTTCTGCAGGAGTTGCCAGGCTGCCGCCTGTAAAGAAGAGGATGTGTCACCCATTCCTTCCGCTGGAATTTCTCTCCGGAGAGAGGTGAGGAAGGAAAAAAGCAGTGGGGGCTGGGACAGGAGGGGTATCTCAGGCAGGGCAATGGAAAGCTTCTGGAAGAGCGCCAGGGTACAGGACCACCCTGGCTGGCCTGCAGGCACCAAGTTGGCCGTCGTGCTGTCGCTGTTGTGGCTCCACTGTCCTTCCTCTAGGCTTTCAATCCCTTGTACATATTCAGGTGTTTTACCTGGAAAGGGTGGGAACAGTTCAGCAGCAGCTGGCCTGGGGCTCAGCTCACGTTTACTCACAGATGCCTCGGCACGGTCCCACAGCTTTGCAATGAGGACGCTCCTTGCGTGGGGGGTGGGTTGCTGGCTGTATGGGAGATGATTCCCCACCTCTGACCTATTTCAGAAATGTTTACCACTGGAGCAAGTGCCCTGATAGGGTTTTCCTCTGTATAACTCGTGGGTTCAGGATTTTATTTTCTTTTATGGTTCAAGTTAGATTTTATTCCTCTTTTATGTATTTATAGATAAAAGCATGGAAATAATTCATTCCTATAAATACATCTGTGTGACGGGAAGAACTTTTTTCTGTTTTATTTTTAAATTTTATTTTTTAAAATTTTGAAATTTAATTTTATTTATGTTTTTATACAGCAGGTTATTATTAGTTATGTATTTTATGCATATACATGTATACAGGTCAATCCCAATCTCCCAACTCATCCCACCACCACCACCCCATGGCTTCCCACACTTGGTGTCCATACGTTTGTTCTCTACCTCTGTGTCTCTATTTCTTCCCTGCAAACCAGTTCATCTGTACCATTTTTAGGCTCCACATATATGCATTAATATACAATATTTGTTTTCCTCTTTCTGACTTACTTCATTCTGTATGACAGTCTCTCGATCCATCGATGTCTCTACAAATGACCCAGTTTCATTCCTTTTTATGGCCGAGTAATATTCCATTTTATATATGTACCACATCTTTATCCACTCATCTGTCTGTGGGCATTTAGGTTGCTTCCATTACCTGGCTATTGTAAATAGTGCTGCAACGAACATTGTGCTGAATGTGCCTTTTTGAAATACGGTTTTATCTGGGTATATGCCCAGAAGTGGGATTGCTGGATCAGATGGTAATTCTATTTCTAATTTTTTTAAGGAAACTCCATACTGTTCTCCATAGTGACTGTATCAATTTACATTCCCACCAATAGTGGAAGAGGGCTCCTTTTGTCCACACCCTCCCCAGAATTGGTTGTTTGTAGATTTTCTGATGATGCCGATTCTAACAGGTGTGAGGTGATACCTCATTGTAGTTTTGATTTGCATTTCTCTAATAATTAGTGCTGTTGAGCAGCTTTTCATGTGCGTCTTGGCCATCTCTGTGTCTCCTTTGTAGAAACGTCTCTTTAGATCTTCTGCCCATTTTTTTGGGTTGTTTGTTTTTTTAATATTAAGCTGCATGAGCTGTTTATATATATTGGAGATTAAACCTGTGTCCATTGATTCATTTGCAACGATTTTCACCCATCCTGAGGGATGCCTTTTTCCATACCCGTTTATTTATTTATTTTTTATTTTATTTATTTATTTATTTTTTTTGCGGTATGCGGGCCTCTCACTGTTGTGGTCTCTCCCGTTGCGGAGCACAGGCTCCGGATGCGCAGGCCCAGCGGCCATGGCTCACGGGCCCAGCCTCTCCGCGGCATATGGGATCCTCCCAGACCGGGGCACGAACCCGTATCCCCTGCATCGGCAGGCGGACTCTCAACCACTGCGCCACCAGGGAGGCCCTCCCGTTTTTTTTTAACAAAAAAGGAAAGAAAGGAAAAGAAGCAGAACACTAATGTGCGTAAAATATGCCTTTTGAAATGGTCGTTTTGAAATATGGACGTCCTTTGAATTTTTTGGTCGATATGTGACCCCAGGATTTGTTTTCAGGGCAGGTGTCATTTACAGGCATGCAATGATTTTGAATATCAACTGACCATTAGCGTTGGGATTAAAGCTGCTGTTGTGTGAAATGGCCACAAGGTGGCAGCAGTTCACCCTTACCAAATCTGGTTACTAGGGCAAGAGAGCCTCAGTGGAAGTGGTGTTCTAGATTGGAGTTTAGAATGGAATGTACCAGGAGAAAGCCGCTCACGTTTGTCTCACTACTACTTGTTCGTGTTTTTAATTTATTTTTTATTTTTTATTACAGCAAGTTTGATTACAATGTTTGGCTTGTTGTAGGTGTGGAAGATGTGGTTCTTTTACACATATACAGATGACTGTTCTTCCTGGGATCCTTTTCCCATGTACGTTATGACAGAATGTTGAGAAGTCCTCTCTTGGTATTCTGTAGGTCTTTGGTGATTATATATGTCACCTGTGTTTGTATATGTCTGTTAACCCCGATATCATAATGAAACCAATCCTCACACCTTTCCATTGGTGAACCATAAGTTTGTTTAATGAATCTGTGATTGCCCTTCTCCGTGGAAATATCTGCCCTGGTATCCATTTTTAGGTAACACCTATAAGTGATATGATAGGATATGTGTCTTTCACTTTCTGACTTACTACAAGTCACGTGATTACTTCTAGACTCATCTACGGTGCTGCAAATGGCATTGTGTCCTTTTTTCCCTTGGCTTCTCTTCTGCCTTAGCGGGGTCCATTTTCAACAATGTGATTCCCTGAGGGTTGTGGATTAGCTGACCTGGGCAGCCTTACCCTGCCGGCCCGCCCTCCCCAGGTGAGCCTCGTTGAGGTCAATATAAACAGAGCACCAGGCAGCAATAGCCCCTGAAGCTGTGCCTGACTCCATATTCTCTGCCCCGTCAGCAGTCTCGGGGCTGTGCTGGTGGGAGGGAGTGAGGGGCCACAGCTTTGTGGGTGGCCCGGTGTGAGTGGGGTTCTGCTGGCCTTTCTGCAGGAGTTGCCAGGCTGCCGCCTGTAAAGAAGAGGATGTGTCACACATACCTTCCGCTGGAATTTCTCTCCGGACAGAGGTGAGGAAGGAAAAAAGCAGTGGGGGCCGGGACAGGAGGGGTATCTCAGGCAGGGCAATGGAAAGCTTCTGGAAGAGCGCCAGGGTCCAGGACCAGTGGGCTGGCTGGCCTGCAGGCACCAAGTTGGCGTGCGTGCTGTCGCTGGTGTGGCTCCACGGTCCTTCCTCTAGGCTTTCAAGCCCTTGTACATATTCAGGTGTTTTACCTGGAAAGGGTGGGAACAGTTCAGCAGCAGCTGGCCTGGGGCTCAGCTCACGTTTACTCACAGATGCCTCGGCACGGTCCCCCAGCTTTGCACTGAGGACGCTCCTTGCGTGGGGGGTGGGTGGGTGGCTGTATGGGAGATGGTTCTCCACCTCTGACCAATTTCAGAATTGTTTACCGCTGGAGCAAGTGTCGTGATAGGGTTTTCCTCTGTATAACTCGTGGGTTCAATGTTTTTTCCTTTTATGGTTCAAGTTAGATTTTATTCCTCTTTTATGTATTTTTAAATATAAGCATGGAAATAATTCATTCCTATAAATACATCTGTGTGACGGGAAGAATTTTTATTGTTTTATTTTTAAATTTTATTTTTTAAAATTTTGCAATTTAATTTCATTTATGTTTTTATACAGCAGGTTATTATTAGTTATGTATTTTATGCATATACATGTATACAGGTCAATCCCAATCTCCCAACTCATCCCACCACCCCATGGCTTCCCACACTTGGTGTCCATACGTTTGTTCTCTACGTCTGTGTCTCTGTTTCTTTCCTGCAAACCAGTTCATCTGTACCATTTTTAGGCTCCACATATATGCATTAATATACAATATTTGTTTTCCTCTTTCTGACTTACTTCATTCTGTATGACAGTCTCTCGATCCATCGATGTCTCTACAAATGACCCAGTTTCATTCCTTTTTATGGCCGAGTAATATTCCATTTTATATATGTACCACATCTTTATCCACTCATCTGTCTGTGGGCATTTAGGTTGCTTCCATTACCTGGCTATTGTAAATAGTGCTGCAACGAACATTGTGCTGAATGTGCCTTTTTGAAATACGGTTTTCTCTGGGTATATGCCCAGAAGTGGGATTGCTGGATCAGATGGTAATTCTATTTCTAATTTTTTTAAGGAAACTCCATACTGTTCTCCATAGTGACTGTATCAATTTACATTCCCACCAATAGTGGAAGAGGGCTCCTTTTGTCCACACCCTCCCCAGAATTGGTTGTTTGTAGATTTTCTGATGATGCCGATTCTAACAGGTGTGAGGTGATACCTCATTGTAGTTTTGATTTGCATTTCTCTAATAATTAGTGCTGTTGAGCAGCTTTTCATGTGCGTCTTGGCCATCTCTGTGTCTCCTTTGAAGAAACGTCTCTTTAGATCTTCTGCCCATTTTTTTGGGGGTTGTTTGTTTTTTTAATATAAAGCTGCATGAGCTGTTTATATATATTGGAGATTAAACCTGTGTCCATTGATTCATTTGCAACGATTTTCACCCATCATGAGGGATGACTTTTTCCATTCCCGTTTTTTTAACAAAAAAGGAAAGAAAGGAAAAGAAGCAGAACACTAATGTGCGTAAAATATGCCTTTTGAAATGGTCGTTTTGAAATATGGACGTCCTTTGAATTTTTTGGTCGATATGTGACCCCAGGATTTGTTTTCAGGGCAGGTGTCATTTACAGGCATGCAATGATTTTGAATATCAACTGACCATTAGCGTTGGGATTAAAGCTGCTGTTGTGTGAAACGGCCACCAGGTGGCAGCAGTTCACCCTTACCAAATCTGGTTACTAGGGCAAGAGAGCCTCAGTGGAAGTGGTGTTCTAGATTGGAGTTTAGAATGGAATGTGCCAGGAGAAAGCCCCTCACGTTTGTCTCACTACTTCTTGTTCGTGTTTTTAATTTATTTTTTTATTTTTTATTACAGCAAGTTTGATTACAATGTTTGGCTTGTTGTAGGTGTGGAAGATGTGGTTCTTTTACTCATATGCCGATGACTGTTCTTCCTGGGATCCTTTTCCCATGTACGTTATGACAGAATGTTGAGTAGTCCTCTCTTGGTATTCTGTAGGTCTTTGGTGATTATATATGTCACCTGTGTTTGTATATGTCTGTTAACCCCGATATCGTAATGAAACCAATCCTCACACCTTTCCATTGGTGAACCATAAGTTTGTTTAATGAATCTGTGATTGCCCTTCTCCATGGAAATATCTGCCCTGGTATCCATTTTTAGGTAACACCTATAAGTGATATGATATGATATGTGTCTTTCACTTTCTGACTTACTACAAGTCACGTGATTACTTCTAGACTCATCTACGGTGCTGCAAATGGCATTGTGTCCTTTTTTCCCTTGGCTTCTCTTCTGCCTTAGCGGGGTCCATTTTCAACAATGTGATTCCCTGAGGGTTGTGGATTAGCTGACCTGGGCAGCCTTACCCTGCCGGCCCGCCCTCCCCAGGTGTGCCTCGTTGAGGTCAATATAAACAGCGCTCCAGGCAGCAATAGCCCCTGAAGCTGTACCTGACTCCATATTCTCTGCCCCGTCAGCAGTCTCGTGGCTGTGCTGGTGGGAGGGAGTGAGGGGCCACAGCTTTGTGGGTGGCCCGGTGTGAGTGGGGTTCTGCTGGCCTTTCTGCAGGAGTTGCCAGTCTGCCGCCTGTAAAGAAGAGGATGTGTCACCCATACCTTCCGCTGGAATTTCTCTCCGGACAGAGGTGAGGAAGGAAAAAAGCAGTGGGGGCCGGGACAGGAGGGGTATCTCAGGCAGGGCAATGGAAAGCTTCTGGAAGAGCGCCAGGGCCCAGGACCACCCTGGCTGGCCTGCAGGCACCAAGTTGGCGTGTGTGCTGTCGCTGGTGTGGCTCCACGGTCCTTCCTCTAGGCTTTCAAGCCCTTGTACATATTCAGGTGTTTTACCTGGAAAGGGTGGGAACAGTTCAGCACCAGCTGGCCTGAGGCTCAGCTCACGTTTTCTCACAGATGCCTCGGCACGGTCCCCCAGCTTTGCAATGAGGACGCTCCTTGCGTGGGGGGTGGGTGGGTGGCTGTATGGGAGATGGTTCCCCACCTCTGACCAATTTCAGAATTGTTTACCGCTGGAGCAAGTGCCGTGATAGCGTTTTCCTCTGTATAACTCGTGGGTTCACTTTTTTTTTCTTTTATGGTTCAAGTTAGATTTTATTCCTCTTTTATGTATTTATAAATATAAGCATGGAAATAATTCATTCCGATAAATACATCTGTGTGACGGGAAGAATATTTTCTGTTTTATTTTTAAATTTTATTTTTTAAAATTTTGAAATTTAATTTTATTTATGTTTTTATACAGCAGGTTATTATTAGTTATGTATTTTATGCATATACATGTACACAGGTGAATCCCAAACTCCCAAATCATCCCACCACCACCACCCCATGGCTTCCCACACTTGGTGTCCATACGTTTGTTCTCTACCTCTGTGTCTCTATTTCTTCCCTGAAAACCAGTTCATCTGTACCATTTTTAGGCTCCACATATATGCATTAATATACAATATTTGTTTTCCTGTTTCTGACTTACTCCATTCTGTATGACAGTCTCTCGATCCATCGATGTCTCTACAAATGACCCAGTTTCATTCCTTTTTATGGCCGAGGAATATTCCATTTCATATATGTACCACATCTTTATCGATTCATCTGTCTGTGGGCATTTAGGTTGCTTCCATTACCTGGCTATTGTAAATAGTGCTGCAACGAACATTGTGCTGAATGTGCCTTTTTGAAATACGGTTTTCTCTGTGTATATGCCCAAAAGTGGGATTGCTGGATCAGATGGTAATTCTATTTCTAGATTTTTTAAGGAAACTCCATACTGTTCTCCATAGTGACTGTATCAATTTACATTCCCACCAATAGTGGAAGAGGGCTCCTTTTGTCCACACCCTCCCCAGAATTGGTTGTTTGTAGATTTTCTGATGATGCCGATTCTAACAGGTGTGAGGTGAAACCTCATTGTAGTTTTGATTTGCATTTCTCTAATAATTAGTGCTGTTGAGCAGCTTTTCATGTGCGTCTTGGCCATCTCTGTGTCTCCTGTGAAGAAACGTCTCTTTAGATCTTCTGCCCATTTTTTTGGGGTTGATTGTTTTTTTAATATTAAGCTGCATGAGCTGTTTATATATATTGGAGATTAAACCTCTGTCCATTGATTCGTCTGCAACGATTTTCGCCCATTCTGAGGGATGCCTTTTTCCATTTACGTGTTTTTTAACAAAAAAGGAAAGAAAGGAAAAGAAGCAGAACACTAATGTGCGTAAAATATGCCTTTTGAAACGGTCGTTTTGAAATATGGACGTCCTTTGAATTTTTTGGTCGATATGTGACCCCAGGATTTGTTTTCAGGGCAGGTGTCATTTACAGGCCTGAAATGATTTTGAATATCAACTGACCATTAGCGTTGGGATTAAAGCTGCTGTTGTGTGAAACGGCCACAAGGTGACAGCAGTTCACCCTTACCAAATCTGGTTACTAGGGCAAGAGAGCCTCAGTGGAAGTGGTGTTCTAGATTGGAGTTTAGAATGGAATGTGCCAGGAGAAAGCGCCTCACGTTTGTCTCACTACTTCTTGTTCGTGTTTTTAATTTAATTTTTTATTTTTTATAACAGCAAGTTTGATTACAATGTTTGGCTTGTTGTAGGTGTGGAAGATGTGGTTCTTTTACACATATACAGATGACTGTTCTTCCTGGGATCCTTTTCCCATGTACGTTATGACAGAATGTTGAGTAGTCCTCTCTTGGTATTCTGTAGGTCTTTGGTGATTATATATGTCACCTGTGTTTGTATATGTCTGTTAACCCCGATATCGTAATGAAACCAATCCTCACAACTTTCCATTGGTGAACCATAAGTTTGTTTAATGAATCTGTGTTTGCCCTTCTCCGTGGAAATATCTGCCCTGGTATCCATTTTTAGGTAACACCTATAAGTGATATGATATGATATGTGTCTTTCACTTGCTAACTTACTACAAGTCACGTGATTACTTCTAGACTCATCTACGGTGCTGCAAATGGCATTGTGTCCTTTTTTCCCTTGGCTTCTCTTCTGCCTTAGCGGGGTCCATTTTCAACAATGTGATTCCCTGAGGGTTGTGGATTAGCTGACCTGGGCAGCCTTACCCTGCCGGCCCGCCCTCCCCAGGTGTGCCTTGTTGAGGTCAATATAAACAGCGCTCCAGGCAGCAATAGCCCCTGAAGCTGTGCCTGACACCATATTCTCTGCCCCGTCAGCAGTCTCGGGGCTGTGCTGGTGGGAGGGAGTGAGGGGCCACAGCTTTGTGGGTGGCCCGGTGTGAGTGGGGTTCTGCTGGCCTTTCTGCAGGAGTTGCCAGGCTGCCGCCTGTAAAGAAGAGGGTGTGTCACCCATACCTTCCGCTGGAATTTCTCTCCGGACAGAGGTGAGGAAGGAAAAAAGCAGTGGGGGCCGGGACAGGAGGGGTATCTCAGGCAGGGCAATGGAAAGCTTCTGGAAGAGCGCCAGGGCCCAGGACCACCCTGGCTGGCCTGCAGGCACCAAGTTGGCCTGCGTGCTGTCGCTGGTGTGGCTCCACGGACCTTCCTCTAGGCTTTCAAGCCCTTGTACATATTCAGGTGTTTTACCTGGAAAGGGTGGGAA
The DNA here is from genome assembly GCF_964341445.2 of Mesoplodon mirus. Classification (NCBI taxonomy): domain Eukaryota; kingdom Metazoa; phylum Chordata; class Mammalia; order Artiodactyla; family Ziphiidae; genus Mesoplodon; species Mesoplodon mirus. The sequence goes on along the minus strand of NW_028295792.1, from coordinate 2,263,524 downwards.
CAGTTCAGCAGCAGCTGGCCTGGGGCTCAGCTCACGTTTACTCACAGATGCCTCGGCACGGTCCCCCAGCTTTGCAATGAGGACGCTCCTTGCGTGGGGGGTGGTCTGCTGGCTGTATGGGCGATGATTCCCCACCTCTGACCAATTTCAGAATTGTTTACCACTGGAGCAAGTGCCCTGATAGGGTTTTCCTCTGTATAACTCGTGGGTTCAGGATTTTTTTTTCTTTTATGGTTCAAGTTAGATTTTATTCCTCTTTTATGTATTTATAGATATAAGCATGGAAATAATTCATTGCTATAAATACATCTGTGTGACGGGAAGAACTTTTTTCTGTTTTATTTTTAAATTTTATTTTTTAAAATGTTGAAATTTAATTTTATTTATTTTTTTCTACAGCACGTTATTATTAGTTATGTATTTTATGCATATACATGTATACAGGTCAATCCCAAACTCCCAACTCATCCCACCACCACCACCCCATGGCTTCCCACACTTGGTGTCCATACGTTTGTTCTCTACCTCTGTGTCTCTATTTCTTCCCTGCAAACCAGTTCATCTGTACCATTTTTAGGCTCCACATATATGCGTTAATATACAATATTTGTTTTCCTCTTTCTGACTTACTTCATTCTGTATGACAGTCCCTCGATCCATCGATGTCTCTACAAATGACCCAGTTTCATTCCTTTTTATGGCCGAGGAATATTCCATTTTATATATGTACCACATCTTTATCCATTCATCTGTCTGTGGGCATTTAGGTTGCTTCCATTACCTCGCTATTGCAAATAATGCTGCAATGAACATTGTGGTGAATGTGCCATTTTGATTTGTGGTTTTCTCTGGGTATATGAACAGAAGTGGGATTGCTGGATCAGATGGTAATTCTATTTCTACTTTTTTTAAGGAAACTCCATACTGTTCTCCATAGTGACTGTATCAATTTACATTCCCACCAATACTGGAAGAGGGCTCGTTTTTTCCACACCTTCCCCAGAATTAGTTTTTTGCAGATTTTCTGATGATGCCGATTCTAACAGGTGTGAGGTGATACCTCATTGATGTATTGATTTGCATTTCTTTAATTATTAGTGATGTTGAGCAGGTTTGACTGTGCGTTTTGTCTATCACTGTGCCGTCTAGGAAGGAACGTCTCTTATTGTGTGTTTGAGCTGATTCTCGCTGCCATGTTTATGCCAGTCTAGACACACTTGATTCCCTTACGGAGACATATCAATACATAGGTTTTAAGATTCTTACTAGTCAGATCTATTCCTCTGCAGGAAATATGGGGTTTTGAGTCCCTTTCACTGAGGAAGGTGTAGGTCTTGTCTATTCCATAGTTGGTTTTTGGAACGGTACCTGTGCTTATATCAAACTCTGGTTTGATGCAACACCCCACCTCTCCTTCCCACTTAAGCAGGCATAAGAGTGTTTTCTAAATGTGAGACTCTGTTCTCTTTCCTAACTCAGTTCATGTGTAGCCATGTTTACAGGATCTTCCTAAGTGATATCTTATGATAAGTTTCTTTTTCTGTGTGACTTCTTTCACTTAGAATCATCGTACCTGAATCCACTCATTTTGCTGCTACTGGTCTTATGACATTGATTTCATGGCTGAGGGATATTCCATCGTACGTAAGTTCCACAATGTTTGGAACCATTTTTATATTTCCTGGGATATTTCAGGTGTTCCCAGGTTGAGGTTCTTGTAAGCAGTGCAGCCCTCAATTTGTGGGTGGCTCTGTCTTATGGATTTTCAGTTTTCCCAAGGTATATTCCCTAGAGTGGAAGTGCCCTTGGCTCTGTAGCTCTGTTGTTTACTTGTTTTAGGGAACACAATGCACTCCTCCAGTGAGGCAGTTGGCAACTTACATCCTGCCCATCAGCATAACAAGGCTCCCTGTTCTCCAGGGCCTGTCTTGCCTTTCTGGTTTTTACACATTTTGTGGATGTCCCTTTTGACCGGTGGGAAGTGATACTTCTTTGTAGTGCAGATTTGCATTGCCCGCTTGCTTGCTTGGCCAAAAAGGGCGTATGCGTTTTCTCCTGAATATATTCAGGGGAAAACGCATACGCCCTTTTTGGCGAAGTGCATCATTGTCGAAGTTGTGCCCCTCTTCCTGTGCTTTACAGGCGATTCCAACGTACCTCTTGAAATCTGTTTCCTGCTATTCTGCCTCGATTTCAAGTCCGCCTCGTTGCCTTCCCTCAACAGATTTTTGGACGATAGTTGGCCTTGATTACTCTGTCAGTTTGTGAATTGCTGGGCCCCTGAGCTCCATTTTTCAACTCGTTTTTTTGTGAGCTGAACGCAAGTCCAAACTTTTGGTTCAGGACCTATACTGGTTCCCGTTGGGTGGCTGAGACTTTGGTTAATTCTTCTTCCTGCCGGGAAATTAGAGTGACATGTGCCCATCCAACTGCCTAACAGCTTCTCTCTCATTGGTTCTCCCTCTTCCCTTTCATCCTCTGCCAAATTGGCAACCTGTGCGAACCAGGAGCTTAAAGGGGCTGTCTCTCCAAGTTGGGAGATTGATAGGAAAGCAGTTGGAAAGTCAAACCGGAGCACCAGGAGAGGGACTCTTCGTTGAGTTTTAGAAACCTTTCGTATTCACAGTGTGTCCATTCTCTAGGTTTCCCGTACATGTTATAGCTGTAGTAATATTCCCTTCAACCTGGAGAGTTGGGACCCATGGAATGGGTGCCATGCATTATTGCTTTAAAGGGTCTGCATTTGCTCACCCAATCTCACCAATCCTCTCAGTCCCAAGTGTCCAGCCTCATGCCACATCCAGCTGTCATTGTAGATAGGGTCATTCCAGGTTTATCAGAGACCCTGAAGGAATTGTAAAGAATTTCCCTGTTTCTTTGTTCTGTTTTTGAAATTCCTTTCTAGAGTGGGTTTGAGCTGATTCTCGCTGTCATGTTTATGCCAGTCTAGACACACTTGATTTCCTTACGGAGACATATCAATACATAGGTTTTAAGATTCTTACTAGTCAGATCTATTCCTCTGCGGGAAATATGGGGTTTTGAGTCTCTTTCAGTGAGGAAGGTGGAGGTCTTGTCTATTCCATAGTTGGTTTTTGGAACGGTACCTGTGCTTATATCAAACTCTGGTTTGATGCATCACCCCACCTCTCCTTCCCCCTTAAGCAGGCATAAGAGTGTTTTCTAAATGTGAGACTCTGTTCTCTTGCCTAACTCAGTTCATGTGTAGCCATGTTTACAGGATCTTCCTAAGTGATATCTTATGATAAGTTTCTTTTTCTGTGTGACTGCTTTCACTTAGAATCATCGTACCTGAATCCACTCATTTTGCTGCTACTGGTCTTATGACATTGATTTCATGGCTGAGGGATATACCATCGTACGTAAGTTCCACAATGTTTGGAACCATTTTTATATTTCCTGGGATATTTCAGGTGTACCCAGGTTGAGGTTCTTGTAAGCAGTGCAGCCCTCAATTTGGGGGTGGCTCTGTCTTATGGATTTTCAGTTTTCCCAAGGTATATTCCCTAGACCGGAAGTGCCCTTGGCTCTGTAGCTCTGTTGTTTACTTGTTTTAGGGAACACAATGCACTCCTCCAGTGAGGCAGTTGGCAACTTACATCCCGCCCATCAGCATAACAAGGCTCCCTGTTCTCCAGGGCCTGTCTTGCCTTTCTGGTTTTTACACATTTTGTGGATGTCCCTTTTGACCGGTGGGAAGTGATACTTCTTTGCAGTGCAGATTTGCATTGCCCGCTTCCTTGCTTGGCCAAAAAGTGCGTATGCGTTTTATCCTGAATATATTCAGGAGAAAACGCATACTCCCTTTTTGGCCAAGTGCATAATTGTCGAAGTTGTGCCCCTCTTCCTGTGCTTTACACGTGATTCCAACGTAGCTCTTGAAATCTGTTTCCTGCTATTCTGCCTCGCTTTCAAGTCCGCCTCGTTGCCTTCCGTCAACAGATTTTTGGACGATAGTTGGCCTTGATTACTCTGCCAGTTTGTGAATTGCTGTGCCCCTGAGCTCCATTTTTCAACTCGTTTTTTGTGAGCTGAACGCAAGTCCAAACTTTTGGTTCAGGACCTCTACTGGTTCCCGGTGGGTGGCTGAGACTTTGGTTAATTCTTCTTCCTGCCGGGAAATTAGAGTGACATGTGCCCATCCAAATGCCTAACAGCTACTCTCTCATTTGTTCTCCCTCTTCCCTTTCATCCTCTGCCAAATTGGCAACCTGTGCGAACCAGGAGCTTAAAGGGGCTGTCTCTCCAAGTTGGGAGATTGATAGGAAAGCAGTTGGAAAGTCAAACCGGAGCACCAGGAGAGGGACTCTTCGTTGAGTTTTAGAAACCTTTCGTATTCACAGTGTGTCCATTCTCTAGGTTTCCCGTACATGTTATAGCTGTAGTTATATTCCCTTCAACCTGGAGAGTTGGGACCCATGGAATGGGTGCCATGCATTATTGCTTTAAAGGGTCTGCATTTGCTCACCCAATCTCACCAATCCTCTCAGTCCCAAGTGTCCAGCCTCATGCCACATCCAACTGTCATTGTAGATAGGGTCATTCCAGGTTGCATCAGAGACCCTGAAGGAATTGTAAAGAATTTCCCTGTTTCTTTGTTCTGTTTTTGAAATTCCTTTTTAGAGTGGGTTTGAGCTGATTCTCGCTGCCATGTTTATGCCAGTCTAGACACACTTGATTCCCTTACGGAGACATATCAATACATAGGTTTTAAGATTCTTACTAGTCAGATCTATTCCTCTGCGGGAAATATGGGGTTTGGAGTCCCTTTCACTGAGGAAGCTGTAGGTCTTTTCTATTCCATAGTTGGTTATTGGAATGATACCTTTGCTTATATAAAACTCTGGTTTGATGCATCACCCCACCTCTCCTTCCCCCTTAAGCAGGCATAAGAGTGTTTTCTAAATGTGAGACTCTGTTCTCTTGCCTAACTCAGTTCATGTGTAGCCATGTTTACAGGATCTTCCTAAGTGATATCTTATGATAAGTTTCTTTTCCTGTGTGACTTCTTTCACTTAGAATCATCGTACCTGAATCCACTCATTTTGCTGCTACTGGTCTTATGACATTGATTTCATGGCTGAGGGATATTCCATCGTACATAAGTTCCACAATGTTTGGAACCATTTTTATATTTCCTGGGATATTTCAGGTGTACCCAGGTTGAGGTTCTTGTAAGCAGTGCAGCCCTCAATTTGGGGGTGGCTCTGTCTTATGGATTTTCAGTTTTCCCAAGGTATATTCCCTAGACCGGAAGTGCACTTGGCTCTGTAGCTCTGTTGTTTACTTGCTTTTGGGAACACAATGCACTCCTCCAGTGAGGCAGTTGGCAACTTACATCCCGCCCATCAGCATAACAAGGCTCCCTGTTCTCCAGGGCCTGTCTTGCCTTTCTGGTTTTTACACATTTTGTGGATGTCCCTTTTGACCGTTGGGAAGTGATACTTCTTTGTAGTGCAGATTTGCATTGCCCGCTTGCTTGCTTGGCCAAAAAGGGCGTATGCGTTTTCTCCTGAATATATTCAGGAGAAAACACGTACGCGCTTTTTGGCCAAGTGCATCATTGTCGAAGTTGTGCCCCTCTTCCTGTGCTTTACAGGCGATTCCAACGTACCACTTGAAATCTGTTTCCTGCTATTCTGCCTCGCTTTCAAGTCTGCCTCGTTGCCTTCCCTCAACAGATTTTTGGACGATAGTTGGCCTTGATTACTCTGCCAGTTTGTGAATTGCTGTGCCCCTGAGCTCCATTTTTCAACTTGTTGTTTTGTGAGCTGAACGCAAGTCCAAACTTTTGGTTCAGGACCTATACTGGTTCCCGGTAGGTGGCTGAGACTTTGGTTAATTCTTCTTCCTGGCAGGAAATTAGAGTGACATGTGCCCATCCAAATGCCTAGCAGCTACTCTCTCATTGGTTCTCCCTCTTCCCTTTCATCCTCTGCCAAATTGGCAACCTGTGCGAACCAGGAGCTTAAAGGGGCTGTCTCTCCAAGTTGGGAGATTGATAGGAAAGCAGTTGGAAAGTCAAACCGGAGCACCAGGAGAGGGACACTTCGTTGAGTTTTAGAAACCTTTCGTATTCACAGTGTGTCCATTCTCTAGGTTTCCCGTACATGTTATAGCTGTAGTAATATTCCCTTCAACCTGGAGGGCTGGGACCCATGGAATGGGTGCCATGCATTATTGCTTTAAAGGGTCTGCATTTGCTCACCCAATCTCACCAATTCTCTCAGTCCCAAGTGTCCAGCATCATGCCACATCCAGCTGTCATTGTAGATAGGGTCATTCCAGGTTGCATCCGAGACCCTGAAGGAATTGTAAAGAATTTCCCTGTTTCTTTGTTCTGTTTTTGAAATTCCAGTTTAGAGTGGGTTTGAGCTGATTCTCGCTGCCCTGTTTATGCCAGTCTAGACACACTTGATTCCCTTACGGAGACATACCAATACATAGGTTTTAAGATTCTTACTAGTCAGATCTATTCCTCTGCGGGAAATATAGGGTTTTGAGTCCCTTTCACTGAGGAAGGTGTAGGTCTTGTCTATTCCATAGTTGGTTTTTGGAACGATACCTGTGCTTATATCAAACTCTGGTTTGATTCATCACCCCACCTCTCCTTCCCCCTTAAGCAGGCATAAGAGTGTTTTCTAAATGTGAGACTCTGTTCTCTTGCCTAACTCAGTTCATGTGTAGCCATGTTTACAGGATCTTCCTAAGTGATATTTTATGATAAGTTTCTTTTCCTGTGTGACTTCTTTCACTTAGAATCATCGTACCTGAATCCACTCATTTTGCTGCTACTAGTCTTATGACATTGATTTCATGGCTGAGGGATATTCCATCGTACGTAAGTTCCACAATGTTTGGAACCATTTTTATATTTCCTGGGATATTTCAGGTGTACCCAGGTTGAGGTTCTTGTAAGCAGTGCAGCCCTCAATTTGGGGGTGGCTCTGTCTTATGGATTTTCAGTTTTCCCAAGGTATATTCCCTAGACCGGAAGTGCCTTTGGCTCTGTAGTTCTGTTGTTTACTTGTTTTAGGGAACAAAATGCACTCCTCCAGTGAGGCAGTTGGCAACTTACATCCCGCCCATCAGCATAACAAGGCTCCCTGTTCTCGAGGGCCTTTCTTGCCTTTCTGGTTTTTACACATTTTGTGGATGTCCCTTTTGACCGGTGGGAAGTGATACTTCTTTGTAGTGCAGATTTGCATTGCCCGCTTGCTTGCTTGGCCAAAAAGGGCGTATGCGTTTTCTCCTGAATATATTCAGGAGAAAACGCGTACGCGCTTTTTGGCCAAGTGCATCATTGTCGAAGTTGTGCCCCTCTTCCTGTGCTTTACAGGCGATTCCAACGTACATCTTGAAATCTGTTTCCTGCTATTCTGCCTCGCTTTCAAGTCTGCCTCGTTGCCTTCCCTCAACAGATTTTTGGACGATAGTTGGCCTTGATTACTCTGCCAGTTTGTGAATTGGTGTGCCCCTGAGCTCCATTATTCAACTCGTTTTTTTGTGAGCTGAACGCAAGTCCAAACTTTTGGTTCAGGACCTATACTGGTTCCCGGTGGGTGGCTGAGACTTTGGTTAATTCTTCTTCCTGACGGGAAATTAGAGTGACATGTGCCCATCCAAATGCCTAACAGCTACTCTCTCATTGGTTCTCCCTCTTCCCTTTCATCCTCTGCCAAATTGGCAACCTGTGCGAACCAGGAGCTAAAAGGGGCTGTCTCTCCAAGTTGGGAGATTGATAGGAAAGCAGTTGGAAAATCAAACCGGAGCACCAGGAGAGGGACTCTTCGTTGAGTTTTTGAAACCTTTTGTATTCACAGTGTGTCCATTCTCTAGGTTTCCCGTACATGTTATAGCTGTAGTAATATTCCCTTCAACCTGGAGAGTTGGGACCCATGGAATGGGTGCCATGCATTATTGCTTTAAAGGGTCTGCATTTGCTCACCCAATCTCACCAATCCTCTCAGTCCCAAGTGTCCAGCCTCATGCCACATCCAGCTGTCATTGTAGATAGGGTCATCCCAGGTTGCATCCGAGACCCTGAAGGAATTGTAAAGAATTTCCCTGTTTCTTTGTTCTGTTTTTGAAATTCCTTTTTAGAGTGGGTTTGAGCTGATTCTCGCTGCCATGTTTATGCCAGTCTAGACACACTTGATTCCCTTATGGAGACATGTCAATACATAGGTTTTAAGATTCTTACTAGTCAGATCTATTCCTCTGCGGGAAATATGGGGTTTTGAGTCCCTTTCACTGAGGAAGGTGTAGGTCTCGTCTATTCCATAGTTGGTTTTTGGAACGGTACCTGTGCTTATATAAAACTCTGGTTTGATGCATCACCCCACCTCTCCTTCCCCCTTAAGCAGGCATAAGAGTGTTTTCTAAATGTGAGACTCTGTTCTCTTGCCTAACTCAGTTCATGTGTAGCCATGTTTACAGGATCTTCCTAAGTGATATCTTATGATGTTTCTTTTTCTGTGTGACTTCTTTCACTTAGAATCATCGTACCTGAATCCACTCATTTTGCTGCTACTGGTCTTATGACATTGATTTCATGTCTGAGGGATATTCCATCGTACGTAAGTTCCACAATGTTTGGAACCATTTTTATATTTCCTGGGATATTTCAGGTGTACCCAGGTTGAGGTTCTTGTAAGCAGTGCAGCCCTCAATTTGGGGGTGGCTCTGTCTTATGGATTTTCAGTTTTCCCAAGGTATATTCCCTAGACCGGAAGTGCCCTTGGCTCTGTAGCTCTGTTGTTTACTTGTTTTAGGGAACACAATGCACTCCTCCAGTGAGGCAGTTGGCAACTTACATCCCGCCCATCAGCATAACAAGGCTCCCTGTTCTCCAGGGCCTGTCTTGCCTTTCTGGTTTTTACACATTTTGTGGATGTCCCTTTTGACCGGTGGGAAGTGATACTTCTTTGTAGTGCAGATTTGCATTGCCCGCTTGCTTGCTTGGCCAAAAAGGGTGTATGCGTTTTCTCCTGAATATATTCAGGAGAAAACGCGTACGCGCTTTTTGGCCAAGTGCATCATTGTCGAAGTTGTGCCCCTCTTCCTGTGCTTTACAGGCGATTCCAACGTACCTCTTGAAATCTGTTTCCTGCTATTCTGCCTCGCTTTCAAGTCCGCCTCGTTGCCTTCCCTCAACAGATTTTTGGACGATAGTTGGCCTTGATTACTCTGCCAGTTTGTGAATTGCTGTGCCCCTGAGCTCCATTTTTCAACTCGTTGTTTTGTGAGCTGAACGCAAGTCCAAACTTTTGGTTCAGGACCTATACTGGTTCCCGGTAGGTGGCTGAGACTTTGGTTAATTCTTCTTCCTGGCAGGAAATTAGAGTGACATGTGCCCATCCAAATGCCTAACAGCTACTCTCTCATTGGTTCTCCCTCTTCCCTTTCATACTCTGCCAAATTGGCAACCTGTGCGAACCAGGAGCTTAAACGGGCTGTCTCTCCAAGTTGGGAGATTGATAGGAAAGCAGTTGGAAAGTCAAACCGGAGCACCAGGAGAGGGACTCTTCGTTGAGTTTTAGAAACCTGTCGTATTCACAGTGTGTCCATTCTCTAGGTTTCCCGTACATGTTATAGCTGTAGTAATATTCCCTTCAACCTGGAGGGCTGGGACCCATGGAATGGGTGCCATGCATTATTGCTTTAAAGGGTCTGCATTTGCTCACCCAATCTCACCAGTTCTCTCTGTCCCAAGTGTCCAGCCTCATGCCACATCCAGCTGTCATTGTAGATAGGGTCATTCCAGGTTGCATCCGAGACCCTGAAGGAATTGTAAAGAATTTCCCTGTTTCTTTGTTCTGTTTTTGAAATTCCTTTTTAGAGTGGGTTTGAGCTGATTCTCGCTGCCATGTTTATGCCAGTCTAGACACACTTGATTCCCTTACGGAGACATATCAATACATAGGTTTTAAGATTCTTACTAGTCAGATCTATTCCTCTGCGGGAAATATGGGCTTTTGAGTCCCTTTCACTGAGGAAGGTGTAGGTCTTCTCTATTCCATAGTTGGTTTTTGGAACGGTACCTGTGCTTATATCAAACTCTGGTTTGATGCATCACCCCACCTCTCCTTCCCCCTTAAGCAGGCATAAGAGTGTTTTCTAAATGTGAGACCCTGTTCTCTTGCCTAACTCAGTTCATGTGTAGCCATGTTTACAGGATCTTCCTAAGTGATATCTTATGATAAGTTTCTTTTTCTGTGTGACTTCTTTCACTTAGAATCATCGTACCTGAATCCACTCATTTTGCTGCTACTGGTCTTATGACATTGATTTCGTGGCTGAGGGATATTCCATCGTACGTAAGTTCCACAATGTTTGGAACCATTTTTATATTGCCTGGGATATTTCAGGTGTACCCAGGTTGAGGTTCTTGTAAGCAGTGCAGCCCTCAATTTGGGGGTGGCTCTGTCTTATGGATTTTCAGTTTTCCCAAGGTATATTCCCCAGACTGGAAGTGCCCTTGGCTCTGTAGCTCTGTTGTTTACTTGTTTTAGGGAACACAATGCACTCCTCCAGTGAGGCAGTTGGCAACTTACATCCCGCCCATCAGCATAACAAGGCTCCCTGTTCTCCAGGGCCTGTCTTGCCTTTCTGGTGTTTACACATTTTGTGGATGTCCCTTTTGACCGGTGGGAAGTGATACTTCTTTGTAGTGCAGATTTGCATTGCCCGCTTGCTTGCTTGGCCAAAAAGGGCGTATGCGTTTTCTCCTGAATATATTCAGGAGAAAACGCATACGCCCTTTTTGGCCTAGGGCATCATTGTCGAAGTTGTGCCCCTCTTCCTGTGCTTTACAGGTGAGTCCAACGTACCTCTTGAAATCTGTTTCCTGCTATTCTGCCTCGCTTTCAAGTCCGCCTCGTTGCCTACCCTCAACAGATTTTTGGACGATACTTGGCCTTGATTACTCTGCCAGTTTGTGAATTGCTGTGTCCCTGAGCTCCATTTTTCAACTCGTTTTTTTGTGAGCTGAACGCAAGTCCAAACTTTTGGTTCAGGACCTATACTGGTTCCCGGTGGGTGGCTGAGACTTTGGTTAATTCTTCTTCCTGCCGGGAAATTAGAGTGACATGTGCCCATCCAAATGCCTAACAGCTACTCTCTCATTGGTTCTCCCTCTTCCCTTTCATCCTCTGCCAAATTGGCAACCTGTACGAACCAGGAGATTAAAGGGGCTCTCTCTCCAAGTTGGGAGATTGATAGGAAAGCAGTTGGAAAGTCAAACCGGAGCACCAGGAGAGGGGCTCTTCGTTGAGTTTTAGAAACCTTTCGTATTCACAGTGTGTCCATTCTCTAGGTTTCCCGTACATGTTATAGCTGTAGTAATATTCCCTTCAACCTGGAGAGCTGGGACCCATGGAATGGGTGCCATGCATTATTGCTTTAAAGGGTCTGCATTTGCTCACCCAATCTGACCAATCCTCTCAGTCCCAAGTGTCCAGCCTCATTCCACATCCATCTGTCATTGTAGATAGAGTCATTCCAGGTGGCATCCGAGACCTTGAAGGAATTGTAAAGAATTTACCTGTTTCTTTGTTCTGTTTTTGAAATTCCTTTTTAGAGTGGGTTTGAGCTGATTCTCGCTGCCCTGTTTATGCCAGTCTAGACACACTTGATTCCCTTACGGAGACATATCAATACATAGGTTTTAAGATTCTTACTAGTCAGATCTATTCCTCTGCGGGAAATATGGGGTTTTGAGTCCCTTTCACTGAGGAAGGTGTAGGTCTTGTCTATTCCATAGTTGGTTTTTGGAACGGTACCTGTGCTTATATCAAACTCGGGTTTGATGCATCACCCCACCTCTCCTTCCCCCTTAAGCAGGCATAAGAGTTTTTTCTAAATGTGAGACTCTGTTCTCTTGCCTAACTCATTTCATGTGTAGCCATGTTTACAGGATCTTTCTAAGTGATATCTTATGATAAGTTTCTTTTCCTGTGTGACTTCTTTCACTTAGAATCATCGTACCTGAATCCACTCATTTTGCTGCTACTGGTCTTATGACATTGATTTCGTGGCTGAGGGATATTCCATCGTACGTAAGTTCCACAATGTTTGGAACCATTTTTATATTGCCTGGGATATTTCAGGTGTACCCAGGTTGAGGTTCTTGTAAGCAGTGCAGCCCTCAATTTGGGGGTGGCTCTGTCTTATGGATTTTCAGTTTTCCCAAGGTATATTCCCTAGACTGGAAGTGCCCTTGGCTCTGTAGCTCTGTTGTTTACTTCTTTTAGGGAACACAATGCACTCCTCCAGTGAGGCAGTTGGCAACTTACATCCCGCCCATCAGCATAAGAGGGCTCCCTGTTCTCCAGGGCCTGTCTTGCCTTTCTGGTTTTTTACACATTTTGTGGATGTCCCTTTTGACCGGTGGGAAGTGATACTTCTTTGTAGTGCAGATTTGCATTGCCCACTTGCTTGCTTGGCCAAAAAGTGCGTATGCGTTTTCTCCTGAATATATTCAGGAGAAAACGCATACGCCCTTTTTGGCCAAGTGCATCATTGTCGAAATTGTGCCCCTCTTCCTGTGCTTTACAGGCCATTCCAACGTACCTCTTGAAATCTGTTTCCTGCTATTCTGCCTCGCTTTCAAGTCCGCCTCGTTGCCTTCCCTCAACAGATTTTTGGACGATAGTTGGCCTTGATTACTCTGCCAGTTTGTGAATTGCTGTGCCCCTGAGCTCCATTTTTCAACTCGTTTTTTGTGAGCTGAACGCAAGTCCAAACTTTTGGTTCAGGACCTATACTGGTTCCCGGTGGGTGGCTGAGACTTTGGTTAATTCTTCTTCCTGCCGGGAAATTAGAGTGACATGTGCCCATCCAAATGCCTAGCATCTACTCTCTCATTGGTTCTCCCTCTTCCCTTTCATCCTCTGCCAAATTGGCAACCTGTGCGAACCAGGAGCTTAAAGGGGCTGTCTCTCCAAGTTGGGAGATTGATAGGAAAGCAGTTGGAAAGTCAAACCGGAGCACCAGGAGAGGGGCTCTTCGTTGAGTTTTAGAAACCTGTCGTATTCACGGTGTGTCCATTCTCTAGGTTTCCCGTACACGTTATAGCTGTAGTAATATTCCCTTCAACCTGGAGAGCTGGGACCCATGGAATGGGTGCCATGCATTATTGCTTTAAAGGGTCTGCAATTGCTCACCCAATCTCACCAATCCTCTCAGTCCCAAGTGTGCAGCCTTATGCCACATCCAGCTGTCATTGTAGATAGGGTCATTCCAGGTTGCATCAGAGACCCTGAAGGAATTGTAAAGAATTTCCCTGTTTCTTTGTTCTGTTTTTGAAATTCCTTTTTAGAGTGGGTTTGAGCTGATTCTCGCTGCCCTGTTTATGCCAGTCTAGACACACTTGATTCCCTTACGGAGACATATCAATACATAGGTTTTAAGATTCTTACTAGTCAGATCTATTCCTCTGCGGGAAATATGGGGTTTTGAGTCCCTTTCACTGAGGAAGGTGTAGGTCTTGTCTATTCCATAGTTGGTTTTTGGAAAGGTACCTGTGCTTATATCAAACTCGGGTTTGATGCATCACCCCACCTCTCCTTCCCCCTTAAGCAGGCATAAGAGTGTTTTCTAAATGTGAGACTCTGTTCTCTTGCCTAACTCAGTTCATGTGTAGCCATGTTTACAGGATCTTCCTAAGTGATATCTTATGATAAGTTTCTTTTCCTGTGTGACTTCTTTCACTTAGAATCACCGTACCTGAATCCACTCATTTTGCTGCTACTGGTCTTATGACATTGATTTCGTGGCTGAGGGGTATTCCATCGTACGAAAGTTCCACAATGTTTGGAACCATTTTTATATTTCCTGGGATATTTCAGGTGTACCCAGGTTGAGGTTCTTGTAAGCAGTGCAGCCCTCAATTTGGGGGTGGCTCTGTCTTATGGATTTTCAGTTTTCCCAAGGTATATTCCCTAGACTGGAAGTGCCCTTGGCTCTGTAGCTCTGTTGTTTACTTGTTTTAGGGAACACAATGCACTCCTCCAGTGAGGCAGTTGGCAACTTACATCCCGCCCATCAGCATAACAAGGCTCCCTGTTCTCCAGGGCCTGTCTTGCCTTTCTGGTTTTTTACACATTTAGCGGATGTCCCTTTTGACCGGTGGGAAGTGATACTTCTTTGTAGTGCAGATTTGCATTGCCCGCTTGCTTGCTTGGCCAAAAAGGGCGTATGTGTTTTCTCCTTAATATATTCAGGAGAAAACGCATACGCCCTTTTTGGACAAGTGCATCATTGTCGAAGTTGTGCCCCTCTTCCTGTGCTTTACAGGCGAGTCCAACGTACCTCTTGAAATCTGTTTCCTGCTATTCTGCCTCGCTTTCAAGTCCGCCTCGTTGCCTTCCCTCAACAGATTTTTGGACGATAGTTGGCCTTGATTACTCTGCCAGTTTGTGAATTGCTGTGCCCCTGAGCTCCATTTTTCAACTCGTTTTTTGTGAGCTGAACGCAAGTCCAAACTTTTGGTTCAGGAACTATACTGGTTCCCGGTGGGTGGCTGAGACTTTGGTTCATTCTTCTTCCTGCCGGGAAATTAGAGTGACATGTGCCCATCCAAATGCCTAGCAGCTACTCTCTCATTGGTTCTCCCTCTTCCCTTTCATCCTCTGCCAAATTGGCAACCTGTGCGAACCAGGAGCTTAAAGGGGCTGTCTCTCCAAGTTGGGAGATTGATAGGAAAGCAGTTGGAAAGTCAAAACGGAGAACCAGGAGAGGGGCTCTTCGTTGAGTTTTAGAAACCTGTCGTATTCACAGTGTGTCCATTCTCTAGGTTTCCCGTACACGTTATAGCTGTAGTAATATTCCCTTCAACCTGGAGAGCTGGGACCCATGGAATGGGTGCCATGCATTATTGCTTTAAAGGGTCTGCAATTGCTCACCCAATCTCACCAATCCTCTCAGTCCCAAGTGTCCAGCCTTATGCCAAATCCAGCTGTCATTGTAGATAGGGTCATTCCAGGTTGCATCAGAGACCCTGAAGGAATTGTGAAGAATTTCCCTGTTTCTTTGTTCTGTTTTTGAAATTCCTTTTTAGAGTGGGTTTGAGCTGATTCTCGCTGCCATGTTTATGCCAGTCTAGACACACTTGATTCCCTTACGGAGACATATCAGTACATAGGTTTTAAGATTCTTACTAGTCAGATCTATTCCTCTGCGGGAAATATGGGGTTTTGAGTCCCTTTCACTGAGGAAGGTGTAGGTCTTGTCTATTCCATAGTTGGTTTTTGGAACGGTACCTGTGCTTATATCAAACTCTGGTTTGATGCATCACCCCACCTCTCCATCCCCCATAAACAGGCATAAGAGTGTTTTCTAAATGTGAGACTCTGTTCTCTTGCCTAACTCAGTTCATGTGTAGCCATGTTTACAGGATCTTCCTAAGTGATATCTTATGATAAGTTTCTTTTCCTGTGTGACTTCTTTCACTTAGAATCATCGTACCTGAATCCACTCATTTTGCTGCTACTGGTCTTATGACATTGATTTCGTGGCTGAGGGATATTCCATCGTACGTAAGTTCCACAATGTTTGGAACCATTTTTATATTTCCTGGGATACTTCAGGTGTACCCAGGTTGAGGTTCTTGTATGCAGTGCAGCCCTCAATTTGGGGGTGGCTCCGTCTTATGGATTTTGAGTTTTCCCAAGGTATATTCCCTAGACTGGAAGTGCCCTTGGCTCTGTAGCTCTGTTGTTTACTTGTTTTAGGGAACACAATGCACTCCTCCAGTGAGGCAGTTGGAAACTTACATCCCGCCCATCAGCATAACAGGGCTCCCTGTTCTCCAGGGCCTGTCTTGCCTTTCTGGTTTTTTACACATTTTGTGGATGTCCCTTTTGACCGGTGGGAAGTGATACTTCTTTGTAGTGCAGATTTGCATTGCCCGCTTGCTTGCTTGGCCAAAAAGGGCGTATGCGTTTTCTCCTGAATATATTCAGGAGAAAACGCATACGCCCTTTTTGGCCAAGTGCATCATTGTCGAAGTTGTGCCCCTCTTCCTGTGCTTTACAGGCGATTCCAACGTACCTCTTGAAATCTGTTTCCTGCTATTCTGCCTCGCTTTCAAGTCCGCCTCGTTGCCTTCCCTCAACAGATTTTTGGACGATAGTTGGCCTTGATTACTCTGCCAGTTTGTGAATTGCTGTGCTCCTGAGCTCCATTTTTCAACTCGTTTTTTGTGAGCTGAACGCAAGTCCAAACTTTTGGTTCAGGACCTATACTGGTTCCCGGTGGGTGGCTGAGACTTTGGTTAATTCCTCTTCCTGCCAGGAAATTAGAGTGACATGTGCCCATCCAAATGCCTAGCAGCTACTCTCTCATTGGTTCTCCCTCTTCCCTTTCATCCTCTGCCAAATTGGCAACCTGTGCGAACCAGGAGCTTAAAGGGGCTGTCTCTCCAAGTTGGGAGATTGATAGGAAAGCAGTTGGAAAGTCAAACCAGAGCACCAGGAGAGGGGCTCTTCGTTGAGTTTTAGAAACCTGTCGTATTCACAGTGTGTCCATTCTCTAGGTTTCCCGTACACGTTATAGCTGTAGTAATATTCCCTTCAACCTGGAGAGCTGGGACCCATGGAATGGGTGCCATGCATTATTGCTTTAAAGGGTCTGCATTTGCTCACCCAATCTCACCAATCCTCTCAGTCCCAAGTGTCCAGCCTTATGCCACATCCAGCTGTCATTGTAGATAGGGTCATTCCAGGTTGCATCAGAGACCCTGAAGGAATTGTAAAGAATTTCCCTGTTTCTTTGTTCTGTTTTTGAAATTTCTTTTTAGACTGGGTTTGAGCTGATTCTCGCTGCCATGTTTATGCCAGTCTAGACACACTTGATTCCCTTATGGAGACATATCAGTACATAGGTTTTAAGATTCTTACTAGTCAGATCTATTCCTCTGCGGGAAATATGGGGTTTTGAGTCCCTTTCACTGAGGAAGGTGTAGGTCTTGTCTATTCCATAGTTGGTTTTTGGAACGGTACCTGTGCTTATATCAAACTCGGGTTTGATGCATCACCCCACCTCTCCTTCCCCCTTAAGCAGGCATAAGAGTTTTTTCTAAATGTGAGACTCTGTTCTCTTGCCTAACTCAGTTCATGTGTAGCCATGTTTACAGGATCTTTCTAAGTGATATCTTATGATAAGTTTCTTTTCCTGTGTGACTTCTTTCACTTAGAATCATCGTACCTGAATCCACTCATTTTGCTGCTACTGGTCTTATGACATTGATTTCGTGGCTGAGGGATATTCCATCGTACGTAAGTTCCACAATGTTTGGAACCATTTTTATATTTCCTGGGATATTTCAGGTGTACCCAGGTTGAGGTTCTTGTAAGCAGTGCAGCCCTCAATTTGGGGGTGGCTCTGTCTTATGGATTTTCAGTTTTCCCAAGGTATATTCCCTAGACTGGAAGTGCCCTTGGCTCTGTAGCTCTGTTGTTTACTTGTTTTAGGGAACACAATGCACTCCTCCAGTGAGGCAGTTGGCAACTTACATCCCGCCCATCAGCATAACAGGGCTCCCTGTTCTCCAGGGCCTGTCTTGCCTTTCTGGTTTTTACACATTTTGTGGATGTCCCTTTTGACCGGTGGGAAGTGATACTTCTTTGTAGTGCAGATTTGCATTGCCCGCTTGCTTGCTTGGCCAAAAAGGGCGTATGCGTTTTCTCCTGAATATATTCAGGAGAAAACGCATACGCCCTTTTTGGCCAAGTGCATCATTGTCGAAGTTGTGCCCCTCTTCCTGTGCTTTACAGGCCATTCCAACGTACCTCTTGAAATCTGTTTCCTGCTATTCTGCCTCGCTTTCAAGTCCGCCTCGTTGCCTTCCCTCAACAGATTTTTGGACGATAGTTGGCCTTGATTACTCTGCCAGTTTGTGAATTGCTGTGCCCCTGAGCTCCATTTTTCAACTCGTTTTTTGTGAGCTGAACGCAAGTCCAAACTTTTGGTTCAGGAACTATACTGGTTCCCGGTGGGTGGCTGAGACTTTGGTTAATTCTTCTTCCTGCCGGGAAATTAGAGTGACATGTGCCCATCCAACTGCCTAGCAGCTACTCTCTCATTGGTTCTCCCTCTTCCCTTACATCCTCTGCCAAATTGGCAACCTGTGCGAACCAGGAGCTTAAAGGGGCTGTCTCTCCAAGTTGGGAGATTGATAGGAAAGCAGTTGGAAAGTCAAACCAGAGCACCAGGAGAGGGGCTCTTCGTTGAGTTTTAGAAACCTGTCGTATTCACAGTGTGTCCATTCTCTAGGTATCCCGTACACGTTATAGCTGTAGTAATATTCCCTTCAACCTGGAGAGCTGGGACCCATGGAATGGGTGCCATGCATTATTGCTTTAAAGGGTCTGCATTTGCTCACCCAATCTCACCAATCCTCTCAGTCCCAAGTGTCCAGCCTTATGCCACATCCAGCTGTCATTGTAGATAGGGTCATTCCAGGTTGCATCAGAGACCCTGAAGGAATTGTAAAGAATTTCCCTGTTTCTTTGTTCTGTTTTTGAAATTCCTTTTTAGAGTGGGTTTGAGCTGATTCTCGCTGCCATGTTTATGCCAGTCTAGACACACTTGATTCCCTTACGGAGACATATCAGTACATAGGTTTTAAGATTCTTACTAGTCAGATCTATTCCTCTGCGGGAAATATGGGGTTTTGAGTCCCTTTCACTGAGGAAGGTGTAGGTCTTGTCTATTCCATAGTTGGTTTTTGGAACGGTACCTGTGCTTATATCAAGCTCTGGTTTGATGCATCACCCCACCTCTCCATCCCCCTTAAGCAGTCATAAGAGTGTTTTCTAAATGTGAGACTCTGTTCTCTTGCCTAACTCAGTTCATGTGTAGCCATGTTTACAGGATCTTCCTAAGTGATATCTTATGATAAGTTTCTTTTCCTGTGTGACTTCTTTCACTTAGAATCATCGTACCTGAATCCACTCATTTTGCTGCTACAGGTCTTATGACATTGTTTTCGTGGCTGAGGGATATTCCATCGTACGTAAGTTCCACAATGTTTGGAACCATTTTTATATTTCCTGGGATATTTCAGGTGTACCCAGGTTGAGGTTTTTGTAAGCAGTGCAGCCCTCAATTTGGGGGTGGCTCCGTCTTATGGATTTTGAGTTTTCCCAAGGTATATTCCCTAGACTGGAAGTGCCCTTGGCTCTGTAGCTCTGTTGTTTACATGTTTTAGGGAACACAATGCACTCCTCCAGTGAGGCAGTTGGCAACTTACATCCCGCCCATCAGCATAACAGGGCTCCCTGTTCTCCAGGGCCTGTCTTGCCTTTCTGGTTTTTTACACATTTTGCGGATGTCCCTTTTGACCGGTGGGAAGTGATACTTCTTTGTAGTGCAGATTTGCATTGCCCGCTTGCTTGCTTGGCCAAAAAGGGCGTATGCGTTTTCTCCTGAATATACTCAGGAGAAAACGCATACGCCCTTTTTGGCCAAGTGCATCATTGTCGATGTTGTGCCCCTCTTCCTGTGCTTTACAGGCGATTCCAACGTACCTCTTGAAATCTGTTTCCTGCTATTCTGCCTCGCTTTCAAGTGCGCCTCGTTGCCTTCCCTCAACAGATTTTTGGACGATAGTTGGCCTTGATTACTCTGCCAGTTTGTGAATTGCTGTGCCCCTGAGCTCCATTTTTCAACTCGTTTTTTGTGAGCTGAACGCAAGTCCAAACTTTTGGTTCAGGACCTATACTGGTTCCCGGTGGGTGGCTGAGACTTTGGTTAATTCTTCTTCCTGCCGGGAAATTAGAGTGACATGTGCCCATCCAAATGCCTAGCAGCTACTCTCTCATTGGTTCTCCCTCTTCCCTTTCATCCTCTGCCAAATTGGCAACCTGTGCGAACCAGGAGATTAAAGGGGCTGTCTCTCCAAGTTGGGAGATTGATAGGAAAGCAGTTGGAAAGTCAAACCGGAGCACCAGGAGAGGGGCTCTTCGTTGAGTTTTAGAAACCTGTCGTATTCACAGTGTGTCCATTCTCTAGGTTTCCCGTACACGTTATAGCTGTAGTAATATTCCCTTCAACCTGGAGAGCTGGGACCCATGGAATGGGTGCCATGCATTATTGCTTTAAAGGGTCTGCATTTGCTCACCCAATCTCACCAATCCTCTCAGTCCCAAGTGTCCAGCCTTATGCCACATCCAGCTGTCATTGTAGATAGGGTCATTCCAGGTTGCATCAGAGACCCTGAAGGAATTGTAAAGAATTTCCCTGTTTCTTTGTTCTGTTTTTGAAATTCCTTTTTAGAGTGGGTTTGAGCTGATTCTCGCTGCCCTGTTTATGCCAGTCTAGACACACTTGATTCCCTTACGGAGACATATCAGTACATAGGTTTTAAGATTCTTACTAGTCAGATCTATTCCTCTGCGGGAAATATGGGGTTTTGAGTCCCTTTCACTGAGGAAGGTGTAGGTCTTGTCTATTCCATAGTTGGTTTTTGGAACGGTACCTGTGCTTATATCAAACTCGGGTTTGATGCATCACCCCACCTCTCCTTCCCCCTTAAGCAGGCATAAGAGTTTTTTCTAAATGTGAGACTCTGTTCTCTTGCCTAACTCAGTTCATGTGTAGCCATGTTTACAGGATCTTCCTAAGTGATATCTTATGATAAGTTTCTTTTCCTGTGTGACTTCTTTCACTTAGAATCATCGTACCTGAATCCACTCATTTTGCTGCTACTGGTCTTATGACATTGATTTCGTGGCTGAGTGATATTCCATCGTACGTAAGTTCCACAATGTTTGGAACCATTTTTATATTTCCTGGGATATTTCAGGTGTACCCAGGTTGAGGTTCTTGTAAGCAGTGCAGCCCTCAATTTGGGGGTGGCTCTGTCTTATGGATTTTCAGTTTTCCCAAGGTATATTCCCTAGACTGGAAGTGCCCTTGGCTCTGTAGCTCTGTTGTTTACTTGTTTTAGGGAACACAATGCACTCCTCCAGTGAGGCAGTTGGCAACTTACATCCCGCCCATCAGCATAACAGGGCTCCCTGTTCTCCAGGGCCTGTCTTGCCTTTCTGGTTTTTTACACATTTTGCGGATGTCCCTTTTGACCGGTGGGAAGTGATACTTCTTTGTAGTGCAGATTTGCATTGCCCGCTTGCTTGCTTGGCCAAAAAGGGCGTATGCGTTTTCTCCTGAATATATTCAGGAGAAAACGCATACACCCTTTTTGGCCAAGTGCATCATTGTCGATGTTGTGCCCCTCTTCCTGTGCTTTACAGGCGATTCCAACGTACCTCTTGAAATCTGTTTCCTGCTATTCTGCCTCGCTTTCAAGTGCGCCTCGTTGCCTTCCCTCAACAGATTTTTGGACGATAGTTGGCCTTGATTACTCTGCCAGTTTGTGAATTGCTGTGCCCCTGAGCTCCATTTTTCAACTCGTTTTTTGTGAGCTGAACGCAAGTCCAAACTTTTGGTTCAGGACCTATAGTGGTTCCCGGTGGGTGGCTGAGACTTTGGTTAATTCTTCTTCCTGCCTGGAAATTAGAGTGACATGTGCCCATCCAAATGCCTAGCAGCTACTCTCTCATTGGTTCTCCCTCTTCCCTTTCATCCTCTGCCAAATTGGCAACCTGTGCGAACCAGGAGCTTAAAGGGGCTGTCTCTCCAAGTTGGGAGATTGATAGGAAAGCAGTTGGAAAGTCAAACCGGAGCACCAGGAGAGGGGCTCTTCGTTGAGTTTTAGAAACCTGTCGTATTCACAGTGTGTCCATTCTCTAGGTTTCCCGTACACGTTATAGCTGTAGTAATATTCCCTTCAACCTGGAGAGCTGGGACCCATGGAATGGGTGCCATGCATTATTGCTTTAAAGGGTCTGCATTTGCTCACCCAATCTCACCAATCCTCTCAGTCCCAAGTGTCCAGCCTTATGCCACATCCAGCTGTCATTGTAGATAGGGTCATTCCAGGTTGCATCAGAGACCCTGAAGGAATTGTAAAGAATTTCCCTGTTTCTTTGTTCTGTTTTTGAAATTCCTTTTTAGAGTGGGTTTGAGCTGATTCTCGCTGCCCTGTTTATGCCAGTCTAGACTCACTTGATTCCCTTACGGAGACATATCAATACATAGGTTTTAAGATACTTACTAGTCAGATCTATTCCTCTGCGGGAAATATGGGGTTTTGAGTCCCTTTCACTGAGGAAGGTGTAGGTCTTGTCTATTCCATAGTTGGTTTTTGGAACGGTAAGTGTGCTTATATCAAACTTGGGTTTGATGCATCACCCCACCTCTCCTTCCCCCTTAAGCAGGCATAAGAGTGTTTTCTAAATGTGAGACTCTGTTCTCTTGCCTAACTCAGTTCATGTGTAGCCATGTTTACAGGATCTTCCTAAGTGATATCTTATGATAAGTTTCTTTTCCTGTGTGACTTCTTTCACTTAGAATCATCGTACCTGAATCCACTCATTTTGCTGCTACAGGTCTTATGACATTGATTTCGTGGCTGAGGGATATTCCATCATACATAATTTCCACAATGTTTGGAACCATTTTTATATTTCCTGGGATATTTCAGGTGTACCCAGGTTGAGGTTCTTGTAAGCAGTGCAGCCCTCAATTTGGGGGTGGCTCTGTCTTATGGATTTTCAGTTTTCCCAAGGTATATTCCCTAGACTGGAAGTGCCATTGGCTCTGTAGCTCTGTTGTTTACTTGTTTTAGGGAACACAATGCACTCCTCCAGTGAGGCAGTTGGCAACTTACATCCTGCCCATCAGCATAACAGGGATCCCTGTTCTCCAGGGCCTGTCTTGCCTTTCTGGTTTTTACACATTTTGTGGATGTCCCTTTTGACCGGTGGGAAGTGATACTTCTTTGTAGTGCAGATTTGCATTGCCCGCTTGCTTGCTGAGCCAAAAAGAGCGTATGCGTTTTCTCCTGAATATATTCAGGAGAAAACGCATACGCCCTTTTTGGCCAAGTGCATCATTGTCGAAGTTGTGGCCCTCTTCCTGTGCTTTACAGGCGATTCCAACGTACCTCTTGAAATCTGTTTCCTGCTATTCTGCCTCGCTTTCAAGTCCGCCTCGTTGCCTTCCCTCAACAGATTTTTGGACGATAGTTGGCCTTGAATACTCTGCCAGTTTGTGAATTGCTGTGCCCCTGAGCTCCATTTTTCAACTCGTTTTTTGTGAGCTGAACGCAAGTCCAAACTTTTGGTTCATGACCTATACTGGTTCCCGGTGGGTGGCTGAGATTTTGGTTAATTCTTCTTCCTGCCTGGAAATTAGAGTGACATGTGCCCATCCAAATGCCTAGCAGCTACTCTCTCATTAGTTCTCCCTCTTCCCTTTCATCCTCTGCCAAATTGGCAACCTGTGCGAACCAGGAGCTTAAAGGGGCTGTCTCTCCAAGTTGGGAGATTGATAGGAAAGCAGTTGGAAAGTCAAACCGGAGCACCAGGAGAGGGGCTCTTCGTTGAGTTTTAGAAACCTGTCGTATTCACAGTGTGTCCATTCTCTAGGTTTCCCGTACACGTTATAGCTGTAGTAATATTCCCTTCAACCTGGAGAGCTGGGACCCATGGAATGGGTGCCATGCATTATTGCTTTAAAGGGTCTGCAATTGCTCACCCAATCTCACCAATCCTCTCAGTCGCAAGTGTCCAGCCTTATGCCACATCCAGCTGTCATTGTAGATAGGGTCATTCCAGGTTTCATCAGAGACCCTGAAGGAATTGTAAAGAATTTCCCTGTTTCTTTGTTCTGTATTTGAAATTCCTTTTTAGAGTGGGTTTGAGCTGATTCTCGCTGCCATGTTTATGCCAGTCTAGACACACTTGATTCCCTTACGGAGACATATCGGTACATAGGTTTTAAGATTCTTACTAGTCAGATCTATTCCTCTGCGGGAAATATGGGTTTTTGAGTCCCTTTCACTGAGGAAGGTGTAGGTCTTGTCTATTCCATAGTTGGTTTTTGGAACGGTACCTGTGCTTATATCAAACTCGGGTTTGATGCATCACCCCACCTCTCCTTCCCCCTTAAGCAGGCATAAGAGTTTTTTCTAAATGTGAGACTCTGTTCTATTGCCTAACTCAGTTCATGTGTAGCCATGTTTACAGGATCTTCCTAAGTGATATCTTATGATAAGTTTCTTTTCCTGTGTGACTTCTTTCACTTAGAATCATCGTACCTGAATCCACTCATTTTGCTGCTACTGGTCTTATGACATTGATATCGTGGCTGAGGGATATTCCATCGTACGTAAGTTCCACAATGTTTGGAACCATTTTTATATTTCCTGGGATATTTCAGGTGTACCCAGGTTGAGGTTCTTGTAAGCAGTACAGCCCTCAATTTGGGGGTGGCTCTGTCTTATGGATTTTCAGTTTTCCCAAGGTATATTCCCTAGACTGGAAGTGCCCTTGGCTCTGTAGCTCTGTTGTTTACTTGTTTTAGGGAACACAATTCACTCCTCCAGTGAGGCAGTTGGCAACTTACATCCCGCCCATCAGCATAACAGGGCTCCCTGTTCTCCAGGGCCTCTCTTGCCTTTCTGGTTTTTACACATTTTGTGGATGTCCCTTTTGACCGGTGGGAAGTGATACTTCTTTGTAGTGCAGATTTGCATTGCCCGCTTGCTTGCTTGGCCAAAAAGGGCGTATGCGTTTTCTCCTGAATATATTCAGGAGAAAACGCATACGCCCTTTTCGGCCAAGTGCATCATTGTCGAAGTTGTGCCCCTCTTCCTGTGCTTTACAGGCCATTCCAATGTACCTCTTGAAATCTGTTTCCTGCTATTCTGCCTCGCTTTCAAGTCCGCCTCGTTGCCTTCCCTCAACAGATTTTTGGACGATAGTTGGCCTTGATTACTCTGCCAGTTTGTGAATTGCTGTGCCCCTGAGCTCCATTTTTCAACTCGTTTTTTGTGAGCTGAACGCAAGTCCAAACATTTGGTTCAGGACCTATACTGGTTCCCGGTGGGTGGCTGAGACTTTGGTTAATTCTTCTTCCTGCCGGGAAATTAGAGTGACATGTGCCCATCCAAATGCCTAGCAGCTACTCTCTCATTGGTTCTCCCTCTTCCCTTTCATCCTCTGCCAAATTGGCAACCTGTGCGAACCAGGAGCTTAAAGGGGCTGTCTCTCCAAGTTGGGAGATTGATAGGAAAGCAGTTGGAAAGTCAAACCGGAGCACCAGGAGAGGGGCTCTTCGTTGAGTTTTAGAAACCTGTCGTATTCACAGTGTGTCCATTCTCTAGGTTTCCCGTACACGTTATAGCTGTAGTAATATTCCCTTCAACCTGGAGAGCTGGGACCCATGGAATGGGTGCCATGCATTATTGCTTTAAAGGGTCTGCAATTGCTCACCCAATCTCACCAATCCTCTCAGTCGCAAGTGTCCAGCCTTATGCCACATCCAGCTGTCATTGTAGATAGTGTCATTCCAGGTTGCATCAGAGACCCTGAAGGAATTGTAAAGAATTTCCCTGTTTCTTTGTTCTGTTTTTGAAATTCCTTTTTAGAGTGGGTTTGAGCTGATTCTCGCTGCCCTGTTTATGCCAGTCTAGACACACTTGATTCCCATACGGAGACATATCAGTACATAGGTTTTAAGATTCTTACTAGTCGGATCTATTCCTCTGCGGGAAATATGGGTTTTTGAGTCCCTTTCACTGAGGAAGGTGTAGGTCTTGTCTATTCCATAGTTGGTTTTTGGAACGGTACATGTGCTTATATCAAACTCGGGTTTGATGCATCACCCCACCTCTCCTTCCCCCTTAAGCAGGCATAAGAGTTTTTTCTAAATGTGAGACTCTGTTCTATTGCCTAACTCAGTTCATGTGTAGCCATGTTTACAGGATCTTCCTAAGTGATATCTTATGATAAGTTTCTTTTCCTGTGTGACTTCTTTCACTTAGAATCATCGTACCTGAATCCACTCATTTTGCTGCTACTGGTCTTATGACATTGATATCGTGGCTGAGGGATATTCCATCGTACGTAAGTTCCACAATGTTTGGAACCATTTTTATATTTCCTGGGATATTTCAGGTGTACCCAGGTTGAGGTTCTTGTAAGCAGTACAGCCCTCAATTTGGGGGTGGCTCTGTCTTATGGATTTTCAGTTTTCCCAAGGTATATTCCCTAGACTGGAAGTGCCCTTGGCTCTGTAGCTCTGTTGTTTACTTGTTTTAGGGAACACAATTCACTCCTCCAGTGAGGCAGTTGGCAACTTACATCCCGCCCATCAGCATAACAGGGCTCCCTGTTCTCCAGGGCCTCTCTTGCCTTTCTGGTTTTTACACATTTTGTGGATGTCCCTTTTGACCGGTGGGAAGTGATACTTCTTTGTAGTGCAGATTTGCATTGCCCGCTTGCTTGCTTGGCCAAAAAGGGCGTATGCGTTTTCTCCTGAATATATTCAGGAGAAAACGCATACGCCCTTTTCGGCCAAGTGCATCATTGTCGAAGTTGTGCCCCTCTTCCTGTGCTTTACAGGCCATTCCAACGTACCTCTTGAAATCTGTTTCCTGCTATTCTGCCTCGCTTTCAAGTCCGCCTCGTTGCCTTCCCTCAACAGATTTTTGGACGATAGTTGGCCTTGATTACTCTGCCAGTTTGTGAATTGCTGTGCCCCTGAGCTCCATTTTTCAACTCGTTTTTTGTGAGCTGAACGCAAGTCCAAACTTTTGGTTCAGGACCTATACTGGTTCCCGGTGGGTGGCTGAGACTTTGGTTAATTCTTCTTCCTGCCGGGAAATTAGAGTGACATGTGCCCATCCAAATGCCTAGCAGCTACTCTCTCATTGGTTCTCCCTCTTCCCTTTCATCCTCTGCCAAATTGGCAACCTGTGCGAACCAGGAGCTTAAAGGGGCTGTCTCTCCAAGTTGGGAGATTGATAGGAAAGCAGTTGGAAAGTCAAACCGGAGCACCAGGAGAGGGGCTCTTCGTTGAGTTTTAGAAACCTGTCGTATTCACAGTGTGTCCATTCTCTAGGTTTCCCGTACACGTTATAGCTGTAGTAATATTCCCTTCAACCTGGAGAGCTGGGACCCATGGAATGGGTGTCATGCATTATTGCTTTAAAGGGTCTGCAATTGCTCACCCAATCTCACCAATCCTCTCAGTCGCAAGTGTCCAGCCTTATGCCACATCCAGCTGTCATTGTAGATAGGGTCATTCCAGGTTGCATCAGAGACCCTGAAGGAATTGTAAAGAATTTCCCTGTTTCTTTGTTCTGTTTTTGAAATTCCTTTTTAGAGTGGGTTTGAGCTGATTCTCGCTGCCCTGTTTATGCCAGTCTAGACACACCTGATTCCCATACGGAGACATATCAGTACATAGGTTTTAAGATTCTTACTAGTCAGATCGATTCCTCTGCGGGAAATATGGGGTTTTGAGTCCCTTTCACTGAGGAAGGTGTAGGTCTTGTCTATTCCTTAGTTGGTTTTTCGAACGGTACCTGTGCTTATATCAAACTCGGGTTTGATGCATCACCCCACCTCTCCTTCCCCCTTAAGCAGGCATAAGAGTGTTTTCTAAATGTGAGACTCTGTTCTCTTGCCTAACTCAGTTCATGTGTAGCCATGTTTACAGGATCTTCCTAAGTGATATCTTATGATAAGTTTCTTTTCCTGTGTGACTTCTTTCACTTAGAATCATCGTACCTGAATCCACTCATTTTGCTGCTACAGGTCTTATGACATTGATTTCGTGGCTGAGGGATATTCCATCGTACGTAAGTTCCACAATGTTTGGAACCATTTTTATATTTCCTGGGATATTTCAGGTGTACCCAGGTTGAGGTTCTTGTAAGCAGTGCAGCCCTCAATTTGGGGGTGGCTCCGTCTTATGGATTTTGAGTTTTCCCAAGGTATATTCCCTAGACTGGAAGTGCCCTTGGCTCTGTAGCTCTGTTGTTTACTTGTTTTAGGGAAAACAATGCACTCCTCCAGTGAGGCAGTTGGCAACTTACATCCCGCCCATCAGCATAACAGGGCTCCCTGTTCTCCAGGGCCTGTCTTGCCTTTCTGGTTTTTTACACATTTTGTGGATGTCCCTTTTGACCGGTGGGAAGTGATACTTCTTTGTAGTGCAGATTTGCATTGCCCGCTTGCTTTCTTGGCCAAAAAGGGCGTATGCGTTTTCTCCTGAATATATTCAGGAGAAAACGCATACGCCCTTTTTGGCCAAGTGCATCCTTGTGGAAATTGTGCCCCTCTTCCTGTGCTTTACAGGCCATTCCAACGTACCTCTTGAAATCTGTTTCCTGCTATTCTGCCTCGCTTTCAAGTCCGCCTCGTTGCCTTCCCTCAACAGATTTTTGGACGATAGTTGGCCTTGATTACTCTGCCAGTTTGTGAATTGCTGTGCCCCTGAGCTCCATTTTTCAACTCGTTTTTTGTGAGCTGAACGCAAGTCCAAACTTTTGGTTCAGGACCTATACTGGTTCCCGGTGGGTGGCTGAGACTTGGGTTAATTCTTCTTCCTGCCGGGAAATTAGAGTGACATGTGCCCATCCAAATGCCTAGCAGCTACTCTCTCATTGGTTCTCCCTCTTCCCTTTCATATTCTGCCAAATTGGAAACCTGTGCGAACCAGGAGCTTAAAGGGGCTGTCTCTCCAAGTTGGGAGATTGATAGGAAAGCAGTTGGAAAGTCAAACCGGAGCACCAGGAGAGGGGCTCTTCGTTGAGTTTTAGAAACCTGTCGTATTCACAGTGTGTCCATTCTCTAGGTTTCCCGTACACGTTATAGCTGTAGTAATATTCCCTTCAACCTGGAGAGCTGGGACCCATAGAATGAGTGCCATGCATTATTGCTTTAAAGGGTCTGCAATTGCTCACCCAATCTCACCAATCCTCTCAGTCCCAAGTGTCCAGACTTATGCCACATCCAGCTGTCATTGTAGATAGGGTCATTCCAGGTTGCATCTGAGACCCTGAAGGAATTGTAAAGAATTTACCTGTTTCTTTGTTCTGTTTTTGAAATTCCTTTTTAGAGTGGGTTTGAGCTGTTTCTCGCTGCCATGTTTATGCCAGTCTAGACACACTTGATTCCCTTACGGAGACATATCAATACATAGGTTTTAAGATTCTTACTAGTCAGATCTATTCCTCTGCGGGAAATATGGGGTTTTGAGTCCCTTTCACTGAGGAAGGTGTAGGTCTTGTCTATTCCATAGTTGGTTTTTGGAACGGTACCTGTGCTTATATCAAACTCGGGTTTGATGCATCACCCCACCTCTCCTTCCCCCTTAAGCAGGCATAAGAGTGTTTTCTAAATGTGAGACTCTGTTCTCTTGCCTAACTCAGTTCATGTGTAGCCATGTTTACAGGATCTTCCTAAGTGATATCTTATGATAAGTTTCTTTTCCTGTGTGACTTCTTTCACTTAGAATCATCGTACCTGAATCCACTCATTTTGCTGCTACAGGTCTTATGACATTGATTTCGTGGCTGAGGGATATTCCATCGTACGTAATTTCCACAATGTTTGGAACCATTTTTATATTTCCTGGGATATTTCAGGTGTACCCAGGTTGAGGTTCTTGGAAGCAGTGCAGCCCTCAATTTGGGGGTGGCTCTGTCTTATGGATTTTCAGTTTTCCCAAGGTATATTCCCTAGACTGGAAGTGCCCTTGGCTCTGTAGCTCTGTTGTTTACTTGTTTTAGGGAACACAATGCACTCCTCCAGTGAGGCAGTTGGCAACTTACATCCTGCCCATCAGCATAACAGGGATCCCTGTTCTCCAGGGCCTGTCTTGCCTTTCTGGTTTTTACACATTTTGTGGATGTCCCTTTTGACCGGTGGGAAGTGTTACTACTTTGTAGTGCAGATTTGCATTGCCCGCTTGCTTGCTGAGCCAAAAAGAGCGTATGCGTTTTCTCCTGAATATATTCAGGAGAAAACGCATACGCCCTTTTTGGCCAAGTGCATCATTGTCGAAGTTGTGGCCCTCTTCCTGTGCTTTACAGGCGATTGCAACGTACCTCTTGAAATCTGTTTCCTGCTATTCTGCCTCGCTTTCAAGTCCGCCTCGTTGCCTTCCCTCAACAGATTTTTGGACGATAGTTGGCCTTGATTACTCTGCCAGTTTGTGAATTGCTGTGCCCCTGAGCTCCATTTTTCAACTCGTTTTTTGTGAGCTGAACGCAAGTCCAAACTTTTGGTTCAGGACCTCTACTGGTTCCCGGTGGGTGGCTGAGACTTTGGTTAATTCTTCTTCCTGCCGGGAAATTAGAGTGACATGTGCCCATCCAAATGCCTAGCAGCTACTCTCTCATTGGTTCTCCCTCTTCCCTTTCATCCTCTGCCAAATTGGCAACCTGTGAGAACCAGGAGCTTAAAGGGGCTGTCTCTCCAAGTTGGGAGATTGATAGGAAAGCAGTTGGAAAGTCAAACCGGAGCACCAGGAGAGGGGCTCTTCGTTGAGTTTTAGTAACCTGTCGTATTCACAGTGTGTCCATTCTCTAGGTTTCCCGTACACGTTATAGCTGTAGTAATATTCCCTTCAACCTGGAGAGCTGGGACCCATGGAATGGGTGCCATGCATTATTGCTTTAAAGGGTCTGCATTTGCTCACCCAATCTCACCAATCCTCTCAGTCCCAAGTGTCCAGCCTTATGCCACATCCAGCTGTCATTGTAGATAGGGTCATTCCAGGTTGCATCAGAGACCCTGAAGGAATTGTAAAGAATTTCCCTGTTTCTTTGTTCTGTTTTTGAAATTCCTTTTTAGAGTGGGTTTGAGCTGATTCTCGCTGCCCTGTTTATGCCAGTCTAGACACACTTGATTCCCTTACGGAGACATATCAATACATAGGTTTTAAGATTCTTACTAGTCAGATCGATTCCTCTGCGGGAAATATGGGGTTTTGAGTCCCTTTCACTGAGGAAGGTGTAGGTCTTGTCTATTCCATAGTTGGTTTTTGGAACGGTACCTGTGCTTATATCAAACTCGGGTTTGATGCATCACCCCACCTCTCCTTCCCCCTTAAGCAGGCATAAGAGTGTTTTCTAAATGTGAGACTCTGTTCTCTTGCCTAACTCAGTTCATGTGTAGCCATGTTTACAGGATCTTCCTAAGTGATATCTTATGATAAGTTTCTTTTCCTGTGTGACTTCTTTCACTTAGAATCATCGTACCTGAATCCACTCATTTTGCTGCTACAGGTCTTATGACATTGATTTCGTGGCTGAGGGATATTCCATCGTACGTAATTTCCACAATGTTTGGAACCATTTTTATATTTCCTGGGATATTTCAGGTGTACCCAGGTTGAGGTTCTTGGAAGCAGTGCAGCCCTCAATTTGGGGGTGGCTCTGTCTTATGGATTTTCAGTTTTCCCAAGGTATATTCCCTAGACTGGAAGTGCCCTTGGCTCTGTAGCTCTGTTGTTTACTTGTTTTAGGGAACACAATGCACTCCTCCAGTGAGGCAGTTGGCAACTTACATCCTGCCCATCAGCATAACAGGGATCCCTGTTCTCCAGGGCCTGTCTTGCCTTTCTGGTTTTTACACATTTTGTGGATGTCCCTTTTGACCGGTGGGAAGTGATACTACTTTGTAGTGCAGATTTGCATTGCCCGCTTGCTTGCTGAGCCAAAAAGAGCGTATGCGTTTTCTCCTGAATATATTCAGGAGAAAACGCATACGCCCTTTTTGGCCAAGTGCATCATTGTCGAAGTTGTGGCCCTCTTCCTGTGCTTTACAGGCGATTCCAACGTACCTCTTGAAATCTGTTTCCTGCTATTCTGCCTCGCTTTCAAGTCCGCCTCGTTGCCTTCCCTCAACAGATTTTTGGACGATAGTTGGCCTTGATTACTCTGCCAGTTTGTGAATTGCTGTGCCCCTGAGCTCCATTTTTCAACTCGTTTTTTGTGAGCTGAACGCAAGTCCAAACTTTTGGTTCAGGACCTATACTGGTTCCCGGTGGGTGGCTGAGACTTTGGTTAATTCTTCTTCCTGCCGGGAAATTAGAGTGACATGTGCCCATCCAAATGCCTAGCAGCTACTCTCTCATTGGTTCTCCCTCTTCCCTTTCATCCTCTGCCAAATTGGCAACCTGTGCGAACCAGGAGCTTAAAGGGGCTGTCTCTCCAAGTTGGGAGATTGATAGGAAAGCAGTTGGAAAGTCAAACCGGAGCACCAGGAGAGGGGCTCTTCGTTGAGTTTTAGAAACCTGTCGTATTCACAGTGTGTCCATTCTCTAGGTTTCCCGTACACGTTATAGCTGTAGTAATATTCCCTTCAACCTGGAGAGCTGGGACCCATGGAATGGGTGTCATGCATTATTGCTTTAAAGGGTCTGCAATTGCTCACCCAATCTCACCAATCCTCTCAGTCGCAAGTGTCCAGCCTTATGCCACATCCAGCTGTCATTGTAGATAGGGTCATTCCAGGTTGCATCAGAGACCCTGAAGGAATTGTAAAGAATTTCCCTGTTTCTTTGTTCTGTTTTTGAAATTCCTTTTTAGAGTGGGTTTGAGCTGATTCTCGCTGCCCTGTTTATGCCAGTCTAGACACACCTGATTCCCATACGGAGACATATCAGTACATAGGTTTTAAGATTCTTACTAGTCAGATCGATTCCTCTGCGGGAAATATGGGGTTTTGAGTCCCTTTCACTGAGGAAGGTGTAGGTCTTGTCTATTCCTTAGTTGGTTTTTCGAACGGTACCTGTGCTTATATCAAACTCGGGTTTGATGCATCACCCCACCTCTCCTTCCCCCTTAAGCAGGCATAAGAGTGTTTTCTAAATGTGAGACTCTGTTCTCTTGCCTAACTCAGTTCATGTGTAGCCATGTTTACAGGATCTTCCTAAGTGATATCTTATGATAAGTTTCTTTTCCTGTGTGACTTCTTTCACTTAGAATCATCGTACCTGAATCCACTCATTTTGCTGCTACAGGTCTTATGACATTGATTTCGTGGCTGAGGGATATTCCATCGTACGTAAGTTCCACAATGTTTGGAACCATTTTTATATTTCCTGGGATATTTCAGGTGTACCCAGGTTGAGGTTCTTGTAAGCAGTGCAGCCCTCAATTTGGGGGTGGCTCCGTCTTATGGATTTTGAGTTTTCCCAAGGTATATTCCCTAGACTGGAAGTGCCCTTGGCTCTGTAGCTCTGTTGTTTACTTGTTTTAGGGAAAACAATGCACTCCTCCAGTGAGGCAGTTGGCAACTTACATCCCGCCCATCAGCATAACAGGGCTCCCTGTTCTCCAGGGCCTGTCTTGCCTTTCTGGTTTTTTACACATTTTGTGGATGTCCCTTTTGACCGGTGGGAAGTGATACTTCTTTGTAGTGCAGATTTGCATTGCCCGCTTGCTTTCTTGGCCAAAAAGGGCGTATGCGTTTTCTCCTGAATATATTCAGGAGAAAACGCATACGCCCTTTTTGGCCAAGTGCATCCTTGTGGAAATTGTGCCCCTCTTCCTGTGCTTTACAGGCCATTCCAACGTACCTCTTGAAATCTGTTTCCTGCTATTCTGCCTCGCTTTCAAGTCCGCCTCGTTGCCTTCCCTCAACAGATTTTTGGACGATAGTTGGCCTTGATTACTCTGCCAGTTTGTGAATTGCTGTGCCCCTGAGCTCCATTTTTCAACTCGTTTTTTGTGAGCTGAACGCAAGTCCAAACTTTTGGTTCAGGACCTATACTGGTTCCCGGTGGGTGGCTGAGACTTGGGTTAATTCTTCTTCCTGCCGGGAAATTAGAGTGACATGTGCCCATCCAAATGCCTAGCAGCTACTCTCTCATTGGTTCTCCCTCTTCCCTTTCATATTCTGCCAAATTGGAAACCTGTGCGAACCAGGAGCTTAAAGGGGCTGTCTCTCCAAGTTGGGAGATTGATAGGAAAGCAGTTGGAAAGTCAAACCGGAGCACCAGGAGAGGGGCTCTTCGTTGAGTTTTAGAAACCTGTCGTATTCACAGTGTGTCCATTCTCTAGGTTTCCCGTACACGTTATAGCTGTAGTAATATTCCCTTCAACCTGGAGAGCTGGGACCCATAGAATGAGTGCCATGCATTATTGCTTTAAAGGGTCTGCAATTGCTCACCCAATCTCACCAATCCTCTCAGTCCCAAGTGTCCAGACTTATGCCACATCCAGCTGTCATTGTAGATAGGGTCATTCCAGGTTGCATCTGAGACCCTGAAGGAATTGTAAAGAATTTACCTGTTTCTTTGTTCTGTTTTTGAAATTCCTTTTTAGAGTGGGTTTGAGCTGTTTCTCGCTGCCATGTTTATGCCAGTCTAGACACACTTGATTCCCTTACGGAGACATATCAATACATAGGTTTTAAGATTCTTACTAGTCAGATCTATTCCTCTGCGGGAAATATGGGGTTTTGAGTCCCTTTCACTGAGGAAGGTGTAGGTCTTGTCTATTCCATAGTTGGTTTTTGGAACGGTACCTGTGCTTATATCAAACTCGGGTTTGATGCATCACCCCACCTCTCCTTCCCCCTTAAGCAGGCATAAGAGTGTTTTCTAAATGTGAGACTCTGTTCTCTTGCCTAACTCAGTTCATGTGTAGCCATGTTTACAGGATCTTCCTAAGTGATATCTTATGATAAGTTTCTTTTCCTGTGTGACTTCTTTCACTTAGAATCATCGTACCTGAATCCACTCATTTTGCTGCTACAGGTCTTATGACATTGATTTCGTGGCTGAGGGATATTCCATCGTACGTAATTTCCACAATGTTTGGAACCATTTTTATATTTCCTGGGATATTTCAGGTGTACCCAGGTTGAGGTTCTTGGAAGCAGTGCAGCCCTCAATTTGGGGGTGGCTCTGTCTTATGGATTTTCAGTTTTCCCAAGGTATATTCCCTAGACTGGAAGTGCCCTTGGCTCTGTAGCTCTGTTGTTTACTTGTTTTAGGGAACACAATGCACTCCTCCAGTGAGGCAGTTGGCAACTTACATCCTGCCCATCAGCATAACAGGGATCCCTGTTCTCCAGGGCCTGTCTTGCCTTTCTGGTTTTTACACATTTTGTGGATGTCCCTTTTGACCGGTGGGAAGTGATACTACTTTGTAGTGCAGATTTGCATTGCCCGCTTGCTTGCTGAGCCAAAAAGAGCGTATGCGTTTTCTCCTGAATATATTCAGGAGAAAACGCATACGCCCTTTTTGGCCAAGTGCATCATTGTCGAAGTTGTGGCCCTCTTCCTGTGCTTTACAGGCGATTGCAACGTACCTCTTGAAATCTGTTTCCTGCTATTCTGCCTCGCTTTCAAGTCCGCCTCGTTGCCTTCCCTCAACAGATTTTTGGACGATAGTTGGCCTTGATTACTCTGCCAGTTTGTGAATTGCTGTGCCCCTGAGCTCCATTTTTCAACTCGTTTTTTGTGAGCTGAACGCAAGTCCAAACTTTTGGTTCAGGACCTCTACTGGTTCCCGGTGGGTGGCTGAGACTTTGGTTAATTCTTCTTCCTGCCGGGAAATTAGAGTGACATGTGCCCATCCAAATGCCTAGCAGCTACTCTCTCATTGGTTCTCCCTCTTCCCTTTCATCCTCTGCCAAATTGGCAACCTGTGAGAACCAGGAGCTTAAAGGGGCTGTCTCTCCAAGTTGGGAGATTGATAGGAAAGCAGTTGGAAAGTCAAACCGGAGCACCAGGAGAGGGGCTCTTCGTTGAGTTTTAGTAACCTGTCGTATTCACAGTGTGTCCATTCTCTAGGTTTCCCGTACACGTTATAGCTGTAGTAATATTCCCTTCAACCTGGAGAGCTGGGACCCATGGAATGGGTGCCATGCATTATTGCTTTAAAGGGTCTGCATTTGCTCACCCAATCTCACCAATCCTCTCAGTCCCAAGTGTCCAGCCTTATGCCACATCCAGCTGTCATTGTAGATAGGGTCATTCCAGGTTGCATCAGAGACCCTGAAGGAATTGTAAAGAATTTCCCTGTTTCTTTGTTCTGTTTTTGAAATTCCTTTTTAGAGTGGGTTTGAGCTGATTCTCGCTGCCCTGTTTATGCCAGTCTAGACACACTTGATTCCCTTACGGAGACATATCAATACATAGGTTTTAAGATTCTTACTAGTCAGATCGATTCCTCTGCGGGAAATATGGGGTTTTGAGTCCCTTTCACTGAGGAAGGTGTAGGTCTTGTCTATTCCATAGTTGGTTTTTGGAACGGTACCTGTGCTTATATCAAACTCGGGTTTGATGCATCACCCCACCTCTCCTTCCCCCTTAAGCAGGCATAAGAGTGTTTTCTAAATGTGAGACTCTGTTCTCTTGCCTAACTCAGTTCATGTGTAGCCATGTTTACAGGATCTTCCTAAGTGATATCTTATGATAAGTTTCTTTTCCTGTGTGACTTCTTTCACTTAGAATCATCGTACCTGAATCCACTCATTTTGCTGCTACAGGTCTTATGACATTGATTTCGTGGCTGAGGGATATTCCATCGTACGTAATTTCCACAATGTTTGGAACCATTTTTATATTTCCTGGGATATTTCAGGTGTACCCAGGTTGAGGTTCTTGGAAGCAGTGCAGCCCTCAATTTGGGGGTGGCTCTGTCTTATGGATTTTCAGTTTTCCCAAGGTATATTCCCTAGACTGGAAGTGCCCTTGGCTCTGTAGCTCTGTTGTTTACTTGTTTTAGGGAACACAATGCACTCCTCCAGTGAGGCAGTTGGCAACTTACATCCTGCCCATCAGCATAACAGGGATCCCTGTTCTCCAGGGCCTGTCTTGCCTTTCTGGTTTTTACACATTTTGTGGATGTCCCTTTTGACCGGTGGGAAGTGATACTACTTTGTAGTGCAGATTTGCATTGCCCGCTTGCTTGCTGAGCCAAAAAGAGCGTATGCGTTTTCTCCTGAATATATTCAGGAGAAAACGCATACGCCCTTTTTGGCCAAGTGCATCATTGTCGAAGTTGTGGCCCTCTTCCTGTGCTTTACAGGCGATTCCAACGTACCTCTTGAAATCTGTTTCCTGCTATTCTGCCTCGCTTTCAAGTCCGCCTCGTTGCCTTCCCTCAACAGATTTTTGGACGATAGTTGGCCTTGATTACTCTGCCAGTTTGTGAATTGCTGTGCCCCTGAGCTCCATTTTTCAACTCGTTTTTTGTGAGCTGAACGCAAGTCCAAACTTTTGGTTCAGGACCTCTACTGGTTCCCGGTGGGTGGCTGAGACTTTGGTTAATTCTTCTTCCTGCCGGGAAATTAGAGTGACATGTGCCCATCCAAATGCCTAGCAGCTACTCTCTCATTGGTTCTCCCTCTTCCCTTTCATCCTCTGCCAAATTGGCAACCTGTGAGAACCAGGAGCTTAAAGGGGCTGTCTCTCCAAGTTGGGAGATTGATAGGAAAGCAGTTGGAAAGTCAAACCGGAGCACCAGGAGAGGGGCTCTTCGTTGAGTTTTAGAAACCTGTCGTATTCACAGTGTGTCCATTCTCTAGGTTTCCCGTACACGTTATAGCTGTAGTAATATTCCCTTCAACCTGGAGAGCTGGGACCCATGGAATGGGTGTCATGCATTATTGCTTTAAAGGGTCTGCAATTGCTCACCCAATCTCACCAATCCTCTCAGTCGCAAGTGTCCAGCCTTATGCCACATCCAGCTGTCATTGTAGATAGGGTCATTCCAGGTTGCATCAGAGACCCTGAAGGAATTGTGAAGAATTTCCCTGTTTCTTTGTTCTGTTTTTGAAATTCCTTTTTAGAGTGGGTTTGAGCTGATTCTCGCTGCCATGTTTATGCCAGTCTAGACACACTTGATTCCCTTACGGAGACATATCAGTACATAGGTTTTAAGGTTCTTACTAGTCAGATCTATTCCTCTGCGGGAAATATGGGGTTTTGAGTCCCTTTCACTGAGGAAGGTGTAGGTCTTGTCTATTCCATAGTTGGTTTTTGGAACGGTACCTGTGCTTATATCAAACTCGGGTTTGATGCATCACCCCACCTCTCCTTCCCCCTTAAGCAGGCATAAGAGTGTTTTCTAAATGTGAGACTCTGTTCTCTTGCCTAACTCAGTTCATGTGTAGCCATGTTTACAGGATCTTCCTAAGTGATATCTTATGATAAGTTTCTTTTCCTGTGTGACTTCTTTCACTTAGAATCATCGTACCTGAATCCACTCATTTTGCTGCTACTGGTCTTATGACATTGATTTCGTGGCTGAGGGATATTCCATCGTACGTAAGTTCCACAATGTTTGGAACCATTTTTATATTTCCTGGGATATTTCAGGTGTACCCAGGTTGAGGTTCTTGTAAGCAGTGCAGCCCTCAATTTGGGGGTGGCTCTGTCTTATGGATTTTCAATTTCCCCAAGGTATATTCCCTAGACTGGAAGTGCCCTTGGCTCTGTAGCTCTGTTGTTTACTTGTTTTAGGGAACACAATTCACTCCTCCAGTGAGGCAGTTGGCAACTTACATCCCGCCCATCAGCATAACAGGGATCCCTGTTCTCCAGGGCCTGTCTTGCCTTTCTGGTTTTTACACATTTTGTGGATGTCCCTTTTGACCGGTGGGAAGTGATACTTCTTTGTAGTGCAGATTTGCATTGCCCGCTTGCTTGCTTGGCCAAAAAGGGCGTATGCGTTTTCTCCTGAATATATTCAGGAGAAAACGCATACGCCCTTTTTGGCCAAGTGCATCATTGTCGAAGTTGTGCCCCTTTTCCTGTGCTTTACAGGCGATTCCAACGTACCTCTTGAAATCTGTTTCCTGCTATTCTGCCTCGCTTTCAAGTCCGCCTCGTTGCCTTCCCTCAACAGATTTTTGGACGATAGTTGGCCTTGATTACTCTGCCAGTTTGTGAATTGCTGTGCCCCTGAGCTCCATTTTTCAACTCGTTTTTTGTGAGCTGAACGCAAGTCCAAACTTTTGGTTCAGGACCTATACTGGTTCCCGGTGGGTGGCTGAGACTTTGGTTAATTCTTCTTCCTGCCGGGAAATTAGAGTGACATGTGCCCATCCAAATGCCTAGCAGCTACTCTCTCATTGGTTCTCCCTCTTCCCTTTCATCCTCTGCCAAATTGGCAACCTGTGTGAAACAGGAGCTTAAACGGGCTGTCTCTCCAAGTTGGGAAATTGATAGGAAAGCAGTTGGAAAGTCAAACCGGAGCACCAGGAGAGGGGCTCTTCGTTGAGTTTTAGAAACCTGTCGTATTCACAGTGTGTCCATTCTCTAGGTTTCCCGTACACGTTATAGCTGTAGTAATATTCCCTTCAACCTGGAGAGCTGGGACCCATGGAATGGGTGCCATGCATTATTGCTTTAAAGGGTCTGCAATTGCTCACCCAATCTCACCAATCCTCTCAGTCGCAAGTGTCCAGCCTTATGCCACATCCAGCTGTCATTGTAGATAGGGTCATTCCAGGTTGCATCAGAGACCCTGAAGGAATTGTAAAGAATTTCCCTGTTTCTTTGTTCTGTTTTTGAAATTCCTTTTTAGAGTGGGTTTGAGCTGATTCTCGCTGCCCTGTTTATGCCAGTCTAGACACACTTGATTCCCATACGGAGACATATCAGTACATAGGTTTTAAGATTCTTACTAGTCGGATCTATTCCTCTGCGGGAAATATGGGTTTTTGAGTCCCTTTCACTGAGGAAGGTGTAGGTCTTGTCTATTCCATAGTTGGTTTTTGGAACGGTACATGTGCTTATATCAAACTCGGGTTTGATGCATCACCCCACCTCTCCTTCCCCCTTAAGCAGGCATAAGAGTTTTTTCTAAATGTGAGACTCTGTTCTATTGCCTAACTCAGTTCATGTGTAGCCATGTTTACAGGATCTTCCTAAGTGATATCTTATGATAAGTTTCTTTTCCTGTGTGACTTCTTTCACTTAGAATCATCGTACCTGAATCCACTCATTTTGCTGCTACTGGTCTTATGACATTGATATCGTGGCTGAGGGATATTCCATCGTACGTAAGTTCCACAATGTTTGGAACCATTTTTATATTTCCTGGGATATTTCAGGTGTACCCAGGTTGAGGTTCTTGTAAGCAGTACAGCCCTCAATTTGGGGGTGGCTCTGTCTTATGGATTTTCAGTTTTCCCAAGGTATATTCCCTAGACTGGAAGTGCCCTTGGCTCTGTAGCTCTGTTGTTTACTTGTTTTAGGGAACACAATTCACTCCTCCAGTGAGGCAGTTGGCAACTTACATCCCGCCCATCAGCATAACAGGGCTCCCTGTTCTCCAGGGCCTCTCTTGCCTTTCTGGTTTTTACACATTTTGTGGATGTCCCTTTTGACCGGTGGGAAGTGATACTTCTTTGTAGTGCAGATTTGCATTGCCCGCTTGCTTGCTTGGCCAAAAAGGGCGTATGCGTTTTCTCCTGAATATATTCAGGAGAAAACGCATACGCCCTTTTCGGCCAAGTGCATCATTGTCGAAGTTGTGCCCCTCTTCCTGTGCTTTACAGGCCATTCCAACGTACCTCTTGAAATCTGTTTCCTGCTATTCTGCCTCGCTTTCAAGTCCGCCTCGTTGCCTTCCCTCAACAGATTTTTGGACGATAGTTGGCCTTGATTACTCTGCCAGTTTGTGAATTGCTGTGCCCCTGAGCTCCATTTTTCAACTCGTTTTTTGTGAGCTGAACGCAAGTCCAAACTTTTGGTTCAGGACCTATACTGGTTCCCGGTGGGTGGCTGAGACTTTGGTTAATTCTTCTTCCTGCCGGGAAATTAGAGTGACATGTGCCCATCCAAATGCCTAGCAGCTACTCTCTCATTGGTTCTCCCTCTTCCCTTTCATCCTCTGCCAAATTGGCAACCTGTGCGAACCAGGAGCTTAAAGGGGCTGTCTCTCCAAGTTGGGAGATTGATAGGAAAGCAGTTGGAAAGTCAAACCGGAGCACCAGGAGAGGGGCTCTTCGTTGAGTTTTAGAAACCTGTCGTATTCACAGTGTGTCCATTCTCTAGGTTTCCCGTACACGTTATAGCTGTAGTAATATTCCCTTCAACCTGGAGAGCTGGGACCCATGGAATGGGTGTCATGCATTATTGCTTTAAAGGGTCTGCAATTGCTCACCCAATCTCACCAATCCTCTCAGTCGCAAGTGTCCAGCCTT
Source organism: Mesoplodon mirus (assembly GCF_964341445.2). Taxonomy (NCBI): domain Eukaryota; kingdom Metazoa; phylum Chordata; class Mammalia; order Artiodactyla; family Ziphiidae; genus Mesoplodon; species Mesoplodon mirus. The sequence goes on along the minus strand of NW_028295792.1, from coordinate 2,222,467 downwards.
ATGCCACATCCAGCTGTCATTGTAGATAGGGTCATTCCAGGTTGCATCAGAGACCCTGAAGGAATTGTAAAGAATTTCCCTGTTTCTTTGTTCTGTTTTTGAAATTCCTTTTTAGAGTGGGTTTGAGCTGATTCTCGCTGCCCTGTTTATGCCAGTCTAGACACACCTGATTCCCATACGGAGACATATCAGTACATAGGTTTTAAGATTCTTACTAGTCAGATCGATTCCTCTGCGGGAAATATGGGGTTTTGAGTCCCTTTCACTGAGGAAGGTGTAGGTCTTGTCTATTCCTTAGTTGGTTTTTCGAACGGTACCTGTGCTTATATCAAACTCGGGTTTGATGCATCACCCCACCTCTCCTTCCCCCTTAAGCAGGCATAAGAGTGTTTTCTAAATGTGAGACTCTGTTCTCTTGCCTAACTCAGTTCATGTGTAGCCATGTTTACAGGATCTTCCTAAGTGATATCTTATGATAAGTTTCTTTTCCTGTGTGACTTCTTTCACTTAGAATCATCGTACCTGAATCCACTCATTTTGCTGCTACAGGTCTTATGACATTGATTTCGTGGCTGAGGGATATTCCATCGTACGTAAGTTCCACAATGTTTGGAACCATTTTTATATTTCCTGGGATATTTCAGGTGTACCCAGGTTGAGGTTCTTGTAAGCAGTGCAGCCCTCAATTTGGGGGTGGCTCCGTCTTATGGATTTTGAGTTTTCCCAAGGTATATTCCCTAGACTGGAAGTGCCCTTGGCTCTGTAGCTCTGTTGTTTACTTGTTTTAGGGAAAACAATGCACTCCTCCAGTGAGGCAGTTGGCAACTTACATCCCGCCCATCAGCATAACAGGGCTCCCTGTTCTCCAGGGCCTGTCTTGCCTTTCTGGTTTTTTACACATTTTGTGGATGTCCCTTTTGACCGGTGGGAAGTGATACTTCTTTGTAGTGCAGATTTGCATTGCCCGCTTGCTTTCTTGGCCAAAAAGGGCGTATGCGTTTTCTCCTGAATATATTCAGGAGAAAACGCATACGCCCTTTTTGGCCAAGTGCATCCTTGTGGAAATTGTGCCCCTCTTCCTGTGCTTTACAGGCCATTCCAACGTACCTCTTGAAATCTGTTTCCTGCTATTCTGCCTCGCTTTCAAGTCCGCCTCGTTGCCTTCCCTCAACAGATTTTTGGACGATAGTTGGCCTTGATTACTCTGCCAGTTTGTGAATTGCTGTGCCCCTGAGCTCCATTTTTCAACTCGTTTTTTGTGAGCTGAACGCAAGTCCAAACTTTTGGTTCAGGACCTATACTGGTTCCCGGTGGGTGGCTGAGACTTGGGTTAATTCTTCTTCCTGCCGGGAAATTAGAGTGACATGTGCCCATCCAAATGCCTAACAGCTACTCTCTCATTGGTTCTCCCTCTTCCCTTTCATATTCTGCCAAATTGGAAACCTGTGCGAACCAGGAGCTTAAAGGGGCTGTCTCTCCAAGTTGGGAGATTGATAGGAAAGCAGTTGGAAAGTCAAACCGGAGCACCAGGAGAGGGGCTCTTCGTTGAGTTTTAGAAACCTGTCGTATTCACAGTGTGTCCATTCTCTAGGTTTCCCGTACACGTTATAGCTGTAGTAATATTCCCTTCAACCTGGAGAGCTGGGACCCATAGAATGAGTGCCATGCATTATTGCTTTAAAGGGTCTGCAATTGCTCACCCAATCTCACCAATCCTCTCAGTCCCAAGTGTCCAGCCTTATGCCACATCCAGCTGTCATTGTAGATAGGGTCATTCCAGGTTGCATCTGAGACCCTGAAGGAATTGTAAAGAATTTACCTGTTTCTTTGTTCTGTTTTTGAAATTCCTTTTTAGAGTGGGTTTGAGCTGTTTCTCGCTGCCATGTTTATGCCAGTCTAGACACACTTGATTCCCTTACGGAGACATATCAATACATAGGTTTTAAGATTATTACTAGTCAGATCTATTCCTCTGCGGGAAATATGGGGTTTTGAGTCCCTTTCACTGAGGAAGGTGGAGGTCTTGTCTATTCCATAGTTGGTTTTTGGAACGGTACCTGTGCTTATATCAAACTCTGGTTTGATGCATCACCCCACCTCTCCTTCCCCCTTAAGCAGGCATAAGAGTGTTTTCTAAATGTGAGACTCTGTTCTCTTGCCTAACTCAGTTCATGTGTAGCCATGTTTACAGGATCTTCCTAAGTGATATCTTATGATAAGTTTCTTTTTTTGTGTGACTTCTTTCACTTAGAATCATCGTACCTGAATCCACTAATTTTGCTGCTACTGGTCTTATGATATTGATTTCATGGCTGAGGGATATTCCATCGTACGTAAGTTCCACAATGTTTGGAACCATTTTTGTATTTCCTGGGATATTTCAGGTGTACCCAGGTTGAGGTTCTTGTAAGCAGTGCAGCCCTCAATTTGGGGGTGGCTCTGTCTTATGGATTTTCAGTTTTCCCAAGGTATATTCCCTAGACTGGAAGTGCCCTTGGCTCTGTAGCTCTGTTGTTTACTTGTTTTAGGGAACACAATGCACTCCTCCAGTGAGGCAGTTGGCAACTTACATCCCGCCCATCAGCATAACAGGGCTCCCTGTTCTCCAGGGCCTGTCTTGCCTTTCTGGTTTTTACACATTTTGTGGATGCCCCTTTTGACCGGTGGGAAGTGATACTTCTTTGTAGTGCAGATTTGCATTGTCCGCTTGCTTGCTTGGCCAAAAAGGGCGTATGCGTTTTCTCCTGAATATATTCAGGAGAAAACGCATACGCCCTTTTTGGCCAAGTGCATCATTGTCAAAGTTGTGCCCCTCTTCCTGTGCTTTACAGGTGATTCCAACGTACCTCTTGAAATCTGTTTCCTGCTATTCTGCCTCGCTTTCAAGTGCGCCTCGTTGCCTTCCCTCAACAGATTTTTGGACGATAGTTGGCCTTGATTACTCTGCCAGTTTGTGAATTGCTGTGCCCCTGAGCTCCATTTTTCAACTCGTTTTTTGTGAGCTGAACGCAAGTCCAAACTTTTGGTTCAGGACCTATACTGGTTCCCGGTGGGTGGCTGAGACTTTGGTTAATTCTTCTTCCTGCCGGGAAATTAGAGTGACATGTGCCCATCCAAATGCCTAGCAGCTACTCTCTCATTGGTTCTCCCTCTTCCCTTTCATCCTCTGCCAAATTGGCAACCTGTGCGAACCAGGAGCTTAAAGGGGCTGTCTCTCCAAGTTGGGAGATTGATAGGAAAGCAGTTGGAAAGTCAAACCGGAGCACCAGGAGACGGGCTCTTCGTTGAGTTTTAGAAACCTGTCGTATTCACAGTGTGTCCATTCTCTAGGTTTCCCGTACACGTTATAGCTGTAGTAATATTCCCTTCAACCTGGAGAGCTGGGACCCATGGAATGGGTGCCATGCATTATTGCTTTAAAGGGTCTGCATTTGCTCACCCAATCTCACCAATCCTCTCAGTCCCAAGTTTCCAGCCTTATGCCACATCCAGCTGTAATTGTAGATAGGGTCATTCCAGGTTGCATCAGAGACCCTGAAGGAATTGTAAAGAATTTCCCTGTTTCTTTGTTCTGTTTTTGAAATTCCTTTTTAGAGTGGGTTTGAGCTGATTCTCGCTGCCCTGTTTATGCCAGTCTAGACACACTTGATTCCCTTACGGAGACATATCAATACATAGGTTTTAAGATTCTTACTAGTCAGATCTATTCCTCTGCGGGAAATATGGGGTTTTGAGTCCCTTTCACTGAGGAAGGTGTAGGTCTTGTCTATTCCATAGTTGGTTTTTGGAACGGTACCTGTGCTTATATCAAACTCGGGTTTGATGCATCACCCCACCTCTCCTTCCCCCTTAAGCAGGCATAAGAGTGTTTTCTAAATGTGAGACTCTGTTCTCTTGCCTAACTCAGTTCATGTGTAGCCATGTTTACAGGATCTTCCTAAGTGATATCTTATGATAAGTTTCTTTTCCTGTGTGACTTCTTTCACTTAGAATCATCGTACCTGAATCCACTCATTTTGCTGCTACAGGTCTTATGACATTGATTTCGTGGCTGAGGGATATTCCATCGTACGTAATTTCCACAATGTTTGGAACCATTTTTATATTTCCTGGGATATTTCAGGTGTACCCAGGTTGAGGTTCTTGGAAGCAGTGCAGCCCTCAATTTGGGGGTGGCTCTGTCTTATGGATTTTCAGTTTTCCCAAGGTATATTCCCTAGACTGGAAGTGCCCTTGGCTCTGTAGCTCTGTTGTTTACTTGTTTTAGGGAACACAATGCACTCCTCCAGTGAGGCAGTTGGCAACTTACATCCTGCCCATCAGCATAACAGGGATCCCTGTTCTCCAGGGCCTGTCTTGCCTTTCTGGTTTTTACACATTTTGTGGATGTCCCTTTTGACCGGTGGGAAGTGATACTACTTTGTAGTGCAGATTTGCATTGCCCGCTTGCTTGCTGAGCCAAAAAGAGCGTATGCGTTTTCTCCTGAATATATTCAGGAGAAAACGCATACGCCCTTTTTGGCCAAGTGCATCATTGTCGAAGTTGTGGCCCTCTTCCTGTGCTTTACAGGCGATTGCAACGTACCTCTTGAAATCTGTTTCCTGCTATTCTGCCTCGCTTTCAAGTCCGCCTCGTTGCCTTCCCTCAACAGATTTTTGGACGATAGTTGGCCTTGATTACTCTGCCAGTTTGTGAATTGCTGTGCCCCTGAGCTCCATTTTTCAACTCGTTTTTTGTGAGCTGAACGCAAGTCCAAACTTTTGGTTCAGGACCTCTACTGGTTCCCGGTGGGTGGCTGAGACTTTGGTTAATTCTTCTTCCTGCCGGGAAATTAGAGTGACATGTGCCCATCCAAATGCCTAGCAGCTACTCTCTCATTGGTTCTCCCTCTTCCCTTTCATCCTCTGCCAAATTGGCAACCTGTGAGAACCAGGAGCTTAAAGGGGCTGTCTCTCCAAGTTGGGAGATTGATAGGAAAGCAGTTGGAAAGTCAAACCGGAGCACCAGGAGAGGGGCTCTTCGTTGAGTTTTAGTAACCTGTCGTATTCACAGTGTGTCCATTCTCTAGGTTTCCCGTACACGTTATAGCTGTAGTAATATTCCCTTCAACCTGGAGAGCTGGGACCCATGGAATGGGTGCCATGCATTATTGCTTTAAAGGGTCTGCATTTGCTCACCCAATCTCACCAATCCTCTCAGTCCCAAGTGTCCAGCCTTATGCCACATCCAGCTGTCATTGTAGATAGGGTCATTCCAGGTTGCATCAGAGACCCTGAAGGAATTGTAAAGAATTTCCCTGTTTCTTTGTTCTGTTTTTGAAATTCCTTTTTAGAGTGGGTTTGAGCTGATTCTCGCTGCCCTGTTTATGCCAGTCTAGACACACTTGATTCCCTTACGGAGACATATCAATACATAGGTTTTAAGATTCTTACTAGTCAGATCGATTCCTCTGCGGGAAATATGGGGTTTTGAGTCCCTTTCACTGAGGAAGGTGTAGGTCTTGTCTATTCCATAGTTGGTTTTTGGAACGGTACCTGTGCTTATATCAAACTCGGGTTTGATGCATCACCCCACCTCTCCTTCCCCCTTAAGCAGGCATAAGAGTGTTTTCTAAATGTGAGACTCTGTTCTCTTGCCTAACTCAGTTCATGTGTAGCCATGTTTACAGGATCTTCCTAAGTGATATCTTATGATAAGTTTCTTTTCCTGTGTGACTTCTTTCACTTAGAATCATCGTACCTGAATCCACTCATTTTGCTGCTACAGGTCTTATGACATTGATTTCGTGGCTGAGGGATATTCCATCGTACGTAATTTCCACAATGTTTGGAACCATTTTTATATTTCCTGGGATATTTCAGGTGTACCCAGGTTGAGGTTCTTGGAAGCAGTGCAGCCCTCAATTTGGGGGTGGCTCTGTCTTATGGATTTTCAGTTTTCCCAAGGTATATTCCCTAGACTGGAAGTGCCCTTGGCTCTGTAGCTCTGTTGTTTACTTGTTTTAGGGAACACAATGCACTCCTCCAGTGAGGCAGTTGGCAACTTACATCCTGCCCATCAGCATAACAGGGATCCCTGTTCTCCAGGGCCTGTCTTGCCTTTCTGGTTTTTACACATTTTGTGGATGTCCCTTTTGACCGGTGGGAAGTGATACTACTTTGTAGTGCAGATTTGCATTGCCCGCTTGCTTGCTGAGCCAAAAAGAGCGTATGCGTTTTCTCCTGAATATATTCAGGAGAAAACGCATACGCCCTTTTTGGCCAAGTGCATCATTGTCGAAGTTGTGGCCCTCTTCCTGTGCTTTACAGGCGATTCCAACGTACCTCTTGAAATCTGTTTCCTGCTATTCTGCCTCGCTTTCAAGTCCGCCTCGTTGCCTTCCCTCAACAGATTTTTGGACGATAGTTGGCCTTGATTACTCTGCCAGTTTGTGAATTGCTGTGCCCCTGAGCTCCATTTTTCAACTCGTTTTTTGTGAGCTGAACGCAAGTCCAAACTTTTGGTTCAGGACCTCTACTGGTTCCCGGTGGGTGGCTGAGACTTTGGTTAATTCTTCTTCCTGCCGGGAAATTAGAGTGACATGTGCCCATCCAAATGCCTAGCAGCTACTCTCTCATTGGTTCTCCCTCTTCCCTTTCATCCTCTGCCAAATTGGCAACCTGTGAGAACCAGGAGCTTAAAGGGGCTGTCTCTCCAAGTTGGGAGATTGATAGGAAAGCAGTTGGAAAGTCAAACCGGAGCACCAGGAGAGGGGCTCTTCGTTGAGTTTTAGAAACCTGTCGTATTCACAGTGTGTCCATTCTCTAGGTTTCCCGTACACGTTATAGCTGTAGTAATATTCCCTTCAACCTGGAGAGCTGGGACCCATGGAATGGGTGTCATGCATTATTGCTTTAAAGGGTCTGCAATTGCTCACCCAATCTCACCAATCCTCTCAGTCGCAAGTGTCCAGCCTTATGCCACATCCAGCTGTCATTGTAGATAGGGTCATTCCAGGTTGCATCAGAGACCCTGAAGGAATTGTGAAGAATTTCCCTGTTTCTTTGTTCTGTTTTTGAAATTCCTTTTTAGAGTGGGTTTGAGCTGATTCTCGCTGCCATGTTTATGCCAGTCTAGACACACTTGATTCCCTTACGGAGACATATCAGTACATAGGTTTTAAGGTTCTTACTAGTCAGATCTATTCCTCTGCGGGAAATATGGGGTTTTGAGTCCCTTTCACTGAGGAAGGTGTAGGTCTTGTCTATTCCATAGTTGGTTTTTGGAACGGTACCTGTGCTTATATCAAACTCGGGTTTGATGCATCACCCCACCTCTCCTTCCCCCTTAAGCAGGCATAAGAGTGTTTTCTAAATGTGAGACTCTGTTCTCTTGCCTAACTCAGTTCATGTGTAGCCATGTTTACAGGATCTTCCTAAGTGATATCTTATGATAAGTTTCTTTTCCTGTGTGACTTCTTTCACTTAGAATCATCGTACCTGAATCCACTCATTTTGCTGCTACTGGTCTTATGACATTGATTTCGTGGCTGAGGGATATTCCATCGTACGTAAGTTCCACAATGTTTGGAACCATTTTTATATTTCCTGGGATATTTCAGGTGTACCCAGGTTGAGGTTCTTGTAAGCAGTGCAGCCCTCAATTTGGGGGTGGCTCTGTCTTATGGATTTTCAATTTCCCCAAGGTATATTCCCTAGACTGGAAGTGCCCTTGGCTCTGTAGCTCTGTTGTTTACTTGTTTTAGGGAACACAATTCACTCCTCCAGTGAGGCAGTTGGCAACTTACATCCCGCCCATCAGCATAACAGGGCTCCCTGTTCTCCAGGGCCTGTCTTGCCTTTCTGGTTTTTACACATTTTGTGGATGTCCCTTTTGACCGGTGGGAAGTGATACTTCTTTGTAGTGCAGATTTGCATTGCCCGCTTGCTTGCTTGGCCAAAAAGGGCGTATGCGTTTTCTCCTGAATATATTCAGGAGAAAACGCATACGCCCTTTTTGGCCAAGTGCATCATTGTCGAAGTTGTGCCCCTCTTCCTGTGCTTTACAGGCGATTCCAACGTACCTCTTGAAATCTGTTTCCTGCTATTCTGCCTCGCTTTCAAGTCCGCCTCGTTGCCTTCCCTCAACAGATTTTTGGACGATAGTTGGCCTTGATTACTCTGCCAGTTTGTGAATTGCTGTGCCCCTGAGCTCCATTTTTCAACTCGTTTTTTGTGAGCTGAACGCAAGTCCAAACTTTTGGTTCAGGACCTATACTGGTTCCCGGTGGGTGGCTGAGACTTTGGTTAATTCTTCTTCCTGCCGGGAAATTAGAGTGACATGTGCCCATCCAAATGCCTAGCAGCTACTCTCTCATTGGTTCTCCCTCTTCCCTTTCATCCTCTGCCAAATTGGCAACCTGTGTGAAACAGGAGCTTAAACGGGCTGTCTCTCCAAGTTGGGAAATTGATAGGAAAGCAGTTGGAAAGTCAAACCGGAGCACCAGGAGAGGGGCTCTTCGTTGAGTTTTAGAAACCTGTCGTATTCACAGTGTGTCCATTCTCTAGGTTTCCCGTACACGTTATAGCTGTAGTAATATTCCCTTCAACCTGGAGAGCTGGGACCCATGGAATGGGTGCCATGCATTATTGCTTTAAAGGGTCTGCAATTGCTCACCCAATCTCACCAATCCTCTCAGTCGCAAGTGTCCAGCCTTATGCCACATCCAGCTGTCATTGTAGATAGGGTCATTCCAGGTTGCATCAGAGACCCTGAAGGAATTGTAAAGAATTTCCCTGTTTCTTTGTTCTGTTTTTGAAATTCCTTTTTAGAGTGGTTTTGAGCTGATTCTCGCTGCCCTGTTTATGCCAGTCTAGACACACTTGATTCCCTTACGGAGACATATCAGTACATAGGTTTTAAGATTCTTACTAGTCAGATCGATTCCTCTGTGGGAAATATGGGGTTTTGAGTCCCTTTCACTGAGGAAGGTGTAGGTCTTGTCTATTCCTTAGTTGGTTTTTGGAACGGTACCTGTGCTTATATCAAACTCTGGTTTGATGCATCACCCCACCTCTCCTTCCCCCTTAAGCAGGCATAAGAGTTTTTTCTAAATGTGAGACTCTGTTCTCTTGCCTAACTCAGTTCATGTGTAGTCATGTTTACAGGATCTTCCTAAGTGATATCTTATGATAAGTTTCTTTTCCTGTGTGACTTCTTTCACTTAGAATCATCGTACCTGAATCCACTCATTTTGCTCCTACTGGTCTTATGACATTGATTTCGTGGCTGAGGGATATTCCATCGTACGTAAGTTCCACAATGTTTGGAACCATTTTTATATTTCCTGGGATATTTCAGGTGTACCCAGGTTGAGGTTCTTGTAAGCAGTGCAGCCCTCAATTTGGGGGTGGCTCTGTCTTATGGATTTTCAGTTTTCCCAAGGTATATTCCCTAGACTGGAAGTGCCCTTGGCTCTGTAGCTCTGTTGTTTACTTGTTTTAGGGAACACAATGCACTCCTCCAGTGAGGCAGTTGGCAACTTACATCCCGCCCATCAGCATAACAGGGCTCCCTGTTCTCCAGGGCCTGTCTTGCCTTTCTGGTTTTTACACATTTTGTGGATGCCCCTTTTGACCGGTGGGAAGTGATACTTCTTTGTAGTGCAGATTTGCATTGCCCGCTTGCTTGCTTGGCCAAAAAGGGCGTATGCGTTTTCTCCTGAATATATTCAGGAGAAAACGCATACGCCCTTTTTGGCCAAGTGCATCATTGTCGAAGTTGTGCCCCTCTTCCTGTGCTTTACAGTTGATTCCAACGTACCTCTTGAAATCTGTTTCCTGCTATTCTGCCTCGCTTTCAAGTGCGCCTCGTTGCCTTCCCTCAACAGATTTTTGGACGATAGTTGGCCTTGATTACTCTGCCAGTTTGTGAATTGCTGTGCCCCTGAGCTCCATTTTTCAACTCGTTTTTTGTGAGCTGAACGCAAGTCCAAACTTTTGGTTCAGGACCTCTACTGGTTCCCGGTGGGTGGCTGAGACTTTGGTTAATTCTTCTTCCTGCCGGGAAATTAGAGTGACATGTGCCCATCCAAATGCCTAGCAGCTACTCTCTCATTGGTTCTCCCTCTTCCCTTTCATCCTCTGCCAAATTGGCAACCTGTGAGAACCAGGAGCTTAAAGGGGCTGTCTCTCCAAGTTGGGAGATTGATAGGAAAGCAGTTGGAAAGTCAAACCGGAGCACCAGGAGAGGGGCTCTTCGTTGAGTTTTAGTAACCTGTCGTATTCACAGTGTGTCCATTCTCTAGGTTTCCCGTACACGTTATAGCTGTAGTAATATTCCCTTCCACCTGGAGAGCTGGGACCCATGGAATGGGTGCCATGCATTATTGCTTTAAAGGGTCTGCATTTGCTCACCCAATCTCACCAATCCTCTCAGTCCCAAGTGTCCAGCCTTATGCCACATCCAGCTGTCATTGTAGATAGGGTCATTCCAGGTTGCATCAGAGACCCTGAAGGAATTGTAAAGAATTTCCCTGTTTCTTTGTTCTGTTTTTGAAATTCCTTTTTAGAGTGGGTTTGAGCTGATTCTCGCTGCCCTGTTTATGCCAGTCTAGACACACTTGATTCCCTTACGGAGACATATCAATACATAGGTTTTAAGATTCTTACTAGTCAGATCTATTCCTCTGCGGGAAATATGGGGTTTTGAGTCCCTTTCACTGAGGAAGGTGTAGGTCTTGTCTATTCCATAGTTGGTTTTTGGAACGGTACCTGTGCTTATATCAAACTCGGGTTTGATGCATCACCCCACCTCTCCTTCCCCCTTAAGCAGGCATAAGAGTGTTTTCTAAATGTGAGACTCTGTTCTCTTGCCTAACTCAGTTCATGTGTAGCCATGTTTACAGGATCTTCCTAAGTGATATCTTATGATAAGTTTCTTTTCCTGTGTGACTTCTTTCACTTAGAATCATCGTACCTGAATCCACTCATTTTGCTGCTACAGGTCTTATGACATTGATTTCGTGGCTGAGGGATATTCCATCGTACGTAATTTCCACAATGTTTGGAACCATTTTTATATTTCCTGGGATATTTCAGGTGTACCCAGGTTGAGGTTCTTGTAAGCAGTGCAGCCCTCAATTTGGGGGTGGCTCTGTCTTATGGATTTTCAGTTTTCCCATGGTATATTCCCTAGACTGGAAGTGCCCTTGGCTCTGTAGCTCTGTTGTTTACTTGTTTTAGGGAACACAATGCACTCCTCCAGTGATGCAGTTGGCAACTTACATCCTGCCCATCAGCATAACAGGGATCCCTGTTCTCCAGGGCCTGTCTTGCCTTTCTGGTTTTTACACATTTTGTGGATGTCCCTTTTGACCGGTGGGAAGTGATACTTCTTTGTAGTGCAGATTTGCATTGCCCGCTTGCTTGCTTGGCCAAAAAGGGCGTATGCGTTTTCTCCTGAATATATTCAGGAGAAAACGCGTACGCACTTTTTGGCCAAGTGCATCATTGTCGAAGTTGTGGCCCTCTTCCTGTGCTTTACAGGCGATTCCAACGTACCTCTTGAAATCTGTTTCCTGCTATTCTGCCTCGCTTTCAAGTCCGCCTCGTTGCCTTCCCTCAACAGATTTTTGGACGATAGTTGGCCTTGATTACTCTGCCAGTTTGTGAATTGCTGTGCCCCTGAGCTCCATTTTTCAACTCGTTTTTTGTGAGCTGAACGCAAGTCCAAACTTTTGGTTCAGGACCTCTACTGGTTCCCGGTGGGTGGCTGAGACTTTGGTTAATTCTTCTTCCTGCCGGGAAATTAGAGTGACATGTGCCCATCCAAATGCCTAGCAGCTACTCTCTCATTGGTTCTCCCTCTTCCCTTTCATCCTCTGCCAAATTGGCAACCTGTGAGAACCAGGAGCTTAAAGGGGCTGTCTCTCCAAGTTGGGAGATTGATAGGAAAGCAGTTGGAAAGTCAAACCGGAGCACCAGGAGAGGGGCTCTTCGTTGAGTTTTAGAAACCTGTCGTATTCACAGTGTGTCCATTCTCTAGGTTTCCCGTACACGTTATAGCTGTAGTAATATTCCCTTCAACCTGGAGAGCTGGGACCCATGGAATGGGTGTCATGCATTATTGCTTTAAAGGGTCTGCAATTGCTCACCCAATCTCACCAATCCTCTCAGTCGCAAGTGTCCAGCCTTATGCCACATCCAGCTGTCATTGTAGATAGGGTCATTCCAGGTTGCATCAGAGACCCTGAAGGAATTGTGAAGAATTTCCCTGTTTCTTTGTTCTGTTTTTGAAATTCCTTTTTAGAGTGGGTTTGAGCTGATTCTCGCTGCCATGTTTATGCCAGTCTAGACACACTTGATTCCCTTACGGAGACATATCAGTACATAGGTTTTAAGGTTCTTACTAGTCAGATCTATTCCTCTGCGGGAAATATGGGGTTTTGAGTCCCTTTCACTGAGGAAGGTGTAGGTCTTGTCTATTCCATAGTTGGTTTTTGGAACGGTACCTGTGCTTATATCAAACTCGGGTTTGATGCATCACCCCACCTCTCCTTCCCCCTTAAGCAGGCATAAGAGTGTTTTCTAAATGTGAGACTCTGTTCTCTTGCCTAACTCAGTTCATGTGTAGCCATGTTTACAGGATCTTCCTAAGTGATATCTTATGATAAGTTTCTTTTCCTGTGTGACTTCTTTCACTTAGAATCATCGTACCTGAATCCACTCATTTTGCTGCTACTGGTCTTATGACATTGATTTCGTGGCTGAGGGATATTCCATCGTACGTAAGTTCCACAATGTTTGGAACCATTTTTATATTTCCTGGGATATTTCAGGTGTACCCAGGTTGAGGTTCTTGTAAGCAGTGCAGCCCTCAATTTGGGGGTGGCTCTGTCTTATGGATTTTCAATTTCCCCAAGGTATATTCCCTAGACTGGAAGTGCCCTTGGCTCTGTAGCTCTGTTGTTTACTTGTTTTAGGGAACACAATTCACTCCTCCAGTGAGGCAGTTGGCAACTTACATCCCGCCCATCAGCATAACAGGGCTCCCTGTTCTCCAGGGCCTGTCTTGCCTTTCTGGTTTTTACACATTTTGTGGATGTCCCTTTTGACCGGTGGGAAGTGATACTTCTTTGTAGTGCAGATTTGCATTGCCCGCTTGCTTGCTTGGCCAAAAAGGGCGTATGCGTTTTCTCCTGAATATATTCAGGAGAAAACGCATACGCCCTTTTTGGCCAAGTGCATCATTGTCGAAGTTGTGCCCCTCTTCCTGTGCTTTACAGGCGATTCCAACGTACCTCTTGAAATCTGTTTCCTGCTATTCTGCCTCGCTTTCAAGTCCGCCTCGTTGCCTTCCCTCAACAGATTTTTGGACGATAGTTGGCCTTGATTACTCTGCCAGTTTGTGAATTGCTGTGCCCCTGAGCTCCATTTTTCAACTCGTTTTTTGTGAGCTGAACGCAAGTCCAAACTTTTGGTTCAGGACCTATACTGGTTCCCGGTGGGTGGCTGAGACTTTGGTTAATTCTTCTTCCTGCCGGGAAATTAGAGTGACATGTGCCCATCCAAATGCCTAGCAGCTACTCTCTCATTGGTTCTCCCTCTTCCCTTTCATCCTCTGCCAAATTGGCAACCTGTGTGAAACAGGAGCTTAAACGGGCTGTCTCTCCAAGTTGGGAAATTGATAGGAAAGCAGTTGGAAAGTCAAACCGGAGCACCAGGAGAGGGGCTCTTCGTTGAGTTTTAGAAACCTGTCGTATTCACAGTGTGTCCATTCTCTAGGTTTCCCGTACACGTTATAGCTGTAGTAATATTCCCTTCAACCTGGAGAGCTGGGACCCATGGAATGGGTGCCATGCATTATTGCTTTAAAGGGTCTGCAATTGCTCACCCAATCTCACCAATCCTCTCAGTCGCAAGTGTCCAGCCTTATGCCACATCCAGCTGTCATTGTAGATAGGGTCATTCCAGGTTGCATCAGAGACCCTGAAGGAATTGTAAAGAATTTCCCTGTTTCTTTGTTCTGTTTTTGAAATTCCTTTTTAGAGTGGTTTTGAGCTGATTCTCGCTGCCCTGTTTATGCCAGTCTAGACACACTTGATTCCCTTACGGAGACATATCAGTACATAGGTTTTAAGATTCTTACTAGTCAGATCGATTCCTCTGTGGGAAATATGGGGTTTTGAGTCCCTTTCACTGAGGAAGGTGTAGGTCTTGTCTATTCCTTAGTTGGTTTTTGGAACGGTACCTGTGCTTATATCAAACTCTGGTTTGATGCATCACCCCACCTCTCCTTCCCCCTTAAGCAGGCATAAGAGTTTTTTCTAAATGTGAGACTCTGTTCTCTTGCCTAACTCAGTTCATGTGTAGTCATGTTTACAGGATCTTCCTAAGTGATATCTTATGATAAGTTTCTTTTCCTGTGTGACTTCTTTCACTTAGAATCATCGTACCTGAATCCACTCATTTTGCTCCTACTGGTCTTATGACATTGATTTCGTGGCTGAGGGATATTCCATCGTACGTAAGTTCCACAATGTTTGGAACCATTTTTATATTTCCTGGGATATTTCAGGTGTACCCAGGTTGAGGTTCTTGTAAGCAGTGCAGCCCTCAATTTGGGGGTGGCTCTGTCTTATGGATTTTCAGTTTTCCCAAGGTATATTCCCTAGACTGGAAGTGCCCTTGGCTCTGTAGCTCTGTTGTTTACTTGTTTTAGGGAACACAATGCACTCCTCCAGTGAGGCAGTTGGCAACTTACATCCCGCCCATCAGCATAACAGGGCTCCCTGTTCTCCAGGGCCTGTCTTGCCTTTCTGGTTTTTACACATTTTGTGGATGCCCCTTTTGACCGGTGGGAAGTGATACTTCTTTGTAGTGCAGATTTGCATTGCCCGCTTGCTTGCTTGGCCAAAAAGGGCGTATGCGTTTTCTCCTGAATATATTCAGGAGAAAACGCATACGCCCTTTTTGGCCAAGTGCATCATTGTCGAAGTTGTGCCCCTCTTCCTGTGCTTTACAGTTGATTCCAACGTACCTCTTGAAATCTGTTTCCTGCTATTCTG
Organism: Mesoplodon mirus; assembly: GCF_964341445.2. Classification (NCBI taxonomy): domain Eukaryota; kingdom Metazoa; phylum Chordata; class Mammalia; order Artiodactyla; family Ziphiidae; genus Mesoplodon; species Mesoplodon mirus. The sequence goes on along the minus strand of NW_028295792.1, from coordinate 2,207,420 downwards.
CCTCGCTTTCAAGTGCGCCTCGTTGCCTTCCCTCAACAGATTTTTGGACGATAGTTGGCCTTGATTACTCTGCCAGTTTGTGAATTGCTGTGCCCCTGAGCTCCATTTTTCAACTCGTTTTTTGTGAGCTGAACGCAAGTCCAAACTTTTGGTTCAGGACCTCTACTGGTTCCCGGTGGGTGGCTGAGACTTTGGTTAATTCTTCTTCCTGCCGGGAAATTAGAGTGACATGTGCCCATCCAAATGCCTAGCAGCTACTCTCTCATTGGTTCTCCCTCTTCCCTTTCATCCTCTGCCAAATTGGCAACCTGTGAGAACCAGGAGCTTAAAGGGGCTGTCTCTCCAAGTTGGGAGATTGATAGGAAAGCAGTTGGAAAGTCAAACCGGAGCACCAGGAGAGGGGCTCTTCGTTGAGTTTTAGTAACCTGTCGTATTCACAGTGTGTCCATTCTCTAGGTTTCCCGTACACGTTATAGCTGTAGTAATATTCCCTTCAACCTGGAGAGCTGGGACCCATGGAATGGGTGCCATGCATTATTGCTTTAAAGGGTCTGCATTTGCTCACCCAATCTCACCAATCCTCTCAGTCCCAAGTGTCCAGCCTTATGCCACATCCAGCTGTCATTGTAGATAGGGTCATTCCAGGTTGCATCAGAGACCCTGAAGGAATTGTAAAGAATTTCCCTGTTTCTTTGTTCTGTTTTTGAAATTCCTTTTTAGAGTGGGTTTGAGCTGATTCTCGCTGCCCTGTTTATGCCAGTCTAGACACACTTGATTCCCTTACGGAGACATATCAATACATAGGTTTTAAGATTCTTACTAGTCAGATCTATTCCTCTGCGGGAAATATGGGGTTTTGAGTCCCTTTCACTGAGGAAGGTGTAGGTCTTGTCTATTCCATAGTTGGTTTTTGGAACGGTACCTGTGCTTATATCAAACTCGGGTTTGATGCATCACCCCACCTCTCCTTCCCCCTTAAGCAGGCATAAGAGTGTTTTCTAAATGTGAGACTCTGTTCTCTTGCCTAACTCAGTTCATGTGTAGCCATGTTTACAGGATCTTCCTAAGTGATATCTTATGATAAGTTTCTTTTCCTGTGTGACTTCTTTCACTTAGAATCATCGTACCTGAATCCACTCATTTTGCTGCTACAGGTCTTATGACATTGATTTCGTGGCTGAGGGATATTCCATCGTACGTAATTTCCACAATGTTTGGAACCATTTTTATATTTCCTGGGATATTTCAGGTGTACCCAGGTTGAGGTTCTTGTAAGCAGTGCAGCCCTCAATTTGGGGGTGGCTCTGTCTTATGGATTTTCAGTTTTCCCATGGTATATTCCCTAGACTGGAAGTGCCCTTGGCTCTGTAGCTCTGTTGTTTACTTGTTTTAGGGAACACAATGCACTCCTCCAGTGATGCAGTTGGCAACTTACATCCTGCCCATCAGCATAACAGGGATCCCTGTTCTCCAGGGCCTGTCTTGCCTTTCTGGTTTTTACACATTTTGTGGATGTCCCTTTTGACCGGTGGGAAGTGATACTTCTTTGTAGTGCAGATTTGCATTGCCCGCTTGCTTGCTTGGCCAAAAAGGGCGTATGCGTTTTCTCCTGAATATATTCAGGAGAAAACGCGTACGCGCTTTTTGGCCAAGTGCATCATTGTCGAAGTTGTGGCCCTCTTCCTGTGCTTTACAGGCGATTCCAACGTACCTCTTGAAATCTGTTTCCTGCTATTCTGCCTCGCTTTCAAGTCCGCCTCGTTGCCTTCCCTCAACAGATTTTTGGACGATAGTTGGCCTTGATTACTCTGCCAGTTTGTGAATTGCTGTGCCCCTGAGCTCCATTTTTCAACTCGTTTTTTGTGAGCTGAACGCAAGTCCAAACTTTTGGTTCAGGACCTCTACTGGTTCCCGGTGGGTGGCTGAGACTTTGGTTAATTCTTCTTCCTGCCGGGAAATTAGAGTGACATGTGCCCATCCAAATGCCTAGCAGCTACTCTCTCATTGGTTCTCCCTCTTCCCTTTCATCCTCTGCCAAATTGGCAACCTGTGAGAACCAGGAGCTTAAAGGGGCTGTCTCTCCAAGTTGGGAGATTGATAGGAAAGCAGTTGGAAAGTCAAACCGGAGCACCAGGAGAGGGGCTCTTCGTTGAGTTTTAGAAACCTGTCGTATTCACAGTGTGTCCATTCTCTAGGTTTCCCGTACACGTTATAGCTGTAGTAATATTCCCTTCAACCTGGAGAGCTGGGACCCATGGAATGGGTGTCATGCATTATTGCTTTAAAGGGTCTGCAATTGCTCACCCAATCTCACCAATCCTCTCAGTCGCAAGTGTCCAGCCTTATGCCACATCCAGCTGTCATTGTAGATAGGGTCATTCCAGGTTGCATCAGAGACCCTGAAGGAATTGTGAAGAATTTCCCTGTTTCTTTGTTCTGTTTTTGAAATTCCTTTTTAGAGTGGGTTTGAGCTGATTCTCGCTGCCATGTTTATGCCAGTCTAGACACACTTGATTCCCTTACGGAGACATATCAGTACATAGGTTTTAAGGTTCTTACTAGTCAGATCTATTCCTCTGCGGGAAATATGGGGTTTTGAGTCCCTTTCACTGAGGAAGGTGTAGGTCTTGTCTATTCCATAGTTGGTTTTTGGAACGGTACCTGTGCTTATATCAAACTCGGGTTTGATGCATCACCCCACCTCTCCTTCCCCCTTAAGCAGGCATAAGAGTGTTTTCTAAATGTGAGACTCTGTTCTCTTGCCTAACTCAGTTCATGTGTAGCCATGTTTACAGGATCTTCCTAAGTGATATCTTATGATAAGTTTCTTTTCCTGTGTGACTTCTTTCACTTAGAATCATCGTACCTGAATCCACTCATTTTGCTGCTACAGGTCTTATGACATTGATTTCGTGGCTGAGGGATATTCCATCGTACGTAATTTCCACAATGTTTGGAACCATTTTTATATTTCCTGGGATATTTCAGGTGTACCCAGGTTGAGGTTCTTGGAAGCAGTGCAGCCCTCAATTTGGGGGTGGCTCTGTCTTATGGATTTTCAGTTTTCCCAAGGTATATTCCCTAGACTGGAAGTGCCCTTGGCTCTGTAGCTCTGTTGTTTACTTGTTTTAGGGAACACAATGCACTCCTCCAGTGAGGCAGTTGGCAACTTACATCCTGCCCATCAGCATAACAGGGATCCCTGTTCTCCAGGGCCTGTCTTGCCTTTCTGGTTTTTACACATTTTGTGGATGTCCCTTTTGACCGGTGGGAAGTGATACTACTTTGTAGTGCAGATTTGCATTGCCCGCTTGCTTGCTGAGCCAAAAAGAGCGTATGCGTTTTCTCCTGAATATATTCAGGAGAAAACGCATACGCCCTTTTTGGCCAAGTGCATCATTGTCGAAGTTGTGGCCCTCTTCCTGTGCTTTACAGGCGATTCCAACGTACCTCTTGAAATCTGTTTCCTGCTATTCTGCCTCGCTTTCAAGTCCGCCTCGTTGCCTTCCCTCAACAGATTTTTGGACGATAGTTGGCCTTGATTACTCTGCCAGTTTGTGAATTGCTGTGCCCCTGAGCTCCATTTTTCAACTCGTTTTTTGTGAGCTGAACGCAAGTCCAAACTTTTGGTTCAGGACCTCTACTGGTTCCCGGTGGGTGGCTGAGACTTTGGTTAATTCTTCTTCCTGCCGGGAAATTAGAGTGACATGTGCCCATCCAAATGCCTAGCAGCTACTCTCTCATTGGTTCTCCCTCTTCCCTTTCATCCTCTGCCAAATTGGCAACCTGTGAGAACCAGGAGCTTAAAGGGGCTGTCTCTCCAAGTTGGGAGATTGATAGGAAAGCAGTTGGAAAGTCAAACCGGAGCACCAGGAGAGGGGCTCTTCGTTGAGTTTTAGAAACCTGTCGTATTCACAGTGTGTCCATTCTCTAGGTTTCCCGTACACGTTATAGCTGTAGTAATATTCCCTTCAACCTGGAGAGCTGGGACCCATGGAATGGGTGCCATGCATTATTGCTTTAAAGGGTCTGCAATTGCTCACCCAATCTCACCAATCCTCTCAGTCGCAAGTGTCCAGCCTTATGCCACATCCAGCTGTCATTGTAGATAGGGTCATTCCAGGTTGCATCAGAGACCCTGAAGGAATTGTAAAGAATTTCCCTGTTTCTTTGTTCTGTTTTTGAAATTCCTTTTTAGAGTGGTTTTGAGCTGATTCTCGCTGCCCTGTTTATGCCAGTCTAGACACACTTGATTCCCTTACGGAGACATATCAGTACATAGGTTTTAAGATTCTTACTAGTCAGATCGATTCCTCTGTGGGAAATATGGGGTTTTGAGTCCCTTTCACTGAGGAAGGTGTAGGTCTTGTCTATTCCTTAGTTGGTTTTTGGAACGGTACCTGTGCTTATATCAAACTCTGGTTTGATGCATCACCCCACCTCTCCTTCCCCCTTAAGCAGGCATAAGAGTTTTTTCTAAATGTGAGACTCTGTTCTCTTGCCTAACTCAGTTCATGTGTAGTCATGTTTACAGGATCTTCCTAAGTGATATCTTATGATAAGTTTCTTTTCCTGTGTGACTTCTTTCACTTAGAATCATCGTACCTGAATCCACTCATTTTGCTCCTACTGGTCTTATGACATTGATTTCGTGGCTGAGGGATATTCCATCGTACGTAAGTTCCACAATGTTTGGAACCATTTTTATATTTCCTGGGATATTTCAGGTGTACCCAGGTTGAGGTTCTTGTAAGCAGTGCAGCCCTCAATTTGGGGGTGGCTCTGTCTTATGGATTTTCAGTTTTCCCAAGGTATATTCCCTAGACTGGAAGTGCCCTTGGCTCTGTAGCTCTGTTGTTTACTTGTTTTAGGGAACACAATGCACTCCTCCAGTGAGGCAGTTGGCAACTTACATCCCGCCCATCAGCATAACAGGGCTCCCTGTTCTCCAGGGCCTGTCTTGCCTTTCTGGTTTTTACACATTTTGTGGATGCCCCTTTTGACCGGTGGGAAGTGATACTTCTTTGTAGTGCAGATTTGCATTGCCCGCTTGCTTGCTTGGCCAAAAAGGGCGTATGCGTTTTCTCCTGAATATATTCAGGAGAAAACGCATACGCCCTTTTTGGCCAAGTGCATCATTGTCGAAGTTGTGCCCCTCTTCCTGTGCTTTACAGTTGATTCCAACGTACCTCTTGAAATCTGTTTCCTGCTATTCTGCCTCGCTTTCAAGTGCGCCTCGTTGCCTTCCCTCAACAGATTTTTGGACGATAGTTGGCCTTGATTACTCTGCCAGTTTGTGAATTGCTGTGCCCCTGAGCTCCATTTTTCAACTCGTTTTTTGTGAGCTGAACGCAAGTCCAAACTTTTGGTTCAGGACCTCTACTGGTTCCCGGTGGGTGGCTGAGACTTTGGTTAATTCTTCTTCCTGCCGGGAAATTAGAGTGACATGTGCCCATCCAAATGCCTAGCAGCTACTCTCTCATTGGTTCTCCCTCTTCCCTTTCATCCTCTGCCAAATTGGCAACCTGTGAGAACCAGGAGCTTAAAGGGGCTGTCTCTCCAAGTTGGGAGATTGATAGGAAAGCAGTTGGAAAGTCAAACCGGAGCACCAGGAGAGGGGCTCTTCGTTGAGTTTTAGTAACCTGTCGTATTCACAGTGTGTCCATTCTCTAGGTTTCCCGTACACGTTATAGCTGTAGTAATATTCCCTTCATCCTGGAGAGCTGGGACCCATGGAATGGGTGCCATGCATTATTGCTTTAAAGGGTCTGCATTTGCTCACCCAATCTCACCAATCCTCTCAGTCCCAAGTGTCCAGCCTTATGCCACATCCAGCTGTCATTGTAGATAGGGTCATTCCAGGTTGCATCAGAGACCCTGAAGGAATTGTAAAGAATTTCCCTGTTTCTTTGTTCTGTTTTTGAAATTCCTTTTTAGAGTGGGTTTGAGCTGATTCTCGCTGCCCTGTTTATGCCAGTCTAGACACACTTGATTCCCTTACGGAGACATATCAATACATAGGTTTTAAGATTCTTACTAGTCAGATCTATTCCTCTGCGGGAAATATGGGGTTTTGAGTCCCTTTCACTGAGGAAGGTGTAGGTCTTGTCTATTCCATAGTTGGTTTTTGGAACGGTACCTGTGCTTATATCAAACTCGGGTTTGATGCATCACCCCACCTCTCCTTCCCCCTTAAGCAGGCATAAGAGTGTTTTCTAAATGTGAGACTCTGTTCTCTTGCCTAACTCAGTTCATGTGTAGCCATGTTTACAGGATCTTCCTAAGTGATATCTTATGATAAGTTTCTTTTCCTGTGTGACTTCTTTCACTTAGAATCATCGTACCTGCATCCACTCATTTTGCTGCTACAGGTCTTATGACATTGATTTCGTGGCTGAGGGATATTCCATCGTACGTAATTTCCACAATGTTTGGAACCATTTTTATATTTCCTGGGATATTTCAGGTGTACCCAGGTTGAGGTTCTTGTAAGCAGTGCAGCCCTCAATTTGGGGGTGGCTCTGTCTTATGGATTTTCAGTTTTCCCAAGGTATATTCCCTAGACTGGAAGTGCCCTTGGCTCTGTAGCTCTGTTGTTTACTTGTTTTAGGGAACACAATGCACTCCTCCAGTGATGCAGTTGGCAACTTACATCCTGCCCATCAGCATAACAGGGATCCCTGTTCTCCAGGGCCTGTCTTGCCTTTCTGGTTTTTACACATTTTGTGGATGTCCCTTTTGACCGGTGGGAAGTGATACTTCTTTGTAGTGCAGATTTGCATTGCCCGCTTGCTTGCTTGGCCAAAAAGGGCGTATGCGTTTTCTCCTGAATATATTCAGGAGAAAACGCGTACGCGCTTTTTGGCCAAGTGCATCATTGTCGAAGTTGTGGCCCTCTTCCTGTGCTTTACAGGCGATTCCAACGTACCTCTTGAAATCTGTTTCCTGCTATTCTGCCTCGCTTTCAATTCCGCCTCGTTGCCTTCCCTCAACAGATTTTTGGACGATAGTTGGCCTTGATTACTCTGCCAGTTTGTGAATTGCTGTGCCCCTGAGCTCCATTTTTCAACTCGTTTTTTGTGAGCTGAACGCAAGTCCAAACTTTTGGTTCAGGACCTCTACTGGTTCCCGGTGGGTGGCTGAGACTTTGGTTAATTCTTCTTCCTGCCGGGAAATTAGAGTGACATGTGCCCATCCAAATGCCTAGCAGCTACTCTCTCATTGGTTCTCCCTCTTCCCTTTCATCCTCTGCCAAATTGGCAACCTGTGAGAACCAGGAGCTTAAAGGGGCTGTCTCTCCAAGTTGGGAGATTGATAGGAAAGCAGTTGGAAAGTCAAACCGGAGCACCAGGAGAGGGGCTCTTCGTTGAGTTTTAGAAACCTGTCGTATTCACAGTGTGTCCATTCTCTAGGTTTCCCGTACACGTTATAGCTGTAGTAATATTCCCTTCAACCTGGAGAGCTGGGACCCATGGAATGGGTGCCATGCATTATTGCTTTAAAGGGTCTGCAATTGCTCACCCAATCTCACCAATCCTCTCAGTCGCAAGTGTCCAGCCTTATGCCACATCCAGCTGTCATTGTAGATAGGGTCATTCCAGGTTGCATCAGAGACCCTGAAGGAATTGTGAAGAATTTCCCTGTTTCTTTGTTCTGTTTTTGAAATTCCTTTTTAGAGTGGGTTTGAGCTGATTCTCGCTGCCATGTTTATGCCAGTCTAGACACACTTGATTCCCTTACGGAGACATATCAGTACATAGGTTTTAAGGTTCTTACTAGTCAGATCTATTCCTCTGCGGGAAATATGGGGTTTTGAGTCCCTTTCACTGAGGAAGGTGTAGGTCTTGTCTATTCCATAGTTGGTTTTTGGAACGGTACCTGTGCTTATATCAAACTCGGGTTTGATGCATCACCCCACCTCTCCTTCCCCCTTAAGCAGGCATAAGAGTGTTTTCTAAATGTGAGACTCTGTTCTCTTGCCTAACTCAGTTCATGTGTAGCCATGTTTACAGGATCTTCCTAAGTGATATCTTATGATAAGTTTCTTTTCCTGTGTGACTTCTTTCACTTAGAATCATCGTACCTGAATCCACTCATTTTGCTGCTACTGGTCTTATGACATTGATTTCGTGGCTGAGGGATATTCCATCGTACGTAAGTTCCACAATGTTTGGAACCATTTTTATATTTCCTGGGATATTTCAGGTGTACCCAGGTTGAGGTTCTTGTAAGCAGTGCAGCCCTCAATTTGGGGGTGGCTCTGTCTTATGGATTTTCAATTTTCCCAAGGTATATTCCCTAGACTGGAAGTGCCCTTGGCTCTGTAGCTCTGTTGTTTACTTGTTTTAGGGAACACAATTCACTCCTCCAGTGAGGCAGTTGGCAACTTACATCCCGCCCATCAGCATAACAGGGCTCCCTGTTCTCCAGGGCCTGTCTTGCCTTTCTGGTTTTTACACATTTTGTGGATGTCCCTTTTGACCGGTGGGAAGTGATACTTCTTTGTAGTGCAGATTTGCATTGCCCGCTTGCTTGCTTGGCCAAAAAGGGCGTATGCGTTTTCTCCTGAATATATTCAGGAGAAAACGCATACGCCCTTTTTGGCCAAGTGCATCATTGTCGAAGTTGTGCCCCTCTTCCTGTGCTTTACAGGCGATTCCAACGTACCTCTTGAAATCTGTTTCCTGCTATTCTGCCTCGCTTTCAAGTCCGCCTCGTTGCCTTCCCTCAACAGATTTTTGGACGATAGTTGGCCTTGATTACTCTGCCAGTTTGTGAATTGCTGTGCCCCTGAGCTCCATTTTTCAACTCGTTTCTTGTGAGCTGAACGCAAGTCCAAACTTTTGGTTCAGGACCTCTACTGGTTCCCGGTGGGTGGCTGAGACTTTGGTTAATTCTTCTTCCTGCCGGGAAATTAGAGTGACATGTGCCCATCCAAATGCCTAGCAGCTACTCTCTCATTGGTTCTCCCTCTTCCCTTTCATCCTCTGCCAAATTGGCAACCTGTGCGAACCAGGAGCTTAAAGGGGCTGTCTCTCCAAGTTGGGAAATTGATAGGAAAGCAGTTGGAAAGTCAAACCGGAGCACCAGGAGAGGGGCTCTTCGTTGAGTTTTAGAAACCTGTCGTATTCACAGTGTGTCCATTCTCTAGGATTCCCGTACACGTTATAGCTGTAGTAATATTCCCTTCAACCTGGAGAGCTGGGACCCATGGAATGGGTGCCATGCATTATTGCTTTAAAGGGTCTGCAATTGCTCACCCAATCTCACCAATCCTCTCAGTCGCAAGTGTCCAGCCTTATGCCACATCCAGCTGTCATTGTAGATAGGGTCATTCCAGGTTGCATCAGAGACCCTGAAGGAATTGTAAAGAATTTCCCTGTTTCTTTGTTCTGTTTTTGAAATTCCTTTTTAGAGTGGTTTTGAGCTGATTCTCGCTGCCCTGTTTATGCCAGTCTAGACACACTTGATTCCCTTACGGAGACATATCAGTACATAGGTTTTAAGATTCTTACTAGTCAGATCGATTCCTCTGTGGGAAATATGGGGTTTTGAGTCCCTTTCACTGAGGAAGGTGTAGGTCTTGTCTATTCCTTAGTTGGTTTTTGGAAGGGTACCTGTGCTTATATCAAACTCTGGTTTGATGCATCACCCCACCTCTCCTTCCCCCTTAAGCAGGCATAAGAGTTTTTTCTAAATGTGAGACTCTGTTCTCTTGCCTAACTCAGTTCATGTGTAGTCATGTTTACAGGATCTTCCTAAGTGATATCTTATGATAAGTTTCTTTTCCTGTGTGACTTCTTTCACTTAGAATCATCGTACCTGAATCCACTCATTTTGCTCCTACTGGTCTTATGACATTGATTTCGTGGCTGAGGGATATTCCATCGTACGTAAGTTCCACAATGTTTGGAACCATTTTTATATTTCCTGGGATATTTCAGGTGTACCCAGGTTGAGGTTCTTGTAAGCAGTGCAGCCCTCAATTTGGGGGTGGCTCTGTCTTATGGATTTTCAGTTTTCCCAAGGTATATTCCCTAGACGGGAAGTGCCCTTGGCTCTGTAGCTCTGTTGTTTACTTGTTTTAGGGAACACAATGCACTCCTCCAGTGAGGCAGTTGGCAACTTACATCCCGCCCATCAGCATAACAGGGCTCCCTGTTCTCCAGGGCCTGTCTTGCCTTTCTGGTTTTTTACACATTTTGCGGATGTCCCTTTTGACCGGTGGGAAGTGATACTTCTTTGTAGTGCAGATTTGCATTGCCCGCTTGCTTGCTTGGCCAAAAAGGGCGTATGCGTTTTCTCCTGAATATATTCAGGAGAAAACGCATACGCCCTTTTTGGCCAAGTGCATCATTGTCGAAGTTGTGCCCCTCTTCCTGTGCTTTACAGGCGATTCCAACGTACCTCTTGAAATCTGTTTCCTGCTATTCTGCCTCGCTTTCAAGTCTGCCTCGTTGCCTTCCCTCAACAGATTTTTGGACGATAGTTGGCCTTGATTACTCTGCCAGTTTGTGAATTGCTGTGCCCCTGAGCTCCATTTTTCAACTCGTTTTTTGTGAGCTGAACGCAAGTCCAAACTTTTGGTTCAGGACCTATACTGGTTCCCGGTGGGTGGCTGAGACTTTGGTTAATTCTTCTTCCTGCCGGGAAATTAGAGTGACATGTGCCCATCCAAATGCCTAGCAGCTACTCTCTCATTGGTTCTCCCTCTTCCCTTTCATCCTCTGCCAAATTGGCAACCTGTGCGAACCAGGAGCTTAAAGGGGCTGTCTCTCCAAGTTGGGAGATTGATAGGAAAGCAGTTGGAAAGTCAAACCGGAGCACCAGGAGAGGGGCTCTTCGTTGAGTTTTAGAAACCTGTCGTATTCACTGTGTGTCCATTCTCTAGGTTTCCCGTACACGTTATAGCTGTAGTAATATTCCCTTCAACCTGGAGAGCTGGGACCCATGGAATGGGTGCCATGCATTATTGCTTTAAAGGGTCTGCATTTGCTCACCCAATCTCACCAATCCTCTCAGTCCCAAGTGTCCAGCCTTATGTCACATCCAGCTGTCATTGTAGATAGGGTCATTCCAGGTTGCATCAGAGACCCTGAAGGAATTGTGAAGAATTTCCCTGTTTCTTTGTTCTGTTTTTGAAATTCCTTTTTAGAGTGGGTTTGAGCTGATTCTCGCTGCCATGTTTATGCCAGTCTAGACACACTTGATTCCCTTACGGAGACATATCAATACATAGGTTTTAAGATTCTTACTAGTCAGATCTATTCCTCTGCGGGAAATATGGGGTTTTGAGTCCCTTTCTCTGAGGAAGGTGTAAGTCTTGTCTATTCCATAGTTGGTTTTTGGAACGGTACCTGTGCTTATATCAAACTCGGGTTTGATGCATCACCCCACCTCTCCTTCCCCCTTAAGCAGGCATAAGAGTGTTTTCTAAATGTGAGACTCTGTTCTCTTGCCTAACTCAGTTCATGTGTAGCCATGTTTACAGGATCTTCCTAAGTGATATCTTATGATAAGTTTCTTTTCCTGTGTGACTTCTTTCACTTAGAATCATCGTACCTGAATCCACTCATTTTGCTGCTACTGGTCTTATGACATTGATTTCGTGGCTGAGGGATATTCCATCGTACATAAGTTCCACAATGTTTGGAACCATTTTTATATTTCCTGGGATATTTCAGGTGTACCCAGGTTGAGGTTCTTGTAAGCAGTGCAGCCCTCAATTTGGGGATGGCTCTGTCTTATGGATTTTCAGTTTTCCCAAGGTATATTCCCTAGACTGGAAGTGCCCTTGGCTCTGTAGCTCTGTTGTTTACTTGTTTTAGGGAACACAATGCACTCCTCCAGTGAGGCAGTTGGCAACTTACATCCCGCCCATCAGCATAACAGGGCTCCCTGTTCTCCAGGGCCTGTCTTGCCTTTCTGGTTTTTACACATTTTGTGGATGTCCCTTTTGACCGGTGGGAAGTGATACTTCTTTGTAGTGCAGATTTGCATTGCCCGCTTGCTTGCTTGGCCAAAAAGGGCGTATGCGTTTTCTCCTGAATATATTCAGGAGAAAACGCATACGCCCTTTTTGGCCAAGTGCATCATTGTCGAAGTTGTGCCCCTCTTCCTGTGCTTTACAGGCCATTCCAACGTACCTCTTGAAATCTGTTTCCTGCTATTCTGCCTCGCTTTCAAGTCCGCCTCGTTGCCTTCCCTCAACAGATTTTTGGACGATAGTTGGCCTTGATTACTCTGCCAGTTTGTGAATTGCTGTGCCCCTGAGCTCCATTTTTCAACTCGTTTTTTGTGAGCTGAACGCAAGTCCAAACTTTTGGTTCAGGACCTATACTGGTTCCCGGTGGGTGGCTGAGACTTTGGTTAATTCTTCTTCCTGCCGGGAAATTAGAGTGACATGTACCCATCCAAATGCCTAGCAGCTACTCTCTCATTGGTTCTCCCTCTTCCCTTTCATCCTCTGCCAAATTGGCAACCTGTGCGAACCAGGAGCTTAAAGGGGCTGTCTCTCCAAGTTGGGAGATTGATAGGAAAGCAGTTGGAAAGTCAAACCGGAGCACCAGGAGAGGGGCTCTTCGTTGAGTTTTAGAAACCTGTCGTATTCACAGTGTGTCCATTCTCTAGGTTTCCCGTACACGTTATAGCTGTAGTAATATTCCCTTCAACCTGGAGAGCTGGGACCCATGGAATGGGTGCCATGCATTATTGCTTTAAAGGGTCTGCAATTGCTCACCCAATCTCACCAATCCTCTCAGTCGCAAGTGTCCAGCCTTATGCCACATCCAGCTGTCATTGTAGATAGGGTCATTCCAGGTTGCATCAGAGACCCTGAAGGAATTGTAAAGAATTTCCCTGTTTCTTTGTTCTGTTTTTGAAATTCCTTTTTAGAGTGGGTTTGAGCTGATTCTCGCGGCCATGTTTATGCCAGTCTAGACACACTTGATTCCCTTACGGAGACATATCAGTACATAGGTTTTAAGGTTCTTACTAGTCAGATCTATTCCTCTGCGGGAAATATGGGGTTTTGAGTCCCTTTCACTGAGGAAGGTGTAGGTCTTGTCTATTCCATAGTTGGTTTTTGGAACGGTACCTGTGCTTATATCAAACTCGGGTTTGATGCATCACCCCACCTCTCCTTCCCCCTTAAGCAGGCATAAGAGTGTTTTCTAAATGTGAGACTCTGTTCTCTTGCCTAACTCAGTTCATGTGTAGCCATGTTTACAGGATCTTCCTAAGTGATATCTTATGATAAGTTTCTTTTCCTGTGTGACTTCTTTCACTTAGAATCATCGTACCTGAATCCACTCATTTTGCTGCTACTGGTCTTATGACATTGATTTCGTGGCTGAGGGATATTCCATCGTACGTAAGTTCCACAATGTTTGGAACCATTTTTATATTTCCTGGGATATTTCAGGTGTACCCAGGTTGAGGTTCTTGTAAGCAGTGCAGCCCTCAATTTGGGGGTGGCTCTGTCTTATGGATTTTCAATTTTCCCAAGGTATATTCCCTAGACTGGAAGTGCCCTTGGCTCTGTAGCTCTGTTGTTTACTTGTTTTAGGGAACACAATTCACTCCTCCAGTGAGGCAGTTGGCAACTTACATCCCGCCCATCAGCATAACAGGGCTCCCTGTTCTCCAGGGCCTCTCTTGCCTTTCTGGTTTTTACACATTTTGTGGATGTCCCTTTTGACCGGTGGGAAGTGATACTTCTTTGTAGTGCAGATTTGCATTGCCCGCTTGCTTGCTTGGCCAAAAAGGGCGTATGCGTTTTCTCCTGAATATATTCAGGAGAAAACGCATACGCCCTTTTTGGCCAAGTGCATCATTGTCGAAGTTGTGCCCCTCTTCCTGTGCTTTACAGGCCATTCCAACGTACCTCTTGAAATCTGTTTCCTGCTATTCTGCCTCGCTTTCAAGTCCGCCTCGTTGCCTTCCCTCAACAGATTTTTGGACGATAGTTGGCCTTGATTACTCTGCCAGTTTGTGAATTGCTGTTCCCCTGAGCTCCATTTTTCAACTCGTTTTTTGTGAGCTGAACGCAAGTCCAAACTTTTGGTTCAGGACCTATACTGGTTCCCGGTGGGTGGCTGAGACTTTGGTTAATTCTTCTTCCTGCAGGGAAATTAGAGTGACATGTGCCCATCCAAATGCCTAGCAGCTACTCTCTCATTGGTTCTCCCTCTTCCCTTTCATCCTCTGCCAAATTGGCAACCTGGGCGAACCAGGAGCTTAAAGGGGCTGTCTCTCCAAGTTGGGAGATTGATAGGAAAGCAGTTGGAAAGTCAAACCGGAGCACCAGGAGAAGGGCTCTTCGTTGAGTTTTAGAAACCTGTCGTATTCACAGTGTGTCCATTCTCTAGGTTTCCCGTACACGTTATAGCTGTAGTAATATTCCCTTCAACCTGGAGAGCTGGGACCCATGGAATGGGTGCCATGCATTATTGCTTTAAAGGGTCTGCAATTGCTCACCCAATCTCACCAATCCTCTCAGTCGCAAGTGTCCAGCCTTATGCCACATCCAGCTGTCATTGTAGATAGGGTCATTCCAGGTTGCATCAGAGACCCTGAAGGAATTGTAAAGAATTTCCCTGTTTCTTTGTTCTGTTTTTGAAATTCCTTTTTAGAGTGGTTTTGAGCTGATTCTCGCTGCCCTGTTTATGCCAGTCTAGACACACTTGATTCCCTTACGGAGACATATCAGTACATAGGTTTTAAGATTCTTACTAGTCAGATAGATTCCTCTGCGGGAAATATGGGGTTTTGAGTCCCTTTCACTGAGGAAGGTGTAGGTCTTGTCTATTCCATAGTTGGTTTTTGGAACGGTACCTGTGCTTATATCAAACTCGGGTTTGATGCATCACCCCACCTCTCCTTCCCCCTTAAGCAGGCATAAGAGTGTTTTCTAAATGTGAGACTCTGTTCTCTTGCCTAACTCAGTTCATGTGTAGCCATGTTTACAGGATCTTCCTAAGTGATATATTATGATAAGTTTCTTTTCCTGTGTGACTTCTTTCACTTAGAATCATCGTACCTGAATCCACTCATTTTGCTGCTACAGGTCTTATGACATTGATTTCGTGGCTGAGGGATATTCCATCGTACGTAAGTTCCACAATGTTTGGAACCATTTTTATATTTCCTGGGATATTTCAGGTGTACCCAGGTTGAGGTTCTTGTAAGCAGTGCAGCCCTCAATTTGGGGGTGGCTCTGTCTTATGGATTTTCAGTTTTCCCAAGGTATATTCCCTAGACTGGAAGTGCCCTTGGCTCTGTAGCTCTGTTGTTTACTTGTTTTAGGGAACACAATGCACTCCTCCAGTGAGGCAGTTGGCAACTTACATCCCGCCCATCAGCATAACAGGGCTCCCTGTTCTTCAGGGCCTGTCTTGCCTTTCTGGTTTTTTACACATTTTGTGGATGTCCCTTTTGACCGGTGGGAAGTGATACTTCTTTGTAGTGCAGATTTGCATTGCCCGCTTGCTTGCTTGGCCAAAAAGGGCGTATGCGTTTTCTCCTGAATATATTCAGGAGAAAACGCATACGCCCTTTTTGGCCAAGTGCATCATTGTCGAAGTTGTGCCCCTCTTCCTGTGCTTTACAGGCGATTCCAACGTACCTCTTGAAATCTGTTTCCTGCTATTCTGCCTCGCTTTCAAGTCCGCCTCGTTGCCTTCCCTCAACAGATTTTTGGACGATAGTTGGCCTTGATTACTCTGCCAGTTTGTGAATTGCTGTGCCCCTGAGCTCCATTTTTCAACTCGTTTTTTGTGAGCTGAACGCAAGTCCAAACTTTTGGTTCAGGACCTCTACTGGTTCCCGGTGGGTGGCTGAGACTTTGGTTAATTCTTCTTCCTGCCGGGAAATTAGAGTGACATGTGCCCATCCAAATGCCTAGCAGCTACTCTCTCATTGGTTCTCCCTCTTCCCTTTCATCCTCTGCCAAATTGGCAACCTGTGCGAACCAGGAGCTTAAAGGGGCTGTCTCTCCAAGTTGGGAGATTGATAGGAAAGCAGTTGGAAAGTCAAACTGGAGCACCAGGAGAGGGGCTCTTCGTTGAGTTTTAGAAACCTGTCGTATTCACAGTGTGTCCATTCTCTAGGTTTCCCGTACACGTTATAGCTGTAGTAATATTCCCTTCAACCTGGAGAGCTGGGACCCATGGAATGGGTGCCATGCATTATTGCTTTAAAGGGTCTGCAATTGCTCACCCAATCTCACCAATCCTCTCAGTCGCAAGTGTCCAGCCTTATGCCACATCCAGCTGTCATTGTAGATAGGGTCATTCCAGGTTGCATCAGAGACCCTGAAGGAATTGTAAAGAATTTCCCTGTTTCTTTGTTCTGTTTTTGAAATTCCTTTTTAGAGTGGGTTTGAGCTGATTCTCGCGGCCATGTTTATGCCAGTCTAGACACACTTGATTCCCTTACGGAGACATATCAGTACATAGGTTTTAAGGTTCTTACTAGTCAGATCTATTCCTCTGCGGGAAATATGGGGTTTTGAGTCCCTTTCACTGAGGAAGGTGTAGGTCTTGTCTATTCCATAGTTGGTTTTTGGAACGGTACCTGTGCTTATATCAAACTCGGGTTTGATGCATCACCCCACCTCTCCTTCCCCCTTAAGCAGGCATAAGAGTGTTTTCTAAATGTGAGACTCTGTTCTCTTGCCTAACTCAGTTCATGTGTAGCCATGTTTACAGGATCTTCCTAAGTGATATCTTATGATAAGTTTCTTTTCCTGTGTGACTTCTTTCACTTAGAATCATCGTACCTGAATCCACTCATTTTGCTGCTACTGGTCTTATGACATTGATTTCGTGGCTGAGGGATATTCCATCGTACGTAAGTTCCACAATGTTTGGAACCATTTTTATATTTCCTGGGATATTTCAGGTGTACCCAGGTTGAGGTTCTTGTAAGCAGTGCAGCCCTCAATTTGGGGGTGGCTCTGTCTTATGGATTTTCAATTTTCCCAAGGTATATTCCCTAGACTGGAAGTGCCCTTGGCTCTGTAGCTCTGTTGTTTACTTGTTTTAGGGAACACAATTCACTCCTCCAGTGAGGCAGTTGGCAACTTACATCCCGCCCATCAGCATAACAGGGCTCCCTGTTCTCCAGGGCCTCTCTTGCCTTTCTGGTTTTTACACATTTTGTGGATGTCCCTTTTGACCGGTGGGAAGTGATACTTCTTTGTAGTGCAGATTTGCATTGCCCGCTTGCTTGCTTGGCCAAAAAGGGCGTATGCGTTTTCTCCTGAATATATTCAGGAGAAAACGCATACGCTCTTTTTGGCCAAGTGCATCATTGTCGAAGTTGTGCCCCTCTTCCTGTGCTTTACAGGCGATTCCAACGTACCTCTTGAAATCTGTTTCCTGCTATTCTGCCTCGCTTTCAAGTCCGCCTCGTTGCCTTCCCTCAACAGATTTTTGGACGATAGTTGGCCTTGATTACTCTGCCAGTTTGTGAATTGCTGTGCCCCTGAGCTCCATTTTTCAACTCGTTTTTTGTGAGCTGAACGCAAGTCCAAACTTTTGGTTCAGGACCTATACTGGTTCCCGGTGGGTGGCTGAGACTTTGGTTAATTCTTCTTCCTGCAGGGAAATTAGAGTGACATGTGCCCATCCAAATGCCTAGCAGCTACTCTCTCATTGGTTCTCCCTCTTCCCTTTCATCCTCTGCCAAATTGGCAACCTGTGCGAACCAGGAGCTTAAAGGGGCTGTCTCTCCAAGTTGGGAGATTGATAGGAAAGCAGTTGGAAAGTCAAACCGGAGCACCAGGAGAAGGGCTCTTCGTTGAGTTTTAGAAACCTGTCGTATTCACAGTGTGTCCATTCTCTAGGTTTCCCGTACACGTTATAGCTGTAGTAATATTCCCTTCAACCTGGAGAGCTGGGACCCATGGAATGGGTGCCATGCATTATTGCTTTAAAGGGTCTGCAATTGCTCACCCAATCTCACCAATCCTCTCAGTCGCAAGTGTCCAGCCTTATGCCACATCCAGCTGTCATTGTAGATAGGGTCATTCCAGGTTGCATCAGAGACCCTGAAGGAATTGTAAAGAATTTCCCTGTTTCTTTGTTCTGTTTTTGAAATTCCTTTTTAGAGTGGTTTTGAGCTGATTCTCGCTGCCCTGTTTATGCCAGTCTAGACACACTTGATTCCCTTACGGAGACATATCAGTACATAGGTTTTAAGATTCTTACTAGTCAGATAGATTCCTCTGCGGGAAATATGGGGTTTTGAGTCCCTTTCACTGAGGAAGGTGTAGGTCTTGTCTATTCCTTAGTTGGTTTTTGGAACGGTACCTGTGCTTATATCAAACTCGGGTTTGATGCATCACCCCACCTCTCCTTCCCCCTTAAGCAGGCATAAGAGTGTTTTCTAAATGTGAGACTCTGTTCTCTTGCCTAACTCAGTTCATGTGTAGCCATGTTTACAGGATCTTCCTAAGTGATATCTTATGATAAGTTTCTTTTCCTGTGTGACTTCCTTCACTTAGAATCATCGTACCTGAATCCACTCATTTTGCTCCTACTGGTCTTATGACATTGATTTCGTGGCTGAGGGATATTCCATCGTACGTAAGTTCCACAATGTTTGGAACCATTTTTATATTTCCTGGGATATTTCAGGTGTACCCAGGTTGAGGTTCTTGTAAGCAGTGCAGCCCTCAATTTGGGGGTGGCTCCGTCTTATGGATTTTGAGATTTCCCAAGGTATATTCCCTAGACTGGTAGTTCCCTTGGCTCTGTAGCTCTGTTGTTTACTTGTTTTAGGGAAAACAATGCACTCCTCCAGTGAGGCAGTTGGCAACTTACATCCCGCCCATCAGCATAACAGGGCTCCCTGTTCTCCAGGGCCTGTCTTGCCTTTCTGGTTTTTTACACATTTTGTGGATGTCCCTTTTGACCGGTGGGAAGTGATACTTCTTTGTAGTGCAGATTTGCATTGCCCGCTTGCTTGCTTGGCCAAAAAGGGCGTATGCGTTTTCTCCTGAATATATTCAGGAGAAAACGCATACGCCCTTTTTGGCCAAGTGCATCATTGTCGAAATTGTGCCCCTCTTCCTGTGCTTTACAGGCCATTCCAACGTACCTCTTGAAATCTGTTTCCTGCTATTCTGCCTCGCTTTCAAGTCCGCCTCGTTGCCTTCCCTCAACAGATTTTTGGACGATAGTTGGCCTTGATTACTCTGCCAGTTTGTGAATTGCTGTGCCCCTGAGCTCCATTTTTCAACTCGTTTTTTGTGAGCTGAACGCAAGTCCAAACTTTTGGTTCAGGACCTATACTGGTTCCCGGTGGGTGGCTGAGACTTTGGTTAATTCTTCTTCCTGCCGGGAAATTAGAGTGACATGTGCCCATCCAAATGCCTAGCAGCTACTCTCTCATTGGTTCTCCCTCTTCCCTTTCATCCTCTGCCAAATTGGCAACCTGTGCGAACCAGGAGCTTAAAGGGGCTGTCTCTCCAAGTTGGGAGATTGATAGGAAAGCAGTTGGAAAGTCAAACCGGAGCACCAGGAGAGGGGCTCTTCGTTGAGTTTTAGAAACCTGTCGTATTCACAGTGTGTCCATTCTCTAGGTTTCCCGTACACGTTATAGCTGTAGTAATATTCCCTTCAACCTGGAGAGCTGGGACCCATGGAATGGGTGTCATGCATTATTGCATTAAAGGGTCTGCAATTGCTCACCCAATCTCACCAATCCTCTCAGTCGCAAGTGTCCAGCCTTATGCCACATCCAGCTGTCATTGTAGATAGGGTCATTCCAGGTTGCATCAGAGACCCTGAAGGAATTTTGAATAATTTCCCTGTTTCTTTGTTCTGTTTTTGAAATTCCTTTTTAGAGTGGGTTTGAGCTGATTCTCGCTGCCATGTTTATGCCAGTCTAGACACACTTGATTCCCTTACGGAGACATATCAGTACATAGGTTTTAAGGTTCTTACTAGTCAGATCTATTCCTCTGCGGGAAATATGGGGTTTTGAGTCCCTTTCACTGAGGAAGGTGTAGGTCTTGTCTATTCCATAGTTGGTTTTTGGAACGGTACCTGTGCTTATATCAAACTCGGGTTTGATGCATCACCCCACCTCTCCTTCCCCCTTAAGCAGGCATAAGAGTGTTTTCTAAATGTGAGACTCTGTTCTCTTGCCTAACTCAGTTCATGTGTAGCCATGTTTACAGGATCTTCCTAAGTGATATATTATGATAAGTTTCTTTTCCTGTGTGACTTCTTTCACTTAGAATCATCGTACCTGAATCCACTCATTTTGCTGCTACTGGTCTTATGACATTGATTTCGTGGCTGAGGGATATTCCATCGTACGTAAGTTCCACAATGTTTGGAACCATTTTTATATTTCCTGGGATATTTCAGGTGTACCCAGGTTGAGGTTCTTGTAAGCAGTGCAGCCCTCAATTTGGGGGTGGCTCTGTCTTATGGATTTTCAGTTTTCCCAAGGTATATTCCCTAGACTGGAAGTGCCCTTGGCTCTGTAGCTCTGTTGTTTACTTGTTTTAGGGAACACAATGCACTCCTCCAGTGAGGCAGTTGGCAACTTACATCCCGCCCATCAGCATAACAGGGCTCCCTGTTCTTCAGGGCCTGTCTTGCCTTTCTGGTTTTTTACACATTTTGTGGATGTCCCTTTTGACCGGTGGGAAGTGATACTTCTTTGTAGTGCAGATTTGCATTGCCCGCTTGCTTGCTTGGCCAAAAAGGGCGTATGCGTTTTCTCCTGAATATATTCAGGAGAAAACGCATACGCCCTTTTTGGCCAAGTGCATCATTGTCGAAGTTGTGCCCCTCTTCCTGTGCTTTACAGGCGATTCCAACGTACCTCTTGAAATCTGTTTCCTGCTATTCTGCCTCGCTTTCAAGTCCGCCTCGTTGCCTTCCCTCAACAGATTTTTGGACGATAGTTGGCCTTGATTACTCTGCCAGTTTGTGAATTGCTGTGCCCCTGAGCTCCATTTTTCAACTCGTTTTTTGTGAGCTGAACGCAAGTCCAAACTTTTGGTTCAGGACCTATACTGGTTCCCGGTGGGTGGCTGAGACTTTGGTTAATTCTTCTTCCTGCCGGGAAATTAGAGTGACATGTGCCCATCCAAATGCCTAGCAGCTACTCTCTCATTGGTTCTCCCTCTTCCCTTTCATCCTCTGCCAAATTGGCAACCTGTGCGAACCAGGAGCTTAAAGGGGCTGTCTCTCCAAGTTGGGAGATTGATAGGAAAGCAGTTGGAAAGTCAAACTGGAGCACCAGGAGAGGGGCTCTTCGTTGAGTTTTAGAAACCTGTCGTATTCACAGTGTGTCCATTCTCTAGGTTTCCCGTACACGTTATAGCTGTAGTAATATTCCCTTCAACCTGGAGAGCTGGGACCCATGGAATGGGTGCCATGCATTATTGCTTTAAAGGGTCTGCAATTGCTCACCCAATCTCACCAATCCTCTCAGTCGCAAGTGTCCAGCCTTATGCCACATCCAGCTGTCATTGTAGATAGGGTCATTCCAGGTTGCATCAGAGACCCTGAAGGAATTGTAAAGAATTTCCCTGTTTCTTTGTTCTGTTTTTGAAATTCCTTTTTAGAGTGGGTTTGAGCTGATTCTCGCGGCCCTGTTTATGCCAGTCTAGACACACTTGATTCCCTTACGGAGACATATCAGTACATAGGTTTTAAGGTTCTTACTAGTCAGATCTATTCCTCTGCGGGAAATATGGGGTTTTGAGTCCCTTTCACTGAGGAAGGTGTAGGTCTTGTCTATTCCATAGTTGGTTTTTGGAACGGTACCTGTGCTTATATCAAACTCGGGTTTGATGCATCACCCCACCTCTCCTTCCCCCTTAAGCAGGCATAAGAGTGTTTTCTAAATGTGAGACTCTGTTCTCTTGCCTAACTCAGTTCATGTGTAGCCATGTTTACAGGATCTTCCTAAGTGATATCTTATGATAAGTTTCTTTTCCTGTGTGACTTCTTTCACTTAGAATCATCGTACCTGAATCCACTCATTTTGCTGCTACTGGTCTTATGACATTGATTTCGTGGCTGAGGGATATTCCATCGTACGTAAGTTCCACAATGTTTGGAACCATTTTTGTATTTCCTGGGATATTTCAGGTGTACCCAGGTTGAGGTTCTTGTAAGCAGTGCAGCCCTCAATTTGGGGGTGGCTCTGTCTTATGGATTTTCAGTTTTCCCAAGGTATATTCCCTAGACTGGAAGTGCCCTTGGCTCTGTAGCTCTGTTGTTTACTTGTTTTAGGGAACACAATGCACTCCTCCAGTGAGGCAGTTGGCAACTTACATCCCGCCCATCAGCATAACAGGGCTCCCTGTTCTCCAGGGCCTGTCTTGCCTTTCTGGTTTTTTACACATTTTGCGGATGTCCCTTTTGACCGGTGGGAAGTGATACTTCTTTGTAGTGCAGATTTGCATTGCCCGCTTGCTTGCTTGGCCAAAAAGGGCGTATGCGTTTTCTCCTGAATATATTCAGGAGAAAACGCATACGCCCTTTTTGGCCAAGTGCATCATTGTCGAAGTTGTGCCCCTCTTCCTGTGCTTTACAGGCCATTCCAACGTACCTCTTGAAATCTGTTTCCTGCTATTCTGCCTCGCAATCAAGTCCGCCTCGTTGCCTTCCCTCAACAGATTTTTGGACGATAGTTGGCCTTGATTACTCTGCCAGTTTGTGAATTGCTGTGCCCCTGAGCTCCATTTTTCAACTCGTTTTTTGTGAGCTGAACGCAAGTCCAAACTTTTGGTTCAGGACCTATACTGGTTCCCGGTGGGTGGCTGAGACTTTGGTTAATTCTTCTTCCTGCCGGGAAATTAGAGTGACATGTGCCCATCCAAATGCCTAGCAGCTACTCTCTCATTGGTTCTCCCTCTTCCCTTTCATCCTCTGCCAAATTGGCAACCTGTGCGAACCAGGAGCTTAAAGGGGCTGTCTCTCCAAGTTGGGAGATTGATAGGAAAGCAGTTGGAAAGTCAAACCGGAGCACCAGGAGAGGGGCTCTTCGTTGAGTTTTAGAAACCTGTCGTATTCACAGTGTGTCCATTCTCTAGGTTTCCCGTACACGTTATAGCTGTAGTAATATTCCCTTCAACCTGGAGAGCTGGGACCCATGGAATGGGTGTCATGCATTATTGCATTAAAGGGTCTGCAATTGCTCACCCAATCTCACCAATCCTCTCAGTCGCAAGTGTCCAGCCTTATGCCACATCCAGCTGTCATTGTAGATAGGGTCATTCCAGGTTGCATCAGAGACCCTGAAGGAATTTTGAATAATTTCCCTGTTTCTTTGTTCTGTTTTTGAAATTCCTTTTTAGAGTGGGTTTGAGCTGATTCTCGCTGCCATGTTTATGCCAGTCTAGACACACTTGATTCCCTTACGGAGACATATCAGTACATAGGTTTTAAGGTTCTTACTAGTCAGATCTATTCCTCTGCGGGAAATATGGGGTTTTGAGTCCCTTTCACTGAGGAAGGTGTAGGTCTTGTCTATTCCATAGTTGGTTTTTGGAACGGTACCTGTGCTTATATCAAACTCGGGTTTGATGCATCACCCCACCTCTCCTTCCCCCTTAAGCAGGCATAAGAGTGTTTTCTAAATGTGAGACTCTGTTCTCTTGCCTAACTCAGTTCATGTGTAGCCATGTTTACAGGATCTTCCTAAGTGATATATTATGATAAGTTTCTTTTCCTGTGTGACTTCTTTCACTTAGAATCATCGTACCTGAATCCACTCATTTTGCTGCTACTGGTCTTATGACATTGATTTCGTGGCTGAGGGATATTCCATCGTACGTAAGTTCCACAATGTTTGGAACCATTTTTATATTTCCTGGGATATTTCAGGTGTACCCAGGTTGAGGTTCTTGTAAGCAGTGCAGCCCTCAATTTGGGGGTGGCTCTGTCTTATGGATTTTCAGTTTTCCCAAGGTATATTCCCTAGACTGGAAGTGCCCTTGGCTCTGTAGCTCTGTTGTTTACTTGTTTTAGGGAACACAATGCACTCCTCCAGTGAGGCAGTTGGCAACTTACATCCCGCCCATCAGCATAACAGGGCTCCCTGTTCTTCAGGGCCTGTCTTGCCTTTCTGGTTTTTTACACATTTTGTGGATGTCCCTTTTGACCGGTGGGAAGTGATACTTCTTTGTAGTGCAGATTTGCATTGCCCGCTTGCTTGCTTGGCCAAAAAGGGCGTATGCGTTTTCTCCTGAATATATTCAGGAGAAAACGCATACGCCCTTTTTGGCCAAGTGCATCATTGTCGAAGTTGTGCCCCTCTTCCTGTGCTTTACAGGCGATTCCAACGTACCTCTTGAAATCTGTTTCCTGCTATTCTGCCTCGCTTTCAAGTCCGCCTCGTTGCCTTCCCTCAACAGATTTTTGGACGATAGTTGGCCTTGATTACTCTGCCAGTTTGTGAATTGCTGTGCCCCTGAGCTCCATTTTTCAACTCGTTTCTTGTGAGCTGAACGC
Organism: Mesoplodon mirus; assembly: GCF_964341445.2. NCBI lineage: Eukaryota > Metazoa > Chordata > Mammalia > Artiodactyla > Ziphiidae > Mesoplodon > Mesoplodon mirus. Next base: position 2,182,932 of record NW_028295792.1, on the reverse strand, counting down.
AAGTCCAAACTTTTGGTTCAGGACCTCTACTGGTTCCCGGTGGGTGGCTGAGACTTTGGTTAATTCTTCTTCCTGCCGGGAAATTAGAGTGACATGTGCCCATCCAAATGCCTAGCAGCTACTCTCTCATTGGTTCTCCCTCTTCCCTTTCATCCTCTGCCAAATTGGCAACCTGTGCGAACCAGGAGCTTAAAGGGGCTGTCTCTCCAAGTTGGGAGATTGATAGGAAAGCAGTTGGAAAGTCAAACTGGAGCACCAGGAGAGGGGCTCTTCGTTGAGTTTTAGAAACCTGTCGTATTCACAGTGTGTCCATTCTCTAGGTTTCCCGTACACGTTATAGCTGTAGTAATATTCCCTTCAACCTGGAGAGCTGGGACCCATGGAATGGGTGCCATGCATTATTGCTTTAAAGGGTCTGCAATTGCTCACCCAATCTCACCAATCCTCTCAGTCGCAAGTGTCCAGCCTTATGCCACATCCAGCTGTCATTGTAGATAGGGTCATTCCAGGTTGCATCAGAGACCCTGAAGGAATTGTAAAGAATTTCCCTGTTTCTTTGTTCTGTTTTTGAAATTCCTTTTTAGAGTGGGTTTGAGCTGATTCTCGCGGCCCTGTTTATGCCAGTCTAGACACACTTGATTCCCTTACGGAGACATATCAGTACATAGGTTTTAAGGTTCTTACTAGTCAGATCTATTCCTCTGCGGGAAATATGGGGTTTTGAGTCCCTTTCACTGAGGAAGGTGTAGGTCTTGTCTATTCCATAGTTGGTTTTTGGAACGGTACCTGTGCTTATATCAAACTCGGGTTTGATGCATCACCCCACCTCTCCTTCCCCCTTAAGCAGGCATAAGAGTGTTTTCTAAATGTGAGACTCTGTTCTCTTGCCTAACTCAGTTCATGTGTAGCCATGTTTACAGGATCTTCCTAAGTGATATCTTATGATAAGTTTCTTTTCCTGTGTGACTTCTTTCACTTAGAATCATCGTACCTGAATCCACTCATTTTGCTGCTACTGGTCTTATGACATTGATTTCGTGGCTGAGGGATATTCCATCGTACGTAAGTTCCACAATGTTTGGAACCATTTTTGTATTTCCTGGGATATTTCAGGTGTACCCAGGTTGAGGTTCTTGTAAGCAGTGCAGCCCTCAATTTGGGGGTGGCTCTGTCTTATGGATTTTCAGTTTTCCCAAGGTATATTCCCTAGACTGGAAGTGCCCTTGGCTCTGTAGCTCTGTTGTTTACTTGTTTTAGGGAACACAATGCACTCCTCCAGTGAGGCAGTTGGCAACTTACATCCCGCCCATCAGCATAACAGGGCTCCCTGTTCTCCAGGGCCTGTCTTGCCTTTCTGGTTTTTTACACATTTTGCGGATGTCCCTTTTGACCGGTGGGAAGTGATACTTCTTTGTAGTGCAGATTTGCATTGCCCGCTTGCTTGCTTGGCCAAAAAGGGCGTATGCGTTTTCTCCTGAATATATTCAGGAGAAAACGCATACGCCCTTTTTGGCCAAGTGCATCATTGTCGAAGTTGTGCCCCTCTTCCTGTGCTTTACAGGCCATTCCAACGTACCTCTTGAAATCTGTTTCCTGCTATTCTGCCTCGCAATCAAGTCCGCCTCGTTGCCTTCCCTCAACAGATTTTTGGACGATAGTTGGCCTTGATTACTCTGCCAGTTTGTGAATTGCTGTGCCCCTGAGCTCCATTTTTCAACTCGTTTTTTGTGAGCTGAACGCAAGTCCAAACTTTTGGTTCAGGACCTCTACTGGTTCCCGGTGGGTGGCTGAGACTTTGGTTAATTCTTCTTCCTGCCGGGAAATTAGAGTGACATGTGCCCATCCAAATGCCTAGCAGCTACTCTCTCATTGGTTCTCCCTCTTCCCTTTCATCCTCTGCCAAATTGGCAACCTGTGCGAACCAGGAGCTTAAAGGGGCTGTCTCTCCAAGTTGGGAGATTGATAGGAAAGCAGTTGGAAAGTCAAACCGGAGCACCAGGAGAGGGGCTCTTCGTTGAGTTTTAGAAACCTGTCGTATTCACAGTGTGTCCATTCTCTAGGTTTCCCGTACACGTTATAGCTGTAGTAATATTCCCTTCAACCTGGAGAGCTGGGACCCATGGAATGGGTGCCATGCATTATTGCTTTAAAGGGTCTGCAATTGCTCACCCAATCTCACCAATCCTCTCAGTCGCAAGTGTCCAGCCTTATGCCACATCCAGCTGTCATTGTAGATAGGGTCATTCCAGGTTGCATCAGAGACCCTGAAGGAATTGTAAAGAATTTCCCTGTTTCTTTGTTCTGTTTTTGAAATTCCTTTTTAGAGTGGGTTTGAGCTGATTCTCGCTGCCATGTTTATGCCAGTCTAGACACACTTGATTCCCTTACGGAGACATATCAGTACATAGGTTTTAAGGTTCTTACTAGTCAGATCTATTCCTCTGCGGGAAATATGGGGTTTTGAGTCCCTTTCACTGAGGAAGGTGTAGGTCTTGTCTATTCCATAGTTGGTTTTTGGAACGGTACCTGTGCTTATATCAAACTCGGGTTTGATGCATCACCCCACCTCTCCTTCCCCCTTAAGCAGGCATAAGAGTGTTTTCTAAATGTGAGACTCTGTTCTCTTGCCTAACTCAGTACATGTGTAGCCATGTTTACAGGATCTTCCTAAGTGATATCTTATGATAAGTTTCTTTTCCTGTGTGACTTCTTTCACTTAGAATCATCGTACCTGAATCCACTCATTTTGCTGCTACAGGTCTTATGACATTGATTTCGTGGCTGAGGGATATTCCATCGTACGTAAGTTCCACAATGTTTGGAACCATTTTTATATTTCCTGGGATATTTCAGGTGTACCCAGGTTGAGGTTCTTGTAAGCAGTGCAGCCCTCAATTTGGGGGTGGCTCCGTCTTATGGATTTTCAGTTTTCCCAAGGTATATTCCCTAGACTGGAAGTGCCCTTGGCTCTGTAGCTCTGTTGTTTACTTGTTTTAGGGAACACAATGCACTCCTCCAGTGAGGCAGTTGGCAACTTACATCCCGCCCATCAGCATAACAGGGCTCCCTGTTCTTCAGGGCCTGTCTTGCCTTTCTGGTTTTTTACACATTTTGTGGAAGTCCCTTTTGACCGGTGGGAAGTGATACTTCTTTGTAGTGCAGATTTGCATTGCCCGCTTGCTTGCTTGGCCAAAAAGGGCGTATGCGTTTTCTCCTGAATATATTCAGGAGAAAACGCATACGCCCTTTTTGGCCAAGTGCATCATTGTCGAAGTTGTGCCCCTCTTCCTGTGCTTTACAGGCGATTCCAACGTACCTCTTGAAATCTGTTTCCTGCTATTCTGCCTCGCTTTCAAGTCCGCCTCGTTGCCTTCCCTCAACAGATTTTTGGACGATAGTTGGCCTTGATTACTCTGCCAGTTTGTGAATTGCTGTGCCCCTGAGCTCCATTTTTCAACTCGTTTTTTGTGAGCTGAACGCAAGTCCAAACTTTTGCTTTAGGACCTCTACTGGTTCCCGGTGGGTGGCTGAGACTTTGGTTAATTCTTCTTCCTGCCGGGAAATTAGAGTGACATGTGCCCATCCAAATGCCTAGCAGCTACTCTCTCATTGGTTCTCCCTCTTCCCTTTCATCCTCTGCCAAATTGGCAACCTGTGAGAACCAGGAGCTTAAAGGGGCTGTCTCTCCAAGTTGGGAGATTGATAGGAAAGCAGTTGGAAAGTCATACCGGAGCACCAGGAGAGGGGCTTTTTGTTGAGTTTTAGAAACCTGTCGTATTCACAGTGTGTCCATTCTCTAGGTTTCCCGTACACGTTATAGCTGTAGTAATATTCCCTTCAACCTGGAGAGCTGGGACCCATGGAATGGGTGCCATGCATTATTGCTTTAACGGGGCTGCAATTGCTCACCCAATCTCACCAATCCTCTCAGTCGCAAGTGTCCAGCCTTATGCCACATCCAGCTGTCATTGTAGATTTGGTCATTCCAGGTTGCATCAGAGACCCTGAAGGAATTGTAAAGAATTTCCCTGTTTCTTTGTTCTGTTTTTGAAATTCCTTTTTAGAGTGGGTTTGAGCTGATTCTCGCTGCCCTGTTTATGCCAGTCTAGACACACTTGATTCCCTTACGGAGACATATCAGTACATAGGTTTTAAGATTCTTACTAGTCAGATCTATTCCTCTGCGGGAAATACGGGATTTTGAGTCCCTTTCACTGAGGAAGGTGTAGGTCTTGTCTATTCCATAGTTGGTTTTTGGAACGGTACCTGTGCTTATATCAAACTCGGGTTTGATGCATCACCCCACCTCTCCTTCCCCCTTAAGCAGGCATAAGAGTGTTTTCTAAATGTGAGACTCTGTTCTCTTGCCTAACTCAGTTCATGTGTAGCCATGTTTACAGGATCTTCCTAAGTGATATCTTATGATAATTTTCTTTTCCTGTGTGACTTCTTTCACTTAGAATCATCGTACCTGAATCCACTCATTTTGCTGCTACTGGTCTTATGACATTGATTTCGTGGCTGAGGGATATTACATCGTACGTAAGTTCCACAATGTTTGGAACCATTTTTATATTTCCTGGGATATTTCAGGTGTACCCAGGTTGAGGTTCTTGTAAGCAGTGCAGCCCTCAATTTGGGGGTGGCTCTGTCTTATGGATTTTCAGTTTTCCCAAGGTATATTCCCTAGACTGGAAGTGCCCTTGGCTCTGTAGCTCTGTTGTTTACTTGTTTTAGGGAACACAATGCACTCCTCCAGTGAGGCAGTTGGCAACTTACATCCCGCCCATCAGCATAACAGGGCTCCCTGTTCTCCAGGGCCTGTCTTGCCTTTCTGGTTTTTTACACATTTTGTGGATGTCCCTTTTGACCGGTGGGAAGTGATACTTCTTTGTAGTGCAGATTTGCATTGCCCGCTTGCTTGCTTGGCCAAAAAGGGCGTATGCGTTTTCTCCTGAATATATTCAGGAGAAAACGCATACACCCTTTTTGGCCAAGTGCATCATTGTCGAAGTTGTGCCCCTCTTCCTGTGCTTTACAGGCGATTCCAACGTACCTCTTGAAATCTGTTTCCTGCTATTCTGCCTCGCTTTCAAGTCCGCCTCGTTGCCTTCCCTCAACAGATTTTTGGACGATAGTTGGCCTTGATTACTCTGCCAGTTTTTGAATTGCTGTGCCCCTGAGCTCCATTTTTCAACTCGTTTTTTGTGAGCTGAACGCAAGTCCAAACTTTTGGTTCAGGACCTATACTGGTTCCCGGTGGGTGGCTGAGACTTTGGTTAATTCTTCTTCCTGCAGGGAAATTAGAGTGACATGTGCCCATCCAAATGCCTAGCAGCTACTCTCTCATTGGTTCTCCCTCTTCCCTTTCATCCTCTGCCAAATTGGCAACCTGTGCGAACCAGGAGCTTAAAGGGGCTGTCTCTCCAAGTTGGGAGATTGATAGGAAAGCAGTTGGAAAGTCAAACCGGAGCACCAGGAGAGGGGATCTTCGTTGAGTTTTAGAAACCTGTCGTATTCACAGTGTGTCCATTCTCTAGGTTTCCCGTACACGTTATAGCTGTAGTAATATTCCCTTCAACCTGGAGAGCTGGGACCCATGGAATGGGTGCCATGCATTATTGCTTTAAAGGGTCTGCATTTGCTCACCCAATCTCACCAATCCTCTCAGTCCCAAGTGTCCAGCCTTATGCCACATCCAGCTGTCATTGTAGATAGGGTCATTCCAGGTTGCATCAGAGACCCTGAAGGAATTGTGAAGAATTTCCCTGTTTCTTTGTTCTGTTTTTGAAATTCCTTTTTAGAGTGGGTTTGAGCTGATTCTCGCTGCCATGTTTATGCCAGTCTAGACACACTTGATTCCCTTACGGAGACATATCAGTACATAGGTTTTAAGGTTCTTACTAGTCAGATCTATTCCTCTGCGGGAAATATGGGGTTTTGAGTCCCTTTCACTGAGGAAGGTGTAGGTCTTGTCTATTCCATAGTTGGTTTTTGGAACGGTACCTGTGCTTATATCAAACTCTGGTTTGATGCATCACCCCACCTCTCCTTCCCCCTTAAGCAGGCATAAGAGTGTTTTCTAAATGTGAGACTCTGTTCTCTTGCCTAACTCAGTTCATGTGTAGCCATGTTTACAGGATCTTCCTAAGTGATATCTTATGATAAGTTTCTTTTCCTGTGTGACTTCTTTCACTTAGAATCATCGTACCTGAATCCACTCATTTTGCTGCTACAGGTCTTATGACATTGATTTCGTGGCTGAGGGATATTCCTTCGTACGTAAGTTCCACAATGTTTGGAACCATTTTTATATTTCCTGGGATATTTCAGGTGTACCCAGGTTGAGGTTCTTGTAAGCAGTGCAGCCCTCAATTTGGGGGTGGCTCTGTCTTATGGATTTTCAGTTTTCCCAAGGTATATTCCCTAGACTGGAAGTGCCCTTGGCTCTGTAGCTCTGTTGTTTACTTGTTTTAGGGAACACAATGCACTCCTCCAGTGAGGCAGTTGGCAACTTACATCCCGCCCATCAGCATAACAGGGCTCCCTGTTCTCCAGGGCCTGTCTTGCCTTTCTGGATTTTACACATTTTGTGGATGTCCCTTTTGACCGGTGGGAAGTGATACTTCTTTGTAGTGCAGATTTGCATTGCCCGCTTGCTTGCTTGGCCAAAAAGCGTGTATGCGTTTTCTCCTGAATATATTCAGGAGAAAACGCATACGCCCTTTTTGGCCAAGTGCATCATTTTCGAAGTTGTGCCCCTCTTCCTGTGCTTTACAGGCCATTCCAACGTACCTCTTGAAATCTGTTTCCTGCTATTCTGCCTTGCTTTCAAGTCCGCCTCGTTGCCTTCCCTCAACAGATTTTTGGACGATAGTTGGCCTTGATTACTCTGCCAGTTTGTGAATTGCTGTGACCCTGAGCTCCATTTTTCAACTCGTTTTTTGTGAGCTGAACGCAAGTCCAAACTTTTGGTTCAGGACCTCTACTGGTTCCCGGTGGGTGGCTGAGACTTTGGTTAATTCTTCTTCCTGCAGGGAAATTAGAGTGACATGTGCCCATCCAAATGCCTAGCAGCTACTCTCTCATTGGTTCTCCCTCTTCCCTTTCATCCTCTGCCAAATTGGCAACCTGTGCGAACCAGGAGCTTAAAGGGGCTGTCTCTCCAAGTTGGGAGATTGATAGGAAAGCAGTTGGAAAGTCAAACCGGAGCACCAGGAGAGGGGCTCTTCGTTGAGTTTTAGAAACCTGTCGTATTCACAGTGTGTCCATTCTCTAGGTTTCCCGTACACGTTATAGCTGTAGTAATATTCCCTTCAACCTGGAGAGCTGGGACCCATGGAATGGGTGCCATGCATTATTGCTTTAAAGGGTCTGCAATTGCTCACCCAATCTCACCAATCCTCTCAGTCGCAAGTGTCCAGCCTTATGCCACATCCAGCTGTCATTGTAGATAGGGTCATTCCAGGTTGCATCAGAGACCCTGAAGGAATTGTAAAGAATTTCCCTGTTTCTTTGTTCTGTTTTTGAATTTCCTTTTTAGAGTGGGTTTGAGCTGATTCTCGCTGCCATGTTTATGCCAGTCTAGACACACTTGATTCCCTTACGGAGACATATCAGTACATAGGTTTTAAGATTCTTACTAGTCAGATCTATTCCTCTGCGGGAAATATGGGGTTTTGAGTCCCTTTCACCGAGGAAGGTGTAGGTCTTGTCTATTCCATAGTTGGTTTTTGGAACGGTACCTGTGCTTATATCAAACTCGGGTTTGATGCATCACCCCACCTCTCCTTCCCCCTTAAGCAGGCATAAGAGTGTTTTCTAAATGTGAGACTCTGTTCTCTTGCCTAACTCAGTTCATGTGTAGCCATGTTTACAGGATCTTCCTAAGTGATATCTTATGATAAGTTTCTTTTCCTGTGTGACTTCTTTCACTTAGAATCATCGTACCTGAATCCACTCATTTTGCTGCTACTGGTCTTATGACATTGATTTCGTGGCTGAGGGATATTCCATCGTACGTAAGTTCCACAATGTTTGGAACCATTTTTATATTTCTTGGGATATTTCAGGTGTACCCAGGTTGAGGTTCTTGTAAGCAGTGCAGCCCTCAATTTGGGGGTGGCTCTGTCTTATGGATTTTCAGTTTTCCCAAGGTATATTCCCTAGACTGGAAGTGCCCTTGGCTCTGTAGCTCTGTTGTTTACTTGTTTTAGGGAACACAATGCACTCCTCCAGTGAGGCAGTTGGCAACTTACATCCCGCCCATCAGCATAACAGGGCTCCCTGTTCTCCAGGGCCTCTCTTGCCTTTCTGGTTTTTTACACATTTTGTGGATTTCCCTTTTGACCGGTGGGAAGTGATACTTCTTTGTAGTGCAGATTTGCATTGCCCGCTTGCTTGCTTGGCCAAAAAGGGCGTATGCGTTTTCTCCTGAATATATTCAGGAGAAAACGCATACGCCCTTTTTGGCCAAGTGCATCATTGTCGAAGTTGTGCCCCTCTTCCTGTGCTTTACAGGCGATTCCAACGTACCTCTTGAAATCTGTTTCCTGCTATTCTGCCTCGCTTTCAAGTCCGCCTCGTTGCCTTCCCTCAACAGATTTTTGGACGATAGTTGGCCTTGATTACTCTGCCAGTTTGTGAATTGCTGTGCCCCTGAGCTCCATTTTTCAACTCGTTTTTTGTGAGCTGAACGCAAGTCCAAACTTTTGGTTCAGGACCTCTACTGGTTCCCGGTGGGTGGCTGAGACTTTGGTTAATTCTTCTTCCTGCCGGGAAATTAGAGTGACATGTGCCCATCCAAATGCCTAGCAGCTACTCTCTCATTGGTTCTCCCTCTTCCCTTTCATCCTCTGCCAAATTGGCAACCTGAGCGAACCAGGAGCTTAAAGGGGCTGTCTCTCCAAGTTGGGAGATTGATAGGAAAGCAGTTGGAAAGTCAAACCGGAGCACCAGGAGAGGGGCTCTTCGTTGAGTTTTAGAAACCTGTCGTATTCACAGTGTGTCCATTCTCTAGGTTTCCCTTACACGTTATAGCTGTAGTAATATTCCCTTCAACCTGGAGAGCTGGGACCCATGGAATGGGTGCCATGCATTATTGCTTTAAATGGTCTGCAATTGCTCACCCAATCTCACCAATCCTCTCAGTCGCAAGTGTCCAGCCTTATGCCACATCCAGCTGTCATTGTCGATAGGGTCATTCCAGGTTGCATCAGAGACCCTGAAGGAATTGTAAAGAATTTCCCTGTTCCTTTGTTCTGTTTTTGAAATTCCTTTTTAGAGTGGTTTTGAGCTGATTCTCGCTGCCCTGTTTATGCCAGTCTAGACACACTTGATTCCCTTACGGAGACATATCAGTACATAGGTTTTAAGGTTCTTACTAGTCAGATCTATTCCTCTGCGGGAAATATGGGGTTTTGAGTCCCTTTCACTGAGGAAGGTGTAGGTCTTGTCTATTCCATAGTTGTTTTTTGGAACGGTACCTGTGCTTATATCAAACTCGGGTTTGATGCATCACCCCACCTCTCCTTCCCCCTTAAGCAGGCATAAGAGTGTTTTCTAAATGTGAGACTCTGTTCTCTTGCCTAACTCAGTTCATGTGTAGCCATGTTTTCAGGATCTTCCTAAGTGATATCTTATGATAAGTTTCTTTTCCTATGTGACTTCTTTCACTTAGAATCATCGTACCTGAATCCACTCATTTTGCTGCTACTGGTCTTATGACATTGATTTCGTGGCTGAGGGATATTCCATCGTACGTAAGTTCCACAATGTTTGGAACCATTTTTATATTTCCTGGGATATTTCAGGTGTACCCAGGTTGAGGTTCTTGTAAGCAGTGCAGCCCTCAATTTGGGGGTGGCTCTGTCTTATGGATTTTCAGTTTTCCCAAGGTATATTCCCTAGACTGGAAGTGCCCTTGGCTCTGTAGCTCTGTTGTTTACTTGTTTTAGGGAACACAATGCACTCCTCCAGTGAGGCAGTTGGCAACTTACATCCCGCCCATCAGCATAACAGGGCTCCCTGTTTTCCACGGCCTGTCTTGCCTTTCTGGTTTTTTACACATTTTGCGGATGTCCCTTTTGACCGGTGGGAAGTGATACTTCTTTGTAGTGCAGATTTGCATTGCCCGCTTGCTTGCTTGGCCAAAAAGTGCGTATGCGTTTTCTCCTGAATATATTCAGGAGAAAACGCATACGCCCTTTTTGGCCAAGTGCATCATTGTCGAAGTTGTGCCCATCTTCCTGTGCTTTACAGGCGATTCCAACATACCTCTTGAAATCTGTTTCCTGCTATTCTGCCTCGCTTTCAAGTCCGCCTCAATGCCTTCCCTCAACAGATTTTTGGACGATAGTTGGCCTTGATTACTCTGCCAGTTTGTGAATTGCTGTGCCCCTGAGCTCCATTTTTCAACTCGTTTTTTTGTGAGCTGAACGCAAGTCCAAACTTTTGGTTCAGGACCTATACTGGTTCCCGGTGGGTGGCTGAGACTTTGGTTAATTCTTCTTCCTGCCGGGAAATTAGAGTGACATGTGCCCATCCAAATGCCTAGCAGCTACTCTCTCATTGGTTCTCCCTCTTCCCTTTCATCCTCTGCCAAATTGGCAACCTGTGCGAACCAGGAGCTTAAAGGGGCTGTCTCTCCAAGTTGGGAGATTGATAGGAAAGCAGTTGGAAAGTCAAACCGGAGCACCAGGAGAGGGGCTCTTCGTTGAGTTTTAGAAACCTGTCGTATTCACAGTGTGTCCATTCTCTAGGTTTCCCGTACACGTTATAGCTGTAGTAATATTCCCTTCAACCTGGAGAGCTGGGACCCATGGAATGGGTGCCATGCATTATTGCTTTAAAGGGTCTGCAATTGCTCACCCAATCTCACCAATCCTCTCAGTCGCAAGTGTCCAGCCTTATGCCACATCCAGCTGTCATTGTAGATAGGGTCATTCCAGGTTGCATCAGAGACCCTGAAGGAATTGTGTAGAATTTCCCTGTTTCTTTGTTCTGTTTTTGAAATTCCTTTTTAGAGTGGGTTTGAGCTGATTCTCGCTGCCATGTTTATGCCAGTCTAGACACACTTGATTCCCTTACGGAGACATATCAGTACATAGGTTTTAAGATTCTTACTAGTCAGATCTATTCCTCTGCGGGAAATATGGGGATTTGAGTCCCTCTCACTGAGGAAGGTGTAGGTCTTGTCTATTCCATAGTTGGTTTTTGGAACGGTACCTGTGCTTATATCAAACTCGGGTTTGATGCATCACCCCACCTCTCCTTCCCCCTTAAGCAGGCATAAGAGTGTTTTCTAAATGTGAGACTCTGTTCTCTTGCCTAACTCAGTTCATGTGTAGCCATGTTTACAGGATCTTCCTAAGTGATATCTTATGATAAGTTTCTTTTCCTGTGTGACTTATTTCACTTAGAATCATCGTACCTGAATCCACTCATTTTGCTGCTACTGGTCTTATGACATTGATTTCGTGGCTGAGGGATATTCCATCGTACATAAGTTCCACAATGTTTGGAACCATTTTTATATTTCCTGGGATATTTCAGGTGTACCCAGGTTGAGGTTCTTGTAAGCAGTGCAGCCCTCAATTTGGGGGTGGCTCTGTCTTATGGATTTTCAGTTTTCCCAAGGTATATTCCCTAGACTGGAAGTGCCCTTGGCTCTGTAGCTCTGTTGTTTACTTGTTTTAGGGAACACAATGCACTCCTCCAGTGAGGCAGTTGGCAACTTACATCCCGCCCATCAGCATAACAGGGCTCCCTGTTCTCCAGGGCCTGTCTTGACTTTCTGGTTTTTTACACATTTTGCGGATGTCCCTTTTGACCGGTGGGAAGTGATACTTCTTTGTAGTGCAGATTTGCATTGCCCGCTTGCTTGCTTGGCCAAAAAGGGCGTATGCGTTTTCTCCTGAATATATTCAGGAGAAAACGCATATGCCCTTTTTGGCCAAGTGCATCATTGTCGAAGTTGTGCCCCTCTTCCTGTGCTTTACAGGCGAGTCCAACGTACCTCTTGAAATCTGTTTCCTGCTATTCTGCCTTGCTTTCAAGTCCGCCTCGTTGCCTTCCCTCAACAGATTTTTGGACGATAGTTGGCCTTGATTACTCTGCCAGTTTGTGAATTGCTGTGCCCCTGAGCTCCATTTTTCAACTCGTTTCTTGTGAGCTGAACGCAAGTCCAAACTTTTGGTTCAGGACCTCTACTGGTTCCCGGTGGGTGGCTGAGACTTTGGTTAATTCTTCTTCCTGCCGGGAAATTAGAGTGACATGTGCCCATCCAAATGCCTAGCAGCTACTCTCTCATTGGTTCTCCCTCTTCCCTTTCATCCTCTGCCAAATTGGCAACCTGAGCGAACCAGGAGCTTAAAGGGGCTGTCTCTCCAAGTTGGGAGATTGATAGGAAAGCAGTTGGAAAGTCAAACCGGAGCACCAGGAGAGGGGCTCTTCGTTGAGTTTTAGAAACCTGTCGTATTCACAGTGTGTCCATTCTCTAGGTTTCCCGTACACGTTATAGCTGTAGTAATATTCCCTTCAACCTGGAGAGCTGGGACCCATGGAATGGGTGCCATGCATTATTGCTTTAAAGGGTCTGCAATTGCTCACCCAATCTCACCAATCCTCTCAGTCGCAAGTGTCCAGCCTTATGCCACATCCAGCTGTCATTGTAGATAGGGTCATTCCAGGTTGCATCAGAGACCCTGAAGGAATTGTAAAGAATTTCCCTGTTTCTTTGTTCTGTTTTTGAAATTCCTTTTTAGAGTGGGTTTGAGCTGATTCTCGCGGCCATGTTTATGCCAGTCTAGACACACTTGATTCCCTTACGGAGACATATCAGTACATAGGTTTTAAGGTTCTTACTAGTCAGATCTATTCCTCTGCGGGAAATATGGGGTTTTGAGTCCCTTTCACTGAGGAAGGTGTAGGTCTTGTCTATTCCATAGTTGGTTTTTGGAACGGTACCTGTGCTTATATCAAACTCGGGTTTGATGCATCACCCCACCTCTCCTTCCCCCTTAAGCAGGCATAAGAGTGTTTTCTAAATGTGAGACTCTGTTCTCTTGCCTAACTCAGTTCATGTGTAGCCATGTTTACAGGATCTTCCTAAGTGATATCTTATGATAAGTTTCTTTTCCTGTGTGACTTCTTTCACTTAGAATCATCGTACCTGAATCCACTCATTTTGCTGCTACTGGTCTTATGACATTGATTTCGTGGCTGAGGGATATTCCATCGTACGTAAGTTCCACAATGTTTGGAACCATTTTTATATTTCCTGGGATATTTCAGGTGTACCCAGGTTGAGGTTCTTGTAAGCAGTGCAGCCCTCAATTTGGGGGTGGCTCTGTCTTATGGATTTTCAGTTTTCCCAAGGTATATTCCCTAGACTGGAAGTGCCCTTGGCTCTGTAGCTCTGTTGTTTACTTGTTTTAGGGAACACAATGCACTCCTCCAGTGAGGCAGGTGGCAACTTACATCCCGCCCATCAGCATAACAGGGCTCCCTGTTCTCCAGGGCCTGTCTTGCCTTTCTGGTTTTTTACATATTTTGTGGATGTCCCTTTTGACCGGTGGGAAGTGATACTTCTTTGTAGTGCAGATTTGCATTGCCCGCTTGCTTGCTTGGCCAAAAAGGGCGTATGCGTTTTCTCCTGAATATATTCAGGAGAAAACGCATACGCCCTTTTTGGCCAAGTGCATCATTGTCGAAGTTGTGCCCCTCTTCCTGTGCTTTACAGGCGATTCCAACGTACCTCTTGAAATCTGTTTCCTGCTATTCTGCCTCGCTTTCAAGTCCGCCTCGTTGCCTTCCCTCAACAGATTTTTGGACGATAGTTGGCCTTGATTACTCTGCCAGTTTGTGAATTGCTGTGCCCCTGAGCTCCATTTTTCAACTCGTTTCTTGTGAGCTGAACGCAAGTCCAAACTTTTGGTTCAGGACCTATACTGGTTCCCGGTGGGTGGCTGAGACTTTGGTTAATTCTTCTTCCTGCCGGGAAATTAGAGTGACATGTGCCCATCCAAATGCCTAGCAGCTACTCTCTCATTGGTTCTCCCTCTTCCCTTTCATCCTCTGCCAAATTGGCAACCTGTGCGAACCAGGAGCTTAAAGGGGCTGTCTCTCCAAGTTGGGAGATTGATAGGAAAGCAGTTGGAAAGTCAAACCGGAGCACCAGGAGAGGGGCTCTTCGTTGAGTTTTAGAAACCTGTCGTATTCACAGTGTGTCCATTCTCTAGGTTTCCCGTACACGTTATAGCTGTAGTAATATTCCCTTCAACCTGGAGAGCTGGGACCCATGGAATGGGTGCCATGCATTATTGCTTTAAAGGGTCTGCATTTGCTCACCCAATCTCACCAATCCTCTCAGTCCCAAGTGTCCAGCCTTATGCCACATCCAGCTGTCATTGTAGATAGGGTCATTCCAGGTTGCATCAGAGACCCTGAAGGAATTGTGAAGAATTTCCCTGTTTTTTGTTCTGTTTTTGAAATTCCTTTTTAGAGTGGGTTTGAGCTGATTCTCGCTGCCCTGTTTATGCCAGTCTAGACACACTTGATTCCCTTACGGAGACATATCAATACATAGGTTTTAAGATTCTTACTAGTCAGATCTATTCCTCTGCGGGAAATATGGGGTTTTGAGTCCCTTTCACTGAGGAAGGTGTAGGTCTTGTCTATTCCATAGTTGGTTTTTGGAACGGTACCTGTGCTTATATCAAACTCGGGTTTGATGCATCACCCCACCTCTCCTTCCCCCTTAAGCAGGCATAAGAGTGTTTTCTAAATGTGAGACTCTGTTCTCTTGCCTAACTCAGTTCATGTGTAGCCATGTTTACAGGATCTTCCTAAGTGATATCTTATGATAAGTTTCTTTTCCTGTGTGACTTCTTTCACTTAGAATCATCGTACCTGAATCCACTCATTTTGCTGCTACTGGTCTTATGACATTGATTTCGTGGCTGAGGGATATTCCATCGTACGTAAGTTCCACAATGTTTGGAACCATTTTTATATTTCCTGGGATATTTCAGGTGTACCCAGGTTGAGGTTCTTGTAAGCAGTGCAGCCCTCAATTTGGGGGTGGCTCTGTCTTATGGATTTTCAGTTTTCCCAAGGTATATTCCCTAGACTGGAAGTGCCCTTGGCTCTGTAGCTCTGTTGTTTACTTGTTTTAGGGAACACAATGCACTCCTCCAGTGAGGCAGTTGGCAACTTACATCCTGCCCATCAGCATAACAGGGATCCCTGTTCTCCAGGGCCTGTCTTGCCTTTCTGGTTTTTACACATTTTGTGGATGTCCCTTTTGACCGGTGGGAAGTGATACTTCTTTGTAGTGCAGATTTGCATTGCCCGCTTGCTTGCTTGGCCAAAAAGGGCGTATGCGTTTTCTCCTGAATATATTCAGGAGAAAACGCATACGCCCTTTTTGGCCAAGTGCATCATTGTCGAAGTTGTGCCCCTCTTCCTGTGCTTTACAGGCGATTCCAACGTACCTCTTGAAATCTGTTTCCTGCTATTCTGCCTCGCTTTCAAGTCCGCCTCGTTGCCTTCCCTCAACAGATTTTTGGACGATAGTTGGCCTTGATTACTCTGCCAATTTGTGAATTGCTGTGCCCCTGAGCTCCATTTTTCAACTCGTTTCTTGTGAGCTGAACGCAAGTCCAAACTTTTGGTTCAGGACCTATACTGGTTCCCGGTGGGTGGCTGAGACTTTGGTTAATTCTTCTTCCTGCCGGGAAATTAGAGTGACATGTGCCCATCCAAATGCCTAGCAGCTACTCTCTCATTGGTTCTCCCTCTTCCCTTTCATCCTCTGCCAAATTGGCAACCTGTGCGAACCAGGAGCTTAAAGGGGCTGTCTCTCCAAGTTGGGAGATTGATAGGAAAGCAGTTGGAAAGTCAAACCGGAGCACCAGGAGAGGGGCTCTTCGTTGAGTTTTAGAAACCTGTCGTATTCACAGTGTGTCCATTCTCTAGGTTTCCCATACACGTTATAGCTGTAGTAATATTCCCTTCAACCTGGAGAGCTGGGACCCATGGAATGGGTGCCATGCATTATTGCTTTAAAGGGTCTGCATTTGCTCACCCAATCTCACCAATCCTCTCAGTCCCAAGTGTCCAGCCTTATGCCACATCCAGCTGTCATTGTAGATAGGGTCATTCCAGGTTGCATCAGAGACCCTGAAGGAATTGTGAATAATTTCCCTGTTTCTTTGTTCTGTTTTTGAAATTCCTTTTTAGAGTGGGTTTGAGCTGATTCTCGCTGCCCTGTTTATGCCAGTCTAGACACACTTGATTCCCTTACGGAGACATATCAATACATAGGTTTTAAGATTCTTACTAGTCAGATCTATTCCTCTGCGGGAAATATGGGGTTTTGAGTCCCTTTCACTGAGGAAGTTGTAGGTCTTGTCTATTCCATAGTTGGTTTTTGGAACGGTACCTGTGCTTATATCAAACTCGGGTTTGATGCATCACCCCACCTCTCCTTCCCCCTTAAGCAGGCATAAGAGTGTTTTCTAAATGTGAGACTCTGTTCTCTTGCCTAACTCAGTTCATGTGTAGCCATGTTTACAGGATCTTCCTAAGTGATATCTTATGATAAGTTTCTTTTCCTGTGTGACTTCTTTCACTTAGAATCATCGTACCTGAATCCACTCATTTTGCTGCTACTGGTCTTATGACATTGATTTCGTGGCTGAGGGATATTCCATCGTACGTAAGTTCCACAATGTTTGGAACCATTTTTATATTTCTTGGGATATTTCAGGTGTACCCAGGTTGAGGTTCTTGTAAGCAGTGCAGCCCTCAATTTGGGGGTGGCTCTGTCTTATGGATTTTCAGTTTTCCCAAGGTATATTCCCTAGACTGGAAGTGCCCTTGGCTCTGTAGCTCTGTTGTTTACTTGTTTTAGGGAACACAATGCACTCCTCCAGTGAGGCAGTTGGCAACTTACATCCCGCCCATCAGCATAACAGGGCTCCCTGTTCTCCAGGGCCTGTCTTGCCTTTCTGGTTTTTTACACATTTTGTGGATGTCCCTTTTGACCGGTGGGAAGTGATACTTCTTTGTAGTGCAGATTTGCATTGCCCGCTTGCTTGCTTGGCCAAAAAGGGCGTATGCGTTTTCTCCTGAATATATTCAGGAGAAAACGCATACGCCCTTTTTGGCCAAGTACATCATTGTCGAAGTTGTGCCCCTCTTCCTGTGCTTTACAGGCGATTCCAACGTACCTCTTGAAATCTGTTTCCTGCTATTCTGCCTCGCTTTCAAGTCCGCCTCGTTGCCTTCCCTCAACAGATTTTTGGACGATAGTTGGCCTTGATTACTCTGCCAGTTTGTGAATAGCTGTGCCCCTGAGCTCCATTTTTCAACTCGTTTCTTGTGAGCTGAACGCAAGTCCAAACTTTTGGTTCAGGACCTATACTGGTTCCCAGTGGGTGGCTGAGACATTGGTTAATTCTTCTTCCTGCCGGGAAATTAGTGTGACATGTGCCCATCCAAATGCCTAGCAGCTACTCTCTCATTGGTTCTCCCTCTTCCCTTTCATCCTCTGCCAAATTGGCAACCTGTGCGAACCAGGAGCTTAAAGGGGCTGTCTCTCCAAGTTGGGAGATTGATAGGAAAGCAGTTGGAAAGTCAAACCGGAGCACCAGGAGAGGGGCTCTTCGTTGAGTTTTAGAAACCTGTCGTATTCACAGTGTGTCCATTCTCTAGGTTTCCCGTACACGTTATAGCTGTAGTAATATTCCCTTCAACCTGGAGAGCTGGGACCCATGGAATGGGTGCCATGCATTATTGCTTTAAAGGGTCTGCATTTGCTCACCCAATCTCACCAATCCTCTCAGTCGCAAGTGTCCAGCCTTATGCCACATCCAGCTGTCATTGTAGATAGGGTCATTCCAGGTTGCATCAGAGACCCTGAAGGAATTGTGAAGAATTTCCCTGTTTCTTTGTTCTGTTTTTGAAATTCCTTTTTAGAGTGGGTTTGAGCTGATTCTCGCTGCCATGTTTATGCCAGTCTAGACACACTTGATTCCCTTACGGAGACATATCAATACATAGGTTTTAAGATTCTTACTAGTCAGATCTATTCCTCTGCGGGAAATATGGGGTTTTGAGTCCCTTTCACTGAGGAAGGTGTAGGTCTTGTCTATTCCATAGTTGGTTTTTGGAACGGTACCTGTGCTTATATCAAACTCGGGTTTGATGCATCACCCCACCTCTCCTTCCCCCTTAAGCAGGCATAAGAGTGTTTTCTAAATGTGAGACTCTGTTCTCTTGCCTAACTCAGTTCATGTGTAGCCATGTTTACAGGATCTTCCTAAGTGATATCTTATGATAAGTTTCTTTTCCTGTGTGACTTCTTTCACTTAGAATCATCGTACCTGAATCCACTCATTTTGCTGCTACTGGTCTTATGACATTGATTTCGTGGCTGAGGGATATTCCATCGTACGTAAGTTCCACAATGTTTGGAACCATTTTTATATTTCCTGGGATATTTCAGGTGTACCCAGGTTGAGGTTCTTGTAAGCAGTGCAGCCCTCAATTTGGGGGTGGCTCTGTCTTATGGATTTTCAGTTTTCCCAAGGTATATTCCCTAGACTGGAAGTGCCCTTGGCTCTGTAGCTCTGTTGTTTACTTGTTTTAGGGAACACAATGCACTCCTCCAGTGAGGCAGTTGGCAACTTACATCCCGCCCATCAGCATAACAGGGCTCCCTGTTCTCCAGGGCCTGTCTTGCCTTTCTGGTTTTTTACACATTTTGTGGATGTCCCTTTTGACCGGTGGGAAGTGATACTTCTTTGTAGTGCAGATTTGCATTGCCCGCTTGCTTGCTTGGCCAAAAAGGGCGTATGCGTTTTCTCCTGAATATATTCAGGAGAAAACGCATACGCCCTTTTTGGCCAAGTGCATCATTGTCGAAGTTGTGCCCCTCTTCCTGTGCTTTACAGGCGATTCCAACGTACCTCTTGAAATCTGTTTCCTGCTATTCTGCCTCGCTTTCAAGTCCGCCTCGTTGCCTTCCCTCAACAGATTTTTGGATGATAGTTGGCCTTGAATACTCTGCCAGTTTGTGAATTGCTGTGCCCCTGAGCTCCATTTTTCAACTCGTTTCTTGTGAGCTGAACGCAAGTCCAAACTTTTGGTTCAGGACCTATACTGGTTCCCGGTGGGTGGCTGAGACTTTGGTTAATTCTTCTTCCTGCCGGGAAATTAGAGTGACATGTGCCCATCCAAATGCCTAGCAGCTACTCTCTCATTGGTTCTCCCTCTTCCCTTTCATCCTCTGCCAAATTGGCAACCTGTGCGAACCAGGAGCTTAAAGGGGCTGTCTCTCCAAGTTGGGAGATTGATAGGAAAGCAGTTGGAAAGTCAAACCGGAGCACCAGGAGAGGGGCTCTTCGTTGAGTTTTAGAAACCTGTCGTATTCACAATGTGTCCATTCTCTAGGTTTCCCGTACACGTTATAGCTGTAGTAATATTCCCTTCAACCTGGAGAGCTGGGACCCATGGAATGGGTGCCATGCATTATTGCTTTAAAGGGTCTGCATTTGCTCACCCAATCTCACCAATCCTCTCAGTCCCAAGTGTCCAGCCTTATGCCACATCTAGCTGTCATTGTAGATAGGGTCATTCCAGGTTGCATCAGAGACCCTGAAGGAATTGTAAAGAATTTCCCTGTTTCTTTGTTCTGTTTTTGAAATTCCTTTTTAGAGTGGGTTTGAGCTGATTCTCGCTGCCATGTTTATGCCAGTCTAGACACACTTGATTCCCTTACGGAGACATATCAATACATAGGTTTTAAGATTCTTACTAGTCAGATCTATTCCTCTGCGGGAAATATGGGGTTTTGAGTCCCTTTCACTGAGGAAGGTGTAGGTCTTGTCTATTCCATAGTTGGTTTTTGGAACGGTACCTGTGCTTATATCAAACTCGGGTTTGATGCATCACCCCACCTCTCCTTCCCCCTTAAGCAGGCATAAGAGTGTTTTCTAAATGTGAGACTCTGTTCTCTTGCCTAACTCAGTTCATGTGTAGCCATGTTTACAGGATCTTCCTAAGTGATATCTTATGATAAGTTTCTTTTCCTGTGTGACTTCTTTCACTTAGAATCATCGTACCTGAATCCACTCATTTTGCTGCTACTGGTCTTATGACAATGATTTCGTGGCTGAGGGATATTCCATCGTACGTAAGTTCCACAATGTTTGGAACCATTTTTATATTTCCTGGGATATTTCAGGTGTACCCAGGTTGAGGTTCTTGTAAGCAGTGCAGCCCTCAATTTGGGGGTGGCTCTGTCTTATGGATTTTCAGTTTTCCCAAGGTATATTCCCTAGACTGGAAGTGCCCTTGGCTCTGTAGCTCTGTTGTTTACTTGTTTTAGGGAACACAATGCACTCCTCCAGTGAGGCAGTTGGCAACTTACATCCCGCCCATCAGCATAACAGGGCTCCCTGTTCTCCAGGGCCTGTCTTGCCTTTCTGGTTTTTTACACATTTTGTGGATGTCCCTTTTGACCGGTGGGAAGTGATACTTCTTTGTAGTGCAGATTTGCATTGCCCGCTTGCTTGCTTGGCCAAAAAGGGCGTATGCGTTTTCTCCTGAATATATTCAGGAGAAAACGCATACGCCCTTTTTGGCCAAGTGCATCATTGTCGAAGTTGTGCCCATCTTCCTGTGCTTTACAGGCGATTCCAACGTTCCTCTTGAAATCTGTTTCCTGCTATTCTGCCTCGCTTTCAAGTCCGCCTCGTTGCCTTCCCTCAACAGATTTTTGGATGATAGTTGGCCTTGAATACTCTGCCAGTTTGTGAATTGCTGTGCCCCTGAGCTCCATTTTTCAACTCGTTTCTTGTGAGCTGAACGCAAGTCCAAACTTTTGGTTCAGGACCTATACTGGTTCCCGGTGGGTGGCTGAGACTTTGGTTAATTCTTCTTCCTGCCGGGAAATTAGAGTGACATGTGCCCATCCAAATGCCTAGCAGCTACTCTCTCATTGGTTCTCCCTCTTCCCTTTCATCCTCTGCCAAATTGGCAACCTGTGCGAACCAGGAGCTTAAAGGGGCTGTCTCTCCAAGTTGGGAGATTGATAGGAAAGCAGTTGGAAAGTCAAACCGGAGCACCAGGAGAGGGGCTCTTCATTGAGTTTTAGAAACCTGTCGTATTCACAGTGTGTCCATTCTCTAGGTTTCCCGTACACGTTATAGCTGTAGTAATATTCCCTTCAACCTGGAGAGCTGGGACCCATGGAATGGGTGCCATGCATTATTGCTTTAAAGGGTCTGCATTTGCTCACCCAATCTCACCAATCCTCTCAGGCCCAAGTGTCCAGCCTTATGCCACATCCAGCTGTTATTGTAGATAGGGTCATTCCAGGTTGCATCAGAGACCCTGAAGGAATTTTGAAGAATTTCCCTGTTTCTTTGTTCTGTTTTTGAAATTCCTTTTTAGAGTGGGTTTGAGCTGATTCTCGCTGCCATGTTTATGCCAGTCTAGACACACTTGATTCCCTTACGGAGACATATCAATACATAGGTTTTAAGATTCTTACTAGTCAGATCTATTCCTCTGCGGGAAATATGGGGTTTTGAGTCCCTTTCACTGAGGAAGGTGTAGGTCTTGTCTATTCCATAGTTGGTTTTTGGAACGGTACCTGTGCTTATATCAAACTCGGGTTTGATGCATCACCCCACCTCTCCTTCCCCCTTAAGCAGGCATAAGAGTGTTTTCTAAATGTGAGACTCTGTTCTCTTGCCTAACTCAGTTCATGTGTAGCCATGTTTACAGGATCTTCCTAAGTGATATCTTATGATAAGTTTCTTTTCCTGTGTGACTTCTTTCACTTAGAATCATTGTACCTGAATCCACTCATTTTGCTGCTACTGGTCTTATGACATTGATTTCGTGGCTGAGGGATATTCCATCGTACGTAAGTTCCACAATGTTTGGAACCATTTTTATATTTCCTGGGATATTTCAGGTGTACCCAGGTTGAGGTTCTTGTAAGCAGTGCAGCCCTCAATTTGGGGGTGGCTCTGTCTTATGGATTTTCAGTTTTCCCAAGGTATATTCCCTAGACTGGAAGTGCCCTTGGCTCTGTAGCTCTGTTGTTTACTTGTTTTAGGGAACACAATGCACTCCTCCAGTGAGGCAGTTGGCAACTTACATCCCCCCCGTCAGCATAACAAGGCTCCCTGTTCTCCAGGGCCTGTCTTGCCTTTCTGGTTTTTACACATTTTGTGGATGTCCCTTTTGACCGGTGGGAAGTGATACTTCTTTGTAGTGCAGATTTGCATTGCCCGCTTGCTTGCTTGGCCAAAAAGGGCGTATGCGTTTTCTCCTGAATATATTCAGGAGAAAACGCATACGCCCTTTTTGGCCAAGTGCATCATTGTCGAAGTTGTGCCCCTCTTCCTGTGCTTTACAGGCGATTCCAACGTACCTCTTGAAATCTGTTTCCTGCTATTCTGCCTCGCTTTCAAGTCCGCCTCGTTGCCTTCCCTCAACAGATTTTTGGACGATAGTTGGCCTTGATTACTCTGCCAGTTTGTGAATTGCTGTGCCCCTGAGCTCCATTTTTCAACTCGTTTTTTGTGAGCTGAACGCAAGTCCAAACTTTTGGTTCAGGACCTCTACTGGTTCCCGGTGGGTGGCTGAGACTTTGGTTAATTCTTCTTCCTGCCGGGAAATTAGAGTGACATGTGCCCATCCAAATGCCTAGCAGCTACTCTCTCATTGGTTCTCCCTCTTCCCTTTCATCCTCTGCCAAATTGGCAACCTGAGCGAACCAGGAGCTTAAAGGGGCTGTCTCTCCAAGTTGGGAGATTGATAGGAAAGCAGTTGGAAAGTCAAACCGGAGCACCAGGAGAGGGGCTCTTCGTTGAGTTTTAGAAACCTGTCGTATTCACAGTGTGTCCATTCTCTAGGTTTCCCGTACACGTTATAGCTGTAGTAATATTCCCTTCAACCTGGAGAGCTGGGACCCATGGAATGGGTGCCATGCATTATTGCTTTAAAGGGTCTGCAATTGCTCACCCAATCTCACCAATCTTCTCAGTCGCAAGTGTCCAGCCTTATGCCACATCCAGCTGTCATTGTAGATAGGGTCATTCCAGGTTGCATCAGAGACCCTGAAGGAATTGTAAAGAATTTCCCTGTTTCTTTGTTCTGTTTTTGAAATTCCTTTTTAGAGTGGGTTTGAGCTGATTCTCGCGGCCATGTTTATGCCAGTCTAGACACACTTGATTCCCTTACGGAGACATATCAGTACATAGGTTTTAAGGTTCTTACTAGTCAGATCTATTCCTCTGCGGGAAATATGGGGTTTTGAGTCCCTTTCACTGAGGAAGGTGTAGGTCTTGTCTATTCCATAGTTGGTTTTTGGAACGGTACCTGTGCTTATATCAAACTCGGGTTTGATGCATCACCCCACCTCTCCTTCCCCCTTAAGCAGGCATAAGAGTGTTTTCTAAATGTGAGACTCTGTTCTCTTGCCTAACTCAGTTCATGTGTAGCCATGTTTACAGGATCTTCCTAAGTGATATCTTATGATAAGTTTCTTTTCCTGTGTGACTTCTTTCACTTAGAATCATCGTACCTGAATCCACTCATTTTGCTGCTACTGGTCTTATGACATTGATTTCGTGGCTGAGGGATATTCCATCGTACGTAAGTTCCACAATGTTTGGAACCATTTTTATATTTCCTGGGATATTTCAGGTGTACCCAGGTTGAGGTTCTTGTAAGCAGTGCAGCCCTCAATTTGGGGGTGGCTCTGTCTTATGGATTTTCAGTTTTCCCAAGGTATATTCCCTAGACTGGAAGTGCCCTTGGCTCTGTAGCTCTGTTGTTTACTTGTTTTAGGGAACACAATGCACTCCTCCAGTGAGGCAGGTGGCAACTTACATCCCGCCCATCAGCATAACAGGGCTCCCTGTTCTCCAGGGCCTGTCTTGCCTTTCTGGTTTTTTACATATTTTGTGGATGTCCCTTTTGACCGGTGGGAAGTGATACTTCTTTGTAGTGCAGATTTGCATTGCCCGCTTGCTTGCTTGGCCAAAAAGGGCGTATGCGTTTTCTCCTGAATATATTCAGGAGAAAACGCATACGCCCTTTTTGGCCAAGTGCATCATTGTCGAAGTTGTGCCCCTCTTCCTGTGCTTTACAGGCGATTCCAACGTACCTCTTGAAATCTGTTTCCTGCTATTCTGCCTCGCTTTAAAGTCCGCCTCGTTGCCTTCCCTCAACAGATTTTTGGACGATAGTTGGCCTTGATTCCTCTGCCAGTTTGTGAATTGCTGTGCCCCTGAGCTCCATTTTTCAACTCGTTTCTTGTGAGCTGAACGCAAGTCCAAACTTTTGGTTCAGGACCTATACTGGTTCCCGGTGGGTGGCTGAGACTTTGGTTAATTCTTCTTCCTGCCGGGAAATTAGAGTGACATGTGCCCATCCAAATGCCTAGCAGCTACTCTCTCATTGGTTCTCCCTCTTCCCTTTCATCCTCTGCCAAATTGGCAACCTGTGCGAACCAGGAGCTTAAAGGGGCTGTCTCTCCAAGTTGGGAGATTGATAGGAAAGCAGTTGGAAAGTCAAACCGGAGCACCAGGAGAGGGGCTCTTCGTTGAGTTTTAGAAACCTGTCGTATTCACAGTGTGTCCATTCTCTAGGTTTCCCGTACACGTTATAACTGTAGTAATATTCCCTTCAACCTGGAGAGCTGGGACCCATGGAATGGGTGCCATGCATTATTGCTTTAAAGGGTCTGCATTTGCTCACCCAATCTCACCAATCCTCTCAGTCCCAAGTGTCCAGCCTTATGCCACATCCAGCTGTCATTGTAGATAGGGTCATTCCAGGTTGCATCAGAGACCCTGAAGGATTTGTGAAGAATTTCCCTGTTTTTTGTTCTGTTTTTGAAATTCCTTTTTAGAGTGGGTTTGAGCTGATTCTCGCTGCCCTGTTTATGCCAGTCTAGACACACTTGATTCCCTTACGGAGACATATCAATACATAGGTTTTAAGATTCTTACTAGTCAGATCTATTCCTCTGCGGGAAATATGGGGTTTTGAGTCCCTTTCACTGAGGAAGGTGTAGGTCTTGTCTATTCCATAGTTGGTTTTTGGAACGGTACCTGTGCTTATATCAAACTCGGGTTTGATGCATCACCCCACCTCTCCTTCCCCCTTAAGCAGGCATAAGAGTGTTTTCTAAATGTGAGACTCTGTTCTCTTGCCTAACTCAGTTCATGTGTAGCCATGTTTACAGGATCTTCCTAAGTGATATCTTATGATAAGTTTCTTTTCCTGTGTGACTTCTTTCACTTAGAATCATCGTACCTGAATCCACTCATTTTGCTGCTACTGGTCTTATGACATTGATTTCGTGGCTGAGGGATATTCCATCGTACGTAAGTTCCACAATGTTTGGAACCATTTTTATATTTCTTGGGATATTTCAGGTGTACCCAGGTTGAGGTTCTTGTAAGCAGTGCAGCCCTCAATTTGGGGGTGGCTCTGTCTTATGGATTTTCAGTTTTCCCAAGGTATATTCCCTAGACTGGAAGTGCCCTTGGCTCTGTAGCTCTGTTGTTTACTTGTTTTAGGGAACACAATGCACTCCTCCAGTGAGGCAGTTGGCAACTTACATCCCGCCCATCAGCATAACAGGGATCCCTGTTCTCCAGGGCCTGTCTTGCCTTTCTGGTTTTTACATATTTTGTGGATGTCCCTTTTGACCGGTGGGAAGTGATACTTCTTTGTAGTGCAGATTTGCATTGCCCGCTTGCTTGCTTGGCCAAAAAGGGCGTATGCGTTTTCTCCTGAATATATTCAGGAGAAAACGCATACGCCCTTTTTGGCCAAGTGCATCATTGTCGAAGTTGTGCCCCTCTTCCTGTGCTTTACAGGCGATTCCAACGTACCTCTTGAAATCTGTTTCCTGCTATTCTGCCTCGCTTTCAAGTCCGCCTCATTGCCTTCCCTCAACAGATTTTTGGACGATAGTTGGCCTTGATTACTCTGCCAATTTGTGAATTGCTGTGCCCCTGAGCTCCATTTTTCAACTCGTTTCTTGTGAGCTGAACGCAAGTCCAAACTTTTGGTTCAGGACCTATACTGGTTCCCGGTGGGTGGCTGAGACTTTGGTTAATTCTTCTTCCTGCCGGGAAATTAGAGTGACATGTGCCCATCCAAATGCCTAGCAGCTACTCTCTCATTGGTTCTCCCTCTTCCCTTTCATCCTCTGCCAAATTGGCAACCTGTGCGAACCAGGAGCTTAAAGGGGCTGTCTCTCCAAGTTGGGAGATTGATAGGAAAGCAGTTGGAAAGTCAAACCGGAGCACCAGGAGAGGGGCTCTTCGTTGAGTTTTAGAAACCTGTCGTATTCACAGTGTGTCCATTCTCTAGGTTTCCCGTACACGTTATAGCTGTAGTAATATTCCCTTCAACCTGGAGAGCTGGGACCCATGGAATGGGTGCCATGCATTATTGCTTTAAAGGGTCTGCAATTGCTCACCCAATCTCACCAATCCTCTCAGTCCCAAGTGTCCAGCCTTATGCCACATCCAGCTGTCATTGTAGATAGGGTCATTCCAGGTTGCATCAGAGACCCTGAAGGAATTGTGAAGAATTTCCCTGTTTCTTTGTTCTGTTTTTGAAATTCCTTTTTAGAGTGGGTTTGAGCTGATTCTCGCTGCCCTGTTTATGCCAGTCTAGACACACTTGATTCCCTTACGGAGACATATCAATACATAGGTTTTAAGATTCTTACTAGTCAGATCTATTCCTCTGCGGGAAATATGGGGTTTTGAGTCCCTTTCACTGAGGAAGTTGTAGGTCTTGTCTATTCCATAGTTGGTTTTTGGAACGGTACCTGTGCTTATATCAAACTCGGGTTTGATGCATCACCCCACCTCTCCTTCCCCCTTAAGCAGGCATAAGAGTGTTTTCTAAATGTGAGACTCTGTTCTCTTGCCTAACTCAGTTCATGTGTAGCCATGTTTACAGGATCTTCCTAAGTGATATCTTATGATAAGTTTCTTTTCCTGTGTGACTTCTTTCACTTAGAATCATCGTACCTGAATCCACTCATTTTGCTGCTACTGGTCTTATGACATTGATTTCGTGGCTGAGGGATATTCCATCGTACGTAAGTTCCACAATGTTTGGAACCATTTTTATATTTCTTGGGATATTTCAGGTGTACCCAGGTTGAGGTTCTTGTAAGCAGTGCAGCCCTCAATTTGGGGGTGGCTCTGTCTTATGGATTTTCAGTTTTCCCAAGGTATATTCCCTAGACTGGAAGTGCCCTTGGCTCTGTAGCTCTGTTGTTTACTTGTTTTAGGGAACACAATGCACTCCTCCAGTGAGGCAGTTGGCAACTTACATCCCGCCCATCAGCATAACAAGGCTCCCTGTTCTCCAGGGCCTGTCTTGCCTTTCTGGTTTTTACACATTTTGTGGATGTCCCTTTTGACCGGTGGGAAGTGATACTTCTTTGTAGTGCAGATTTGCATTGCCCGCTTGCTTGCTTGGCCAAAAAGGGCGTATGCGTTTTCTCCTGAATATATTCAGGAGAAAACGCATACGCCCTTTTCGGCCAAGTGCATCATTGTCGAAGTTGTGCCCCTCTTCCTGTGCTTTACAGGCGATTCCAACGTACCTCTTGAAATCTGTTTCCTGCTATTCTGCCTCGCTTTCAAGTCCGCCTCGTTGCCTTCCCTCAACAGATTTTTGGACGATAGTTGGCCTTGATTACTCTGCCAGTTTGTGAATTGCTGTGCCCCTGAGCTCCATTTTTCAACTCGTTTCTTGTGAGCTGAACGCAAGTCCAAACTTTTGGTTCAGGACCTATACTGGTTCCCGGTGGGTGGCTGAGACTTTGGTTAATTCTTCTTCCTGCCGGGAAATTAGAGTGACATGTGCCCATCCAAATGCCTAGCAGCTACTCTCTCATTGGTTCTCCCTCTTCCCTTTCATCCTCTGCCAAATTGGCAACCTGTGCGAACCAGGAGCTTAAAGGGGCTGTCTCTCCAAGTTGGGAGATTGATAGGAAAGCAGTTGGAAAGTCAAACCGGAGCACCAGGAGAGGGGCTCTTCGTTGTGTTTTAGAAACCTGTCATATTCACAGTGTGTCCATTCTCTAGGTTTCCCGTACACGTTATAGCTGAAGTAATATTCCCTTCAACCTGGAGAGCTGGGACCCATGGAATGGGTGCCATGCATTATTGCTTTAAAGGGTCTGCATTTGCTCACCCAATCTCACCAATCCTCTCAGTCCCAAGTGTCCAGCCTTATGCCACATCCAGCTGTCATTGTAGATAGGGTCATTCCAGGTTGCATCAGAGACCCTGAAGGAATTGTGAAGAATTTCCCTGTTTCTTTGTTCTGTTTTTGAAATTCCTTTTTAGAGTGGGTTTGAGCAGATTCTCGCTGCCATGTTTATGCCAGTCTAGACACACTTGATTCCCTTACGGAGACATATCAATACATAGGTTTTAAGATTCTTACTAGTCAGATCTATTCCTCTGCGGGAAATATGGGGTTTTGAGTCCCTTTCACTGAGGAGGGTGTAGGTCTTGTCTATTCCATAGTTGGTTTTTGGAACGGTACCTGTGCTTATATCAAACTCGGGTTTGATGCATCACCCCACCTCTCCTTCCCCCTTAAGCAGGCATAAGAGTGTTTTCTAAATGTGAGACTCTGTTCTCTTGCCTAACTCAGTTCATGTGTAGCCATGTTTACAAGATCTTCCTAAGTGATATCTTATGATAAGTTTCTTTTCCTGTGTGACTTCTTTCACTTAGAATCATCGTACCTGAATCCACTCATTTTGCTGCTACTGGTCTTATGACATTGATTTCGTGGCTGAGGGATATTCCATCGTACGTAAGTTCCACAATGTTTGGAACCATTTTTATATTTCTTGGGATATTTCAGGTGTACCCAGGTTGAGGTTCTTGTAAGCAGTGCAGCCCTCAATTTGGGGGTGGCTCTGTCTTATGGATTTTCAGTTTTCCCAAGGTATATTCCCTAGACTGGAAGTGCCCTTGGCTCTGTAGCTCTGTTGTTTACTTGTTTTAGGGAACACAATGCACTCCTCCAGTGAGGCAGTTGGCAACTTACATCCCGCCCATCAGCATAACAGGGCTCCCTGTTCTCCAGGGCCTGTCTTGCCTTTCTGGTTTTTTACACATTTTGTGGATGTCCCTTTTGACCGGTGGGAAGTGATACTTCTTTGTAGTGCAGATTTGCATTGCCCGCTTGCTTGCTTGGCCAAAAAGGGCGTATGCGTTTTCTCCTGAATATATTCAGGAGAAAACGCATACGCCCTTTTTGGCCAAGTACATCATTGTCGAAGTTGTGCCCCTCTTCCTGTGCTTTACAGGCGATTCCAACGTACCTCTTGAAATCTGTTTCCTGCTATTCTGCCTCGCTTTCAAGTCCGCCTCGTTGCCTTCCCTCAACAGATTTTTGGACGATAGTTGGCCTTGATTACTCTGCCAGTTTGTGAATAGCTGTGCCCCTGAGCTCCATTTTTCAACTCGTTTCTTGTGAGCTGAACGCAAGTCCAAACTTTTGGTTCAGGACCTATACTGGTTCCCAGTGGGTGGCTGAGACTTTGGTTAATTCTTCTTCCTGCCGGGAAATTAGTGTGACATGTGCCCATCCAAATGCCTAGCAGCTACTCTCTCATTGGTTCTCCCTCTTCCCTTTCATCCTCTGCCAAATTGGCAACCTGTGCGAACCAGGAGCTTAAAGGGGCTGTCTCTCCAAGTTGGGAGATTGATAGGAAAGCAGTTGGAAAGTCAAACCGGAGCACCAGGAGAGGGGCTCTTCGTTGAGTTTTAGAAACCTGTCGTATTCACAGTGTGTCCATTCTCTAGGTTTCCCGTACACGTTATAGCTGTAGTAATATTCCCTTCAACCTGGAGAGCTGGGACCCATGGAATGGGTGCCATGCATTATTGCTTTAAAGGGTCTGCATTTGCTCACCCAATCTCACCAATCCTCTCAGTCCCAAGTGTCCAGCCTTATGCCACATCCAGCTGTCATTGTAGATAGGGTCATTCCAGGTTGCATCAGAGACCCTGAAGGAATTGTGAAGAATTTCCCTGTTTCTTTGTTCTGTTTTTGAAATTCCTTTTTAGAGTGGGTTTGAGCTGATTCTCGCTGCCATGTTTATGCCAGTCTAGACACACTTGATTCCCTTACGGAGACATATCAATACATAGGTTTTAAGATTCTTACTAGTCAGATCTATTCCTCTGCGGGAAATATGGGGTTTTGAGTCCCTTTCACTGAGGAAGGTGTAGGTCTTGTCTATTCCATAGTTGGTTTTTGGAACGGTACCTGTGCTTATATCAAACTCGGGTTTGATGCATCACCCCACCTCTCCTTCCCCCTTAAGCAGGCATAAGAGTGTTTTCTAAATGTGAGACTCTGTTCTCTTGCCTAACTCAGTTCATGTGTAGCCATGTTTACAGGATCTTCCTAAGTGATATCTTATGATAAGTTTCTTTTCCTGTGTGACTTCTTTCACTTAGAATCATCGTACCTGAATCCACTCATTTTGCTGCTACTGGTCTTATGACATTGATTTCGTGGCTGAGGGATATTCCATCGTACGTAAGTTCCACAATGTTTGGAACCATTTTTATATTTCCTGGGATATTTCAGGTGTACCCAGGTTGAGGTTCTTGTAAGCAGTGCAGCCCTCAATTTGGGGGTGGCTCTGTCTTATGGATTTTCAGTTTTCCCAAGGTATATTCCCTAGACTGGAAGTGCCCTTGGCTCTGTAGCTCTGTTGTTTACTTGTTTTAGGGAACACAATGCACTCCTCCAGTGAGGCAGTTGGCAACTTACATCCCGCCCATCAGCATAACAGGGCTCCCTGTTCTCCAGGGCCTGTCTTGCCTTTCTGGTTTTTTACACATTTTGTGGATGTCCCTTTTGACCGGTGGGAAGTGATACTTCTTTGTAGTGCAGATTTGCATTGCCCGCTTGCTTGCTTGGCCAAAAAGGGCGTATGCGTTTTCTCCTGAATATATTCAGGAGAAAACGCATACGCCCTTTTTGGCCAAGTGCATCATTGTCGAAGTTGTGCCCCTCTTCCTGTGCTTTACAGGCGATTCCAACGTACCTCTTGAAATCTGTTTCCTGCTATTCTGCCTCGCTTTCAAGTCCGCCTCGTTGCCTTCCCTCAACAGATTTTTGGATGATAGTTGGCCTTGAATACTCTGCCAGTTTGTGAATTGCTGTGCCCCTGAGCTCCATTTTTCAA
The DNA here is from genome assembly GCF_964341445.2 of Mesoplodon mirus. NCBI lineage: Eukaryota > Metazoa > Chordata > Mammalia > Artiodactyla > Ziphiidae > Mesoplodon > Mesoplodon mirus. The sequence continues at coordinate 2,151,641 of NW_028295792.1, read as the reverse complement.
CTCGTTTCTTGTGAGCTGAACGCAAGTCCAAACTTTTGGTTCAGGACCTATACTGGTTCCCGGTGGGTGGCTGAGACTTTGGTTAATTCTTCTTCCTGCCGGGAAATTAGAGTGACATGTGCCCATCCAAATGCCTAGCAGCTACTCTCTCATTGGTTCTCCCTCTTCCCTTTCATCCTCTGCCAAATTGGCAACCTGTGCGAACCAGGAGCTTAAAGGGGCTGTCTCTCCAAGTTGGGAGATTGATAGGAAAGCAGTTGGAAAGTCAAACCGGAGCACCAGGAGAGGGGCTCTTCGTTGAGTTTTAGAAACCTGTCGTATTCACAATGTGTCCATTCTCTAGGTTTCCCGTACACGTTATAGCTGTAGTAATATTCCCTTCAACCTGGAGAGCTGGGACCCATGGAATGGGTGCCATGCATTATTGCTTTAAAGGGTCTGCATTTGCTCACCCAATCTCACCAATCCTCTCAGTCCCAAGTGTCCAGCCTTATGCCACATCTAGCTGTCATTGTAGATAGGGTCATTCCAGGTTGCATCAGAGACCCTGAAGGAATTGTAAAGAATTTCCCTGTTTCTTTGTTCTGTTTTTGAAATTCCTTTTTAGAGTGGGTTTGAGCTGATTCTCGCTGCCATGTTTATGCCAGTCTAGACACACTTGATTCCCTTATGGAGACATATCAATACATAGGTTTTAAGATTCTTACTAGTCAGATCTATTCCTCTGCGGGAAATATGGGGTTTTGAGTCCCTTTCACTGAGGAAGGTGTAGGTCTTGTCTATTCCATAGTTGGTTTTTGGAACGGTACCTGTGCTTATATCAAACTCGGGTTTGATGCATCACCCCACCTCTCCTTCCCCCTTAAGCAGGCATAAGAGTGTTTTCTAAATGTGAGACTCTGTTCTCTTGCCTAACTCAGTTCATGTGTAGCCATGTTTACAGGATCTTTCTAAGTGATATCTTATGATAAGTTTCTTTTCCTGTGTGACTTCTTTCACTTAGAATCATCGTACCTGAATCCACTCATTTTGCTGCTACTGGTCTTATGACATTGATTTCGTGGCTGAGGGATATTCCATCGTACGTAAGTTCCACAATGTTTGGAACCATTTTTATATTTCCTGGGATATTTCAGGTGTACCCAGGTTGAGGTTCTTGTAAGCAGTGCAGCCCTCAATTTGGGGGTGGCTCTGTCTTATGGATTTTCAGTTTTCCCAAGGTATATTCCCTAGACTGGAAGTGCCCTTGGCTCTGTAGCTCTGTTGTTTACTTGTTTTAGGGAACACAATGCACTCCTCCAGTGAGGCAGTTGGCAACTTACATCCCGCCCATCAGCATAACAGGGCTCCCTGTTCTCCAGGGCCTGTCTTGCCTTTCTGGTTTTTTACACATTTTGTGGATGTCCCTTTTGACCGGTGGGAAGTGATACTTCTTTGTAGTGCAGATTTGCATTGCCCGCTTGCTTGCTTGGCCAAAAAGGGCGTATGCGTTTTCTCCTGAATATATTCAGGAGAAAACGCATACGCCCTTTTTGGCCAAGTGCATCATTGTCGAAGTTGTGCCCCTCTTCCTGTGCTTTACAGGCGATTCCAACGTACCTCTTGAAATCTGTTTCCTGCTATTCTGCCTCGCTTTCAAGTCCGCCTCGTTGCCTTCCCTCAACAGATTTTTGGATGATAGTTGGCCTTGAATACTCTGCCAGTTTGTGAATTGCTGTGCCCCTGAGCTCCATTTTTCAACTCGTTTCTTGTGAGCTGAACGCAAGTCCAAACTTTTGGTTCAGGACCTATACTGGTTCCCGGTGGGTGGCTGAGACTTTGGTTAATTCTTCTTCCTGCCGGGAAATTAGAGTGACATGTGCCCATCCAAATGCCTAGCAGCTACTCTCTCATTGGTTCTCCCTCTTCCCTTTCATCCTCTGCCAAATTGGCAACCTGTGCGAACCAGGAGCTTAAAGGGGCTGTCTCTCCAAGTTGGGAGATTGATAGGAAAGCAGTTGGAAAGTCAAACCGGAGCACCAGGAGAGGGGCTCTTCGTTGAGTTTTAGAAACCTGTCGTATTCACAGTGTGTCCATTCTCTAGGTTTCCCGTACACGTTATAGCTGTAGTAATATTCCCTTCAACCTGGAGAGCTGGGACCCATGGAATGGGTGCCATGCATTATTGCTTTAAAGGGTCTGCAATTGCTCACCCAATCTCACCAATCCTCTCAGTCCCAAGTGTCCAGCCTTATGCCACATCCAGCTGTCATTGTAGATAGGGTCATTCCAGGTTGCATCAGAGACCCTGAAGGAATTGTGAAGAATTTCCCTGTTTCTTTGTTCTGTTTTTGAAATTCCTTTTTAGAGTGGGTTTGAGCTGATTCTCGCTGCCCTGTTTATGCCAGTCTAGACACACTTGATTCCCTTACGGAGACATATCAATACATAGGTTTTAAGATTCTTACTAGTCAGATCTATTCCTCTGCGGGAAATATGGGGTTTTGAGTCCCTTTCACTGAGGAAGTTGTAGGTCTTGTCTATTCCATAGTTGGTTTTTGGAACGGTACCTGTGCTTATATCAAACTCGGGTTTGATGCATCACCCCACCTCTCCTTCCCCCTTAAGCAGGCATAAGAGTGTTTTCTAAATGTGAGACTCTGTTCTCTTGCCTAACTCAGTTCATGTGTAGCCATGTTTACAGGATCTTCCTAAGTGATATCTTATGATAAGTTTCTTTTCCTGTGTGACTTCTTTCACTTAGAATCATCGTACCTGAATCCACTCATTTTGCTGCTACTGGTCTTATGACATTGATTTCGTGGCTGAGGGATATTCCATCGTACGTAAGTTCCACAATGTTTGGAACCATTTTTATATTTCTTGGGATATTTCAGGTGTACCCAGGTTGAGGTTCTTGTAAGCAGTGCAGCCCTCAATTTGGGGGTGGCTCTGTCTTATGGATTTTCAGTTTTCCCAAGGTATATTCCCTAGACTGGAAGTGCCCTTGGCTCTGTAGCTCTGTTGTTTACTTGTTTTAGGGAACACAATGCACTCCTCCAGTGAGGCAGTTGGCAACTTACATCCCGCCCATCAGCATAACAAGGCTCCCTGTTCTCCAGGGCCTGTCTTGCCTTTCTGGTTTTTACACATTTTGTGGATGTCCCTTTTGACCGGTGGGAAGTGATACTTCTTTGTAGTGCAGATTTGCATTGCCCGCTTGCTTGCTTGGCCAAAAAGGGCGTATGCGTTTTCTCCTGAATATATTCAGGAGAAAACGCATACGCCCTTTTTGGCCAAGTGCATCATTGTCGAAGTTGTGCCCCTCTTCCTGTGCTTTACAGGCGATTCCAACGTACCTCTTGAAATCTGTTTCCTGCTATTCTGCCTCGCTTTCAAGTCCGCCTCGTTGCCTTCCCTCAACAGATTTTTGGACGATAGTTGGCCTTGATTACTCTGCCAGTTTGTGAATTGCTGTGCCCCTGAGCTCCATTTTTCAACTCGTTTCTTGTGAGCTGAACGCAAGTCCAAACTTTTGGTTCAGGACCTATACTGGTTCCCGGTGGGTGGCTGAGACTTTGGTTAATTCTTCTTCCTGCCGGGAAATTAGAGTGACATGTGCCCATCCAAATGCCTAGCAGCTACTCTCTCATTGGTTCTCCCTCTTCCCTTTCATCCTCTGCCAAATTGGCAACCTGTGCGAACCAGGAGCTTAAAGGGGCTGTCTCTCCAAGTTGGGAGATTGATAGGAAAGCAGTTGGAAAGTCAAACCGGAGCACCAGGAGAGGGGCTCTTCGTTGTGTTTTAGAAACCTGTCATATTCACAGTGTATCCATTCTCTAGGTTTCCCGTACACGTTATAGCTGAAGTAATATTCCCTTCAACCTGGAGAGCTGGGACCCATGGAATGGGTGCCATGCATTATTGCTTTAAAGGGTCTGCATTTGCTCACCCAATCTCACCAATCCTCTCAGTCCCAAGTGTCCAGCCTTATGCCACATCCAGCTGTCATTGTAGATAGGGTCATTCCAGGTTGCATCAGAGACCCTGAAGGAATTGTGAAGAATTTCCCTGTTTCTTTGTTCTGTTTTTGAAATTCCTTTTTAGAGTGGGTTTGAGCAGATTCTCGCTGCCATGTTTATGCCAGTCTAGACACACTTGATTCCCTTACGGAGACATATCAATACATAGGTTTTAAGATTCTTACTAGTCAGATCTATTCCTCTGCGGGAAATATGGGGTTTTGAGTCCCTTTCACTGAGGAGGGTGTAGGTCTTGTCTATTCCATAGTTGGTTTTTGGAACGGTACCTGTGCTTATATCAAACTCGGGTTTGATGCATCACCCCACCTCTCCTTCCCCCTTAAGCAGGCATAAGAGTGTTTTCTAAATGTGAGACTCTGTTCTCTTGCCTAACTCAGTTCATGTGTAGCCATGTTTACAAGATCTTCCTAAGTGATATCTTATGATAAGTTTCTTTTCCTGTGTGACTTCTTTCACTTAGAATCATCGTACCTGAATCCACTCATTTTGCTGCTACTGGTCTTATGACATTGATTTCGTGGCTGAGGGATATTCCATCGTACGTAAGTTCCACAATGTTTGGAACCATTTTTATATTTCTTGGGATATTTCAGGTGTACCCAGGTTGAGGTTCTTGTAAGCAGTGCAGCCCTCAATTTGGGGGTGGCTCTGTCTTATGGATTTTCAGTTTTCCCAAGGTATATTCCCTAGACTGGAAGTGCCCTTGGCTCTGTAGCTCTGTTGTTTACTTGTTTTAGGGAACACAATGCACTCCTCCAGTGAGGCAGTTGGCAACTTACATCCCGCCCATCAGCATAACAGGGCTCCCTGTTCTCCAGGGCCTGTCTTGCCTTTCTGGTTTTTTACACATTTTGTGGATGTCCCTTTTGACCGGTGGGAAGTGATACTTCTTTGTAGTGCAGATTTGCATTGCCCGCTTGCTTGCTTGGCCAAAAAGGGCGTATGCGTTTTCTCCTGAATATATTCAGGAGAAAACGCATACGCCCTTTTTGGCCAAGTACATCATTGTCGAAGTTGTGCCCCTCTTCCTGTGCTTTACAGGCGATTCCAACGTACCTCTTGAAATCTGTTTCCTGCTATTCTGCCTCGCTTTCAAGTCCGCCTCGTTGCCTTCCCTCAACAGATTTTTGGACGATAGTTGGCCTTGATTACTCTGCCAGTTTGTGAATAGCTGTGCCCCTGAGCTCCATTTTTCAACTCGTTTCTTGTGAGCTGAACGCAAGTCCAAACTTTTGGTTCAGGACCTATACTGGTTCCCAGTGGGTGGCTGAGACTTTGGTTAATTCTTCTTCCTGCCGGGAAATTAGTGTGACATGTGCCCATCCAAATGCCTAGCAGCTACTCTCTCATTGGTTCTCCCTCTTCCCTTTCATCCTCTGCCAAATTGGCAACCTGTGCGAACCAGGAGCTTAAAGGGGCTGTCTCTCCAAGTTGGGAGATTGATAGGAAAGCAGTTGGAAAGTCAAACCGGAGCACCAGGAGAGGGGCTCTTCGTTGAGTTTTAGAAACCTGTCGTATTCACAGTGTGTCCATTCTCTAGGTTTCCCGTACACGTTATAGCTGTAGTAATATTCCCTTCAACCTGGAGAGCTGGGACCCATGGAATGGGTGCCATGCATTATTGCTTTAAAGGGTCTGCATTTGCTCACCCAATCTCACCAATCCTCTCAGTCCCAAGTGTCCAGCCTTATGCCACATCCAGCTGTCATTGTAGATAGGGTCATTCCAGGTTGCATCAGAGACCCTGAAGGAATTGTGAAGAATTTCCCTGTTTCTTTGTTCTGTTTTTGAAATTCCTTTTTAGAGTGGGTTTGAGCTGATTCTCGCTGCCATGTTTATGCCAGTCTAGACACACTTGATTCCCTTACGGAGACATATCAATACATAGGTTTTAAGATTCTTACTAGTCAGATCTATTCCTCTGCGGGAAATATGGGGTTTTGAGTCCCTTTCACTGAGGAAGGTGTAGGTCTTGTCTATTCCATAGTTGGTTTTTGGAACGGTACCTGTGCTTATATCAAACTCGGGTTTGTTGCATCACCCCACCTCTCCTTCCCCCTTAAGCAGGCATAAGAGTGTTTTCTAAATGTGAGACTCTGTTCTCTTGCCTAACTCAGTTCATGTGTAGCCATGTTTACAGGATCTTCCTAAGTGATATCTTATGATAAGTTTCTTTTCCTGTGTGACTTCTTTCACTTAGAATCATCGTACCTGAATCCACTCATTTTGCTGCTACTGGTCTTATGACATTGATTTCGTGGCTGAGGGATATTCCATCGTACGTAAGTTCCACAATGTTTGGAACCATTTTTATATTTCCTGGGATATTTCAGGTGTACCCAGGTTGAGGTTCTTGTAAGCAGTGCAGCCCTCAATTTGGGGGTGGCTCTGTCTTATGGATTTTCAGTTTTCCCAAGGTATATTCCCTAGACTGGAAGTGCCCTTGGCTCTGTAGCTCTGTTGTTTACTTGTTTTAGGGAACACAATGCACTCCTCCAGTGAGGCAGTTGGCAACTTACATCCCGCCCATCAGCATAACAGGGCTCCCTGTTCTCCAGGGCCTGTCTTGCCTTTCTGGTTTTTTACACATTTTGTGGATGTCCCTTTTGACCGGTGGGAAGTGATACTTCTTTGTAGTGCAGATTTGCATTGCCCGCTTGCTTGCTTGGCCAAAAAGGGCGTATGCGTTTTCTCCTGAATATATTCAGGAGAAAACGCATACGCCCTTTTTGGCCAAGTGCATCATTGTCGAAGTTGTGCCCCTCTTCCTGTGCTTTACAGGCGATTCCAACGTACCTCTTGAAATCTGTTTCCTGCTATTCTGCCTCGCTTTCAAGTCCGCCTCGTTGCCTTCCCTCAACAGATTTTTGGATGATAGTTGGCCTTGAATACTCTGCCAGTTTGTGAATTGCTGTGCCCCTGAGCTCCATTTTTCAACTCGTTTCTTGTGAGCTGAACGCAAGTCCAAACTTTTGGTTCAGGACCTCTACTGGTTCCCGGTGGGTGGCTGAGACTTTGGTTAATTCTTCTTCCTGCCGGGAAATTAGAGTGACATGTGCCCATCCAAATGCCTAGCAGCTACTCTCTCATTGGTTCTCCCTCTTCCCTTTCATCCTCTGCCAAATTGGCAACCTGTGCGAACCAGGAGCTTAAAGGGGCTGTCTCTCCAAGTTGGGAGATTGATAGGAAAGCAGTTGGAAAGTCAAACCGGAGCACCAGGAGAGGGGCTCTTCGTTGAGTTTTAGAAACCTGTCGTATTCACAATGTGTCCATTCTCTAGGTTTCCCGTACACGTTATAGCTGTAGTAATATTCCCTTCAACCTGGAGAGCTGGGACCCATGGAATGGGTGCCATGCATTATTGCTTTAAAGGGTCTGCATTTGCTCACCCAATCTCACCAATCCTCTCAGTCCCAAGTGTCCAGCCTTATGCCACATCTAGCTGTCATTGTAGATAGGGTCATTCCAGGTTGCATCAGAGACCCTGAAGGAATTGTAAAGAATTTCCCTGTTTCTTTGTTCTGTTTTTGAAATTCCTTTTTAGAGTGGGTTTGAGCTGATTCTCGCTGCCATGTTTATGCCAGTCTAGACACACTTGATTCCCTTATGGAGACATATCAATACATAGGTTTTAAGATTCTTACTAGTCAGATCTATTCCTCTGCGGGAAATATGGGGTTTTGAGTCCCTTTCACTGAGGAAGGTGTAGGTCTTGTCTATTCCATAGTTGGTTTTTGGAACGGTACCTGTGCTTATATCAAACTCGGGTTTGATGCATCACCCCACCTCTCCTTCCCCCTTAAGCAGGCATAAGAGTGTTTTCTAAATGTGAGACTCTGTTCTCTTGCCTAACTCAGTTCATGTGTAGCCATGTTTACAGGATCTTCCTAAGTGATATCTTATGATAAGTTTCTTTTCCTGTGTGACTTCTTTCACTTAGAATCATCGTACCTGAATCCACTCATTTTGCTGCTACTGGTCTTATGACATTGATTTCGTGGCTGAGGGATATTCCATCGTACGTAAGTTCCACAATGTTTGGAACCATTTTTATATTTCCTGGGATATTTCAGGTGTACCCAGGTTGAGGTTCTTGTAAGCAGTGCAGCCCTCAATTTGGGGGTGGCTCTGTCTTATGGATTTTCAGTTTTCCCAAGGTATATTCCCTAGACTGGAAGTGCCCTTGGCTCTGTAGCTCTGTTGTTTACTTGTTTTAGGGAACACAATGCACTCCTCCAGTGAGGCAGTTGGCAACTTACATCCCGCCCATCAGCATAACAGGGCTCCCTGTTCTCCAGGGCCTGTCTTGCCTTTCTGGTTTTTTACACATTTTGTGGATGTCCCTTTTGACCGGTGGGAAGTGATACTTCTTTGTAGTGCAGATTTGCATTGCCCGCTTGCTTGCTTGGCCAAAAAGGGCGTATGCGTTTTCTCCTGAATATATTCAGGAGAAAACGCATACGCCCTTTTTGGCCAAGTGCATCATTGTCGAAGTTGTGCCCCTCTTCCTGTGCTTTACAGGCGATTCCAACGTACCTCTTGAAATCTGTTTCCTGCTATTCTGCCTCGCTTTCAAGTCCGCCTCGTTGCCTTCCCTCAACAGATTTTTGGATGATAGTTGGCCTTGAATACTCTGCCAGTTTGTGAATTGCTGTGCCCCTGAGCTCCATTTTTCAACTCGTTTCTTGTGAGCTGAACGCAAGTCCAAACTTTTGGTTCAGGACCTATACTGGTTCCCGGTGGGTGGCTGAGACTTTGGTTAATTCTTCTTCCTGCCGGGAAATTAGAGTGACATGTGCCCATCCAAATGCCTAGCAGCTACTCTCTCATTGGTTCTCCCTCTTCCCTTTCATCCTCTGCCAAATTGGCAACCTGTGCGAACCAGGAGCTTAAAGGGGCTGTCTCTCCAAGTTGGGAGATTGATAGGAAAGCAGTTGGAAAGTCAAACCGGAGCACCAGGAGAGGGGCTCTTCATTGAGTTTTAGAAACCTGTCGTATTCACAGTGTGTCCATTCTCTAGGTTTCCCGTACACGTTATAGCTGTAGTAATATTCCCTTCAACCTGGAGAGCTGGGACCCATGGAATGGGTGCCATGCATTATTGCTTTAAAGGGTCTGCATTTGCTCACCCAATCTCACCAATCCTCTCAGTCCCAAGTGTCCAGCCTTATGCCACATCCAGCTGTTATTGTAGATAGGGTCATTCCAGGTTGCATCAGAGACCCTGAAGGAATTTTGAAGAATTTCCCTGTTTCTTTGTTCTGTTTTTGAAATTCCTTTTTAGAGTGGGTTTGAGCTGATTCTCGCTGCCATGTTTATGCCAGTCTAGACACACTTGATTCCCTTACGGAGACATATCAATACATAGGTTTTAAGATTCTTACTAGTCAGATCTATTCCTCTGCGGGAAATATGGGGTTTTGAGTCCCTTTCACTGAGGAAGGTGTAGGTCTTGTCTATTCCATAGTTGGTTTTTGGAACGGTACCTGTGCTTATATCAAACTCGGGTTTGATGCATCACCCCACCTCTCCTTCCCCCTTAAGCAGGCATAAGAGTGTTTTCTAAATGTGAGACTCTGTTCTCTTGCCTAACTCAGTTCATGTGTAGCCATGTTTACAGGATCTTCCTAAGTGATATCTTATGATAAGTTTCTTTTCCTGTGTGACTTCTTTCACTTAGAATCATCGTACCTGAATCCACTCATTTTGCTGCTACTGGTCTTATGACATTGATTTCGTGGCTGAGGGATATTCCATCGTACGTAAGTTCCACAATGTTTGGAACCATTTTTATATTTCCTGGGATATTTCAGGTGTACCCAGGTTGAGGTTCTTGTAAGCAGTGCAGCCCTCAATTTGGGGGTGGCTCTGTCTTATGGATTTTCAGTTTTCCCAAGGTATATTCCCTAGACTGGAAGTGCCCTTGGCTCTGTAGCTCTGTTGTTTACTTGTTTTAGGGAACACAATGCACTCCTCCAGTGAGGCAGTTGGCAACTTACATCCCCCCCGTCAGCATAACAAGGCTCCCTGTTCTCCAGGGCCTGTCTTGCCTTTCTGGTTTTTACACATTTTGTGGATGTCCCTTTTGACCGGTGGGAAGTGATACTTCTTTGTAGTGCAGATTTGCATTGCCCGCTTGCTTGCTTGGCCAAAAAGGGCGTATGCGTTTTCTCCTGAATATATTCAGGAGAAAACGCATACGCCCTTTTTGGCCAAGTGCATCATTGTCGAAGTTGTGCCCCTCTTCCTGTGCTTTACAGGCGATTCCAACGTACCTCTTGAAATCTGTTTCCTGCTATTCTGCCTCGCTTTCAAGTCCGCCTCGTTGCCTTCCCTCAACAGATTTTTGGACGATAGTTGGCCTTGATTACTGTGCCAGTTTGTGAATTGCTGTGCCCCTGAGCTCCATTTTTCAACTCGTTTCTTGTGAGCTGAACGCAAGTCCAAACTTTTGGTTCAGGACCTCTACTGGTTCCCGGTGGGTGGCTGAGACTTTGGTTAATTCTTCTTCCTGCCGGGAAATTAGAGTGACATGTGCCCATCCAAATGCCTAGCAGCTACTCTCTCATTGGTTCTCCCTCTTCCCTTTCATCCTCTGCCAAATTGGCAACCTGTGCGAACCAGGAGCTTAAAGGGGCTGTCTCTCCAAGTTGGGAGATTGATAGGAAAGCAGTTGGAAAGTCAAACCGGAGCACCAGGAGAGGGGCTCTTCGTTGAGTTTTAGAAACCTGTCGTATTCACAGTGTGTCCATTCTCTAGGTTTCCCGTACACGTTATAGCTGTAGTAATATTCCCTTCAACCTGGAGAGCTGGGACCCATGGAATGGGTGCCATGCATTATTGCTTTAAAGGGTCTGCAATTGCTCACCCAATCTCACCAATCCTCTCAGTCCCATGTGTCCAGCCTTATGCCACATCCAGCTGTCATTGTAGATAGGGTCATTCCAGGTTGCATCAGAGACCCTGAAGGAATTGTAAAGAATTTCCCTGTTTCTTTGTTCTGTTTTTGAAATTCCTTTTTAGAGTGGGTTTGAGCTGATTCTCGCTGCCCTGTTTATGCCAGTCTAGACACACTTGATTCCCTTACGGAGACATATCAATACATAGGTTTTAAGATTCTTACTAGTCAGATCTATTCCTCTGCGGGAAATATGGGGTTTTGAGTCCCTTTCACTGAGGAAGGTGGAGGTCTTGTCTATTCCATAGTTGGTTTTTGGAACGGTACCTGTGCTTATATCAAACTCGGGTTTGATGCATCACCCCACCTCTCCTTCCCCCTTAAGCAGGCATAAGAGTGTTTTCTAAATGTGAGACTCTGTTCTCTTGCCTAACTCAGTTCATGTGTAGCCATGTTTACAGGATCTTCCTAAGTGATATCTTATGATAAGTTTCTTTTCCTGTGTGACTTCTTTCACTTAGAATCATCGTACCTGAATCCACTCATTTTGCTGCTACTGGTCTTATGACATTGATTTCGTGGCTGAGGGATATTCCATCGTACGTAAGTTCCACAATGTTTGGAACCATTTTAATATTTCTTGGGATATTTCAGGTGTACCCAGGTTGAGGTTCTTGTAAGCAGTGCAGCCCTCAATTTGGGGGTGGCTCTGTCTTATGGATTTTCAGTTTTCCCAAGGTATATTCCCTAGACTGGAAGTGCCCTTGGCTCTGTAGCTCTGTTGTTTACTTGTTTTAGGGAACACAATGCACTCCTCCAGTGAGGCAGTTGGCAACTTACATCCCGCCCATCAGCATAACAAGGCTCCCTGTTCTCCAGGGCCTGTCTTGCCTTTCTGGTTTTTACACATTTCGTGGATGTCCCTTTTGACCGGTGGGAAGTGATACTTCTTTGTAGTGCAGATTTGCATTGCCCGCTTGCTTGCTTGGCCAAAAAGGGCGTATGCGTTTTCTCCTGAATATATTCAGGAGAAAACGCATACGCCCTTTTTGGCCAAGTGCATCATTGTCGAAGTTGTGCCCCTCTTCCTGTGCTTTACAGGCGATTCCAACGTACCTCTTGAAATCTGTTTCCTGCTATTCTGCCTCGCTTACAAGTCCGCCTCGTTGCCTTCCCTCAACAGATTTTTGGACGATAGTTGGCCTTGATTACTCTGCCAGTTTGTGAATTGCTGTGCCCCTGAGCTCCATTTTTCAACTCGTTTCTTGTGAGCTGAACGCAAGTCCAAACTTTTGGTTCAGGACCTATACTGGTTCCCGGTGGGTGGCTGAGACTTTGGTTAATTCTTCTTCCTGCCGGGAAATTAGAGTGACATGTGCCCATCCAAATGCCTAGCAGCTACTCTCTCATTGGTTCTCCCTCTTCCCTTTCATCCTCTGCCAAATTGGCAACCTGTGCGAACCAGGAGCTTAAAGGGGCTGTCTCTCCAAGTTGGGAGATTGATAGGAAAGCAGTTGGAAAGTCAAACCGGAGCACCAGGAGAGGGGCTCTTCGATGAGTTTTAGAAACCTGTCGTATTCACAGTGTGTCCATTCTCTAGGTTCCCCGTACACGTTATAGCTGTGGTAATATTCCCTTCAACCTGGAGAGCTGGGACCCATGGAATGGGTGCCATGCATTATTGCTTTAAAGGGTCTGCATTTGCTCACCCAATCTCACCAATCCTCTCAGTCCCAAGTGTCCAGCCTTATGCCACATCCAGCTGTCATTGTAGATAGGGTCATTCCAGGTTGCATCAGAGACCCTGAAGGAATTGTGAAGAATTTCCCTGTTTCTTTGTTCTGTTTTTGAAATTCCTTTTTAGAGTGGGTTTGAGCTGATTCTCGCTGCCCTGTTTATGCCAGTCTAGACACACTTGATTCCCTTACGGAGACATATCAATACATAGGTTTTAAGATTCTTACTAGTCAGATCTATTCCTCTGCGGGAAATATGGGGTTTTGAGTCCCTTTCACTGAGGAAGGTGTAGGTCTTGTCTATTCCATAGTTGGTTTTTGGAACGGTACCTGTGCTTATATCAAACTCGGGGTTGATGCATCACCCCACCTCTCCTTCCCCCTTAAGCAGGCATAAGAGTGTTTTCTAAATGTGAGACTCTGTTCTCTTGCCTAACTCAGTTCATGTGTAGCCATGTTTACAGGATCTTCCTAAGTGATATCTTATGATAAGTTTCTTTTCCTGTGTGACTTCTTTCACTTAGAATCATCGTACCTGAATCCACTCATTTTGCTGCTACTGGTCTTATGACATTGATTTCGTGGCTGAGGGATATTCCATCGTACGTAAGTTCCACAATGTTTGGAACCATTTTTATATTTCCTGGGATATTTCAGGTGTACCCAGGTTGAGGTTCTTGTAAGCAGTGCAGCCCTCAATTTGGGGGTGGCTCTGTCTTATGGATTTTCAGTTTTCCCAAGGTATATTCCCTAGACTGGAAGTGCCCTTGGCTCTGTAGCTCTGTTGTTTACTTGTTTTAGGGAACACAATGCACTCCTCCAGTGAGGCAGTTGGCAACTTACATCCCGCCCATCAGCATAACAGGGCTCCCTGTTCTCCAGGGCCTGTCTTGCCTTTCTGGTTTTTTACACATTTTGTGGATGTCCCTTTTGACCGGTGGGAAGTGATACTTCTTTGTAGTGCAGATTTGCATTGCCCGCTTGCTTGCTTGGCCAAAAAGGGCGTATGCGTTTTCTCCTGAATATATTCAGGAGAAAACGCATACGCCCTTTTTGGCCAAGTGCATCATTGTCGAAGTTGTGCCCCTCTTCCTGTGCTTTACAGGCGATTCCAACGTACCTCTTGAAATCTGTTTCCTGCTATTCTGCCTCGCTTTCAAGTCCGCCTCGTTGCCTTCCCTCAACAGATTTTTGGACGATAGTTGGCCTTGATTACTCTGCCAGTTTGTGAATTGCTGTGCCCCTGAGCTCCATTTTTCAACTCGTTGTTTTGTGAGCTGAACGCAAGTCCAAACTTTTGGTTCAGGACCTATACTGGTTCCCGGTGGGTGGCTGAGACTTTGGTTAATTCTTCTTCCTGCCGGGAAATTAGAGTGACATGTGCCCATCCAAATGCCTAGCAGCTACTCTCTCCTTGGTTCCCCCTCTTCCCTTTCATCCTCTGCCAAATTGGCAACCTGTGCGAACCAGGAGCTTAAAGGGGCTGTCTCTCCAAGTTGGGAGATTGAGAGGAAAGCAGTTGGAAAGTCAAACCGGAGCACCAGGAGAGGGGCTCTTCGTTGAGTTTTAGAAACCTGTCGTATTCACAGTGTGTCCATTCTCTAGGTTTCCCGTACACGTTATAGCTGTAGTAATATTCCCTTCAACCTGGAGAGCTGGGACCCATGGAATGGGTGCCATGCATTATTGCTTTAAAGGGTCTGCATTTGCTCACCCAATCTCACCAATCCTCTCAGTCCCAAGTGTCCAGCCTTATGCCACATCCAGCTGTCATTGTAGATAGGGTCATTCCAGGTTGCATCAGAGACCCTGAAGGAATTTTGAAGAATTTCCCTGTTTCTTTGTTCTGTTTTTGAAATTCCTTTTTAGAGTGGGTTTGAGCTGATTCTCGCTGCCATGTTTATGCCAGTCTAGACACACTTGATTCCCTTATGGAGACATATCAGTACATAGGTTTTAAGATTCTTACTAGTCAGATCTATTCCTCTGCGGGAAATATGGGGTTTTGAGTCCCTTTCACTGAGGAAGGTGTAGGTCTTGTCTATTCCATAGTTGGAGTTTGGAACGGTACCTGTGCTTATATCAAACTCGGGTTTGATGCATCACCCCACCTCTCCTTCCCCCTTAAGCAGGCATAAGAGTGTTTTCTAAATGTGAGACTCTGTTCTCTTGCCTAACTCAGTTCATGTGTAGCCATGTTTACAGGATCTTCCTAAGTGATATCTTATGATAAGTTTCTTTTCCTGTGTGACTTATTTCACTTAGAATCATTGTACCTGAATCCACTCATTTTGCTGCTACTGGTCTTATGACATTGATTTCGTGGCTGAGGGATATTCCATCGTACGTAAGTTCCACAATGTTTGGAACCATTTTTATATTTCCTGGGATATTTCAGGTGTACCCAGGTTGAGATTCTTGTAAGCAGTGCAGCCCTCAATTTGGGGGTGGCTCTGTCTTATGGATTTTCAGTTTTCCCAAGGTATATTCCCTAGACTGGAAGTGCCCTTGGCTCTGTAGCTCTGTTGTTTACTTGTTTTAGGGAACACAATGCACTCCTCCAGTGAGGCAGTTGGCAACTTACATCCCGCCCATCAGCATAACAGGGCTCCCTGTTCTCCAGGGCCTGTCTTGCCTTTCTGGTTTTTTACACATTTTGTGGATGTCCCTTTTTTTTTTTTTTTTTTTTTTTTTTTTTGCGGTATGCGAGCCTCTCACTGTCGTGGCCTCCCCCGTTGCGGAGCACAGGCTCCGGATGCGCAGGCCCAGCGGCCATGGCTCACGGGCCCAGCCGCTCCGTGGCATATGGGATCCTCCCAGACCGGGGCACGAACCCGTATCCCCTGCATCGGCAGGCGGAATCTCAACCACTGCGCCACCAGGGAGGCCCGGATGTCCCTTTTGACCGGTGGGAAGTGATACTTCTTTGTAGTGCAGATTTGCATTGCCCGCTTGCTTGCTTGGCCAAAAAGGGCGTATGCGTTTTCTCCTGAATATATTCAGGAGAAAACGCATACGCCCTTTTTGGCCAAGTGCATCATTGTCGAAGTTGTGCCCCTCTTCCTGTGCTTTACAGGCGATTCCAACGTACCTCTTGAAATCTGTTTCCTGCTATTCTGCCTCGCTTTCAAGTCCGCCTCGTTGCCTTCCCTCAACAGATTTTTGGACGATAGTTGGCCTTGATTACTCTGCCAGTCTGTGAATTGCTGTGCCCCTGAGCTCCATTTTTCAACTCGTTTCTTGTGAGCTGAACGCAAGTCCAAACTTTTGGTTCAGGACCTATACTGGTTCCCGGTGGGTGGCTGAGACTTTGGTTAATTCTTCTTCCTGCCGGGAAATTAGAGTGACATGTGCGCATCCAAATGCCTAGCAGCTACTCTCTCATTGGTTCTCCCTCTTCCCTTTCATCCTCTGCCAAATTGGCAACCTGTGCGAACCAGGAGCTTAAAGGGGCTGTCTCTCCAAGTTGGGAGATTGATAGGAAAGCAGTTGGAAAGTCAAACCGGAGCACCAGGAGAGGGGCTCTTCGTTGAGTTTTAGAAACCTGTCGTATTCACAGTGTGTCCATTCTCTAGGTTTCCCGTACACGTTATAGCTGAAGTAATATTCCCTACAACCTGGAGAGCTGGGACCCATGGAATGGGTGCCATGCATTATTGCTTTAAAGGGTCTGCATTTGCTCACCCAATCTCACCAATCCTCTCAGTCCCAAGTGTCCAGCCTTATGCCACATCCAGCTGTCATTGTAGATAGGGTCATTCCAGGTTGCATCAGAGACCCTGAAGGAATTGTAAAGAATTTCCCTGTTTCTTTGTTCTGTATTTGAAATTCCTTTTTAGAGTGGGTTTGAGCTGATTCTCGCTGCCATGTTTATGCCAGTCTAGACACACTTGATTCCCTTACGGAGACATATCAACACATAGGTTTTAAGATTCTTACTAGTCAGATCTATTCCTCTGCGGGAAATATGGGGTTTTGAGTCCCTTTCACTGAGGAAGGTGTAGGTCTTGTCTATTCCATAGTTGGTTTTTGGAACGGTACCTGTGCTTATATCAAACTCGGGTTTGATGCATCACCCCACCTCTCCTTCCCCCTTAAGCAGGCATAAGAGTGTTTTCTAAATGTGAGACTCTGTTCTCTTGCCTAACTCAGTTCATGTGTAGCCATGTTTACAGGATCTTCCTAAGTGATATCTTATGATAAGTTTCTTTTCCTGTGTGACTTCTTTCACTTAGAATCATCGTACCTGAATCCACTCATTTTGCTGCTACTGGTCTTATGACATTGATTTCGTGGCTGAGGGATATTCCATCGCACGTAAGTTCCACAATGTTTGGAACCATTTTTATATTTCCTGGGATATTTCAGGTGTACCCAGGTTGAGGTTCTTGTAAGCAGTGCAGCCCTCAATTTGGGGGTGGCTCTGTCTTATGGATTTTCAGTTTTCCCAAGGTATATTCCCTAGACTGGAAGTGCCCTTGGCTCTGTAGCTCTGTTGTTTACTTGTTTTAGGGAACACAATGCACTCCTCCAGTGAGGCAGTTGGCAACTTACATCCCCCCCATCAGCATAACAAGGCTCCCTGTTCTCCAGGGCCTGTCTTGCCTTTCTGGTTTTTACACATTTTGTGGATGTCCCTTTTGACTGGTGGGAAGTGATACTTCTTTCTAGTGCAGATTTGCATTGCCCGCTTGCTTGCTTGGCCAAAAAGGGCGTATGCGTTTTCTCCTGAATATATTCAGGAGAAAACGCATACGCCCTTTTTGGCCAAGTGCATCATTGTCGAAGTTGTGCCCCTCTTCCTGTGCTTTACAGGTGATTCCAACCTACCTCTTGAAATTTGTTTCCTGCTATTCTGCCTCGCTTTCAAGTCCGCCTCGTTGCCTTCCCTCCACAGATTTTTGGACGATAGTTGGCCTTGATTACTCTGCCAGTTTGTGAATTGCTGTGCCCCTGAGCTCCATTTTTCAACTCGTTTCTTGTGAGCTGAACGCAAGTCCAAACTTTTGGTTCAGGACCTATACTGGTTCCCGGTGGGTGGCTGAGACTTTGGTTAATTCTTCTTCCTGCCGGGAAATTAGAGTGACATGTGCGCATCCAAATGCCTAGCAGCTACTCTCTCATTGGTTCTCCCTCTTCCCTTTCATCCTCTGCCAAATTGGCAACCTGTGCGAACCAGGAGCTTAAAGGGGCTGTCTCTCCAAGTTGGGAGATTGATAGGAAAGCAGTTGGAAAGTCAAACCGGAGCACCAGGAGAGGGGCTCTTCGTTGAGTTTTAGAAACCTGTCGTATTCACAGTGTGTCCATTCTCTAGGTTTCCCGTACACGTTATAGCTGTAGTAATATTCCCTTCAACCTGGAGAGCTGGGACCCATGGAATGGGTGCCATGCATTATTGCTTTAAAGGGTCTGCATTTGCTCACCCAATCTCACCAATCCTCTCAGTCCCAAGTGTCCAGCCTTATGCCACATCCAGCTGTCATTGTAGATAGGGTCATTCCAGGTTGCATCAGAGACCCTGAAGGAATTGTGAAGAATTTCCCTGTTTCTTTGTTCTGTTTTTGAAATTCCTTTTTAGAGTGGGTTTGAGCTGATTCTCGCTGCCCTGTTTATGCCAGTCTAGACACACTTGATTCCCTTACGGAGACATATCAATACATAGGTTTTAAGATTCTTACTAGTCAGATCTATTCCTCTGCGGGAAATATGGGGTTTTGAGTCCCTTTCACTGAGGAAGGTGTAGGTCTTGTCTATTCCATAGTTGGTTTTTGGAACGGTACCTGTGCTTATATCAAACTCGGGTTTGATGCATCACCCCACCTCTCCTTCCCCCTTAAGCAGGCATAAGAGTGTTTTCTAAATGCGAGACTCTGTTCTCTTGCCTAACTCAGTTCATGTGTAGCCATGTTTACAGGATCTTCCTAAGTGATATCTTATGATAAGTTTCTTTTCCTGTGTGACTTCTTTCACTTAGAATCATCGTACCTGAATCCACTCATTTTGCTGCTACTGGTCTTATGACATTGATTTCGTGGCTGAGGGATATTCCATCGTACGTAAGTTCCACAATGTTTGGAACCATTTTTATATTTCTTGGGATATTTCAGGTGTACCCAGGTTGAGGTTCTTGTAAGCAGTGCAGCCCTCAAATTGGGGGTGGCTCTGTCTTATGGATTTTCAGTTTTCCCAAGGTATATTCCCTAGACTGGAAGTGCCCTTGGCTCTGTAGCTCTGTTGTTTACTTGTTTTAGGGAACACAATGCACTCCTCCAGTGAGGCAGTTGGCAACTTACATCCCCCCCATCAGCATAACAAGGCTCCCTGTTCTCCAGGGCCTGTCTTGCCTTTCTGGTTTTTACACATTTTGTGGATGTCCCTTTTGACCGGTGGGAAGTGATACTTCTTTGTAGTGCAGATTTGCATTGCCCGCTTGCTTGCTTGGCCAAAAAGGGCGTATGTGTTTTCTCCTGAATATATTCAGGAGAAAACGCATACGCCCTTTTTGGCCAAGTGCATCATTGTCGAAGTTGTGCCCCTCTTCCTGTGCTTTACAGGTGATTCCAACCTACCTCTTGAAATCTGTTTCCTGCTATTCTGCCTCGCTTTCAAGTCCGCCTCGTTGCCTTCCCTCCACAGATTTTTGGACGATAGTTGGCCTTGATTACTCTGCCAGTTTGTGAATTGCTGTGCCCCTGAGCTCCATTTTTCAACTCGTTTCTTGTGAGCTGAACGCAAGTCCAAACTTTTGGTTCAGGACCTATACTGGTTCCCGGTGGGTGGCTGAGACTTTGGTTAATTCTTCTTCCTGCCGGGAAATTAGAGTGACATGTGCGCATCCAAATGCCTAGCAGCTACTCTCTCATTGGTTCTCCCTCTTCCCTTTCATCCTCTGCCAAATTGGCAACCTGTGCGAACCAGGAGCTTAAAGGGGCTGTCTCTCCAAGTTGGGAGATTGATAGGAAAGCAGTTGGAAAGTCAAACCGGAGCACCAGGAGAGGGGCTCTTCGTTGAGTTTTAGAAACCTGTCGTATTCACAGTGTGTCCATTCTCTAGGTTTCCCGTACACGTTATAGCTGTAGTAATATTCCCTTCAACCTGGAGAGCTGGGACCCATGGAATGGGTGCCATGCATTATTGCTTTAAAGGGTCTGCATTTGCTCACCCAATCTCACCAATCCTCTCAGTCCCAAGTGTCCAGCCTTATGCCACATCCAGCTGTCATTGTAGATAGGGTCATTCCAGGTTGCATCAGAGACCCTGAAGGAATTGTGAAGAATTTCCCTGTTTCTTTGTTCTGTTTTTGAAATTCCTTTTTAGAGTGGGTTTGAGCTGATTCTCGCTGCCCTGTTTATGCCAGTCTAGACACACTTGATTCCCTTACGGAGACATATCAATACATAGGTTTTAAGATTCTTACTAGTCAGATCTATTCCTCTGCGGGAAATATGGGGTTTTGAGTCCCTTTCACTGAGGAAGGTGTAGGTCTTGTCTATTCCATAGTTGGTTTTTGGAACGGTACCTGTGCTTATATCAAACTCGGGGTTGATGCATCACCCCACCTCTCCTTCCCCCTTAAGCAGGCATAAGAGTGTTTTCTAAATGTGAGACTCTGTTCTCTTGCCTAACTCAGTTCATGTGTAGCCATGTTTACAGGATCTTCCTAAGTGATATCTTATGATAAGTTTCTTTTCCTGTGTGACTTCTTTCACTTAGAATCATCGTACCTGAATCCACTCATTTTGCTGCTACTGGTCTTATGACATTGATTTCGTGGCTGAGGGATATTCCATCGTACGTAAGTTCCACAATGTTTGGAACCATTTTTATATTTCCTGGGATATTTCAGGTGTACCCAGGTTGAGGTTCTTGTAAGCAGTGCAGCCCTCAATTTGGGGGTGGCTCTTTCTTATGGATTTTCAGTTTTCCCAAGGTATATTCCCTAGACTGGAAGTGCCCTTGGCTCTGTAGCTCTGTTGTTTACTTGTTTTAGGGAACACAATGCACTCCTCCAGTGAGGCAGTTGGCAACTTACATCCCGCCCATCAGCATAACAGGGCTCCCTGTTCTCCAGGGCCTGTCTTGCCTTTCTGGTTTTTTACACATTTTGTGGATGTCCCTTTTGACCGGTGGGAAGTGATACTTCTTTGTAGTGCAGATTTGCATTGCCCGCTTGCTTGCTTGGCCAAAAAGGGCGTATGCGTTTTCTCCTGAATATATTCAGGAGAAAACGCATACGCCCTTTTTGGCCAAGTGCATCATTGTCGAAGTTGTGCCCCTCTTCCTGTGCTTTACAGGCGATTCCAACGTACCTCTTGAAATCTGTTTCCTGCTATTCTGCCTCGCTTTCAAGTCCGCCTCGTTGCCTTCCCTCAACAGATTTTTGGACGATAGTTGGCCTTGATTACTCTGCCAGTCTGTGAATTGCTGTGCCCCTGAGCTCCATTTTTCAACTCGTTTCTTGTGAGCTGAACGCAAGTCCAAACTTTTGGTTCAGGACCTATACTGGTTCCCGGTGGGTGGCTGAGACTTTGGTTAATTCTTCTTCCTGCCGGGAAATTAGAGTGACATGTGCCCATCCAAATGCCTAGCAGCTACTCTCTCATTGGTTCTCCCTCTTCCCTTTCATCCTCTGCCAAATTGGCAACCTGTGTGAACCAGGAGCTTAAAGGGGCTGTCTCTCCAAGTTGGGAGATTGATAGGAAAGCAGTTGGAAAGTCAAACTGGAGCACCAGGAGAGGGGCTCTTCGATGAGTTTTAGAAACCTGTCGTATTCACAGTGTGTCCATTCTCTAGGTTTCCCGTACACGTTATAGCTGTAGTAATATTCCCTTCAACCTGGAGAGCTGGGACCCATGGAATGGGTGCCATGCATTATTGCTTTAAAGGGTCTGCATTTGCTCACCCAATCTCACCAATCCTCTCAGTCCCAAGTGTCCAGCCTTATGCCACATCCAGCTGTCATTGTAGATAGGGTCATTCCAGGTTGCATCAGAGACCCTGAAGGAATTGTGAAGAATTTCCCTGTTTCTTTGTTCTGTTTTTGAAATTCCTTTTTAGAGTGGGTTTGAGCTGATTCTCGCTGCCCTGTTTATGCCAGTCTAGACACACTTGATTCCCTTACGGAGACATATCAATACATAGGTTTTAAGATTCTTACTAGTCAGATCTATTCCTCTGCGGGAAATATGGGGTTTTGAGTCCCTTTCACTGAGGAAGGTGTAGGTCTTGTCTATTCCATAGTTGGTTTTTGGAACGGTACCTGTGCTTATATCAAACTCGGGGTTGATGCATCACCCCACCTCTCCTTCCCCCTTAAGCAGGCATAAGAGTGTTTTCTAAATGTGAGACTCTGTTCTCTTGCCTAACTCAGTTCATGTGTAGCCATGTTTACAGGATCTTCCTAAGTGATATCTTATGATAAGTTTCTTTTCCTGTGTGACTTCTTTCACTTAGAATCATCGTACCTGAATCCACTCATTTTGCTGCTACTGGTCTTATGACATTGATTTCGTGGCTGAGGGATATTCCATCGTACGTAAGTTCCACAATGTTTGGAACCATTTTTATATTTCCTGGGATATTTCAGGTGTACCCAGGTTGAGGTTCTTGTAAGCAGTGCAGCCCTCAATTTGGGGGTGGCTCTGTCTTATGGATTTTCAGTTTTCCCAAGGTATATTCCCTAGACTGGAAGTGCCCTTGGCTCTGTAGCTCTGTTGTTTACTTGTTTTAGGGAACACAATGCACTCCTCCAGTGAGGCAGTTGGCAACTTACATCCCGCCCATCAGCATAACAGGGCTCCCTGTTCTCCAGGGCCTGTCTTGCCTTTCTGGTTTTTTACACATTTTGTGGATGTCCCTTTTGACCGGTGGGAAGTGATACTTCTTTGTAGTGCAGATTTGCATTGCCCGCTTGCTTGCTTGGCCAAAAAGGGCGTATGCGTTTTCTCCTGAATATATTCAGGAGAAAACACATACGCCCTTTTTGGCCAAGTGCATCATTGTCGAAGTTGTGCCCCTCTTCCTGTGCTTTACAGGCGATTCCAACGTACCTCTTGAAATCTGTTTCCTGCTATTCTGCCTCGCTTTCAAGTCCGCCTCGTTGCCTTCCCTCAACAGATTTTTGGACGATAGTTGGCCTTGATTACTCTGCCAGTTTGTGAATTGCTGTGCCCCTGAGCTCCATTTTTCAACTCGTCTCTTGTGAGCTGAACGCAAGTCCAAACTTTTGGTTCAGGACCTATACTGGTTCCCGGTGGGTGGCTGAGACTTTGGTTAATTCTTCTTCCTGCCGGGAAATTAGAGTGACATGTGCCCATCCAAATGCCTAGCAGCTACTCTCTCATTGGTTCTCCCTCTTCCCTTTCATCCTCTGCCAAATTGGCAACCTGTGCGAACCAGGAGCTTAAAGGGGCTGTCTCTCCAAGTTGGGAGATTGATAGGAAAGCAGTTGGAAAGTCAAACCGGAGCACCAGGAGAGGGGCTCTTCGATGAGTTTTAGAAACCTGTCGTATTCACAGTGTGTCCATTCTCTAGGTTTCCCGTACACGTTATAGCTGTAGTAATATTCCCTTCAACCTGGAGAGCTGGGACCCATGGAATGGGTGCCATGCATTATTGCTTTAAAGGGTCTGCATTTGCTCACCCAATCTCACCAATCCTCTCAGTCCCAAGTGTCCAGCCTTATGCCACATCCAGCTGTCATTGTAGATAGGGTCATTCCAGGTTGCATCAGAGACCCTGAAGGAATTGTGAAGAATTTCCCTGTTTCTTTGTTCTGTTTTTGAAATTCCTTTTTAGAGTGGGTTTGAGCTGATTCTCGCTGCCCTGTTTATGCCAGTCTAGACACACTTGATTCCCTTATGGAGACATATCAATACATAGGTTTTAAGATTCTTACTAGTCAGATCTATTCCTCTGCGGGAAATATGGGGTTTTGAGTCCCTTTCACTGAGGAAGGTGTAGGTCTTGTCTATTCCATAGTTGGTTTTTGGAACGGTACCTGTGCTTATATCAAACTCGGGTTTGATGCATCACCCCACCTCTCCTTCCCCCTTAAGCAGGCATAAGAGTGTTTTCTAAATGTGAGACTCTGTTCTCTTGCCTAACTCAGTTCATGTGTAGCCATGTTTACAGGATCTTCCTAAGTGATATCTTATGATAAGTTTCTTTTCCTGTGTGACTTCTTTCACTTAGAATCATCGTACCTGAATCCACTCATTTTGCTGCTACTGGTCTTATGACATTGATTTCGTGGCTGAGGGATATTCCATCGTACGTAAGTTCCACAATGTTTGGAACCATTTTTATATTTCCTGGGATATTTCAGGTGTACCCAGGTTGAGGTTCTTGTAAGCAGTGCAGCCCTCAATTTGGGGGTGGCTCTGTCTTATGGATTTTCAGTTTTCCCAAGGTATATTCCCTAGACTGGAAGTGCCCTTGGCTCTGTAGCTCTGTTGTTTACTTGTTTTAGGGAACACAATGCACTCCTCCAGTGAGGCAGTTGGCAACTTACATCCCCCCCATCAGCATAACAAGGCTCCCTGTTCTCCAGGGCCTGTCTTGCCTTTCTGGTTTTTACACATTTTGTGGATGTCCCTTTTGACTGGTGGGAAGTGATACTTCTTTCTAGTGCAGATTTGCATTGCCCGCTTGCTTGCTTGGCCAAAAAGGGCGTATGCGTTTTCTCCTGAATATATTCAGGAGAAAACGCATACGCCCTTTTTGGCCAAGTGCATCATTGTCGAAGTTGTGCCCCTCTTCCTGTGCTTTACAGGTGATTCCAACCTACCTCTTGAAATCTGTTTCCTGCTATTCTGCCTCGCTTTCAAGTCCGCCTCGTTGCCTTCCCTCCACAGATTTTTGGACGATAGTTGGCCTTGATTACTCTGCCAGTTTGTGAATTGCTGTGCCCCTGAGCTCCATTTTTCAACTCGTTTCTTGTGAGCTGAACGCAAGTCCAAACTTTTGGTTCAGGACCTATACTGGTTCCCGGTGGGTGGCTGAGACTTTGGTTAATTCTTCTTCCTGCCGGGAAATTAGAGTGACATGTGCGCATCCAAATGCCTAGCAGCTACTCTCTCATTGGTTCTCCCTCTTCCCTTTCATCCTCTGCCAAATTGGCAACCTGTGCGAACCAGGAGCTTAAAGGGGCTGTCTCTCCAAGTTGGGAGATTGATAGGAAAGCAGTTGGAAAGTCAAACCGGAGCACCAGGAGAGGGGCTCTTCGTTGAGTTTTAGAAACCTGTCGTATT
This sequence comes from Mesoplodon mirus, assembly GCF_964341445.2. Classification (NCBI taxonomy): domain Eukaryota; kingdom Metazoa; phylum Chordata; class Mammalia; order Artiodactyla; family Ziphiidae; genus Mesoplodon; species Mesoplodon mirus. Next base: position 2,126,734 of record NW_028295792.1, on the reverse strand, counting down.
CACAGTGTGTCCATTCTCTAGGTTTCCCGTACACGTTATAGCTGTAGTAATATTCCCTTCAACCTGGAGAGCTGGGACCCATGGAATGGGTGCCATGCATTATTGCTTTAAAGGGTCTGCATTTGCTCACCCAATCTCACCAATCCTCTCAGTCCCAAGTGTCCAGCCTTATGCCACATCCAGCTGTCATTGTAGATAGGGTCATTCCAGGTTGCATCAGAGACCCTGAAGGAATTGTGAAGAATTTCCCTGTTTCTTTGTTCTGTTTTTGAAATTCCTTTTTAGAGTGGGTTTGAGCTGATTCTCGCTGCCCTGTTTATGCCAGTCTAGACACACTTGATTCCCTTACGGAGACATATCAATACATAGGTTTTAAGATTCTTACTAGTCAGATCTATTCCTCTGCAGGAAATATGGGGTTTTGAGTCCCTTTCACTGAGGAAGGTGTAGGTCTTGTCTATTCCATAGTTGGTTTTTGGAACGGTACCTGTGCTTATATCAAACTCGGGTTTGATGCATCACCCCACCACTCCTTCCCCCTTAAGCAGGCATAAGAGTGTTTTCTAAATGCGAGACTCTGTTCTCTTGCCTAACTCAGTTCATGTGTAGCCATGTTTACAGGATCTTCCTAAGTGATATCTTATGATAAGTTTCTTTTCCTGTGTGACTTCTTTCACTTAGAATCATCGTACCTGAATCCACTCATTTTGCTGCTACAGGTCTTATGACATTGATTTCGTGGCTGAGGGATATTCCATCGTACGTATGTTCCACAATGTTTGGAACCATTTTTATATTTCTTGGGATATTTCAGGTGTACCCAGGTTGAGGTTCTTGTAAGCAGTGCAGCCCTCAAATTGGGGGTGGCTCTGTCTTATGGATTTTCAGTTTTCCCAAGGTATATTCCCTAGACTGGAAGTGCCCTTGGCTCTGTAGCTCTGTTGTTTACTTGTTTTAGGGAACACAATGCACTCCTCCAGTGAGGCAGTTGGCAACTTACATCCCCCCCATCAGCATAACAAGGCTCCCTGTTCTCCAGGGCCTGTCTTGCCTTTCTGGTTTTTACACATTTTGTGGATGTCCCTTTTGACCGGTGGGAAGTGATACTTCTTTGTAGTGCAGATTTGCATTGCCCGCTTGCTTGCTTGGCCAAAAAGGGCGTATGTGTTTTCTCCTGAATATATTCAGGAGAAAACGCATACGCCCTTTTTGGCCAAGTGCATCATTGTCGAAGTTGTGCCCCTCTTCCTGTGCTTTACAGGCGATTCCAACGTACCTCTTGAAATCTGTTTCCTGCTATTCTGCCTCGCTTTCAAGTCCGCCTCGTTGCCTTCCCTCAACAGATTTTTGGACGATAGTTGGCCTTGATTACTCTGCCAGTTTGTGAATTGCTGTGCCCCTGAGCTCCATTTTTCAACTCGTTTCTTGTGAGCTGAACGCAAGTCCAAACTTTTGGTTCAGGACCTATACTGGTTCCCGGTGGGTGGCTGAGACTTTGGTTAATTCTTCTTCCTGCCGGGAAATTAGAGTGACATGTGCCCATCCAAATGCCTAGCAGCTACTCTCTCCTTGGTTCTCCCTCTTCCCTTTCATCCTCTGCCAAATTGGCAACCTGTGCGAACCAGGAGCTTAAAGGGGCTGTCTCTCCAAGTTGGGAGATTGAGAGGAAAGCAGTTGGAAAGTCAAACCGGAGCACCAGGAGAGGGGCTCTTCGTTGAGTTTTAGAAACCTGTCGTATTCACAGTGTGTCCATTCTCTAGGTTTCCCGTACACGTTATAGCTGTAGTAATATTCCCTTCAACCTGGAGAGCTGGGACCCATGGAATGGGTGCCATGCATTATTGCTTTAAAGGGTCTGCATTTGCTCACCCAATCTCACCAATCCTCTCAGTCCCAAGTGTCCAGCCTTATGCCACATCCAGCTGTCATTGTAGATAGGGTCATTCCAGGTTGCATCAGAGACCCTGAAGGAATTTTGAAGAATTTCCCTGTTTCTTTGTTCTGTTTTTGAAATTCCTTTTTAGAGTGGGTTTGAGCTGATTCTCGCTGCCATGTTTATGCCAGTCTAGACACACTTGATTCCCTTACGGAGACATATCAGTACATAGGTTTTAAGATTCTTACTAGTCAGATCTATTCCTCTGCGGGAAATATGAGGTTTTGAGTCCCTTTCACTGAGGAAGGTGTAGGTCTTGTCTATTCCATAGTTGGAGTTTGGAACGGTACCTGTGCTTATATCAAACTCGGGTTTGATGCATCACCCCACCTCTCCTTCCCCCTTAAGCAGGCATAAGAGTGTTTTCTAAATGCGAGACTCTGTTCTCTTGCCTAACTCAGTTCATGTGTAGCCATGTTTACAGGATCTTCCTAAGTGATATCTTATGATAAGTTTCTTTTCCTGTGTGACTTCTTTCACTTAGAATCATCGTACCTGAATCCACTCATTTTGCTGCTACTGGTCTTATGACATTGATTTCGTGGCTGAGGGATATTCCATCGTACGTAAGTTCCACAATGTTTGGAACCATTTTTATATTTCCTGGGATATTTCAGGTGTACCCAGGTTGAGGTTCTTGTAAGCAGTGCAGCCCTCAATTTGGGGGTGGCTCTTTCTTATGGATTTTCAGTTTTCCCAAGGTATATTCCCTAGACTGGAAGTGCCCTTGGCTCTGTAGCTCTGTTGTTTACTTGTTTTAGGGAACACAATGCACTCCTCCAGTGAGGCAGTTGGCAACTTACATCCCGCCCATCAGCATAACAGGGCTCCCTGTTCTCCAGGGCCTGTCTTGCCTTTCTGGTTTTTTACACATTTTGTGGATGTCCCTTTTGACCGGTGGGAAGTGATACTTCTTTGTAGTGCAGATTTGCATTGCCCGCTTGCTTGCTTGGCCAAAAAGGGCGTATGCGTTTTCTCCTGAATATATTCAGGAGAAAACGCATACGCCCTTTTTGGCCAAGTGCATCATTGTCGAAGTTGTGCCCCTCTTCCTGTGCTTTACAGGCGATTCCAACGTACCTCTTGAAATCTGTTTCCTGCTATTCTGCCTCGCTTTCAAGTCCGCCTCGTTGCCTTCCCTCAACAGATTTTTGGACGATAGTTGGCCTTGATTACTCTGCCAGTCTGTGAATTGCTGTGCCCCTGAGCTCCATTTTTCAACTCGTTTCTTGTGAGCTGAACGCAAGTCCAAACTTTTGGTTCAGGACCTATACTGGTTCCCGGTGGGTGGCTGAGACTTTGGTTAATTCTTCTTCCTGCCGGGAAATTAGAGTGACATGTGCCCATCCAAATGCCTAGCAGCTACTCTCTCATTGGTTCTCCCTCTTCCCTTTCATCCTCTGCCAAATTGGCAACCTGTGTGAACCAGGAGCTTAAAGGGGCTGTCTCTCCAAGTTGGGAGATTGATAGGAAAGCAGTTGGAAAGTCAAACTGGAGCACCAGGAGAGGGGCTCTTCGATGAGTTTTAGAAACCTGTCGTATTCACAGTGTGTCCATTCTCTAGGTTTCCCGTACACGTTATAGCTGTAGTAATATTCCCTTCAACCTGGAGAGCTGGGACCCATGGAATGGGTGCCATGCATTATTGCTTTAAAGGGTCTGCATTTGCTCACCCAATCTCACCAATCCTCTCAGTCCCAAGTGTCCAGCCTTATGCCACATCCAGCTGTCATTGTAGATAGGGTCATTCCAGGTTGCATCAGAGACCCTGAAGGAATTGTGAAGAATTTCCCTGTTTCTTTGTTCTGTTTTTGAAATTCCTTTTTAGAGTGGGTTTGAGCTGATTCTCGCTGCCCTGTTTATGCCAGTCTAGACACACTTGATTCCCTTACGGAGACATATCAATACATAGGTTTTAAGATTCTTACTAGTCAGATCTATTCCTCTGCGGGAAATATGGGGTTTTGAGTCCCTTTCACTGAGGAAGGTGTAGGTCTTGTCTATTCCATAGTTGGTTTTTGGAACGGTACCTGTGCTTATATCAAACTCGGGGTTGATGCATCACCCCACCTCTCCTTCCCCCTTAAGCAGGCATAAGAGTGTTTTCTAAATGTGAGACTCTGTTCTCTTGCCTAACTCAGTTCATGTGTAGCCATGTTTACAGGATCTTCCTAAGTGATATCTTATGATAAGTTTCTTTTCCTGTGTGACTTCTTTCACTTAGAATCATCGTACCTGAATCCACTCATTTTGCTGCTACTGGTCTTATGACATTGATTTCGTGGCTGAGGGATATTCCATCGTACGTAAGTTCCACAATGTTTGGAACCATTTTTATATTTCCTGGGATATTTCAGGTGTACCCAGGTTGAGGTTCTTGTAAGCAGTGCAGCCCTCAATTTGGGGGTGGCTCTGTCTTATGGATTTTCAGTTTTCCCAAGGTATATTCCCTAGACTGGAAGTGCCCTTGGCTCTGTAGCTCTGTTGTTTACTTGTTTTAGGGAACACAATGCACTCCTCCAGTGAGGCAGTTGGCAACTTACATCCCGCCCATCAGCATAACAGGGCTCCCTGTTCTCCAGGGCCTGTCTTGCCTTTCTGGTTTTTTACACATTTTGTGGATGTCCCTTTTGACCGGTGGGAAGTGATACTTCTTTGTAGTGCAGATTTGCATTGCCCGCTTGCTTGCTTGGCCAAAAAGGGCGTATGCGTTTTCTCCTGAATATATTCAGGAGAAAACGCATACGCCCTTTTTGGCCAAGTACATCATTGTCGAAGTTGTGCCCCTCTTCCTGTGCTTTACAGGCGATTCCAACGTACCTCTTGAAATCTGTTTCCTGCTATTCTGCCTCGCTTTCAAGTCTGCCTCGTTGCCTTCCCTCAACAGATTTTTGGACGATAGTTGGCCTTGATTACTCTGCCAGTTTGTGAATAGCTGTGCCCCTGAGCTCCATTTTTCAACTCGTTTCTTGTGAGCTGAACGCAAGTCCAAACTTTTGGTTCAGGACCTATACTGGTTCCCAGTGGGTGGCTGAGACTTTGGTTAATTCTTCTTCCTGCCGGGAAATTAGTGTGACATGTGCCCATCCAAATGCCTAGCAGCTACTCTCTCATTGGTTCTCCCTCTTCCCTTTCATCCTCTGCCAAATTGGCAACCTGTGCGAACCAGGAGCTTAAAGGGGCTGTCTCTCCAAGTTGGGAGATTGATAGGAAAGCAGTTGGAAAGTCAAACCGGAGCACCAGGAGAGGGGCTCTTCGTTGAGTTTTAGAAACCTGTCGTATTCACAGTGTGTCCATTCTCTAGGTTTCCCGTACACGTTATAGCTGTAGTAATATTCCCTTCAACCTGGAGAGCTGGGACCCATGGAATGGGTGCCATGCATTATTGCTTTAAAGGGTCTGCATTTGCTCACCCAATCTCACCAATCCTCTCAGTCCCAAGTGTCCAGCCTTATGCCACATCCAGCTGTCATTGTAGATAGGGTCATTCCAGGTTGCATCAGAGACCCTGAAGGAATTGTGAAGAATTTCCCTGTTTCTTTGTTCTGTTTTTGAAATTCCTTTTTAGAGTGGGTTTGAGCTGATTCTCGCTGCCATGTTTATGCCAGTCTAGACACACTTGATTCCCTTACGGAGACATATCAATACATAGGTTTTAAGATTCTTACTAGTCAGATCTATTCCTCTGCGGGAAATATGGGGTTTTGAGTCCCTTTCACTGAGGAAGGTGTAGGTCTTGTCTATTCCATAGTTGGTTTTTGGAACGGTACCTGTGCTTATATCAAACTCGGGTTTGATGCATCACCCCACCTCTCCTTCCCCCTTAAGCAGGCATAAGAGTGTTTTCTAAATGTGAGACTCTGTTCTCTTGCCTAACTCAGTTCATGTGTAGCCATGTTTACAGGATCTTCCTAAGTGATATCTTATGATAAGTTTCTTTTCCTGTGTGACTTCTTTCACTTAGAATCATCGTACCTGAATCCACTCATTTTGCTGCTACTGGTCTTATGACATTGATTTCGTGGCTGAGGGATATTCCATCGTACGTAAGTTCCACAATGTTTGGAACCATTTTTATATTTCCTGGGATATTTCAGGTGTACCCAGGTTGAGGTTCTTGTAAGCAGTGCAGCCCTCAATTTGGGGGTGGCTCTGTCTTATGGATTTTCAGTTTTCCCAAGGTATATTCCCTAGACTGGAAGTGCCCTTGGCTCTGTAGCTCTGTTGTTTACTTGTTTTAGGGAACACAATGCACTCCTCCAGTGAGGCAGTTGGCAACTTACATCCCGCCCATCAGCATAACAGGGCTCCCTGTTCTCCAGGGCCTGTCTTGCCTTTCTGGTTTTTTACACATTTTGTGGATGTCCCTTTTGACCGGTGGGAAGTGATACTTCTTTGTAGTGCAGATTTGCATTGCCCGCTTGCTTGCTTGGCCAAAAAGGGCGTATGCGTTTTCTCCTGAATATATTCAGGAGAAAACGCATACGCCCTTTTTGGCCAAGTGCATCATTGTCGAAGTTGTGCCCCTCTTCCTGTGCTTTACAGGCGATTCCAACGTACCTCTTGAAATCTGTTTCCTGCTATTCTGCCTCGCTTTCAAGTCCGCCTCGTTGCCTTCCCTCAACAGATTTTTGGATGATAGTTGGCCTTGAATACTCTGCCAGTTTGTGAATTGCTGTGCCCCTGAGCTCCATTTTTCAACTCGTTTCTTGTGAGCTGAACGCAAGTCCAAACTTTTGGTTCAGGACCTATACTGGTTCCCGGTGGGTGGCTGAGACTTTGGTTAATTCTTCTTCCTGCCGGGAAATTAGAGTGACATGTGCCCATCCAAATGCCTAGCAGCTACTCTCTCATTGGTTCTCCCTCTTCCCTTTCATCCTCTGCCAAATTGGCAACCTGTGCGAACCAGGAGCTTAAAGGGGCTGTCTCTCCAAGTTGGGAGATTGATAGGAAAGCAGTTGGAAAGTCAAACCGGAGCACCAGGAGAGGGGCTCTTCGTTGAGTTTTAGAAACCTGTCGTATTCACAATGTGTCCATTCTCTAGGTTTCCCGTACACGTTATAGCTGTAGTAATATTCCCTTCAACCTGGAGAGCTGGGACCCATGGAATGGGTGCCATGCATTATTGCTTTAAAGGGTCTGCATTTGCTCACCCAATCTCACCAATCCTCTCAGTCCCAAGTGTCCAGCCTTATGCCACATCTAGCTGTCATTGTAGATAGGGTCATTCCAGGTTGCATCAGAGACCCTGAAGGAATTGTAAAGAATTTCCCTGTTTCTTTGTTCTGTTTTTGAAATTCCTTTTTAGAGTGGGTTTGAGCTGATTCTCGCTGCCATGTTTATGCCAGTCTAGACACACTTGATTCCCTTATGGAGACATATCAATACATAGGTTTTAAGATTCTTACTAGTCAGATCTATTCCTCTGCGGGAAATATGGGGTTTTGAGTCCCTTTCACTGAGGAAGGTGTAGGTCTTGTCTATTCCATAGTTGGTTTTTGGAACGGTACCTGTGCTTATATCAAACTCGGGTTTGATGCATCACCCCACCTCTCCTTCCCCCTTAAGCAGGCATAAGAGTGTTTTCTAAATGTGAGACTCTGTTCTCTTGCCTAACTCAGTTCATGTGTAGCCATGTTTACAGGATCTTCCTAAGTGATATCTTATGATAAGTTTCTTTTCCTGTGTGACTTCTTTCACTTAGAATCATCGTACCTGAATCCACTCATTTTGCTGCTACTGGTCTTATGACATTGATTTCGTGGCTGAGGGATATTCCATCGTACGTAAGTTCCACAATGTTTGGAACCATTTTTATATTTCCTGGGATATTTCAGGTGTACCCAGGTTGAGGTTCTTGTAAGCAGTGCAGCCCTCAATTTGGGGGTGGCTCTGTCTTATGGATTTTCAGTTTTCCCAAGGTATATTCCCTAGACTGGAAGTGCCCTTGGCTCTGTAGCTCTGTTGTTTACTTGTTTTAGGGAACACAATGCACTCCTCCAGTGAGGCAGTTGGCAACTTACATCCCGCCCATCAGCATAACAGGGCTCCCTGTTCTCCAGGGCCTGTCTTGCCTTTCTGGTTTTTTACACATTTTGTGGATGTCCCTTTTGACCGGTGGGAAGTGATACTTCTTTGTAGTGCAGATTTGCATTGCCCGCTTGCTTGCTTGGCCAAAAAGGGCGTATGCGTTTTCTCCTGAATATATTCAGGAGAAAACGCATACGCCCTTTTTGGCCAAGTGCATCATTGTCGAAGTTGTGCCCCTCTTCCTGTGCTTTACAGGCGATTCCAACGTACCTCTTGAAATCTGTTTCCTGCTATTCTGCCTCGCTTTCAAGTCCGCCTCGTTGCCTTCCCTCAACAGATTTTTGGATGATAGTTGGCCTTGAATACTCTGCCAGTTTGTGAATTGCTGTGCCCCTGAGCTCCATTTTTCAACTCGTTTCTTGTGAGCTGAACGCAAGTCCAAACTTTTGGTTCAGGACCTATACTGGTTCCCGGTGGGTGGCTGAGACTTTGGTTAATTCTTCTTCCTGCCGGGAAATTAGAGTGACATGTGCCCATCCAAATGCCTAGCAGCTACTCTCTCATTGGTTCTCCCTCTTCCCTTTCATCCTCTGCCAAATTGGCAACCTGTGCGAACCAGGAGCTTAAAGGGGCTGTCTCTCCAAGTTGGGAGATTGATAGGAAAGCAGTTGGAAAGTCAAACCGGAGCACCAGGAGAGGGGCTCTTCGTTGAGTTTTAGAAACCTGTCGTATTCACAGTGTGTCCATTCTCTAGGTTTCCCGTACACGTTATAGCTGTAGTAATATTCCCTTCAACCTGGAGAGCTGGGACCCATGGAATGGGTGCCATGCATTATTGCTTTAAAGGGTCTGCAATTGCTCACCCAATCTCACCAATCCTCTCAGTCCCAAGTGTCCAGCCTTATGCCACATCCAGCTGTCATTGTAGATAGGGTCATTCCAGGTTGCATCAGAGACCCTGAAGGAATTGTGAAGAATTTCCCTGTTTCTTTGTTCTGTTTTTGAAATTCCTTTTTAGAGTGGGTTTGAGCTGATTCTCGCTGCCCTGTTTATGCCAGTCTAGACACACTTGATTCCCTTACGGAGACATATCAATACATAGGTTTTAAGATTCTTACTAGTCAGATCTATTCCTCTGCGGGAAATATGGGGTTTTGAGTCCCTTTCACTGAGGAAGTTGTAGGTCTTGTCTATTCCATAGTTGGTTTTTGGAACGGTACCTGTGCTTATATCAAACTCGGGTTTGATGCATCACCCCACCTCTCCTTCCCCCTTAAGCAGGCATAAGAGTGTTTTCTAAATGTGAGACTCTGTTCTCTTGCCTAACTCAGTTCATGTGTAGCCATGTTTACAGGATCTTCCTAAGTGATATCTTATGATAAGTTTCTTTTCCTGTGTGACTTCTTTCACTTAGAATCATCGTACCTGAATCCACTCATTTTGCTGCTACTGGTCTTATGACATTGATTTCGTGGCTGAGGGATATTCCATCGTACGTAAGTTCCACAATGTTTGGAACCATTTTTATATTTCTTGGGATATTTCAGGTGTACCCAGGTTGAGGTTCTTGTAAGCAGTGCAGCCCTCAATTTGGGGGTGGCTCTGTCTTATGGATTTTCAGTTTTCCCAAGGTATATTCCCTAGACTGGAAGTGCCCTTGGCTCTGTAGCTCTGTTGTTTACTTGTTTTAGGGAACACAATGCACTCCTCCAGTGAGGCAGTTGGCAACTTACATCCCGCCCATCAGCATAACAAGGCTCCCTGTTCTCCAGGGCCTGTCTTGCCTTTCTGGTTTTTACACATTTTGTGGATGTCCCTTTTGACCGGTGGGAAGTGATACTTCTTTGTAGTGCAGATTTGCATTGCCCGCTTGCTTGCTTGGCCAAAAAGGGCGTATGCGTTTTCTCCTGAATATATTCAGGAGAAAACGCATACGCCCTTTTTGGCCAAGTGCATCATTGTCGAAGTTGTGCCCCTCTTCCTGTGCTTTACAGGCGATTCCAACGTACCTCTTGAAATCTGTTTCCTGCTATTCTGCCTCGCTTTCAAGTCCGCCTCGTTGCCTTCCCTCAACAGATTTTTGGACGATAGTTGGCCTTGATTACTCTGCCAGTTTGTGAATTGCTGTGCCCCTGAGCTCCATTTTTCAACTCGTTTCTTGTGAGCTGAACGCAAGTCCAAACTTTTGGTTCAGGACCTATACTGGTTCCCGGTGGGTGGCTGAGACTTTGGTTAATTCTTCTTCCTGCCGGGAAATTAGAGTGACATGTGCCCATCCAAATGCCTAGCAGCTACTCTCTCATTGGTTCTCCCTCTTCCCTTTCATCCTCTGCCAAATTGGCAACCTGTGCGAACCAGGAGCTTAAAGGGGCTGTCTCTCCAAGTTGGGAGATTGATAGGAAAGCAGTTGGAAAGTCAAACCGGAGCACCAGGAGAGGGGCTCTTCGTTGTGTTTTAGAAACCTGTCATATTCACAGTGTGTCCATTCTCTAGGTTTCCCGTACACGTTATAGCTGAAGTAATATTCCCTTCAACCTGGAGAGCTGGGACCCATGGAATGGGTGCCATGCATTATTGCTTTAAAGGGTCTGCATTTGCTCACCCAATCTCACCAATCCTCTCAGTCCCAAGTGTCCAGCCTTATGCCACATCCAGCTGTCATTGTAGATAGGGTCATTCCAGGTTGCATCAGAGACCCTGAAGGAATTGTGAAGAATTTCCCTGTTTCTTTGTTCTGTTTTTGAAATTCCTTTTTAGAGTGGGTTTGAGCAGATTCTCGCTGCCATGTTTATGCCAGTCTAGACACACTTGATTCCCTTACGGAGACATATCAATACATAGGTTTTAAGATTCTTACTAGTCAGATCTATTCCTCTGCGGGAAATATGGGGTTTTGAGTCCCTTTCACTGAGGAGGGTGTAGGTCTTGTCTATTCCATAGTTGGTTTTTGGAACGGTACCTGTGCTTATATCAAACTCGGGTTTGATGCATCACCCCACCTCTCCTTCCCCCTTAAGCAGGCATAAGAGTGTTTTCTAAATGTGAGACTCTGTTCTCTTGCCTAACTCAGTTCATGTGTAGCCATGTTTACAAGATCTTCCTAAGTGATATCTTATGATAAGTTTCTTTTCCTGTGTGACTTCTTTCACTTAGAATCATCGTACCTGAATCCACTCATTTTGCTGCTACTGGTCTTATGACATTGATTTCGTGGCTGAGGGATATTCCATCGTACGTAAGTTCCACAATGTTTGGAACCATTTTTATATTTCTTGGGATATTTCAGGTGTACCCAGGTTGAGGTTCTTGTAAGCAGTGCAGCCCTCAATTTGGGGGTGGCTCTGTCTTATGGATTTTCAGTTTTCCCAAGGTATATTCCCTAGACTGGAAGTGCCCTTGGCTCTGTAGCTCTGTTGTTTACTTGTTTTAGGGAACACAATGCACTCCTCCAGTGAGGCAGTTGGCAACTTACATCCCGCCCATCAGCATAACAGGGCTCCCTGTTCTCCAGGGCCTGTCTTGCCTTTCTGGTTTTTTACACATTTTGTGGATGTCCCTTTTGACCGGTGGGAAGTGATACTTCTTTGTAGTGCAGATTTGCATTGCCCGCTTGCTTGCTTGGCCAAAAAGGGCGTATGCGTTTTCTCCTGAATATATTCAGGAGAAAACGCATACGCCCTTTTTGGCCAAGTACATCATTGTCGAAGTTGTGCCCCTCTTCCTGTGCTTTACAGGCGATTCCAACGTACCTCTTGAAATCTGTTTCCTGCTATTCTGCCTCGCTTTCAAGTCCGCCTCGTTGCCTTCCCTCAACAGATTTTTGGACGATAGTTGGCCTTGATTACTCTGCCAGTTTGTGAATAGCTGTGCCCCTGAGCTCCATTTTTCAACTCGTTTCTTGTGAGCTGAACGCAAGTCCAAACTTTTGGTTCAGGACCTATACTGGTTCCCAGTGGGTGGCTGAGACTTTGGTTAATTCTTCTTCCTGCCGGGAAATTAGTGTGACATGTGCCCATCCAAATGCCTAGCAGCTACTCTCTCATTGGTTCTCCCTCTTCCCTTTCATCCTCTGCCAAATTGGCAACCTGTGCGAACCAGGAGCTTAAAGGGGCTGTCTCTCCAAGTTGGGAGATTGATAGGAAAGCAGTTGGAAAGTCAAACCGGAGCACCAGGAGAGGGGCTCTTCGTTGAGTTTTAGAAACCTGTCGTATTCACAGTGTGTCCATTCTCTAGGTTTCCCGTACACGTTATAGCTGTAGTAATATTCCCTTCAACCTGGAGAGCTGGGACCCATGGAATGGGTGCCATGCATTATTGCTTTAAAGGGTCTGCATTTGCTCACCCAATCTCACCAATCCTCTCAGTCCCAAGTGTCCAGCCTTATGCCACATCCAGCTGTCATTGTAGATAGGGTCATTCCAGGTTGCATCAGAGACCCTGAAGGAATTGTGAAGAATTTCCCTGTTTCTTTGTTCTGTTTTTGAAATTCCTTTTTAGAGTGGGTTTGAGCTGATTCTCGCTGCCATGTTTATGCCAGTCTAGACACACTTGATTCCCTTACGGAGACATATCAATACATAGGTTTTAAGATTCTTACTAGTCAGATCTATTCCTCTGCGGGAAATATGGGGTTTTGAGTCCCTTTCACTGAGGAAGGTGTAGGTCTTGTCTATTCCATAGTTGGTTTTTGGAACGGTACCTGTGCTTATATCAAACTCGGGGTTGATGCATCACCCCACCTCTCCTTCCCCCTTAAGCAGGCATAAGAGTGTTTTCTAAATGTGAGACTCTGTTCTCTTGCCTAACTCAGTTCATGTGTAGCCATGTTTACAGGATCTTCCTAAGTGATATCTTATGATAAGTTTCTTTTCCTGTGTGACTTCTTTCACTTAGAATCATCGTACCTGAATCCACTCATTTTGCTGCTACTGGTCTTATGACATTGATTTCGTGGCTGAGGGATATTCCATCGTACGTAAGTTCCACAATGTTTGGAACCATTTTTATATTTCCTGGGATATTTCAGGTGTACCCAGGTTGAGGTTCTTGTAAGCAGTGCAGCCCTCAATTTGGGGGTGGCTCTGTCTTATGGATTTTCAGTTTTCCCAAGGTATATTCCCTAGACTGGAAGTGCCCTTGGCTCTGTAGCTCTGTTGTTTACTTGTTTTAGGGAACACAATGCACTCCTCCAGTGAGGCAGTTGGCAACTTACATCCCGCCCATCAGCATAACAGGGCTCCCTGTTCTCCAGGGCCTGTCTTGCCTTTCTGGTTTTTTACACATTTTGTGGATGTCCCTTTTGACCGGTGGGAAGTGATACTTCTTTGTAGTGCAGATTTGCATTGCCCGCTTGCTTGCTTGGCCAAAAAGGGCGTATGCGTTTTCTCCTGAATATATTCAGGAGAAAACGCATACGCCCTTTTTGGCCAAGTGCATCATTGTCGAAGTTGTGCCCCTCTTCCTGTGCTTTACAGGCAATTCCAACGTACCTCTTGAAATCTGTTTCCTGCTATTCTGCCTCGCTTTCAAGTCCGCCTCGTTGCCTTCCCTCAACAGATTTTTGGATGATAGTTGGCCTTGAATACTCTGCCAGTTTGTGAATTGCTGTGCCCCTGAGCTCCATTTTTCAACTCGTTTCTTGTGAGCTGAACGCAAGTCCAAACTTTTGGTTCAGGACCTATACTGGTTCCCGGTGGGTGGCTGAGACTTTGGTTAATTCTTCTTCCTGCCGGGAAATTAGAGTGACATGTGCCCATCCAAATGCCTAGCAGCTACTCTCTCATTGGTTCTCCCTCTTCCCTTTCATCCTCTGCCAAATTGGCAACCTGTGCGAACCAGGAGCTTAAAGGGGCTGTCTCTCCAAGTTGGGAGATTGATAGGAAAGCAGTTGGAAAGTCAAACCGGAGCACCAGGAGAGGGGCTCTTCGTTGAGTTTTAGAAACCTGTCGTATTCACAATGTGTCCATTCTCTAGGTTTCCCGTACACGTTATAGCTGTAGTAATATTCCCTTCAACCTGGAGAGCTGGGACCCATGGAATGGGTGCCATGCATTATTGCTTTAAAGGGTCTGCATTTGCTCACCCAATCTCACCAATCCTCTCAGTCCCAAGTGTCCAGCCTTATGCCACATCTAGCTGTCATTGTAGATAGGGTCATTCCAGGTTGCATCAGAGACCCTGAAGGAATTGTAAAGAATTTCCCTGTTTCTTTGTTCTGTTTTTGAAATTCCTTTTTAGAGTGGGTTTGAGCTGATTCTCGCTGCCATGTTTATGCCAGTCTAGACACACTTGATTCCCTTATGGAGACATATCAATACATAGGTTTTAAGATTCTTACTAGTCAGATCTATTCCTCTGCGGGAAATATGGGGTTTTGAGTCCCTTTCACTGAGGAAGGTGTAGGTCTTGTCTATTCCATAGTTGGTTTTTGGAACGGTACCTGTGCTTATATCAAACTCGGGTTTGATGCATCACCCCACCTCTCCTTCCCCCTTAAGCAGGCATAAGAGTGTTTTCTAAATGTGAGACTCTGTTCTCTTGCCTAACTCAGTTCATGTGTAGCCATGTTTACAGGATCTTCCTAAGTGATATCTTATGATAAGTTTCTTTTCCTGTGTGACTTCTTTCACTTAGAATCATCGTACCTGAATCCACTCATTTTGCTGCTACTGGTCTTATGACATTGATTTCGTGGCTGAGGGATATTCCATCGTACGTAAGTTCCACAATGTTTGGAACCATTTTTATATTTCCTGGGATATTTCAGGTGTACCCAGGTTGAGGTTCTTGTAAGCAGTGCAGCCCTCAATTTGGGGGTGGCTCTGTCTTATGGATTTTCAGTTTTCCCAAGGTATATTCCCTAGACTGGAAGTGCCCTTGGCTCTGTAGCTCTGTTGTTTACTTGTTTTAGGGAACACAATGCACTCCTCCAGTGAGGCAGTTGGCAACTTACATCCCGCCCATCAGCATAACAGGGCTCCCTGTTCTCCAGGGCCTGTCTTGCCTTTCTGGTTTTTTACACATTTTGTGGATGTCCCTTTTGACCGGTGGGAAGTGATACTTCTTTGTAGTGCAGATTTGCATTGCCCGCTTGCTTGCTTGGCCAAAAAGGGCGTATGCGTTTTCTCCTGAATATATTCAGGAGAAAACGCATACGCCCTTTTTGGCCAAGTGCATCATTGTCGAAGTTGTGCCCCTCTTCCTGTGCTTTACAGGCGATTCCAACGTACCTCTTGAAATCTGTTTCCTGCTATTCTGCCTCGCTTTCAAGTCCGCCTCGTTGCCTTCCCTCAACAGATTTTTGGATGATAGTTGGCCTTGAATACTCTGCCAGTTTGTGAATTGCTGTGCCCCTGAGCTCCATTTTTCAACTCGTTTCTTGTGAGCTGAACGCAAGTCCAAACTTTTGGTTCAGGACCTATACTGGTTCCCGGTGGGTGGCTGAGACTTTGGTTAATTCTTCTTCCTGCCGGGAAATTAGAGTGACATGTGCCCATCCAAATGCCTAGCAGCTACTCTCTCATTGGTTCTCCCTCTTCCCTTTCATCCTCTGCCAAATTGGCAACCTGTGCGAACCAGGAGCTTAAAGGGGCTGTCTCTCCAAGTTGGGAGATTGATAGGAAAGCAGTTGGAAAGTCAAACCGGAGCACCAGGAGAGGGGCTCTTCATTGAGTTTTAGAAACCTGTCGTATTCACAGTGTGTCCATTCTCTAGGTTTCCCGTACACGTTATAGCTGTAGTAATATTCCCTTCAACCTGGAGAGCTGGGACCCATGGAATGGGTGCCATGCATTATTGCTTTAAAGGGTCTGCATTTGCTCACCCAATCTCACCAATCCTCTCAGTCCCAAGTGTCCAGCCTTATGCCACATCCAGCTGTTATTGTAGATAGGGTCATTCCAGGTTGCATCAGAGACCCTGAAGGAATTTTGAAGAATTTCCCTGTTTCTTTGTTCTGTTTTTGAAATTCCTTTTTAGAGTGGGTTTGAGCTGATTCTCGCTGCCATGTTTATGCCAGTCTAGACACACTTGATTCCCTTACGGAGACATATCAATACATAGGTTTTAAGATTCTTACTAGTCAGATCTATTCCTCTGCGGGAAATATGGGGTTTTGAGTCCCTTTCACTGAGGAAGGTGTAGGTCTTGTCTATTCCATAGTTGGTTTTTGGAACGGTACCTGTGCTTATATCAAACTCGGGTTTGATGCATCACCCCACCTCTCCTTCCCCCTTAAGCAGGCATAAGAGTGTTTTCTAAATGTGAGACTCTGTTCTCTTGCCTAACTCAGTTCATGTGTAGCCATGTTTACAGGATCTTCCTAAGTGATATCTTATGATAAGTTTCTTTTCCTGTGTGACTTCTTTCACTTAGAATCATCGTACCTGAATCCACTCATTTTGCTGCTACTGGTCTTATGACATTGATTTCGTGGCTGAGGGATATTCCATCGTACGTAAGTTCCACAATGTTTGGAACCATTTTTATATTTCCTGGGATATTTCAGGTGTACCCAGGTTGAGGTTCTTGTAAGCAGTGCAGCCCTCAATTTGGGGGTGGCTCTGTCTTATGGATTTTCAGTTTTCCCAAGGTATATTCCCTAGACTGGAAGTGCCCTTGGCTCTGTAGCTCTGTTGTTTACTTGTTTTAGGGAACACAATGCACTCCTCCAGTGAGGCAGTTGGCAACTTACATCCCCCCCGTCAGCATAACAAGGCTCCCTGTTCTCCAGGGCCTGTCTTGCCTTTCTGGTTTTTACACATTTTGTGGATTTCCCTTTTGACCGGTGGGAAGTGATACTTCTTTGTAGTGCAGATTTGCATTGCCCGCTTGCTTGCTTGGCCAAAAAGGGCGTATGCGTTTTCTCCTGAATATATTCAGGAGAAAACGCATACGCCCTTTTTGGCCAAGTGCATCATTGTCGAAGTTGTGCCCCTCTTCCTGTGCTTTACAGGCGATTCCAACGTACCTCTTGAAATCTGTTTCCTGCTATTCTGCCTCGCTTTCAAGTCCGCCTCGTTGCCTTCCCTCAACAGATTTTTGGACGATAGTTGGCCTTGATTACTGTGCCAGTTTGTGAATTGCTGTGCCCCTGAGCTCCATTTTTCAACTCGTTTCTTGTGAGCTGAACGCAAGTCCAAACTTTTGGTTCAGGACCTCTACTGGTTCCCGGTGGGTGGCTGAGACTTTGGTTAATTCTTCTTCCTGCCGGGAAATTAGAGTGACATGTGCCCATCCAAATGCCTAGCAGCTACTCTCTCATTGGTTCTCCCTCTTCCCTTTCATCCTCTGCCAAATTGGCAACCTGTGCGAACCAGGAGCTTAAAGGGGCTGTCTCTCCAAGTTGGGAGATTGATAGGAAAGCAGTTGGAAAGTCAAACCGGAGCACCAGGAGAGGGGCTCTTCGTTGAGTTTTAGAAACCTGTCGTATTCACAGTGTGTCCATTCTCTAGGTTTCCCGTACACGTTATAGCTGTAGTAATATTCCCTTCAACCTGGAGAGCTGGGACCCATGGAATGGGTGCCATGCATTATTGCTTTAAAGGGTCTGCAATTGCTCACCCAATCTCACCAATTCTCTCAGTCCCATGAGTCCAGCCTTATGCCACATCCAGCTGACATTGTAGATTGGGTCATTCCAGGTTGCATCAGAGACCCTGAAGGAATTGTAAAGAATTTCCCTGTTTCTTTGTTCTGTTTTTGAAATTCCTTTTTAGAGTGGGTTTGAGCTGATTCTCGCTGCCCTGTTTATGCCAGTCTAGACACACTTGATTCCCTTACGGAGACATATCAATACATAGGTTTTAAGATTCTTACTAGTCAGATCTATTCCTCTGCGGGAAATATGGGGTTTTGAGTCCCTTTCACTGAGGAAGGTGTAGGTCTTGTCTATTCCATAGTTGGTTTTTGGAACGGTACCTGTGCTTATATCAAACTCGGGTTTGATGCATCACCCCACCTCTCCTTCCCCCTTAAGCAGGCATAAGAGTGTTTTCTAAATGTGAGACTCTGTTCTCTTGCCTAACTCAGTTCATGTGTAGCCATGTTTACAGGATCTTCCTAAGTGATATCTTATGATAAGTTTCTTTTCCTGTGTGACTTCTTTCACTTAGAATCATCGTACCTGAATCCACTCATTTTGCTGCTACTGGTCTTATGACATTGATTTCGTGGCTGAGGGATATTCCATCGTACGTAAGTTCCACAATGTTTGGAACCATTTTAATATTTCTTGGGATATTTCAGGTGTACCCAGGTTGAGGTTCTTGTAAGCAGTGCAGCCCTCAATTTGGGGGTGGCTCTGTCTTATGGATTTTCAGTTTTCCCAAGGTATATTCCCTAGACTGGAAGTGCCCTTGGCTCTGTAGCTCTGTTGTTTACTTGTTTTAGGGAACACAATGCACTCCTCCAGTGAGGCAGTTGGCAACTTACATCCCGCCCATCAGCATAACAAGGCTCCCTGTTCTCCAGGGCCTGTCTTGCCTTTCTGGTTTTTACACATTTCGTGGATGTCCCTTTTGACCGGTGGGAAGTGATACTTCTTTGTAGTGCAGATTTGCATTGCCCGCTTGCTTGCTTGGCCAAAAAGGGCGTATGCGTTTTCTCCTGAATATATTCAGGAGAAAACGCATACGCCCTTTTTGGCCAAGTGCATCATTGTCGAAGTTGTGCCCCTCTTCCTGTGCTTTACAGGCGATTCCAACGTACCTCTTGAAATCTGTTTCCTGCTATTCTGCCTCGCTTACAAGTCCGCCTCGTTGCCTTCCCTCAACAGATTTTTGGACGATAGTTGGCCTTGATTACTCTGCCAGTTTGTGAATTGCTGTGCCCCTGAGCTCCATTTTTCAACTCGTTTCTTGTGAGCTGAACGCAAGTCCAAACTTTTGGTTCAGGACCTATACTGGTTCCCGGTGGGTGGCTGAGACTTTGGTTAATTCTTCTTCCTGCCGGGAAATTAGAGTGACATGTGCCCATCCAAATGCCTAGCAGCTACTCTCTCATTGGTTCTCCCTCTTCCCTTTCATCCTCTGCCAAATTGGCAACCTGTGCGAACCAGGAGCTTAAAGGGGCTGTCTCTCCAAGTTGGGAGATTGATAGGAAAGCAGTTGGAAAGTCAAACCGGAGCACCAGGAGAGGGGCTCTTCGATGAGTTTTAGAAACCTGTCGTATTCACAGTGTGTCCATTCTCTAGGTTCCCCGTACACGTTATAGCTGTGGTAATATTCCCTTCAACCTGGAGAGCTGGGACCCATGGAATGGGTGCCATGCATTATTGCTTTAAAGGGTCTGCATTTGCTCACCCAATCTCACCAATCCTCTCAGTCCCAAGTGTCCAGCCTTATGCCACATCCAGCTGTCATTGTAGATAGGGTCATTCCAGGTTGCATCAGAGACCCTGAAGGAATTGTGAAGAATTTCCCTGTTTCTTTGTTCTGTTTTTGAAATTCCTTTTTAGAGTGGGTTTGAGCTGATTCTCGCTGCCCTGTTTATGCCAGTCTAGACACACTTGATTCCCTTACGGAGACATATCAATACATAGGTTTTAAGATTCTTACTAGTCAGATCTATTCCTCTGCGGGAAATATGGGGTTTTGAGTCCCTTTCACTGAGGAAGGTGTAGGTCTTGTCTATTCCATAGTTGGTTTTTGGAACGGTACCTGTGCTTATATCAAACTCGGGTTTGATGCATCACCCCACCTCTCCTTCCCCCTTAAGCAGGCATAAGAGTGTTTTCTAAATGTGAGACTCTGTTCTCTTGCCTAACTCAGTTCATGTGTAGCCATGTTTACAGGATCTTCCTAAGTGATATCTTATGATAAGTTTCTTTTCCTGTGTGACTTCTTTCACTTAGAATCATCGTACCTGAATCCACTCATTTTGCTGCTACTGGTCTTATGACATTGATTTCGTGGCTGAGGGATATTCCATCGTACGTAAGTTCCACAATGTTTGGAACCATTTTTATATTTCCTGGGATATTTCAGGTGTACCCAGGTTGAGGTTCTTGTAAGCAGTGCAGCCCTCAATTTGGGGGTGGCTCTGTCTTATGGATTTTGAGTTTTCCCAAGGTATATTCCCTAGACTGGAAGTGCCCTTGGCTCTGTAGCTCTGTTGTTTACTTGTTTTAGGGAACACAATGCACTCCTCCAGTGAGGCAGTTGGCAACTTACATCCCGCCCATCAGCATAACAGGGCTCCCTGTTCTCCAGGGCCTGTCTTGCCTTTCTGGTTTTTTACACATTTTGTGGATGTCCCTTTTGACCGGTGGGAAGTGATACTTCTTTGTAGTGCAGATTTGCATTGCCCGCTTGCTTGCTTGGCCAAAAAGGGCGTATGCGTTTTCTCCTGAATATATTCAGGAGAAAACGCATACGCCCTTTTTGGCCAAGTGCATCATTGTCGAAGTTGTGCCCCTCTTCCTGTGCTTTACAGGCGATTCCAACGTACCTCTTGAAATCTGTTTCCTGCTATTCTGCCTCGCTTTCAAGTCCGCCTCGTTGCCTTCCCTCAACAGATTTTTGGACGATAGTTGGCCTTGATTACTCTGCCAGTCTGTGAATTGCTGTGCCCCTGAGCTCCATTTTTCAACTCGTTTCTTGTGAGCTGAACGCAAGTCCAAACTTTTGGTTCAGGACCTATACTGGTTCCCGGTGGGTGGCTGAGACTTTGGTTAATTCTTCTTCCTGCCGGGAAATTAGAGTGACATGTGCCCATCCAAATGCCTAGCAGCTACTCTCTCATTGGTTCTCCCTCTTCCCTTTCATCCTCTGCCAAATTGGCAACCTGTGTGAACCAGGAGCTTAAAGGGGCTGTCTCTCCAAGTTGGGAGATTGATAGGAAAGCAGTTGGAAAGTCAAACCGGAGCACCAGGAGAGGGGCTCTTCGATGAGTTTTAGAAACCTGTCGTATTCACAGTGTGTCCATTCTCTAGGTTTCCCGTACACGTTATAGCTGTAGTAATATTCCCTTCAACCTGGAGAGCTGGGACCCATGGAATGGGTGCCATGCATTATTGCTTTAAAGGGTCTGCATTTGCTCACCCAATCTCACCAATCCTCTCAGTCCCAAGTGTCCAGCCTTATGCCACATCCAGCTGTCATTGTAGATAGGGTCATTCCAGGTTGCATCAGAGACCCTGAAGGAATTGTGAAGAATTTCCCTGTTTCTTTGTTCTGTTTTTGAAATTCCTTTTTAGAGTGGGTTTGAGCTGATTCTCGCTGCCCTGTTTATGCCAGTCTAGACACACTTGATTCCCTTACGGAGACATATCAATACATAGGTTTTAAGATTCTTACTAGTCAGATCTATTCCTCTGCGGGAAATATGGGGTTTTGAGTCCCTTTCACTGAGGAAGGTGTAGGTCTTGTCTATTCCATAGTTGGTTTTTGGAACGGTACCTGTGCTTATATCAAACTCGGGGTTGATGCATCACCCCACCTCTCCTTCCCCCTTAAGCAGGCATAAGAGTGTTTTCTAAATGTGAGACTCTGTTCTCTTGCCTAACTCAGTTCATGTGTAGCCATGTTTACAGGATCTTCCTAAGTGATATCTTATGATAAGTTTCTTTTCCTGTGTGACTTCTTTCACTTAGAATCATCGTACCTGAATCCACTCATTTTGCTGCTACTGGTCTTATGACATTGATTTCGTGGCTGAGGGATATTCCATCGTACGTAAGTTCCACAATGTTTGGAACCATTTTTATATTTCCTGGGATATTTCAGGTGTACCCAGGTTGAGGTTCTTGTAAGCAGTGCAGCCCTCAATTTGGGGGTGGCTCTGTCTTATGGATTTTCAGTTTTCCCAAGGTATATTCCCTAGACTGGAAGTGCCCTTGGCTCTGTAGCTCTGTTGTTTACTTGTTTTAGGGAACACAATGCACTCCTCCAGTGAGGCAGTTGGCAACTTACATCCCGCCCATCAGCATAACAGGGCTCCCTGTTCTCCAGGGCCTGTCTTGCCTTTCTGGTTTTTTACACATTTTGTGGATGTCCCTTTTGACCGGTGGGAAGTGATACTTCTTTGTAGTGCAGATTTGCATTGCCCGCTTGCTTGCTTGGCCAAAAAGGGCGTATGCGTTTTCTCCTGAATATATTCAGGAGAAAACGCATACGCCCTTTTTGGCCAAGTGCATCATTGTCGAAGTTGTGCCCCTCTTCCTGTGCTTTACAGGCGATTCCAACGTACCTCTTGAAATCTGTTTCCTGCTATTCTGCCTCGCTTTCAAGTCCGCCTCGTTGCCTTCCCTCAACAGATTTTTGGACGATAGTTGGCCTTGATTACTCTGCCAGTTTGTGAATTGCTGTGCCCCTGAGCTCCATTTTTCAACTCGTTGTTTTGTGAGCTGAACGCAAGTCCAAACTTTTGGTTCAGGACCTATACTGGTTCCCGGTGGGTGGCTGAGACTTTGGTTAATTCTTCTTCCTGCCGGGAAATTAGAGTGACATGTGCCCATCCAAATGCCTAGCAGCTACTCTCTCCTTGGTTCTCCCTCTTCCCTTTCATCCTCTGCCAAATTGGCAACCTGTGCGAACCAGGAGCTTAAAGGGGCTGTCTCTCCAAGTTGGGAGATTGAGAGGAAAGCAGTTGGAAAGTCAAACCGGAGCACCAGGAGAGGGGCTCTTCGTTGAGTTTTAGAAACCTGTCGTATTCACAGTGTGTCCATTCTCTAGGTTTCCCGTACACGTTATAGCTGTAGTAATATTCCCTTCAACCTGGAGAGCTGGGACCCATGGAATGGGTGCCATGCATTATTGCTTTAAAGGGTCTGCATTTGCTCACCCAATCTCACCAATCCTCTCAGTCCCAAGTGTCCAGCCTTATGCCACATCCAGCTGTCATTGTAGATAGGGTCATTCCAGGTTGCATCAGAGACCCTGAAGGAATTTTGAAGAATTTCCCTGTTTCTTTGTTCTGTTTTTGAAATTCCTTTTTAGAGTGGGTTTGAGCTGATTCTCGCTGCCATGTTTATGCCAGTCTAGACACACTTGATTCCCTTATGGAGACATATCAGTACATAGGTTTTAAGATTCTTACTAGTCAGATCTATTCCTCTGCGGGAAATATGGGGTTTTGAGTCCCTTTCACTGAGGAAGGTGTAGGTCTTGTCTATTCCATAGTTGGAGTTTGGAACGGTACCTGTGCTTATATCAAACTCGGGTTTGATGCATCACCCCACCTCTCCTTCCCCCTTAAGCAGGCATAAGAGTGTTTTCTAAATGTGAGACTCTGTTCTCTTGCCTAACTCAGTTCATGTGTAGCCATGTTTACAGGATCTTCCTAAGTGATATCTTATGATAAGTTTCTTTTCCTGTGTGACTTCTTTCACTTAGAATCATCGTACCTGAATCCACTCATTTTGCTGCTACTGGTCTTATGACATTGATTTCGTGGCTGAGGGATATTCCATCGCACGTAAGTTCCACAATGTTTGGAACCATTTTTATATTTCCTGGGATATTTCAGGTGTACCCAGGTTGAGGTTCTTGTAAGCAGTGCAGCCCTCAATTTGGGGGTGGCTCTGTCTTATGGATTTTCAGTTTTCCCAAGGTATATTCCCTAGACTGGAAGTGCCCTTGGCTCTGTAGCTCTGTTGTTTACTTGTTTTAGGGAACACAATGCACTCCTCCAGTGAGGCAGTTGGCAACTTACATCCCCCCCATCAGCATAACAAGGCTCCCTGTTCTCCAGGGCCTGTCTTGCCTTTCTGGTTTTTACACATTTTGTGGATGTCCCTTTTGACTGGTGGGAAGTGATACTTCTTTCTAGTGCAGATTTGCATTGCCCGCTTGCTTGCTTGGCCAAAAAGGGCGTATGCGTTTTCTCCTGAATATATTCAGGAGAAAACGCATACGCCCTTTTTGGCCAAGTGCATCATTGTCGAAGTTGTGCCCCTCTTCCTGTGCTTTACAGGTGATTCCAACCTACCTCTTGAAATTTGTTTCCTGCTATTCTGCCTCGCTTTCAAGTCCGCCTCGTTGCCTTCCCTCCACAGATTTTTGGACGATAGTTGGCCTTGATTACTCTGCCAGTTTGTGAATTGCTGTGCCCCTGAGCTCCATTTTTCAACTCGTTTCTTGTGAGCTGAACGCAAGTCCAAACTTTTGGTTCAGGACCTATACTGGTTCCCGGTGGGTGGCTGAGACTTTGGTTAATTCTTCTTCCTGCC
Source organism: Mesoplodon mirus (assembly GCF_964341445.2). Lineage (NCBI taxonomy): Eukaryota > Metazoa > Chordata > Mammalia > Artiodactyla > Ziphiidae > Mesoplodon > Mesoplodon mirus. The sequence continues at coordinate 2,102,600 of NW_028295792.1, read as the reverse complement.
GGGAAATTAGAGTGACATGTGCGCATCCAAATGCCTAGCAGCTACTCTCTCATTGGTTCTCCCTCTTCCCTTTCATCCTCTGCCAAATTGGCAACCTGTGCGAACCAGGAGCTTAAAGGGGCTGTCTCTCCAAGTTGGGAGATTGATAGGAAAGCAGTTGGAAAGTCAAACCGGAGCACCAGGAGAGGGGCTCTTCGTTGAGTTTTAGAAACCTGTCGTATTCACAGTGTGTCCATTCTCTAGGTTTCCCGTACACGTTATAGCTGTAGTAATATTCCCTTCAACCTGGAGAGCTGGGACCCATGGAATGGGTGCCATGCATTATTGCTTTAAAGGGTCTGCATTTGCTCACCCAATCTCACCAATCCTCTCAGTCCCAAGTGTCCAGCCTTATGCCACATCCAGCTGTCATTGTAGATAGGGTCATTCCAGGTTGCATCAGAGACCCTGAAGGAATTGTGAAGAATTTCCCTGTTTCTTTGTTCTGTTTTTGAAATTCCTTTTTAGAGTGGGTTTGAGCTGATTCTCGCTGCCCTGTTTATGCCAGTCTAGACACACTTGATTCCCTTACGGAGACATATCAATACATAGGTTTTAAGATTCTTACTAGTCAGATCTATTCCTCTGCGGGAAATATGGGGTTTTGAGTCCCTTTCACTGAGGAAGGTGTAGGTCTTGTCTATTCCATAGTTGGTTTTTGGAACGGTACCTGTGCTTATATCAAACTCGGGTTTGATGCATCACCCCACCTCTCCTTCCCCCTTAAGCAGGCATAAGAGTGTTTTCTAAATGCGAGACTCTGTTCTCTTGCCTAACTCAGTTCATGTGTAGCCATGTTTACAGGATCTTCCTAAGTGATATCTTATGATAAGTTTCTTTTCCTGTGTGACTTCTTTCACTTAGAATCATCGTACCTGAATCCACTCATTTTGCTGCTACTGGTCTTATGACATTGATTTCGTGGCTGAGGGATATTCCATCGTACGTAAGTTCCACAATGTTTGGAACCATTTTTATATTTCTTGGGATATTTCAGGTGTACCCAGGTTGAGGTTCTTGTAAGCAGTGCAGCCCTCAAATTGGGGGTGGCTCTGTCTTATGGATTTTCAGTTTTCCCAAGGTATATTCCCTAGACTGGAAGTGCCCTTGGCTCTGTAGCTCTGTTGTTTACTTGTTTTAGGGAACACAATGCACTCCTCCAGTGAGGCAGTTGGCAACTTACATCCCCCCCATCAGCATAACAAGGCTCCCTGTTCTCCAGGGCCTGTCTTGCCTTTCTGGTTTTTACACATTTTGTGGATGTCCCTTTTGACCGGTGGGAAGTGATACTTCTTTGTAGTGCAGATTTGCATTGCCCGCTTGCTTGCTTGGCCAAAAAGGGCGTATGTGTTTTCTCCTGAATATATTCAGGAGAAAACGCATACGCCCTTTTTGGCCAAGTGCATCATTGTCGAAGTTGTGCCCCTCTTCCTGTGCTTTACAGGTGATTCCAACCTACCTCTTGAAATCTGTTTCCTGCTATTCTGCCTCGCTTTCAAGTCCGCCTCGTTGCCTTCCCTCCACAGATTTTTGGACGATAGTTGGCCTTGATTACTCTGCCAGTTTGTGAATTGCTGTGCCCCTGAGCTCCATTTTTCAACTCGTTTCTTGTGAGCTGAACGCAAGTCCAAACTTTTGGTTCAGGACCTATACTGGTTCCCGGTGGGTGGCTGAGACTTTGGTTAATTCTTCTTCCTGCCGGGAAATTAGAGTGACATGTGCGCATCCAAATGCCTAGCAGCTACTCTCTCATTGGTTCTCCCTCTTCCCTTTCATCCTCTGCCAAATTGGCAACCTGTGCGAACCAGGAGCTTAAAGGGGCTGTCTCTCCAAGTTGGGAGATTGATAGGAAAGCAGTTGGAAAGTCAAACCGGAGCACCAGGAGAGGGGCTCTTCGTTGAGTTTTAGAAACCTGTCGTATTCACAGTGTGTCCATTCTCTAGGTTTCCCGTACACGTTATAGCTGTAGTAATATTCCCTTCAACCTGGAGAGCTGGGACCCATGGAATGGGTGCCATGCATTATTGCTTTAAAGGGTCTGCATTTGCTCACCCAATCTCACCAATCCTCTCAGTCCCAAGTGTCCAGCCTTATGCCACATCCAGCTGTCATTGTAGATAGGGTCATTCCAGGTTGCATCAGAGACCCTGAAGGAATTGTGAAGAATTTCCCTGTTTCTTTGTTCTGTTTTTGAAATTCCTTTTTAGAGTGGGTTTGAGCTGATTCTCGCTGCCCTGTTTATGCCAGTCTAGACACACTTGATTCCCTTACGGAGACATATCAATACATAGGTTTTAAGATTCTTACTAGTCAGATCTATTCCTCTGCGGGAAATATGGGGTTTTGAGTCCCTTTCACTGAGGAAGGTGTAGGTCTTGTCTATTCCATAGTTGGTTTTTGGAACGGTACCTGTGCTTATATCAAACTCGGGTTTGATGCATCACCCCACCTCTCCTTCCCCCTTAAGCAGGCATAAGAGTGTTTTCTAAATGTGAGACTCTGTTCTCTTGCCTAACTCAGTTCATGTGTAGCCATGTTTACAGGATCTTCCTAAGTGATATCTTATGATAAGTTTCTTTTCCTGTGTGACTTCTTTCACTTAGAATCATCGTACCTGAATCCACTCATTTTGCTGCTACTGGTCTTATGACATTGATTTCGTGGCTGAGGGATATTCCATCGTACGTAAGTTCCACAATGTTTGGAACCATTTTTATATTTCCTGGGATATTTCAGGTGTACCCAGGTTGAGGTTCTTGTAAGCAGTGCAGCCCTCAATTTGGGGGTGGCTCTTTCTTATGGATTTTCAGTTTTCCCAAGGTATATTCCCTAGACTGGAAGTGCCCTTGGCTCTGTAGCTCTGTTGTTTACTTGTTTTAGGGAACACAATGCACTCCTCCAGTGAGGCAGTTGGCAACTTACATCCCGCCCATCAGCATAACAGGGCTCCCTGTTCTCCAGGGCCTGTCTTGCCTTTCTGGTTTTTTACACATTTTGTGGATGTCCCTTTTGACCGGTGGGAAGTGATACTTCTTTGTAGTGCAGATTTGCATTGCCCGCTTGCTTGCTTGGCCAAAAAGGGCGTATGCGTTTTCTCCTGAATATATTCAGGAGAAAACGCATACGCCCTTTTTGGCCAAGTGCATCATTGTCGAAGTTGTGCCCCTCTTCCTGTGCTTTACAGGCGATTCCAACGTACCTCTTGAAATCTGTTTCCTGCTATTCTGCCTCGCTTTCAAGTCCGCCTCGTTGCCTTCCCTCAACAGATTTTTGGACGATAGTTGGCCTTGATTACTCTGCCAGTCTGTGAATTGCTGTGCCCCTGAGCTCCATTTTTCAACTCGTTTCTTGTGAGCTGAACGCAAGTCCAAACTTTTGGTTCAGGACCTATACTGGTTCCCGGTGGGTGGCTGAGACTTTGGTTAATTCTTCTTCCTGCCGGGAAATTAGAGTGACATGTGCCCATCCAAATGCCTAGCAGCTACTCTCTCATTGGTTCTCCCTCTTCCCTTTCATCCTCTGCCAAATTGGCAACCTGTGTGAACCAGGAGCTTAAAGGGGCTGTCTCTCCAAGTTGGGAGATTGATAGGAAAGCAGTTGGAAAGTCAAACTGGAGCACCAGGAGAGGGGCTCTTCGATGAGTTTTAGAAACCTGTCGTATTCACAGTGTGTCCATTCTCTAGGTTTCCCGTACACGTTATAGCTGTAGTAATATTCCCTTCAACCTGGAGAGCTGGGACCCATGGAATGGGTGCCATGCATTATTGCTTTAAAGGGTCTGCATTTGCTCACCCAATCTCACCAATCCTCTCAGTCCCAAGTGTCCAGCCTTATGCCACATCCAGCTGTCATTGTAGATAGGGTCATTCCAGGTTGCATCAGAGACCCTGAAGGAATTGTGAAGAATTTCCCTGTTTCTTTGTTCTGTTTTTGAAATTCCTTTTTAGAGTGGGTTTGAGCTGATTCTCGCTGCCCTGTTTATGCCAGTCTAGACACACTTGATTCCCTTACGGAGACATATCAATACATAGGTTTTAAGATTCTTACTAGTCAGATCTATTCCTCTGCGGGAAATATGGGGTTTTGAGTCCCTTTCACTGAGGAAGGTGTAGGTCTTGTCTATTCCATAGTTGGTTTTTGGAACGGTACCTGTGCTTATATCAAACTCGGGGTTGATGCATCACCCCACCTCTCCTTCCCCCTTAAGCAGGCATAAGAGTGTTTTCTAAATGTGAGACTCTGTTCTCTTGCCTAACTCAGTTCATGTGTAGCCATGTTTACAGGATCTTCCTAAGTGATATCTTATGATAAGTTTCTTTTCCTGTGTGACTTCTTTCACTTAGAATCATCGTACCTGAATCCACTCATTTTGCTGCTACTGGTCTTATGACATTGATTTCGTGGCTGAGGGATATTCCATCGTACGTAAGTTCCACAATGTTTGGAACCATTTTTATATTTCCTGGGATATTTCAGGTGTACCCAGGTTGAGGTTCTTGTAAGCAGTGCAGCCCTCAATTTGGGGGTGGCTCTGTCTTATGGATTTTCAGTTTTCCCAAGGTATATTCCCTAGACTGGAAGTGCCCTTGGCTCTGTAGCTCTGTTGTTTACTTGTTTTAGGGAACACAATGCACTCCTCCAGTGAGGCAGTTGGCAACTTACATCCCGCCCATCAGCATAACAGGGCTCCCTGTTCTCCAGGGCCTGTCTTGCCTTTCTGGTTTTTTACACATTTTGTGGATGTCCCTTTTGACCGGTGGGAAGTGATACTTCTTTGTAGTGCAGATTTGCATTGCCCGCTTGCTTGCTTGGCCAAAAAGGGCGTATGCGTTTTCTCCTGAATATATTCAGGAGAAAACGCATACGCCCTTTTTGGCCAAGTGCATCATTGTCGAAGTTGTGCCCCTCTTCCTGTGCTTTACAGGCGATTCCAACGTACCTCTTGAAATCTGTTTCCTGCTATTCTGCCTCGCTTTCAAGTCCGCCTCGTTGCCTTCCCTCAACAGATTTTTGGACGATAGTTGGCCTTGATTACTCTGCCAGTTTGTGAATTGCTGTGCCCCTGAGCTCCATTTTTCAACTCGTCTCTTGTGAGCTGAACGCAAGTCCAAACTTTTGGTTCAGGACCTATACTGGTTCCCGGTGGGTGGCTGAGACTTTGGTTAATTCTTCTTCCTGCCGGGAAATTAGAGTGACATGTGCCCATCCAAATGCCTAGCAGCTACTCTCTCATTGGTTCTCCCTCTTCCCTTTCATCCTCTGCCAAATTGGCAACCTGTGCGAACCAGGAGCTTAAAGGGGCTGTCTCTCCAAGTTGGGAGATTGATAGGAAAGCAGTTGGAAAGTCAAACCGGAGCACCAGGAGAGGGGCTCTTCGATGAGTTTTAGAAACCTGTCGTATTCACAGTGTGTCCATTCTCTAGGTTTCCCGTACACGTTATAGCTGTAGTAATATTCCCTTCAACCTGGAGAGCTGGGACCCATGGAATGGGTGCCATGCATTATTGCTTTAAAGGGTCTGCATTTGCTCACCCAATCTCACCAATCCTCTCAGTCCCAAGTGTCCAGCCTTATGCCACATCCAGCTGTCATTGTAGATAGGGTCATTCCAGGTTGCATCAGAGACCCTGAAGGAATTGTGAAGAATTTCCCTGTTTCTTTGTTCTGTTTTTGAAATTCCTTTTTAGAGTGGGTTTGAGCTGATTCTCGCTGCCCTGTTTATGCCAGTCTAGACACACTTGATTCCCTTATGGAGACATATCAATACATAGGTTTTAAGATTCTTACTAGTCAGATCTATTCCTCTGCGGGAAATATGGGGTTTTGAGTCCCTTTCACTGAGGAAGGTGTAGGTCTTGTCTATTCCATAGTTGGTTTTTGGAACGGTACCTGTGCTTATATCAAACTCGGGTTTGATGCATCACCCCACCTCTCCTTCCCCCTTAAGCAGGCATAAGAGTGTTTTCTAAATGTGAGACTCTGTTCTCTTGCCTAACTCAGTTCATGTGTAGCCATGTTTACAGGATCTTCCTAAGTGATATCTTATGATAAGTTTCTTTTCCTGTGTGACTTCTTTCACTTAGAATCATCGTACCTGAATCCACTCATTTTGCTGCTACTGGTCTTATGACATTGATTTCGTGGCTGAGGGATATTCCATCGTACGTAAGTTCCACAATGTTTGGAACCATTTTTATATTTCCTGGGATATTTCAGGTGTACCCAGGTTGAGGTTCTTGTAAGCAGTGCAGCCCTCAAATTTGGGGTGGCTCTGTCTTATGGATTTTCAGTTTTCCCAAGGTATATTCCCTAGACTGGAAGTGCCCTTGGCTCTGTAGCTCTGTTGTTTACTTGTTTTAGGGAACACAATGCACTCCTCCAGTGAGGCAGTTGGCAACTTACATCCCCCCCATCAGCATAACAAGGCTCCCTGTTCTCCAGGGCCTGTCTTGCCTTTCTGGTTTTTACACATTTTGTGGATGTCCCTTTTGACTGGTGGGAAGTGATACTTCTTTCTAGTGCAGATTTGCATTGCCCGCTTGCTTGCTTGGCCAAAAAGGGCGTATGCGTTTTCTCCTGAATATATTCAGGAGAAAACGCATACGCCCTTTTTGGCCAAGTGCATCATTGTCGAAGTTGTGCCCCTCTTCCTGTGCTTTACAGGTGATTCCAACCTACCTCTTGAAATCTGTTTCCTGCTATTCTGCCTCGCTTTCAAGTCCGCCTCGTTGCCTTCCCTCCACAGATTTTTGGACGATAGTTGGCCTTGATTACTCTGCCAGTTTGTGAATTGCTGTGCCCCTGAGCTCCATTTTTCAACTCGTTTCTTGTGAGCTGAACGCAAGTCCAAACTTTTGGTTCAGGACCTATACTGGTTCCCGGTGGGTGGCTGAGACTTTGGTTAATTCTTCTTCCTGCCGGGAAATTAGAGTGACATGTGCGCATCCAAATGCCTAGCAGCTACTCTCTCATTGGTTCTCCCTCTTCCCTTTCATCCTCTGCCAAATTGGCAACCTGTGCGAACCAGGAGCTTAAAGGGGCTGTCTCTCCAAGTTGGGAGATTGATAGGAAAGCAGTTGGAAAGTCAAACCGGAGCACCAGGAGAGGGGCTCTTCGTTGAGTTTTAGAAACCTGTCGTATTCACAGTGTGTCCATTCTCTAGGTTTCCCGTACACGTTATAGCTGTAGTAATATTCCCTTCAACCTGGAGAGCTGGGACCCATGGAATGGGTGCCATGCATTATTGCTTTAAAGGGTCTGCATTTGCTCACCCAATCTCACCAATCCTCTCAGTCCCAAGTGTCCAGCCTTATGCCACATCCAGCTGTCATTGTAGATAGGGTCATTCCAGGTTGCATCAGAGACCCTGAAGGAATTGTGAAGAATTTCCCTGTTTCTTTGTTCTGTTTTTGAAATTCCTTTTTAGAGTGGGTTTGAGCTGATTCTCGCTGCCCTGTTTATGCCAGTCTAGACACACTTGATTCCCTTACGGAGACATATCAATACATAGGTTTTAAGATTCTTACTAGTCAGATCTATTCCTCTGCAGGAAATATGGGGTTTTGAGTCCCTTTCACTGAGGAAGGTGTAGGTCTTGTCTATTCCATAGTTGGTTTTTGGAACGGTACCTGTGCTTATATCAAACTCGGGTTTGATGCATCACCCCACCACTCCTTCCCCCTTAAGCAGGCATAAGAGTGTTTTCTAAATGCGAGACTCTGTTCTCTTGCCTAACTCAGTTCATGTGTAGCCATGTTTACAGGATCTTCCTAAGTGATATCTTATGATAAGTTTCTTTTCCTGTGTGACTTCTTTCACTTAGAATCATCGTACCTGAATCCACTCATTTTGCTGCTACAGGTCTTATGACATTGATTTCGTGGCTGAGGGATATTCCATCGTACGTAAGTTCCACAATGTTTGGAACCATTTTTATATTTCTTGGGATATTTCAGGTGTACCCAGGTTGAGGTTCTTGTAAGCAGTGCAGCCCTCAAATTGGGGGTGGCTCTGTCTTATGGATTTTCAGTTTTCCCAAGGTATATTCCCTAGACTGGAAGTGCCCTTGGCTCTGTAGCTCTGTTGTTTACTTGTTTTAGGGAACACAATGCACTCCTCCAGTGAGGCAGTTGGCAACTTACATCCCCCCCATCAGCATAACAAGGCTCCCTGTTCTCCAGGGCCTGTCTTGCCTTTCTGGTTTTTACACATTTTGTGGATGTCCCTTTTGACCGGTGGGAAGTGATACTTCTTTGTAGTGCAGATTTGCATTGCCCGCTTGCTTGCTTGGCCAAAAAGGGCGTATGTGTTTTCTCCTGAATATATTCAGGAGAAAACGCATACGCCCTTTTTGGCCAAGTGCATCATTGTCGAAGTTGTGCCCCTCTTCCTGTGCTTTACAGGCGATTCCAACGTACCTCTTGAAATCTGTTTCCTGCTATTCTGCCTCGCTTTCAAGTCCGCCTCGTTGCCTTCCCTCAACAGATTTTTGGACGATAGTTGGCCTTGATTACTCTGCCAGTTTGTGAATTGCTGTGCCCCTGAGCTCCATTTTTCAACTCGTTTCTTGTGAGCTGAACGCAAGTCCAAACTTTTGGTTCAGGACCTATACTGGTTCCCGGTGGGTGGCTGAGACTTTGGTTAATTCTTCTTCCTGCCGGGAAATTAGAGTGACATGTGCCCATCCAAATGCCTAGCAGCTACTCTCTCCTTGGTTCTCCCTCTTCCCTTTCATCCTCTGCCAAATTGGCAACCTGTGCGAACCAGGAGCTTAAAGGGGCTGTCTCTCCAAGTTGGGAGATTGAGAGGAAAGCAGTTGGAAAGTCAAACCGGAGCACCAGGAGAGGGGCTCTTCGTTGAGTTTTAGAAACCTGTCGTATTCACAGTGTGTCCATTCTCTAGGTTTCCCGTACACGTTATAGCTGTAGTAATATTCCCTTCAACCTGGAGAGCTGGGACCCATGGAATGGGTGCCATGCATTATTGCTTTAAAGGGTCTGCATTTGCTCACCCAATCTCACCAATCCTCTCAGTCCCAAGTGTCCAGCCTTATGCCACATCCAGCTGTCATTGTAGATAGGGTCATTCCAGGTTGCATCAGAGACCCTGAAGGAATTGTGAAGAATTTCCCTGTTTCTTTGTTCTGTTTTTGAAATTCCTTTTTAGAGTGGGTTTGAGCTGATTCTCGCTGCCATGTTTATGCCAGTCTAGACACACTTGATCCCCTTACGGAGACATATCAGTACATAGGTTTTAAGATTCTTACTAGTCAGATCTATTCCTCTGCGGGAAATATGGGGTTTTGAGTCCCTTTCACTGAGGAAGGTGTAGGTCTTGTCTATTCCATAGTTGGAGTTTGGAACGGTACCTGTGCTTATATCAAACTCGGGTTTGATGCATCACCCCACCTCTCCTTCCCCCTTAAGCAGGCATAAGAGTGTTTTCTAAATGCGAGACTCTGTTCTCTTGCCTAACTCAGTTCATGTGTAGCCATGTTTACAGGATCTTCCTAAGTGATATCTTATGATAAGTTTCTTTTCCTGTGTGACTTCTTTCACTTAGAATCATCGTACCTGAATCCACTCATTTTGCTGCTACTGGTCTTATGACATTGATTTCGTGGCTGAGGGATATTCCATCGTACGTAAGTTCCACAATGTTTGGAACCATTTTTATATTTCTTGGGATATTTCAGGTGTACCCAGGTTGAGGTTCTTGTAAGCAGTGCAGCCCTCAAATTGGGGGTGGCTCTGTCTTATGGATTTTCAGTTTTCCCAAGGTATATTCCCTAGACTGGAAGTGCCCTTGGCTCTGTAGCTCTGTTGTTTACTTGTTTTAGGGAACACAATGCACTCCTCCAGTGAGGCAGTTGGCAACTTACATCCCCCCCATCAGCATAACAAGGCTCCCTGTTCTCCAGGGCCTGTCTTGCCTTTCTGGTTTTTACACATTTTGTGGATGTCCCTTTTGACCGGTGGGAAGTGATACTTCTTTGTAGTGCAGATTTGCATTGCCCGCTTGCTTGCTTGGCCAAAAAGGGCGTATGTGTTTTCTCCTGAATATATTCAGGAGAAAACGCATACGCCCTTTTTGGCCAAGTGCATCATTGTCGAAGTTGTGCCCCTCTTCCTGTGCTTTACAGGCGATTCCAACGTACCTCTTGAAATCTGTTTCCTGCTATTCTGCCTCGCTTTCAAGTCCGCCTCGTTGCCTTCCCTCAACAGATTTTTGGACGATAGTTGGCCTTGATTACTCTGCCAGTTTGTGAATTGCTGTGCCCCTGAGCTCCATTTTTCAACTCGTTTCTTGTGAGCTGAACGCAAGTCCAAACTTTTGGTTCAGGACCTATACTGGTTCCCGGTGGGTGGCTGAGACTTTGGTTAATTCTTCTTCCTGCCGGGAAATTAGAGTGACATGTGCCCATCCAAATGCCTAGCAGCTACTCTCTCCTTGGTTCTCCCTCTTCCCTTTCATCCTCTGCCAAATTGGCAACCTGTGCAAACCAGGAGCTTAAAGGGGCTGTCTCTCAAAGTTGGGAGATTGAGAGGAAAGCAGTTGGAAAGTCAAACCGGAGCACCAGGAGAGGGGCTCTTCGTTGAGTTTTAGAAACCTGTCGTATTCACAGTGTGTCCATTCTCTAGGTTTCCCGTACACGTTATAGCTGTAGTAATATTCCCTTCAACCTGGAGAGCTGGGACCCATGGAATGGGTGCCATGCATTATTGCTTTAAAGGGTCTGCATTTGCTCACCCAATCTCACCAATCCTCTCAGTCCCAAGTGTCCAGCCTTATGCCACATCCAGCTGTCATTGTAGACAGGGTCATTCCAGGTTGCATCAGAGACCCTGAAGGAATTTTGAAGAATTTCCCTGTTTCTTTGTTCTGTTTTTGAAATTCCTTTTTAGAGTGGGTTTGAGCTGATTCTCGCTGCCATGTTTATGCCAGTCTAGACACACTTGATTCCCTTATGGAGACATATCAGTACATAGGTTTTAAGATTCTTACTAGTCAGATCTATTCCTCTGCGGGAAATATGGGGTTTTGAGTCCCTTTCACTGAGGAAGGTGTAGGTCTTGTCTATTCCATAGTTGGAGTTTGGAACGGTACCTGTGCTTATATCAAACTCGGGTTTGATGCATCACCCCACCTCTCCTTCCCCCTTAAGCAGGCATAAGAGTGTTTTCTAAATGTGAGACTCTGTTCTCTTGCCTAACTCAGTTCATGTGTAGCCATGTTTACAGGATCTTCCTAAGTGATATCTTATGATAAGTTTCTTTTCCTGTGTGACTTATTTCACTTAGAATCATCGTACCTGAATCCACTCATTTTGCTGCTACTGGTCTTATGACATTGATTTCGTGGCTGAGGGATATTCCATCGTACGTAAGTTCCACAATGTTTGGAACCATTTTTATATTTCCTGGGATATTTCAGGTGTACCCAGGTTGAGGTTCTTGTAAGCAGTGAAGCCCTCAATTTGGGGGTGGCTCTGTCTTATGGATTTTCAGTTTTCCCAAGGTATATTCCCTAGACTGGAAGTGCCCTTGGCTCTGTAGCTCTGTTGTTTACTTGTTTTAGGGAACACAATGCACTCCTCCAGTGAGGCAGTTGGCAACTTACATCCCGCCCATCAGCATAACAGGGCTCCCTGTTCTCCAGGGCCTGTCTTGCCTTTCTGGTTTTTTACACATTTTGTGGATGTCCCTTTTTTTTTTTTTTTTTTTTTTTTTTTGCGGTATGCGAGCCTCTCACTGTCGTGGCCTCCCCCGTTGCGGAGCACAGGCTCCGGATGCGCAGGCCCAGCGGCCATGGCTCACGGGCCCAGCCGCTCCGTGGCATATGGGATCCTCCCAGACCGGGGCACGAACCCGTATCCCCTGCATCGGCAGGCGGAATCTCAACCACTGCGCCACCAGGGAGGCCCGGATGTCCCTTTTGACCGGTGGGAAGTGATACTTCTTTGTAGTGCAGATTTGCATTGCCCGCTTGCTTGCTTGGCCAAAAAGGGCGTATGCGTTTTCTCCTGAATATATTCAGGAGAAAACGCATACGCCCTTTTTGGCCAAGTGCATCATTGTCGAAGTTGTGCCCCTCTTCCTGTGCTTTACAGGTGATTCCAACGTACCTCTTGAAATCTGTTTCCTGCTATTCTGCCTCGCTTTCAAGTCCGCCTCGTTGCCTTCCCTCAACAGATTTTTGGACGATAGTTGGCCTTGATTACTCTGCCAGTCTGTGAATTGCTGTGCCCCTGAGCTCCATTTTTCAACTCGTTTCTTGTGAGCTGAACGCAAGTCCAAACTTTTGGTTCAGGACCTATACTGGTTCCCGGTGGGTGGCTGAGACTTTGGTTAATTCTTCTTCCTGCCGGGAAATTAGAGTGACATGTGCGCATCCAAATGCCTAGCAGCTACTCTCTCATTGGTTCTCCCTCTTCCCTTTCATCCTCTGCCAAATTGGCAACCTGTGCGAACCAGGAGCTTAAAGGGGCTGTCTCTCCAAGTTGGGAGATTGATAGGAAAGCAGTTGGAAAGTCAAACCGGAGCACCAGGAGAGGGGCTCTTCGTTGAGTTTTAGAAACCTGTCGTATTCACAGTGTGTCCATTCTCTAGGTTTCCCGTACACGTTATAGCTGTAGTAATATTCCCTTCAACCTGGAGAGCTGGGACCCATGGAATGGGTGCCATGCATTATTGCTTTAAAGGGTCTGCATTTGCTCACCCAATCTCACCAATCCTCTCAGTCCCAAGTGTCCAGCCTTATGCCACATCCAGCTGTCATTGTAGATAGGGTCATTCCAGGTTGCATCAGAGACCCTGAAGGAATTGTGAAGAATTTCCCTGTTTCTTTGTTCTGTTTTTGAAATTCCTTTTTAGAGTGGGTTTGAGCTGATTCTCGCTGCCCTGTTTATGCCAGTCTAGACACACTTGATTCCCTTACGGAGACATATCAATACATAGGTTTTAAGATTCTTACTAGTCAGATCTATTCCTCTGCGGGAAATATGGGGTTTTGAGTCCCTTTCACTGAGGAAGGTGTAGGTCTTGTCTATTCCATAGTTGGTTTTTGGAACGGTACCTGTGCTTATATCAAACTCGGGTTTGATGCATCACCCCACCTCTCCTTCCCCCTTAAGCAGGCATAAGAGTGTTTTCTAAATGCGAGACTCTGTTCTCTTGCCTAACTCAGTTCATGTGTAGCCATGTTTACAGGATCTTCCTAAGTGATATCTTATGATAAGTTTCTTTTCCTGTGTGACTTCTTTCACTTAGAATCATCGTACCTGAATCCACTCATTTTGCTGCTACTGGTCTTATGACATTGATTTCGTGGCTGAGGGATATTCCATCGTACGTAAGTTCCACAATGTTTGGAACCATTTTTATATTTCTTGGGATATTTCAGGTGTACCCAGGTTGAGGTTCTTGTAAGCAGTGCAGCCCTCAAATTGGGGGTGGCTCTGTCTTATGGATTTTCAGTTTTCCCAAGGTATATTCCCTAGACTGGAAGTGCCCTTGGCTCTGTAGCTCTGTTGTTTACTTGTTTTAGGGAACACAATGCACTCCTCCAGTGAGGCAGTTGGCAACTTACATCCCCCCCATCAGCATAACAAGGCTCCCTGTTCTCCAGGGCCTGTCTTGCCTTTCTGGTTTTTACACATTTTGTGGATGTCCCTTTTGACCGGTGGGAAGTGATACTTCTTTGTAGTGCAGATTTGCATTGCCCGCTTGCTTGCTTGGCCAAAAAGGGCGTATGTGTTTTCTCCTGAATATATTCAGGAGAAAACGCATACGCCCTTTTTGGCCAAGTGCATCATTGTCGAAGTTGTGCCCCTCTTCCTGTGCTTTACAGGTGATTCCAACCTACCTCTTGAAATCTGTTTCCTGCTATTCTGCCTCGCTTTCAAGTCCGCCTCGTTGCCTTCCCTCCACAGATTTTTGGACGATAGTTGGCCTTGATTACTCTGCCAGTTTGTGAATTGCTGTGCCCCTGAGCTCCATTTTTCAACTCGTTTCTTGTGAGCTGAACGCAAGTCCAAACTTTTGGTTCAGGACCTATACTGGTTCCCGGTGGGTGGCTGAGACTTTGGTTAATTCTTCTTCCTGCCGGGAAATTAGAGTGACATGTGCGCATCCAAATGCCTAGCAGCTACTCTCTCATTGGTTCTCCCTCTTCCCTTTCATCCTCTGCCAAATTGGCAACCTGTGCGAACCAGGAGCTTAAAGGGGCTGTCTCTCCAAGTTGGGAGATTGATAGGAAAGCAGTTGGAAAGTCAAACCGGAGCACCAGGAGAGGGGCTCTTCGTTGAGTTTTAGAAACCTGTCGTATTCACAGTGTGTCCATTCTCTAGGTTTCCCGTACACGTTATAGCTGTAGTAATATTCCCTTCAACCTGGAGAGCTGGGACCCATGGAATGGGTGCCATGCATTATTGCTTTAAAGGGTCTGCATTTGCTCACCCAATCTCACCAATCCTCTCAGTCCCAAGTGTCCAGCCTTATGCCACATCCAGCTGTCATTGTAGATAGGGTCATTCCAGGTTGCATCAGAGACCCTGAAGGAATTGTGAAGAATTTCCCTGTTTCTTTGTTCTGTTTTTGAAATTCCTTTTTAGAGTGGGTTTGAGCTGATTCTCGCTGCCCTGTTTATGCCAGTCTAGACACACTTGATTCCCTTACGGAGACATATCAATACATAGGTTTTAAGATTCTTACTAGTCAGATCTATTCCTCTGCGGGAAATATGGGGTTTTGAGTCCCTTTCACTGAGGAAGGTGTAGGTCTTGTCTATTCCATAGTTGGTTTTTGGAACGGTACCTGTGCTTATATCAAACTCGGGTTTGATGCATCACCCCACCTCTCCTTCCCCCTTAAGCAGGCATAAGAGTGTTTTCTAAATGTGAGACTCTGTTCTCTTGCCTAACTCAGTTCATGTGTAGCCATGTTTACAGGATCTTCCTAAGTGATATCTTATGATAAGTTTCTTTTCCTGTGTGACTTCTTTCACTTAGAATCATCGTACCTGAATCCACTCATTTTGCTGCTACTGGTCTTATGACATTGATTTCGTGGCTGAGGGATATTCCATCGTACGTAAGTTCCACAATGTTTGGAACCATTTTTATATTTCTTGGGATATTTCAGGTGTACCCAGGTTGAGGTTCTTGTAAGCAGTGCAGCCCTCAAATTGGGGGTGGCTCTGTCTTATGGATTTTCAGTTTTCCCAAGGTATATTCCCTAGACTGGAAGTGCCCTTGGCTCTGTAGCTCTGTTGTTTACTTGTTTTAGGGAACACAATGCACTCCTCCAGTGAGGCAGTTGGCAACTTACATCCCCCCCATCAGCATAACAAGGCTCCCTGTTCTCCAGGGCCTGTCTTGCCTTTCTGGTTTTTACACATTTTGTGGATGTCCCTTTTGACCGGTGGGAAGTGATACTTCTTTGTAGTGCAGATTTGCATTGCCCGCTTGCTTGCTTGGCCAAAAAGGGCGTATGTGTTTTCTCCTGAATATATTCAGGAGAAAACGCATACGCCCTTTTTGGCCAAGTGCATCATTGTCGAAGTTGTGCCCCTCTTCCTGTGCTTTACAGGCGATTCCAACGTACCTCTTGAAATCTGTTTCCTGCTATTCTGCCTCGCTTTCAAGTCCGCCTCGTTGCCTTCCCTCAACAGATTTTTGGACGATAGTTGGCCTTGATTACTCTGCCAGTTTGTGAATTGCTGTGCCCCTGAGCTCCATTTTTCAACTCGTTTCTTGTGAGCTGAACGCAAGTCCAAACTTTTGGTTCAGGACCTATACTGGTTCCCGGTGGGTGGCTGAGACTTTGGTTAATTCTTCTTCCTGCCGGGAAATTAGAGTGACATGTGCCCATCCAAATGCCTAGCAGCTACTCTCTCCTTAGTTCTCCCTCTTCCCTTTCATCCTCTGCCAAATTGGCAACCTGTGCGAACCAGGAGCTTAAAGGGGCTGTCTCTCCAAGTTGGGAGATTGAGAGGAAAGCAGTTGGAAAGTCAAACCGGAGCACCAGGAGAGGGGCTCTTCGTTGAGTTTTAGAAACCTGTCGTATTCACAGTGTGTCCATTCTCTAGGTTTCCCGTACACGTTATAGCTGTAGTAATATTCCCTTCAACCTGGAGAGCTGGGACCCATGGAATGGGTGCCATGCATTATTGCTTTAAAGGGTCTGCATTTGCTCACCCAATCTCACCAATCCTCTCAGTCCCAAGTGTCCAGCCTTATGCCACATCCAGCTGTCATTGTAGATAGGGTCATTCCAGGTTGCATCAGAGACCCTGAAGGAATTTTGAAGAATTTCCCTGTTTCTTTGTTCTGTTTTTGAAATTCCTTTTTAGAGTGGGTTTGAGCTGATTCTCGCTGCCATGTTTATGCCAGTCTAGACACACTTGATTCCCTTACGGAGACATATCAGTAC
Source organism: Mesoplodon mirus (assembly GCF_964341445.2). Classification (NCBI taxonomy): domain Eukaryota; kingdom Metazoa; phylum Chordata; class Mammalia; order Artiodactyla; family Ziphiidae; genus Mesoplodon; species Mesoplodon mirus. The sequence continues at coordinate 2,086,131 of NW_028295792.1, read as the reverse complement.
ATAGGTTTTAAGATTCTTACTAGTCAGATCTATTCCTCTGCGGGAAATATGGGGTTTTGAGTCCCTTTCACTGAGGAAGGTGTAGGTCTTGTCTATTCCATAGTTGGAGTTTGGAACGGTACCTGTGCTTATATCAAACTCGGGTTTGATGCATCACCCCACCTCTCCTTCCCCCTTAAGCAGGCATAAGAGTGTTTTCTAAATGTGAGACTCTGTTCTCTTGCCTAACTCAGTTCATGTGTAGCCATGTTTACAGGATCTTCCTAAGTGATATCTTATGATAAGTTTCTTTTCCTGTGTGACTTCTTTCACTTAGAATCATCGTACCTGAATCCACTCATTTTGCTGCTACTGGTCTTATGACATTGATTTCGTGGCTGAGGGATATTCCATCGTACGTAAGTTCCACAATGTTTGGAACCATTTTTATATTTCTTGGGATATTTCAGGTGTACCCAGGTTGAGGTTCTTGTAAGCAGTGCAGCCCTCAAATTGGGGGTGGCTCTGTCTTATGGATTTTCAGTTTTCCCAAGGTATATTCCCTAGACTGGAAGTGCCCTTGGCTCTGTAGCTCTGTTGTTTACTTGATTTAGGGAACACAATGCACTCCTCCAGTGAGGCAGTTGGCAACTTACATCCCCCCCATCAGCATAACAAGGCTCCCTGTTCTCCAGGGCCTGTCTTGCCTTTCTGGTTTTTACACATTTTGTGGATGTCCCTTTTGACCGGTGGGAAGTGATACTTCTTTGTAGTGCAGATTTGCATTGCCCGCTTGCTTGCTTGGCCAAAAAGGGCGTATGTGTTTTCTCCTGAATATATTCAGGAGAAAACGCATACGCCCTTTTTGGCCAAGTGCATCATTGTCGAAGTTGTGCCCCTCTTCCTGTGCTTTACAGGTGATTCCAACCTACCTCTTGAAATCTGTTTCCTGCTATTCTGCCTCGCTTTCAAGTCCGCCTCGTTGCCTTCCCTCCACAGATTTTTGGACGATAGTTGGCCTTGATTACTCTGCCAGTTTGTGAATTGCTGTGCCCCTGAGCTCCATTTTTCAACTCGTTTCTTGTGAGCTGAACGCAAGTCCAAACTTTTGGTTCAGGACCTATACTGGTTCCCGGTGGGTGGCTGAGACTTTGGTTAATTCTTCTTCCTGCCGGGAAATTAGAGTGACATGTGCGCATCCAAATGCCTAGCAGCTACTCTCTCATTGGTTCTCCCTCTTCCCTTTCATCCTCTGCCAAATTGGCAACCTGTGCGAACCAGGAGCTTAAAGTGGCTGTCTCTCCAAGTTGGGAGATTGATAGGAAAGCAGTTGGAAAGTCAAACCGGAGCACCAGGAGAGGGGCTCTTCGTTGAGTTTTAGAAACCTGTCGTATTCACAGTGTGTCCATTCTCTAGGTTTCCCGTACACGTTATAGCTGTAGTAATATTCCCTTCAACCTGGAGAGCTGGGACCCATGGAATGGGTGCCATGCATTATTGCTTTAAAGGGTCTGCATTTGCTCACCCAATCTCACCAATCCTCTCAGTCCCAAGTGTCCAGCCTTATGCCACATCCAGCTGTCATTGTAGATAGGGTCATTCCAGGTTGCATCAGAGACCCTGAAGGAATTGTGAAGAATTTCCCTGTTTCTTTGTTCTGTTTTTGAAATTCCTTTTTAGAGTGGGTTTGAGCTGATTCTCGCTGCCCTGTTTATGCCAGTCTAGACACACTTGATTCCCTTACGGAGACATATCAATACATAGGTTTTAAGATTCTTACTAGTCAGATCTATTCCTCTGCGGGAAATATGGGGTTTTGAGTCCCTTTCACTGAGGAAGGTGTAGGTCTTGTCTATTCCATAGTTGGTTTTTGGAACGGTACCTGTGCTTATATCAAACTCGGGTTTGATGCATCACCCCACCTCTCCTTCCCCCTTAAGCAGGCATAAGAGTGTTTTCTAAATGTGAGACTCTGTTCTCTTGCCTAACTCAGTTCATGTGTAGCCATGTTTACAGGATCTTCCTAAGTGATATCTTATGATAAGTTTCTTTTCCTGTGTGACTTCTTTCACTTAGAATCATCGTACCTGAATCCACTCATTTTGCTGCTACTGGTCTTATGACATTGATTTCGTGGCTGAGGGATATTCCATCGTACGTAAGTTCCACAATGTTTGGAACCATTTTTATATTTCTTGGGATATTTCAGGTGTACCCAGGTTGAGGTTCTTGTAAGCAGTGCAGCCCTCAAATTGGGGGTGGCTCTGTCTTATGGATTTTCAGTTTTCCCAAGGTATATTCCCTAGACTGGAAGTGCCCTTGGCTCTGTAGCTCTGTTGTTTACTTGTTTTAGGGAACACAATGCACTCCTCCAGTGAGGCAGTTGGCAACTTACATCCCCCCCATCAGCATAACAAGGCTCCCTGTTCTCCAGGGCCTGTCTTGCCTTTCTGGTTTTTACACATTTTGTGGATGTCCCTTTTGACCGGTGGGAAGTGATACTTCTTTGTAGTGCAGATTTGCATTGCCCGCTTGCTTGCTTGGCCAAAAAGGGCGTATGCGTTTTCTCCTGAATATATTCAGGAGAAAACGCCTACTCCCTTTTTGGCCAAGTGCATCATTGTCGAAGTTGTGCCCCTCTTCCTGTGCTTTACAGGCGATTCCAACGTACCTCTTGAAATCTGTTTCCTGCTATTCTGCCTCGCTTTCAAGTCCGCCTCGTTGCCTTCCCTCAACAGATTTTTGGACGATAGTTGGCCTTGATTACTCTGCCAGTTTGTGAATTGCTGTGCCCCTGAGCTCCATTTTTCAACTCGTTTCTTGTGAGCTGAACGCAAGTCCAAACTTTTGGTTCAGGACCTATACTGGTTCCCGGTGGGTGGCTGAGACTTTGGTTAATTCTTCTTCCTGCCGGGAAATTAGAGTGACATGTGCCCATCCAAATGCCTAGCAGCTACTCTCTCCTTAGTTCTCCCTCTTCCCTTTCATCCTCTGCCAAATTGGCAACCTGTGTGAACCAGGAGCTTAAAGGGGCTGTCTCTCCAAGTTGGGAGATTGAGAGGAAAGCAGTTGGAAAGTCAAACCGGAGCACCAGGAGAGGGGCTCTTCGTTGAGTTTTAGAAACCTGTCGTATTCACAGTGTGTCCATTCTCTAGGTTTCCCGTACACGTTATAGCTGTAGTAATATTCCCTTCAACCTGGAGAGCTGGGACCCATGGAATGGGTGCCATGCATTATTGCTTTAAAGGGTCTGCATTTGCTCACCCAATCTCACCAATCCTCTCAGTCCCAAGTGTCCAGCCTTATGCCACATCCAGCTGTCATTGTAGATAGGGTCATTCCAGGTTGCATCAGAGACCCTGAAGGAATTTTGAAGAATTTCCCTGTTTCTTTGTTCTGTTTTTGAAATTCCTTTTTAGAGTGGGTTTGAGCTGATTCTCGCTGCCATGTTTATGCCAGTCTAGACACACTTGATTCCCTTACGGAGACATATCAGTACATAGGTTTTAAGATTCTTACTAGTCAGATCTATTCCTCTGCGGGAAATATGGGGTTTTGAGTCCCTTTCACTGAGGAAGGTGTAGGTCTTGTCTATTCCATAGTTGGAGTTTGGAACGGTACCTGTGCTTATATCAAACTCGGGTTTGATGCATCACCCCACCTCTCCTTCCCCCTTAAGCAGGCATAAGAGTGTTTTCTAAATGTGAGACTCTGTTCTCTTGCCTAACTCAGTTCATGTGTAGCCATGTTTACAGGATCTTCCTAAGTGATATCTTATGATAAGTTTCTTTTCCTGTGTGACTTCTTTCACTTAGAATCATCGTACCTGAATCCACTCATTTTGCTGCTACTGGTCTTATGACATTGATTTCGTGGCTGAGGGATATTCCATCGTACGTAAGTTCCACAATGTTTGGAACCATTTTTATATTTCCTGGGATATTTCAGGTGTACCCAGGTTGAGGTTCTTGTAAGCAGTGCAGCCCTCAATTTGGGGGTGGCTCTGTCTTATGGATTTTCAGTTTTCCCAAGGTATATTCCCTAGACTGGAAGTGCCCTTGGCTCTGTAGCTCTGTTGTTTACTTGTTTTAGGGAACACAATGCACTCCTCCAGTGAGGCAGTTGGCAACTTACATCCCGCCCATCAGCATAACAGGGCTCCCTGTTCTCCAGGGCCTGTCTTGCCTTTCTGGTTTTTTACACATTTTGTGGATGTCCCTTTTGAACGGTGGGAAGTGATACTTCTTTGTAGTGCAGATTTGCATTGCCCGCTTGCTTGCTTGGCCAAAAAGGGCGTATGCGTTTTCTCCTGAATATATTCAGGAGAAAACGCATACGCCCTTTTTGGCCAAGTGCATCATTGTCGAAGTTGTGCCCCTCTTCCTGTGCTTTACAGGCGATTCCAACGTACCTCTTGAAATCTGTTTCCTGCTATTCTGCCTCGCTTTCAAGTCCGCCTCGTTGCCTTCCCTCAACAGATTTTTGGACGATAGTTGGCCTTGATTACTCTGCCAGTTTGTGAATTGCTGTGCCCCTGAGCTCCATTTTTCAACTCGTTTCTTGTGAGCTGAACGCAAGTCCAAACTTTTGGTTCAGGACCTATACTGGTTCCCGGTGGGTGGCTGAGACTTTGGTTAATTCTTCTTCCTGCCGGGAAATTAGAGTGACATGTGCCCATCCAAATGCCTAGCAGCTACTCTCTCATTGGTTCTCCCTCTTCCCTTTCATCCTCTGCCAAATTGGCAACCTGTGCGAACCAGGAGCTTAAAGGGGCTGTCTCTCCAAGTTGGGAGATTGATAGGAAAGCAGTTGGAAAGTCAAACCGGAGCACCAGGAGAGGGGCTCTTCGTTGAGTTTTAGAAACCTGTCGTATTCACAATGTGTCCATTCTCTAGGTTTCCCGTACACGTTATAGCTGTAGTAATATTCCCTTCAACCTGGAGAGCTGGGACCCATGGAATGGGTCCCATCCATTATTGCTTTAAAGGGTCTGCATTTGCTCACCCAATCTCACCAATCCTCTCAGTCCCAAGTGTCCAGCCTTATGCCACATCCAGCTGTCATTGTAGATAGGGTCATTCCAGGTTGCATCAGAGACCCTGAAGGAATTGTGAAGAATTTCCCTGTTTCTTTGTTCTGTTTTTGAAATTCCTTTTTAGAGTGGGTTTGAGCTGATTCTCGCTGCCATGTTTATGCCAGTCTAGACACACTTGATTCCCTTACGGAGACATATCAATACATAGGTTTTAAGATTCTTACTAGTCAGATCTATTCCTCTGCGGGAAATATGGGGTTTTGAGTCCCTTTCACTGAGGAAGGTGTAGGTCTTGTCTATTCCATAGTTGGTTTTTGGAACGGTACCTGTGCTTATATCAAACTCGGGTTTGATGCATCACCCCACCTCTCCTTCCCCCTTAAGCAGGCATAAGAGTGTTTTCTAAATGTGAGACTCTGTTCTCTTGCCTAACTCAGTTCATGTGTAGCCATGTTTACAGGATCTTCCTAAGTGATATCTTATGATAAGTTTCTTTTCCTGTGTGACTTCTTTCACTTAGAATCATCGTACCTGAATCCACTCATTTTGCTGCTACTGGTCTTATGACATTGATTTCGTGGCTGAGGGATATTCCATCGTACGTAAGTTCCACAATGTTTGGAACCATTTTTATATTTCCTGGGATATTTCAGGTGTACCCAGGTTGAGGTTCTTGTAAGCAGTGCAGCCCTCAATTTGGGGGTGGCTCTGTCTTATGGATTTTCAGTTTTCCCAAGGTATATTCCCTAGACTGGAAGTGCCCTTGGCTCTGTAGCTCTGTTGTTTACTTGTTTTAGGGAACACAATGCACTCCTCCAGTGAGGCAGTTGGCAACTTACATCCCGCCCATCAGCATAACAGGGCTCCCTGTTCTCCAGGGCCTGTCTTGCCTTTCTGGTTTTTTACACATTTTGTGGATGTCCCTTTTGACCGGTGGGAAGTGATACTTCTTTGTAGTGCAGATTTGCATTGCCCGCTTGCTTGCTTGGCCAAAAAGGGCGTATGCGTTTTCTCCTGAATATATTCAGGAGAAAACGCATACGCCCTTTTTGGCCAAGTGCATCATTGTCGAAGTTGTGCCCCTCTTCCTGTGCTTTACAGGCGATTCCAACGTACCTCTTGAAATCTGTTTCCTGCTATTCTGCCTCGCTTTCAAGTCCGCCTCGTTGCCTTCCCTCAACAGATTTTTGGACGATAGTTGGCCTTGATTACTCTGCCAGTTTGTGAATTGCTGTGCCCCTGAGCTCCATTTTTCAACTCGTTTCTTGTGAGCTGAACGCAAGTCCAAACTTTTGGTTCAGGACCTATACTGGTTCCCGGTGGGTGGCTGAGACTTTGGTTAATTCTTCTTCCTGCCGGGAAATTAGAGTCACATGTGCCCATCCAAATGCCTAGCAGCTACTCTCTCATTGGTTCTCCCTCTTCCCTTTCATCCTCTGCCAAATTGGCAACCTGTGCGAACCAGGAGCTTAAAGGGGCTGTCTCTCCAAGTTGGGAGATTGATAGGAAAGCAGTTGGAAAGTCAAACCGGAGCACCAGGAGAGGGGCTCTTCGTTGAGTTTTAGAAACCTGTCGTATTCACAGTGTGTCCATTCTCTAGGTTTCCCGTACACGTTATAGCTGTAGTAATATTCCCTTCAACCTGGAGAGCTGGGACCCATGGAATGGGTGCCATGCATTATTGCTTTAAAGGGTCTGCATTTGCTCACCCAATCTCACCAATCCTCTCAGTCCCAAGTGTCCAGCCTTATGCCACATCCAGCTGTCATTGTAGATAGGGTCATTCCAGGTTGCATCAGAGACCCTGAAGGAATTGTGAAGAATTTCCCTGTTTCTTTGTTCTGTTTTTGAAATTCCTTTTTAGAGTGGGTTTGAGCTGATTCTCGCTGCCATGTTTATGCCAGTCTAGACACACTTGATTCCCTTACGGAGACATATCAATACATAGGTTTTAAGATTCTTACTAGTCAGATCTATTCCTCTGCGGGAAATATGGGGTTTTGAGTCCCTTTCACTGAGGAAGGTGTAGGTCTTGTCTATTCCATAGTTGGTTTTTGGAACGGTACCTGTGCTTATATCAAACTCGGGTTTGATGCATCACCCCACCTCTCCTTCCCCCTTAAGCAGGCATAAGAGTGTTTTCTAAATGTGAGACTCTGTTCTCTTGCCTAACTCAGTTCATGTGTAGCCATGTTTACAGGATCTTCCTAAGTGATATCTTATGATAAGTTTCTTTTCCTGTGTGACTTCTTTCACTTAGAATCATCGTACCTGAATCCACTCATTTTGCTGCTACTGGTCTTATGACATTGATTTCGTGGCTGAGGGATATTCCATCGTACGTAAGTTCCACAATGTTTGGAACCATTTTTATATTTCCTGGGATATTTCAGGTGTACCCAGGTTGAGGTTCCTGTAAGCAGTGCAGCCCTCAATTTGGGGGTGGCTCTGTCTTATGGATTTTCAGTTTTCCCAAGGTATATTCCCTAGACTGGAAGTGCCCTTGGCTCTGTAGCTCTGTTGTTTACTTGTTTTAGGGAACACAATGCACTCCTCCAGTGAGGCAGTTGGCAACTTACATCCCGCCCATCAGCATAACAGGGCTCCCTGTTCTCCAGGGCCTGTCTTGCCTTTCTGGTTTTTTACACATTTTGTGGATGTCCCTTTTGACCGGTGGGAAGTGATACTTCTGTGTAGTGCAGATTTGCATTGCCCGCTTGCTTGCTTGGCCAAAAAGGGCGTATGCATTTTCTCCTGAATATATTCAGGAGAAAACGCATACGCCCTTTTTGGCCAAGTGCATCATTGTCGAAGTTGTGCCCCTCTTCCTGTGCTTTACAGGCGATTCCAACGTACCTCTTGAAATCTGTTTCCTGCTATTCTGCCTCGCTTTCAATTCCGCCTCGTTGCCTTCCCTCAACAGATTTTTGGACGATAGTTGGCCTTGATTACTCTGCCAGTTTGTGAATTGCTGTGCCCCTGAGCTCCATTTTTCAACTCGTTTCTTGTGAGCTGAACGCAAGTCCAAACTTTTGGTTCAGGACCTATACTGGTTCCCGGTGGGTGGCTGAGACTTTGGTTAATTCTTCTTCCTGCCGGGAAATTAGAGTGACATGTGCCCATCCAAATGCCTAGCAGCTACTCTCTCATTGGTTCTCCCTCTTCCCTTTCATCCTCTGCCAAATTGGCAACCTGTGCGAACCAGGAGCTTAAAGGGGCTGTCTCTCCAAGTTGGGAGATTGATAGGAAAGCAGTTGGAAAGTCAAACCGGAGCACCAGGAGAGGGGCTCTTCGTTGAGTTTTAGAAACCTGTCATATTCACAGTGTGTCCATTCTCTAGGTTTCCCGTACACGTTATAGCTGTAGTAATATTCCCTTCCACCTGGAGAGCTGGGACCCATGGAATGGGTGCCATGCATTATTGCTTTAAAGGGTCTGCATTTGCTCACCCAATCTCACCAATCCTCTCAGTCCCAAGTGTCCAGCCTTATGCCACATCCAGCTGTCATTGTAGATAGGGTCATTCCAGGTTGCATCAGAGACCCTGAAGGAATTGTGAAGAATTTCCCTGTTTCTTTGTTCTGTTTTTGAAATTCCTTTTTAGAGTGGGTTTGAGCTGATTCTCGCTGCCATGTTTATGCCAGTCTAGACACACTTGATTCCCTTACGGAGACATATCAGTACATAGGTTTTAAGATTCTTACTAGTCAGATCTATTCCTCTGCGGGAAATATGGGGTTTTGAGTCCCTTTCACTGAGGAAGGTGTAGGTCTTGTCTATTCCATAGTTGGAGTTTGGAACGGTACCTGTGCTTATATCAAACTCGGGTTTGATGCATCACCCCACCTCTCCTTCCCCCTTAAGCAGGCATAAGAGTGTTTTCTAAATGTGAGACTCTGTTCTCTTGCCTAACTCAGTTCATGTGTAGCCATGTTTACAGGATCTTCCTAAGTGATATCTTATGATAAGTTTCTTTTCCTGTGTGACTTCTTTCACTTAGAATCATCGTACCTGAATCCACTCATTTTGCTGCTACTGGTCTTATGACATTGATTTCGTGGCTGAGGGATATTCCATCGTACGTAAGTTCCACAATGTTTGGAACCATTTTTATATTTCCTGGGATATTTCAGGTGTACCCAGGTTGAGGTTCTTGTAAGCAGTGCAGCCCTCAATTTGGGGGTGGCTCTGTCTTATGGATTTTCAGTTTTCCCAAGGTATATTCCCTAGACTGGAAGTGCCCTTGGCTCTGTAGCTCTGTTGTTTACTTGTTTTAGGGAACACAATGCACTCCTCCAGTGAGGCAGTTGGCAACTTACATCCCGCCCATCAGCATAACAGGGCTCCCTGTTCTCCAGGGCCTGTCTTGCCTTTCTGGTTTTTTACACATTTTGTGGATGTCCCTTTTGACCGGTGGGAAGTGATACTTCTTTGTAGTGCAGATTTCTCCTGAATATATTCAGGAGAAAACACATACGCCCTTTTTGGCCAAGTGCATCATTGTCGAAGTTGTGCCCCTCTTCCTGTGCTTTACAGGCGATTCCAACGTACCTCTTGAAATCTGTTTCCTGCTATTCTGCCTCGCTTTCAAGTCCGCCTCGTTGCCTTCCCTCAACAGATTTTTGGACGATAGTTGGCCTTGATTACTCTGCCAGTTTGTGAATTGCTGTGCCCCTGAGCTCCATTTTTCAACTCGTTTCTTGTGAGCTGAACGCAAGTCCAAACTTTTGGTTCAGGACCTATACTGGTTCCCGGTGGGTGGCTGAGACTTTGGTTAATTCTTCTTCCTGCCGGGAAATTAGAGTGACATGTGCCCATCCAAATGCCTAGCAGCTACTCTCTCATTGGTTCTCCCTCTTCCCTTTCATCCTCTGCCAAATTGGCAACCTGTGCGAACCAGGAGCTTAAAGGGGCTGTCTCTCCAAGTTGGGAGATTGATAGGAAAGCAGTTGGAAAGTCAAACCGGAGCACCAGGAGAGGGGCTCTTCGTTGAGTTTTAGAAACCTGTCGTATTCACAGTGTGTCCATTCTCTAGGTTTCCCGTACACGTTATAGCTGTAGTAATATTCCCTTCAACCTGGAGAGCTGGGACCCATGGAATGGGTGCCATGCATTATTGCTTTAAAGGGTCTGCATTTGCTCACCCAATCTCACCAATCCTCTCAGTCCCAAGTGTCCAGCCTTATGCCACATCCAGCTGTCATTGTAGATAGGGTCATTCCAGGTTGCATCAGAGACCCTGAAGGAATTGTAAAGAATTTCCCTGTTTCTTTGTTCTGTTTTTGAAATTCCTTTTTAGAGTGGGTTTGAGCTGATTCTCGCTGCCATGTTTATGCCAGTCTAGACACACTTGATTCCCTTACGGAGACATATCAACACATAGGTTTTAAGATTCTTACTAGTCAGATCTATTCCTCTGCGGGAAATATGGGGTTTTGAGTCCCTTTCACTGAGGAAGGTGTAGGTCTTGTCTATTCCATAGTTGGTTTTTGGAACGGTACCTGTGCTTATATCAAACTCGGGTTTGATGCATCACCCCACCTCTCCTTCCCCCTTAAGCAGGCATAAGAGTGTTTTCTAAATGTGAGACTCTGTTCTCTTGCCTAACTCAGTTCATGTGTAGCCATGTTTACAGGATCTTCCTAAGTGATATCTTATGATAAGTTTCTTTTCCTGTGTGACTTCTTTCACTTAGAATCATCGTACCTGAATCCACTCATTTTGCTGCTACTGGTCTTATGACATTGATTTCGTGGCTGAGGGATATTCCATCGTACGTAAGTTCCACAATGTTTGGAACCATTTTTATATTTCCTGGGATATTTCAGGTGTACCCAGGTTGAGGTTCTTGTAAGCAGTGCAGCCCTCAATTTGGGGGTGGCTCTGTCTTATGGATTTTCAGTTTTCCCAAGGTATATTCCCTAGACTGGAAGTGCCCTTGGCTCTGTAGCTCTGTTGTTTACTTGTTTTAGGGAACACAATGCACTCCTCCAGTGAGGCAGTTGGCAACTTACATCCCCCCCATCAGCATAACAAGGCTCCCTGTTCTCCAGGGCCTGTCTTGCCTTTCTGGTTTTTACACATTTTGTGGATGTCCCTTTTGACTGGTGGGAAGTGATACTTCTTTCTAGTGCAGATTTGCATTGCCCGCTTGCTTGCTTGGCCAAAAAGGGCGTATGCGTTTTCTCCTGAATATATTCAGGAGAAAACGCATACGCCCTTTTTGGCCAAGTGCATCATTGTCGAAGTTGTGCCCCTCTTCCTGTGCTTTACAGGTGATTCCAACCTACCTCTTGAAATCTGTTTCCTGCTATTCTGCCTCGCTTTCAAGTCCGCCTCGTTGCCTTCCCTCCACAGATTTTTGGACGATAGTTGGCCTTGATTACTCTGCCAGTTTGTGAATTGCTGTGCCCCTGAGCTCCATTTTTCAACTCGTTTCTTGTGAGCTGAACGCAAGTCCAAACTTTTGGTTCAGGACCTATACTGGTTCCCGGTGGGTGGCTGAGACTTTGGTGAATTCTTCTTCCTGCTGGGAAATTAGAGTGACATGTGCGCATCCAAATGCCTAGCAGCTACTCTCTCATTGGTTCTCCCTCTTCCCTTTCATCCTCTGCCAAATTGGCAACCTGTGCGAACCAGGAGCTTAAAGGGGCTGTCTCTCCAAGTTGGGAGATTGATAGGAAAGCAGTTGGAAAGTCAAACCAGAGCACCAGGAGAGGGGCTCTTCGTTGAGTTTTAGAAACCTGTCGTATTCACAGTGTGTCCATTCTCTAGGTTTCCCGTACACGTTATAGCTGTAGTAATATTCCCTTCAACCTGGAGAGCTGGGACCCATGGAATGGGTGCCATGCATTATTGCTTTAAAGGGTCTGCATTTGCTCACCCAATCTCACCAATCCTCTCAGTCCCAAGTGTCCAGCCTTATGCCACATCCAGCTGTCATTGTAGATAGGGTCATTCCAGGTTGCATCAGAGACCCTGAAGGAATTGTGAAGAATTTCCCTGTTTCTTTGTTCTGTTTTTGAAATTCCTTTTTAGAGTGGGTTTGAGCTGATTCTCGCTGCCCTGTTTATGCCAGTCTAGACACACTTGATTCCCTTACGGAGACATATCAATACATAGGTTTTAAGATTCTTACTAGTCAGATCTATTCCTCTGCGGGAAATATGGGGTTTTGAGTCCCTTTCACTGAGGAAGGTGTAGGTCTTGTCTATTCCATAGTTGGTTTTTGGAACGGTACCTGTGCTTATATCAAACTCTGGTTTGATGCATCACCCCACCTCTCCTTCCCCCTTAAGCAGGCATAAGAGTGTTTTCTAAATGCGAGACTCTGTTCTCTTGCCTAACTCAGTTCATGTGTAGCCATGTTTACAGGATCTTCCTAAGTGATATCTTATGATAAGTTTCTTTTCCTGTGTGACTTCTTTCACTTAGAATCATCGTACCTGAATCCACTCATTTTGCTGCTACTGGTCTTATGACATTGATTTCGTGGCTGAGGGATATTCCATCGTACGTAAGTTCCACAATGTTTGGAACCATTTTTATATTTCTTGGGATATTTCAGGTGTACCCAGGTTGAGGTTCTTGTAAGCAGTGCAGCCCTCAAATTGGGGGTGGCTCTGTCTTATGGATTTTCAGTTTTCCCAAGGTATATTCCCTAGACTGGAAGTGCCCTTGGCTCTGTAGCTCTGTTGTTTACTTGTTTTAGGGAACACAATGCACTCCTCCAGTGAGGCAGTTGGCAACTTACATCCCCCCCATCAGCATAACAAGGCTCCCTGTTCTCCAGGGCCTGTCTTGCCTTTCTGGTTTTTACACATTTTGTGGATGTCCCTTTTGACCGGTGGGAAGTGATACTTCTGTGTAGTGCAGATTTGCATTGCCCGCTTGCTTGCTTGGCCAAAAAGGGCGTATGTGTTTTCTCCTGAATATATTCAGGAGAAAACGCATACGCCCTTTTTGGCCAAGTGCATCATTGTCGAAGTTGTGCCCCTCTTCCTGTGCTTTACAGGCGATTCCAACGTACCTCTTGAAATCTGTTTCCTGCTATTCTGCCTCGCTTTCAAGTCCGCCTCGTTGCCTTCCCTCAACAGATTTTTGGACGATAGTTGGCCTTGATTACTCTGCCAGTTTGTGAATTGCTGTGCCCCTGAGCTCCATTTTTCAACTCGTTTCTTGTGAGCTGAACGCAAGTCCAAACTTTTGGTTCAGGACCTATACTGGTTCCCGGTGGGTGGCTGAGACTTTGGTTAATTCTTCTTCCTGCCGGGAAATTAGAGTGACATGTGCCCATCCAAATGCCTAGCAGCTACTCTCTCCTTGGTTCTCCCTCTTCCCTTTCATCCTCTGCCAAATTGGCAACCTGTGTGAACCAGGAGCTTAAAGGGGCTGTCTCTCCAAGTTGGGAGATTGAGAGGAAAGCAGTTGGAAAGTCAAACCGGAGCACCAGGAGAGGGGCTCTTCGTTGAGTTTTAGAAACCTGTCGTATTCACAGTGTGTCCATTCTCTAGGTTTCCCGTACACGTTATAGCTGTAGTAATATTCCCTTCAACCTGGAGAGCTGGGACCCATGGAATGGGTGCCATGCATTATTGCTTTAAAGGGTCTGCATTTGCTCACCCAATCTCACCAATCCTCTCAGTCCCAAGTGTCCAGACTTATGCCACATCCAGCTGTCATTGTAGAGAGGGTCATTCCAGGTTGCATCAGAGACCCTGAAGGAATTTTGAAGAATTTCCCTGTTTCTTTGTTCTGTTTTTGAAATTCCTTTTTAGAGTGGGTTTGAGCTGATTCTCGCTGCCATGTTTATGCCAGTCTAGACACACTTGATTCCCTTACGGAGACATATCAGTACATAGGTTTTAAGATTCTTACTAGTCAGATCTATTCCTCTGCGGGAAATATGGGGTTTTGAGTCCCTTTCACTGAGGAAGGTGTAGGTCTTGTCTATTCCATAGTTGGAGTTTGGAACGGTACCTGTGCTTATATCAAACTCGGGTTTGATGCATCACCCCACCTCTCCTTCCCCCTTAAGCAGGCATAAGAGTGTTTTCTAAATGTGAGACTCTGTTCTCTTGCCTAACTCAGTTCATGTGTAGCCATGTTTACAGGATCTTCCTAAGTGATATCTTATGATAAGTTTCTTTTCCTGTGTGACTTCTTTCACTTAGAATCATCGTACCTGAATCCACTCATTTTGCTGCTACTGGTCTTATGACATTGATTTCGTGGCTGAGGGATATTCCATCGTACGTAAGTTCCACAATGTTTGGAACCATTTTTATATTTCCTGGGATATTTCAGGTGTACCCAGGTTGAGGTTCTTGTAAGCAGTGCAGCCCTCAATTTGGGGGTGGCTCTGTCTTATGGATTTTCAGTTTTCCCAAGGTATATTCCCTAGACTGGAAGTGCCCTTGGCTCTGTAGCTCTGTTGTTTACTTGTTTTAGGGAACACAATGCACTCCTCCAGTGAGGCAGTTGGCAACTTACATCCCCCCCATCAGCATAACAAGGCTCCCTGTTCTCCAGGGCCTGTCTTGCCTTTCTGGTTTTTACACATTTTGTGGATGTCCCTTTTGACTGGTGGGAAGTGATACTTCTTTCTAGTGCAGATTTGCATTGCCCGCTTGCTTGCTTGGCCAAAAAGGGCGTATGCGTTTTCTCCTGAATATATTCAGGAGAAAACGCATACGCCCTTTTTGGCCAAGTGCATCATTGTCGAAGTTGTGCCCCTCTTCCTGTGCTTTACAGGTGATTCCAACCTACCTCTTGAAATCTGTTTCCTGCTATTCTGCCTCGCTTTCAAGTCCGCCTCGTTGCCTTCCCTCCACAGATTTTTGGACGATAGTTGGCCTTGATTACTCTGCCAGTTTGTGAATTGCTGTGCCCCTGAGCTCCATTTTTCAACTCGTTTCTTGTGAGCTGAACGCAAGTCCAAACTTTTGGTTCAGGACCTATACTGGTTCCCGGTGGGTGGCTGAGACTTTGGTTAATTCTTCTTCCTGCCGGGAAATTAGAGTGACATGTGCGCATCCAAATGCCTAGCAGCTACTCTCTCATTGGTTCTCCCTCTTCCCTTTCATCCTCTGCCAAATTGGCAACCTGTGCGAACCAGGAGCTTAAAGGGGCTGTCTCTCCAAGTTGGGAGATTGATAGGAAAGCAGTTGGAAAGTCAAACCGGAGCACCAGGAGAGGGGCTCTTCGTTGAGTTTTAGAAACCTGTCATATTCACAGTGTGTCCATTCTCTAGGTTTCCCGTACACGTTATAGCTGTAGTAATATTCCCTTCAACCTGGAGAGCTGGGACCCATGGAATGGGTGCCATGCATTATTGCTTTAAATGGTCTGCATTTGCTCACGCAATCTCACCAATCCTCTCAGTCCCAAGTGTCCAGCCTTATGCCACATCCAGCTGTCATTGTAGATAGGGTCATTCCAGGTTGCATCAGAGACCCTGAAGGAATTGTAAAGAATTTCCCTGTTTCTTTGTTCTGTTTTTGAAATTCCTTTTTAGAGTGGGTTTGAGCTGATTCTCGCTGCCATGTTTATGCCAGTCTAGACACACTTGATTCCCTTACGGAGACATATCAACACATAGGTTTTAAGATACTTACTAGTCAGATCTATTCCTCTGCGGGAAATATGGGGTTTTGAGTCCCTTTCACTGAGGAAGGTGTAGGTCTTGTCTATTCCATAGTTGGTTTTTGGAACGGTACCTGTGCTTATATCAAACTCGGGTTTGATGCATCACCCCACCTCTCCTTCCCCCTTAAGCAGGCATAAGAGTGTTTTCTAAATGTGAGACTCTGTTCTCTTGCCTAACTCAGTTCATGTGTAGCCATGTTTACAGGATCTTCCTAAGTGATATCTTATGATAAGTTTCTTTTCCTGTGTGACTTCTTTCACTTAGAATCATCGTACCTGAATCCACTCATTTTGCTGCTACTGGTCTTATGACATTGATTTCGTGGCTGAGGGATATTCCATCGTACGTAAGTTCCACAATGTTTGGAACCATTTTTATATTTCCTGGGATATTTCAGTTGTACCCAGGTTGAGGTTCTTGTAAGCAGTGCAGCCCTCAATTTGGGGGTGGCTCTGTCTTATGGATTTTCAGTTTTCCCAAGGTATATTCCCTAGACTGGAAGTGCCCTTGGCTCTGTAGCTCTGTTGTTTACTTGTTTTAGGGAACACAATGCACTCCTCCAGTGAGGCAGTTGGCAACTTACATCCCCCCCATCAGCATAACAAGGCTCCCTGTTCTCCAGGGCCTGTCTTGCCTTTCTGGTTTTTACACATTTTGTGGATGTCCCTTTTGACTGGTGGGAAGTGATACTTCTTTGTAGTGCAGATTTGCATTGCCCGCTTGCTTGCTTGGCCAAAAAGGGCGTATGCGTTTTCTCCTGAATATATTCAGGAGAAAACGCATACGCCCTTTTTGGCCAAGTGCATCATTGTCGAAGTTGTGCCCCTCTTCCTGTGCTTTACAGGTGATTCCAACCTACCTCTTGAAATCTGTTTCCTGCTATTCTGCCTCGCTTTCAAGTCCGCCTCGTTGCCTTCCCTCCACAGATTTTTGGACGATAGTTGGCCTTGATTACTCTGCCAGTTTGTGAATTGCTGTGCCCCTGAGCTCCATTTTTCAACTCGTTTCTTGTGAGCTGAACGCAAGTCCAAACTTTTGGTTCAGGACCTATACTGGTTCCCGGTGGGTGGCTGAGACTTTGGTTAATTCTTCTTCCTGCCGGGAAATTAGAGTGACATGTGCGCATCCAAATGCCTAGCAGCTACTCTCTCATTGGTTCTCCCTCTTCCCTTTCATCCTCTGCCAAATTGGCAACCTGTGCGAACCAGGAGCTTAAAGGGGCTGTCTCTCCAAGTTGGGAGATTGATAGGAAAGCAGTTGGAAAGTCAAACCAGAGCACCAGGAGAGGGGCTCTTCGTTGAGTTTTAGAAACCTGTCGTATTCACAGTGTGTCCATTCTCTAGGTTTCCCGTACACGTTATAGCTGTAGTAATATTCCCTTCAACCTGGAGAGCTGGGACCCATGGAATGGGTGCCATGCATTATTGCTTTAAAGGGTCTGCATTTGCTCACCCAATCTCACCAATCCTCTCAGTCCCAAGTGTCCAGCCTTATGCCACATCCAGCTGTCATTGTAGATAGGGTCATTCCAGGTTGCATCAGAGACCCTGAAGGAATTGTGAAGAATTTCCCTGTTTCTTTGTTCTGTTTTTGAAATTCCTTTTTAGAGTGGGTTTGAGCTGATTCTCGCTGCCCTGTTTATGCCAGTCTAGACACACTTGATTCCCTTACGGAGACATATCAATACATAGGTTTTAAGATTATTACTAGTCAGATCTATTCCTCTGCGGGAAATATGGGGTATTGAGTCCCTTTCACTGAGGAAGGTGTAGGTCTTGTCTATTCCATAGTTGGTTTTTGGAACGGTACCTGTGCTTATATCAAACTCTGGTTTGATGCATCACCCCACCTCTCCTTCCCCCTTAAGCAGGCATAAGAGTGTTTTCTAAATGCGAGACTCTGTTCTCTTGCCTAACTCAGTTCATGTGTAGCCATGTTTACAGGATCTTCCTAAGTGATATCTTATGATAAGTTTCTTTTCCTGTGTGACTTCTTTCACTTAGAATCATCGTACCTGAATCCACTCATTTTGCTGCTACTGGTCTTATGACATTGATTTCGTGGCTGAGGGATATTCCATCGTACGTAAGTTCCACAATGTTTGGAACCATTTTTATATTTCTTGGGATATTTCAGGTGTACCCAGGTTGAGGTTCTTGTAAGCAGTGCAGCCCTCAAATTGGGGGTGGCTCTGTCTTATGGATTTTCAGTTTTCCCAAGGTATATTCCCTAGACTGGAAGTGCCCTTGGCTCTGTAGCTCTGTTGTTTACTTGTTTTAGGGAACACAATGCACTCCTCCAGTGAGGCAGTTGGCAACTTACATCCCCCCCATCAGCATAACAAGGCTCCCTGTTCTCCAGGGCCTGTCTTGCCTTTCTGGTTTTTACACATTTTGTGGATGTCCCTTTTGACCGGTGGGAAGTGATACTTCTTTGTAGTGCAGATTTGCATTGCCCGCTTGCTTGCTTGGCCAAAATGGGCGTATGTGTTTTCTCCTGAATATATTCAGGAGAAAACGCATACGCCCTTTTTGGCCAAGTGCATCATTGTCGAAGTTGTGCCCCTCTTCCTGTGCTTTACAGGCGATTCCAACGTACCTCTTGAAATCTGTTTCCTGCTATTCTGCCTCGCTTTCAAGTCCGCCTCGTTGCCTTCCCTCAACAGATTTTTGGACGATAGTTGGCCTTGATTACTCTGCCAGTTTGTGAATTGCTGTGCCCCTGAGCTCCATTTTTCAACTCGTTTCTTGTGAGCTGAACGCAAGTCCAAACTTTTGGTTCAGGACCTATACTGGTTCCCGGTGGGTGGCTGAGACTTTGGTTAATTCTTCTTCCTGCCGGGAAATTAGAGTGACATGTGCCCATCCAAATGCCTAGCAGCTACTCTCTCCTTGGTTCTCCCTCTTCCCTTTCATCCTCTGCCAAATTGGCAACCTGTGCGAACCAGGAGCTTAAAGGGGCTGTCTCTCCAAGTTGGGAGATTGAGAGGAAAGCAGTTGGAAAGTCAAACCGGAGCACCAGGAGAGGGGCTCTTCGTTGAGTTTTAGAAACCTGTCGTATTCACAGTGTGTCCATTCTCTAGGTTTCCCGTACACGTTATAGCTGTAGTAATATTCCCTTCAACCTGGAGAGCTGGGACCCATGGAATGGGTGCCATGCATTATTCCTTTAAAGGGTCTGCATTTGCTCACCCAATCTCACCAATCCTCTCAGTCCCAAGTGTCCAGCCTTATGCCACATCCAGCTGTCATTGTAGATAGGGTCATTCCAGGTTGCATCAGAGACCCTGAAGGAATTTTGAAGAATTTCCCTGTTTCTTTGTTCTGTTTTTGAAATTCCTTTTTAGAGTGGGTTTGAGCTGATTCTCGCTGCCATGTTTATGCCAGTCTAGACACACTTGATTCCCTTACGGAGACATATCAGTACATAGGTTTTAAGATTCTTACTAGTCAGATCTATTCCTCTGCGGGAAATATGGGGTTTTGAGTCCCTTTCACTGAGGAAGGTGTAGGTCTTGTCTATTCCATAGTTGGAGTTTGGAACGGTACCTGTGCTTATATCAAACTCGGGTTTGATGCATCACCCCACCTCTCCTTCCCCCTTAAGCAGGCATAAGAGTGTTTTCTAAATGTGAGACTCTGTTCTCTTGCCTAACTCAGTTCATGTGTAGCCATGTTTACAGGATCTTCCTAAGTGATATCTTATGATAAGTTTCTTTTCCTGTGTGACTTCTTTCACTTAGAATCATCGTACCTGAATCCACTCATTTTGCTGCTACTGGTCTTATGACATTGATTTCGTGGCTGAGGGATATTCCATCGTACGTAAGTTCCACAATGTTTGGAACCATTTTTATATTTCCTGGGATATTTCAGGTGTACCCAGGTTGAGGTTCTTGTAAGCAGTGCAGCCCTCAAATTGGGGGTGGCTCTGTCTTATGGATTTTCAGTTTTCCCAAGGTATATTCCCTAGACTGGAAGTGCCCTTGGCTCTGTAGCTCTGTTGTTTACTTGTTTTAGGGAACACAATGCACTCCTCCAGTGAGGCAGTTGGCAACTTACATCCCCCCCATCAGCATAACAAGGCTCCCTGTTCTCCAGGGCCTGTCTTGCCTTTCTGGTTTTTACACATTTTGTGGATGTCCCTTTTGACCGGTGGGAAGTGATACTTCTGTGTAGTGCAGATTTGCATTGCCCGCTTGCTTGCTTGGCCAAAAAGGGCGTATGCGTTTTCTCCTGAATATATTCAGGAGAAAACGCATACGCCCTTTTTGGCCAAGTGCATCATTGTCGAAGTTGTGCCCCTCTTCCTGTGGTTTACAGGCGATTTCAACGTACCTCTTGAAATCTGTTTCCTGCTATTCTGCCTCGCTTTCAAGTCCGCCTCGTTGCCTTCCCTCAACAGATTTTTGGACGATAGTTGGCCTTGATTACTCTGCCAGTTTGTGAATTGCTGTGCCCCTGAGCTCCATTTTTCAACTCGTTTCTTGTGAGCTGAACGCAAGTCCAAACTTTTGGTTCAGGACCTATACTGGTTCCCGGTGGGTGGCTGAGACTTTGGTTAATTCTTCTTCCTGCCGGGAAATTAGAGTGACATGTGCCCATCCAAATGCCTAGCAGCTACTCTCTCATTGGTTCTCCCTCTTCCCTTTCATCCTCTGCCAAATTGGCAACCTGTGCGAACCAGGAGCTTAAAGGGGCTGTCTCTCCAAGTTGGGAGATTGATAGGAAAGCAGTTGGAAAGTCAAACCGGAGCACCAGGAGAGGGGCTCTTCGTTGAGTTTTAGAAACCTGTCGTATTCACAGTGTGTCCATTCTCTAGGTTTCCCGTACACGTTATAGCTGTAGTAATATTCCCTTCAACCTGGAGAGCTGGGACCCATGGAATGGGTGCCATGCATTATTGCTTTAAAGGGTCTGCATTTGCTCACCCAATCTCACCAATCCTCTCAGTCCCAAGTGTCCAGCCTTATGCCACATCCAGCTGTCATTGTAGATAGGGTCATTCCAGGTTGCATCAGAGACCCTGAAGGAATTGTGAAGAATTTCCCTGTTTCTTTGTTCTGTTTTTGAAATTCCTTTTTAGAGTGGGTTTGAGCTGATTCTCGCTGCCCTGTTTATGCCAGTCTAGACACACTTGATTCCCTTACGGAGACATATCAATACATAGGTTTTAAGATTCTTACTAGTCAGATCTATTCCTCTGCGGGAAATATGGGGTTTTGAGTCCCTTTCACTGAGGAAGGTGTAGGTCTTGTCTATTCCATAGTTGGTTTTTGGAACGGTACCTGTGCTTATATCAAACTCGGGTTTGATGCATCACCCCACCTCTCCTTCCCCCTTAAGCAGGCATAAGAGTGTTTTCTAAATGTGAGACTCTGTTCTCTTGCCTAACTCAGTTCATGTGTAGCCATGTTTACAGGATCTTCCTAAGTGATATCTTATGATAAGTTTCTTTTCCTGTGTGACTTCTTTCACTTAGAATCATCGTACCTGAATCCACTCATTTTGCTGCTACTGGTCTTATGACATTGATTTCGTGGCTGAGGGATATTCCATCGTACGTAAGTTCCACAATGTTTGGAACCATTTTTATATTTCCTGGGATATTTCAGGTGTACCCAGGTTGAGGTTCCTGTAAGCAGTGCAGCCCTCAATTTGGGGGTGGCTCTGTCTTATGGATTTTCAGTTTTCCCAAGGTATATTCCCTAGACTGGAAGTGCCATTGGCTCTGTAGCTCTGTTGTTTACTTGTTTTAGGGAACACAATGCACTCCTCCAGTGAGGCAGTTGGCAACTTACATCCCGCCCATCAGCATAACAGGGCTCCCTGTTCTCCAGGGCCTGTCTTGCCTTTCTGGTTTTTTACACATTTTGTGGATGTCCCTTTTGACCGGTGGGAAGTGATACTTCTTTGTAGTGCAGATTTGCATTGCCCGCTTGCTTGCTTGGCCAAAAAGGGCGTATGCATTTTCTACTGAATATATTCAGGAGAAAACGCATACGCCCTTTTTGGCCAAGTGCATCATTGTCGAAGTTGTGCCCCTCTTCCTGTGCTTTACAGGCGATTCCAACGTACCTCTTGAAATCTGTTTCCTGCTATTCTGCCTCGCTTTCAAGTCCGCCTCGTTGCCTTCCCTCAACAGATTTTTGGACGATAGTTGGCCTTGATTACTCTGCCAGTTTGTGAATTGCTGTGCCCCTGAGCTCCATTTTTCAACTCGTTTCTTGTGAGCTGAACGCAAGTCCAAACTTTTGGTTCAGGACCTATACTGGTTCCCGGTGGGTGGCTGAGACTTTGGTTAATTCTTCTTCCTGCCGGGAAATTAGAGTGACATGTGCCCATCCAAATGCCTAGCAGCTACTCTCTCATTGGTTCTCCCTCTTCCCTTTCATCCTCTGCCAAATTGGCAACCTGTGCGAACCAGGAGCTTAAAGGGGCTGTCTCTCCAAGTTGGGAGATTGATAGGAAAGCAGTTGGAAAGTCAAACCGGAGCACCAGGAGAGGGGCTCTTCGTTGAGTTTTAGAAACCTGTCGTATTCACAGTGTGTCCATTCTCTAGGTTTCCCGTACACGTTATAGCTGTAGTAATATTCCCTTCAACCTGGAGAGCTGGGACCCATGGAATGGGTGCCATGCATTATTGCTTTAAAGGGTCTGCATTTGCTCACCCAATCTCACCAATCCTCTCAGTCCCAAGTGTCCAGCCTTATGCCACATCCAGCTGTCATTGTAGATAGGGTCATTCCAGGTTGCATCAGAGACCCTGAAGGAATTGTGAAGAATTTCCCTGTTTCTTTGTTCTGTTTTTGAAATTCCTTTTTAGAGTGGGTTTGAGCTGATTCTCGCTGCCCTGTTTATGCCAGTCTAGACACACTTGATTCCCTTACGGAGACATATCAATACATAGGTTTTAAGATTCTTACTAGTCAGATCTATTCCTCTGCGGGAAATATGGGGTTTTGAGTCCCTTTCACTGAGGAAGGTGTAGGTCTTGTCTATTCCATAGTTGGTTTTTGGAACGGTACCTGTGCTTATATCAAACTCGGGTTTGATGCATCACCCCACCTCTCCTTCCCCCTTAAGCAGGCATAAGAGTGTTTTCTAAATGTGAGACTCTGTTCTCTTGCCTAACTCAGTTCATGTGTAGCCATGTTTACAGGATCTTCCTAAGTGATATCTTATGATAAGTTTCTTTTCCTGTGTGACTTCTTTCACTTAGAATCATCGTACCTGAATCCACTCATTTTGCTGCTACTGGTCTTATGACATTGATTTCGTGGCTGAGGGATATTCCATCGTACGTAAGTTCCACAATGTTTGGAACCATTTTTATATTTCCTGGGATATTTCAGGTGTACCCAGGTTGAGGTTCTTGTAAGCAGTGCAGCCCTCAATTTGGGGGTGGCTCTGTCTTATGGATTTTCAGTTTTCCCAAGGTATATTCCCTAGACTGGAAGTGCCCTTGGCTCTGTAGCTCTGTTGTTTACTTGTTTTAGGGAACACAATGCACTCCTCCAGTGAGGCAGTTGGCAACTTACATCCCGCCCATCAGCATAACAGGGCTCCCTGTTCTCCAGGGCCTGTCTTGCCTTTCTGGTTTTTTACACATTTTGTGGATGTCCCTTTTGACCGGTGGGAAGTGATACTTCTTTGTAGTGCAGATTTGCATTGCCCGCTTGCTTGCTTGGCCAAAAAGGGCGTATGCGTTTTCTCCTGAATATATTCAGGAGAAAACACATACGCCCTTTTTGGCCAAGTGCATCATTGTCGAAGTTGTGCCCCTCTTCCTGTGCTTTACAGGCGATTCCAACGTACCTCTTGAAATCTGTTTCCTGCTATTCTGCCTCGCTTTCAAGTCCGCCTCGTTGCCTTCCCTCAACAGATTTTTGGACGATAGTTGGCCTTGATTACTCTGCCAGTTTGTGAATTGCTGTGCCCCTGAGCTCCATTTTTCAACTCGTTTCTTGTGAGCTGAACGCAAGTCCAAACTTTTGGTTCAGGACCTATACTGGTTCCCGGTGGGTGGCTGAGACTTTGGTTAATTCTTCTTCCTGCCGGGAAATTAGAGTGACATGTGCCCATCCAAATGCCTAGCAGCTACTCTCTCATTGGTTCTCCCTCTTCCCTTTCATCCTCTGCCAAATTGGCAACCTGTGCGAACCAGGAGCTTAAAGGGGCTGTCTCTCCAAGTTGGGAGATTGATAGGAAAGCAGTTGGAAAGTCAAACCGGAGCACCAGGAGAGGGGCTCTTCGTTGAGTTTTAGAAACCTGTCGTATTCACAGTGTGTCCATTCTCTAGGTTTCCCGTACACGTTATAGCTGTAGTAATATTCCCTTCAACCTGGAGAGCTGGGACCCATGGAATGGGTGCCATGCATTATTGCTTTAAAGGGTCTGCATTTGCTCACCCAATCTCACCAATCCTCTCAGTCCCAAGTGTCCAGCCTTATGCCACATCCAGCTGTCATTGTAGATAGGGTCATTCCAGGTTGCATCAGAGACCCTGAAGGAATTGTGAAGAATTTCCCTGTTTCTTTGTTCTGTTTTTGAAATTCCTTTTTAGAGTGGGTTTGAGCTGATTCTCGCTGCCCTGTTTATGCCAGTCTAGACACACTTGATTCCCTTACGGAGACATATCAATACATAGGTTTTAAGATTCTTACTAGTCAGATCTATTCCTCTGCGGGAAATATGGGGTTTTGAGTCCCTTTCACTGAGGAAGGTGTAGGTCTTGTCTATTCCATAGTTGGTTTTTGGAACGGTACCTGTGCTTATATCAAACTCGGGTTTGATGCATCACCCCACCTCTCCTTCCCCCTTAAGCAGGCATAAGAGTGTTTTCTAAATGTGAGACTCTGTTCTCTTGCCTAACTCAGTTCATGTGTAGCCATGTTTACAGGATCTTCCTAAGTGATATCTTATGATAAGTTTCTTTTCCTGTGTGACTTCTTTCACTTAGAATCATCGTACCTGAATCCACTCATTTTGCTGCTACTGGTCTTATGACATTGATTTCGTGGCTGAGGGATATTCCATCGTACGTAAGTTCCACAATGTTTGGAACCATTTTTATATTTCCTGGGATATTTCAGGTGTACCCAGGTTGAGGTTCTTGTAAGCAGTGCAGCCCTCAATTTGGGGGTGGCTCTGTCTTATGGATTTTCAGTTTTCCCAAGGTATATTCCCTAGACTGGAAGTGCCCTTGGCTCTGTAGCTCTGTTGTTTACTTGTTTTAGGGAACACAATGCACTCCTCCAGTGAGGCAGTTGGCAACTTACATCCCGCCCATCAGCATAACAGGGCTCCCTGTTCTCCAGGGCCTGTCTTGCCTTTCTGGTTTTTTACACATTTTGTGGATGTCCCTTTTGACCGGTGGGAAGTGATACTTCTTTGTAGTGCAGATTTGCATTGCCTGCTTGCTTGCTTGGCCAAAAAGGGCGTATGCGTTTTCTCCTGAATATATTCAGGAGAAAACACATACGCCCTTTTTGGCCAAGTGCATCATTGTCGAAGTTGTGCCCCTCTTCCTGTGCTTTACAGGCGATTCCAACGTACCTCTTGAAATCTGTTTCCTGCTATTCTGCCTCGCTTTCAAGTCCGCCTCGTTGCCTTCCCTCAACAGATTTTTGGACGATAGTTGGCCTTGATTACTCTGCCAGTCTGTGAATTGCTGTGCCCCTGAGCTCCATTTTTCAACTCGTTTCTTGTGAGCTGAACGCAAGTCCAAACTTTTGGTTCAGGACCTCTACTGGTTCCCGGTGGGTGGCTGAGACTTTGGTTAATTCTTCTTCCTGCCGGGAAATTAGAGTGACATGTGCCCATCCAAATGCCTAGCAGCTACTCTCTCATTGGTTCTCCCTCTTCCCTTTCATCCTCTGCCAAATTGGCAACCTGTGCGAACCAGGAGCTTAAAGGGGCTGTCTCTCCAAGTTGGGAGATTGATAGGAAAGCAGTTGGAAAGTCAAACCGGAGCACCAGGAGAGGGGCTCTTCCTTGAGTTTTAGAAAACTGTCGTATTCACAGTGTGTCCATTCTCTAGGTTTCCCGTACATGTTATAGCTGTAGTAATATTCCCTTCAACCTGGAGAGCTGGGACCCATGGAATGGGTGCCATGCATTATTGCTTTAAAGGGTCTGCATTTGCTCACCCAATCTCACCAATCCTCTCAGTCCCAAGTGTCCAGCCTTATGCCACATCCAGCTGTCATTGTAGATAGGGTCATTCCAGGTTGCATCAGAGACCCTGAAGGAATTGTGAAGAATTTCCCTGTTTCTTTGTTCTGTTTTTGAAATTCCTTTTTAGAGTGGGTTTGAGCTGATTCTCGCTGCCCTGTTTATGCCAGTCTAGACACACTTGATTCCCTTACGGAGACATATCAATACATAGGTTTTAAGATTCTTACTAGTCAGATCTATTCCTCTGCGGGAAATATGGGGTTTTGAGTCCCTTTCACTGAGGAAGGTGTAGGTCTTGTCTATTCCATAGTTGGTTTTTGGAACGGTACCTGTGCTTATATCAAACTCGGGTTTGATGCATCACCCCACCTCTCCTTCCCCCTTAAGCAGGCATAAGAGTGTTTTCTAAATGTGAGACTCTGTTCTCTTGCCTAACTCAGTTCATGTGTAGCCATGTTTACAGGCTCTTCCTAAGTGATATCTTATGATAAGTTTCTTTTCCTGTGTGACTTCTTTCACTTAGAATCATCGTACCTGAATCCACTCATTTTGCTGCTACTGGTCTTATGACATTGATTTCGTGGCTGAGGGATATTCCATCGTACGTAAGTTCCACAATGTTTGGAACCATTTTTATATTTCCTGGGATATTTCAGGTGTACCCAGGTTGAGGTTCTTGTAAGCAGTGCAGCCCTCAATTTGGGGGTGGCTCTGTCTTATGGATTTTCAGTTTTCCCAAGGTATATTCCCTAGACTGGAAGTGCCCTTGGCTCTGTAGCTCTGTTGTTTACTTGTTTTAGGGAACACAATGCACTCCTCCAGTGAGGCAGTTGGCAACTTACATCCCGCCCATCAGCATAACAGGGCTCCCTGTTCTCCAGGGCCTGTCTTGCCTTTCTGGTTTTTTACACATTTTGTGGATGTCCCTTTTGACCGGTGGGAAGTGATACTTCTTTGTAGTGCAGATTTGCATTGCCCGCTTGCTTGCTTGGCCAAAAAGGGTGTATGCGTTTTCTCCTGAATATATTCAGGAGAAAACGCATACGCCCTTTTTGGCCAAGTGCATCATTGTCGAAGTTGTGCCCCTCTTCCTGTGCTTTACAGGCGATTCCAACGTACCTCTTGAAATCTGTTTCCTGCTATTCTGCCTCGCTTTCAAGTCCGCCTCGTTGCCTTCCCTCAACAGATTTTTGGACGATAGTTGGCCTTGATTACTCTGCCAGTTTGTGAATTGCTGTGCCCCTGAGCTCCATTTTTCAACTCGTTTCTTGTGAGCTGAACGCAAGTCCAAACTTTTGGTTCAGGACCTATACTGGTTCCCGGTGGGTGGCTGAGACTTTGGTTAATTCTTCTTCCTGCCGGGAAATTAGAGTGACATGTGCCCATCCAAATGCCTAGCAGCTACTCTCTCATTGGTTCTCCCTCTTCCCTTTCATCCTCTGCCAAATTGGCAACCTGTGCGAACCAGGAGCTTAAAGGGGCTGTCTCTCCAAGTTGGGAGATTGATAGGAAAGCAGTTGGAAAGTCAAACCGGAGCACCAGGAGAGGGGCTCTTCGTTGAGTTTTAGAAACCTGTCGTATTCACAGTGTGTCCATTCTCTAGGTTTCCCGTACACGTTATAGCTGTAGTAATATTCCCTTCAACCTGGAGAGCTGGGACCCATGGAATGGGTGCCATGCATTATTGCTTTAAAGGGTCTGCATTTGCTCACCCAATCTCACCAATCCTCTCAGTCCCAAGTGTCCAGCCTTATGCCACATCCAGCTGTCATTGTAGATAGGGTCATTCCAGGTTGCATCAGAGACCCTGAAGGAATTGTGAAGAATTTCCCTGTTTCTTTGTTCTGTTTTTGAAATTCCTTTTTAGAGTGGGTTTGAGCTGATTCTCGCTGCCCTGTTTATGCCAGTCTAGACACACTTGATTCCCTTACGGAGACATATCAATACATAGGTTTTAAGATTCTTACTAGTCAGATCTATTCCTCTGCGGGAAATATGGGGTTTTGAGTCCCTTTCACTGAGGAAGGTGTAGGTCTTGTCTATTCCATAGTTGGTTTTTGGAACGGTACCTGTGCTTATATCAAACTCGGGTTTGATGCATCACCCCACCTCTCCTTCCCCCTTAAGCAGGCATAAGAGTGTTTTCTAAATGTGAGACTCTGTTCTCTTGCCTAACTCAGTTCATGTGTAGCCATGTTTACAGGATCTTCCTAAGTGATATCTTATGATAAGTTTCTTTTCCTGTGTGACTTCTTTCACTTAGAATCATCGTACCTGAATCCACTCATTTTGCTGCTACTGGTCTTATGACATTGATTTCGTGGCTGAGGGATATTCCATCGTACGTAAGTTCCACAATGTTTGGAACCATTTTTATATTTCCTGGGATATTTCAGGTGTACCCAGGTTGAGGTTCTTGGAAGCAGTGCAGCCCTCAATTTGGGGGTGGCTCTGTCTTATGGATTTTCAGTTTTCCCAAGGTATATTCCCTAGACTGGAAGTGCCCTTGGCTCTGTAGCTCTGTTGTTTACTTGTTTTAGGGAACACAATGCACTCCTCCAGTGAGGCAGTTGGCAACTTACATCCCGCCCATCAGCATAACAGGGCTCCCTGTTCTCCAGGGCCTGTCTTGCCTTTCTGGTTTTTTACACATTTTGTGGATGTCCCTTTTGACCGGTGGGAAGTGATACTTCTTTGTAGTGCAGATTTGCATTGCCCGCTTGCTTGCTTGGCCAAAAAGGGCGTATGCGTTTTCTCCTGAATATATTCAGGAGAAAACACATACGCCCTTTTTGGCCAAGTGCATCATTGTCGAAGTTGTGCCCCTCTTCCTGTGCTTTACAGGCGATTCCAACGTACCTCTTGAAATCTGTTTCCTGCTATTCTGCCTCGCTTTCAAGTCCGCCTCGTTGCCTTCCCTCAACAGATTTTTGGACGATAGTTGGCCTTGAATACTCTGCCAGTCTGTGAATTGCTGTGCCCCTGAGCTCCATTTTTCAACTCGTTTCTTGTGAGCTGAACGCAAGTCCAAACTTTTGGTTCAGGACCTCTACTGGTTCCCGGTGGGTGGCTGAGACTTTGGTTAATTCTTCTTCCTGCCGGGAAATTAGAGTGACATGTGCCCATCCAAATGCCTAGCAGCTACTCTCTCATTGGTTCTCCCTCTTCCCTTTCATCCTCTGCCAAATTGGCAACCTGTGCGAACCAGGAGCTTAAAGGGGCTGTCTCTCCAAGTTGGGAGATTGATAGGAAAGCAGTTGGAAAGTCAAACCGGAGCACCAGGAGAGGGGCTCTTCCTTGAGTTTTAGAAACCTGTCGTATTCACAGTGTGTCCATTCTCTAGGTTTCCCGTACATGTTATAGCTGTAGTAATATTCCCTTCAACCTGGAGAGCTGGGACCCATGGAATGGGTGCCATGCATTATTGCTTTAAAGGGTCTGCATTTGCTCACCCAATCTCACCAATCCTCTCAGTCCCAAGTGTCCAGCCTTATGCCACATCCAGCTGTCATTGTAGATAGGGTCATTCCAGGTTGCATCAGAGACCCTGAAGGAATTGTGAAGAATTTCCCTGTTTCTTTGTTCTGTTTTTGAAATTCCTTTTTAGAGTGGGTTTGAGCTGATTCTCGCTGCCCTGTTTATGCCAGTCTAGACACACTTGATTCCCTTACGGAGACATATCAATACATAGGTTTTAAGATTCTTACTAGTCAGATCTATTCCTCTGCGGGAAATATGGGGTTTTGAGTCCCTTTCACTGAGGAAGGTGTAGGTCTTGTCTATTCCATAGTTGGTTTTTGGAACGGTACCTGTGCTTATATCAAACTCGGGTTTGATGCATCACCCCACCTCTCCTTCCCCCTTAAGCAGGCATAAGAGTGTTTTCTAAATGTGAGACTCTGTTCTCTTGCCTAACTCAGTTCATGTGTAGCCATGTTTACAGGATCTTCCTAAGTGATATCTTATGATAAGTTTATTTTCCTGTGTGACTTCTTTCACTTAGAATCATCGTACCTGAATCCACTCATTTTGCTGCTACTGGTCTTATGACATTGATTTCGTGGCTGAGGGATATTCCATCGTACGTAAGTTCCACAATGTTTGGAACCATTTTTATATTTCCTGGGATATTTCAGGTGTACCCAGGTTGAGGTTCTTGTAAGCAGTGCAGCCCTCAATTTGGGGGTGGCTCTGTCTTATGGATTTTCAGTTTTCCCAAGGTATATTCCCTAGACTGGAAGTGCCCTTGGCTCTGTAGCTCTGTTGTTTACTTGTTTTAGGGAACACAATGCACTCCTCCAGTGAGGCAGTTGGCAACTTACATCCCGCCCATCAGCATAACAGGGCTCCCTGTTCTCCAGGGCCTGTCTTGCCTTTCTGGTTTTTTACACATTTTGTGGATGTCCCTTTTGACCGGTGGGAAGTGATACTTCTTTGTAGTGCAGATTTGCATTGCCCGCTTGCTTGCTTGGCCAAAAAGGGTGTATGCGTTTTCTCCTGAATATATTCAGGAGAAAACGCATACGCCCTTTTTGGCCAAGTGCATCATTGTCGAAGTTGTGCCCCTCTTCCTGTGCTTTACAGGCGATTCCAACGTACCTCTTGAAATCTGTTTCCTGCTATTCTGCCTCGCTTTCAAGTCCGCCTCGTTGCCTTCCCTCAACAGATTTTTGGACGATAGTTGGCCTTGATTACTCTGCCAGTTTGTGAATTGCTGTGCCCCTGAGCTCCATTTTTCAACTCGTTTCTTGTGAGCTGAACGCAAGTCCAAACTTTTGGTTCAGGACCTATACTGGTTCCCGGTGGGTGGCTGAGACTTTGGTTAATTCTTCTTCCTGCCGGGAAATTAGAGTGACATGTGCCCATCCAAATGCCTAGCAGCTACTCTCTCATTGGTTCTCCCTCTTCCCTTTCATCCTCTGCCAAATTGGCAACCTGTGCGAACCAGGAGCTTAAAGGGGCTGTCTCTCCAAGTTGGGAGATTGATAGGAAAGCAGTTGGAAAGTCAAACCGGAGCACCAGGAGAGGGGCTCTTCGTTGAGTTTTAGAAACCTGTCGTATTCACAGTGTGTCCATTCTCTAGGTTTCCCGTACACGTTATAGCTGTAGTAATATTCCCTTCAACCTGGAGAGCTGGGACCCATGGAATGGGTGCCATGCATTATTGCTTTAAAGGGTCTGCAATTGCTCACCCAATCTCACCAATCCTCTCAGTCCCAAGTGTCCAGCCTTATGCCACATCCAGCTGTCATTGTAGATAGGGTCATTCCAGGTTGCATCAGAGACCCTGAAGGAATTGTAAAGAATTTCCCTGTTTCTTTGTTCTGTTTTTGAAATTCCTTTTTAGAGTGGGTTTGAGCTGATTCTCGCTGCCATGTTTATGCCAGTCTAGACACACTTGATTCCCTTACGGAGACATATCAATACATAGGTTTTAAGATTCTTACTAGTCAGATCTATTCCTCTGCGGGAAATATGGGGTTTTGAGTCCCTTTCACTGAGGAAGGTGTAGGTCTTGTCTATTCCATAGTTGGTTTCTGGAACGGTACCTGTGCTTATATCAAACTCGGGTTTGATGCATCACCCCACCTCTCCTTCCCCCTTAAGCAGGCATAAGAGTGTTTTCTAAATGTGAGACTCTGTTCTCTTGCCTAACTCAGTTCATGTGTAGCCATGTTTACAGGATCTTCCTAAGTGATATCTTATGATAAGTTTCTTTTCCTGTGTGACTTCTTTCACTTAGAATCATCGTACCTGAATCCACTCATTTTGCTGCTACTGGTCTTATGACATTGATTTCGTGGCTGAGGGATATTCCATCGTACGTAAGTTCCACAATGTTTGGAACCATTTTTATATTTCCTGGGATATTTCAGGTGTACCCAGGTTGAGGTTCTTGTAAGCAGTGAAGCCCTCAATTTGGGGGTGGCTCTGTCTTATGGATTTTCAGTTTTCCCAAGGTATATTCCCTAGACTGGAAGTGCCCTTGGCTCTGTAGCTCTGTTGTTTACTTGTTTTAGGGAACACAATGCACTCCTCCAGTGAGGCAGTTGGCAACTTACATCCCGCCCATCAGCATAACAGGGCTCCCTGTTCTCCAGGGCCTGTCTTGCCTTTCTGGTTTTTTACACATTTTGTGGATGTCCCTTTTGACCGGTGGGAAGTGATACTTCTTTGTAGTGCAGATTTGCATTGCCCGCTTGCTTGCTTGGCCAAAAAGGGCGTATGCGTTTTCTCCTGAATATATTCAGGAGAAAACGCATACGCCCTTTTTGGCCAAGTGCATCATTGTCGAAGTTGTGCCCCTCTTCCTGTGCTTTACAGGCGATTCCAACGTACCTCTTGAAATCTGTTTCCTGCTATTCTGCCTCGCTTTCAAGTCCGCCTCGTTGCCTTCCCTCAACAGATTTTTGGACGATAGTTGGCCTTGATTACTCTGCCAGTTTGTGAATTGCTGTGCCCCTGAGCTCCATTTTTCAACTCGTTTCTTGTGAGCTGAACGCAAGTCCAAACTTTTGGTTCAGGACCTATACTGGTTCCCGGTGGGTGGCTGAGACTTTGGTTAATTCTTCTTCCTGCCGGGAAATTAGAGTGACATGTGCCCATCCAAATGCCTAGCAGCTACTCTCTCATTGGTTCTCCCTCTTCCCTTTCATCCTCTGCCAAATTGGCAACCTGTGCGAACCAGGAGCTTAAAGGGGCTGTCTCTCCAAGTTGGGAGATTGATAGGAAAGCAGTTGGAAAGTCAAACCGGAGCACCAGGAGAGGGGCTCTTCGTTGAGTTTTAGAAACCTGTCGTATTCACAGTGTGTCCATTCTCTAGGTTTCCCGTACAAGTTATAGCTGTAGTAATATTCCCTTCAACCTGGAGAGCTGGGACCCATGGAATGGGTGCCATGCATTATTGCTTTAAAGGGTCTGCATTTGCTCACCCAATCTCACCAATCCTCTCAGTCCCAAGTGTCCAGCCTTATGCCACATCCAGCTGTCATTGTAGATAGGGTCATTCCAGGTTGCATCAGAGACCCTGAAGGAATTGTGAAGAATTTCCCTGTTTCTTTGTTCTGTTTTTGAAATTCCTTTTTAGAGTGGGTTTGAGCTGATTCTCGCTGCCCTGTTTATGCCAGTCTAGACACACTTGATTCCCTTACGGAGACATATCAATACATAGGTTTTAAGATTCTTACTAGTCAGATCTATTCCTCTGCGGGAAATATGGGGTTTTGAGTCCCTTTCACTGAGGAAGGTGTAGGTCTTGTCTATTCCATAGTTGGTTTTTGGAACGGTACCTGTGCTTATATCAAACTCGGGTTTGATGCATCACCCCACCTCTCCTTCCCCCTTAAGCAGGCATAAGAGTGTTTTCTAAATGTGAGACTCTGTTCTCTTGCCTAACTCAGTTCATGTGTAGCCATGTTTACAGGATCTTCCTAAGTGATATCTTATGATAAGTTTCTTTTCCTGTGTGACTTCTTTCACTTAGAATCATCGTACCTGAATCCACTCATTTTGCTGCTACTGGTCTTATGACATTGATTTCGTGGCTGAGGGATATTCCATCGTACGTAAGTTCCACAATGTTTGGAACCATTTTTATATTTCCTGGGATATTTCAGGTGTACCCAGGTTGAGGTTCTTGTAAGCAGTGCAGCCCTCAATTTGGGGGTGGCTCTGTCTTATGGATTTTCAGTTTTCCCAAGGTATATTCCCTAGACTGGAAGTGCCCTTGGC
Organism: Mesoplodon mirus; assembly: GCF_964341445.2. NCBI lineage: Eukaryota > Metazoa > Chordata > Mammalia > Artiodactyla > Ziphiidae > Mesoplodon > Mesoplodon mirus. The sequence goes on along the minus strand of NW_028295792.1, from coordinate 2,052,560 downwards.
TCTGTAGCTCTGTTGTTTACTTGTTTTAGGGAACACAATGCACTCCTCCAGTGAGGCAGTTGGCAACTTACATCCCGCCCATCAGCATAACAGGGCTCCCTGTTCTCCAGGGCCTGTCTTGCCTTTCTGGTTTTTTACACATTTTGTGGATGTCCCTTTTGACCGGTGGGAAGTGATACTTCTTTGTAGTGCAGATTTGCATTGCCCGCTTGCTTGCTTGGCCAAAAAGGGTGTATGCGTTTTCTCCTGAATATATTCAGGAGAAAACGCATACGCCCTTTTTGGCCAAGTGCATCATTGTCGAAGTTGTGCCCCTCTTCCTGTGCTTTACAGGCGATTCCAACGTACCTCTTGAAATCTGTTTCCTGCTATTCTGCCTCGCTTTCAAGTCCGCCTCGTTGCCTTCCCTCAACAGATTTTTGGACGATAGTTGGCCTTGATTACTCTGCCAGTTTGTGAATTGCTGTGCCCCTGAGCTCCATTTTTCAACTCGTTTCTTGTGAGCTGAACGCAAGTCCAAACTTTTGGTTCAGGACCTATACTGGTTCCCGGTGGGTGGCTGAGACTTTGGTTAATTCTTCTTCCTGCCGGGAAATTAGAGTGACATGTGCCCATCCAAATGCCTAGCAGCTACTCTCTCATTGGTTCTCCCTCTTCCCTTTCATCCTCTGCCAAATTGGCAACCTGTGCGAACCAGGAGCTTAAAGGGGCTGTCTCTCCAAGTTGGGAGATTGATAGGAAAGCAGTTGGAAAGTCAAACCGGAGCACCAGGAGAGGGGCTCTTCGTTGAGTTTTAGAAACCTGTCGTATTCACAGTGTGTCCATTCTCTAGGTTTCCCGTACACGTTATAGCTGTAGTAATATTCCCTTCAACCTGGAGAGCTGGGACCCATGGAATGGGTGCCATGCATTATTGCTTTAAAGGGTGTGCAATTGCTCACCCAATCTCACCAATCCTCTCAGTCCCAAGTGTCCAGCCTTATGCCACATCCAGCTGTCATTGTAGATAGGGTCATTCCAGGTTGCATCAGAGACCCTGAAGGAATTGTAAAGAATTTCCCTGTTTCTTTGTTCTGTTTTTGAAATTCCTTTTTAGAGTGGGTTTGAGCTGATTCTCGCTGCCATGTTTATGCCAGTCTAGACACACTTGATTCCCTTACGGAGACATATCAATACATAGGTTTTAAGATTCTTACTAGTCAGATCTATTCCTCTGCGGGAAATATGGGGTTTTGAGTCCCTTTCACTGAGGAAGGTGTAGGTCTTGTCTATTCCATAGTTGGTTTCTGGAACGGTACCTGTGCTTATATCAAACTCGGGTTTGATGCATCACCCCACCTCTCCTTCCCCCTTAAGCAGGCATAAGAGTGTTTTCTAAATGTGAGACTCTGTTCTCTTGCCTAACTCAGTTCATGTGTAGCCATGTTTACAGGATCTTCCTAAGTGATATCTTATGATAAGTTTCTTTTCCTGTGTGACTTCTTTCACTTAGAATCATCGTACCTGAATCCACTCATTTTGCTGCTACTGGTCTTATGACATTGATTTCGTGGCTGAGGGATATTCCATCGTACGTAAGTTCCACAATGTTTGGAACCATTTTTATATTTCCTGGGATATTTCAGGTGTACCCAGGTTGAGGTTCTTGTAAGCAGTGAAGCCCTCAATTTGGGGGTGGCTCTGTCTTATGGATTTTCAGTTTTCCCAAGGTATATTCCCTAGACTGGAAGTGCCCTTGGCTCTGTAGCTCTGTTGTTTACTTGTTTTAGGGAACACAATGCACTCCTCCAGTGAGGCAGTTGGCAACTTACATCCCGCCCATCAGCATAACAGGGCTCCCTGTTCTCCAGGGCCTGTCTTGCCTTTCTGGTTTTTTACACATTTTGTGGATGTCCCTTTTGACCGGTGGGAAGTGATACTTCTTTGTAGTGCAGATTTGCATTGCCCGCTTGCTTGCTTGGCCAAAAAGGGCGTATGCGTTTTCTCCTGAATATATTCAGGAGAAAACGCATACGCCCTTTTTGGCCAAGTGCATCATTGTCGAAGTTGTGCCCCTCTTCCTGTGCTTTACAGGCGATTCCAACGTACCTCTTGAAATCTGTTTCCTGCTATTCTGCCTCGCTTTCAAGTCCGCCTCGTTGCCTTCCCTCAACAGATTTTTGGACGATAGTTGGCCTTGATTACTCTGCCAGTTTGTGAATTGCTGTGCCCCTGAGCTCCATTTTTCAACTCGTTTCTTGTGAGCTGAACGCAAGTCCAAACTTTTGGTTCAGGACCTATACTGGTTCCCGGTGGGTGGCTGAGACTTTGGTTAATTCTTCTTCCTGCCGGGAAATTAGAGTGACATGTGCCCATCCAAATGCCTAGCAGCTACTCTCTCATTGGTTCTCCCTCTTCCCTTTCATCCTCTGCCAAATTGGCAACCTGTGAGAACCAGGAGCTTAAAGGGGCTGTCTCTCCAAGTTGGGAGATTGATAGGAAAGCAGTTGGAAAGTCAAACCGGAGCACCAGGAGAGGGGCTCTTCGTTGAGTTTTAGAAACCTGTCGTATTCACAGTGTGTCCATTCTCTAGGTTTCCCGTACACGTTATAGCTGTAGTAATATTCCCTTCAACCTGGAGAGCTGGGACCCATGGAATGGGTGCCATGCATTATTGCTTTAAAGGGTCTGCATTTGCTCACCCAATCTCACCAATCCTCTCAGTCCCAAGTGTCCAGCCTTATGCCACATCCAGCTGTCATTGTAGATAGGGTCATTCCAGGTTGCATCAGAGACCCTGAAGGAATTGTGAAGAATTTCCCTGTTTCTTTGTTCTGTTTTTGAAATTCCTTTTTAGAGTGGGTTTGAGCTGATTCTCGCTGCCATGTTTATGCCAGTCTAGACACACTTGATTCCCTTACGGAGACATATCAATACATAGGTTTTAAGATTCTTACTAGTCAGATCTATTCCTCTGCGGGAAATATGGGGTTTTGAGTCCCTTTCACTGAGGAAGGTGTAGGTCTTGTCTATTCCATAGTTGGTTTTTGGAACGGTACCTGTGCTTATATCAAACTCGGGTTTGATGCATCACCCCACCTCTCCTTCCCCCTTAAGCAGGCATAAGAGTGTTTTCTAAATGTGAGACTCTGTTCTCTTGCCTAACTCAGTTCATGTGTAGCCATGTTTACAGGATCTTCCTAAGTGATATCTTATGATAAGTTTCTTTTCCTGTGTGACTTCTTTCACTTAGAATCATCGTACCTGAATCCACTCATTTTGCTGCTACTGGTCTTATGACATTGATTTCGTGGCTGAGGGATATTCCATCGTACGTAAGTTCCACAATGTTTGGAACCATTTTTATATTTCCTGGGATATTTCAGGTGTACCCAGGTTGAGGTTCTTGTAAGCAGTGCAGCCCTCAATTTGGGGGTGGCTCTGTCTTATGGATTTTCAGTTTTCCCAAGGTATATTCCCTAGACTGGAAGTGCCCTTGGCTCTGTAGCTCTGTTGTTTACTTGTTTTAGGGAACACAATGCACTCCTCCAGTGAGGCAGTTGGCAACTTACATCCCGCCCATCAGCATAACAGGGCTCCCTGTTCTCCAGGGCCTGTCTTGCCTTTCTGGTTTTTTACACATTTTGTGGATGTCCCTTTTGACCGGTGGGAAGTGATACTTCTTTGTAGTGCAGATTTGCATTGCCCGCTTGCTTGCTTGGCCAAAAAGGGCGTATGCGTTTTCTCCTGAATATATTCAGGAGAAAACGCATACGCCCTTTTTGGCCAAGTGCATCATTGTCGAAGTTGTGCCCCTCTTCCTGTGCTTTACAGGCGATTCCAACGTACCTCTTGAAATCTGTTTCCTGCTATTCTGCCTCGCTTTCAAGTCCGCCTCGTTGCCTTCCCTCCACAGATTTTTGGACGATAGTTGGCCTTGATTACTCTGCCTGTTTGTGAATTGCTGTGCCCCTGAGCTCCATTTTTCAACTCGTTTCTTGTGAGCTGAACGCAAGTCCAAACTTTTGGTTCAGGACCTATACTGGTTCCCGGTGGGTGGCTGAGACTTTGGTTAATTCTTCTTCCTGCCGGGAAATTAGAGTGACATGTGCCCATCCAAATGCCTAGCAGCTACTCTCTCATTGGTTCTCCCTCTTCCCTTTCATCCTCTGCCAAATTGGCAACCTGTGCGAACCAGGAGCTTAAAGGGGCTGTCTCTCCAAGTTGGGAGATTGATAGGAAAGCAGTTGGAAAGTCAAACCGGAGCACCAGGAGAGGGGCTCTTCGTTGAGTTTTAGAAACCTGTCGTATTCACAGTGTGTCCATTCTCTAGGTTTCCCATACACGTTATAGCTGTAGTAATATTCCCTTCAACCTGGAGAGCTGGGACCCATGGAATGGGTGCCATGCATTATTGCTTTAAAGGGTCTGCATTTGCTCACCCAATCTCACCAATCCTCTCAGTCCCAAGTGTCCAGCCTTATGCCACATCCAGCTGTCATTGTAGGTAGGGTCATTCCAGGTTGCATCAGAGACCCTGAAGGAATTGTGAAGAATTTCCCTGTTTCTTTGTTCTGTTTTTGAAATTCCTTTTTAGAGTGGGTTTGAGCTGATTCTCGCTGCCATGTTTATGCCAGTCTAGACACACTTGATTCCCTTACGGAGACATATCAATACATAGGTTTTAAGATTCTTACTAGTCAGATCTATTCCTCTGCGGGAAATATGGGGTTTTGAGTCCCTTTCACTGAGGAAGGTGTAGGTCTTGTCTATTCCATAGTTGGTTTTTGGAACGGTACCTGTGCTTATATCAAACTCGGGTTTGATGCATCACCCCACCTCTCCTTCCCCCTTAAGCAGGCATAAGAGTGTTTTCTAAATGTGAGACTCTGTTCTCTTGCCTAACTCAGTTCATGTGTAGCCATGTTTACAGGATCTTCCTAAGTGATATCTTATGATAAGTTTCTTTTCCTGTGTGACTTCTTTCACTTAGAATCATCGTACCTGAATCCACTCATTTTGCTGCTACTGGTCTTATGACATTGATTTCGTGGCTGAGGGATATTCCATCGTACGTAAGTTCCACAATGTTTGGAACCATTTTTATATTTCTTGGGATATTTCAGGTGTACCCAGGTTGAGGTTCTTGTAAGCAGTGCAGCCCTCAATTTGGGGGTGGCTCTGTCTTATGGATTTTCAGTTTTCCCAAGGTATATTCCCTAGACTGGAAGTGCCCTTGGCTCTGTAGCTCTGTTGTTTACTTGTTTTAGGGAACACAATGCACTCCTCCAGTGAGGCAGTTGGCAACTTACTTCCCCCCCATCAGCATAACAAGGCTCCCTGTTCTCCAGGGCCTGTCTTGCCTTTCTGGTTTTTACACATTTTGTGGATGTCCCTTTTGACCGGTGGGAAGTGATACTTCTTTGTAGTGCAGATTTGCATTGCCCGCTTGCTTGCTTGGCCAAAAAGGGCGTATGCGTTTTCTCCTGAATATATTCAGGAGAAAACGCATACGCCCTTTTTGGCCAAGTGCATCATTGTCGAAGTTGTGCCCCTCTTCCTGTGCTTTACAGGCGATTCCAACGTACCTCTTGAAATCTGTTTCCTGCTATTCTGCCTCGCTTTCAAGTCCGCCTCGTTGCCTTCCCTCCACAGATTTTTGGACGATAGTTGGCCTTGATTACTCTGCCAGTTTGTGAATTGCTGTGCCCCTGAGCTCCATTTTTCAACTCGTTTCTTGTGAGCTGAACGCAAGTCCAAACTTTTGGTTCAGGACCTATACTGGTTCCCGGTGGGTGGCTGAGACTTTGGTTAATTCTTCTTCCTGCCGGGAAATTAGAGTGACATGTGCCCATCCAAATGCCTAGCAGCTACTCTCTCATTGGTTCTCCCTCTTCCCTTTCATCCTCTGCCAAATTGGCAACCTGTGCGAACCAGGAGCTTAAAGGGGCTGTCTCTCCAAGTTGGGAGATTGATAGGAAAGCAGTTGGAAAGTCAAACCGGAGCACCAGGAGAGGGGCTCTTCGTTGAGTTTTAGAAACCTGTCGTATTCACAGTGTGTCCATTCTCTAGGTTTCCCGTACACGTTATAGCTGTAGTAATATTCCCTTCAACCTGGAGAGCTGGGACCCATGGAATGGGTGCCATGCATTATTGCTTTAAAGGGTCTGCATTTGCTCACCCAATCTCACCAATCCTCTCAGTCCCAAGTGTCCAGCCTTATGCCACATCCAGCTGTCATTGTAGATAGGGTCATTCCAGGTTGCATCAGAGACCCTGAAGGAATTGTGAAGAATTTCCCTGTTTCTTTGTTCTGTTTTTGAAATTCCTTTTTAGAGTGGGTTTGAGCTGATTCTCGCTGCCATGTTTATGCCAGTCTAGACACACTTGATTCCCTTACGGAGACATATCAATACATAGGTTTTAAGATTCTTACTAGTCAGATCTATTCCTCTGCGGGAAATATGGGGTTTTGAGTCCCTTTCACTGAGGAAGGTGTAGGTCTTGTCTATTCCATAGTTGGTTTTTGGAACGGTACCTGTGCTTATATCAAACTCGGGTTTGATGCATCACCCCACCTCTCCTTCCCCCTTAAGCAGGCATAAGAGTGTTTTCTAAATGTGAGACTCTGTTCTCTTGCCTAACTCAGTTCATGTGTAGCCATGTTTACAGGATCTTCCTAAGTGATATCTTATGATAAGTTTCTTTTCCTGTGTGACTTCTTTCACTTAGAATCATCGTACCTGAATCCACTCATTTTGCTGCTACTGGTCTTATGACATTGATTTCGTGGCTGAGGGATATTCCATCGTACGTAAGTTCCACAATGTTTGGAACCATTTTTATATTTCCTGGGATATTTCAGGTGTACCCAGGTTGAGGTTCTTGTAAGCAGTGCAGCCCTCAATTTGGGGGTGGCTCTGTCTTATGGATTTTCAGTTTTCCCAAGGTATATTCCCTAGACTGGAAGTGCCCTTGGCTCTGTAGCTCTGTTGTTTACTTGTTTTAGGGAACACAATGCACTCCTCCAGTGAGGCAGTTGGCAACTTACATCCCGCCCATCAGCATAACAGGGCTCCCTGTTCTCCAGGGCCTGTCTTGCCTTTCTGGTTTTTTACACATTTTGTGGATGTCCCTTTTGACCGGTGGGAAGTGATACTTCTTTGTAGTGCAGATTTGCATTGCCCGCTTGCTTGCTTGGCCAAAAAGGGCGTATGCGTTTTCTCCTGAATATATTCAGGAGAAAACGCATACGCCCTTTTTGGCCAAGTGCATCATTGTCGAAGTTGTGCCCCTCTTCCTGTGCTTTACAGGCGATTCCAACGTACCTCTTGAAATCTCTTTCCTGCTATTCTGCCTCGCTTTCAAGTCCGCCTCGTTGCCTTCCCTCAACAGATTTTTGGACGATAGTTGGCCTTGATTACTCTGCCAGTTTGTGAATTGCTGTGCCCCTGAGCTCCATTTTTCAACTCGTTTCTTGTGAGCTGAACGCAAGTCCAAACTTTTGGTTCAGGACCTATACTGGTTCCCGGTGGGTGGCTGAGACTTTGGTTAATTCTTCTTCCTGCCGGGAAATTAGAGTGACATGTGCCCATCCAAATGCCTAGCAGCTACTCTCTCATTGGTTCTCCCTCTTCCCTTTCATCCTCTGCCAAATTGGCAACCTGTGCGAACCAGGAGCTTAAAGGGGCTGTCTCTCCAAGTTGGGAGATTGATAGGAAAGCAGTTGGAAAGTCAAACCGGAGCACCAGGAGAGGGGCTCTTCGTTGAGTTTTAGAAACCTGTCGTATTCACAGTGTGTCCATTCTCTAGGTTTCCCGTACACGTTATAGCTGTAGTAATATTCCCTTCAACCTGGAGAGCTGGGACCCATGGAATGGGTGCCATCCATTATTGCTTTAAAGGGTCTGCATTTGCTCACCCAATCTCACCAATCCTCTCAGTCCCAAGTGTCCAGCCTTATGCCACATCCAGCTGTCATTGTAGATAGGGTCATTCCAGGTTGCATCAGAGACCCTGAAGGAATTGTGAAGAATTTCCCTGTTTCTTTGTTCTGTTTTTGAAATTCCTTTTTAGAGTGGGTTTGAGCTGATTCTCGCTGCCCTGTTTATGCCAGTCTAGACACACTTGATTCCCTTACGGAGACATATCAATACATAGGTTTTAAGATTCTTACTAGTCAGATCTATTCCTCTGCGGGAAATATGGGGTTTTGAGTCCCTTTCACTGAGGAAGGTGTAGGTCTTGTCTATTCCATAGTTGGTTTTTGGAACGGTACCTGTGCTTATATCAAACTCGGGTTTGATGCATCACCCCACCTCTCCTTCCCCCTTAAGCAGGCATAAGAGTGTTTTCTAAATGTGAGACTCTGTTCTCTTGCCTAACTCAGTTCATGTGTAGCCATGTTTACAGGATCTTCCTAAGTGATATCTTATGATAAGTTTCTTTTCCTGTGTGACTTCTTTCACTTAGAATCATCGTACCTGAATCCACTCATTTTGCTGCTACTGGTCTTATGACATTGATTTCGTGGCTGAGGGATATTCCATCGTACGTAAGTTCCACAATGTTTGGAACCATTTTTATATTTCCTGGGATATTTCAGGTGTACCCAGGTTGAGGTTCTTGTAAGCAGTGCAGCCCTCAATTTGGGGGTGGCTCTGTCTTATGGATTTTCAGTTTTCCCAAGGTATATTCCCTAGACTGGAAGTGCCCTTGGCTCTGTAGCTCTGTTGTTTACTTGTTTTAGGGAACACAATGCACTCCTCCAGTGAGGCAGTTGGCAACTTACATCCCGCCCATCAGCATAACAGGGCTCCCTGTTCTCCAGGGCCTGTCTTGCCTTTCTGGTTTTTTACACATTTTGTGGATGTCCCTTTTGACCGGTGGGAAGTGATACTTCTTTGTAGTGCAGATTTGCATTGCCCGCTTGCTTGCTTGGCCAAAAAGGGTGTATGCGTTTTCTCCTGAATATATTCAGGAGAAAACGCATACGCCCTTTTTGGCCAAGTGCATCATTGTCGAAGTTGTGCCCCTCTTCCTGTGCTTTACAGGCGATTCCAACGTACCTCTTGAAATCTGTTTCCTGCTATTCTGCCTCGCTTTCAAGTCCGCCTCGTTGCCTTCCCTCAACAGATTTTTGGACGATAGTTGGCCTTGATTACTCTGCCAGTTTGTGAATTGCTGTGCCCCTGAGCTCCATTTTTCAACTCGTTTCTTGTGAGCTGAACGCAAGTCCAAACTTTTGGTTCAGGACCTATACTGGTTCCCGGTGGGTGGCTGAGACTTTGGTTAATTCTTCTTCCTGCCGGGAAATTAGAGTGACATGTGCCCATCCAAATGCCTAGCAGCTACTCTCTCATTGGTTCTCCCTCTTCCCTTTCATCCTCTGCCAAATTGGCAACCTGTGCGAACCAGGAGCTTAAAGGGGCTGTCTCTCCAAGTTGGGAGATTGATAGGAAAGCAGTTGGAAAGTCAAACCGGAGCACCAGGAGAGGGGCTCTTCGTTGAGTTTTAGAAACCTGTCGTATTCACAGTGTGTCCATTCTCTAGGTTTCCCGTACACGTTATAGCTGTAGTAATATTCCCTTCAACCTGGAGAGCTGGGACCCATGGAATGGGTGCCATGCATTATTGCTTTAAAGGGTCTGCATTTGCTCACCCAATCTCACCAATCCTCTCAGTCCCAAGTGTCCAGCCTTATGCCACATCCAGCTGTCATTGTAGATAGGGTCATTCCAGGTTGCATCGGAGACCCTGAAGGAATTGTGAAGAATTTCCCTGTTTCTTTGTTCTGTTTTTGAAATTCCTTTTTAGAGTGGGTTTGAGCTGATTCTCGCTGCCATGTTTATGCCAGTCTACACACACTTGATTCCCTTACGGAGACATATCAATACATAGGTTTTAAGATTCTTACTAGTCAGATCTATTCCTCTGCGGGAAATATGGGGTTTTGAGTCCCTTTCACTGAGGAAGGTGTAGGTCTTGTCTATTCCATAGTTGGTTTTTGGAACGGTACCTGTGCTTATATCAAACTCGGGTTTGATGCATCACCCCACCTCTCCTTCCCCCTTAAGCAGGCATAAGAGTGTTTTCTAAATGTGAGACTCTGTTCTCTTGCCTAACTCAGTTCATGTGTAGCCATGTTTACAGGATCTTCCTAAGTGATATCTTATGATAAGTTTCTTTTCCTGTGTGACTTCTTTCACTTAGAATCATCGTACCTGAATCCACTCATTTTGCTGCTACTGGTCTTATGACATTGATTTCGTGGCTGAGGGATATTCCATCGTACGTAAGTTCCACAATGTTTGGAACCATTTTTATATTTCCTGGGATATTTCAGGTGTACCCAGGTTGAGGTTCTTGTAAGCAGTGCAGCCCTCAATTTGGGGGTGGCTCTGTCTTATGGATTTTCAGTTTTCCCAAGGTATATTCCCTAGACTGGAAGTGCCCTTGGCTCTGTAGCTCTGTTGTTTACTTGTTTTAGGGAACACAATGCACTCCTCCAGTGAGGCAGTTGGCAACTTACATCCCGCCCATCAGCATAACAGGGCTCCCTGTTCTCCAGGGCCTGTCTTGCCTTTCTGGTTTTTTACACATTTTGTGGATGTCCCTTTTGACCGGTGGGAAGTGATACTTCTTTGTAGTGCAGATTTGCATTGCCCGCTTGCTTGCTTGGTCAAAAAGGGCGTATGCGTTTTCTCCTGAATATATTCAGGAGAAAACGCATACGCCCTTTTTGGCCAAGTGCATCATTGTCGAAGTTGTGCCCCTCTTCCTGTGCTTTACAGGCGATTCCAACGTACCTCTTGAAATCTGTTTCCTGCTATTCTGCCTCGCTTTCAAGTCCGCCTCGTTGCCTTCCCTCCACAGATTTTTGGACGATAGTTGGCCTTGATTACTCTGCCAGTTTGTGAATTGCTGTGCCCCTGAGCTCCATTTTTCAACTCGTTTCTTGTGAGCTGAACGCAAGTCCAAACTTTTGGTTCAGGACCTATACTGGTTCCCGGTGGGTGGCTGAGACTTTGGTTAATTCTTCTTCCTGCCGGGAAATTAGAGTGACATGTGCCCATCCAAATGCCTAGCAGCTACTCTCTCATTGGTTCTCCCTCTTCCCTTTCATCCTCTGCCAAATTGGCAACCTGTGCGAACCAGGAGCTTAAAGGGGCTGTCTCTCCAAGTTGGGAGATTGATAGGAAAGCAGTTGGAAAGTCAAACCGGAGCACCAGGAGAGGGGCTCTTCGTTGAGTTTTAGAAACCTGTCGTATTCACAGTGTGTCCATTCTCTAGGTTTCCCGTACACGTTATAGCTGTAGTAATATTCCCTTCAACCTGGAGAGCTGGGACCCATGGAATGGGTGCCATGCATTATTGCTTTAAAGGGTCTGCATTTGCTCACCCAATCTCACCAATCCTCTCAGTCCCAAGTGTCCAGCCTTATGCCACATCCAGCTGTCATTGTAGATAGGGTCATTCCAGGTTGCATCGGAGACCCTGAAGGAATTGTGAAGAATTTCCCTGTTTCTTTGTTCTGTTTTTGAAATTCCTTTTTAGAGTGGGTTTGAGCTGATTCTCGCTGCCCTGTTTATGCCAGTCTAGACACACTTGATTCCCTTACGGAGACATATCAATACATAGGTTTTAAGATTCTTACTAGTCAGATCTATTCCTCTGTGGGAAATATGGGGTTTTGAGTCCCTTTCACTGAGGAAGGTGTAGGTCTTGTCTATTCCATAGTTGGTTTTTGGAACGGTACCTGTGCTTATATCAAACTCGGGTTTGATGCATCACCCCACCTCTCCTTCCCCCTTAAGCAGGCATAAGAGTGTTTTCTAAATGTGAGACTCTGTTCTCTTGCCTAACTCAGTTCATGTGTAGCCATGTTTACAGGATCTTCCTAAGTGATATCTTATGATAAGTTTCTTTTCCTGTGTGACTTCTTTCACTTAGAATCATCGTACCTGAATCCACTCATTTTGCTGCTACTGGTCTTATGACATTGATTTCGTGGCTGAGGGATATTCCATCGTACGTAAGTTCCACAATGTTTGGAACCATTTTTATATTTCCTGGGATATTTCAGGTGTACCCAGGTTGAGGTTCTTGTAAGCAGTGCAGCCCTCAATTTGGGGGTGGCTCTGTCTTATGGATTTTCAGTTTTCCCAAGGTATATTCCCTAGACTGGAAGTGCCCTTGGCTCTGTAGCTCTGTTGTTTACTTGTTTTAGGGAACACAATGCACTCCTCCAGTGAGGCAGTTGGCAACTTACATCCCGCCCATCAGCATAACAGGGCTCCCTGTTCTCCAGGGCCTGTCTTGCCTTTCTGGTTTTTTACACATTTTGTGGATGTCCCTTTTGACCGGTGGGAAGTGATACTTCTTTGTAGTGCAGATTTGCATTGCCCGCTTGCTTGCTTGGCCAAAAAGGGTGTATGCGTTTTCTCCTGAATATATTCAGGAGAAAACGCATACGCCCTTTTTGGCCAAGTGCATCATTGTCGAAGTTGTGCCCCTCTTCCTGTGCTTTACAGGCGATTCCAACGTACCTCTTGAAATCTGTTTCCTGCTATTCTGCCTCGCTTTCAAGTCCGCCTCGTTGCCTTCCCTCAACAGATTTTTGGACGATAGTTGGCCTTGATTACTCTGCCAGTTTGTGAATTGCTGTGCCCCTGAGCTCCATTTTTCAACTCGTTTCTTGTGAGCTGAACGCAAGTCCAAACTTTTGGTTCAGGACCTATACTGGTTCCCGGTGGGTGGCTGAGACTTTGGTTAATTCTTCTTCCTGCCGGGAAATTAGAGTGACATGTGCCCATCCAAATGCCTAGCAGCTACTCTCTCATTGGTTCTCCCTCTTCCCTTTCATCCTCTGCCAAATTGGCAACCTGTGCGAACCAGGAGCTTAAAGGGGCTGTCTCTCCAAGTTGGGAGATTGATAGGAAAGCAGTTGGAAAGTCAAACCGGAGCACCAGGAGAGGGGCTCTTCGTTGAGTTTTAGAAACCTGTCGTATTCACAGTGTGTCCATTCTCTAGGTTTCCCGTACACGTTATAGCTGTAGTAATATTCCCTTCAACCTGGAGAGCTGGGACCCATGGAATGGGTGCCATGCATTATTGCTTTAAAGGGTCTGCATTTGCTCACCCAATCTCACCAATCCTCTCAGTCCCAAGTGTCCAGCCTTATGCCACATCCAGCTGTCATTGTAGATAGGGTCATTCCAGGTTGCATCGGAGACCCTGAAGGAATTGTGAAGAATTTCCCTGTTTCTTTGTTCTGTTTTTGAAATTCCTTTTTAGAGTGGGTTTGAGCTGATTCTCGCTGCCATGTTTATGCCAGTCTAGACACACTTGATTCCCTTACGGAGACATATCAATACATAGGTTTTAAGATTCTTACTAGTCAGATCTATTCCTCTGCGGGAAATATGGGGTTTTGAGTCCCTTTCACTGAGGAAGGTGTAGGTCTTGTCTATTCCATAGTTGGTTTTTGGAACGGTACCTGTGCTTATATCAAACTCGGGTTTGATGCATCACCCCACCTCTCCTTCCCCCTTAAGCAGGCATAAGAGTGTTTTCTAAATGTGAGACTCTGTTCTCTTGCCTAACTCAGTTCATGTGTAGCCATGTTTACAGGATCTTCCTAAGTGATATCTTATGATAAGTTTCTTTTCCTGTGTGACTTCTTTCACTTAGAATCATCGTACCTGAATCCACTCATTTTGCTGCTACTGGTCTTATGACATTGATTTCGTGGCTGAGGGATATTCCATCGTACGTAAGTTCCACAATGTTTGGAACCATTTTTATATTTCCTGGGATATTTCAGGTGTACCCAGGTTGAGGTTCTTGTAAGCAGTGCAGCCCTCAATTTGGGGGTGGCTCTGTCTTATGGATTTTCAGTTTTCCCAAGGTATATTCCCTAGACTGGAAGTGCCCTTGGCTCTGTAGCTCTGTTGTTTACTTGTTTTAGGGAACACAATGCACTCCTCCAGTGAGGCAGTTGGCAACTTACATCCCGCCCATCAGCATAACAGGGCTCCCTGTTCTCCAGGGCCTGTCTTGCCTTTCTGGTTTTTTACACATTTTGTGGATGTCCCTTTTGACCGGTGGGAAGTGATACTTCTTTGTAGTGCAGATTTGCATTGCCCGCTTGCTTGCTTGGCCAAAAAGGGCGTATGCGTTTTCTCCTGAATATATTCAGGAGAAAACGCATACGCCCTTTTTGGCCAAGTGCATCATTGTCGAAGTTGTGCCCCTCTTCCTGTGCTTTACAGGCGATTCCAACGTACCTCTTGAAATCTGTTTCCTGCTATTCTGCCTCGCTTTCAAGTCCGCCTCGTTGCCTTCCCTCAACAGATTTTTGGACGATAGTTGGCCTTGATTACTCTGCCAGTTTGTGAATTGCTGTGCCCCTGAGCTCCATTTTTCAACTCGTTTCTTGTGAGCTGAACGCAAGTCCAAACTTTTGGTTCAGGACCTATACTGGTTCCCGGTGGGTGGCTGAGACTTTGGTTAATTCTTCTTCCTGCCGGGAAATTAGAGTGACATGTGCCCATCCAAATGCCTAGCAGCTACTCTCTCATTGGTTCTCCCTCTTCCCTTTCATCCTCTGCCAAATTGGCAACCTGTGCGAACCAGGAGCTTAAAGGGGCTGTCTCTCCAAGTTGGGAGATTGATAGGAAAGCAGTTGGAAAGTCAAACCGGAGCACCAGGAGAGGGGCTCTTCGTTGAGTTTTAGAAACCTGTCGTATTCACAGTGTGTCCATTCTCTAGGTTTCCCGTACACGTTATAGCTGTAGTAATATTCCCTTCAACCTGGAGAGCTGGGACCCATGGAATGGGTGCCATGCATTATTGCTTTAAAGGGTCTGCATTTGCTCACCCAATCTCACCAATCCTCTCAGTCCCAAGTGTCCAGCCTTATGCCACATCCAGCTGTCATTGTAGATAGGGTCATTCCAGGTTGCATCGGAGACCATGAAGGAATTGTGATGAATTTCCCTGTTTCTTTGTTCTGTTTTTGAAATTCCTTTTTAGAGTGGGTTTGAGCTGATTCTCGCTGCCATGTTTATGCCAGTCTAGACACACTTGTTTCCCTTACGGAGACATATCAATACATAGGTTTTAAGATTCTTACTAGTCAGATCTATTCCTCTGCGGGAAATATGGGGTTTTGAGTCCCTTTCACTGAGGAAGGTGTAGGTCTTGTCTATTCCATAGTTGGTTTTTGGAACGGTACCTGTGCTTATATCAAACTCGGGTTTGATGCATCACCCCACCTCTCCTTCCCCCTTAAGCAGGCATAAGAGTGTTTTCTAAATGTGAGACTCTGTTCTCTTGCCTAACTCAGTTCATGTGTAGCCATGTTTACAGGATCTTCCTAAGTGATATCTTATGATAAGTTTCTTTTCCTGTGTGACTTCTTTCACTTAGAATCATCGTACCTGAATCCACTCATTTTGCTGCTACTGGTCTTATGACATTGATTTCGTGGCTGAGGGATATTCCATCGTACGTAAGTTCCACAATGTTTGGAACCATTTTTATATTTCCTGGGATATTTCAGGTGTACCCAGGTTGAGGTTCTTGTAAGCAGTGCAGCCCTCAATTTGGGGGTGGCTCTGTCTTATGGATTTTCAGTTTTCCCAAGGTATATTCCCTAGACTGGAAGTGCCCTTGGCTCTGTAGCTCTGTTGTTTACTTGTTTTAGGGAACACAATGCACTCCTCCAGTGAGGCAGTTGGCAACTTACATCCCGCCCATCAGCATAACAGGGCTCCCTGTTCTCCAGGGCCTCTCTTGCCTTTCTGGTTTTTACACATTTTGTGGATGTCCCTTTTGACCGGTGGGAAGTGATACTTCTGTGTAGTGCAGATTTGCATTGCCCGCTTGCTTGCTTGGCCAAAAAGGGCGTATGCGTTTTCTCCTGAATATATTCAGGAGAAAACGCATACGCCCTTTTTGGCCAAGTGCATCATTGTCGAAGTTGTGCCCCTCTTCCTGTGCTTTACAGGCGATTCCAACGTACCTCTTGAAATCTGTTTCCTGCTATTCTGCCTCGCTTTCAAGTCCGCCTCGTTGCCTTCCCTCCACAGATTTTTGGACGATAGTTGGCCTTGATTACTCTGCCAGTTTGTGAATTGCTGTGCCCCTGAGCTCCATTTTTCAACTCCTTTCTTGTGAGCTGAACGCAAGTCCAAACTTTTGGTTCAGGACCTATACTGGTTCCCGGTGGGTGGCTGAGACTTTGGTTAATTCTTCTTCCTGCCGGGAAATTAGAGTGACATGTGCCCATCCAAATGCCTAGCAGCTACTCTCTCATTGGTTCTCCCTCTTCCCTTTCATCATCTGCCAAATTGGCAACCTGTGCGAACCAGGAGCTTAAAGGGGCTGTCTCTCCAAGTTGGGAGATTGATAGGAAAGCAGTTGGAAAGTCAAACCGGAGCACCAGGAGAGGGGCTCTTCGTTGAGTTTTAGAAACCTGTCGTATTCACAGTGTGTCCATTCTCTAGGTTTCCCGTACACGTTATAGCTGTAGTAATATTCCCTTCAACCTGGAGAGCTGGGACCCATGGAATGGGTGCCATGCATTATTGCTTTAAAGGGTCTGCAATTGCTCACCCAATCTCACCAATCCTCTCAGTCCCAAGTGTCCAGCCTTATGCCACATCCAGCTGTCATTGTAGATAGGGTCATTCCAGGTTGCATCAGAGACCCTGAAGGAATTGTAAAGAATTTCCCTGTTTCTTTGTTCTGTTTTTGAAATTCCTTTTTAGAGTGGGTTTGAGCTGATTCTCGCTGCCATGTTTATGCCAGTCTAGACACACTTGATTCCCTTACGGAGACATATCAATACATAGGTTTTAAGATTCTTACTAGTCAGATCTATTCCTCTGCGGGAAATATGGGGTTTTGAGTCCCTTTCACTGAGGAAGGTGTAGGTCTTGTCTATTCCATAGTTGGTTTTTGGAACGGTACCTGTGCTTATATCAAACTCGGGTTTGATGCATCACCCCACCTCTCCTTCCCCCTTAAGCAGGCATAAGAGTGTTTTCTAAATGTGAGACTCTGTTCTCTTGCCTAACTCAGTTCATGTGTAGCCATGTTTACAGGATCTTCCTAAGTGATATCTTATGATAAGTTTCTTTTCCTGTGTGACTTCTTTCACTTAGAATCATCGTACCTGAATCCACTCATTTTGCTGCTACTGGTCTTATGACATTGATTTCGTGGCTGAGGGATATTCCATCGTACGTAAGTTCCACAATGTTTGGAACCATTTTTATATTTCTTGGGATATTTCAGGTGTACCCAGGTTGAGGTTCTTGTAAGCAGTGCAGCCCTCAATTTGGGGGTGGCTCTGTCTTATGGATTTTCAGTTTTCCCAAGGTATATTCCCTAGACTGGAAGTGCCCTTGGCTCTGTAGCTCTGTTGTTTACTTGTTTTAGGGAACACAATGCACTCCTCCAGTGAGGCAGTTGGCAACTTACATCCCGCCCATCAGCATAACAGGGCTCCCTGTTCTCCAGGGCCTGTCTTGCCTTTCTGGTTTTTTACACATTTTGTGGATGTCCCTTTTGACCGGTGGGAAGTGATACTTCTTTGTAGTGCAGATTTGCATTGCCCGCTTGCTTGCTTGGCCAAAAAGGGCGTATGCGTTTTCTCCTGAATATATTCAGGAGAAAACGCATACGCCCTTTTTGGCCAAGTGCATCATTGTCGAAGTTGTGCCCCTCTTCCTGTGCTTTACAGGCGATTCCAACGTACCTCTTGAAATCTGTTTCCTGCTATTCTGCCTCGCTTTCAAGTCCGCCTCGTTGCCTTCCCTCCACAGATTTTTGGACGATAGTTGGCCTTGATTACTCTGCCAGTTTGTGAATTGCTGTGCCCCTGAGCTCCATTTTTCAACTCGTTTCTTGTGAGCTGAACGCAAGTCCAAACTTTTGGTTCAGGACCTATACTGGTTCCCGGTGGGTGGCTGAGACTTTGGTTAATTCTTCTTCCTGCCGGGAAATTAGAGTGACATGTGCCCATCCAAATGCCTAGCAGCTACTCTCTCATTGGTTCTCCCTCTTCCCTTTCATCATCTGCCAAATTGGCAACCTGTGCGAACCAGGAGCTTAAAGGGGCTGTCTCTCCAAGTTGGGAGATTGATAGGAAAGCAG
This sequence comes from Mesoplodon mirus, assembly GCF_964341445.2. Lineage (NCBI taxonomy): Eukaryota > Metazoa > Chordata > Mammalia > Artiodactyla > Ziphiidae > Mesoplodon > Mesoplodon mirus. The sequence goes on along the minus strand of NW_028295792.1, from coordinate 2,034,416 downwards.
TTGGAAAGTCAAACAGGAGCACCAGGAGAGGGGCTCTTCGTTGAGTTTTAGAAACCTGTCGTATTCACAGTGTGTCCATTCTCTAGGTTTCCCGTACACGTTATAGCTGTAGTAATATTCCCTTCAACCTGGAGAGCTGGGACCCATGGAATGGGTGCCATGCATTATTGCTTTAAAGGGTCTGCAATTGCTCACCCAATCTCACCAATCCTCTCAGTCCCAAGTGTCCAGCCTTATGCCACATCCAGCTGTCATTGTAGATAGGGTCATTCCAGGTTGCATCAGAGACCCTGAAGGAATTGTAAAGAATTTCCCTGTTTCTTTGTTCTGTTTTTGAAATTCCTTTTTAGAGTGGGTTTGAGCTGATTCTCGCTGCCATGTTTATGCCAGTCTAGACACACTTGATTCCCTTACGGAGACATATCAATACATAGGTTTTAAGATTCTTACTAGTCAGATCTATTCCTCTGCGGGAAATATGGTGTTTTGAGTCCCTTTCACTGAGGAAGGTGTAGGTCTTGTCTATTCCATAGTTGGTTTTTGGAACGGTACCTGTGCTTATATCAAACTCGGGTTTGATGCATCACCCCACCTCTCCTTCCCCCTTAAGCAGGCATAAGAGTGTTTTCTAAATGTGAGACTCTGTTCTCTTGCCTAACTCAGTTCATGTGTAGCCATGTTTACAGGATCTTCCTAAGTGATATCTTATGATAAGTTTCTTTTCCTGTGTGACTTCTTTCACTTAGAATCATCGTACCTGAATCCACTCATTTTGCTGCTACTGGTCTTATGACATTGATTTCGTGGCTGAGGGATATTCCATCGTACGTAAGTTCCACAATGTTTGGAACCATTTTTATATTTCTTGGGATATTTCAGGTGTACCCAGGTTGAGGTTCTTGTAAGCAGTGCAGCCCTCAATTTGGGGGTGGCTCTGTCTTATGGATTTTCAGTTTTCCCAAGGTATATTCCCTAGACTGGAAGTGCCCTTGGCTCTGTAGCTCTGTTGTTTACTTGTTTTAGGGAACACAATGCACTCCTCCAGTGAGGCAGTTGGCAACTTACTTCCCCCCCATCAGCATAACAAGGCTCCCTGTTCTCCAGGGCCTGTCTTGCCTTTCTGGTTTTTACACATTTTGTGGATGTCCCTTTTGACCGGTGGGAAGTGATACTTCTTTGTAGTGCAGATTTGCATTGCCCGCTTGCTTGCTTGGCCAAAAAGGGCGTATGCGTTTTCTCCTGAATATATTCAGGAGAAAACGCATACGCCCTTTTTGGCCAAGTGCATCATTGTCGAAGTTGTGCCCCTCTTCCTGTGCTTTACAGGCGATTCCAACGTACCTCTTGAAATCTGTTTCCTGCTATTCTGCCTCGCTTTCAAGTCCGCCTCGTTGCCTTCCCTCAACAGATTTTTGGACGATAGTTGGCCTTGATTACTCTGCCAGTTTGTGAATTGCTGTGCCCCTGAGCTCCATTTTTCAACTCGTTTCTTGTGAGCTGAACGCAAGTCCAAACTTTTGGTTCAGGACCTATACTGGTTCCCCGTGGGTGGCTGAGACTTTGGTTAATTCTTCTTCCTGCCGGGAAATTAGAGTGACATGTGCCCATCCAAATGCCTAGCAGCTACTCTCTCATTGGTTCTCCCTCTTCCCTTTCATCCTCTGCCAAATTGGCAACCTGTGCGAACCAGGAGCTTAAAGGGGCTGTCTCTCCAAGTTGGGAGATTGCTAGGAAAGCAGTTGGAAAGTCAAACCGGAGCACCAGGAGAGGGGCTCTTCGTTGAGTTTTAGAAACCTGTCGTATTCACAGAGTGTCCATTCTCTAGGTTTCCCGTACACGTTATAGCTGTAGTAATATTCCCTTCAACCTGGAGAGCTGGGACCCATGGAATGGGTGCCATGCATTATTGCTTTAAAGGGTCTGCATTTGCTCACCCAATCTCACCAATCCTCTCAGTCCCAAGTGTCCAGCCTTATGCCACATCCAGCTGTCATTGTAGATAGGGTCATTCCAGGTTGCATCAGAGACCCTGAAGGAATTGTGAAGAATTTCCCTGTTTCTTTGTTCTGTTTTTGAAATTCCTTTTTAGAGTGGGTTTGAGCTGATTCTCGCTGCCATGTTTATGCCAGTCTAGACACACTTGATTCCCTTACGGAGACATATCAATACATAGGTTTTAAGATTCTTACTAGTCAGATCTATTCCTCTGCGGGAAATATGGGGTTTTGAGTCCCTTTCACTGAGGAAGGTGTAGGTCTTGTCTATTCCATAGTTGGTTTTTGGAACGGTACCTGTGCTTATATCAAACTCGGGGTTGATGCATCACCCCACCTCTCCTTCCCCCTTAAGCAGGCATAAGAGTGTTTTCTAAATGTGAGACTCTGTTCTCTTGCCTAACTCAGTTCATGTGTAGCCATGTTTACAGGATCTTCCTAAGTGATATCTTATGATAAGTTTCTTTTCCTGTGTGACTTCTTTCACTTAGAATCATCGTACCTGAATCCACTCATTTTGCTGCTACTGGTCTTATGACATTGATTTCGTGGCTGAGGGATATTCCATCGTACGAAAGTTCCACAATGTTTGGAACCATTTTTATATTTCCTGGGATATTTCAGGTGTACCCAGGTTGAGGTTCTTGTAAGCAGTGCAGCCCTCAATTTGGGGGTGGCTCTGTCTTATGGATTTTCAGTTTTCCCAAGGTATATTCCCTAGACTGGAAGTGCCCTTGGCTCTGTAGCTCTGTTGTTTACTTGTTTTAGGGAACACAATGCACTCCTCCAGTGAGGCAGTTGGCAACTTACATCCCGCCCATCAGCATAACAGGGCTCCCTGTTCTCCAGGGCCTGTCTTGCCTTTCTGGTTTTTTACACATTTTGTGGATGTCCCTTTTGACCAGTGGGAAGTGATACTTCTTTGTAGTGCAGATTTGCATTGCCCGCTTGCTTGCTTGGCCAAAAAGGGCGTATGCGTTTTCTCCTGAATATATTCAGGAGAAAACGCCTACTCCCTTTTTGGCCAAGTGCATCATTGTCGAAGTTGTGCCCCTCTTCCTGTGCTTTACAGGCGATTCCAACGTACCTCTTGAAATCTGTTTCCTGCTATTCTGCCTCGCTTTCAAGTCCGCCTCGTTGCCTTCCCTCCACAGATTTTTGGACGATAGTTGGCCTTGATTACTCTGCCAGTTTGTGAATTGCTGTGCCCCTGAGCTCCATTTTTCAACTCGTTTCTTGTGAGCTGAACGCAAGTCCAAACTTTTGGTTCAGGACCTATACTGGTTCCCGGTGGGTGGCTGAGACTTTGGTTAATTCTTCTTCCTGCCGGGAAATTAGAGTGACATGTGCCCATCCAAATGCCTAGCAGCTACTCTCTCATTGGTTCTCCCTCTTCCCTTTCATCCTCTGCCAAATTGGCAACCTGTGCGAACCAGGAGCTTAAAGGGGCTGTCTCTCCAAGTTGGGAGATTGATAGGAAAGCAGTTGGAAAGTCAAACCGGAGCACCAGGAGAGGGGCTCTTCGTTGAGTTTTAGAAACCTGTCGTATTCACAGTGTGTCCATTCTCTAGGTTTCCCGTACACGTTATAGCTGTAGTAATATTCCCTTCAACCTGGAGAGCTGGGACCCATGGAATGGGTGCCATCCATTATTGCTTTAAAGGGTCTGCATTTGCTCACCCAATCTCACCAATCCTCTCAGTCCCAAGTGTCCAGCCTTATGCCACATCCAGCTGTCATTGTAGATAGGGTCATTCCAGGTTGCATCAGAGACCCTGAAGGAATTGTGAAGAATTTCCCTGTTTCTTTGTTCTGTTTTTGAAATTCCTTTTTAGAGTGGGTTTGAGCTGATTCTCGCTGCCATGTTTATGCCAGTCTAGACACACTTGATTCCCTTACGGAGACATATCAATACATAGGTTTTAAGATTCTTACTAGTCAGATCTATTCCTCTGCGGGAAATATGGGGTTTTGAGTCCCTTTCACTGAGGAAGGTGTAGGTCTTGTCTATTCCATAGTTGGTTTTTGGAACGGTACCTGTGCTTATATCAAACTCGGGTTTGATGCATCACCCCACCTCTCCTTCCCCCTTAAGCAGGCATAAGAGTGTTTTCTAAATGTGAGACTCTGTTCTCTTGCCTAACTCAGTTCATGTGTAGCCATGTTTACAGGATCTTCCTAAGTGATATCTTATGATAAGTTTATTTTCCTGTGTGACTTCTTTCACTTAGAATCATCGTACCTGAATCCACTCATTTTGCTGCTACTGGTCTTATGACATTGATTTCGTGGCTGAGGGATATTCCATCGTACGTAAGTTCCACAATGTTTGGAACCATTTTTATATTTCCTGGGATATTTCAGGTGTACCCAGGTTGAGGTTCTTGTAAGCAGTGCAGCCCTCAATTTGGGGGTGGCTCTGTCTTATGGATTTTCAGTTTTCCCAAGGTATATTCCCTAGACTGGAAGTGCCCTTGGCTCTGTAGCTCTGTTGTTTACTTGTTTTAGGGAACACAATGCACTCCTCCAGTGAGGCAGTTGGCAACTTACATCCCGCCCATCAGCATAACAGGGCTCCCTGTTCTCCAGGGCCTGTCTTGCCTTTCTGGTTTTTTACACATTTTGTGGATGTCCCTTTTGACCAGTGGGAAGTGATACTTCTTTGTAGTGCAGATTTGCATTGCCCGCTTGCTTGCTTGGCCAAAAAGGGCGTATGCGTTTTCTCCTGAATATATTCAGGAGAAAACGCCTACGCCCTTTTTGGCCAAGTGCATCATTGTCGAAGTTGTGCCCCTCTTCCTGTGCTTTACAGGCGATTCCAACGTACCTCTTGAAATCTGTTTCCTGCTATTCTGCCTCGCTTTCAAGTCCGCCTCGTTGCCTTCCCTCCACAGATTTTTGGACGATAGTTGGCCTTGATTACTCTGCCAGTTTGTGAATTGCTGTGCCCCTGAGCTCCATTTTTCAACTCGTTTCTTGTGAGCTGAACGCAAGTCCAAACTTTTGGTTCAGGACCTATACTGGTTCCCGGTGGGTGGCTGAGACTTTGGTTAATTCTTCTTCCTGCCGGGAAATTAGAGTGACATGTGCCCATCCAAATGCCTAGCAGCTACTCTCTCATTGGTTCTCCCTCTTCCCTTTCATCCTCTGCCAAATTGGCAACCTGTGCGAACCAGGAGCTTAAAGGGGCTGTCTCTCCAAGTTGGGAGATTGATAGGAAAGCAGTTGGAAAGTCAAACCGGAGCACCAGGAGAGGGGCTCTTCGTTGAGTTTTAGAAACCTGTCGTATTCACAGTGTGTCCATTCTCTAGGTTTCCCGTACACGTTATAGCTGTAGTAATATTCCCTTCAACCTGGAGAGCTGGGACCCATGGAATGGGTGCCATCCATTATTGCTTTAAAGGGTCTGCATTTGCTCACCCAATCTCACCAATCCTCTCAGTCCCAAGTGTCCAGCCTTATGCCACATCCAGCTGTCATTGTAGATAGGGTCATTCCAGGTTGCATCAGAGACCCTGAAGGAATTGTGAAGAATTTCCCTGTTTCTTTGTTCTGTTTTTGAAATTCCTTTTTAGAGTGGGTTTGAGCTGATTCTCGCTGCCATGTTTATGCCAGTCTAGACACACTTGATTCCCTTACGGAGACATATCAATACATAGGTTTTAAGATTCTTACTAGTCAGATCTATTCCTCTGCGGGAAATATGGGGTTTTGAGTCCCTTTCACTGAGGAAGGTGTAGGTCTTGTCTATTCCATAGTTGGTTTTTGGAACGGTACCTGTGCTTATATCAAACTCGGGTTTGATGCATCACCCCACCTCTCCTTCCCCCTTAAGCAGGCATAAGAGTGTTTTCTAAATGTGAGACTCTGTTCTCTTGCCTAACTCAGTTCATGTGTAGCCATGTTTACAGGATCTTCCTAAGTGATATCTTATGATAAGTTTATTTTCCTGTGTGACTTCTTTCACTTAGAATCATCGTACCTGAATCCACTCATTTTGCTGCTACTGGTCTTATGACATTGATTTCGTGGCTGAGGGATATTCCATCGTACGTAAGTTCCACAATGTTTGGAACCATTTTTATATTTCCTGGGATATTTCAGGTGTACCCAGGTTGAGGTTCTTGTAAGCAGTGCAGCCCTCAATTTGGGGGTGGCTCTGTCTTATGGATTTTCAGTTTTCCCAAGGTATATTCCCTAGACTGGAAGTGCCCTTGGCTCTGTAGCTCTGTTGTTTACTTGTTTTAGGGAACACAATGCACTCCTCCAGTGAGGCAGTTGGCAACTTACATCCCGCCCATCAGCATAACAGGGCTCCCTGTTCTCCAGGGCCTGTCTTGCCTTTCTGGTTTTTTACACATTTTGTGGATGTCCCTTTTGACCAGTGGGAAGTGATACTTCTTTGTAGTGCAGATTTGCATTGCCCGCTTGCTTGCTTGGCCAAAAAGGGCGTATGCGTTTTCTCCTGAATATATTCAGGAGAAAACGCATACGCCCTTTTTGGCCAAGTGCATCATTGTCGAAGTTGTGCCCCTCTTCCTGTGCTTTACAGGCGATTCCAACGTACCTCTTGAAATCTGTTTCCTGCTATTCTGCCTCGCTTTCAAGTCCGCCTCGTTGCCTTCCCTCCACAGATTTTTGGACGATAGTTGGCCTTGATTACTCTGCCAGTTTGTGAATTGCTGTGCCCCTGAGCTCCATTTTTCAACTCGTTTCTTGTGAGCTGAACGCAAGTCCAAACTTTTGGTTCAGGACCTATACTGGTTCCCGGTGGGTGGCTGAGACTTTGGTTGATTCTTCTTCCTGCCGGGAAATTAGAGTGACATGTGCCCATCCAAATGCCTAGCAGCTACTCTCTCATTGGTTCTCCCTCTTCCCTTTCATCATCTGCCAAATTGGCAACCTGTGCGAACCAGGAGCTTAAAGGGGCTGTCTCTCCAAGTTGGGAGATTGATAGGAAAGCAGTTGGAAAGTCAAACCGGAGCACCAGGAGAGGGGCTCTTCGTTGAGTTTTAGAAACCTGTCGTATTCACAGTGTGTCCATTCTCTAGGTTTCCCGTACACGTTATAGCTGTAGTAATATTCCCTTCAACCTGGAGAGCTGGGACCCATGGAATGGGTGCCATGCATTATTGCTTTAAAGGGTCTGCATTTGCTCACCCAATCTCACCAATCCTCTCAGTCCCAAGTGTCCAGCCTTATGCCACATCCAGCTGTCATTGTAGATAGGGTCATTCCAGGTTGCATCAGAGACCCTGAAGGAATTGTGAAGAATTTCCCTGTTTCTTTGTTCTGTTTTTGAAATTCCTTTTTAGAGTGGGTTTGAGCTGATTCTCGCTGCCCTGTTTATGCCAGTCTAGACACACTTGATTCCCTTACGGAAACATATCAATACATAGGTTTTAAGATTCTTACTAGTCAGATCTATTCCTCTGCGGGAAATATGGGGTTTTGAGTCCCTTTCACTGAGGAAGGTGTAGGTCTTGTCTATTCCATAGTTGGTTTTTGGAACGGTACCTGTGCTTATATCAAACTCGGGTTTGATGCATCACCCCACCTCTCATTCCCCCTTAAGCAGGCATAAGAGTGTTTTCTAAATGTGAGACTCTGTTCTCTTGCCTAACTCAGTTCATGTGTAGCCATGTTTACAAGATCTTCCTAAGTGATATCTTATGATAAGTTTCTTTTCCTGTGTGACTTCTTTCACTTAGAATCATCGTACCTGAATCCACTCATTTTGCTGCTACTGGTCTTATGACATTGATTTCGTGGCTGAGGGATATTCCATCGTACGTAAGTTCCACAATGTTTGGAACCATTTTTATATTTCCTGGGATATTTCAGGTGTACCCAGGTTGAGGTTCTTGTAAGCAGTGCAGCCCTCAATTTGGGGTTGGCTCTGTCTTATGGATTTTCAGTTTTCCCAAGGTATATTCCCTAGACTGGAAGAGCCCTTGGCTCTGTAGCTCTGTTGTTTACTTGTTTTAGGGAACACAATGCACTCCTCCAGTGAGGCAGTTGGCAACTTACATCCCGCCCATCAGCATAACAAGGCTCCCAGTTCTCCAGGGCCTGTCTTGCCTTTCTGGTTTTTTACACATTTTGTGGATGTCCCTTTTGACCGGTGGGAAGTGATACTTCTGTGTAGTGCAGATTTGTGTTGCCCGCTTGCTTGCTTGGCCAAAAAGGGCGTATGCGTTTTCTCCTGAATATATTCAGGAGAAAACGCATACGCCCTTTTTGGCCAAGTGCATCATTGTCGAAGTTGTGCCCCTCTTCCTGTGCTTTACAGGCGATTCCAACGTAGCTCTTGAAATCTGTTTCCTGCTATTCTGCCTCGCTTTCAAGTCCGCCTGGTTGCCTTCCCTCAACAGATTTTTGGACGATAGTTGGCCTTGATTACTCTGCCAGTTTGTGAATTGCTGTGCCCCTGAGCTCCATTTTTCAACTCGTTTCTTGTGAGCTGAACGCAAGTCCAAACTTTTGGTTCAGGACCTATACTGGTTCCCGGTGGGTGGCTGAGACTTTGGTTGATTCTTCTTCCTGCCGGGAAATTAGAGTGACATGTGCCCATCCAAATGCCTAGCAGCTACTCTCTCATTGGTTCTCCCTCTTCCCTTTCATCCTCTGCCAAATTGGCAACCTGTGCGAACCAGGAGCTTAAAGGGGCTGTCTCTCCAAGTTGGGAGATTGATAGGAAAGCAGTTGGAAAGTCAAACCGGAGCACCAGGAGAGGGGCTCTTCGTTGAGTTTTAGAAACCTGTCGTATTCACAGTGTGTCCATTCTCTAGGTTTCCCGTACACGTTATAGCTGTAGTAATATTCCCTTCAACCTGGAGAGCTGGGACCCATGGAATGGGTGCCATGCATTATTGCTTTAAAGGGTCTGCATTTGCTCACCCAATCTCACCAATCCTCTCAGTCCCAAGTGTCCAGCCTTATGCCACATCCAGCTGTCATTGTAGATAGGGTCATTCCAGGTTGCATCAGAGACCCTGAAGGAATTTTGAAGAATTTCCCTGTTTCTTTGTTCTGTTTTTGAAATTCATTTTTAGAGTGGGTTTGAGCTGATTCTCGCTGCCCTGTTTATGCCAGTCTAGACACACTTGATTCCCTTACGGAGACATATCAATACATAGGTTTTAAGATTCTTACTAGTCAGATCTATTCCTCTGCGGGAAATATGGGGTTTTGAGTCCCTTTCACTGAGGAAGGTGTAGGTCTTGTCTATTCCATAGTTGGTTTTTGGAACGGTACCTGTGCTTATATCAAACTCGGGTTTGATGCATCACCCCACCTCTCCTTCCCCCTTAAGCAGGCATAAGAGTGTTTTCTAAATGTGAGACTCTGTTCTCTTGCCTAACTCAGTTCATGTGTAGCCATGTTTACAGGATCTTCCTAAGTGATATCTTATGATAAGTTTCTTTTCCTGTGTGACTTCTTTCACTTAGAATCATCGTACCTGAATCCACTCATTTTGCTGCTACTGGTCTTATGACATTGATTTCGTGGCTGAGGGATATTCCATCGTACGTAAGTTCCACAATGTTTGGAACCATTTTTATATTTCTTGGGATATTTCAGGTGTACCCAGGTTGAGGTTCTTGTAAGCAGTGCAGCCCTCAATTTGGGGGTGGCTCTGTCTTATGGATTTTCAGTTTTCCCAAGGTATATTCCCTAGACTGGAAGTGCCCTTGGCTCTGTAGCTCTGTTGTTTACTTGTTTTAGGGAACACAATGCACTCCTCCAGTGAGGCAGTTGGCAACTTACATCCCGCCCATCAGCATAACAGGGCTCCCTGTTCTCCAGGGCCTGTCTTGCCTTTCTGGTTTTTTACACATTTTGTGGATGTCCCTTTTGACCGGTGGGAAGTGATACTTCTTTGTAGTGCAGATTTGCATTGCCCGCTTGCTTGCTTGGCCAAAAAGGGCGTATGCGTTTTCTCCTGAATATATTCAGGAGAAAACGCATACGCCCTTTTTGGCCAAGTGCATCATTGTCGAAGTTGTGCCCCTCTTCCTGTGCTTTACAGGCGATTCCAACGTACCTCTTGAAATCTGTTTCCTGCTATTCTGCCTCGCTTTCAAGTCCGCCTCGTTGCCTTCCCTCCACAGATTTTTGGACGATAGTTGGCCTTGATTACTCTGCCAGTTTGTGAATTGCTGTGCCCCTGAGCTCCATTTTTCAACTCGTTTCTTGTGAGCTGAACGCAAGTCCAAACTTTTGGTTCAGGACCTATACTGGTTCCCGGTGGGTGGCTGAGACTTTGGTTAATTCTTCTTCCTGCCGGGAAATTAGAGTGACATGTGCCCATCCAAATGCCTAGCAGCTACTCTCTCATTGGTTCTCCCTCTTCCCTTTCATCATCTGCCAAATTGGCAACCTGTGCGAACCAGGAGCTTAAAGGGGCTGTCTCTCCAAGTTGGGAGATTGATAGGAAAGCAGTTGGAAAGTCAAACCGGAGCACCAGGAGAGGGGCTCTTCGTTGAGTTTTAGAAACCTGTCGTATTCACAGTGTGTCCATTCTCTAGGTTTCCCGTACACGTTATAGCTGTAGTAATATTCCCTTCAACCTGGAGAGCTGGGACCCATGGAATGGGTGCCATGCATTATTGCTTTAAAGGGTCTGCAATTGCTCACCCAATCTCACCAATCCTCTCAGTCCCAAGTGTCCAGCCTTATGCCACATCCAGCTGTCATTGTAGATAGGGTCATTCCAGGTTGCATCAGAGACCCTGAAGGAATTGTAAAGAATTTCCCTGTTTCTTTGTTCTGTTTTTGAAATTCCTTTTTAGAGTGGGTTTGAGCTGATTCTCGCTGCCATGTTTATGCCAGTCTAGACACACTTGATTCCCTTACGGAGACATATCAATACATAGGTTTTAAGATTCTTACTAGTCAGATCTATTCCTCTGCGGGAAATATGGGGTTTTGAGTCCCTTTCACTGAGGAAGGTGTAGGTCTTGTCTATTCCATAGTTGGTTTTTGGAACGGTACCTGTGCTTATATCAAACTCGGGTTTGATGCATCACCCCACCTCTCCTTCCCCCTTAAGCAGGCATAAGAGTGTTTTCTAAATGTGAGACTCTGTTCTCTTGCCTAACTCAGTTCATGTGTAGCCATGTTTACAGGATCTTCCTAAGTGATATCTTATGATAAGTTTCTTTTCCTGTGTGACTTCTTTCACTTAGAATCATCGTACCTGAATCCACTCATTTTGCTGCTACTGGTCTTATGACATTGATTTCGTGGCTGAGGGATATTCCATCGTACGTAAGTTCCACAATGTTTGGAACCATTTTTATATTTCTTGGGATATTTCAGGTGTACCCAGGTTGAGGTTCTTGTAAGCAGTGCAGCCCTCAATTTGGGGGTGGCTCTGTCTTATGGATTTTCAGTTTTCCCAAGGTATATTCCCTAGACTGGAAGTGCCCTTGGCTCTGTAGCTCTGTTGTTTACTTGTTTTAGGGAACACAATGCACTCCTCCAGTGAGGCAGTTGGCAACTTACATCCCGCCCATCAGCATAACAGGGCTCCCTGTTCTCCAGGGCCTGTCTTGCCTTTCTGGTTTTTTACACATTTTGTGGATGTCCCTTTTGACCGGTGGGAAGTGATACTTCTTTGTAGTGCAGATTTGCATTGCCCGCTTGCTTGCTTGGCCAAAAAGGGCGTATGCGTTTTCTCCTGAATATATTCAGGAGAAAACGCATACGCCCTTTTTGGCCAAGTGCATCATTGTCGAAGTTGTGCCCCTCTTCCTGTGCTTTACAGGCGATTCCAACGTACCTCTTGAAATCTGTTTCCTGCTATTCTGCCTCGCTTTCAAGTCCGCCTCGTTGCCTTCCCTCCACAGATTTTTGGACGATAGTTGGCCTTGATTACTCTGCCAGTTTGTGAATTGCTGTGCCCCTGAGCTCCATTTTTCAACTCGTTTCTTGTGAGCTGAACGCAAGTCCAAACTTTTGGTTCAGGACCTATACTGGTTCCCGGTGGGTGGCTGAGACTTTGGTTAATTCTTCTTCCTGCCGGGAAATTAGAGTGACATGTGCCCATCCAAATGCCTAGCAGCTACTCTCTCATTGGTTCTCCCTCTTCCCTTTCATCATCTGCCAAATTGGCAACCTGTGCGAACCAGGAGCTTAAAGGGGCTGTCTCTCCAAGTTGGGAGATTGATAGGAAAGCAGTTGGAAAGTCAAACCGGAGCACCAGGAGAGGGGCTCTTCGTTGAGTTTTAGAAACCTGTCGTATTCACAGTGTGTCCATTCTCTAGGTTTCCCGTACACGTTATAGCTGTAGTAATATTCCCTTCAACCTGGAGAGCTGGGACCCATGGAATGGGTGCCATGCATTATTGCTTTAAAGGGTCTGCAATTGCTCACCCAATCTCACCAATCCTCTCAGTCCCAAGTGTCCAGCCTTATGCCACATCCAGCTGTCATTGTAGATAGGGTCATTCCAGGTTGCATCAGAGACCCTGAAGGAATTGTAAAGAATTTCCCTGTTTCTTTGTTCTGTTTTTGAAATTCCTTTTTAGAGTGGGTTTGAGCTGATTCTCGCTGCCATGTTTATGCCAGTCTAGACACACTTGATTCCCTTACGGAGACATATCAATACATAGGTTTTAAGATTCTTACTAGTCAGATCTATTCCTCTGCGGGAAATATGGGGTTTTGAGTCCCTTTCACTGAGGAAGGTGTAGGTCTTGTCTATTCCATAGTTGGTTTTTGGAACGGTACCTGTGCTTATATCAAACTCGGGTTTGATGCATCACCCCACCTCTCCTTCCCCCTTAAGCAGGCATAAGAGTGTTTTCTAAATGTGAGACTCTGTTCTCTTGCCTAACTCAGTTCATGTGTAGCCATGTTTACAGGATCTTCCTAAGTGATATCTTATGATAAGTTTCTTTTCCTGTGTGACTTCTTTCACTTAGAATCATCGTACCTGAATCCACTCATTTTGCTGCTACTGGTCTTATGACATTGATTTCGTGGCTGAGGGATATTCCATCGTACGTAAGTTCCACAATGTTTGGAACCATTTTTATATTTCTTGGGATATTTCAGGTGTACCCAGGTTGAGGTTCTTGTAAGCAGTGCAGCCCTCAATTTGGGGGTGGCTCTGTCTTATGGATTTTCAGTTTTCCCAAGGTATATTCCCTAGACTGGAAGTGCCCTTGGCTCTGTAGCTCTGTTGTTTACTTGTTTTAGGGAACACAATGCACTCCTCCAGTGAGGCAGTTGGCAACTTACTTCCCCCCCATCAGCATAACAAGGCTCCCTGTTCTCCAGGGCCTGTCTTGCCTTTCTGGTTTTTACACATTTTGTGGATGTCCCTTTTGACCGGTGGGAAGTGATACTTCTTTGTAGTGCAGATTTGCATTGCCCGCTTGCTTGCTTGGCCAAAAAGGGCGTATGCGTTTTCTCCTTAATATATTCAGGAGAAAACGCATACGCCCTTTTTGGCCAAGTGCATCATTGTCGAAGTTGTGCCCCTCTTCCTGTGCTTTACAGGCGATTCCAACGTACCTCTTGAAATCTGTTTCCTGCTATTCTGCCTCGCTTTCAAGTCCGCCTCGTTGCCTTCCCTCAACAGATTTTTGGACGATAGTTGGCCTTGATTACTCTGCCAGTTTGTGAATTGCTGTGCCCCTGAGCTCCATTTTTCAACTCGTTTCTTGTGAGCTGAACGCAAGTCCAAACTTTTGGTTCAGGACCTATACTGGTTCCCGGTGGGTGGCTGAGACTTTGGTTAATTCTTCTTCCTGCCGGGAAATTAGAGTGACATGTGCCCATCCAAATGCCTAGCAGCTACTCTCTCATTGGTTCTCCCTCTTCCCTTTCATCCTCTGCCAAATTGGCAACCTGTGCGAACCAGGAGCTTAAAGGGGCTGTCTCTCCAAGTTGGGAGATTGCTAGGAAAGCAGTTGGAAAGTCAAACCGGAGCACCAGGAGAGGGGCTCTTCGTTGAGTTTTAGAAACCTGTCGTATTCACAGAGTGTCCATTCTCTAGGTTTCCCGTACACGTTATAGCTGTAGTAATATTCCCTTCAACCTGGAGAGCTGGGACCCATGGAATGGGTGCCATGCATTATTGCTTTAAAGGGTCTGCATTTGCTCACCCAATCTCACCAATCCTCTCAGTCCCAAGTGTCCAGCCTTATGCCACATCCAGCTGTCATTGTAGATAGGGTCATTCCAGGTTGCATCAGAGACCCTGAAGGAATTGTGAAGAATTTCCCTGTTTCTTTGTTCTGTTTTTGAAATTCCTTTTTAGAGTGGGTTTGAGCTGATTCTCGCTGCCATGTTTATGCCAGTCTAGACACACTTGATTCCCTTACGGAGACATATCAATACATAGGTTTTAAGATTCTTACTAGTCAGATCTATTCCTCTGCGGGAAATATGGGGTTTTGAGTCCCTTTCTCTGAGGAAGGTGTAGGTCTTGTCTATTCCATAGTTGGTTTTTGGAACGGTACCTGTGCTTATATCAAACTCGGGGTTGATGCATCACCCCACCTCTCCTTCCCCCTTAAGCAGGCATAAGAGTGTTTTCTAAATGTGAGACTCTGTTCTCTTGCCTAACTCAGTTCATGTGTAGCCATGTTTACAGGATCTTCCTAAGTGATATCTTATGATAAGTTTCTTTTCCTGTGTGACTTCTTTCACTTAGAATCATCGTACCTGAATCCACTCATTTTGCTGCTACTGGTCTTATGACATTGATTTCGTGGCTGAGGGATATTCCATCGTACGAAAGTTCCACAATGTTTGGAACCATTTTTATATTTCCTGGGATATTTCAGGTGTACCCAGGTTGAGGTTCTTGTAAGCAGTGCAGCCCTCAATTTGGGGGTGGCTCTGTCTTATGGATTTTCAGTTTTCCCAAGGTATATTCCCTAGACTGGAAGTGCCCTTGGCTCTGTAGCTCTGTTGTTTACTTGTTTTAGGGAACACAATGCACTCCTCCAGTGAGGCAGTTGGCAACTTAAATCCCGCCCATCAGCATAACAGGGCTCCCTGTTCTCCAGGGCCTGTCTTGCCTTTCTGGTTTTTTACACATTTTGTGGATGTCCCTTTTGACCAGTGGGAAGTGATACTTCTTTGTAGTGCAGATTTGCATTGCCCGCTTGCTTGCTTGGCCAAAAAGGGCGTATGCGTTTTCTCCTGAATATATTCAGGAGAAAACGCCTACTCCCTTTTTGGCCAAGTGCATCATTGTCGAAGTTGTGCCCCTCTTCCTGTGCTTTACAGGCGATTCCAACGTACCTCTTGAAATCTGTTTCCTGCTATTCTGCCTCGCTTTCAAGTCCGCCTCGTTGCCTTCCCTCAACAGATTTTTGGACGATAGTTGGCCTTGATTACTCTGCCAGTTTGTGAATTGCTGTGCCCCTGAGCTCCATTTTTCAACTCGTTTCTTGTGAGCTGAACGCAAGTCCAAACTTTTGGTTCAGGACCTATACTGGTTCCCGGTGGGTGGCTGAGACTTTGGTTAATTCTTCTTCCTGCCGGGAAATTAGAGTGACATGTGCCCATCCAAATGCCTAGCAGCTACTCTCTCATTGGTTCTCCCTCTTCCCTTTCATCCTCTGCCAAATTGGCAACCTGTGCGAACCAGGAGCTTAAAGGGGCTGTCTCTCCAAGTTGGGAGATTGCTAGGAAAGCAGTTGGAAAGTCAAACCGGAGCACCAGGAGAGGGGCTCTTCGTTGAGTTTTAGAAACCTGTCGTATTCACAGAGTGTCCATTCTCTAGGTTTCCCGTACACGTTATAGCTGTAGTAATATTCCCTTCAACCTGGAGAGCTGGGACCCATGGAATGGGTGCCATGCATTATTGCTTTAAAGGGTCTGCATTTGCTCACCCAATCTCACCAATCCTCTCAGTCCCAAGTGTCCAGCCTTATGCCACATCCAGCTGTCATTGTAGATAGGGTCATTCCAGGTTGCATCAGAGACCCTGAAGGAATTGTGAAGAATTTCCCTGTTTCTTTGTTCTGTTTTTGAAATTCCTTTTTAGAGTGGGTTTGAGCTGATTCTCGCTGCCCTGTTTATGCCAGTCTAGACACACTTGATTCCCTTACGGAGACATATCAATACATAGGTTTTAAGATTCTTACTAGTCAGATCTATTCCTCTGCGGGAAATATGGGGTTTTGAGTCCCTTTCACTGAGGAAGGTGTAGGTCTTGTCTATTCCATAGTTGGTTTTTGGAACGGTACCTGTGCTTATATCAAACTCGGGTTTGATGCATCACCCCACCTCTCCTTCCCCCTTAAGCAGGCATAAGAGTGTTTTCTAAATGTGAGACTCTGTTCTCTTGCCTAACTCAGTTCATGTGTAGCCATGTTTACAGGATCTTCCTAAGTGATATCTTATGATAAGTTTCTTTTCCTGTGTGACTTCTTTCACTTAGAATCATCGTACCTGAATCCACTCATTTTGCTGCTACTGGTCTTATGACATTGATTTCGTGGCTGAGGGATATTCCATCGTACGTAAGTTCCACAATGTTTGGAACCATTTTTATATTTCCTGGGATATTTCAGGTGTACCCAGGTTGAGGTTCTTGTAAGCAGTGCAGCCCTCAATTTGGGGGTGGCTCTGTCTTATGGATTTTCAGTTTTCCCAAGGTATATTCCCTAGACTGGAAGTGCCCTTGGCTCTGTAGCTCTGTTGTTTACTTGTTTTAGGGAACACAATGCACTCCTCCAGTGAGGCAGTTGGCAACTTACATCCCGCCCATCAGCATAACAGGGCTCCCTGTTCTCCAGGGCCTGTCTTGCCTTTCTGGTTTTTTACACATTTTGTGGATGTCCCTTTTGACCAGTGGGAAGTGATACTTCTTTGTAGTGCAGATTTGCATTGCCCGCTTGCTTGCTTGGCCAAAAAGGGCGTATGCGTTTTCTCCTGAATATATTCAGGAGAAAACGCCTACTCCCTTTTTGGCCAAGTGCATCATTGTCGAAGTTGTGCCCCTCTTCCTGTGCTTTACAGGCGATTCCAACGTACCTCTTGAAATCTGTTTCCTGCTATTCTGCCTCGCTTTCAAGTCCGCCTCGTTGCCTTCCCTCAACAGATTTTTGGACGATAGTTGGCCTTGATTACTCTGCCAGTTTGTGAATTGCTGTGCCCCTGAGCTCCATTTTTCAACTCGTTTCTTGTGAGCTGAACGCAAGTCCAAACTTTTGGTTCAGGACCTATACTGGTTCCCGGTGGGTGGTTGAGACTTTGGTTAATTCTTCTTCCTGCCAGGAAATTAGAGTGACATGTGCCCATCCAAATGCCTAGCAGCTACTCTCTCATTGGTTCTCCCTCTTCCCTTTCATCCTCTGCCAAATTGGCAACCTGTGCGAACCAGGAGCTTAAAGGGGCTGTCTCTCCAAGTTGGGAGATTGATAGGAAAGCAGTTGGAAAGTCAAACCGGAGCACCAGGAGAGGGGCTCTTCGTTGAGTTTTAGAAACCTGTCGTATTCACAGTGTGTCCATTCTCTAGGTTTCCCGTACACGTTATAGCTGTAGTAATATTCCCTTCAACCTGGAGAGCTGGGACCCATGGAATGGGTGCCATGCATTATTGCTTTAAAGGGTCTGCATTTGCTCACCCAATCTCACCAATCCTCTCAGTCCCAAGTGTCCAGCCTTATGCCACATCCAGCTGTCATTGTAGATAGGGTCATTCCAGGTTGCATCAGAGACCCTGAAGGAATTGTGAAGAATTTCCCTGTTTCTTTGTTCTGTTTTTGAAATTCCTTTTTAGAGTGGGTTTGAGCTGATTCTCGCTGCCCTGTTTATGCCAGTCTAGACACACTTGATTCCCTTACGGAGACATATCAATACATAGGTTTTAAGATTCTTACTAGTCAGATCTATTCCTCTGCGGGAAATATGGGGTTTTGAGTCCCTTTCACTGAGGAAGGTGTAGGTCTTGTCTATTCCATAGTTGGTTTTTGGAACGGTACCTGTGCTTATATCAAACTCGGGTTTGATGCATCACCCCACCTCTCATTCCCCCTTAAGCAGGCATAAGAGTGTTTTCTAAATGTGAGACTCTGTTCTCTTGCCTAACTCAGTTCATGTGTAGCCATGTTTACAAGATCTTCCTAAGTGATATCTTATGATAAGTTTCTTTTCCTGTGTGACTTCTTTCACTTAGAATCATCGTACCTGAATCCACTCATTTTGCTGCTACTGGTCTTATGACATTGATTTCGTGGCTGAGGGATATTCCATCGTACGTAAGTTCCACAATGTTTGGAACCATTTTTATATTTCCTGGGATATTTCAGGTGTACCCAGGTTGAGGTTCTTGTAAGCAGTGCAGCCCTCAATTTGGGGGTGGCTCTGTCTTATGGATTTTCAGTTTTCCCAAGGTATATTCCCTAGACTGGAAGTGCCCTTGGCTCTGTAGCTCTGTTGTTTACTTGTTTTAGGGAACACAATGCACTCCTCCAGTGAGGCAGTTGGCAACTTACATCCCGCCCATCAGCATAACAAGGCTCCCAGTTCTCCAGGGCCTGTCTTGCCTTTCTGGTTTTTTACACATTTTGTGGATGTCCCTTTTGACCGGTGGGAAGTGATACTTCTGTGTAGTGCAGATTTGTGTTGCCCGCTTGCTTGCTTGGCCAAAAAGGGCGTATGCGTTTTCTCCTGAATATATTCAGGAGAAAACGCATACGCCCTTTTTGGCCAAGTGCATCATTGTCGAAGTTGTGCCCCTCTTCCTGTGCTTTACAGGTGATTCCAACGTAGCTCTTGAAATCTGTTTCCTGCTATTCTGCCTCGCTTTCAAGTCCGCCTGGTTGCCTTCCCTCAACAGATTTTTGGACGATAGTTGGCCTTGATTACTCTGCCAGTTTGTGAATTGCTGTGCCCCTGAGCTCCATTTTTCAACTCGTTTCTTGTGAGCTGAACGCAAGTCCAAACTTTTGGTTCAGGACCTATACTGGTTCCCGGTGGGTGGCTGAGACTTTGGTTAATTCTTCTTCCTGCCGGGAAATTAGAGTGACATGTGCCCATCCAAATGCCTAGCAGCTACTCTCTCATTGGTTCTCCCTCTTCCCTTTCATCCTCTGCCAAATTGGCAACCTGTGCGAACCAGGAGCTTAAAGGGGCTGTCTCTCCAAGTTGGGAGATTGCTAGGAAAGCAGTTGGAAAGTCAAACCGGAGCACCAGGAGAGGGGCTCTTCGTTGAGTTTTAGAAACCTGTCGTATTCACAGTGTGTCCATTCTCTAGGTTTCCCGTACACGTTATAGCTGTAGTAATATTCCCTTCAACCTGGAGAGCTGGGACCCATGGAATGGGTGCCATCCATTATTGCTTTAAAGGGTCTGCATTTGCTCACCCAATCTCACCAATCCTCTCAGTCCCAAGTGTCCAGCCTTATGCCACATACAGCTGTCATTGTAGATAGGGTCATTCCAGGTTGCATCAGAGACCCTGAAGGAATTTTGAAGAATTTCCATGTTTCTTTGTTCTGTTTTTGAAATTCCTTTTTAGAGTGGGTTTGAGCTGATTCTCGCTGCCCTGTTTATGCCAGTCTAGACACACTTGATTCCCTTACGGAGACATATCAATACATAGGTTTTAAGATTCTTACTAGTCAGATCTATTCCTCTGCGGGAAATATGGGGTTTTGAGTCCCTTTCACTGAGGAAGGTGTAGGTCTTGTCTATTCCATAGTTGGTTTTTGGAACGGTACCTGTGCTTATATCAAACTCGGGTTTGATGCATCACCCCACCTCTCCTTCCCCCTTAAGCAGGCATAAGAGTGTTTTCTAAATGTGAGACTCTGTTCTCTTGCCTAACTCAGTTCATGTGTAGCCATGTTTACAGGATCTTCCTAAGTGATATCTTATGATAAGTTTCTTTTCCTGTGTGACTTCTTTCACTTAGAATCATCGTACCTGAATCCACTCATTTTGCTGCTACTGGTCTTATGACATTGATTTCGTGGCTGAGGGATATTCCATCGTACGTAAGTTCCACAATGTTTGGAACCATTTTTATATTTCCTGGGATATTTCAGGTGTACCCAGGTTGAGGTTCTTGTAAGCAGTGCAGCCCTCAATTTGGGGGTGGCTCTGTCTTATGGATTTTCAGTTTTCCCAAGGTATATTCCCTAGACTGGAAGTGCCCTTGGCTCTGTAGCTCTGTTGTTTACTTGTTTTAGGGAACACAATGCACTCCTCCAGTGAGGCAGTTGGCAACTTACATCCCGCCCATCAGCATAACAGGGCTCCCTGTTCTCCAGGGCCTGTCTTGCCTTTCTGGTTTTTTACACATTTTGTGGATGTCCATTTTGACCGGTGGGAAGTGATACTTCTGTGTAGTGCAGATTTGCATTGCCCGCTTGCTTGCTTGGCCAAAAAGGGCGTATGCGTTTTCTCCTGAATATATTCAGGAGAAAACGCATACGCCCTTTTTGGCCAAGTGCATCATTGTCGAAGTTGTGCCCCTCTTCCTGTGCTTTACAGGCGATTCCAACGTACCTCTTGAAATCTGTTTCCTGCTATTCTGCCTCGCTTTCAAGTCCGCCTCGTTGCCTTCCCTCAACAGATTTTTGGACGATAGTTGGCCTTGATTACTCTGCCAGTTTGTGAATTGCTGTGCCCCTGAGCTCCATTTTTCAACTCGTTTCTTGTGAGCTGAACGCAAGTCCAAACTTTTGGTTCAGGACCTATACTGGTTCCCGGTGGGTGGCTGAGACTTTGGTTAATTCTTCTTCCTGCCGGGAAATTAGAGTGACATGTGCCCATCCAAATGCCTAGCAGCTACTCTCTCATTGGTTCTCCCTCTTCCCTTTCATCCTCTGCCAAATTGGCAACCTGTGCGAACCAGGAGCTTAAAGGGGCTGTCTCTCCAAGTTGGGAGATTGCTAGGAAAGCAGTTGGAAAGTCAAACCGGAGCACCAGGAGAGGGGCTCTTCGTTGAGTTTTAGAAACCTGTCGTATTCACAGTGTGTCCATTCTCTAGGTTTCCCGTACACGTTATAGCTGTAGTAATATTCCCTTCAACCTGGAGAGCTGGGACCCATGGAATGGGTGCCATCCATTATTGCTTTAAAGGGTCTGCATTTGCTCACCCAATCTCACCAATCCTCTCAGTCCCAAGTGTCCAGCCTTATGCCACATCCAGCTGTCATTGTAGATAGGGTCATTCCAGGTTGCATCAGAGACCCTGAAGGAATTGTGAAGAATTTCCCTGTTTCTTTGTTCTGTTTTTGAAATTCCTTTTTAGAGTGGGTTTGAGCTGATTCTCGCTGCCATGTTTATGCCAGTCTAGACACACTTGATTCCCTTACGGAGACATATCAATACATAGGTTTTAAGATTCTTACTAGTCAGATCTATTCCTCTGCGGGAAATATGGGGTTTTGAGTCCCTTTCACTGAGGAAGGTGTAGGTCTTGTCTATTCCATAGTTGGTTTTTGGAACGGTACCTGTGCTTATATCAAACTCGGGTTTGATGCATCACCCCACCTCTCCTTCCCCCTTAAGCAGGCATAAGAGTGTTTTCTAAATGTGAGACTCTGTTCTCTTGCCTAACTCAGTTCATGTGTAGCCATGTTTACAAGATCTTCCTAAGTGATATCTTATGATAAGTTTCTTTTCCTGTGTGACTTCTTTCACTTAGAATCATCGTACCTGAATCCACTCATTTTGCTGCTACTGGTCTTATGACATTGATTTCGTGGCTGAGGGATATTCCATCGTACGTAAGTTCCACAATGTTTGGAACCATTTTTATATTTCCTGGGATATTTCAGGTGTACCCAGGTTGAGGTTCTTGTAAGCAGTGAAGCCCTCAATTTGGGGGTGGCTCTGTCTTATGGATTTTCAGTTTTCCCAAGGTATATTCCCTAGACTGGAAGTGCCCTTGGCTCTGTAGCTCTGTTGTTTACTTGTTTTAGGGAACACAATGCACTCCTCCAGTGAGGCAGTTGGCAACTTACATCCCGCCCATCAGCATAACAGGGCTCCCTGTTCTCCAGGGCCTGTCTTGCCTTTCTGGTTTTTTACACATTTTGTGGATGTCCCTTTTGACCAGTGGGAAGTGATACTTCTGTGTAGTGCAGATTTGCATTGCCCGCTTGCTTGCTTGGCCAAAAAGGGCGTATGCGTTTTCTCCTGAATATATTCAGGAGAAAACGCATACGCCCTTTTTGGCCAAGTGCATCATTGTCGAAGTTGTGCCCCTCTTCCTGTGCTTTACAGGCGATTCCAACGTACCTCTTGAAATCTGTTTCCTGCTATTCTGCCTCGCTTTCAAGTCCGCCTCGTTGCCTTCCCTCAACAGATTTTTGGACGATAGTTGGCCTTGATTACTCTGCCAGTTTGTGAATTGCTGTGCCCCTGAGCTCCATTTTTCAACTCGTTTCTTGTGAGCTGAACGCAAGTCCAAACTTTTGGTTCAGGACCTATACTGGTTCCCGGTGGGTGGCTGAGACTTTGGTTAATTCTTCTTCCTGCCGGGAAATTAGAGTGACATGTGCCCATCCAAATGCCTAGCAGCTACTCTCTCATTGGTTCTCCCTCTTCCCTTTCATCCTCTGCCAAATTGGCAACCTGTGCGAACCAGGAGCTTAAAGGGGCTGTCTCTCCAAGTTGGGAGATTGATAGGAAAGCAGTTGGAAAGTCAAACCGGAGCACCAGGAGAGGGGCTCTTCGTTGAGTTTTAGAAACCTGTCGTATTCACAGTGTGTCCATTCTCTAGGTTTCCCGTACACGTTATAGCTGTAGTAATATTCCCTTCAACCTGGAGAGCTGGGACCCATGGAATGGGTGCCATGCATTATTGCTTTAAAGGGTCTGCATTTGCTCACCCAATCTCACCAATCCTCTCAGTCCCAAGTGTCCAGCCTTATGCCACATCCAGCTGTCATTGTAGATAGGGTCATTCCAGGTTGCATCAGAGACCCTGAAGGAATTTTGAAGAATTTCCCTGTTTCTTTGTTCTGTTTTTGAAATTCCTTTTTAGAGTGGGTTTGAGCTGATTCTCGCTGCCCTGTTTATGCCAGTCTAGACACACTTGATTCCCTTACGGAGACATATCAATACATAGGTTTTAAGATTCTTACTAGTCAGATCTATTCCTCTGCGGGAAATATGGGGTTTTGAGTCCCTTTCACTGAGGAAGGTGTAGGTCTTGTCTATTCCATAGTTGGTTTTTGGAACGGTACCTGTGCTTATATCAAACTCGGGTTTGATGCATCACCCCACCTCTCCTTCCCCCTTAAGCAGGCATAAGAGTGTTTTCTAAATGTGAGACTCTGTTCTCTTGCCTAACTCAGTTCATGTGTAGCCATGTTTACAAGATCTTCCTAAGTGATATCTTATGATAAGTATCTTTTCCTGTGTGACTTCTTTCACTTAGAATCATCGTACCTGAATCCACTCATTTTGCTGCTACTGGTCTTATGACATTGATTTCGTGGCTGAGGGATATTCCATCGTACGTAAGTTCCACAATGTTTGGAACCATTTTTATATTGCCTGGGATATTTCAGGTGTACCCAGGTTGAGGTTCTTGTAAGCAGTGCAGCCCTCAATTTGGGGGTGGCTCTGTCTTATGGATTTTCAGTTTTCCCAAGGTATATTCCCTAGACTGGAAGTGCCCTTGGCTCTGTAGCTCTGTTGTTTACTTGTTTTAGGGAACACAATGCACTCCTCCAGTGAGGCAGTTGGCAACTTACATCCCGCCCATCAGCATAACAGGGCTCCCTGTTCTCCAGGGCCTGTCTTGCCTTTCTGGTTTTTTACACATTTTGCGGATGTCCCTTTTGACCGGTGGGAAGTGATACTTCTGTGTAGTGCAGATTTGCATTGCCCGCTTGCTTGCTTGGCCAAAAAGGGCGTATGCGTTTTCTCCTGAATATATTCAGGAGAAAACGCATACGCCCTTTTTGGCCAAGTGCATCATTGTCGAAGTTGTGCCCCTCTTCCTGTGCTTTACAGGCGATTCCAACGTAGCTCTTGAAATCTGTTTCCTGCTATTCTGCCTCGCTTTCAAGTCCGCCTGGTTGCCTTCCCTCAACAGATTTTTGGACGATAGTTGGCCTTGATTACTCTGCCAGTTTGTGAATTGCTGTGCCCCTGAGCTCCATTTTTCAACTCGTTTCTTGTGAGCTGAACGCAAGTCCAAACTTTTGGTTCAGGACCTATACTGGTTCCCGGTGGGTGGCTGAGACTTTGGTTAATTCTTCTTCCTGCCGGGAAATTAGAGTGACATGTGCCCATCCAAATGCCTAGCAGCTACTCTCTCATTGGTTCTCCCTCTTCCCTTTCATCCTCTGCCAAATTGGCAACCTGTGCGAACCAGGAGCTTAAAGGGGCTGTCTCTCCAAGTTGGGAGATTGATAGGAAAGCAGTTGGAAAGTCAAACCGGAGCACCAGGAGAGGGGCTCTTCGTTGAGTTTTAGAAACCTGTCGTATTCACAGTGTGTCCATTCTCTAGGTTTCCCGTACACGTTATAGCTGTAGTAATATTCCCTTCAACCTGGAGAGCTGGGACCCATGGAATGGGTGCCATGCATTATTGCTTTAAAGGGTCTGCATTTGCTCACCCAATCTCACCAATCCTCTCAGTCCCAAGTGTCCAGCCTTATGCCACATCCAGCTGTCATTGTAGATAGGGTCATTCCAGGTTGCATCAGAGACCCTGAAGGAATTGTGAAGAATTTCCCTGTTTCTTTGTTCTGTTTTTGAAATTCCTTTTTAGAGTGGGTTTGAGCTGATTCTCGCTGCCCTGTTTATGCCAGTCTAGACACACTTGATTCCCTTACGGAGACATATCAATACATAGGTTTTAAGATTCTTACTAGTCAGATCTATTCCTCTGCGGGAAATATGGGGTTTTGAGTCCCTTTCACTGAGGAAGGTGTAGGTCTTGTCTATTCCATAGTTGGTTTTTGGAATGGTAACTGTGCTTATATCAAACTCGGGTTTGATGCATCACCCCACCTCTCCTTCCCCCTTAAGCAGGCATAAGAGTGTTTTCTAAATGTGAGAATCTGTTATCTTGCCTAACTCAGTTCATGTGTAGCCATGTTTACAGGATCTTCCTAAGTGATATCTTATGATAAGTTTCTTTTCCTGTGTGACTTCTTTCCCTTAGAATCATCGTACCTGAATCCACTCATTTTGCTGCTACTGGTCTTATGACATTGATTTCGTGGCTGAGGGATATTCCATCGTACGTAAGTTCCACAATGTTTGGAACCATTTTTATATTTCCTGGGATATTTCAGGTGTACCCAGGTTGAGGTTCTTGTAAGCAGTGCAGCCCTCAATTTGGGGGTGGCTCTGTCTTATGGATTTTCAGTTTTCCCAAGGTATATTCCCTAGACTGGAAGTGCCCTTGGCTCTGTAGCTCTGTTGTTTACTTGTTTTAGGGAACACAATGCACTCCTCCAGTGAGGCAGTTGGCAACTTACATCCCGCCCATCAGCATAACAGGGCTCCCTGTTCTCCAGGGCCTGTCTTGCCTTTCTGGTTTTTTACACATTTTGTGGATGTCCATTTTGACCGGTGGGAAGTGATACTTCTGTGTAGTGCAGATTTGCATTGCCCGCTTGCTTGCTTGGCCAAAAAGGGCGTATGCGTTTTCTCCTGAATATATTCAGGAGAAAACGCATACGCCCTTTTTGGCCAAGTGCATCATTGTCGAAGTTGTGCCCCTCTTCCTGTGCTTTACAGGCGATTCCAACGTACCTCTTGAAATCTGTTTCCTGCTATTCTGCCTCGCTTTCAAGTCCGCCTCGTTGCCTTCCCTCAACAGATTTTTGGACGATAGTTGGCCTTGATTACTCTGCCAGTTTGTGAATTGCTGTGCCCCTGAGCTCCATTTTTCAACTCGTTTCTTGTGAGCTGAACGCAAGTCCAAACTTTTGGTTCAGGACCTATACTGGTTCCCGGTGGGTGGCTGAGACTTTGGTTAATTCTTCTTCCTGCCGGGAAATTAGAGTGACATGTGCCCATCCAAATGCCTAGCAGCTACTCTCTCATTGGTTCTCCCTCTTCCCTTTCATCCTCTGCCAAATTGGCAACCTGTGCGAACCAGGAGCTTAAAGGGGCTGTCTCTCCAAGTTGGGAGATTGCTAGGAAAGCAGTTGGAAAGTCAAACCGGAGCACCAGGAGAGGGGCTCTTCGTTGAGTTTTAGAAACCTGTCGTATTCACAGTGTGTCCATTCTCTAGGTTTCCCGTACACGTTATAGCTGTAGTAATATTCCCTTCAACCTGGAGAGCTGGGACCCATGGAATGGGTGCCATCCATTATTGCTTTAAAGGGTCTGCATTTGCTCACCCAATCTCACCAATCCTCTCAGTCCCAAGTGTCCAGCCTTATGCCACATCCAGCTGTCATTGTAGATAGGGTCATTCCAGGTTGCATCAGAGACCCTGAAGGAATTGTGAAGAATTTCCCTGTTTCTTTGTTCTGTTTTTGAAATTCCTTTTTAGAGTGGGTTTGAGCTGATTCTCGCTGCCCTGTTTATGCCAGTCTAGACACACTTGATTCCCTTACGGAGACATATCAATACATAGGTTTTAAGATTCTTACTAGTCAGATCTATTCCTCTGCGGGAAATATGGGGTTTTGAGTCCCTTTCACTGAGGAAGGTGTAGGTCTTGTCTATTCCATAGTTGGTTTTTGGAATGGTAACTGTGCTTATATCAAACTCGGGTTTGATGCATCACCCCACCTCTCCTTCCCCCTTAAGCAGGCATAAGAGTGTTTTCTAAATGTGAGACTGTTATCTTGCCTAACTCAGTTCATGTGTAGCCATGTTTACAGGATCTTCCTAAGTGATATCTTATGATAAGTTTCTTTTCCTGTGTGACTTCTTTCACTTAGAATCATCGTACCTGAATCCACTCATTTTGCTGCTACTGGTCTTATGACATTGATTTCGTGGCTGAGGGATATTCCATCGTACGTAAGTTCCACAATGTTTGGAACCATTTTTATATTTCCTGGGATATTTCAGGTGTACCCAGGTTGAGGTTCTTGTAAGCAGTGCAGCCCTCAATTTGGGGGTGGCTCTGTCTTATGGATTTTCAGTTTTCCCAAGGTATATTCCCTAGACTGGAAGTGCCCTTGGCTCTGTAGCTCTGTTGTTTACTTGTTTTAGGGAACACAATGCACTCCTCCAGTGAGGCAGTTGGCAACTTACATCCCGCCCATCAGCATAACAGGGCTCCCTGTTCTCCAGGGCCTGTCTTGCCTTTCTGGTTTTTTACACATTTTGTGGATGTCCATTTTGACCGGTGGGAAGTGATACTTCTGTGTAGTGCAGATTTGCATTGCCCGCTTGCTTGCTTGGCCAAAAAGGGCGTATGCGTTTTCTCCTGAATATATTCAGGAGAAAACGCATACGCCCTTTTTGGCCAAGTGCATCATTGTCGAAGTTGTGCCCCTCTTCCTGTGCTTTACAGGCGATTCCAACGTACCTCTTGAAATCTGTTTCCTGCTATTCTGCCTCGCTTTCAAGTCCGCCTCGTTGCCTTCCCTCAACAGATTTTTGGACGATAGTTGGCCTTGATTACTCTGCCAGTTTGTGAATTGCTGTGCCCCTGAGCTCCATTTTTCAACTCGTTTCTTGTGAGCTGAACGCAAGTCCAAACTTTTGGTTCAGGACCTATACTGGTTCCCGGTGGGTGGCTGAGACTTTGGTTAATTCTTCTTCCTGCCGGGAAATTAGAGTGACATGTGCCCATCCAAATGCCTAGCAGCTACTCTCTCATTGGTTCTCCCTCTTTCCTTTCATCCTCTGCCAAATTGGCAACCTGTGCGAACCAGGAGCTTAAAGGGGCTGTCTCTCCAAGTTGGGAGATTGATAGGAAAGCAGTTGGAAAGTCAAACCGGAGCACCAGGAGAGGGGCTCTTCGTTGAGTTTTAGAAACCTGTCGTATTCACAGTGTGTCCATTCTCTAGGTTTCCCGTACACGTTATAGCTGTAGTAATATTCCCTTCAACCTGGAGAGCTGGGACCCATGGAATGGGTGCCATGCATTATTGCTTTAAAGGGTCTGCATTTGCTCACCCAATCTCACCAATCCTCTCAGTCCCAAGTGTCCAGCCTTATGCCACATCCAGCTGTCATTGTAGATAGGGTCATTCCAGGTTGCATCAGAGACCCTGCAGGAATTTTGAAGAATTTCCCTGTTTCTTTGTTCTGTTTTTGAAATTCCTTTTTAGAGTGGGTTTGAGCTGATTCTCGCTGCCCTGTTTATGCCAGTCTAGACACACTTGATTCCCTTACGGAGACATATCAATACATAGGTTTTAAGATTCTTACTAGTCAGATCTATTCCTCTGCGGGAAATATGGGGTTTTGAGTCCCTTTCACTGAGGAAGGTGTAGGTCTTGTCTATTCCATAGTTGGTTTTTGGAACGGTACCTGTGCTTATATCAAACTCGGGTTTGATGCATCACCCCACCTCTCCTTCCCCCTTAAGCAGGCATAAGAGTGTTTTCTAAATGTGAGACTCTGTTCTCTTGCCTAACTCAGTTCATGTGTAGCCATGTTTACAAGATCTTCCTAAGTGATATCTTATGATAAGTTTCTTTTCCTGTGTGACTTCTTTCACTTAGAATCATCGTACCTGAATCCACTCATTTTGCTGCTACTGGTCTTATGACATTGATTTCGTGGCTGAGGGATATTCCATCGTACGTAAGTTCCACAATGTTTGGAACCATTTTTATATTTCCTGGGATATTTCAGGTGTACCCAGGTTGAGGTTCTTGTAAGCAGTGCAGCCCTCAATTTGGGGGTGGCTCTGTCTTATGGATTTTCAGTTTTCCCAAGGTATATTCCCTAGACTGGAAGTGCCCTTGGCTCTGTAGCTCTGTTGTTTACTTGTTTTAGGGAACACAATGCACTCCTCCAGTGAGGCAGTTGGCAACTTACATCCCGCCCATCAGCATAACAGGGCTCCCTGTTCTCCAGGGCCTGTCTTGCCTTTCTGGTTTTTTACACATTTTGCGGATGTCCCTTTTGACCGGTGGGAAGTGATACTTCTGTGTAGTGCAGATTTGCATTGCCCGCTTGCTTGCTTGGCCAAAAAGGGTGTATGCGTTTTCTCCTGAATATATTCAGGAGAAAACGCATACGCCCTTTTTGGCCAAGTGCATCATTGTCGAAGTTGTGCCCCTCTTCCTGTGCTTTACAGGCGATTCCAACGTAGCTCTTGAAATCTGTTTCCTGCTATTCTGCCTCGCTTTCAAGTCCGCCTGGTTGCCTTCCCTCAACAGATTTTTGGACGATAGTTGGCCTTGATTACTCTGCCAGTTTGTGAATTGCTGTGCCCCTGAGCTCCATTTTTCAACTCGTTTCTTGTGAGCTGAACGCAAGTCCAAACTTTTGGTTCAGGACCTATACTGGTTCCCGGTGGGTGGCTGAGACTTTGGTTCATTCTTCTTCCTGCCGGGAAATTAGAGTGACATGTGCCCATCCAAATGCCTAGCAGCTACTCTCTCATTGGTTCTCCCTCTTCCCTTTCATCCTCTGCCAAATTGGCAACCTGTGCGAACCAGGAGCTTAAAGGGGCTGTCTCTCCAAGTTGGGAGATTGCTAGGAAAGCAGTTGGAAAGTCAAACCGGAGCACCAGGAGAGGGGCTCTTCGTTGAGTTTTAGAAACCTGTCGTATTCACAGTGTGTCCATTCTCTAGGTTTCCCGTACACGTTATAGCTGTAGTAATATTCCCTTCAACCTGTTGAGCTGGGACCCATGGAATGGGTGCCATGCATTATTGCTTTAAAGGGTCTGCATTTGCTCACCCAATCTCACCAATCCCCTCAGTCCCAAGTGTCCAGCCTTATGCCACATCCAGCTGTCATTGTAGATAGGGTCATTCCAGGTTGCATCAGAGACCCTGAAGGAATTGTGAAGAATTTCCCTGTTTCTTTGTTCTGTTTTTGAAATTCCTTTTTAGAGTGGGTTTGAGCTGATTCTCGCTGCCATGTTTATGCCAGTCTAGACACACTTGATTCCCTTACGGAGACATATCAATACATAGGTTTTAAGATTCTTACTAGTCAGATCTATTCCTCTGCGGGAAATATGGGGTTTTGAGTCCCTTTCACTGAGGAAGGTGTAGGTCTTGTCTATTCCATAGTTGGTTTTTGGAACGCTACCTGTGCTTATACCAAACTCGGGTTTGATGCATCACCCCACCTCTCCTTCCCCCTTAAGCAGGCATAAGAGTGTTTTCTAAATGTGAGACTCTGTTCTCTTGCCTATCTCAGTTCATGTGTAGCCATGTTTACAGGATCTTCCTAAGTGATATCTTATGATAAGTTTCTTTTCCTGTGTGACTTCTTTCACTTAGAATCATCGTACCTGAATCCACTCATTTTGCTGCTACTGGTCTTATGACATTGATTTCGTGGCTGAGGGATATTCCATCGTACGTAAGTTCCACAATGTTTGGAACCATTTTTATATTTCCTGGGATATTTCAGGTGTACCCAGGTTGAGGTTCCTGTAAGCAGTGCAGCCCTCAATTTGGGGGTGGCTCTGTCTTATGGATTTTCAGTTTTCCCAAGGTATATTCCCTAGACTGGAAGTGCCCTTGGCTCTGTAGCTCTGTTGTTTACTTGTTTTAGGGAACACAATGCACTCCTCCAGTGAGGCAGTTGGCAACTTACATCCCGCCCATCAGCATAACAGGGCTCCCTGTTCTCCAGGGCCTGTCTTGCCTTTCTGGTTTTTTACACATTTTGTGGATGTCCCTTTTGACCGGTGGGAAGTGATACTTCTTTGTAGTGCAGATTTGCATTGCCCGCTTGCTTGCTTGGCCAAAAAGGGCGTAAGCGTTTTCTCCTGAATATATTCAGGAGAAAACGCCTACGCCCTTTTTGGCCAAGTGCATCATTGTCGAAGTTGTGCCCCTCTTCCTGTGCTTTACAGGCGATTCCAACGTACCTCTTGAAATCTGTTTCCTGCTATTCTGCCTCGCTTTCAAGTCCGCCTGGTTGCCTTCCCTCAACAGATTTTTGGACGATAGTTGGCCTTGATTACTCTGCCAGTTTGTGAATTGCTGTGCCCCTGAGCTCCATTTTTCAACTCGTTTCTTGTGAGCTGAACGCAAGTCCAAACTTTTGGTTCAGGACCTATACTGGTTCCCGGTGGGTGGCTGAGACTTTGGTTAATTCTTCTTCCTGCCGGGAAATTAGAGTGACATGTGCCCATCCAAATGCCTAGCAGCTACTCTCTCATTGGTTCTCCCTCTTCCCTTTCATCCTCTGCCAAATTGGCAACCTGTGCGAACCAGGAGCTTAAAGGGGCTGTCTCTCCAAGTTGGGAGATTGATAGGAAAGCAGTTGGAAAGTCAAACCGGAGCACCAGGAGAGGGGCTCTTCGTTGAGTTTTAGAAACCTGTCGTATTCACAGTGTGTCCATTCTCTAGGTTTCCCGTACACGTTATAGCTGTAGTAATATTCCCTTCAACCTGGAGAGCTGGGACCCATGGAATGGGTGCCATGCATTATTGCTTTAAAGGGTCTGCATTTGCTCACCCAATCTCACCAATCCTCTCAGTCCCAAGTGTCCAGCCTTATGCCACATCCAGCTGTCATTGTAGATAGGGTCATTCCAGGTTGCATCAGAGACCCTGAAGGAATTTTGAAGAATTTCCCTGTTTCTTTGTTCTGTTTTTGAAATTCCTTTTTAGAGTGGGTTTGAGCTGATTCTCGCTGCCATGTTTATGCCAGTCTAGACACACTTGATTCCCTTACGGAGACATATCAATACATAGGTTTTAAGATTCTTACTAGTCAGATCTATTCCTCTGCGGGAAATATGGGGTTTTGAGTCCCTTTCACTGAGGAAGGTGTAGGTCTTGTCTATTCCATAGTTGGTTTTTGGAACGGTACCTGTGCTTATATCAAACTCGGGTTTGATGCATCACCCCACCTCTCCTTCCCCCTTAAGCAGGCATAAGAGTGTTTTCTAAATGTGAGACTCTGTTCTCTTGCCTAACTCAGTTCATGTGTAGCCATGTTTACAGGATCTTCCTAAGTGATATCTTATGATAAGTTTCTTTTCCTGTGTGACTTCTTTCACTTAGAATCATCGTACCTGAATCCACTCATTTTGCTGCTACTGGTCTTATGACATTGATTTCGTGGCTGAGGGATATTCCATCGTACGTAAGTTCCACAATGTTTGGAACCATTTTTATATTTCCTGGGATATTTCAGGTGTACCCAGGTTGAGGTTCTTGTAAGCAGTGCAGCCCTCAATTTGGGGATGGCTCTGTCTTATGGATTTTCAGTTTTCCCAAGGTATATTCCCTAGACTGGAAGTGCCCTTGGCTCTGTAGCTCTGTTGTTTACTTGTTTTAGGGAACACAATGCACTCCTCCAGTGAGGCAGTTGGCAACTTACATCCCGCCCATCAGCATAACAGGGCTCCCTGTTCTCCAGGGCCTGTCTTGCCTTTCTGGTTTTTTACACATTTTGCGGATGTCCCTTTTGACCGGTGGGAAGTGATACTTCTTTGTAGTGCAGATTTCCATTGCCCGCTTGCTTGCTTGGCCAAAAAGGGCGTATGCGTTTTCTCCTGAATATATTCAGGAGAAAACGCATACGCCCTTTTTGGCCAAGTGCATCATTGTCGAAGTTGTGCCCCTCTTCCTGTGCTTTACAGGCGATTCCAACGTAGCTCTTGAAATCTGTTTCCTGCTATTCTGCCTCGCTTTCAAGTCCGCCTGGTTGCCTTCCCTCAACAGATTTTTGGACGATAGTTGGCCTTGATTACTCTGCCAGTTTGTGAATTGCTGTGCCCCTGAGCTCCATTTTTCAACTCGTTTCTTGTGAGCTGAACGCAAGTCCAAACTTTTGGTTCAGGACCTATACTGGTTCCCGGTGGGTGGCTGAGACTTTGGTTAATTCTTCTTCCTGCCGGGAAATTAGAGTGACTTGTGCCCATCCAAATGCCTAGCAGCTACTCTCTCATTGGTTCTCCCTCTTCCCTTTCATCCTCTGCCAAATTGGCAACCTGTGCGAACCAGGAGCTTAAAGGGGCTGTCTCTCCAAGTTGGGAGATTGATAGGAAAGCAGTTGGAAAGTCAAACCGGAGCACCAGGAGAGGGGCTCTTCGTTGAGTTTTAGAAACATGTCGTATTCACAGTGTGTCCATTCTCTAGGTTTCCCGTACACGTTATAGCTGTAGTAATATTCCCTTCAACCTGGAGAGCTGGGACCCATGGAATGGGTGCCATGCATTATTGCTTTAAAGGGTCTGCATTTGCTCACCCAATCTCACCAATCCCCTCAGTCCCAAGTGTCCAGCCTTATGCCACATCCAGCTGTCATTGTAGATAGGGTCATTCCAGGTTGCATCAGAGACCCTGAAGGAATTGTGAAGAATTTCCCTGTTTCTTTGTTCTGTTTTTGAAATTCCTTTTTAGAGTGGGTTTGAGCTGATTCTCGCTGCCATGTTTATGCCAGTCTAGACACACTTGATTCCCTTACGGAGACATATCAATACATAGGTTTTAAGATTCTTACTAGTCAGATCTATTCCTCTGCGGGAAATATGGGGTTTTGAGTCCCTTTCACTGAGGAAGGTGTAGGTCTTGTCTATTCCATAGTTGGTTTTTGGAACGGTACCTGTGCTTATATCAAACTCGGGTTTGATGCATCACCCCACCTCTCCTTCCCCCTTAAGCAGGCATAAGAGTGTTTTCTAAATGTGAGACTCTGTTCTCTTGCCTAACTCAGTTCATGTGTAGCCATGTTTACAGGATCTTCCTAAGTGATATCTTATGATAAGTTTATTTTCCTGTGTGACTTCTTTCACTTAGAATCATCGTACCTGAATCCACTCATTTTGCTGCTACTGGTCTTATGACATTGATTTCGTGGCTGAGGGATATTCCATCGTACGTAAGTTCCACAATGTTTGGAACCATTTTTATATTGCCTGGGATATTTCAGGTGTACCCAGGTTGAGGTTCTTGTAAGCAGTGCAGCCCTCAATTTGGGGATGGCTCTGTCTTATGGATTTTCAGTTTTCCCAAGGTATATTCCCTAGACTGGAAGTGCCCTTGGCTCTGTAGCTCTGTTGTTTACTTGTTTTAGGGAACACAATGCACTCCTCCAGTGAGGCAGTTGGCAACTTACATCCCGCCCATCAGCATAACAGGGCTCCCTGTTCTCCAGGGCCTGTCTTGCCTTTCTGGTTTTTTACACATTTTGCGGATGTCCCTTTTGACCGGTGGGAAGTGATACTTCTTTGTAGTGCAGATTTCCATTGCCCGCTTGCTTGCTTGGCCAAAAAGGGCGTATGCGTTTTCTCCTGAATATATTCAGGAGAAAACGCATACGCCCTTTTTGGCCAAGTGCATCATTGTCGAAGTTGTGCCCCTCTTCCTGTGCTTTACAGGCGATTCCAACGTAGCTCTTGAAATCTGTTTCCTGCTATTCTGCCTCGCTTTCAAGTCCGCCTGGTTGCCTTCCCTCAACAGATTTTTGGACGATAGTTGGCCTTGATTACTCTGCCAGTTTGTGAATTGCTGTGCCCCTGAGCTCCATTTTTCAACTCGTTTCTTGTGAGCTGAACGCAAGTCCAAACTTTTGGTTCAGGACCTATACTGGTTCCCGGTGGGTGGCTGAGACTTTGGTTAATTCTTCTTCCTGCCGGGAAATTAGAGTGACATGTGCCCATCCAAATGCCTAGCAGCTACTCTCTCATTGGTTCTCCCTCTTCCCTTTCATCCTCTGCCAAATTGGCAACCTGTGCGAACCAGGAGCTTAAAGGGGCTGTCTCTCCAAGTTGGGAGATTGATAGGAAAGCAGTTGGAAAGTCAAACCGGAGCACCAGGAGAGGGGCTCTTCGTTGAGTTTTAGAAACCTGTCGTATTCACAGTGTGTCCATTCTCTAGGTTTCCCGTACACGTTATAGCTGTAGTAATATTCCCTTCAACCTGGAGAGCTGGGACCCATGGAATGGGTGCCATGCATTATTGCTTTAAAGGGTCTGCATTTGCTCACCCAATCTCACCAATCCCCTCAGTCCCAAGTGTCCAGCCTTATGCCACATCCAGCTGTCATTGTAGATAGGGTCATTCCAGGTTGCATCAGAGACCCTGAAGGAATTGTGAAGAATTTCCCTGTTTCTTTGTTCTGTTTTTGAAATTCCTTTTTAGAGTGGGTTTGAGCTGATTCTCGCTGCCCTGTTTATGCCAGTCTAGACACACTTGATTCCCTTACGGAGACATATCAATACATAGGTTTTAAGATTCTTACTAGTCAGATCTATTCCTCTGCGGGAAATATGGGGTTTTGAGTCCCTTTCACTGAGGAAGGTGTAGGTCTTGTCTATTCCATAGTTGGTTTTTGGAACGCTACCTGTGCTTATACCAAACTCGGGTTTGATGCATCACCCCACCTCTCCTTCCCCCTTAAGCAGGCATAAGAGTGTTTTCTAAATGTGAGACTCTGTTCTCTTGCCTAACTCAGTTCATGTGTAGCCATGTTTACAGGATCTTCCTAAGTGATATCTTATGATAAGTTTCTTTTCCTGTGTGACTTCTTTCACTTAGAATCATCGTACCTGAATCCACTCATTTTGCTGCTACTGGTCTTATGACATTGATTTCGTGGCTGAGGGATATTCCATCGTACGTAAGTTCCACAATGTTTGGAACCATTTTTATATTTCCTGGGATATTTCAGGTGTACCCAGGTTGAGGTTCTTGTAAGCAGTGCAGCCCTCAATTTGGGGGTGGCTCTGTCTTATGGATTTTCAGTTTTCCCAAGGTATATTCCCTAGACTGGAAGTGCCCTTGGCTCTGTAGCTCTGTTGTTTACTTGTTTTAGGGAACACAATGCACTCCTCCAGTGAGACAGTTGGCAACTTACATCCCGCCCATCAGCATAACAGGGCTCCCTGTTCTCCAGGGCCTGTCTTGCCTTTCTGGTTTTTTACACATTTTGTGGATGTCCCTTTTGACCGGTGGGAAGTGATACTTCTTTGTAGTGCAGATTTGCATTGCCCGCTTGCTTGCTTGGCCAAAAAGGGCGTAAGCGTTTTCTCCTGAATATATTCAGGAGAAAACGCCTACGCCCTTTTTGGCCAAGTGCATCATTGTCGAAGTTGTGCCCCTCTTCCTGTGCTTTACAGGCGATTCCAACGTACCTCTTGAAATCTGTTTCCTGCTATTCTGCCTCGCTTTCAAGTCCGCCTGGTTGCCTTCCCTCAACAGATTTTTGGACGATAGTTGGCCTTGATTACTCTGCCAGTTTGTGAATTGCTGTGCCCCTGAGCTCCATTTTTCAACTCGTTTCTTGTGAGCTGAACGCAAGTCCAAACTTTTGGTTCAGGACCTATACTGGTTCCCGGTGGGTGGCTGAGACTTTGGTTAATTCTTCTTCCTGCCGGGAAATTAGAGTGACATGTGCCCATCCAAATGCCTAGCAGCTACTCTCTCATTGGTTCTCCCTCTTCCCTTTCATCCTCTGCCAAATTGGCAACCTGTGCGAACCAGGAGCTTAAAGGGGCTGTCTCTCCAAGTTGGGAGATTGATAGGAAAGCAGTTGGAAAGTCAAACCGGAGCACCAGGAGAGGGGCTCTTCGTTGAGTTTTAGAAACCTGTCGTATTCACAGTGTGTCCATTCTCTAGGTTTCCCGTACACGTTATAGCTGTAGTAATATTCCCTTCAACCTGGAGAGCTGGGACCCATGGAATGGGTGCCATGCATTATTGCTTTAAAGGGTCTGCATTTGCTCACCCAATCTCACCAATCCTCTCAGTCCCAAGTGTCCAGCCTTATGCCACATCCAGCTGTCATTGTA
Source organism: Mesoplodon mirus (assembly GCF_964341445.2). Classification (NCBI taxonomy): domain Eukaryota; kingdom Metazoa; phylum Chordata; class Mammalia; order Artiodactyla; family Ziphiidae; genus Mesoplodon; species Mesoplodon mirus. The sequence goes on along the minus strand of NW_028295792.1, from coordinate 1,997,621 downwards.
GATAGGGTCATTCCAGGTTGCATCAGAGACCCTGAAGGAATTTTGAAGAATTTCCCTGTTTCTTTGTTCTGTTTTTGAAATTCCTTTTTAGAGTGGGTTTGAGCTGATTCTCGCTGCCATGTTTATGCCAGTCTAGACACACTTGATTCCCTTACGGAGACATATCAATACATAGGTTTTAAGATTCTTACTAGTCAGATCTATTCCTCTGCGGGAAATATGGGGTTTTGAGTCCCTTTCACTGAGGAAGGTGTAGGTCTTGTCTATTCCATAGTTGGTTTTTGGAACGGTACCTGTGCTTATATCAAACTCGGGTTTGATGCATCACCCCACCTCTCCTTCCCCCTTAAGCAGGCATAAGAGTGTTTTCTAAATGTGAGACTCTGTTCTCTTGCCTAACTCAGTTCATGTGTAGCCATGTTTACAGGATCTTCCTAAGTGATATCTTATGATAAGTTTCTTTTCCTGTGTGACTTCTTTCACTTAGAATCATCGTACCTGAATCCACTCATTTTGCTGCTACTGGTCTTATGACATTGATTTCGTGGCTGAGGGATATTCCATCGTACGTAAGTTCCACAATGTTTGGAACCATTTTTATATTTCCTGGGATATTTCAGGTGTACCCAGGTTGAGGTTCTTGTAAGCAGTGCAGCCCTCAATTTGGGGATGGCTCTGTCTTATGGATTTTCAGTTTTCCCAAGGTATATTCCCTAGACTGGAAGTGCCCTTGGCTCTGTAGCTCTGTTGTTTACTTGTTTTAGGGAACACAATGCACTCCTCCAGTGAGGCAGTTGGCAACTTACATCCCGCCCATCAGCATAACAGGGCTCCCTGTTCTCCAGGGCCTGTCTTGCCTTTCTGGTTTTTTACACATTTTGCGGATGTCCCTTTTGACCGGTGGGAAGTGATACTTCTTTGTAGTGCAGATTTCCATTGCCCGCTTGCTTGCTTGGCCAAAAAGGGCGTATGCGTTTTCTCCTGAATATATTCAGGAGAAAACGCATACGCCCTTTTTGGCCAAGTGCATCATTGTCGAAGTTGTGCCCCTCTTCCTGTGCTTTACAGGCGATTCCAACGTAGCTCTTGAAATCTGTTTCCTGCTATTCTGCCTCGCTTTCAAGTCCGCCTGGTTGCCTTCCCTCAACAGATTTTTGGACGATAGTTGGCCTTGATTACTCTGCCAGTTTGTGAATTGCTGTGCCCCTGAGCTCCATTTTTCAACTCGTTTCTTGTGAGCTGAACGCAAGTCCAAACTTTTGGTTCAGGACCTATACTGGTTCCCGGTGGGTGGCTGAGACTTTGGTTAATTCTTCTTCCTGCCGGGAAATTAGAGTGACATGTGCCCATCCAAATGCCTAGCAGCTACTCTCTCATTGGTTCTCCCTCTTCCCTTTCATCCTCTGCCAAATTGGCAACCTGTGCGAACCAGGAGCTTAAAGGGGCTGTCTCTCCAAGTTGGGAGATTGATAGGAAAGCAGTTGGAAAGTCAAACCGGAGCACCAGGAGAGGGGCTCTTCGTTGAGTTTTAGAAACCTGTCGTATTCACAGTGTGTCCATTCTCTAGGTTTCCCGTACACGTTATAGCTGTAGTAATATTCCCTTCAACCTGGAGAGCTGGGACCCATGGAATGGGTGCCATGCATTATTGCTTTAAAGGGTCTGCATTTGCTCACCCAATCTCACCAATCCCCTCAGTCCCAAGTGTCCAGCCTTATGCCACATCCAGCTGTCATTGTAGATAGGGTCATTCCAGGTTGCATCAGAGACCCTGAAGGAATTGTGAAGAATTTCCCTGTTTCTTTGTTCTGTTTTTGAAATTCCTTTTTAGAGTGGGTTTGAGCTGATTCTCGCTGCCATGTTTATGCCAGTCTAGACACACTTGATTCCCTTACGGAGACATATCAATACATAGGTTTTAAGATTCTTACTAGTCAGATCTATTCCTCTGCGGGAAATATGGGGTTTTGAGTCCCTTTCACTGAGGAAGGTGTAGGTCTTGTCTATTCCATAGTTGGTTTTTGGAACGGTACCTGTGCTTATATCAAACTCGGGTTTGATGCATCACCCCACCTCTCCTTCCCCCTTAAGCAGGCATAAGAGTGTTTTCTAAATGTGAGACTCTGTTCTCTTGCCTAACTCAGTTCATGTGTAGCCATGTTTACAGGATCTTCCTAAGTGATATCTTATGATAAGTTTATTTTCCTGTGTGACTTCTTTCACTTAGAATCATCGTACCTGAATCCACTCATTTTGCTGCTACTGGTCTTATGACATTGATTTCGTGGCTGAGGGATATTCCATCGTACGTAAGTTCCACAATGTTTGGAACCATTTTTATATTTCCTGGGATATTTCAGGTGTACCCAGGTTGAGGTTCTTGTAAGCAGTGCAGCCCTCAATTTGGGGGTGGCTCTGTCTTATGGATTTTCAGTTTTCCCAAGGTATATTCCCTAGACTGGAAGTGCCCTTGGCTCTGTAGCTCTGTTGTTTACTTGTTTTAGGGAACACAATGCACTCCTCCAGTGAGGCAGTTGGCAACTTACATCCCGCCCATCAGCATAACAGGGCTCCCTGTTCTCCAGGGCCTGTCTTGCCTTTCTGGTTTTTTACACATTTTGCGGATGTCCCTTTTGAGCGGTGGGAAGTGATACTTCTTTGTAGTGCAGATTTCCATTGCCCGCTTGCTTGCTTGGCCAAAAAGGGCGTATGCGTTTTCTCCTGAATATATTCAGGAGAAAACGCATACGCCCTTTTTGGCCAAGTGCATCATTGTCGAAGTTGTGCCCCTCTTCCTGTGCTTTACAGGCGATTCCAACGTAGCTCTTGAAATCTGTTTCCTGCTATTCTGCCTCGCTTTCAAGTCCGCCTGGTTGCCTTCCCTCAACAGATTTTTGGACGATAGTTGGCCTTGATTACTCTGCCAGTTTGTGAATTGCTGTGCCCCTGAGCTCCATTTTTCAACTCGTTTCTTGTGAGCTGAACGCAAGTCCAAACTTTTGGTTCAGGACCTATACTGGTTCCCGGTGGGTGGCTGAGACTTTGGTTAATTCTTCTTCCTGCCGGGAAATTAGAGTGACATGTGCCCATCCAAATGCCTAGCAGCTACTCTCTCATTGGTTCTCCCTCTTCCCTTTCATCCTCTGCCAAATTGGCAACCTGTGCGAACCAGGAGCTTAAAGGGGCTGTCTCTCCAAGTTGGGAGATTGATAGGAAAGCAGTTGGAAAGTCAAACCGGAGCACCAGGAGAGGGGCTCTTCGTTGAGTTTTAGAAACCTGTCGTATTCACAGTGTGTCCATTCTCTAGGTTTCCCGTACACGTTATAGCTGTAGTAATATTCCCTTCAACCTGGAGAGCTGGGACCCATGGAATGGGTGCCATGCATTATTGCTTTAAAGGGTCTGCATTTGCTCACCCAATCTCACCAATCCCCTCAGTCCCAAGTGTCCAGCCTTATGCCACATCCAGCTGTCATTGTAGATAGGGTCATTCCAGGTTGCATCAGAGACCCTGAAGGAATTGTGAAGAATTTCCCTGTTTCTTTGTTCTGTTTTTGAAATTCCTTTTTAGAGTGGGTTTGAGCTGATTCTCGCTGCCCTGTTTATGCCAGTCTAGACACACTTGATTCCCTTACGGAGACATATCAATACATAGGTTTTAAGATTCTTACTAGTCAGATCTATTCCTCTGCGGGAAATATGGGGTTTTGAGTCCCTTTCACTGAGGAAGGTGTAGGTCTTGTCTATTCCATAGTTGGTTTTTGGAACGCTACCTGTGCTTATACCAAACTCGGGTTTGATGCATCACCCCACCTCTCCTTCCCCCTTAAGCAGGCATAAGAGTGTTTTCTAAATGTGAGACTCTGTTCTCTTGCCTAACTCAGTTCATGTGTAGCCATGTTTACAGGATCTTCCTAAGTGATATCTTATGATAAGTTTCTTTTCCTGTGTGACTTCTTTCACTTAGAATCATCGTACCTGAATCCACTCATTTTGCTGCTACTGGTCTTATGACATTGATTTCGTGGCTGAGGGATATTCCATCGTACGTAAGTTCCACAATGTTTGGAACCATTTTTATATTTCCTGGGATATTTCAGGTGTACCCAGGTTGAGGTTCTTGTAAGCAGTGCAGCCCTCAATTTGGGGGTGGCTCTGTCTTATGGATTTTCAGTTTTCCCAAGGTATATTCCCTAGACTGGAAGTGCCCTTGGCTCTGTAGCTCTGTTGTTTACTTGTTTTAGGGAACACAATGCACTCCTCCAGTGAGGCAGTTGGCAACTTACTTCCCCCCCATCAGCATAACAAGGCTCCCTGTTCTCCAGGGCCTGTCTTGCCTTTCTGGTTTTTACACATTTTGTGGATGTCCCTTTTGACCGGTGGGAAGTGATACTTCTGTGTAGTGCAGATTTGCATTGCCCGCTTGCTTGCTTGGCCAAAAAGGGCGTATGCGTTTTCTCCTGAATATATTCAGGAGAAAACGCATACGCCCTTTTTGGCCAAGTGCATCATTGTCGAAGTTGTGCCCCTCTTCCTGTGCTTTACAGGCGATTCCAACGTACCTCTTGAAATCTGTTTCCTGCTATTCTGCCTCGCTTTCAAGTCCGCCTCGTTGCCTTCCCTCAACAGATTTTTGGACGATAGTTGGCCTTGATTACTCTGCCAGTTTGTGAATTGCTGTGCCCCTGAGCTCCATTTTTCAACTCGTTTCTTGTGAGCTGAACGCAAGTCCAAACTTTTGGTTCAGGACCTATACTGGTTCCCGGTGGGTGGCTGAGACTTTGGTGAATTCTTCTTCCTGCCGGGAAATTAGAGTGACATGTGCCCATCCAAATGCCTAGCAGCTACTCTCTCATTGGTTCTCCCTCTTCCCTTTCATCCTCTGCCAAATTGGCAACCTGTGCGAACCAGGAGCTTAAAGGGGCTGTCTCTCCAAGTTGGGAGATTGATAGGAAAGCAGTTGGAAAGTCAAACCGGAGCACCAGGAGAGGGGCTCTTCGTTGAGTTTTAGAAACCTGTCGTATTCACAGTGTGTCCATTCTCTAGGTTTCCCGTACACGTTATAGCTGTAGTAATATTCCCTTCAACCTGGAGAGCTGGGACCCATGGAATGGGTGCCATGCATTATTGCTTTAAAGGGTCTGCATTTGCTCACCCAATCTCACCAATCCTCTCAGTCCCAAGTGTCCAACCTTATGCCACATCCAGCTGTCATTGTAGATAGGGTCATTCCAGGTTGCATCAGAGACCCTGAAGGAATTGTGAAGAATTTCCCTGTTTCTTTGTTCTGTTTTTGAAATTCCTTTTTAGAGTGGGTTTGAGCTGATTCTCGCTGCCCTGTTTATGCCAGTCTAGACACACTTTATTCCCTTACGGAGACATATCAATACATAGGTTTTAAGATTCTTACTAGTCAGATCTATTCCTCTGCGGGAAATATGGGGTTTTGAGTCCCTTTCACTGAGGAAGGTGTAGGTCTTGTCTATTCCATAGTTGGTTTTTGGAACGGTACCTGTGCTTATACCAAACTCGGGTTTGATGCATCACCCCACCTCTCCTTCCCCCTTAAGCAGGCATAAGAGTGTTTTCTAAATGTGAGACTCTGTTCTCTTGCCTAACTCAGTTCATGTGTAGCCATGTTTACAGGATCTTCCTAAGTGATATCTTATGATAAGTTTCTTTTCCTGTGTGACTTCTTTCACTTAGAATCATCGTACCTGAATCCACTCATTTTGCTGCTACTGGTCTTATGACATTGATTTCGTGGCTGAGGGATATTCCATCGTACGTAAGTTCCACAATGTTTGGAACCATTTTTATATTTCCTGGGATATTTCAGGTGTACCCAGGTTGAGGTTCTTGTAAGCAGTGCAGCCTTCAATTTGGGGGTGGCTCTGTCTTATGGATTTTCAGTTTTCCCAAGGTATATTCCCTAGACTGGAAGTGCCCTTGGCTCTGTAGCTCTGTTGTTTACTTGTTTTAGGGAACACAATGCACTCCTCCAGTGAGGCAGTTGGCAACTTACATCCCCCCCATCAGCATAACAAGGCTCCCTGTTCTCCAGGGCCTGTCTTGCCTTTCTGGTTTTTACACATTTTGTGGATGTCCCTTTTGACCGGTGGGAAGTGATACTTCTGTGTAGTGCAGATTTGCATTGCCCGCTTGCTTGCTTGGCCAAAAAGGGCGTATGCGTTTTCTCCTGAATATATTCAGGAGAAAACACATACGCCCTTTTTGGCCAAGTGCATCATTGTCGAAGTTGTGCCCCTCTTCCTCTGCTTTACAGGCGATTCCAACGTACCTCTTGAAATCTGTTTCCTGCTATTCTGCCTCGCTTTCAAGTCCGCCTCGTTGCCTTCCCTCCATAGATTTTTGGACGATAGTTGGCCTTGATTAATCTGCCAGTTTGTGAATTGCTGTGCCCCTGAGCTCCATTTTTCAACTCGTTTCTTGTGAGCTGAACGCAAGTCCAAACTTTTGGTTCAGGACCTATACTGGTTCCCGGTGGGTGGCTGAGACTTTGGTTCATTCTTCTTCCTGCCGGGAAATTAGAGTGACATGTGCCCATCCAAATGCCTAGCAGCTACTCTCTCATTGGTTCTCCCTCTTCCCTTTCATCCTCTGCCAAATTGGCAACCTGTGCGAACCAGGAGCTTAAAGGGGCTGTCTCTCCAAGTTGGGAGATTGATAGGAAAGCAGTTGGAAAGTCAAACCGGAGCACCAGGAGAGGGGCTCTTCGTTGAGTTTTAGAAACCTGTCGTATTCACAGTGTGTCCATTCTCTAGGTTTCCCGTACACGTTATAGCTGTAGTAATATTCCCTTCAACCTGGAGAGATGGGACCCATGGAATGGGTGCCATGCATTATTGCTTTAAAGGGTCTGCATTTGCTCACCCAATCTCACCAATCCTCTCAGTCCCAAGTGTCCAGCCTTATGCCACATCCAGCTGTCATTGTAGATAGGGTCATTACAGGTTGCATCATAGACCCTGAAGGAATTGTGAAGAATTTCCCTGTTTCTTTGTTCTGTTTTTGAAATTCCATTTTAGAGTGGGTTTGAGCAGATTCTCGCTGCCCTGTTTATGCCAGTCTAGACACACTTGATTCCCTTACGGAGACATATCAATACATAGGTTTTAAGATTCTTACTAGTCAGATCTATTCCTCTGCGGGAAATATGGGGTTTTGAGTCCCTTTCACTGAGGAAGGTGTAGGTCTTGTCTATTCCATAGTTGGTTTTTGGAACGGTACCTGTGCTTATATCAAACTCGGGTTTGATGCATCACCCCACCTCTCCTTCCCCCTTAAGCAGGCATAAGAGTGTTTTCTAAATGTGAGACTCTGTTCTCTTGCCTAACTCAGTTCATGTGTAGCCATGTTTACAGGATCTTCCTAAGTGATATCTTATGATAAGTTTCATTTCCTGTGTGACTTCTTTCACTTAGAATCATCGTACCTGAATCCACTCATTTTGCTGCTACTGGTCTTATGACATTGATTTCGTGGCTGAGGGATATTCCATCGTACGTAAGTTCCACAATGTTTGGAACCATTTTTATATTTCCTGGGATATTTCAGGTGTACCCAGGTTGAGGTTCTTGTAAGCAGTGCAGCCCTCAATTTGGGGGTGGCTCTGTCTTATGGATTTTCAGTTTTCCCAAGGTATATTCCCTAGACTGGAAGTGCCCTTGGCTCTGTAGCTCTGTTGTTTACTTGTTTTAGGGAACACAATGCACTCCTCCAGTGAGGCAGTTGGCAACTTACTTCCCCCCCATCAGCATAACAAGGCTCCCTGTTCTCCAGGGTCTGTCTTGCCTTTCTGGTTTTTACACATTTTGTGGATGTCCCTTTTGACCGGTGGGAAGTGATACTTCTTTGTAGTGCAGATTTGCATTGCCCGCTTGCTTGCTTGGCCAAAAAGGGCGTATGCGTTTTCTCCTGAATATATTCAGGAGAAAACGCATACGCCCTTTTTGGCCAAGTGCATCATTGTCGAAGTTGTGCCCCTCTTCCTGTGCTTTACAGGCGATTCCAACGTACCTCTTGAAATCTGTTTCCTGCTATTCTGCCTCGCTTTCAAGTCCGCCTCGTTGCCTTCCCTCAACAGATTTTTGGACGATAGTTGGCCTTGATTACTCTGCCAGTTTGTGAATTGCTGTGCCCCTGAGCTCCATTTTTCAACTCGTTTCTTGTGAGCTGAACGCAAGTCCAAACTTTTGGTTCAGGACCTATACTGGTTCCCGGTGGGTGGCTGAGACTTTGGTTAATTCTTCTTCCTGCCGGGAAATTAGAGTGACATGTGCCCATCCAAATGCCTAGCAGCTACTCTCTCATTGGTTCTCCCTCTTCCCTTTCATCCTCTGCCAAATTGGCAACCTGTGCGAACCAGGAGCTTAAAGGGGCTGTCTCTCCAAGTTGGGAGATTGATAGGAAAGCAGTTGGAAAGTCAAACCGGAGCACCAGGAGAGGGGCTCTTCGTTGAGTTTTAGAAACCTGTCGTATTCACAGTGTGTCCATTCTCTAGGTTTCCCGTACACGTTATAGCTGTAGTAATATTCCCTTCAACCTGGAGAGCTGGGACCCATGGAATGGGTGCCATCCATTATTGCTTTAAAGGGTCTGCATTTGCTCACCCAATCTCACCAATCCTCTCAGTCCCAAGTGTCCAGCCTTATGCCACATCCAGCTGTCATTGTAGATAGGGTCATTCCAGGTTGCATCAGAGACCCTGAAGGAATTTTGAAGAATTTCCCTGTTTCTTTGTTCTGTTTTTGAAATTCCTTTTTAGAGTGGGTTTGAGCTGATTCTCGCTGCCCTGTTTATGCCAGTCTAGACACACTTGATTCCCTTACGGAGACATATCAATACATAGGTTTTAAGATTCTTACTAGTCAGATCTATTCCTCTGCGGGAAATATGGGGTTTTGAGTCCCTTTCACTGAGGAAGGTGTAGGTCTTGTCTATTCCATAGTTGGTTTTTGGAACGGTACCTGTGCTTATACCAAACTCGGGTTTGATGCATCACCCCACCTCTCCTTCCCCCTTAAGCAGGCATAAGAGTGTTTTCTAAATGTGAGACTCTGTTCTCTTGCCTAACTCAGTTCATGTGTAGCCATGTTTACAGGATCTTCCTAAGTGATATCTTATGATAAGTTTCTTTTCCTGTGTGACTTCTTTCACTTAGAATCATCGTACCTGAATCCACTCATTTTGCTGCTACTGGTCTTATGACATTGATTTCGTGGCTGAGGGATATTCCATCGTACATAAGTTCCACAATGTTTGGAACCATTTTTATGTTTCCTGGGATATTTCAGGTGTACCCAGGTTGAGGTTCTTGTAAGCAGTGCAGCCTTCAATTTGGGGGTGGCTCTGTCTTATGGATTTTCAGTTTTCCCAAGGTATATTCCCTAGACTGGAAGTGCCCTTGGCTCTGTAGCTCTGTTGTTTACTTGTTTTAGGGAACACAATGCACTCCTCCAGTGAGGCAGTTGGCAACTTACATCCCCCCCATCAGCATAACAAGGCTCCCTGTTCTCCAGGGCCTGTCTTGCCTTTCTGGTTTTTACACATTTTGTGGATGTCCCTTTTGACCGGTGGGAAGTGATACTTCTGTGTAGTGCAGATTTGCATTGCCCGCTTGCTTGCTTGGCCAAAAAGGGCGTATGCGTTTTCTGCTGAATATATTCAGGAGAAAACGCATACGCCCTTTTTGGCCAAGTGCATCATTGTCGAAGTTGTGCCCCTCTTCCTGTGCTTTACAGGCGATTCCAACGTACCTCTTGAAATCTGTTTCCTGCTATTCTGCCTCGCTTTCAAGTCCGCCTCGTTGCCTTCCCTCAACAGATTTTTGGACGATAGTTGGCCTTGATTACTCTGCCAGTTTGTGAATTGCTGTGCCCCTGAGCTCCATTTTTCAACTCGTTTCTTGTGAGCTGAACGCAAGTCCAAACTTTTGGTTCAGGACCAATACTGGTTCCCGGTGGGTGGCTGAGACTTTGGTTAATTCTTCTTCCTGCCGGGAAATTAGAGTGACATGTGCCCATCCAAATGCCTAGCAGCTACTCTCTCCTTGGTTCTCCCTCTTCCCTTTCATCCTCTGCCAAATTGGCAACCTGTGCGAACCAGGAGCTTAAAGGGGCTGTCTCTCCAAGTTGGGAGATTGATAGGAAAGCAGTTGGAAAGTCAAACCGGAGCACCAGGAGAGGGGCTCTTCGTTGAGTTTTAGAAACCTGTCGTATTCACAGTGTGTCCATTCTCTAGGTTTCCCGTACACGTTATAGCTGTAGTAATATTCCCTTCAACCTGGAGAGCTGGGACCCATGGAATGGGTGTCATGCATTATTGCTTTAAAGGGTCTGCAATTGCTCACCCAATCTCACCAATCCTCTCAGTCGCAAGTGTCCAGCCTTATGCCACATCCAGCTGTCATTGTAGATAGGGTCATTCCAGGTTGCATCAGAGACCCTGAAGGAATTTTGAAGAATTTCCCTGTTTCTTTGTTCTGTTTTTGAAATTCCTTTTTAGAGTGGGTTTGAGCTGATTCTCGCTGCCCTGTTTATGCCAGTCTAGACACACTTGATTCCCTTACGGAGACATATCAATACATAGGTTTTAAGATTCTTACTAGTCAGATCTATTCCTCTGCGGGAAATATGGGGTTTTGAGTCCCTTTCACTGAGGAAGGTGTAGGTCTTGTCTATTCCATAGTTGGTTTTTGGAACGCTACCTGTGCTTATACCAAACTCGGGTTTGATGCATCACCCCACCTCTCCTTCCCCCTTAAGCAGGCATAAGAGTGTTTTCTAAATGTGAGACTCTGTTCTCTTGCCTAACTCAGTTCATGTGTAGCCATGTTTACAGGATCTTCCTAAGTGATATCTTATGATAAGTTTCTTTTCCTGTGTGACTTCTTTCACTTAGAATCATCGTACCTGAATCCACTCATTTTGCTGCTACTGGTCTTATGACATTGATTTCGTGGCTGAGGGATATTCCATCGTACGTGAGTTCCACAATGTTTGGAACCATTTTTATATTTCCTGGGATATTTCAGGTGTACCCAGGTTGAGGTTCTTGTAAGCAGTGCAGCCCTCAATTTGGGGGTGCCTCTGTCTTATGGATTTTCAGTTTTCCCAAGGTATATTCCCTAGACTGGAAGTGCCCTTGGCTCTGTAGCTCTGTTGTTTACTTGTTTTAGGGAACACAATGCACTCCTCCAGTGAGGCAGTTGGCAACTTACATCCCCCCCATCAGCATAACAGGGCTCCCTGTTCTCCAGGGCCTGTCTTGCCTTTCTGGTTTTTACACATTTTGTGGATGTCCCTTTTGACCGGTGGGAAGTGATACTTCTGTGTAGTGCAGATTTGCATTGCCCGCTTGCTTGCTTGGCCAAAAAGGGCGTATGCGTTTTCTCCTGAATATATTCAGGAGAAAACGCATACGCCCTTTTTGGCCAAGTGCATCATTGTCGAAGTTGTGCCCCTCTTCCTGTGCTTTACAGGCGATTCCAACGTACCTCTTGAAATCTGTTTCCTGCTATTCTGCCTCGCTTTCAAGTCCGCCTCGTTGCCTTCCCTCAACAGATATTTGGACGATAGTTGGCCTTGATTACTCTGCCAGTTTGTGAATTGCTGTGCCCCTGAGCTCCATTTTTCAACTCGTTTCTTGTGAGCTGAACGCAAGTCCAAACTTTTGGTTCAGGACCTATACTGGTTCCCGGTGGGTGGCTGAGACTTTGGTTAATTCTTCTTCCTGCCGGGAAATTAGAGTGACATGTGCCCATACAAATGCCTAGCAGCTACTCTCTCATTGGTTCTCCCTCTTCCCTTTCATCCTCTGCCAAATTGGCAACCTGTGCGAACCAGGAGCTTAAAGGGGCTGTCTCTCCAAGTTGGGAGATTGATAGGAAAGCAGTTGGAAAGTCAAACCGGAGCACCAGGAGAGGGGCTCTTCGTTGAGTTTTAGAAACCTGTCGTATTCACAGTGTGTCCATTCTCTAGGTTTCCCGTACACGTTATAGCTGTAGTAATATTCCCTTCAACCTGGAGAGCTGGGACCCATGGAATCGGTGCCATCCATTATTGCTTTAAAGGGTCTGCATTTGCTCACCCAATCTCACCAATCCTCTCAGTCCCAAGTGTCCAGCCTTATGCCACATCCAGCTGTCATTGTAGATAGGGTCATTACAGGTTGCATCAGAGACCCTGAAGGAATTTTGAAGAATTTCCCTGTTTCTTTGTTCTGTTTTTGAAATTCCATTTTAGAGTGGGTTTGAGCTGATTCTTGCTGCCCTGTTTATGCCAGTCTAGACACACTTGATTCCCTTACAGAGACATATCAATACATAGGTTTTAAGATTCTTACTAGTCAGATCTATTCCTCTGCGGGAAATATGGGGTTTTGAGTCCCTTTCACTGAGGAAGGTGTAGGTCTTGTCTATTCCATAGTTGGTTTTTGGAACGGTACCTGTGCTTATATCAAACTCGGGTTTGATGCATCACCCCACCTCTCCTTCCCCCTTAAGCAGGCATAAGAGTGTTTTCTAAATGTGAGACTCTGTTCTCTTGCCTAACTCAGTTCATGTGTAGCCATGTTTACAGGATCTTCCTAAGTGATATCTTATGATAAGTTTCTTTTCCTGTGTGACTTCTTTCACTTAGAATCATCGTACCTGAATCCACTCATTTTGCTGCTACTGGTCTTATGACATTGATTTCGTGGCTGAGGGATATTCCATCGTACGTAAGTTCCACAATGTTTGGAACCATTTTTATATTTCCTGGGATATTTCAGGTGTACCCAGGTTGAGGTTCTTGTAAGCAGTGCAGCCCTCAATTTGGGGGTGGCTCTGTCTTATGGATTTTCAGTTTTCCCAAGGTATATTCCCTAGACTGGAAGTGCCCTTGGCTCTGTAGCTCTGTTGTTTACTTGTTTTAGGGAACACAATGCACTCCTCCAGTGAGGCAGTTGGCAACTTACATCCCGCCCATCAGCATAACAGGGCTCCCTGTTCTCCAGGGCCTGTCTTGCCTTTCTGGTTTTTACACATTTTGCGGATGTCCGTTTTGACCGGTGGGAAGTGATACTTCTGTGTAGTGCAGATTTGCATTGCCCGCTTGCTTGCTTGGCCAAAAAGGGCGTATGCGTTTTCTCCTGAATATATTCAGGAGAAAACGCATACGCCCTTTTTGGCCAAGTGCATCATTGTCGAAGTTGTGCCCCTCTTCCTGTGCTTTACAGGCGATTCCAACGTACCTCTTGAAATCTGTTTCCTGCTATTCTGCCTCGCTTTCAAGTCCGCCTCGTTGCCTTCCCTCAACAGATTTTTGGACGATAGTTGGCCTTGATTACTCTGCCAGTTTGTGAATTGCTGTGCCCCTGAGCTCCATTTTTCAACTCGTTTCTTGTGAGCTGAACGCAAGTCCAAACTTTTGGTTCAGGACCTATACTGGTTCCCGGTGGGTGGCTGAGACTTTGGTTAATTCTTCTTCCTGCCGGGAAGTTAGAGTGACATGTGCCCATCCAAATGCCTAGCAGCTACTCTCTCCTTGGTTCTCCCTCTTCCCTTTCATCCTCTGCCAAATTGGCAACCTGTGCGAACCAGGAGCTTAAAGGGGCTGTCTCTCCAAGTTGGGAGATTGATAGGAAAGCAGTTGGAAAGTCAAACCGGAGCACCAGGAGAGGGGCTCTTCGTTGAGTTTTAGAAACCTGTCGTATTCACAGTGTGTCCATTCTCTAGGTTTCCCGTACACGTTATAGCTGTAGTAATATTCCCTTCAACCTGGAGAGCTGGGACCCATGGAATGGGTGCCATGCATTATTGCTTTAAAGGGTCTGCATTTGCTCACCCAATCTCACCAATCCTCTCAGTCCCAAGTGTCCAGCCTTATGCCACATCCAGCTGTCATTGTAGATAGGGTCATTCCAGGTTGCATCAGAGACCCTGGAGGAATTTTGAAGAATTTCCCTGTTTCTTTGTTCTGTTTTTGAAATTCCTTTTTAGAGTGGGTTTGAGCTGATTCTCGCTGCCCTGTTTATGCCAGTCTAGACACACTTGATTCCCTTACGGAGACATATCAATACATAGGTTTTAAGATTCTTACTAGTCAGATCTATTCCTCTGCGGGAAATATGGGGTTTTGAGTCCCTTTCACTGAGGAAGGTGTAGGTCTTGTCTATTCCATAGTTGGTTTTTGGAACGGTACCTGTGCTTATATCAAACTCGGGTTTGATGCATCACCCCACCTCTCCTTCCCCCTTAAGCAGGCATAAGAGTGTTTTCTAAATGTGAGACTCTGTTCTCTTGCCTAACTCAGTTCATGTGTAGCCATGTTTACAGGATCTTCCTAAGTGATATCTTATGATAAGTTTCTTTTCCTGTGTGACTTCTTTCACTTAGAATCATCGTACCTGAATCCACTCATTTTGCTGCTACTGGTCTTATGACATTGATTTCGTGGCTGAGGGATATTCCATCGTACATAAGTTCCACAATGTTTGGAACCATTTTTATATTTCCTGGGATATTTCAGGTGTACCCAGGTTGAGGTTCTTGTAAGCAGTGCAGCCTTCAATTTGGGGGTGGCTCTGTCTTATGGATTTTCAGTTTTCCCAAGGTATATTCCCTAGACTGGAAGTGCCCTTGGCTCTGTAGCTCTGTTGTTTACTTGTTTTAGGGAACACAATGCACTCCTCCAGTGAGGCAGTTGGCAACTTACATCCCCCCCATCAGCATAACAGGGCTCCCTGTTCTCCAGGGCCTGTCTTGCCTTTCTGGTTTTTACACATTTTGTGGATGTCCCTTTTGACCGGTGGGAAGTGATACTTCTGTGTAGTGCAGATTTGCATTGTCCGCTTGCTTGCTTGGCCAAAAAGGGCGTATGCGTTTTCTCCTGAATATATTCAGGAGAAAACGCATACGCCCTTTTTGGCCAAGTGCATCATTGTCGAAGTTGTGCCCCTCTTCCTGTGCTTTACAGGCGATTCCAACGTACCTCTTGAAATCTGTTTCCTGCTATTCTGCCTCGCTTTCAAGTCCGCCTCGTTGCCTTCCCTCAACAGATTTTTGGACGATAGTTGGCCTTGATTACTCTGCCAGTTTGTGAATTGCTGTGCCCCTGAGCTCCATTTTTCAACTCGTTTCTTGTGAGCTGAACGCAAGTCCAAACTTTTGGTTCAGGACCTATACTGGTTCCCGGTGGGTGGCTGAGACTTTGGTTAATTCTTCTTCCTGCCGGGAAATTAGAGTGACATGTGCCCATCCAAATGCCTAGCAGCTACTCTCTCCTTGGTTCTCCCTCTTCCCTTTCATCCTCTGCCAAATTGGCAACCTGTGCGAACCAGGAGCTTAAAGGGGCTGTCTCTCCAAGTTGGGAGATTGATAGGAAAGCAGGTGGAAAGTCAAACCGGAGCACCAGGAGAGGGGCTCTTCGTTGAGTTTTAGAAACCTGTCGTATTCACAGTGTGTCCATTCTCTAGGTTTCCCGTACACGTTATAGCTGTAGTAATATTCCCTTCAACCTGGAGAGCTGGGACCCATGGAATGGGTGCCATGCATTATTGCTTTAAAGGGTCTGCATTTGCTCACCCAATCTCACCAATCCTCTCAGTCCCAAGTGTCCAGCCTTATGCCACGTCCAGCTGTCATTGTAGATAGGGTCATTCCAGGTTGCATCAGAGACCCTGAAGGAATTGTGAAGAATTTCCCTGTTTCTTTGTTCTGTTTTTGAAATTCCTTTTTAGAGTGTGTTTGAGCTGATTCTCGCTGCCCTGTTTATGCCAGTCTAGACACACTTGATTCCCTTACGGAGACATATCAATACATAGGTTTTAAGATTCTTACTAGTCAGATCTATTCCTCTGCGGGAAATATGGGGTTTGAGTCCCTTTCACTGAGGAAGGTGTAGGTCTTGTCTATTTCATAGTTGGTTTTTGGAACGGTACCTGTGCTTATATCAAACTCGGGTTTGATGCATCACCCCACCTCTCCTTCCCCCTTAAGCAGGCATAAGAGTGTTTTCTAAATGTGAGACTCTGTTCTCTTGCCTAACTCAGTTCATGTGTAGCCATGTTTACAGGATCTTCCTAAGCGATATCTTATGATAAGTTTCTTTTCCTGTGTGACTTCTTTCACTTAGAATCATCGTACCTGAATCCACTCATTTTGCTGCTACTGGTCTTATGACATTGATTTCGTGGCTGAGGGATATTCCATCGTACGTAAGTTCCACAATGTTTGGAACCTTTTTTATATTGCCTGGGATATTTCAGGTGTACCCAGGTTGAGGTTCTTGTAAGCAGTGCAGCCCTCAATTTGGGGGTGGCTCTGTCTTATGGATTTTCAGTTTTCCCAAGGTATATTCCCTAAACTGGAAGTGTCCTTGGCTCTGTAGCTCTGTTGTTTACTTGTTTTAGGGAACACAATGCACTCCTCCAGTGAGGCAGTTGGCAACTTACATCCCCCCCATCAGCATAACAGGGCTCCCTGTTCTCCATGGCCTGTCTTGCCTTTCTGGTTTTTTACACATTTTGCGGATGTCCCTTTTGCCCGGTGGGAAGTGATACTTCTTTGTAGTGCAGATTTGCATTGCCCGCTTGCTTGCTTGGCCAAAAAGGGCGTATGCGTTTTCTCCTGAATATATTCAGGAGAAAACGCATACGCCCTTTTTGGCCAAGTGCATCATTGTCGAAGTTGTGCCCCTCTTCCTGTGCTTTACAGGGGATTCCAATGTACCTCTTGAAATCTGTTTCCTGCTATTCTGCCTCGCTTTCAAGTCCGCCTCGTTGCCTTCCCTCAACAGATTTTTGGACGATAGTTGGCCTTGATTACTCTGCCAGTTTGTAAATTGCTGTGCCCCTGAGCTCCATTTTTCAACTCGTTTTTTGTGAGCTGAACGCAAGTCCAAACTTTTGGTTCAGGACCTATACTGGTTCCCGGTGGGTGGCTGAGACTTTGGTTAATTCTTCTTCCTGCCGGGAAATTAGAGTGACATGTGCCCATCCAAATGCCTAGCAGCTACTCTCTCATTGGTTCTCCCTCTTCCCTTTCATCCTCTGCCAAATTGGCAACCTGTGCGAACCAGGAGCTTAAAGGGGCTGTCTCTCCAAGTTGGGAGATTGATAGGAAAGCAGTTGGAAAGTCAAACCGGAGCCCCAGGAGAGGGGCTCTTCGTTGAGTTTTAGAAACCTGTCGTATTCACAGTGTGTCCATTCTCTAGGTTTCCCGTACATGTTATAGCTGTAGTAATATTCCCTTCAACCTGGAGAGCTGGGACCCATGGAATGGGTGCCATGCATTATTGCTTTAAAGGGTCTGCATTTGCTCACCCAATCTCACCAATCCTCTCAGTCCCAAGTGTCCAGCCTTATGCCACATCCAGCTGTCATTGTAGATAGGGTCATTCCAGGTTGCATCAGAGACCCTGAAGGAATTGTGAAGAATTTCCCTGTTTCTTTGTTCTGTTTTTGAAATTCCTTTTTAGAGTGGGTTTGAGCTGATTCTCGCTGCCCTGTTTATGCCAGTCTAGACACACTTGATTCCCTTACGGAGACATATCAATACATAGGTTTTAAATTCTTACTAGTCAGATCTATTCCTCTGCGGGAAATATGGGGTTTTGAGTCCCTTTCACTGAGGAAGGTGTAGGTCTTGTCTATTCCATAGTTGGTTTTTGGAACGGTACCTGTGCTTATATCAAACTCGGGTTTGATGCATCACCCCACCTCTCCTTCCCCCTTAAGCAGGCATAAGAGTGTTTTCTAAATGTGAGACTCTGTTCTCTTGCCTAACTCAGTTCATGTGTAGCCATGTTTACAGGATCTTCCTAAGTGATATCTTATGATAAGTTTCTTTTCCTGTGTGACTTCTTTCACTTAGAATCATCGTACCTGAATCCACTCATTTTGCTGCTACTGGTCTTATGACATTGATTTCGTGGCTGAGGGATATTCCATCGTACGTAAGTTCCACAATGTTTGGAACCTTTTTTATATTGCCTGGGATATTTCAGGTGTACCCAGGTTGAGGTTCTTGTAAGCAGTGCAGCCCTCAATTTGGGGGTGGCTCTGTCTTATGGATTTTCAGTTTTCCCAAGGTATATTCCCTAGACTGGAAGTGCCCTTGGCTCTGTAGCTCTGTTGTTTACTTGTTTTAGGGAACACAATGCACTCCTCCAGTGAGGCAGTTGGCAACTTACATCCCGCCCATCAGCATAACAGGGCTCCCTGTTCTCCAGGGCCTGTCTTGCCTTTCTGGTTTTTACACATTTTGTGGATGTCCCTTTTGACCGGTGGGAAGTGATACTTCTTTGTAGTGCAGATTTGCATTGTCCGCTTGCTTGCTTGGCCAAAAAGGGCGTATGCGTTTTCTCCTGAATATATTCAGGAGAAAACGCATACGCCCTTTTTGGCCAAGTGCATCATTGTCGAAGTTGTGCCCCTCTTCCTGTGCTTTACAGGCGATTCCAACGTACCTCTTGAAATCTGTTTCCTGCTATTCTGCCTCGCTTTCAAGTCTGCCTCGTTGCCTTCCCTCAACAGATTTTTGGACGATAGTTGGCCTTGATTACTCTGCCAGTTTGTGAATTGCTGTGCCCCTGAGCTCCATTTTTCAACTCGTTTTTTGTGAGCTGAACGCAAGTCCAAACTTTTGGTTCAGGACTTATACTGGTTCCCGGTGGGTGGCTGAGACTTTGGTTAATTCTTCTTCCTGCCGGGAAATTAGAGTGACATGTGCCCATCCAAATGCCTAGCAGCTACTCTCTCATTGGTTCTCCCTCTTCCCTTTCATCCTCTGCCAAATTGGCAACCTGTGCGAACCAGGAGCTTAAAGGGGCTGTCTCTCCAAGTTGGGAGATTGATAGGAAAGCAGTTGGAAAGTCAAACCGGAGCACCAGGAGAGGGGCTCTTCGTTGAGTTTTAGAAACCTGTCGTATTCACAGTGTGTCCATTCTCTAGGTTTCCCGTACACGTTATAGCTGTAGTAATATTCCCTTCAACCTGGAGAGCTGGGACCCATGGAATGGGTGCCATGCATTATTGCTTTAAAGGGTCTGCATTTGCTCACCCAATCTCACCAATCCTCTCAGTCCCAAGTGTCCAGCCTTATGCCACATCCAGCTGTCATTGTAGATAGGGTCATTCCAGGTTGCATCGGAGACCCTGAAGGAATTGTGAAGAATTTCCCTGTTTCTTTGTTCTGTTTTTGAAATTCCTTTTTAGAGTGGGTTTGAGCTGATTCTCGCTGCCCTGTTTATGCCAGTCTAGACACACTTGATTCCCTTACGGAGACATATCAATACATAGGTTTTAAGATTCTTACTAGTCAGATCTATTCCTCTGCGGGAAATATGGGGTTTTGAGTCCCTTTCACTGAGGAAGGTGTAGGTCTTGTCTATTCCATAGTTGGTTTTTGGAACGGTACCTGTGTTTATATCAAACTCGGGTTTGATGCATCACCCCACCTCTCCTTCCCCCTTAAGCAGGCATAAGAGTGTTTTCTAAATGTGAGACTCTGTTCTCTTGCCTAACTCAGTTCATGTGTAGCCATGTTTACAGGATCTTCCTAAGTGATATCTTATGATAAGTTTCTTTTCCTGTGTGACTTCTTTCACTTAGAATCATCGTACCTGAATCCACTCATTTTGCTGCTACTGGTCTTATGACATTGATTTCGTGGCTGAGGGATATTCCATCGTACGTAAGTTCCACAATGTTTGGAACCTTTTTTATATTGCCTGGGATATTTCAGGTGTACCCAGGTTGAGGTTCTTGTAAGCAGTGCAGCCCTCAATTTGGGGGTGGCTCTGTCTTATGGATTTTCAGTTTTCCCAAGGTATATTCCCTAAACTGGAAGTGTCCTTGGCTCTGTAGCTCTGTTGTTTACTTGTTTTAGGGAACACAATGCACTCCTCCAGTGAGGCAGTTGGCAACTTACATCCCCCCCATCAGCATAACAGGGCTCCCTGTTCTCCATGGCCTGTCTTGCCTTTCTGGTTTTTTACACATTTTGCGGATGTCCCTTTTGACCGGTGGGAAGTGATACTTCTTTGTAGTGCAGATTTGCATTGCCCGCTTGCTTGCTTGGCCAAAAAGGGCGTATGCGTTTTCTCCTGAATATATTCAAGAGAAAACGCATACGCCCTTTTTGGCCAAGTGCATCATTGTCGAAGTTGTGCCCCTCTTCCTGTGCTTTACAGGCGATTCCAATGTACCTCTTGAAATCTGTTTCCTGCTATTCTGCCTCGCTTTCAAGTCCGCCTCGTTGCCTTCCCTCAACAGATTTTTGGACGATAGTTGGCCTTGATTACTCTGCCAGTTTGTAAATTGCTGTGCCCCTGAGCTCCATTTTTCAACTCGTTTCTTGTGAGCTGAACGCAAGTCCAAACTTTTGGTTCAGGACCTATACTGGTTCCCGGTTGGTGGCTGAGACTTTGGTTAATTCTTCTTCCTGCCGGGAAATTAGAGTGACATGTGCCCATCCAAATGCCTAGCAGCTACTCTCTCATTGGTTCTCCCTCTTCCCTTTCATCCTCTGCCAAATTGGCAACCTGTGCGAACCAGGAGCTTAAAGGGGCTGTCTCTCCAAGTTGGGAGATTGATAGGAAAGCAGTTGGAAAGTCAAACCGGAGCACCAGGAGAGGGGCTCTTCGTTGAGTTTTAGAAACCTGTCGTATTCACAGTGTGTCCATTCTCTAGGTTTCCCGTACACGTTATAGCTGTAGTAATATTCCCTTCAACCTGGAGAGCTGGGACCCATGGAATGGGTGCCATGCATTATTGCTTTAAAGGGTCTGCATTTGCTCACCCAATCTCACCAATCCTCTCAGTCCCAAGTGTCCAGCCTTATGCCACATCCAGCTGTCATTGTAGATAGGGTCATTCCAGGTTGCATCAGAGACCCTGAAGGAATTGTGAAGAATTTCCCTGTTTCTTTGTTCTGTTTTTGAAATTCCTTTTTAGAGTGGGTTTGAGCTGATTCTCGCTGCCCTGTTTATGCCAGTCTAGACACACTTGATTCCCTTACGGAGACATATCAATACATAGGTTTTAAGATTCTTACTAGTCAGATCTATTCCTCTGCGGGAAATATGGGGTTTTGAGTCCCTTTCACTGAGGAAGGTGTAGGTCTTGTCTATTCCATAGTTGGTTTTTGGAACGGTACCTGTGCTTATATCAAACTCGGGTTTGATGCATCACCCCACCTCTCCTTCCCCCTTAAGCAGGCATAAGAGTGTTTTCTAAATGTGAGACTCTGTTCTCTTGCCTAACTCAGTTCATGTGTAGCCATGTTTACAGGATCTTCCTAAGTGATATCTTATGATAAGTTTCTTTTCCTGTGTGACTTCTTTCACTTAGAATCATCGTACCTGAATCCACTCATTTTGCTGCTACTGGTCTTATGACATTGATTTCGTGGCTGAGGGATATTCCATCGTACGTAAGTTCCACAATGTTTGGAACCTTTTTTATATTGCCTGGGATATTTCAGGTGTACCCAGGTTGAGGTTCTTGTAAGCAGTGCAGCCCTCAATTTGGGGGTGGCTCTGTCTTATGGATTTTCAGTTTTCCCAAGGTATATTCCCTAGACTGGAAGTGCCCTTGGCTCTGTAGCTCTGTTGTTTACTTGTTTTAGGGAACACAATGCACTCCTCCAGTGAGGCAGTTGGCAACTTACATCCCGCCCATCAGCATAACAGGGCTCCCTGTTCTCCAGGGCCTGTCTTGCCTTTCTGGTTTTTACACATTTTGTGGATGTCCCTTTTGACCGGTGGGAAGTGATACTTCTTTGTAGTGCAGATTTGCATTGTCCGCTTGCTTGCTTGGCCAAAAAGGGCATATGCGTTTTCTCCTGAATATATTCAGGAGAAAACGCATACGCCCTTTTTGGCCAAGTGCATCATTGTCGAAGTTGTGCCCCTCTTCCTGTGCTTTACAGGCGATTCCAACGTAGCTCTTGAAATCTGTTTCCTGCTATTCTGCCTCGCTTTCAAGTCCGCCTGGTTGCCTTCCCTCAACAGATTTTTGGACGATAGTTGGCCTTGATTACTCTGCCAGTTTGTGAATTGCTGTGCCCCTGAGCTCCATTTTTCAACTCGTTTTTTGTGAGCTGAACGCAAGTCCAAACTTTTGGTTCAGGACCTATACTGGTTCCCGGTGGGTGGCTGAGACTTTGGTGAATTCTTCTTCCTGCCGGGAAATTAGAGTGACATGTGCCCATCCAAATGCCTAGCAGCTACTCTCTCATTGGTTCTCCCTCTTCCCTTTCATCCTCTGCCAAATTGGCAACCTGTGCGAACCAGGAGCTTAAAGGGGCTGTCTCTCCAAGTTGGGAGATTGATAGGAAAGCAGTTGGAAAGTCAAACCGGAGCACCAGGAGAGGGGCTCTTCGTTGAGTTTTAGAAACCTGTCGTATTCACAGTGTGTCCATTCTCTAGGTTTCCCGTACACGTTATAGCTGTAGTAATATTCCCTTCAACCTGGAGAGCTGGGACCCATGGAATGGGTGCCATGCATTATTGCTTTAAAGGGTCTGCATTTGCTCACCCAATCTCACCAATCCTCTCAGTCCCAAGTGTCCAGCCTTATGCCACATCCAGCTGTCATTGTAGATAGGGTCATTCCAGGTTGCATCGGAGACCCTGAAGGAATTGTGAAGAATTTCCCTGTTTCTTTGTTCTGTTTTTGAAATTCCTTTTTAGAGTGGGTTTGAGCTGATTCTCGCTGCCCTGTTTATGCCAGTCTAGACACACTTGATTCCCTTACGGAGACATATCAATACATAGGTTTTAAGATTCTTACTAGTCAGATCTATTCCTCTGCGGGAAATATGGGGTTTTGAGTCCCTTTCACTGAGGAAGGTGTAGGTCTTGTCTATTCCATAGTTGGTTTTTGGAACGGTACCTGTGCTTATATCAAACTCGGGTTTGATGCATCACCCCACCTCTCCTTCCCCCTTAAGCAGGCATAAGAGTGTTTTCTAAATGTGAGACTCTGTTCTCTTGCCTAACTCAGTTCATGTGTAGCCATGTTTACAGGATCTTCCTAAGTGATATCTTATGATAAGTTTCTTTTCCTGTGTGACTTCTTTCACTTAGAATCATCGTACCTGAATCCACTCATTTTGCTGCTACTGGTCTTATGACATTGATTTCGTGGCTGAGGGATATTCCATCGTACGTAAGTTCCACAATGTTTGGAACCTTTTTTATATTGCCTGGGATATTTCAGGTGTACCCAGGTTGAGGTTCTTGTAAGCAGTGCAGCCCTCAATTTGGGGGTGGCTCTGTCTTATGGATTTTCAGTTTTCCCAAGGTATATTCCCTAGACTGGAAGTGCCCTTGGCTCTGTAGCTCTGTTGTTTACTTGTTTTAGGGAACACAATGCACTCCTCCAGTGAGGCAGTTGGCAACTTACATCCCGCCCATCAGCATAACAGGGCTCCCTGTTCTCCAGGGCCTGTCTTGCCTTTCTGGTTTTTACACATTTTGTGGATGTCCCTTTTGACCGGTTGGAAGTGATACTTCTTTGTAGTGCAGATTTGCATTGTCCGCTTGCTTGCTTGGCCAAAAAGGGCGTATGCGTTTTCTCCTGAATATATTCAGGAGAAAACGCATACGCCCTTTTTGGCCAAGTGCATCATTGTCGAAGTTGTGCCCCTCTTCCTGTGCTTTACAGGCGATTCCAACATACCTCTTGAAATCTGTTTCCTGCTATTCTGCCTCGCTTTCAAGTCCGCCTCGTTGCCTTCCCTCAACAGATTTTTGGACGATAGTTGGCCTTGATTACTCTGCCAGTTTGTGAATTGCTGTGCCCCTGAGCTCCATTTTTCAACTCGTTTTTTGTGAGCTGAACGCAAGTCCAATCTTTTGGTTCAGGACCTATACTGGTTCCCGGTGGGTGGCTGAGACTTTGGTTAATTCTTCTTCCTGCCGGGAAATTAGAGTGACATGTGCCCATACAAATGCCTAGCAGCTACTCTCTCATTGGTTCTCCCTCTTCCCTTTCATCCTCTGCCAAATTGGCAACCTGTGCGAACCAGGAGCTTAAAGGGGCTGTCTCTCCAAGTTGGGAGATTGATAGGTAAAGCAGTTGGAAAGTCAAACCGGAGCACCAGGAGAGGCGCTCTTCGTTGAGTTTTAGAAACCTGTCGTATTCACAGTGTGTCCATTCTCTAGGTTTCCCGTACACGTTATAGCTGTAGTAATATTCCCTTCAACCTGGAGAGCTGGGACCCATGGAATGGGTGCCATGAATTATTGCTTTAAATGGTCTGCATTTGCTCACCCAATCTCACCAATCCTCTCAGTCCCAAGTGTCCAGCCTTATGCCACATCCAGCTGTCATTGTAGATAGGGTCATTCCAGGTTGCATCAGAGACCCTGAAGGAATTTTGAAGAATTTCCCTGTTTCTTTGTTCTGTTTTTGAAATTCCTTTTTAGAGTTGGTTTGAGCTGATTCTCGCTGCCCTGTTTATGCCAGTCTAGACACACTTGATTCCCTTACGGAGACATATCAATACATAGGTTTTAAGATTCTTACTAGTCAGATCAATTCCTCTGCGGGAAATATGGGGTTTTGAGTCCCTTTCACTGAGGAAGGTGTAGGTCTTGTCTATTCCATACTTGGTTTTTGGAACGGAACCTGTGCTTATATCAAACTCGGGTTTGATGCATCACCCCACCTCTCCTTCCCCCTTAAGCAGGCATAAGAGTGTTTTCTAAATGTGAGACTCTGTTCTCTTGCCTAACTCAGTTCATGTGTAGCCATGTTTACAGGATCTTCCTAAGTGATATCTTATGATAAGTTTCTTTTCCTGTGTGACTTCTTTCACTTAGAATCATCGTACCTGAATCCACTCATTTTGCTGCTACTGGTCTTATGACATTGATTTCGTGGCTGAGGGATATTCCATCGTACGTAAGTTCCACAATGTTTGGAACCATTTTTATATTGCCTGGGATATTTCAGGTGTACCCAGGTTGAGGTTCTTGTAAGCAGTGCAGCCCTCAATTTGGGGGTGGCTCTGTCTTATGGATTTTCAGTTTTCCCAAGGTATATTCCCTAGACTGGAAGTGCCCTTGGCTCTGTAGCTCTGTTGTTTACTTGTTTTAGGGAACACAATGCACTCCTCCAGTGAGGCAGTTGGCAACTTACATCCCGCCCATCAGCATAACAGGGCTCCCTGTTCTCCAGGGCCTGTCTTGCCTTTCTGGTTTTTACACATTTTGTGGATGTCCCTTTTGACCGGTGGGAAGTGATACTTCTTTGTAGTGCAGATTTGCATTGCCCGCTTGCTTGCTTGGCCAAAAAGGGCGTATGCGTTTTCTCCTGAATATATTCAGGAGAAAACGCATACGCCCTTTTTGGCCAAGTGCATCATTGTCAAGTTGTGCCCCTCTTCCTGTGCTTTACAGGCGATTCCAACGTACCTCTTGAAATCTGTTTCCTGCTATTCTGCCTCGCTTTCAAGTCCGCCTCGTTGCCTTCCCTCAACAGATTTTTGGACGATAGTTGGCCTTGATTACTCTGCCAGTTTGTGAATTGCTGTGCCCCTGAGCTCCATTTTTCAACTCTTTTTTTGTGAGCTGAACGCAAGTCCAAACTTTTGGTTCAGGACCTATACTGGTTCCCGGTGGGTGGCTGAGACTTTGGTTAATTCTTCTTCCTGCCGGGAAATTAGAGTGACATGTGCCCATCCAAATGCCTAGCGGCTACTCTCTCATTGGTTCTCCCTCTTCCCTTTCATCCTCTGCCAAATTGGCAACCTGTGCGAACCAGGAGCTTAAAGGGGCTGTCTCTCCAAGTTGGGAGATTGCTAGGAAAGCAGTTGGAAAGTCAAACCGGAGCACCAGGAGAGGGGCTCTTCGTTGAGTTTTAGAAACCTGTCGTATTCACAGTGTGTCCATTCTCTAGGTTTCCCGTACACGTTATAGCTGTAGTAATATTCCCTTCAACTTGGAGAGCTGGGACCCATGGAATGGGTGCCATGCATTATTGCTTTAAAGGGTCTGCATTTGCTCACCCAATCTCACCAATCCTCTCAGTCCCAACTGTCCAGCCTTATGCCACATCCAGCTGTCATTGTAGATAGGGTCATTCCAGGTTGCATCAGAGACCCTGAAGGAATTTTGAAGAATTTCCCTGTTTCTTAGTTCTGTTTTTGAAATTCCTTTTTAGAGTGGGTTTGAGCTGATTCTCGCTGCCCTGATTATGCCAGTCTAGACACACTTGATTCCCTTACGGAGACATATCAATACATAGGTTTTAAGATTCTTACTAGTCAGATCTATTCCTCTGCGGGAAATATGGGGTTTTGAGTCCCTTTCACTGAGGAAGGTGTAAGTCTTGTCTATTCCATAGTTGGTTTTTGGAACGGTACCTGTGCTTATATCAAACTCGGGTTTGATGCATCACCCCACCTCTCCTTCCCCCTTAAGCAGGCATAAGAGTGTTTTCTAAATGTGAGACTCTGTTCTCTTGCCTAACTCAGTTCATGTGTAGCCATGTTTACAGGATCTTCCTAAGTGATATCTTATGATAAGTTTCTTTTCCTGTGTGACTTCTTTCACTAAGAATCATCGTACCTGAATCCACTCATTTTTCTGATACTGGTCTTATGACATTGATTTCGTGGCTGAGGGATATTCCATCGTACATAAGTTCCACAATGTTTGGAACCATTTTTATATTGCCTGGGATATTTCAGGTGTACCCAGGTTGAGGTTCTTGTAAGTAGTGCAGCCCTCAATTTGGGGGTGGCTCTGTCTTATGGATTTTCAGTTTTCCCAAGGTATATTCCCTAGACTGGAAGTGCCCTTGGCTCTGTAGCTCTGTTGTTTACTTGTTTTAGGGAACACAATGCACTCCTCCAGTGAGGCAGTTGGCAACTTACATCCCGCCCATCAGCATAACAAGGCTCCCTGTTCTCCAGGGCCTGTCTTGCCTTTCTGGTTTTTACACATTTTGTGGATGTCCCTTTTGACCGGTGGGAAGTGATACTTCTGTGTAGTGCAGATTTGCATTGCCCGCTTGCTTGCTTGGCCAAAAAGGGCGTATGCGTTTTCTCCTGAATATATTCAGGAGAAAACGCATACGCCCTTTTTGGCCAAGTGCATCATTGTCGAAGTTGTGCCCCTCTTCCTGTGCTTTACAGGCGATTCCAACGTACCTCTTGAAATCTGTTTCCTGCTATTCTGCCTCGCTTTCAAGTCCGCCTCGTTGCCTTCCCTCAACAGATTTTTGGACGATAGTTGGCCTTGATTACTCTGCCAGTTTGTGAATTGCTGTGCCCCTGAGCTCCATTTTTCAACTCTTTTTTTGTGAGCTGAACGCAAGTCCAAACTTTTGGTTCAGGACCTATACTGGTTCCCGGTGGGTGGCTGAGACTTTGGTTAATTCTTCTTCCTGCCGGGAAATTAGAGTGACATGTGCCCATCCAAATGCCTAGCGGCTACTCTCTCATTGGTTCTCCCTCTTCCCTTTCATCCTCTGCCAAATTGGCAACCTGTGCGAACCAGGAGCTTAAAGGGGCTGTCTCTCCAAGTTGGGAGATTGCTAGGAAAGCAGTTGGAAAGTCAAACCGGAGCACCAGGAGAGGGGCTCTTCGTTGAGTTTTAGAAACCTGTCGTATTCACAGTGTGTCCATTCTCTAGGTTTCCCGTACACGTTATAGCTGTAGTAATATTCGCTTCAACCTGGAGAGCTGGGACCCATGGAATGGGTGCCATGCATTATTGCTTTAAAGGGTCTGCATTTGCTCACCCAATCTCACCAATCCTCTCAGTCCCAAGTGTCCAGCCTTATGCCACATCCAGCTGTCATTGTAGATAGGGTCATTCCAGGTTGCATCAGAGACCCTGAAGGAATTTTGAAGAATTTCCCTGTTTCTTTGTTCTGTTTTTGAAATTCCTTTTTAGAGTGGGTTTGAGCTGATTCTCGCTGCCCTGTTTATGCCAGTCTAGACACACTTGATTCCCTTACGGAGACATATCAATACATAGGTTTTAAGATTCTTACTAGTCAGATCTATTCCTCTGCGGGAAATATGGGGTTTTGAGTCCCTTTCACTGAGGAAGGTGTAGGTCTTGTCTATTCCATAGTTGGTTTTTGGAACGGTACCTGTGCTTATATCAAACTCGGGTTTGATGCATCACCCCACCTCTCCTTCCCCCTTAAGCAGGCATAAGAGTGTTTTCTAAATGTGAGACTCTGTTCTCTTGCCTAACTCAGTTCATGTGTAGCCATGTTTACAGGATCTTCCTAAGTGATATCTTATGATAAGTTTCTTTTCCTGTGTGACTTCTTTCACTTAGAATCATCGTACCTGAATCCACTCATTTTGCTGCTACTGGTCTTATGACATTGATTTCGTGGCTGAGGGATATTCCATCGTACGTAAGTTCCACAATGTTTGGAACCATTTTTATATTGCCTGGGATATTTCAGGTGTACCCAGGTTGAGGTTCTTGTAAGCAGTGCAGCCCTCAATTTGGGGGTGGCTCTGTCTTATGGATTTTCAGTTTTCCCAAGGTATATTCCCTAGACTGGAAGTGCCCTTGGCTCTGTAGCTCTGTTGTTTACTTGTTTTAGGGAACACAATGCACTCCTCCAGTGAGGCAGTTGGCAACTTACATCCCGCCCATCAGCATATCAAGTCTCCCTGTTCGCCAGGGCCAGTCTTGCCTTTTGAAACGGTCATTTTGAAATATGGACGTCTTTTGAATTTCTTGGTCGATATGTGACCCCAGGATTTGTTATCAGGGCAGGTGTCATTTACAGGCCTGCAATGATTTTGAATATCAACTGACCATTAGCGCTGGGATTAAAGCTGCTGTTGTGTGAAACGGCCACAAGGTGGCAGCAGTTCTCCCTTACCAAATATGGTTACTAGGGCAACAGAGCCTCAATGGAAGTGGTGTTCTACATTGGAATTTAGAATGGAATGTGCCTGGAATAAGCCCCTCATGTTTGTCTCACTACTTCTTCTTCTTGTTTTTAATTTATTTTTTTTATTTTTTATTACAGCAAGTTTGATTACAATATTTGGCTTGTTGTAGGTGTGGAAGATGTGGTTCTTTTACACATATACAGATGTCTGTTCTTCCTGGGATCCTTTTCCCATGTACCTTATGACAGAATGTTGAGTAGTCCTCTCTTGGTATTCTGTAGGTCTTTGGTGATTATATATGTCACCTGTGTTTGTATATGTCTGTTAACTCCGATATCATAATGAAACCAATCCTCACACCTTTCCATTGGTGAACCATAAGTTTGTTTAATGATTCTGTGACTGCCCTTCTCCGTGGAAATATCTGCCGTGGTATCCATTTATAGGTAACACCTATAAGTGATATGATATGATATGTGTCTTTCACTTTCTGTCTTACTACAAGTCACGTGATTACTTCTAGACTCATCTACGGTGCTGCAAATGGCATTGTGTCCTTTTTTCCCTTGGCTTCTATTCTGCCTTAGAGAGGTCCATTTTCAACAATGTGATTCCCTGCGGGTTGTGGATTAGCTGACCTGGGCAGCCTTACCCTGCCGGCCCGCCCTCCTCAGGTGTGCCTCGTTGAGGTCAATATAAACAGCCTTCCAAGCAGCAATAGCCCCTGAAGATGTGCCTGACTCCATATTCTCTGCCCCGTCAGCAGTCTCGGGGCTGTGCTGGTGGGAGGGATTGAGTGGCCACACCTTGGTGGGTGGCCAACTGTGAGTGGGGCTCTGCTGGCCTTTCTGCAGCAGTTGCCAGGCTGCCACCTGTAAAGAAGAGGATGTGTCACCCATACCTTCCGCTGGTATTTCTCTCCGGACAGAGGTGAGGAAGGAAAAACGCAGTGGGGGCCGGGACAGGAGGGGTATCTCAGGCAGGGCAATGGAAAGCTCCGGAAGAGCACCAGGGGCCAGGATCACCCTGGCTGGCCTGCAGGCACGAAGTTGGCCTGCGTGATGTCGCTGGTGTGGCTCCACGGGCTTTCCTATAGGCTTTCAAGCCCTTGTACATATTCAGGTGTTTTACCTGGGAAGGGTGGGAACAGTTCAGCAACATCTGGCCTGGGGCTCAGTTCGCGTTTTCTCACAGAAGCCACGGCACGTTCCCCCAGCTTTGCAGTGAGGACGTTCCTTGCGTGGGGTGTGGGTTGCTGGCTGTATGGGAGATGGTTCCCCACCTCTGACCAAATTCAGAATTGTTGACAGCTGGAGCAGTGCCCTGATAGGGTTTTCCTCTGTATAACTCGTGGGTTCAGTTTTTTTTTTCTTTTATGGTTCAAGTTGGTTTTTATTCCTCTTTTATATATTTATAGATATAAGCATGGAAATAATTCATTCCTGTAAGTACATCTGTGTGGTGGGAAGAACTTTTTTCTGTTTTATTTTTAAATTTTATTTTTTAAAATTTTGAAATTTAATTTTATTTATTTTTTTTATACAGCACGTTATTATTAGTTATGTATTTTATGCATATACATGTATACAGGTCAATCCCAATCTCCCAACTCATGCCACCACCACCACCCCATGGCTTCCCACACTTGGTGTCCATACGTTTGTTCTCTACCTCTGTGTCTCTATTTCTTCCCTGCAAACCAGTTCATCTGGACCATTTTTTAGGTTCCACATATATGCATTAATATACAATATTTGTTTTCCTCTTTCTGATTTACTTCATCCTGTATGACAGTCTCTCGATCCATCGATGTCTCTACAAAGGACCCAGTTTCATTCCTTTTTATGGCCGAGTAATATTCCATTTTATATATGTACCACATCTTTATCCATTCATCTGTCTGTGGGCATTTACGTTGCTTCCATTACCTGGCTATTGTAAATAGTGCTGCAATGAACATTGTGGTGAATATGCCTTTTTGATTTACAGTTTTCTCTGGGTATATGCCCAGAAGTGGGATTGCTGGATCAGATGGTAATTCTATTTCTACTTTTTTTAAGGAAACTCCATACTCTTCTCCATAGTGACTGTATCAATTTACATTCCCACCAATAGTGGAAGAGGGCTTCTTTTGTCCATACCCTCCCCAGAATTGGTTGTTTGTAGATTTTCTGATGATGCCGATTCTAACAGGTGTGAGGTGATACCTCATTGTAGTTTTGATTTGCATTTCTCTAATAATTAGTGCTGTTGAGCAGCTTTTCATGTGTGTCTTGGCCATCTCTGTGTCTTCTTTGAAGAAACGTCTCTTTAGATCTTCTGCCCATTTTTGTATTGGGTTGTTTGTTTTTTTAATATTAAGCTGCATGAGCTGTTTATATATATTGGAGATTAAGCCTCTGTCCATTGATTCGTTTGCAACGATTTTCGCCCATTCTAAGGGATGTCTTTTTCCATTCCCATTTTTTTAACAAAAAAGGAAAGAAAGGAAAAGAAGCAGAACACTAATGTGCGTAAAATATGCCTTTTGAAACGGTGGTTTTGAAATATGGACGTCCTTTGATTTTTTTGGTCGATATGTGACCCCAGGATTTGTTTTCAGCGCAGGTGTCATTTACAGGCCTGCAATGATTTTGAATATCTACTGACCATTAGCGCTGGGATTAAAGCTGCTGTTGTGTGAAACGGCCACAAGGTGGGAGAAGTTCACCCTTACCAAATCTGGTTACTAGGGCAAGAGAGCCTCAGTGGATGTGGTGTTCTAGATTGCAATTTAGAATGGAATGTGCCAGGAGAAAGCCCCTCAAGTTTGTCTCACTACTTCTTGTTCGTGTTTTTAATTTAATTTTTTTTTATTTTTTATTACAGCAAGTTTGATTACAATGTTTGGCTTGTTGTAGGTGTGGAAGATGTGGTTCTTTTACACATATACAGATGTCTGTTCTTCCTGGGATCCTTTTCTCATGTACGTTATGACAGAATGTTGAGTAGTCCTCTCTTGGTATTCTGTAGGTCTTTGGTGATTATATATGTATCCTGTGTTTGTATATGTCTCTTAACCCCGATATCATAATGAAACCAATCCTCACACCTTTCCATTGGTGAACCATAAGTTTGTTTAATGAATCTGTGATTGCCCTTCTCCGTGGAAATATCTGCCGTAGTATCCATTTATAGGTAACACCTATAAGTGATATGATAGGATATGTGTCTTTCACTTTCTGACTTACTACAAGTCACGTGATTACGTCTAGACTCATCTACGGTGCTGCAAATGGCATTGTGTCCTTTTTCTCCTTGGCTTCTATTCTGCCTTAGCGAGGTCCATTTTCAACAATGTGATTCCCTGAGGGTTGTGGATTAGCTGACCTGGGCAGCCTTACCCTGCCGGCCCGCCCTCTCCAGGTGTGCCTCGTTGAGGTCAATATAAACAGCACTCCAGGCAGCAATAGCCCCTGAAGCTGTGCCTGACTCCATATTCTCTGCCCCGTCAGCAGTCTCGGGACTGTGCTTGTGGGGGGGAGTGATGGGCCACAGCTTTGTAGGTGGCCCGGTCTGAGTGGGGCTCTGCTGGCCTTTCTCCAGGAGTTGCCAGGCTGCCACCTGTAAAGAAGAGGATGTGTCACCCATACCTTCTGCTGGTATTTCTCTCCGGACAGAGGTGAGGAAGGAAAAACGCAGTGGGGGCCGGGACAGGAGGGGTATCTCAGGCAGGGCAATGGAAAGCTCCGGAAGAGCGCCAGGGGCCAGGATCACCCTGGCTGGCCTGCAGGCACGAAGTTGGCCTGCGTGCTTTCGCTGGTGTGGCTCCACGGCCCTTCCTCTAGGCTTTCAATCCCTTGTACACATTCAGGTGTTTTACCTGGGAAGGGTGGGAACAGTTCAGCAGCAGCTGGCCAGGGGCTCAGCTCACGTTTACTCACAGATGCCTCGGCACGGTCCCCCAGCTTCGCAAAGAGGACGCTCCTTGCGTGGGGGGTGGGATGCTGGCTGTATGGGAGATGGTTCCCCACCTCTGACCAATTTCAGAATTGTTTACCGCTGGAGCAAGTGCCCTGATAGGGTTTTCCTCTGTATAACTCGTGGGTTCAGGTTTTGTTTTTCTTTTATGGTTCAAGTTAGATTTTATTCCTCTTTTATGTATTTATAGATATAAGCATGGAAATAATTCATTCCTATAAATACATCTGTGTGCCGGGAAGAACTTTTTTCTGTTTTATTTTTAAATCTTATTTTTTTTAAATTTTGAAGTTTAATTTTATTTATTTTTTTATACAGCACGTTATTAATAGTTATGTATTTTATGCATATACATGTATACAGGTCAATCCCAATCTCCCAACTCATCCCACCACCACCAACCCATTGCTTCCCACACTTGGTGTCCATACGTTTGTTCTCTACCTCTGTGTCTCTATTTCTTCCCTGCAAACCAGTTCATCTGTACCATTTTTTAGGCTCCACATATATGCATTAATATACAATATTTGTTTTCCTCTTTCTGACTTACTTCATTCTGTATGACAGTCTCTCGATCCATCGATGTCTCTACAATTGACCCAGTTTCATTCGTTTTTATGGCCGAGTAGTATTCCATTTTATATATGTACCACATCTTTATCCATTCATCTGTCTGTGGGCATTTACGTTGCTTCCATTACCTGCCTATTGTAAATAGTGCTATAATGAACATTCTGGTGAATATGGCTTTTTGATTTACGGTTTGCTCTGTGTATATGCCCAGAAGTGGGATTGCTGGATCAGATGTTAATTCTATTTCTCGTTTTTTTAAGGAAACTCCATACTCTTCTCCATAGTGACTGTATCAATTTACATTCCCACCAATAGTGGAAGAGGGCTCCTTTTGTCCACACCCTCCCCAGAATTGGTTGTTTGTAGATTTTCTGATGATGCCGATTCTAACAGGTGTGAGGTGATACCTCATTGTAGTTTTGATTTGCATTTCTCTAATAATTAGTGCTGTTGAGCAGCTTTTCATGTGCGTCTTGGCCATCTCTGTGTCTTCTTTGAAGAAACGTCTCTTTAGATCTTCTGCCCATTTTTGTATTGGGTTGTTTGTTTTTTTTAATATTAAGCTGCATGAGCTGTTTATATATACTGGAGATTATACCTCTGTCCATTGATTCGTTTGCAACGATTTTCGCCCATTCTGAGGGATGCCTTTTTCCATTCCCATTTTTTTTAAGAAAAAAGGAAAGAAAGGAAAAGAAACAGAACACTAATGTGCGTACAATATGCCTTTTGAAACGGTCGTTTTGAAATATGGACGTCCTTTGAATTTTTTGGTCGATATGTGACCCCAGGATTTGTTTTCAGGGCAGGTGTCATTTACAGGCCTGCAATGATTTTGAATATCAACTGACCATTAGCACTGGGATTAAAGCTGCTGTTGTGTGAAACGGCCACAAGGTGGCAGCAGTTCACCCTTACCAAATCTGGTCACTAGGGCAAGAGAGACTCAGTGGAAGTGGTGTTCTAGATTGGAGTTTAGAATGGAATGTGCCAGGAGAAAGCCCCTCACGTTTGTCTCACTACAACTTGTTCGTGTTTTTAATTTAATTTTTTTTATTTTTTATTACAGCAAGTTTGATTACAATGTTTGGCTTGTTGTAGGTGTGGAAGATGTGGTTCTTTTACACATATACAGATGTCTGTTCTTCCTGGGATCCTTTTCCCATGTACGTTATGACAGAATGTTGAGTAGTCCTCTCTTGGTATTCTGTAGGTCTTTGGTGATTATATATGTCACCTGTGTTTGTATATGTCTCTTAACCCCGATATCGTAATGAAACCAATCCTCACACCTTTCCATTGGTGAACCATAAGTTTGTTTAATGAATCTGTGCTTGCCCTTCTCCGTGGAAATATCTGCCGTGGTATCCATTTATAGGTAACACCTATAAGTGATATGATACGATATGTGTCTTTCACTTTCTGACTTACTACAAGTCACGTGATTACTTCTAGACTCATCTACGGTGCTGCAAATGGCATTGTGTCCTTTTTCTCCTTGGCTTCTATTCTGCCTTAGCGAGGTCCATTTTCAACAATGTGATTCCCTGAGGGTTGTGGATTAGCTGACCTGGGTAGCCTTACCCTGCCGGCCCGACCTCCCCAGGTGTGCCTCGTTGAGGTCAATATAAACAGCACTCCAGGCAGCAATAGCCCCTGAAGCTGTGCCTGACTCCATATTCTCTGCCCCGTCAGCAGTCTCGGGGCTGTGCTGGTGGGAGGGAGTGAGGGGCCACAGCTTTGTGTGTGGCCCGGTGTGAGTGGGGTTCTGCTGGCCTTTCTGCAGGAGTTGCCAGGCTGCTGCCTGTAAAGAAGAGGATGTGTCACCCATACCTTCCGCTGGAATTTCTCTCCGGACAGAGGTGAGGAAGGAAAAAAGCAGTGGGGGCCGGGACAGGAGGGGTATCTCAGGCAGGGCAATGGAAAGCTTCTGGAAGAGCGCCCGGGGCCAGGACCACCCTCTCTGGCCTGCAGGCACCAAGTTGGCATGCGTGCTGTCACTGGTGTGGCTCCACGGTCCTTCCTCTAGGCTTTCAAGCCCTTGTACATATTCAGGTGTTTACCTGGAAAGGGTGGGAACAGTTCAGCAGCAGCTGGCCTGGGGCTCAGCTCACGTTTACTCACAGATGCCTCGGCACGGTCCCCCAGCTTTGCAATGAGGACGCTCCTTGCGTGGGGGGTGGGTTGCTGGCTGTACGGGAGATGGTTCCCCACCTCTGACCAATTTCAGAATTGTTTACCACTGGAGCAAGTGCCCTGATAGGGTTTTCCTCTGTATAACTCGTGGGTTCAATTTTTTTTCTTTTATGTTTCAAGTTAGATTTTATTCCTCTTTTATGTTTTTATAGATATAAGCATGGAAATAATTCATTCCTATAAATACATCTGTGTGACGGGAAGAACTTTTTTCTGTTTTATTTTTAAATTTTATTTTTTAAAATTTTGAAATTTAATTTTATTTATTTTTTTATACAGCACGTTATTATTAGTTATGTATTTTATGCATATACATGTATACAGGTCAATCCCAATCTCCCAACTCATCCCACCACCACCACCCCATGGCTTCCCACACTTGGTGTCCATACGTTTGTTCTCTACCTCTGTGTCTCTATTTCTTCCCTGCAAACCAGTTCATCTGTACCATTTTTAGGCTCCACATATATGCGTTAATATACAATATTTGTTTTCCTCTTTCTGACTTACTTCATTCTGTATGACAGTCTCTCGATCCATCGATGTCTCTACAAATGACCCAGTTTCATTCCTTTTTATGGCCGAGGAATATTCCATTTCATATATGTACCACATCTTTATCCATTCATCTGTCTGTGGGCATTTAGGTTGCTTCCATTACCTGGCTATTGTAAATAGTGCTGCAACGAACATTGTGGTGAATGTGCCTTTTTGAAATACGGTTTTCTCTGGGTATATGGCCAGAAGTGGGATTGCTGGATCAGATGGTAATTCTATTTCTAGTTTTTTTAAGGAAACTCCATACTGTTCTCCATAGTGACTGTATCAATTTACATTCCCACCAATAGTGGAAGAGGGCTCCTTTTGTCCACACCCTCTCCAGAATTGGTTGTTTGTAGATTTTCTGATGATGCCGATTCTAACAGGTGTGACGTGAAACCTCATTGTAGTTTTGATTTGCATTTCTCTAATAATTAGTGCTTTTGAGCAGCTTTTCATGTGCGTCTTGGCCATCTCTGTGTCTTCTTTGAAGAAACGTCTCTTTAGATCTTCTGCCCATTTTTGTATTGGGTTGTTTGTTTTTTTAATATTAAGCTGCATGAGTTGTTTATATATATTGGAGTTTAAACCTCTGTCCATTGATTCGTCTGCAACGATTTTCGCCCATTCTGAGGGATGCCTTTTTCCATTCCCGTGTTTTTTAACAAAAAAGGAAAGAAAGGAAAAGAAGCAGAACACTAATGTGCGTAAAATATGCCTTTTGAAACGGTCGTTTTGAAATATGGACGTCCTTTGAAATTTTTGGTCGATATGTGACCCCAGGATTTGTTTTCAGGGCAGGTGTCATTTACAGGCCTGCAATGATTTTGAATATCAACTGACCATTAGCGCTGGGATTAAAGCTGCTGTTGTGTGAAACGGCCACAAGGTGGCAGCAGTTCACCCTTACCAAATCTGGTTACTAGGGCAAGAGAGCCTCAGTGGAAGTGGTGTTCTAGATTGGAGTTTAGAATGGAATGTGCCAGGAGAAAGCCCCTCACGTTTGTCTCACTACATCTTGTTCGTGTTTTAATTTAATTTTTTTTTTATTTTTTATTACAGCAAGTTTGATTACAATGTTTGGCTTGTTGTAGGTGTGGAAGATGTTGTTCTTTTACACATATACACATGTCTGTTCTTCCTGGGATCCTTTTCCCATGTACGTTATGACAGAATGTTGAGTAGTCCTCTCGGTATTCTGTAGGTCTTTGGTGATTATATATGTCACCTGTGTTTGTAGATGTCTGTTAACCATGATATCGTAATGAAACCAATCCTCACACCTTTCATTGGTGAACCATAAGTTTGTTTAATGAATCTGTGATTGCCCTTCTCCGTGGAAATATCTGCCCTGGTATCCATTTTTAGGTAACACCTATAAGTGATATGATAGGATATGTGTCTTTCACTTTCTGACTTACTACAAGTCACGTGATTACTTCTAGACTCATCTACGGTGCTGCAAATGGCATTGTGTCCTTTTTTCCCTTGGCTTCTCTTCTGCCTTAGCGGGGTCCATTTTCAGCAATGTGATTCCCTGAGGGTTGTGGATTAGCTGACCTGGGCAGCCTTACCCTGCCGGCCCGCCCTCCCCAGGTGTGCCTCTTTGAGGTCAATATAAACAGCGCTCCAGGCAGCAATAGCCCATGAAGCTGTGCCTGACTCCATATTCTCTGCCCCGTCAGCAGTCTCGGGGCTGTGCTGGTCGGAGGGAGTGAGGGGCCACAGCTTTGTGTGTGGCCCGGTGTGAGTGGGGTTCTGCTGGCCTTTCTGCAAGAGTTGCCAGGCTGCCGCCTGTACAGAAGAGGTTGTGTCACCCATACCTTCGGCTGGAATTTCTCTCCGGACAGAGGTGAGGAAGGAAAAAAGCAGTGGGGGCCGGGACAGGAGGGGTATCTCAGGCAGGGCAATGGAAAGCTTCTGGAAGAGCGCCCGGGGCCAGGACCACCCTGGCTGGCCTGCAGGCACCAAGTTGGCCTGCGTGCTCTCGCTGGTGTGGCTCCACGGTCCTTCCTCTAGGCTTTCAAGCCCTTGTACATATTCAGGTATTTTACCTGGAAAGGGTGGGAACAGTTCAGCAGCAGCTGGCTTGGGGCTCAGCTCACGTTTACTCACAGGTTCCTCGGTACGGTCCCCCAGCTTTGCAATGAGGACGCTCCTTGCTTGGGGGGTGGGTTGATGGCTGTATGGGAGATGGTTCCCCACCTCTGACCAATTTCAGAATTGTTTACCGCTGGAGCAAGTGCCCTGATAGGGTTTTCCTCTGTATAACTCGTGGGTTCACTTTTTTTTTCTTTTATGGTTCAAGTTATATTTTATTCCTCTTTTATGTATTTATAAATATAAGCATGGAAATAATTCATTCCTATAAATACATCTGTGTGACGGGAAGAATTTTTTCTGTTTTATTTTGAAATTTTATTTTTTAAAATTTTGAAATTTAATTTTATTTATGTTTTTATACAGCAGGTTATTTTTAGTTATGTATTTTATGCATATACATGTATACAGGTCAATCCCAATCTCCCAACTCATCCCACCACCACCACCCCATGGCTTCCCACACATGGTGTCCATACGTTTGTTCTGTATCTGTGTCTCTATTTCTTCCCTGCAAACAAGTTCATCTGTACCACTTTTAGGCTCCACATATATGCATTAATATACAATATTTGTTTTCCTCTTTCTGAATTACTTCATTCTGTATGACAGTCTCTCGATCCATCGATGTCTCTACAAATGACCCAGGTTCATTCCTTTTTATGGCCGAGTAATATTCCATTTTATATATGTACCACATGTTTATCCATTCATCTGTCTGTGGGAATTTAGGTTGCTTACATTACCTGGCTATTGTAAATATTGCTGCAACGAACATTGTGGTGAATGTGCCTTTTTGAAATACGGTTTTCTCTGGGTATATGCCCAGAAGTGGGATTGCTGGATCAGATGGTAATTCTATTTCTAGATTTTTTAAGGAAACTCCATACTGTTCTCCATAGTGACTGTATCAATTTACATTCCCACCAATAGTGGAAGAGGGCTCCTTTTGTCCACACCCTCCCCAGAATTGGTTGTTTGTAGATTTTCTGATGATGCCGATTCTAACAGGTGTGACGTGAAACCTCATTGTAGTTTTGATTTGTATTTCTCTAATAATTAGTGCTGTTGATCA
This sequence comes from Mesoplodon mirus, assembly GCF_964341445.2. NCBI lineage: Eukaryota > Metazoa > Chordata > Mammalia > Artiodactyla > Ziphiidae > Mesoplodon > Mesoplodon mirus. The sequence goes on along the minus strand of NW_028295792.1, from coordinate 1,958,289 downwards.
GCTTTTCATGTGCGTCTTGGCCATCACTGTGTCTTCTTTGAAGAAACGTCTCTTTAGATCTTCTGCCCATTTTTGTATTGGGGTGTTTGTTTTTTTAATATTAAGCTGCATGAGCTGTTTATAAATATTGGAGATTAAACCTCTGTCCATTGATTCGTCTGCAACGATTTTCGCCCATTCTGAGGGATGCCTTTTTCCATTCCCGTGTTTTTTAACAAAAAAGGCAAGAAAGGAAAAGAAGCAGAACACTAATGTGCGTAAAATATGCCTTTTGAAACGGTCGTTTTGAAATATGGACGTCCTTTGAATTTTTTGGTCGATATGTGACCCCAGGATTTGTTTTCAGGGCAGGTGTCATTTACAGGCCTGCAATGATTTTGAATATCAACTGACCATTAGCGCTGGGATTAAAGCTGCTGTTGTGTGAAACGGCCACAAGGTGGCAGCAGTTCACCCTTACCAAATCTGGTTACTAGGGCAAGAGAGCCTCAGTGGAAGTGGTGTTCTAGATTGGAGTTTAGAATGGAATGTGCCAGGAGAAAGCCCCTCACGTTTGTCTCACAACTTCTTGTTTGTGTTTTTAATTTAATTTTTATTTTTTATTACAGCAAGTTTGATTACAATGTTTGGCTTGTTGTAGGTGTGGAAGATGTGGTTCTTTTACACATATACAGATGTCTGTTCTTCCTGGGATCCTTTTCCCATGTACGTTATGACAGAATGTTGAGTAGTCCTCTCTTGGTATTCTGTAGGGCTTTGGTGATTATATATGTCACCTGTGTTTGTATATGTCTCTTAACCCCGATATCGTAATGAAACCAATCCTCACACATTTCCATTGGTGAACCATAAGTTTGTTTAATGAATCTGTGATTGCCCTTCCCCGTGGAAATATCTGCCGTGGTATCCATTTATAGGTAACACCTATAAGTGATATGATATGATATGTGTCTTTCACTTTCTGTCTTACTACAAGTCACGTGATTACTTCTAGACTCATCTACGGTGCTGCAAATGGCATTGTGTCCTTTTTCTCCTTGGCTTCTATTCTGCCTTAGCGAGGTCCATTTTCAACAATGTGATTCCCTGAGGGTTGTGGATTAGCTGACCTGGGCAGCCTTACCCTGCCGGCCCGCCCTCCCCAGGTGTGCCTCGTTGAGGTCAATATAAACAGCGCTCCAGGCAGCAATAGCCCCTGAAGCTGTGCCTGACTCCATATTCTCTGCCCCGTCAGCAGTCTCGGGACTGTGCTGGTGGGGGGGAGTGATGGGCCACAGCTTTGTGGGTGGCCCGGTCTGAGTGGGGCTCTTCTGGCCTTTCTGCAGGAGTTGCCAGGCTGCCACCTGTAAAGAAGAGGATGTGTCACCCATACCTTCCGCTGGTATTTCTCTCCGGACAGAGGTGAGGAAGGAAAAACGCAGTGGGGGCCGGGACAGGAGGGGTATCTCAGGCAGGGCAATGGAAAGCTCCGGAAGAGCGCCAGGGGCCTGGATCAACCTGGCTGGCCTGCAGGCACGAAGTTGGCCTGCGTGATGTCGCTGGTGTGGCTCCACGGGCTTTCCTATAGGCTTTAAAGCCCTTGTACATATTCAGGTGTTTTACCTGGGAAGGGTGGGAACAGTTCAGCAACAGCTGGCCTGGGGCTCAGTTCACGTTTACTCACAGAAGCCACGGCACGTTCCCCCAGCTTTGCAGTGAGGACGTTCCTTGCGTGGGGTGTGTGTTGCTGGCTGTATGGGAGATGGTTCCCCACCTCTGAACAAATTCAGAATTGTTGACAGCTGGAGCAGTGCCCTGATAGGGTTTTCCTCTGTATAACTCGTGGGTTCAGTTTTTTTTTTCTTTTATGGTTCAAGTTGGTTTTTATTCCTCTTTTATGTATTTATAGATATAAGCATGGAAATAATTCATTCCTATAAGTACATCTGTGTGATGGGAAGAAGTTTTTTCTGTTTTATTTTTAAATTTTATTTTTTAAAATTTTGAAATTTAATTTTATTTATTTTTTTATACAGCACGTTATTATTAGTTATGTATTTTATGCATATACATGTATACAGGTCAATCCCAATCTCCCAACTCATCCCACCACCACCACCCCATGGCTTCCCACACTTGGTGTCCATACGTTTGTTCTCTACCTCTGTGTCTCTATTTCTTCCCTGCAAACCAGTTCATCTGGACCATTTTTTAGATTCCACATATATGCATTAATATACAATATTTGTTTTCCACTTTCTGACTTACTTCATCCTGTATGACAGTCTCTCGATCCATCGATGTCTCTACAAAGGACCCAGTTTCATTCCTTTTTATGGCCGAGTAATATTCCATTTTATATATATACCACATCTTTATCCATTCATCTGTCTGTGGGCATTTACGTTGCTTCCATTACCTGGCTATTGTAAATAGTGCTGCAATGAACATTGTGGTGAATATGCCTTTTTGATTTACAGTTTTCTCTGGGTATATGCCCAGAAGTGGGATTGCTGGATCAGATCGTAATTCTATTTCTACATTTTTTAAGGAAACTCCATACTCTTCTCCATAGTGACTGTATCTATTTACATTCCCACCAATAGTGGAAGAGGGCTTCTTTTGTCCACACCCTCCCCAGAATTTGTTGTTTGTAGATTTTCTGATGATGCCGATTCTAACAGGTGTGAGGTGATACCTCATTGTAGTTTTGATTTGCATTTCTCTAATAATTAGTGCTGTTGAGCAGCTTTTCATGTGTGTCTTGGCCATCTCTGTGTCTTCTTTGAAGAAACGTCTCTTTAGATCTTCTGCCCATTTTTGTATTGGGTTGTTTGTTTTTTTTAATATTAAGCTGCATGAGCTGTTTATATATATTGGAGATTAAGCCTCTGTCCATTGATTCGTCTGCAACGATTTTCGCCCATTCTAAGGGATGCCTTTTTCCATTCCCATTTTTTTTTAACAAAAAAGGAAAGAAAGGAAAAGAAGCAGAACACTAATGTGCGTAAAATATGCCTTTTGAAACGGTGGTTTTGAAATATGGACGTCCTTTGATTTTTTTGGTCGATATGTGACCCCAGGATTTGTTTTCAGCGCAGGTGTCATTTACAGGCCTGCAATGATTTTGAATATCTACTGACCATTAGCGCTGGGATTAAAGCTGCTGTTGTGTGAAACGGCCACAAGGTGGCAGAAGTTCACCCTTAACAAATCTGGTTACTAGGGCAAGAGAGCCTCAGTGGATGTGGTGTTCTAGATTGGAATTTAGAATGGAATGTGCCAGGAGAAAGTCCCTCAAGTTTGTATCACTACTTCATGTTCGTGTTTTTAATTTAATTTTTTTTATTTTTTATTACAGCAAGTTTGATTACAATGTTTGGCTTGTTGTAGGTGTGGAAGATGTGGTTCTTTTACACATATACAGATGTCTGTTGTTCCTGGGATCCTTTTCCCATGTACGTTATGACAGAATGTTGAGTAGTCCTCTCTTGGTATTCTGTAGGTCTTTGGTGATTATATATGTCACCTGTGTTTGTATATGTCTGTTAAACCAGATATTGTAATGAAACCAAACCTCACACCTTTCCATTGGTGAACCATAAGTTTGTTTAATGAATCTGTGATTGCCCTTCTCCGTGGAAATATCTGCCCTGGTATCCATTTTTAGGTAACACGTATAAGTGATATGATATGATATGTGTCTTTCACTTTCTGACTTACTACAAGTCACGTGATTACTTCTAGACTCATCTACGGTGCTGCAAATGGCATTGTGTCCTTTTTTCACTTGGCTTCTCTTCTACCTTAGCGGGGTCCATTTTCAACAATGTGATTCCCTGAGGGTTATGGATTAGCTGACCTGGGCAGCCTTACCCTGCCGGCCCACCCTCCCCAGGTGTGCCTCGTTGAGGTCAATATAAACAGCGCTCCAGGCAGCAATAGCCCCTGAAGCTGTGCCTGACTCCATATTCTCTGCCCCGTCAGCAGTCTCGGGGCTGTGCTGGTGGGAGGGAGTGAGGGGCCACAGCTTTTTGGGTGGCCCGGTGTGGGTGGGGCTCTGCTGGCCTTTCTGCAGGAGTTGCCAGGCTGCCGCCTGTAAAGAAGAGGCTGTGTCACACATATCTTCGGCTGGAATTTCTCTCCGGACAGAGGTGAGGAAGGAAAAACGCAGTGGTGGCCAGGACAGAGGGGTATCTCAGGCAGGGCAATGGAGAGCTTCCGGAAGAGCGCCCGGGGCCAAGACCACCCTGGCTGGCCTGCAGGCACCAAGTTGGCCTGCGTGCTGTTGCTGGTGTGGCTACACGGCCCTTCCTCTAGGCTTTCAAGCCCTTGTACATATTCAGGTGTTTTACCTGGGAAGGGTGGGAACAGTTCAGCAGCAGCTGGCCAAGGGCTCAGCTCACGTTTATTCACAGATGCCTTGGCACGGTCCCCAGCTTTGCAATGAGGACGCTCCTTGCGTGGGGGTTGGGTTGATGGCTGTATGGGAGATGGTTCCCCACCTCTGACCAATTTCATAATTGTTTACGGCTGATGCAAGGTCCCTGATAGGGTTTTCCTCTGTATAACTCGTGGGTTCACATTTATTTTTCTTTTATGGTTCAAGTTAGATTTTCTTCCTCTTTTATGCATTTATAGATATAAGCATGGAAATAATTCATTCCTATAAATACATCTGTGTGACGGGAAGAAATTTTTTCTGTTTTATTTTTAAATTTTATTTTTTTAAATATTGAAATTTAATTTTATTTATGTTTTTATACAGAATGTTATTATTAGTTATGTATTTTATGCATATACATGTATACAGGTCAATCCCAATCTCCCAATTCATCCCACCACCACCACCCCATGGCTTCCCAAACTTGGTGTCTATACGTTTGTTGTCTACCTCTGTGTCTCTATTTCTTCCCTGCAAACCAGTTCATCTGTAACATATTTTAGGCTCCACATATATGCATTAATATACAATATTTGTTTTCCTCTTTCTGACTTACTTCATTCTTTATGACAGTCTCTCGATCCATCGATGTCTCTACAAATGACCCAGTTTCATTCCTTTTTATGGCCGAGTAATATTCCATTTTATATATGTACCACATCTTTATCCATTCATCTGTCTGTGGGCATTTAGATTGCTTCCATTACCTGGCTATTGTAAATAGTGCTGCAATGAACATTGTGGTGAATGTGCCTTTTTGATTTACAGTTTTTTTCTGGGTATATGCCCAGAAGTGGGATTGCTGGATCAGATGGTAATTCTATTTCTACTTTTTTTAAGGAAACTCCATACTCTTCTCCATAGTGACTGTATCTATTTACATTCCCACCAATAGTGGAAGAGGGCTTCTTTTGTCCACACCCTCCCTAGAATTTGTTGTTTGTAGATTTTCTGATGATGCCGATTCTAACAGGTGTGAGGTGATACCTCATTGTAGTTTTGATTTGCATTTCTCTAATAATTAGTGCTGTTGAGCAGCTTTTCATGTGTGTCTTGGCCATCTCTGTGTCTTCTTTGAAGAAACGTCTCTTTAGATCTTCTGCCCATTTTTGTATTGGGTTGTTTGTTTTTTTAATATTAAGCTGCATGAGCTGTTTATATATATTGGAGATTAAGCCTCTGTCCATTGATTCGTCTGCAACGATTTTCGCCCATTCTAAGGGATGCCTTTTTCCATTCCCATTTTTTTTTAACAAAAAAGGAAAGAAAGGAAAAGAAGCAGAACACTAATGTGCGTAAAATATGCCTTTTGAAACGGTGGTTTTGAAATATGGACGTCCTTTGATTTTTTTGGTCGATATGTGACCCCAGGATTTGTTTTCAGCGCAGGTGTCATTTACAGGCCTGCAATGATTTTGAATATCTACTGACCATTAGCGCTGGGATTAAAGCTGCTGTTGTGTGAAACGGCCACAAGGTGGCAGAAGTTCACCCTTAACAAATCTGGTTACTAGGGCAAGAGAGCCTCAGTGGATGTGGTGTTCTAGATTGGAATTTAGAATGGAATGTGCCAGGAGAAAGTCCCTCAAGTTTGTATCACTACTTCATGTTCGTGTTTTTAATTTAATTTTTTTTTATTTTTTATTACAGCAAGTTTGATTACAATGTTTGGCTTGTTGTAGGTGTGGAAGATGTGGTTCTTTTACACATATACAGATGTCTGTTGTTCCTGGGATCCTTTTCCCATGTACGTTATGACAGAATGTTGAGTAGTCCTCTCTTGGTATTCTGTAGGTCTTTGGTGATTATATATGTCACCTGTGTTTGTATATGTCTGTTAACCCCGATATTGTAATGAAACCAAACCTCACACCTTTCCATTGGTGAACCATAAGTTTGTTTAATGAATCTGTGATTGCCCTTCTCCGTGGAAATATCTGCCCTGGTATCCATTTTTAGGTAACACGTATAAGTGATATGATATGATATGTGTCTTTCACTTTCTGACTTACTACAAGTCACGTGATTACTTCTAGACTCATCTACGGTGCTGCAAATGGCATTGTGTCCTTTTTTCACTTGGCTTCTCTTCTACCTTAGCGGGGTCCATTTTCAACAATGTGATTCCCTGAGGGTTATGGATTAGCTGACCTGGGCAGCCTTACCCTGCCGGCCCACCCTCCCCAGGTGTGCCTCGTTGAGGTCAATATAAACAGCGCTCCAGGCAGCAATAGCCCCTGAAGCTGTGCCTGACTCCATATTCTCTGCCCCGTCAGCAGTCTCGGGACTGTGCTGGTGGGAGGGAGTGAGGGGCCACAGCTTTTTGGGTGGCCCGGTGTGGGTGGGGCTCTGCTGGCCTTTCTGCAGGAGTTGCCAGGCTGCCGCCTGTAAAGAAGAGGCTGTGTCACACATATCTTCGGCTGGAATTTCTCTCCGGACAGAGGTGAGGAAGGAAAAACGCAGTGGTGGCCAGGACAGAGGGGTATCTCAGGCAGGGCAATGGAGAGCTTCCGGAAGAGCGCCCGGGGCCAAGACCACCCTGGCTGGCCTGCAGGCACCAAGTTGGCCTGCGTGCTGTTGCTGGTGTGGCTACACGGCCCTTCCTCTAGGCTTTCAAGCCCTTGTACATATTCAGGTGTTTTACCTGGGAAGGGTGGGAACAGTTCAGCAGCAGCTGGCCAAGGGCTCAGCTCACGTTTATTCACAGATGCCTTGGCACGGTCCCCAGCTTTGCAATGAGGACGCTCCTTGCGTGGGGGTTGGGTTGATGGCTGTATGGGAGATGGTTCCCCACCTCTGACCAATTTCATAATTGTTTACGGCTGATGCAAGGTCCCTGATAGGGTTTTCCTCTGTATAACTCGTGGGTTCACATTTATTTTTCTTTTATGGTTCAAGTTAGATTTTCTTCCTCTTTTATGCATTTATAGATATAAGCATGGAAATAATTCATTCCTATAAATACATCTGTGTGACGGGAAGAAATTTTTTCTGTTTTATTTTTAAATTTTATTTTTTTAAATATTGAAATTTAATTTTATTTATGTTTTTATACAGAATGTTATTATTAGTTATGTATTTTATGCATATACATGTATACAGGTCAATCCCAATCTCCCAATTCATCCCACCACCACCACCCCATGGCTTCCCAAACTTGGTGTCTATACGTTTGTTGTCTACCTCTGTGTCTCTATTTCTTCCCTGCAAACCAGTTCATCTGTAACATATTTTAGGCTCCACATATATGCATTAATATACAATATTTGTTTTCCTCTTTCTGACTTACTTCATTCTTTATGACAGTCTCTCGATCCATCGATGTCTCTACAAATGACCCAGTTTCATTCCTTTTTATGGCCGAGTAATATTCCATTTTATATATGTACCACATCTTTATCCATTCATCTGTCTGTGGGCATTTAGATTGCTTCCATTACCTGGCTATTGTAAATAGTGCTGCAATGAACATTGTGGTGAATGTGCCTTTTTGATTTACAGTTTTTTTCTGGGTATATGCCCAGAAGTGGGATTGCTGGATCAGATGGTAATTCTATTTCTAGTTTTTTTAAGGAAACTCCATACTGTTCTCCATAGTGACTGTATCAATTTACATTCCCACCAATAGTGGAAGAGGGCTCCTTTTGTCCACACCCTTCCCAGAATTTGTTGTTTGTAGATTTTCTGATGATGCCGATTCTAACAGGTGTGAGGTGATACCTCATTGTAGTTTTGATTTGCATTTCTCTAATAATTAGTGCTGTTGAGCAGCTTTTCATGTGCGTCTTGGCCATCTCTGTGTCTCCTTTGAAGAAACGTCTCTTTAGATCTTCTGCCCATTTTTGGGGGGGTTGTTTGTTTTTTTAATATTAAGCTGCATGTGCTGTTTATATATATTGGAGATTAAACCTCTGTCCATTGATTCGTCTGCAACGATTTTGTCCCATTCTGAGGGATGCCTTTTTCCATTCCCCTTTTTTTTTAACGAAAAAGGAAAGAAAGGAAAAGAAGCAGAACACTAATGTGCGTAAAATATGCCTTTTGAAACGGTCGTTTTGAAATATGGACGTCCTTTGAAATTTTTGGTCGATATGTGACCCCAGGATTTGTTTTCAGGGCAGGTTTCATTTACAGGCCTGCAATGATTTTGAATATCAACTGACCATTAGCGTTGGGATTAAAGCTGCTGTTGTGTGAAACGGCCACAAGGTGGCAGCAGTTCTTCCTTACCAAATCTGGTGACTAGGGCAACAGAGCCTCAATGGAAGTGGTGTTCTAGATTGGAATTTAGAATGGAATGTGCCAGGAGAAAGCCCCTCAAGTTTGTCTCACTACTTCTTGTTCGTGTTTTTAATTTAGTTTTTTTATTTTTTATTACAGCAAGTTTGATTACAATGTTTGGCTTGTTGTAGGTGTGGAAGATGTGGTTCTTTTACACATATACAGATGTCTGTTCTTCCTGGGATCCTTTTCCCATGTACGTTATGACAGAATGTTGAGTAGTCCTCTCTTGTTATTCTGTAGGTCTTTGGTGATTATATATGTCACCTGTGTTTGTATATGTCTCTTAAACCCGATATTGTAATGAAACCAATCCTCACACCTTTCCATTGGTGAACCATAAGTTTGTTTAATGAATCTGTGATTGCCCTTCTCCGTGGAAATATCTGCCCTGGTATCCATTTTTAGGTAACACCTATAAGTGATATGATATGATATGTGTCTTTCACTTTCTGACTTACTACAAGTCACGTGATTACTTCTAGACTCATCTACGGTGCTGCAAATGGCATTGTGTCCTTTTTTCCCTTGGCTTCTGTTCTGCCTTAGCGAGGTCCATTTTCAACAATGTGATTCCCTGAGGGTTGTGGATTAGCTGACCTGGGCAGCCTTACCCTGCCGGCCCGCCCTCCCCAGGTGTGCCTCGTTGAGGTCAATATAAACAGCTCTCCAGGCAGCAATAGCCCCTGAAGCTGTGCCTGACTCCATATTCTCTGCCCCGTCAGAAGTCTCGGGGCTGTGCTGGTGGGAGGGAGTGAGGGGCCACAGCTTTGTGGGTGCCCCGGTGTGGGTGGGGATCTGCTGGCCTTTCTTCAGGAGTTGCCAGGCTGCCGCCTGTAAAGAAGAGGCTGTGTCACCCATACCTTCGGCTGGAATAACTCTCCGGACAGAGGTGAGGAAGGAAAAAAGCAGTAGGGGCCGGGACAGGAGGGGTATCTCAAGCAGGGCAATGGAAAGCTTCCAGAAGAGCGCCCGGGACCAGGACCACCCTGGCTGACCTGCAAGCACCAAGTTGGCCTGCGTGCTTTCGCTGGTGTGGCTCCACGGCCCTTCCTCTAGGCTTTCAAGCCCTTGTACACATTCAGGTGTTTTACCTGGGAAGGGTGGGAACAGTTCAGCAGCAGCTGGCCTGGGGCTCAGCTCACGTTTACTCACAGATGCCTCAGCACGGTCCCCCAGCTTCGCAAAGAGGACACTCATTGCGTGGGGGGTGGGTTGCTGGCTCTATGGGAGATGGTTCCCCACCTCTGACCAATTTCAGAAGTGTTTACCGCTGGAGCAAGTGCCCTGATAGGGTTTTCCTCTGTATAACTCGTAGGTTCAGATTTTCTTTTTCTTTTATGGTTCAAGTTAGATTTTATTCCTCATTAATGTATTTATAGATATAAGCATGGGAATAATTCATTCCTATAAATACATCTGTGTGCCGGGAAGAACTTTTTTCTGTTTTATTTTTAAATTTTATTTTTTTAAAATTTTGAAATTTAATTTTATTTATTTTTTTATACAGCACGTTATTAATAGTTATGTATTTTATGCATATACATGTATACAGGTCAATCCCAATCTCCCAACTCATCCCACCACCACCACCCCATTGCTTCCCACACTTGGTGTCCATACGTTTGTTCTCTACCTCTGTGTCTCTATTTCTTCCCTGCAAAACAGTTCATCTGTACCATTTTTTGGGCTCCACATATATGCATTAATATACAATATTTGTTTTCCTCTTTCTGACTTACTTCATTCTGTATGACAGTCTCTCGATCCATCGATGTCTCTACAATTGACCCACTTTCATTCGTTTTTATGGCCGAGTAATATTCCATTTTATATATGTACCACATCTTTATCCATTCATCTGTCTCTGGGCATTTACGTTGCTTCCATTACCTGCATATTGTAAATAGTGCTGCAATGAACATTGTGGTGAATATGCCTTTTTGATTTACGGTTTGCTCTGTGTATATGCCCAGAAGTGGGATTGCTGGATCAGATGGTAATTCTATTTCTAGTTTTCTTAAGGAAACTCCATACTCTTCTCCATAGTGACTGTATCAATTTACATTCCCACCAATAGTGGAAGAGGGCTCCTTTTGTCCACACCCTCCCCAGAATTGGTTGTTTGTAGATTTTCTGATGATGCCGATTCTAACTGGTGTGAGGTGATACCTCTTTGTAGTTTTGATTTGCATTTCTCTAATAATTAGTGCTGTTGAGCAGCTGTTCATGTGCGTCTTGGCCATCTCTGTGTCTTCTTTGAAGAAACGTCTCTTTAGATCTTCTGCCCATTTTTGTATTGGGTTGTTTGTTTTTTTAATATTAAGCTGCATGAGCTGTTTATATATACTGGAGATTAAACCTCTGTCCATTGATTCGTTTGCAACGATTTTCGCCCATTCTGAGGGATGCCTTTTTCCATTCCCATTTTTTTTAACAAAAAACGAAAGAAAGGAAAAGAAACAGAACACTAATGTGCGTACAATATGCCTTTTGAAACGGTCGTTTTGAAATATGGACGTCCTTTGAATTTTTTGGTCGATATGTGACCCCAGGATTTGTTTTCAGGGCAGGTGTCATTTACAGGCCTGCAATGATTTTGAATATCAACTGACCATTAGCGCTGGGATTAAAGCTGCTGTTGTGTGAAACGGCCACAAGGTGGCAGCAGTTCACCTTTACCAATTCTGGTCACTAGGGCAAGAGAGCCTCAGTGGAAGTGGTGTTCTAGATTGGAGTTTAGAATGGAATGTGCCAGGAGAAAGCCCCTCACGTTTGTCTCACTACTTCTTGTTCGTGTTTTTAATTTAAGTTTTTATTTTTTATTACAGCAAGTTTGATTACAATGTTTGGCTTTTTGTAGGTGTGGAAGATGTGGTTCTTTTACACATATACAGATGACTGTTCTTCCTGGGATCCTTTTCCCATGTACGTTATGACAGAATGTTGAGTAGTCCTCTCTTGGTATTCTGTAGGTCTTTGGTGATTATATATGTCACCTGTGTTTGTATATGTCTGTTAACCCCGATATCGTAATGAAACCAATCCTCACACCTTTCCATTGGTGAACCATAAGTTTGTTTAATGAATCTGTGATTGCCCTTCTCCGTGGAAATATCTGCCCTGGTATCCATTTTTAGGTAACACCTATAAGTGATATGATATGATATGTGTCTTTCACTTTCTGACTTACTACAAGTCATGTGATTACTTCTAGACTCATCTACGGTGCTGCAAATGGCATTGTGTCCTTTTTTCCCTTGGCTTCTCTTCTGCCTTAGCGGGGTCCATTTTCAACAATGTGATTCCCTGAGGGTTGTGGATTAGCTGACCTGGGCAGCCTTACCCTGCCGGCCCGCCCTCCCCAGGTGTGCCTCGTTGAGGTCAATATAAACAGCGCTCCAGGCAGCAATAGCCCCTGAAGCTGTGCCTGCCTCCATATTCTCTGCCTTGTCAGCAGTCTCGGGGCTGCGCTGGTGGGAGGGAGTGAGGGGCCACAGCTTTGTGGGTGGCCCGGTGTGAGTGGGGTTCTGCTGGCCTTTCTGCAGGAGTTGCCAGGCTGCCGCCTGTAAAGAAGAGGTTGTGTCACCCATACCTTCCGCTGGAATTTCTCTCCGGACAGAGGTGGGGAAGGAAAAATGCAGTGGGGGCCGGGACAGGAGGGGTATCTCAGGCAGGGCAATGGAAAGTTTCTGGAAGAGCGCCCGTGGCCAAGACCACCCTGGCTGGCCTGCAGGCACCAAGTTGGCCTGCGTGCTGTCGCTGGTGTGGTTCCACGGTCCTTCCTCTAGGCTTTCAAGCCCTTCTACATATTCAGGTGTTTTACCTGGAAAGGGTGGGAACAGTTCAGCAGCAGCTGGCCTGGGGCTCAGCTCACGTTTACTCACAGATGCCTCGGCATCGTCCCCCAGCTTTGCAATGAGGATGCTCCTTGCGTGGGGGGTGGGTTGATGGCTGTATGGGAGATGGTTCCCCACCTGTGACCAATTTCAGAATTGTTTACCACTGGAGCAAGTGCCCTGATAGGGTTTTCCTCTCTATAACTCGTGGGTTCAGGTTTTTTTCTCTTTTATGGTTCAAGTTAGATTTTATTCCTCTTTTATGTATTTATAGATATAAGCATGGAAATAATTCATTCCTATAAATACATCTGTGTGACGGGAAGAACTTTTTTCTGTTTTATTTTTAAATTTTATATTTTAAAATTTTGAAATTTAATTTTATTTATTTTTTATACACCACGTTATTATTAGTTATGTATTTTATGCATATACATGTATACAGGTCAATCCCAAACTCCCAACTCATCCCACCACCACCACCCCATGGCTTCCCACACTTGGTGTCCATACGTTTGTTCTCTACCTCTGTGTCTCTACTTCTTCCCTGCAAACCAGTTCATCTGTACCATTTTTAGGCTCCACATATATGCGTTAATATACAATATTTGTTTTCTTCTTTCTGACTTACTTCATTCTGTATGACAGTCTCTCGATCCATCGATGTCTCTACAAATGACCCAGTTTCATTCCTTTTTATGGCCGAGTAATATTCCATTTTATATATGTACCACATCTTTATCCATTCATCTGTCTGTGGGCATTTAGGTTGCTTCCATTACCTGGCTATTGTAAATAGTGCTGCAACGAACATTGTGGTGAATGTGCCTTTTTGAAATACGGTTTTCTCAGGGTATATGCCCAGAAGTGGGATTGCTGGATCAGATGGTAATTCTATTTCTAGTTTTTTTAAGGAAACTCCATACTGTTCTCCATAGTGACTGTATCAATTTACATTCCCACCAATAGTGGAAGAGGGCTCCTTTTGTCCACACCCTCCCCAGAATTGGTTGTTTGTAGATTTTCTGATGATGCCGATTCTAACAGGTGTGAGGTGATACCTCATTGTAGTTTTGATTTGCATTTCTCCAATAATTAGTGCTGTTGAGCAGCTTTTCATGTGCGTCTTGGCCATCTCTGTGTCTCCTTTGAAGAAACGTCTCTTTAGATCTTCTGCCCATTTTTTTGGGTTGTTTGTTTTTTTAATATTAAGCTGCATGAGCTGTTTATATATATTGGAGATTAAACCTCTGTCCATTGATTCGTCTGCAACGATTTTCGCCCATTCTGAGGGATGCCTTTTTCCATTCCCGTGTTTTTTAACAAAAAAGGAAAGAAAGGAAAAGAAGCAGAACACTAATGTGCGTAAAATATGCCTTTTGAAACGGTCGTTTTGAAATATGGACGTCCTTTGAATTTTTTGGTGGATATGTGACCCCAGGATTTGTTTTCAGGGCAGGTGTCATTTACAGGCCTGCAATGATTTTGAATATCAACTGACCATTAGCGTTGGGATTAAAGCTGCTGTTGTGTGAAACGGCCACAAGGTGGCAGCAGTTCACACTTACCATATCTGGTTACTAGGGCAAGAGAGCCTCAGTGGAAATGGTGTTCTAGATTGGAGTTTAGAATGGAATGTGCCAGGAGAAAGCCCCTCACGTTTGTCTCACTACTTCTTGTTCGTGTTTTTAATTTAATTTTTTATTTTTTATTACAGCAAGTTTGATTACAATGTTTGGCTTGTTGTAGGTGTGGAAGATGTGGTTCTTTTACACATATACAGATGTCTGTTCTTCCTGGGATCCTTTTCCCATGTACGTTATGACAGAATGTTGAGTAGTCCTCTCTTGGTATTCTGTAGGTCTTTGGTGATTATATATGTCACCTGTGTTTGTATATGTCTGTTAACCACAATATTGTAATGAAACCAATCCTCACACCTTTCCATTGGTGAACCATAAGTTTGTTTAATGAATCTGTGATTGCCCTTCTCCGTGGAAATATCTGCCATGGTATCCATTTTTAGGTAACACCTATAAGTGATATGATATGATATGTGTCTTTCACTTTCTGACTTACTACAAGTCACGTGATTACTTCTAGACTCATCTACGGTGCTGCAAATGGCATTGTGTCCCTTTTTCCCTTGGCTTCTCTTCTGCCTTAGCGCGGTCCATTTTCAACAATGTGATTCCCTGAGGGTTGTGGATTAGCTGACCTGGGCAGCCTTACCCTGCCGGCCCGCTCTCCCCAGGTGTGCCTCCTGGAGGTCAATATAAACAGTGCTCCAGGCAGCAATAGCCCCTGAAGCTGTGCCTGACACCATATTCTCTGCCGCGTCAGCAGTCTCGGGGCTGTGCTAGTGGGAGGGATTGAGGGGCCACAGCTTTGTGGGTGGCCCGGTGTGAGTGGGGTTCTGCTGGCCTTTCTGCAGGAGTTGCCAGGCTGCCGCCTGTAAAGAAGAGGATGTGTCACCCATACCTTCTGCTGGAATTTCTCTCCGGACAGAGGTGAGGAAGGAAAAAAGCAGTGGGGGCCGGACAGGAGGGGTATCACAGGCAGGGCAATGGAAAGCTTCTGGAAGAGCGCCCGAGGCCAGGACCACCCTGGCTGGCCTGCAGGCACCAAGTTGGCCTGCGTGCTGTCGCTGGTGTGGCTCCACGGTCCTTCCTCTAGGCTTTCAAGCCCTTCTACATATTCAGGTGTTTTACCTGGAAAGGGTGGGAACAGTTCAGCAGCAGCTGGCCTGGGGCTCAGCTCACGTTTACTCACAGATGCCTCGGCACGGTCCCCCAGCTTTGCAATGAGGATGCTCCTTGCGTGGGGGGTGGGTTGATGGCTGTATGGGAGATGGTTCCCCACCTGTGACCAATTTCAGAATTGTTTACCACTGGAGCAAGTGCCCTGATAGGGTTTTCCTCTGTATAACTCGTGGGTTCAGGTTTTTTTCTCTTTTATGGTTCACGTTAGATTTTATTCCTCTTTTATGTATTTATAGATATAAGCATGGAAATAATTCATTCCTATAAATACATCTGTGTGACGGGAAGAACTTTTTTCTGTTTTATTTTTAAATTTTATATTTTAAAATTTTGAAATTTAATTTTATTTATTTTTTATACACCACGTTATTATTAGTTATGTATTTTATGCATATACATGTATACAGGTCAATCCCAAACTCCCAACTCATCCCACCACCACCACCCCATGGCTTCCCACACTTGGTGTCCATACGTTTGTTCTCTACCTCTGTGTCTCTACTTCTTCCCTGCAAACCAGTTCATCTGTACCATTTTTAGGCTCCACATATATGCATTAATATACAATATTTGTTTTCCTCTTTCTGACTTACTTCATTCTGTATGACAGTCTCTCGATCCATCGATGTCTCTACAAATGACCCAGTTTCATTCCTTTTTATGGCCGAGTAATATTCCATTTTATATATGTACCACATCTTTATCCATTCATCTGTCTGTGGGCATTTAGGTTGCTTCCATTACCTGGCTATTGTAAATAGTGCTGCAACGAACATTGTGGTGAATGTGCCTTTTTGAAATACGGTTTTCTCTGGGTATATGCCCAGAAGTGGGATTGCTGGATCAGATGGTAATTCTATTTCTAGTTTTTTTAAGGAAACTCCATACTGTTCTCCATAGTGACTGTATCAATTTACATTCCCACCAATAGTGGAAGAGGGCTCCTTTTGTCCACACCCTCCCCAGAATTGGTTGTTTGTAGATTTTCTGATGATGCCGATTCTAACAGGTGTGAGGTGATACCTCATTGTAGTTTTGATTTGCATTTCTCCAATAATTAGTGCTGTTGAGCAGCTTTTCATGTGCGTCTTGGCCATCTCTGTGTCTCCTTTGAAGAAACGTCTCTTTAGATCTTCTGCCCATTTTTTTTGGGTTGTTTGTTTTTTTAATATTAAGCTGCATGAGCTGTTTATATATATTGGAGATTAAACCTCTGTCCATTGATTCGTCTGCAACGATTTTCGCCCATTCTGAGGGATGCCTTTTTCCATTCCCGTGTTTTTTAACAAAAAAGGAAAGAAAGGAAAAGAAGCAGAACACTAATGTGCGTAAAATATGCCTTTTGAAACGGTCGTTTTGAAATATGGACGTCCTTTGAATTTTTTGGTCGATATGTGACCCCAGGATTTGTTTTCAGGGCAGGTGTCATTTACAGGCCTGCAATGATTTTGAATATCAACTGACCATTAGCGTTGGGATTAAAGCTGCTGTTGTGTGAAACGGCCACAAGGTGGCAGCAGTTCACACTTACCATATCTGGTTACTAGGGCAAGAGAGCCTCAGTGGAAATGGTGTTCTAGATTGGAGTTTAGAATGGAATGTGCCAGGAGAAAGCCCCTCACGTTTGTCTCACTACTTCTTGTTCGTGTTTTTAATTTAATTTTTTATTTTTTATTACAGCAAGTTTGATTACAATGTTTGGCTTGTTGTAGGTGTGGAAGATGTGGTTCTTTTACACATATACAGATGTCTGTTCTTCCTGGGATCCTTTTCCCATGTACGTTATGACAGAATGTTGAGTAGTCCTCTCTTGGTATTCTGTAGGTCTTTGGTGATTATATATGTCACCTGTGTTTGTATATGTCTGTTAACCCCAATATCGTAATGAAACCAATCCTCACACCTTTCCATTGGTGAACCATAAGTTTGTTTAATGAATCTGTGATTGCCCTTCTCCGTGGAAATATCTGCCCTGGTATCCATTTTTAGGTAACACCTATAAGTGATATGATATGATATGTGTCTTTCACTTTCTGACTTACTACAAGTCACGTGATTACTTCTAGACTCATCTACGGTGCTACAAATGGCATTGTGTCCCTTTTTCCCTTGGCTTCTCTTCTGCCTTGGCGGGGTCCATTTTCAACAATGTGATTCCCTGAGGGTTGTGGATTAGCTGACCTGGGCAGCCTTACCCTGCCGGCCCGCCCTCCCCAGGTGTGCCTCGTTGAGGTCAATATAAACAGCGCTCCAGGCAGCAATAGCCCCTGAAGCTGTGCCTGACACCATATTCTCTGCTGCGTCAGCAGTCTCGGGGCTGTGCTGGTGGGAGGGAGTGAGGGGCCACAGCTTTGTGGGTGGCCCGGTGTGAGTGGGGTTCTGCTGGCCTTTCTGCAGGAGTTGCCAGGCTGCCGCCTGTAAAGAAGAGGATGTGTCACCCATACCTTCTGCTGGAATTTCTCTCCGGACAGAGGTGAGGAAGGAAAAAAGCAGTGGGGGCCGGACAGGAAGGGTATCACAGGCAGGGCAATGGAAAGCTTCTGGAAGAGCGCCCGAGGCCAGGACCACCCTGGCTGGCCTGCAGGCACCAAGTTGGCCAGCGTGCTGTCGCTGGTGTGGCTCCACGGTCCTTCCTCTAGGCTTTCAAGCCCTTCTACATATTCAGGTGTTTTACCTGGAAAGGGTGGGAACAGTTCAGCAGCAGCTGGCCTGGGGCTCAGCTCACGTTTACTCACAGATGCCTCGGCACGGTCCCCCAGCTTTGCAATGAGGATGCTCCTTGCGTGGGGGGTGGGTTGATGGCTGTATGGGAGATGGTTCCCCACCTGTGACCAATTTCAGAATTGTTTACCACTGGAGCAAGTGCCCTGATAGGGTTTTCCTCTCTATAACTCGTGGGTTCAGGTTTTTTTCTCTTTTATGGTTCACGTTAGATTTTATTCCTCTTTTATGTATTTATAGATATAAGCATGGAAATAATTCATTCCTATAAATACATCTGTGTGACGGGAAGAACTTTTTTCTGTTTTATTTTTAAATTTTATATTTTAAAATTTTGAAATTTAATTTTATTTATTTTTTATACACCACGTTATTATTAGTTATGTATTTTATGCATATACATGTATACAGGTCAATCCCAAACTCCCAACTCATCACACCACCACCACCCCATGGCTTCCCACACTTGGTGTCCGTACGTTTGTTCTCTACCTCTGTGTCTCTACTTCTTCCCTGCAAACCAGTTCATCTGTACCATTTTTAGGCTCCACATATATGCATTAATATACAATATTTGTTTTCCTCTTTCTGACTTACTTCATTCTGTATGACAGTCTCTCGATCCATCGATGTCTCTACAAATGACCCAGTTTCATTCCTTTTTATGGCCGAGTAATATTCCATTTTATATATGTACCACATCTTTATCCATTCATCTGTCTGTGGGCATTTAGGTTGCTTCCATTACCTGGCTATTGTAAATAGTGCTGCAACGAACATTGTGGTGAATGTGCCTTTTTGAAATACGGTTTTCTCTGGGTATATGCCCAGAAGTGGGATTGCTGGATCAGATGGTAATTCTATTTCTAGTTTTTTTAAGGAAACTCCATACTGTTCTCCATAGTGACTGTATCAATTTACATTCCCACCAATAGTGGAAGAGGGCTCCTTTTGTCCACACCCTCCCCAGAACTGGTTGTTTGTAGATTTTCTGATGATGCCGATTCTAACAGGTGTGAGGTGATACCTCATTGTAGTTTTGATTTGCATTTCTCCAATAATTAGTGCTGTTGAGCAGCTTTTCATGTGCGTCTTGGCCATCTCTGTGTCTCCTTTGAAGAAACGTCTCTTTAGATCTTCTGCCCATTTATTTTGGGTTGTTTGTTTTTTTAATATTAAGCTGCATGAGCTGTTTATATATATTGGAGATTAAACCTCTGTCCATTGATTCGTCTGCAACGATTTTCGCCCATTCTGAGGGATGCCTTTTTCCATTCCCGTGTTTTTTTAACAAAAAAGGAAAGAAAGGAAAAGAAGCAGAACACTAATGTGCGTAAAATATGCCTTTTGAAACGGTCGTTTTGAAATATGGACGTCCTTTGAATTTTTTGGTGGATATGTGACCCCAGGATTTGTTTTCAGGGCAGGTGTCATTTACAGGCCTGCAATGATTTTGAATATCAACTGACCATTAGCGTTGGGATTAAAGCTGCTGTTGTGTGAAACGGCCACAAGGTGGCAGCAGTTCACACTTACCATATCTGGTTACTAGGGCAAGAGAGCCTCAGTGGAAATGGTGTTCTAGATTGGAGTTTAGAATGGAATGTGCCAGGAGAAAGCCCCTCACGTTTGTCTCACTACTTCTTGTTCGTGTTTTTAATTTAATTTTTTATTTTTTATTACAGCAAGTTTGATTACAATGTTTGGCTTGTTGTAGGTGTGGAAGATGTGGTTCTTTTACACATATACAGATGTCTGTTCTTCCTGGGATCCTTTTCCCATGTACGTTATGACAGAATGTTGAGTAGTCCTCTCTTGGTATTCTGTAGGTCTTTGGTGATTATATATGTCACCTGTGTTTGTATATGTCTGTTAACCCCAATATCGTAATGAAACCAATCCTCACACCTTTCCATTGGTGAACCATAAGTTTGTTTAATGAATCTGTGATTGCCCTTCTCCGTGGAAATATCTGCCCTGGTATCCATTTTTAGGTAACACCTATAAGTGATATGATATGATATGTGTCTTTCACTTTCTGACTTACTACAAGTCACGTGATTACTTCTAGACTCATCTACGGTGCTACAAATGGCATTGTGTCCCTTTTTCCCTTGGCTTCTCTTCTGCCTTGGCGGGGTCCATTTTCAACAATGTGATTCCCTGAGGGTTGTGGATTAGCTGACCTGGGCAGCCTTACCCTGCCGGCCCGCCCTCCCCAGGTGTGCCTCGTTGAGGTCAATATAAACAGCGCTCCAGGCAGCAATAGCCCCTGAAGCTGTGCCTGACACCATATTCTCTGCCGCGTCAGCAGTCTCGGGGCTGTGCTGGTGGGAGGGAGTGAGGGGCCACAGCTTTGTGGGTGGCCCGGTGTGAGTGGGGTTCTGCTGGCCTTTCTGCAGGAGTTGCCAGGCTGCCGCCTGTAAAGAAGAGGATGTGTCACCCATACCTTCTGCTGGAATTTCTCTCCGGACAGAGGTGAGGAAGGAAAAAAGCAGTGGGGGCCGGACAGGAAGGGTATCACAGGCAGGGCAATGGAAAGCTTCTGGAAGAGCGCCCGAGGCCAGGACCACCCTGGCTGGCCTGCAGGCACCAAGTTGGCCAGCGTGCTGTCGCTGGTGTGGCTCCACGGTCCTTCCTCTAGGCTTTCAAGCCCTTCTACATATTCAGGTGTTTTACCTGGAAAGGGTGGGAACAGTTCAGCAGCAGCTGGCCTGGGGCTCAGCTCACGTTTACTCACAGATGCCTCGGCACGGTCCCCCAGCTTTGCAATGAGGATGCTCCTTGCGTGGGGGGTGGGTTGATGGCTGTATGGGAGATGGTTCCCCACCTGTGACCAATTTCAGAATTGTTTACCACTGGAGCAAGTGCCCTGATAGGGTTTTCCTCTGTATAACTCGTGGGTTCAGGTTTTTTTCTCTTTTATGGTTCACGTTAGATTTTATTCCTCTTTTATGTATTTATAGATATAAGCATGGAAATAATTCATTCCTATAAATACATCTGTGTGACGGGAAGAACTTTTTTCTGTTTTATTTTTAAATTTTATATTTTAAAATTTTGAAATTTAATTTTATTTATTTTTTATACACCACGTTATTATTAGTTATGTATTTTATGCATATACATGTATACAGGTCAATCCCAAACTCCCAACTCATCACACAACCACCACCCCATGGCTTCCCACACTTGGTGTCCATACGTTTGTTCTCTACCTCTGTGTCTCTACTTCTTCCCTGCAAACCAGTTCATCTGTACCATTTTTAGGCTCCACATATATGCATTAATATACAATATTTGTTTTCCTCTTTCTGACTTACTTCATTCTGTATGACAGTCTCTCGATCCATCGATGTCTCTACAAATGACCCAGTTTCATTCCTTTTTATGGCCGAGTAATATTCCATTTTATATATGTACCACATCTTTATCCATTCATCTGTCTGTGGGCATTTAGGTTGCTTCCATTACCTGGCTATTGTAAATAGTGCTGCAACGAACATTGTGGTGAATGTGCCTTTTTGAAATACGGTTTTCTCTGGGTATATGCCCAGAAGTGGGATTGCTGGATCAGATGGTAATTCTATTTCTAGTTTTTTTAAGGAAACTCCATACTGTTCTCCATAGTGACTGTATCAATTTACATTCCCACCAATAGTGGAAGAGGGCTCCTTTTGTCCACACCCTCCCCAGAATTGGTTGTTTGTAGATTTTCTGATGATGCCGATTCTAACAGGTGTGAGGTGATACCTCATTGTAGTTTTGATTTGCATTTCTCCAATAATTAGTGCTGTTGAGCAGCTTTTCATGTGCGTCTTGGCCATCTCTGTGTCTCCTTTGAAGAAACGTCTCTTTAGATCTTCTGCCCATTTATTTTGGGTTGTTTGTTTTTTTAATATTAAGCTGCATGAGCTGTTTATATATATTGGAGATTAAACCTCTGTCCATTGATTCGTCTGCAACGATTTTCGCCCATTCTGAGGGATGCCTTTTTCCATTCCCGTGTTTTTTTAACAAAAAAGGAAAGAAAGGAAAAGAAGCAGAACACTAATGTGCGTAAAATATGCCTTTTGAAACGGTCGTTTTGAAATATGGACGTCCTTTGAATTTTTTGGTCGATATGTGACCCCAGGATTTGTTTTCAGGGCAGGTGTCATTTACAGGCCTGCAATGATTTTGAATATCAACTGACCATTAGCGTTGGGATTAAAGCTGCTGTTGTGTGAAACGGCCACAAGGTGGCAGCAGTTCACACTTACCATATCTGGTTACTAGGGCAAGAGAGCCTCAGTGGAAATGGTGTTCTAGATTGGAGTTTAGAATGGAATGTGCCAGGAGAAAGCCCCTCACGTTTGTCTCACTACTTCTTGTTCGTGTTTTTAATTTAATTTTTTATTTTTTATTACAGCAAGTTTGATTACAATGTTTGGCTTGTTGTAGGTGTGGAAGATGTGGTTCTTTTACACATATACAGATGTCTGTTCTTCCTGGGATCCTTTTCCCATGTACGTTATGACAGAATGTTGAGTAGTCCTCTCATGGTATTCTGTAGGTCTTTGGTGATTATATATGTCACCTGTGTTTGTATATGTCTGTTAACCCCAATATCGTAATGAAACCAATCCTCACACCTTTCCATTGGTGAACCATAACTTTGTTTAATGAATCTGTGATTGCCCTTCTCCGTGGAAATATCTGCCCTGGTATCCATTTTTAGGTAACACCTATAAGTGATATGATATGATATGTGTCTTTCACTTTCTGACTTACTACAAGTCACGTGATTACTTCTAGACTCATCTACGGTGCTACAAATGGCATTGTGTCCCTTTTTCCCTTGGCTTCTCTTCTGCCTTGGCGGGGTCCATTTTCAACAATGTGATTCCCTGAGGGTTGTGGATTAGCTGACCTGGGCAGCCTTACCCTGCCGGCCCGCCCTCCCCAGGTGTGCCTCGTTGAGGTCAATATAAACAGCGCTCCAGGCAGCAATAGCCCCTGAAGCTGTGCCTGACACCATATTCTCTGCCGCGTCAGCAGTCTCGGGGCTGTGCTGGTGGGAGGGAGTGAGGGGCCACAGCTTTGTGGGTGGCCCGGTGTGAGTGGGGTTCTGCTGGCCTTTCTGCAGGAGTTGCCAGGCTGCCTCCTGTAAAGAAGAGGATGTGTCACCCATACCTTCTGCTGGAATTTCTCTCCGGACAGAGGTGAGGAAGGAAAAAAGCAGTGGGGGCCGGACAGGAGGGGTATCACAGGCAGGGCAATGGAAAGCTTCTGGAAGAGCGCCCGAGGCCAGGACCACCCTGGCTGGCCTGCAGGCACCAAGTTGGCCAGCGTGCTGTCGCTGGTGTGGCTCCACGGTCCTTCCTCTAGGCTTTCAAGCCCTTCTACATATTCAGGTGTTTTACCTGGAAAGGGTGGGAACAGTTCAGCAGCAGCTGGCCTGGGGCTCAGCTCACGTTTACTCACAGATGCCTCGGCACGGTCCCCCAGCTTTGCAATGAGGATGCTCCTTGCGTGGGGGGTGGGTTGATGGCTGTATGGGAGATGGTTCCCCACCTCTGACAAATTTCAGAATTGTTTACCACTGGAGCAAGTGCCCTGATAGGGTTTTCCTCTGTATAACTCGTGGGTTCAGGTTTTTTTCTCTTTTATGGTTCACGTTAGATTTTATTCCTCTTTTATGTATTTATAGATATAAGCATGGAAATAATTCATTCCTATAAATACATCTGTGTGACGGGAAGAACTTTTTTCTGTTTTATTTTTAAATTTTATATTTTAAAATTTTGAAATTTAATTTTATTTATTTTTTATACACCACGTTATTATTAGTTATGTATTTTATGCATATACATGTATACAGGTCAATCCCAAACTCCCAACTCATCCCACCACCACCACCCCATGGCTTCCCACACTTGGTGTCCATACGTTTGTTCTCTACCTCTGTGTCTCTACTTCTTCCCTGCAAACCAGTTCATCTGTACCATTTTTAGGCTCCACATATATGCATTAATATACAATATTTGTTTTCCTCTTTCTGACTTACTTCATTCTGTATGACAGTCTCTCGATCCATCGATGTCTCTACAAATGACCCAGTTTCATTCCATTTTATGGCCGAGTAATATTCCATTTTATATATGTACCACATCTTTATCCATTCATCTGTCTGTGGGCATTTAGGTTGCTTCCATTACCTGGCTATTGTAAATAGTGCTGCAACGAACATTGTGGTGAATGTGCCTTTTTGAAATACGGTTTTCTCTGGGTATATGCCCAGAAGTGGGATTGCTGGATCAGATGGTAATTCTATTTCTAGTTTTTTTAAGGAAACTCCATACTGTTCTCCATAGTGACTGTATCAATTTACATTCCCACCAATAGTGGAAGAGGGCTCCTTTTGTCCACACCCTCCCCAGAATTGGTTGTTTGTAGATTTTCTGATGATGCCGATTCTAACAGGTGTGAGGTGATACCTCATTGTAGTTTTGATTTGCATTTCTCCAATAATTAGTGCTGTTGAGCAGCTTTTCATGTGCGTCTTGGCCATCTCTGTGTCTCCTTTGAAGAAACGTCTCTTTAGATCTTCTGCCCATTTATTTTGGGTTGTTTGTTTTTTTAATATTAAGCTGCATGAGCTGTTTATATATATTGGAGATTAAACCTCTGTCCATTGATTCGTCTGCAACGATTTTCGCCCATTCTGAGGGATGCCTTTTTCCATTCCCGTGTTTTTTTAACAAAAAAGGAAAGAAAGGAAAAGAAGCAGAACACTAATGTGCGTAAAATATGCCTTTTGAAACGGTCGTTTTGAAATATGGACGTCCTTTGAATTTTTTGGTCGATATGTGACCCCAGGATTTGTTTTCAGGGCAGGTGTCATTTACAGGCCTGCAATGATTTTGAATATCAACTGACCATTAGCGTTGGGATTAAAGCTGCTGTTGTGTGAAACGGCCACAAGGTGGCAGCAGTTCACACTTACCATATCTGGTTACTAGGGCAAGAGAGCCTCAGTGGAAATGGTGTTCTAGATTGGAGTTTAGAATGGAATGTGCCAGGAGAAAGCCCCTCACGTTTGTCTCACTACTTCTTGTTCGTGTTTTTAATTTAATTTTTTATTTTTTATTACAGCAAGTTTGATTACAATGTTTGGCTTGTTGTAGGTGTGGAAGATGTGGTTCTTTTACACATATACAGATGTCTGTTCTTCCTGGGATCCTTTTCCCATGTACGTTATGACAGAATGCTGAGTAGTCCTCTCTTGGTATTCTGTAGGTCTTTGGTGATTATATATGTCACCTGTGTTTGTAGATGTCTGTTAACCCCAATATCGTAATGAAACCAATCCTCACACCTTTCCATTGGTGAACCATAAGTTTGTTTAATGAATCTGTGATTGCCCTTCTCCGTGGAAATATCTGCCCTGGTATCCATTTTTAGGTAACACCTATAAGTGATATGATATGATATGTGTCTTTCACTTTCTGACTTACTACAAGTCACGTGATTACTTCTAGACTCATCTACGGTGCTGCAAATGGCATTGTGTCCTTTTTCCCTTGGCTTCTCTTCTGCCTTAGCGGGGTCCATTTTCAACAATGTGATTCCCTGAGGGTTGTGGATTAGCTGACCTGGGCAGCCTTACCCTGCCGGCCCGCTCTCCCCAGGTGTGCCTCGTTGAGGTCAATATAAACAGCGCTCCAGGCAGCAATAGCCCCTGAAGCTGTGCCTGACACCATATTCTCTGCCGCGTCAGCAGTTTCGGGGCTCTGCTGGTGGGAGGGAGTGAGGGGCCACAGCTTTGTGGGTGGCCCGGTGTGAGTGGGGTTCTGCTGGCCTTTCTGCAGGAGTTGCCAGGCTGCCGCCTGTAAAGAAGAGGTTGTGTCACCTATACCTTCCGCTGGAATTTCTCTCCGGACAGAGGTGAGGAAGGAAAACAGCAGCGGGGGCCGGGACAGGAGGGGTATCTCAGGCAGGGCAGTGGAAAGCTTCTGGAAGAGCGCCCGAGGCCAGGACCACCCTGGCTGGCCTGCAGGCACCAAGTTGGCCTGCGTGCTGTCCCTGGTGTGGCTCCACGGTCCTTCCTCTAGGCTTTCAAGCCCTTGTACATATTCAGGTGTTTTACCTGGAAAGGTTGGGAACAGTTCAGCAGCAGCTGGCCTGGGGCTCAGCTCACGTTTACTCACAGATGCCTCGGCACGGTCCCCCAGCTTTGCAATGAGGACGCTCCTTGCGTGCGGGTGGGTTGCTGGCTCTATGGGAGATGGTTCCCCACCTCTGACCAATTTCAGATTGTTTACCGCTGGAGCAAGTGCCGTAATAACGTATTCCTCTGTATAACTCGTGGGTTCACTTTTTTTTTCTTTTATGGTTCAATTTAGATTTTATTCCTCTTTTACGTATTTATAGATATATGCATGGAAATAATTCATTCCTATAAATACATCTGTGTGACGGGAAGACCTTTTTTCTGTTTTATTTTTAAATTTTATTTTTTTAAATTTTGAAATTTAATTTTATTTATTTTTTTAAACACCACGTTATTATTAGTTATGTATTTTATGCATATACATGTATACAGGTCAATCCCAAACTCCCAACTCATCCCACCACCACCACCCCATGGCTTCCCACACTTGGTGTCCATACGTTTGTTCTCTACCTCTGTGTCTCTATTTCTTCCCTGCAAACCAGTTCATCTGTACCATTTTTAGGCTCCACATATATGTGTGAATATACAATATTTGTTTTCCTCTTTCTGACTTACTTCATTCTGTATGACAGTCTCTCGATCCATCGATGTCTCTACAAATGACCCAGTTTCATTCCTTTTTATGGCCGAGTAATATTCCATTTTATATATGTACCACATCTTTATCCATTCATCTGTCTGTGGGCATTTAGGTTGCTTCCATTACCTGGCTATTGTAAATAGTGCTGCAACGAACATTGTGGTGAATGTGCCTTTTTGAAATACGGTTTTCTCTGGGTATATGCCCAGAAGTGGGATTGCTGGATCAGATGGTAATTCTATTTCTAGTTTTTTTAAGGAAACTCCATACTGTTCTCCATAGTGACTGTATCAATTTACATTCCCACCAATAGTGGAAGAGGGCTCCTTTTGTCCACACCCTCCCCAGAATTGGTTGTTTGTAGATTTTCTGATAATGCCGATTCTAACAGGTGTGAGGTGAAACCTCATTGTAGTTTTGATTTGCATTTCTCCAATAATTAGTGCTGTTGAGCAGCTTTTCATGTGCGTCTTGGCCATCTCTGTGTCTCCTTTGAAGAAACATCTCTTTAGATCTTCTGCCCATTTTTGGGGGGGTTGTTTGTTTTTTTTAATATTAAGCTGCATGAGCTGTTTATATATATTGGAGATTAAACCTCTGTCCATTGATTCGTTTGCAACGATTTTCGCCCATTCTTAGGGATGCCTTTTTCCATTCCCGTGTTTTTTAACAAAAAAGGAAAGAAAGGAAAAGAAGCAGAACACTAATGTGCGTAAAATATGCCTTTTGAAATGGTCGTTTTGAAATATGGACGTCCTTTGAATTTTTTGGTCGATATGTGACCCCAGGATTTGTTTTCAGGGCAGGTGTCATTTTCAGGCCTGAAATGATTTTGAATATCAACTGACCATTAGCGCTGGGATTAAAGCTGCTGTTGTGTGAAACAGCCACAAGGTGGCAGCAGTTCACCCTTACCAAATCTGGTTACTAGGGCAAGAGAGCCTCAGTGGAAGTCCTGTTCTAGATTGGAATTTAGAATGGAATGTGCCAGGAGAAAGCCCCTCAAGTTTGTCTCACTACTTCTTGTTCGTGTTTTTAATTTATTTTTTTTTATTTTTTATTATAGCAAGTTTGATTACAATGTTTGGCTTGTTGTAGGTGTGGAAGATGTGGTTCTTTTACACATATACACATGTCTGTTCTTCCTGGGATCCTTTTCCCATGTACATTATGACAGAATGTTGAGTAGTCCTCTCTTGGTATTCTGTAGGTCTTTGGTGATTATATATGTCACCTGTGTTTGGATATGTCTGTTAACCCCGATATCGTAATGAAACCAATCCTCACACCTTTCCATTGGTGAACCATAAGTTTGTTTAATGAATCTGTGATTGCCCTTCTCCATGGAAATATCTGCCCTGGTATCCATTTTTAGGTAACACCTATAAGTGATATGATAGGATATGTGTCTTTCACTTTCTGACTTACTACAAGTCACGTGATTACTTCTAGACTCATCTACGGTGCTGCAAATGGCATTGTGTCCTTTTTTCCCTTGGCTTCTCTTCTGCCTTAGCGGGGTCCATTTTCAACAATGTGATTCCCTGAGGGTTGTGGATTAGCTGACCTGGGCAGCCTTACCCTGCCAGCCCGCCCTCCCCAGGTGTGCCTCAATGAGGTCAATATAAACAGCGCTCCAGGCAGCAATAGCCCCTGAAGCTGTGCCTGACTCCATATTCTCTGCCCCGTCAGCAGTCTCGGGGCTGTGCTGGTGGGAGGGAGTGAGGGGCCACAGCTTTGTGGGTGGCCCGGTGTGAGTGGGGTTCTGCTGGCCTTTCTGCAGGAGTTGCCAGGCTGCCGCCTGTAAAGAAGAGGTTGTGTCACACATACCTTCCGCTGGAATTTCTCTACGGACAGAGGTGAGGAAGGAAAAAAGCAGTGGGGGCCGGGACAGGAGGGGTATCTCAGGCAGGGCAATGGAAAGCTTCTGGAAGAGCGCCCGGGGCCAGGACCACCCTGGCTGGCCTGCAGGCACCAAGTTGGCCTGCGTGCTGTCGCTGGTGTGGCTCCACGGTCCTTCCTCTAGGCTTTCAAGCCCTTGTACATATTCAGGTGTTTTACCTGGAAAGGGTGGGAACAGTTCAGCAGCAGCTGGCCTGGGGCTCAGCTCACGTTTACTCAGAGATGCCTCGGCACGGTCCCCCAGCTTTGCAATGAGGACGCTCCTTGCGTGGGGGGTGGGTTGCTGGCTGTATGGGAGATGGTTCCCCACCTCTGACCAATTTCAGAATTGTTTACCACTGGAGCAAGTGCCCTGATAGGGTTTTCCTCTGTATAACTCGTGGGTTCAGGTTTTTTTTCTTTTATGGTTCAAGTTAGATTTTATTCCTCTTTTATGTATTTATAGATATAAGCATGGAAATAATTCATTCCTATAAATACATCTGTGTGACGGGAAGAAATTTTTTCTGTTTTATTTTTAAATTTTATTTTTTAAAATTTTGAAATTTAGTTTTATTTATTTTTTTATACAGCACGTTATTATTAGTTATGTATTTTATGCATATACATGTACACAGGTCAATCCCAAACTCCCAACTCATCCCACCACCACCACCCCATGGCTTCCCACCCTTGGTGTCCATACGTTTGTTCTCTACCTCTGTGTCTCTATTTCTTCCCTGCAAACCAGTTCATCTGTACCACTTATAGGCTCCACATATATGCGTTAATATACAATATTTGTTTTCCTCTTTCTGACTTACTTCATTCTGTATGACAGTCTCTCGATCCATCGATGTCTCTACAAATGACCCAGTTTCATTCCTTTTTATGGCCGAGTAATATTCCATTTTATATATGTACCACATCTTTATCCACTCATCTGTCTGTGGGCATTTAGGTTGCTTCCATTACCTGGCTATTGTAAATAGTGCTGCAATGAACATTGTGGTGAATGTGCCTTTTTGATTTACGGTTTTCTCTGGGTATATGCCCAGAAGTGGGATTGCTGGATCAGATGGTAATTCTATTTCTAGTTTTTTTAAGGAAACTCCATACTGTTCTCCATAGTGACTGTATCAATTTACATTCCCACCAATAGTGGAAGAGGGCTCCTTTTGTCCACACCCTCCCCAGAATTGGTTGTTTGTAGATTTTCTGATGATGCCGATTCTAACAGGTGTGAGGTGAGACCTCATTGTAGTTTTGATTTGCATTTCCCTAATAATTAGTTCTGTTGAGCAGCTTTTCATGTGCGTCTTGGCCATCTCTGTGTCTCCTTGGAAGAAACGTCTCTTTAGATCTTCTGCCCATTTTTTTGGGTTGTTTGTTTTTTTAATATTAAGCTGCATGAGCTGTTTATATATATTGGAGATTAAACCTCTGTCCATTGATTCGTCTGCAACGATGTTCGCCCATTCTGAGGGATGCCTTTTTCCATTCCCGTGTTTTTTAACAAAAAAGGAAAGAAAGGAAAAGAAGCCGAACACTAATGTGCGTAAAATATGCCTTTTGAAACGGTCGTTTTGAAATATGGACGTCCTTTGAATTTTTTGGTCGATATGTGACCCCAGGATTTGTTTTCAGGGCAGGTGTCATTTACAGGCCTGCAATGATTTTGAATATCAACTGACCATTAGCGCTGGGATTAAAGCTGCTGTTGTGTGAAACGGCCACAAGGTGGCAGCAGTTCACCCTTACCAAATCTGGTTACTAGGGCAAGAGAGCCTCAGTGGAAGTGGTGTTCTAGATTGGAGTTTAGAATGGAATGTGCCAGGAGAAAGCCCCTCACGTTTGTCTCACTACTTCTTGTTCGTGTATTTAATTTAATTTAATATTTTTTATTACAGCAAGTTTGATTACAATGTTTGGCTTGTTGTAGGTGTGGAAGATGTGGTTCTTTTACACATATACAGATGACTGTTCTTCCTGGGATCCTTTTCCCATGTACGTTATGACAGAATGTTGAGTAGTCCTCTCTTGGTATTCTGTAGGTCTTTGGTGATTATACATGTCACCTGTGTTTGTATATGTCTGTTAACCCCGATATCGTAATGAAACCAATCCTCACACCTTTCCATTCGTGAACCATAAGTTTGTTTAATGAATCTGTGATTGCCCTTCTCCGTGGAAATATCTGCCCTGGTATCCATTTTTAGGTAAAACCTATAAGTGATATGATATGATATGTGTCTTTCACTTTCTGACTTACTACAAGTCACGTGATTACTTCTAGTCTCATCTACGGTGCTGCAAATGGCATTGTGTCATTTTTTCCCTTGGCTACTCTTCTGCCTTAGCGGGGTCCATTTTCAACAATGTGATTCCCTGAGGGTTGTGGATTAGCTGACCTGGGCAGCCTTACACTGCCGGCCCGCCCTCCCCAGGTGTGCCTCGTTGAGGTCAATATAAACAGAGCTCCAGGCAGCAATAGCCCCTGAAGCTGTGCCTGACTCCATATTCTCTGCCCCGTCAGCAGTCTCGGGGCTGTGCTGGTGGGAGGGAGTGAGGGGCCACAGCTTTGTGGGTGGCCCGGTGTGAGTGGGGTTCTGCTGGCCTTTCTGCAGGAGTTGCCAGGCTGCCGCCTGTAAAGAAGAGGATGTGTCACCCATACCTTCCGCTGGAATTTCTCTCTGGACAGAGGTGAGGAAGGAAAAAAGCAGTGGGGGCCGGGACAAGAGGGGTATCTCAGGCAGGGCAATGGAAAGCTTCTGGAAGAGCGCCAGGGTCCAGGACCACCCTGGCTGGCCTGCAGACACAAAGTTGGCCTGCGTGCTGTCGCTGGTGTGGCTCCACGGTCCTTCCTCTAGGCTTTCAAGCCCTTGTACATATTCAGGTGTTTTACCTGGAAAGGGTGGGAACAGTTCAGCAGCAGCTGGCCTGGGTCTCAGCTCACGATTACTCACAGATGCCTCGGCACGCTCCCCCAGCTTTGCAATGAGGACGCTCCTTGCGTGGGGGGTGGGTTGCTGGCTGTATGGGAGATGGTTCCCCACCTCTGACCAATTTCAGAATTGTTTACCGCTGGAGCAAGTGCCCTGATAGGGTTTTTCTCTGTATATTCGTGCCTTCAATTTTTTTTCTTTTATGGTTCAAGTTAGATTTTATTCCTCTTTTATGTATTTATAAATATAAGCATGGAAATAATTCATTCCTATAAATACATCTGTGTGACGGGAAGAATTTTTTCTGTTTTATTTTTAAATTTTATTTTTTTAAAATTTCGAAATTTAATTTTATTTATGTTTTTATACAGCAGGTTATTATTAGTTATGTATTTTATGCATATACATGTATACAGGTCAATCCCAATCTCCCAACTCATCCCACCACCACCACCCCATGGCTTCCCACACTTGGTGTCCATACGTTTGTTCTCTACCTCTGTGTCTCTATTTCTTCCCTGCAAACCAGTTCATCTGTACCATTTTTTTAGGTTCCACATATATGCATTAATATACAATATTTGTTTTCCTCTTTCTGACTTACTTCATTCTGTAGGACAGTCTCTCGATCCATCGATGTCTCTACAAATGACCCAGTTTCATTCCTTTTTATGGCCGAGGAATATTCCATTTCATATATGTACCACATCTTTATCCATTCATCTGTCTGTGGGCATTTAGGTTGCTTCCATTACCTGGCTATTGTAAATAGTGCTGCAACGAACATTGTGGTGAATGTGCCTTCTTGAAATACGGTTTTCTCTGTGTATATGCCCAAAAGTGGGATTGCTGGATCAGATGGCAATTCTATTTCTAGTTTTTTTAAGGAAACTCCATACTGTTCTCCATAGTGACTGTATCAATTTACATTCCCACCAATAGTAGAAGAGGGCTCCTTTTGTCCACACCCTCCCCAGAATTGGTTGTTCGTAGATTTTCTGATGATGCCGATTCTAACAGGTGTGAGGTGATACCTCATTGTAGTTTTGATTTGCATTTCTCTAATAATTAGTGCTGTTGAGCAGCTTTTCATGTGCGTCTTGGCCATCTCTGTGTCTCCTTTGAAGAAACGTCTCTTTAGATCTTCTGCCCATTTTTTGGGGGGTTGTTTGTATTTTTAATATTAAGCTTCATGAGCTGTTTATATATATTGGAGATTAAACCTCTGTCCATTGATTCGTCTGCAACGATTTTCGCCCATTGTGAGGGATGCTTTTTTCCATTCCCGTTTTTTTTTAACAAAAAAGGGAAGAAAGGAAAAGAAGCAGAACACTAATGTGCCTAAAATATGCCTTTTGAAACGGTCCTTTTGAAATATGGACGTCCTTTGAATTTTTTGGTTGATATGTGACCCCAGGATTTGTTTTCAGGGCAGGTGTCATTTACAGGCCTGCAATGATTTTGAATATCAACTGACCATTAGCGTTGGGATTAAAGCTGCTGTTGTGTGAAACGGCCACAAGGTGGCAGCAGTTCACCCTTACCAAATCTGGTTACTAGGGCAAGAGAGCCTCAGTGGAAGTGGTGTTCTAGATTGGAGTTTAGAATGGAATGTGCCAGGAGAAAGCCCCTCACGTTTGTCTCACTACTTCTTGTTCGTGTTTTTAATTTAATTTTTTATTTTTTATTACAGCAAGTTTGATTACAATGTTTGGCTTGTTGTAGGTGTGGAAGATGTGGTTCTTTTACACATATACAGATGACTGTCCTTCCTGGGATCCTTTTCACATGTACGTTATGACAGAATGTTGAGTCGTCCTCTCTTGGTATTCTGTAGGTTTTTGGTGATTATATATGTCACCTGTGTTGGTATATGTCTGTTAACCCCGATATCGTAATGAAACCAATCCTCACACCTTTCCATTGGTGAACCATAACTTTGTTTAATGAATCTGTGATTGCCCTTCTCCGTGGAAATATCTGCCCTGGTATCCATTTTTAGGTAACACCTATAAGTGATATGATATGATATGTGTCTTTCACTTGCTGACTTACTACAAGTCACGTGATTACTTCTAGACTCATCTACGGTGCTGCAAATGGCATTGTGTCCTTTTTTCCCTTGGCTTCTCTTCTGCCTTAGCGGGGTCCATTTTCAACAATGTGATTCCCTGAGGGTTGTGGATTAGCTGACCTGGGCAGCCTTACCCTGCCGGCCTGCCCTCCCCAGGTGTGCCTCATTGAGGTCAATATAAACAGCGCTCCAGGCAGCAATAGCCCCTGAAGCTGTGCCTGACTCCATATTCTCTGCCCCGTCAGCAGTCTCGGGGCTGTGCTGGTGGGAAGGAGTGAGGGGCCACAGCTTTGTGGGTGGCCCGTTGTGAATGGGGTTCTCCTGGCCTTTCTGCAGGAGTTGCCAGGCTGCCGCCTGTAAAGAAAAGGTTGTGTCACCCATACCTTCCGCAGGAAATTCTCTCCGGACAGAGGTGAGGAAGGAAAAAAGCAGTGGGTGCCGGGACAGGAGGGGTATCTCAGGCAGGTCAATGGAAAGCTTCTGGAAGAGCGCCAGGGCCCAGGACCACACTGGCTGGCCTGCAGGCACCAAGATGGCCTGCGTGCTGTCGCTCGTGTGGCTCCACGGTCCTTCCTCTAGGCTTTCAAGCCCTTGTACATATTCAGGTGTTTTACCTGGAAAGGGTGGGAACAGTTCAGCAGCAGCTGGCCTGAGGCTCAGCTCACGTTTACTCACAGATGCCTCGGCACGGTCCCCCAGCTTTGCAATGAGGACGCTCCTTGCGTGGGGGGTGGGTTGCTGGCTGTATGGGAGATGGTTCCCCACCTCTGACCAATTTCAGAATTGTTTACCGCTGGAGCAAGTGTCGTGATAGGGTTTTGCTCTGTATAACTCGTGAGTTCACTTTTTTTTTCTTTTATGGTTCAAGTTAGATTTTATTCCTCTTTTATGTATTTATAAATATAAGCATGGAAATAATTCATTCCTATAAATACATCTGTGTGACGGGAAGAATATTTTCTGTTTTATTTTTAAATTTTATTTTTTAAAATTTTGAAATTTAATTTTATTTATGTTTTTATACAGCAGGTTATTATTAGTTATGTATTTTATGCATATACATGTACACAGGTCAATCCCAAACTCCCAAATCATCCCACCACCACCACCCCATGGCTTCCCACACTTGGTGTCCATACGTTTGTTCTCTACCTCTGTGTCTCTATTTCTTCCCTGCAAACCAGTTCATCTGTACCATTTTTAGGCTCCACATATATGCATTAATATACAATATTTGTTTTCCTGTTTCTGACTTACTTCATTCTGTATGACAGTCTCTTGATCCATCGATGTCTCTACAAATGACCCAGTTTCATTCCTTTTTATGGCCGAGGAATATTCCATTTCATATATGTACCACATCTTTATCCATTCATCTGTCTGTGCGCATTTAGGTTGCTTCCATTACCTGGCTATTGTAAATAGTGCTGCAACGAATATTGTGGTGAATGTGCCTTTTTGAAATACGGTTTTCTCTGTGTATATGCCCAAAAGTGGGATTGCTGGATCAGATGGTAATTCTATTTCAAGTTTTTTTTAAAGAAACTCCATACTGTTCTCCATAGTGACTGTATCAATTTACATTCCCACCAATAGTGGAAGAGTGCTCCTTTTGTCCACACCCTCCCCAGAATTGGTTGTTTGTAGATTTTCTGATGATGCCGATTCTAACAGGTGTGAGGTGAAACCTCATTGTAGTTTTGATTTGCATTTCTCTAATAATTAGTGCTGTTGAGCAGCTTTTCATGTGCGTCTTGGCCATCTCTGTGTCTCCTTTGAAGAAACGTCTCTTTAGATCTTCTGCCCATTTTTTTGGGGTTGTTTGTTTTTTTAATATTAAGCTGCATGAGCTGTTCATATATATTTGAGATTAAACCTCTGTCCATTGATTCGTCTGCAACGATTTTCGCCCATTGTGAGGGATTCCTTTTTCCATTCCCGTTTTTTTAACAAAAAAGGGAAGAAAGGAAAAGAAGCAGAACACTAATGTGCCTAAAATATGCCTTTTGAAACGGTCGTTTTGAAATATGGACGTCCTTTGAATTTTTTGGTTGATATGTGACCCCAGGATTTGTTTTCAGGGCAGGTGTCATTTACAGGCCTGCAATGATTTTGAATATTAACTGACCATTAGCGTTGGGATTAAAGCTGCTGTTGTGTGAAACGGCCACAAGGTGGCAGCAGTTCACCCTTACCAAATCTGGTTACTAGGGCAAGAGAGCCTCAGTGGAAGTGGTGTTCTAGATTGGAGTTTAATATGGAATGTGCCAGGAGAAAGCCCCTCACGTTTGTCTCACTACTTCTTGTTCGTGTTTTTAATTTAATTTTTTATTTTTTATTACAGCAAGTTTGATTACAATGTTTGGCTTGTTGTAGGTGTGGAAGATGTGGTTCTTTTACACATATCCAGATGTCTGTTCTTCCTGGGATCCTTTTCCCATGTATGTTATGACAGAATGTTGAGTAGTCCTCTCTTGGTATTCTGTAGGTCTTTGGTGATTATATATGTGACCTGTGTTTGCATATGTCTGTTAACCCCGATATCATAATGAAACCAATCCTCACACCTTTCCATTGGTGAACCATAAGTTTGTTTAATGAATCTGTGATTGCCCTTCTCCGTGGAAATATCTGCCCTGGTATCCATTTTTAGGTAACACCTATAAGTGATATGATAGGATATGTGTCTTTCACTTTCTGACTTACTACAAGTCACGTGATTACTTCTAGACTCATCTACGGTGCTGCAAATGACATTGTGTACTTTTTTCCCTTGGCTTCTCTTCTGCCTTAGCGGGGTCCATTTTCAACAATGTGATTCCCTGAGGGTTGTGGATTAGCTGACCTGGGCAGCCTTACCCTGCCAGCCCGCCCTCCCCAGGTGTGCCTAATTGAGGTCAATATAAACAGCGCTCCAGGCAGCAATACCCCTGAAGCTGTGCCTGACTCCATATTCTCTGCCCCGTCAGCAGTCTCGGGGCTGGGCTGGTGGGAGGGAGTGAAGGGCCACAGCTTTGTGGGTGGCCCGGTGTGAGTGGGGTTCTGCTGGCCTTTCTGCAGGAGTTGCCAGGCTGCCGCCTGTAAAGAAGAGGTTGGGTCACCCATACCTTCCGCTGGAATTTCTCTCCGGACAGAGGTGAGGAAGGAAAAAAGCAGTGGGGGCCGGGACAGGAGGGGTATCTCAGGCAGGCCAATGGAAAGCTTCTGGAAGAGGGCCAGGGCCCAGGACCACCCTGGCTGGCCTGCAGGCACCAAGTTGGCCTGCGTGCTGTCGCTGGTGTGGCTCCACGGTCCTTCCTCTAGGCTTTCAAGCCCTTGTACATATTCAGGTGTTTTACCTGGAAAGGGTGGGAACAGTTCAGCAGCAGCTGGCCTGGGGCTCAGCTCACGTTTACTCACAGATGCCTCGGCATGGTCCCCCAGCTTTGCAATGAGGACGCTCCTTGCGTGGGGGGTGGGTTGCTGGCTGTATGGGAGATGATTCCCCACCTCTGACCAATTTCAGAAAAGTTTACCACTGGAGCAAGTGCCCTGCTAGGGTTTTCCTCTGTATAACTCGTGGGTTCAGGATTTTTTTTTTCTTTTATGGTTCAAGTTAGATTTTATTCCTCTTTTATGTATTTATAAATATAAGCATGGAAATAATTCATTCCTATAAATACATCTGTGTGACGGGAAGAATTTTTTCTGTTTTATTTTTAAATTTTATTTTTTAAAATTTTGAAATTTAGTTTTATTTATTTTTTTATACTGCAGGTTATTATTAGTTATGTATTTTATGCATATACATGTATACAGGTCAATCCCAAACTCCCAACTCATCCCACCACCACCACCCCATGGCTTCCCACACTTGGTGTCCATACGTTTGTTCTCTACCTCTGTGTCTCTATTTCTTCCCTGCAAACCAGTTCATCTGTACCATTTTTAGGCTCCACATATATGCATTAATATACAATATTTGTTTTCCTCTTTCTGACTTACTTCATTCTGTATGACAGTCTCTCGATCCATCGATGTCTCTACAAATGACCCAGTTTCATTCCTTTTTATGGCAGAGTAATATTCCATTTTATATATGTACCACATCTTTATCCATTCATCTGTCTGTGGGCATTTAGGTTGCTTCCATTACCTGGCTATTGTAAATAGTGCTGCAACGAACATTGTGGTGAATGTGCCTTTTTGAAATACGGTTTTCTCTGGGTATATGCCCAGAAGTGGGATTGCTGGATCAGATGGTAATTCTATTTCTAGTTTTTTTAAGGAAACTCCATACTGTTCTCCATAGTGACTGTATCAATTTACATTCCCACCAATAGTGGAAGAGGGCTCCTTTTGTCCACACCTTCCCCAGAATTGGTTGTTTGTAGATTTTCTGATGATGCCGATTCTAACAGGTGTGAGGTGATACCTCATTGTAGTTTTGATTTGCATTTCTCTAATAATTAGTGCTGTTGAGCAGCTTTTCATGTGCGTCTTGGCCATCTATGTGTCTCCTTTGAAGAAACGTCTCTTTAGATCTTCTGCCCATTTTAGGGGGGGTTGTTTGTTTTTTTAATATTAAGCTGCATGTGCTGTTTATATATATTGGAGATTAAACCTCTGTCCATTGATTCGTCTGCAACGATTTTGGCCCATTCTGAGGGATGCTTTTTTCCATTCCCGTGTTTTTTAACAAAAAAGGAAAGAAAGGAAAAGAAGCAGAACACTAATGGGCGTAAAATGTGCCTTTTGAAACGGTCTTTTTGAAATATGGACGTCCTTTGAATTTTTTGGTCGATATGTGACCCCAGGATTTGTTTTCAGGGCAGGTGTCATTTACAGGCCTGCAATGATTTTGAATATCAACTGACCATTAGCGCTGGGATTAAAGCTGCTGTTGTGTGAAACGGCCACAAGGTGGCAGCAGTTCACCCTTACCAAATCTGGTTATTAGGGCAAGAGAGCCTCAGTGGAAGTCGTGTTCTAGATTGGAATTTAGAATGGAATGTGCCAGGAGAAAGCCCCTCACGTTTGTCTCACTACTTCTTGTTCGTGTTTTTAATTTAATTTTTTTTATTTTTTATTACAGCAAGTTTGATTACAATGTTTGGCTTGTTGTAGGTGTGGAAGATGTGGTTCTTTTAAACATATACAGATGTCTGTTCTTCCTGGGATCCTTTTCCCATGTACGTTATGACAGAATGTTGAGTAGTCCTCTCTTGGTATTCTTTAGGTCTTTGGTGATTATATATGTCACCTGTGTTTGTATATGTCTGTTAACCCCAATATAGTAATGAAACTAATCCTCACACCTTTCCATTGGTGAACCATAAGTTTGTTTAATGAATCTGTGATTGCCCTTCTCCGTGGAAATATCTGCCCTGGTATCCATTTTTAGGTAACACCTATAAGTGATATGATAGGATATGTGTCTTTCACTTTCTGACTTACTACAAGTCACGTGATTACTTCTAGACTCATGTACGCTGCTGCAAATGGCATTGTGTCCTTTTTTTCCTTGGCTTCTCTTCTGCCTTAGCGGGGTCCATTTTCAACAATGTGATTCCCTGAGGGTTGTGGATTAGCTGACCTGGGCAGCCTTACCCTGCCGGCCCGCCCTCCCAAGGTGTGCCTCGTTGAGGTCAATATAAACAGCGCTCCAGGCAGCAATAGCCCCTGAAGCTGTGCCTGACTCCATATTCTCTGCCCCATCAGCAGTCTCGGGGCTGTGCTGGTGGGAGGGAGTGAGGGGACACAGCTTTGTGGGTGGCCCGGTGTGAGTGGGGTTCTGCTGGCCTTTCTGCAGGAGTTGCCAGGCTGCCGCCTGTAAAGAAGAGGTTGTGTCACCCATACCTTCCGCTGGAATTTCTCTCCGGACAGAGGTGAGGAAGGAAAAAAAGCAGTGGGGGCCGGGACAGGAGGGGTATCTCAGGCAGGGCAATGGAAAGCTTCTGGAAGAGCGCCCGGTGCCAGGACTACCCTGGCTGGCCTGCAGGCACCAAGTTGGCCTGCGTGCTGTCGCTGGTGTGGCTCCACGGTCCTTCCTCTAGGCTTTCAAGCCCTTGTACATATTCAGGTGTTTTACCTGGAAATGGTGGGAACAGTTCAGCAGCAGCTGGCCTGGGGCTCAGCTCACGTTTACTCACAGATGCCTCGGCATGGTCCCCCAGCTTTGCAATGAGGACGCTCCTTGCATGGGGGGTGGGTTGCTGGCTGTATGGGAGATGATTC
This sequence comes from Mesoplodon mirus, assembly GCF_964341445.2. Classification (NCBI taxonomy): domain Eukaryota; kingdom Metazoa; phylum Chordata; class Mammalia; order Artiodactyla; family Ziphiidae; genus Mesoplodon; species Mesoplodon mirus. The sequence continues at coordinate 1,918,349 of NW_028295792.1, read as the reverse complement.
CCCACCTCTGAACAATTTCAGAATTGTTTACCACTGGAGCAAGTGCCCTGCTAGGGTTTTCCTGTGTATTACTGGTGGGTTCAGGATTTTATTTTTCTTTTATGGTTCAAGTTAGATTTTATTCCTCTTTTATGTATTTATAGATATAAGCATGGAAATAATTCATTCCTATAAATACATCTGTGTGACAGGAAGAACTTTTTTCTGTTTTATTTTTAAATTTTATTTTTTAAAATTTTGAAATTTAGTTTTATTTATTTTTTTTATAGAGCACGTTATTATTAGTTATGTATTTTATGCATATACATGTATACAGGTCAATCCCAAACTCCCAACTCATCCCACCACCACCACCCCATGGCTTCCCACCCTTGGTGTCCATACGTTTGTTCTCTACCTCTGTGTCTCTATTTCTTCCCTGCAAACCAGTTCATCTGTACCATTTTTAGGCTCCACATATATGCATTAATATACAATATTTGATTTCCTCTTTCTGACTTACTTCATTCTGTATGACAGTCTCTCGATCCATCGATGTCTCTACAAATGACCCAGTTTCATTCCTTTTAATGGCCGAGTAATATTCCATTTTATATATGTACCACATCTTTATCGATTCATCTCTCTGTGGGCATTTAGGTTGCTTCCATTACCTGGCTATTGTAAATAGTGCTGCAATGAACATTGTGGTGAATGTGCCTTTTTGATGTACGGTTTTCTCTGGGTATATGCCCAGAAGTGGGATTGCTGGATCAGATGGTAATTCTATTTCTAGTTTTTTTAAGGAAACTCCATACTGTTCTCCATAGTGACTGTATCAATTTACATTCCCACCAATAGTGGAAAAGGGCTCCTTTTGTCCACACCCTCCCCAGAATTGGTTGTTTGTAGATTTTCTGATGATGCCGATTCTAAGATGTGTGAGGTGATACCTCATTGTAGTTTTGATTTGCATTTCTCTAATAATTAGTGTTGTTGAGCAGCTTTTCATGTGCGTCTTGGCCATCTCTGTGTCTCCTTTGAAGAAACCTGTCTTTAGATCTTCTGCCCATTTTTTGGGGGGTTGTTTGTTTTTTTAATATTAAGCTGCATGAGCTGTTTATATATATTGGAGATTAAACCTCTGTCCATTGATTCGTTTGCAACGATTTTCACCCATTCTGAGGGATGCCTTTTTCCATTCCCATGTTTTTTAAGAAAAAAGGAAAGAGAGGAAAAGAAGCAGAACACTAATGTGCGTCAAATATACCTTTTGAAACGGTCGTTTTGAAATATGGACGTCTTTTGAATTTTTTGGTCGATATGTGACCCCAGGATTTGTTTTCAGGGCAGGTGTCATTTACAGGCCTGCAATGATTTTGAATATCAACTGACCATTAGCGCTGGGATTAAACCTGCTGTTGTGTGAAACGGCCACAAGGTGGCAGCAGTTCACCCTTACCAAATCTGGTTACTAGGGCAAGAGAGCCTCAGTGGAAGTGGTGTTCTAGATTGGAGTTTAATATGGAATGTGCCAGGAGAAAGCCCCTCACGTTTGTCTCACTACATCTTGTTCGTGTTTTTAATTTAATATTTTATTTTTTATTACAGCAAGTTTGATTACAATGTTTGGCTTGTTGTAGGTGTGGAAGATGTGGTTCTTTTACACATATCCAGATGTCTGTTCTTCCTGGGATCCTTTTCCCATGTATGTTATGACAGAATGTTGAGTAGTCCTCTCTTGGTATTCTGTAGGTCTTTGGTGATTATATATGTCACCTGTGTTTGTATATGTCTGTTAACCCCGATATCATAATGAAACCAATCCTCACACCTTTCCATTGGTGAACCATAAGTTTGTTTAATGAATCTGTGATTGCCCTTCTCCGTGGAAATATCTGCCCTGGTATCCATTTTTAGGTAACACCTATAAGTGATATGATAGGATATGTGTCTTTCACTTTCTGACTTACTACAAGTCACGTGATTACTTCTAGACTCATCTACGGTGCTGCAAATGGCATTGTGTCCTTTTTTCCCTTGGCTTCTCTTCTGCCTTAGCGGGGTCCATTTTCAACAATGTGATTCCCTGAGGGTTGTGGATTAGCTGACCTGGGCAGCCTTACCCTGCCAGCCCGCCCTCCCCAGGTGTGCCTCATTGAGGTCAATATAAACAGCGCTCCAGGCAGCAATAGCCCCTGAAGCTGTGCCTGACTCCATATTATCTGCCCCGTCAGCAGTCTCGGGGCTGTGCTGGTGGGAGGGAGTGAGTGGCCACAGCTTTGTGGGTGGCCCGGTGTGAGTGGGGTTCTTCTGGCCTTTCTGCAGGAGTTGCCAGGCTGCCGCCTGTAAAGAAGAGGTTGGGTCACCCATACCTTCCGCTGGAATTTCTCTCCGGACAGAGGTGAGGAAGGAAAAAAGCAGTGGGGGCCGGGACAGGAGGGGTATCTCAGGCAGGGCAATGGAAAGCTTCTGGAAGAGGGCCAGGGCCCAGGACCACCCTGGCTGGCCTGCAGGCACCAAGTTGGCCAGCGGGCTGTCGCTGGTGTGGCTTCACTGTCCTTCCTCTAGGCTTTCAAGCCCTTGTACATATTCAGGTGTTTTACCTGGAAAGGGTGGGAACAGTTCAGCAGCAGCTGGCCTGGGGCTCAGCTCACGTTTACTCACAGATGCCTCGGCACGGTCCCCCAGCTTTGCAATGAGGACGCTCCTTGCGTGGGGGGTGGGTTGCTGGATGTATGGGAGATGGTTCCCCACCTCTGACCAATTTCAGAATTGTTTACCGCTGGAGCAAGTGCCGTAATAGCGTATTCCTCTGTATAACTCGTGGGTTCACTTTTTTTTTCTTTTATGGTTCAATTTAGATTTTATTCCTCTTTTATATATTTATAAATATAAGCATGGAAATAATTCATTCCTATAAATACATCTGTGTGACGGGAAGAATTTTTTCTGTTTTATTTTTAAATTTTATTTTTTAAAATTTTGAAATTTAGTTTTATTTATTTTTTTATACTGCAGGTTATTATTAGTTATGTATTTTATGCATATACATGTATACAGGTCAATCCCAAACTCCCAACTCATCCCACCACCACCACCCCATGGCTTCCCACACTTGGTGTCCATACGTTTGTTCTCTACCTCTGTGTCTCTATTTCTTCCCTGCAAACCAGTTCATCTGTACCATTTTTAGGCTCCACATATATGCATTAATATACAATATTTGTTTTCCTCTTTCTGACTTACTTCATTCTGTATGACAGTCTCTCGATCCATCGATGTCTCTACAAATGACCCAGTTTCATTCCTTTTTATGGCAGAGTAATATTCCATTTTATATATGTACCACATCTTTAACCATTCATCTGTCTGTGGGCATTTAGGTTGCTTCCATTACCTGGCTATTGTAAATAGTGCTGCAACGAACACTGTGGTGAATGTGCCTTTTTGAAATACGGTTTTCTCTGGGTATATGCCCAGAAGTGGGATTGCTGGATCAGATGGTAATTCTATTTCTAGTTTTTTTAAGGAAACTCCATACTGTTCTCCATAGTGACTGTATCAATTTTCATTCCCACCAATAGTGGAAGAGGGCTCCTTTTGTCCACACCTTCCCCAGAATTGGTTGTTTGTAGATTTTCTGATGATGCCGATTCTAACAGGTGTGAGGTGATACCTCATTGTAGTTTTGATTTGCATTTCTCTAATAATTAGTGCTGTTGAGCAGCTTTTCATGTGCGTCTTGGCCATCTATGTGTCTCCTTTGAAGAAACGTCTCTTTAGATCTTCTGCCCATTTTAGGGGGGGTTGTTTGTTTTTTTAATATTAAGCTGCATGTGCTGTTTATATATATTGGAGATTAAACCTCTGTCCATTGATTCGTCTGCAACGATTTTGGCCCATTCTGAGGGATGCTTTTTTCCATTCCCGTGTTTTTTAACAAAAAAGGAAAGAAAGGAAAAGAAGCAGAACACTAATGGGCGTAAAATGTGCCTTTTGAAACGGTCTTTTTGAAATATGGACGTCCTTTGAATTTTTTGGTCGATATGTGACCCCAGGATTTGTTTTCAGGGCAGGTGTCATTTACAGGCCTGCAATGATTTTGAATATCAACTGACCATTAGCGCTGGGATTAAAGCTGCTGTTGTGTGAAACGGCCACAAGGTGGCAGCAGTTCACCCTTACCAAATCTGGTTATTAGGGCAAGAGAGCCTCAGTGGAAGTCGTGTTCTAGATTGGAATTTAGAATGGAATGTGCCAGGAGAAAGCCCCTCACGTTTGTCTCACTACTTCTTGTTCGTGTTTTTAATTTAATTTTTTTTATTTTTTATTACAGCAAGTTTGATTACAATGTTTGGCTTGTTGTAGGTGTGGAAGATGTGGTTCTTTTAAACATATACAGATGTCTGTTCTTCCTGGGATCCTTTTCCCATGTACGTTATGACAGAATGTTGAGTAGTCCTCTCTTGGTATTCTTTAGGTCTTTGGTGATTATATATGTCACCTGTGTTTGTATATGTCTGTTAACCCCAATATAGTAATGAAACTAATCCTCACACCTTTCCATTGGTGAACCATAAGTTTGTTTAATGAATCTGTGATTGCCCTTCTCCGTGGAAATATCTGCCCTGGTATCCATTTTTAGGTAACACCTATAAGTGATATGATAGGATATGTGTCTTTCACTTTCTGACTTACTACAAGTCACGTGATTACTTCTAGACTCATGTACGCTGCTGCAAATGGCATTGTGTCCTTTTTTTCCTTGGCTTCTCTTCTGCCTTAGCGGGGTCCATTTTCAACAATGTGATTCCCTGAGGGTTGTGGATTAGCTGACCTGGGCAGCCTTACCCTGCCGGCCCGCCCTCCCAAGGTGTGCCTCGTTGAGGTCAATATAAACAGCGCTCCAGGCAGCAATAGCCCCTGAAGCTGTGCCTGACTCCATATTCTCTGCCCCATCAGCAGTCTCGGGGCTGTGCTGGTGGGAGGGAGTGAGGGGACACAGCTTTGTGGGTGGCCCGGTGTGAGTGGGGTTCTGCTGGCCTTTCTGCAGGAGTTGCCAGGCTGCCGCCTGTAAAGAAGAGGTTGTGTCACCCATACCTTCCGCTGGAATTTCTCTCCGGACAGAGGTGAGGAAGGAAAAAAAGCAGTGGGGGCCGGGACAGGAGGGGTATCTCAGGCAGGGCAATGGAAAGCTTCTGGAAGAGCGCCCGGTGCCAGGACTACCCTGGCTGGCCTGCAGGCACCAAGTTGGCCTGCGTGCTGTCGCTGGTGTGGCTCCACGGTCCTTCCTCTAGGCTTTCAAGCCCTTGTACATATTCAGGTGTTTTACCTGGAAATGGTGGGAACAGTTCAGCAGCAGCTGGCCTGGGGCTCAGCTCACGTTTACTCACAGATGCCTCGGCATGGTCCCCCAGCTTTGCAATGAGGACGCTCCTTGCATGGGGGGTGGGTTGCTGGCTGTATGGGAGATGATTCCCCACCTCTGAACAATTTCAGAATTGTTTACCACTGGAGCAAGTGCCCTGCTAGGGTTTTCCTGTGTATTACTGGTGGGTTCAGGATTTTATTTTTCTTTTATGGTTCAAGTTAGATTTTATTCCTCTTTTATGTATTTATAGATATAAGCATGGAAATAATTCATTCCTATAAATACATCTGTGTGACAGGAAGAACTTTTTTCTGTTTTATTTTTAAATTTTATTTTTTAAAATTTTGAAATTTAGTTTTATTTATTTTTTTTATAGAGCACGTTATTATTAGTTATGTATTTTATGCATATACATGTATACAGGTCAATCCCAAACTCCCAACTCATCCCACCACCACCACCCCATGGCTTCCCACCCTTGGTGTCCATACGTTTGTTCTCTACCTCTGTGTCTCTATTTCTTCCCTGCAAACCAGTTCATCTGTACCATTTTTAGGCTCCACATATATGCATTAATATACAATATTTGATTTCCTCTTTCTGACTTACTTCATTCTGTATGACAGTCTCTCGATCCATCGATGTCTCTACAAATGACCCAGTTTCATTCCTTTTAATGGCCGAGTAATATTCCATTTTATATATGTACCACATCTTTATCGATTCATCTCTCTGTGGGCATTTAGGTTGCTTCCATTACCTGGCTATTGTAAATAGTGCTGCAATGAACATTGTGGTGAATGTGCCTTTTTGATGTACGGTTTTCTCTGGGTATATGCCCAGAAGTGGGATTGCTGGATCAGATGGTAATTCTATTTCTAGTTTTTTTAAGGAAACTCCATACTGTTCTCCATAGTGACTGTATCAATTTACATTCCCACCAATAGTGGAAAAGGGCTCCTTTTGTCCACACCCTCCCCAGAATTGGTTGTTTGTAGATTTTCTGATGATGCCGATTCTAAGATGTGTGAGGTGATACCTCATTGTAGTTTTGATTTGCATTTCTCTAATAATTAGTGTTGTTGAGCAGCTTTTCATGTGCGTCTTGGCCATCTCTGTGTCTCCTTTGAAGAAACCTGTCTTTAGATCTTCTGCCCATTTTTTGGGGGGTTGTTTGTTTTTTTAATATTAAGCTGCATGAGCTGTTTATATATATTGGAGATTAAACCTCTGTCCATTGATTCGTTTGCAACGATTTTCACCCATTCTGAGGGATGCCTTTTTCCATTCCCATGTTTTTTAAGAAAAAAGGAAAGAGAGGAAAAGAAGCAGAACACTAATGTGCGTCAAATATACCTTTTGAAACGGTCGTTTTGAAATATGGACGTCTTTTGAATTTTTTGGTCGATATGTGACCCCAGGATTTGTTTTCAGGGCAGGTGTCATTTACAGGCCTGCAATGATTTTGAATATCAACTGACCATTAGCGCTGGGATTAAACCTGCTGTTGTGTGAAACGGCCACAAGGTGGCAGCAGTTCACCCTTACCAAATCTGGTTACTAGGGCAAGAGAGCCTCAGTGGAAGTGGTGTTCTAGATTGGAGTTTAATATGGAATGTGCCAGGAGAAAGCCCCTCACGTTTGTCTCACTACATCTTGTTCGTGTTTTTAATTTAATATTTTATTTTTTATTACAGCAAGTTTGATTACAATGTTTGGCTTGTTGTAGGTGTGGAAGATGTGGTTCTTTTACACATATCCAGATGTCTGTTCTTCCTGGGATCCTTTTCCCATGTATGTTATGACAGAATGTTGAGTAGTCCTCTCTTGGTATTCTGTAGGTCTTTGGTGATTATATATGTCACCTGTGTTTGTATATGTCTGTTAACCCCGATATCATAATGAAACCAATCCTCACACCTTTCCATTGGTGAACCATAAGTTTGTTTAATGAATCTGTGATTGCCCTTCTCCGTGGAAATATCTGCCCTGGTATCCATTTTTAGGTAACACCTATAAGTGATATGATAGGATATGTGTCTTTCACTTTCTGACTTACTACAAGTCACGTGATTACTTCTAGACTCATCTACGGTGCTGCAAATGGCATTGTGTCCTTTTTTCCCTTGGCTTCTCTTCTGCCTTAGCGGGGTCCATTTTCAACAATGTGATTCCCTGAGGGTTGTGGATTAGCTGACCTGGGCAGCCTTACCCTGCCAGCCCGCCCTCCCCAGGTGTGCCTCATTGAGGTCAATATAAACAGCGCTCCAGGCAGCAATAGCCCCTGAAGCTGTGCCTGACTCCATATTATCTGCCCCGTCAGCAGTCTCGGGGCTGTGCTGGTGGGAGGGAGTGAAGGGCCACAGCTTTGTGGGTGGCCCGGTGTGAGTGGGGTTCTTCTGGCCTTTCTGCAGGAGTTGCCAGGCTGCCGCCTGTAAAGAAGAGGTTGGGTCACCCATACCTTCCGCTGGAATTTCTCTCCGGACAGAGGTGAGGAAGGAAAAAAGCAGTGGGGGCCGGGACAGGAGGGGTATTTCAGTCAGGGCAATGGAAAGCTTCTGGAAGAGGGCCAGGGCCCAGGACCACCCTGGCTGGCCTGCAGGCACCAAGTTGGCCTGCGTGCTGTCGCTGGTGTGGCTCCACGGTCCTTCCTCTAGGCTTTCAAGCCCTTGTACATATTCAGGTGTTTTACCTGGAAAGGGTGGGAACAGTTCAGCAGCAGCTGGCCTGGGGCTCAGCTCACGTTTACTCACAGATGCCTCGGCATGGTCCCCCAGCTTTGCAATGAGGACGCTCCTTGCGTGGGGGGTGTGTTGCTGGCTGTATGGGAGATGATTCCCCACCTCTGACCAATTTCAGAATTGTTTACCACTGGAGCAAGTGCCCTGCTAGGGTTTTCCTGTGTATAACTCGTGGGTTCAGGATTTTTTTTTTCTTTTATGGTTCAAGTTAGATTTTATTCCTCTTTTATGTATTTATAGATATAAGCATGGAAATAATTCATTCCTATAAATACTTCTGTGTGACAGGAAAAACTTTTTTCTGTTTTATTTTTAAATTTTATTTTTTAAAATTTTGAAATTTAGTTTTATTTATTTTTTTATACAGCACGTTATTATTAGTTATGTATTTTATGCATATACATGTACACAGGTCAATCCCAAACTCCCAACTCATCCCACCACCACCACCCCATGGCTTCCCACACTTGGTGTCCATACGTTTGTTCTCTATCTCTGTGTCTCTATTTCTTCCCTGCAAACCAGTTCATCTGTACCATTTTTAGGCTCCACATATATGCTTTAATATACAATATTTGTTTTCCTCTTTCTGACTTACTTCATTCTGTATGACAGTCTCTCGATCCATCGATGTCTCTACAAATGACCCAGTTTCATTCCTTTTTATGGCCGAGTAATATTCCATTTTATATATGTACCACTTCTTTATCCATTCATCTGTCTGTGGGCATTTAGGTTGCTTCCATTACCTCGCTATTGTAAATAGTGCTGCAATGAACATTGTGGTGAATGTGCCTTTTTGATTTACGGTTTTCTCTGGGTATATGCCCAGAAGTGGGATTGCTGGATCAGATGGTAATTCTATTTCTAGTTTTTTTAAGGAAACTCCATACTGTTCTCCATAGTGACTGTATCAATTTCCATTCCCACCATAGTGGAAGAGGGCTCCTTTTGTCCACACCCTCCCCAGAATTGGTTGTTTGTAGATTTTCTGATGATGCCGATTCTAACAGGTGTGAGGTGATACCTCATTGTAGTTTTGATTTGCATTTCTCTAATAATTAGTGCTGTTGAGCAGCTTTTCATGTGCGTCTTGGCCATCTCTGTGTCTCCTTTGAAGAAACGTCTCTTTAGATCTTCTGCTCATTTTTGTATTGGGTTGTTTGTTTTTTTTTAATATTGAGCTGCATGAGTTGTTTATATATATTGGAGATTAAACCTCTGTCCATTGATTCGTCTACAACGATTTTCGCCCATTCTGAGGGATGCCTTTTTCCATTCCCGTGTTTTTTAACAAAAAAGGAAAGAAAGGTTAAGATGAAGAACACTAATGTGCGAAAAATATGCCTTTTGAAACGGTCGTTTTGAAATATGGACGTCCTTTTAATTTTTTGGTCGATATGTGACCCCAGGATTTGTTTTCAGGGCAGGTGTCATTTACAGGTCTGCAATGATTTTGAATATCAACTGACCATTAGCGTTGGGATTAAAGCTGCTGTTGTGTGAAACGGCCACAAGTTGGCAGCAGTTCTCCCTTACCAAATCTGGTTACTAGGGCAAGAGAGCCTCAGTGGAAGTGGTGTTCTAGATTGGAGTTTAGAATGGAATGTGCCAGGAGAAAGCCCCTCACGTTTGTCTCACTACTTCTTGTTCGTGTTTTTAATTTAATTTTTTATTTTTTATTACAGCAAGTTTGATTACAATGTTTGGCTTGTTGTAGGTGTGGAAGATGTGGTTCTTTTACACATATACAGATGTCTGTTCTTCCTGGGATCCTTTTCCCATGTACGTTATGACAGAATGTTGAGTAGTCCTCTCTTGGTATTCTGTAGGTCTTTGGTGATTATATATGTCACCTGTGTTTGTATATGTCTCTTAACCCCAATATAGTAATGAAACTAATCCTCACACCTTTCCATTGGTGAACCATAAGTTTGTTTAATGAATCTGTGATTGCCCTTCTCCGTGGAAATATCTGCCCTGGTATCCATTTTTAGGTAACACCTATAAGTGATATGATAGGATATGTGTCTTTCACTTTCTGACTTACTACAAGTCACGTGATTACTTCTAGACTCATCTACGCTGCTGCAAATGGCATTGTGTCCTTTTTTTCCTTGGCTTCTCTTCTGCCTTAGCGGGGTCCATTTTCAACAATGTGATTCCCTGAGGGTTGTGGATTAGCTGACCTGGGCAGCCTTACCCTGCCGGCCCGCCCTCCCAAGGTGTGCCTCGTTGAGGTCAATATAAACAGCGCTCCAGGCAGCAATAGCCCCTGAAGCTGTGCCTGACTCCATATTCTCTGCCCCGTCAGCAGTCTCGGGGCTGTGCTGGTGGGAGGGAGTGAGGGGACACAGCTTTGTGGGTGGCCCGGTGTGAGTGGGGTTCTGCTGGCCTTTCTGCAGGAGTTGCCAGGCTGCCGCCTGTAAAGAAGAGGTTGTGTCACCCATACCTTCCGCTGGAATTTCTCTCCGGACAGAGGTGAGGAAGGAAAAAAAGCAGTGGGGGCCGGGACAGGAGGGGTATCTCAGGCAGGGCAATGGAAAGCTTCTGGAAGAGCGCCCGGTGCCAGGACTACCCTGGCTGGCCTGCAGGCACCAAGTTGGCCTGCGTGCTGTCGCTGGTGTGGCTCCACGGTCCTTCCTCTAGGCTTTCAAGCCCTTGTACATATTCAGGTGTTTTACCTGGAAATGGTGGGAACAGTTCAGCAGCAGCTGGCCTGGGGCTCAGCTCACGTTTACTCACAGATGCCTCGGCATGGTCCCCCAGCTTTGCAATGAGGACGCTCCTTGCATGGGGGGTGGGTTGCTGGCTGTATGGGAGATGATTCCCCACCTCTGAACAATTTCAGAATTGTTTACCACTGGAGCAAGTGCCCTGCTAGGGTTTTCCTGTGTATTACTGGTGGGTTCAGGATTTTATTTTTCTTTTATGGTTCAAGTTAGATTTTATTCCTCTTTTATGTATTTATAGATATAAGCATGGAAATAATTCATTCCTATAAATACATCTGTGTGACAGGAAGAACTTTTTTCTGTTTTATTTTTAAATTTTATTTTTTAAAATTTTGAAATTTAGTTTTATTTATTTTTTTATAGAGCACGTTATTATTAGTTATGTATTTTATGCATATACATGTATACAGGTCAATCCCAAACTCCCAACTCATCCCACCACCACCACCCCATGGCTTCCCACCCTTGGTGTCCATACGTTTGTTCTCTACCTCTGTGTCTCTATTTCTTCCCTGCAAACCAGTTCATCTGTACCATTTTTAGGCTCCACATATATGCATTAATATACAATATTTGATTTCCTCTTTCTGACTTACTTCATTCTGTATGACAGTCTCTCGATCCATCGATGTCTCTACAAATGACCCAGTTTCATTCCTTTTAATGGCCGAGTAATATTCCATTTTATATATGTACCACATCTTTATCGATTCATCTCTCTGTGGGCATTTAGGTTGCTTCCATTACCTGGCTATTGTAAATAGTGCTGCAATGAACATTGTGGTGAATGTGCCTTTTTGATGTACGGTTTTCTCTGGGTATATGCCCAGAAGTGGGATTGCTGGATCAGATGGTAATTCTATTTCTAGTTTTTTTAAGGAAACTCCATACTGTTCTCCATAGTGACTGTATCAATTTACATTCCCACCAATAGTGGAAAAGGGCTCCTTTTGTCCACACCCTCCCCAGAATTGGTTGTTTGTAGATTTTCTGATGATGCCGATTCTAAGATGTGTGAGGTGATACCTCATTGTAGTTTTGATTTGCATTTCTCTAATAATTAGTGTTGTTGAGCAGCTTTTCATGTGCGTCTTGGCCATCTCTGTGTCTCCTTTGAAGAAACCTGTCTTTAGATCTTCTGCCCATTTTTTGGGGGGTTGTTTGTTTTTTTAATATTAAGCTGCATGAGCTGTTTATATATATTGGAGATTAAACCTCTGTCCATTGATTCGTTTGCAACGATTTTCACCCATTCTGAGGGATGCCTTTTTCCATTCCCATGTTTTTTAAGAAAAAAGGAAAGAGAGGAAAAGAAGCAGAACACTAATGTGCGTCAAATATACCTTTTGAAACGGTCGTTTTGAAATATGGACGTCTTTTGAATTTTTTGGTCGATATGTGACCCCAGGATTTGTTTTCAGGGCAGGTGTCATTTACAGGCCTGCAATGATTTTGAATATCAACTGACCATTAGCGCTGGGATTAAACCTGCTGTTGTGTGAAACGGCCACAAGGTGGCAGCAGTTCACCCTTACCAAATCTGGTTACTAGGGCAAGAGAGCCTCAGTGGAAGTGGTGTTCTAGATTGGAGTTTAATATGGAATGTGCCAGGAGAAAGCCCCTCACGTTTGTCTCACTACATCTTGTTCGTGTTTTTAATTTAATATTTTATTTTTTATTACAGCAAGTTTGATTACAATGTTTGGCTTGTTGTAGGTGTGGAAGATGTGGTTCTTTTACACATATCCAGATGTCTGTTCTTCCTGGGATCCTTTTCCCATGTATGTTATGACAGAATGTTGAGTAGTCCTCTCTTGGTATTCTGTAGGTCTTTGGTGATTATATATGTCACCTGTGTTTGTATATGTCTGTTAACCCCGATATCATAATGAAACCAATCCTCACACCTTTCCATTGGTGAACCATAAGTTTGTTTAATGAATCTGTGATTGCCCTTCTCCGTGGAAATATCTGCCCTGGTATCCATTTTTAGGTAACACCTATAAGTGATATGATAGGATATGTGTCTTTCACTTTCTGACTTACTACAAGTCACGTGATTACTTCTAGACTCATCTACGGTGCTGCAAATGGCATTGTGTCCTTTTTTCCCTTGGCTTCTCTTCTGCCTTAGCGGGGTCCATTTTCAACAATGTGATTCCCTGAGGGTTGTGGATTAGCTGACCTGGGCAGCCTTACCCTGCCAGCCCGCCCTCCCCAGGTGTGCCTCATTGAGGTCAATATAAACAGCGCTCCAGGCAGCAATAGCCCCTGAAGCTGTGCCTGACTCCATATTATCTGCCCCGTCAGCAGTCTCGGGGCTGTGCTGGTGGGAGGGAGTGAAGGGCCACAGCTTTGTGGGTGGCCCGGTGTGAGTGGGGTTCTTCTGGCCTTTCTGCAGGAGTTGCCAGGCTGCCGCCTGTAAAGAAGAGGTTGGGTCACCCATACCTTCCGCTGGAATTTCTCTCCGGACAGAGGTGAGGAAGGAAAAAAGCAGTGGGGGCCGGGACAGGAGGGGTATTTCAGTCAGGGCAATGGAAAGCTTCTGGAAGAGGGCCAGGGCCCAGGACCACCCTGGCTGGCCTGCAGGCACCAAGTTGGCCTGCGTGCTGTCGCTGGTGTGGCTCCACGGTCCTTCCTCTAGGCTTTCAAGCCCTTGTACATATTCAGGTGTTTTACCTGGAAAGGGTGGGAACAGTTCAGCAGCAGCTGGCCTGGGGCTCAGCTCACGTTTACTCACAGATGCCTCGGCATGGTCCCCCAGCTTTGCAATGAGGACGCTCCTTGCGTGGGGGGTGTGTTGCTGGCTGTATGGGAGATGATTCCCCACCTCTGACCAATTTCAGAATTGTTTACCACTGGAGCAAGTGCCCTGCTAGGGTTTTCCTGTGTATAACTCGTGGGTTCAGGATTTTTTTTTTCTTTTATGGTTCAAGTTAGATTTTATTCCTCTTTTATGTATTTATAGATAAAAGCATGGAAATAATTCATTCCTATAAATACTTCTGTGTGACAGGAAAAACTTTTTTCTGTTTTATTTTTAAATTTTATTTTTTAAAATTTTGAAATTTAGTTTTATTTATTTTTTTATACAGCACGTTATTATTAGTTATGTATTTTATGCATATACATGTACACAGGTCAATCCCAAACTCCCAACTCATCCCACCACCACCACCCCATGGCTTCCCACACTTGGTGTCCATACGTTTGTTCTCTATCTCTGTGTCTCTATTTCTTCCCTGCAAACCAGTTCATCTGTACCATTTTTAGGCTCCACATATATGCATTAATATACAATATTTGATTTCCTCTTTCTGACTTACTTCATTCTGTATGACAGTCTCTCGATCCATCGATGTCTCTACAAATGACCCAGTTTCATTCCTTTTTATGGCCGAGTAATATTCCATTTTATATATGTACCACTTCTTTATCCATTCATCTGTCTGTGGGCATTTAGGTTGCTTCCATTACCTGGCTATTGTAAATAGTGCTGCAATGAACATTGTGGTGAATGTGCCTTTTTGATTTACGGTTTTCTCTGGGTATATGCCCAGAAGTGGGATTGCTGGATCAGATGGTAATTCTATTTCTAGTTTTTTTAAGGAAACTCCATACTGTTCTCCATAGTGACTGTATCAATTTCCATTCCCACCATAGTGGAAGAGGGCTCCTTTTGTCCACACCCTCCCCAGAATTGGTTGTTTGTAGATTTTCTGATGATGCCGATTCTAACAGGTGTGAGGTGATACCTCATTGTAGTTTTGATTTGCATTTCTCTAATAATTAGTGCTGTTGAGCAGCTTTTCATGTGCGTCTTGGCCATCTCTGTGTCTCCTTTGAAGAAACGTCTCTTTAGATCTTCTGCTCATTTTTGTATTGGGTTGTTTGTTTTTTTTTAATATTGAGCTGCATGAGTTGTTTATATATATTGGAGATTAAACCTCTGTCCATTGATTCGTCTACAACGATTTTCGCCCATTCTGAGGGATGCCTTTTTCCATTCCCGTGTTTTTTAACAAAAAAGGAAAGAAAGGTTAAGATGAAGAACACTAATGTGCGAAAAATATGCCTTTTGAAACGGTCGTTTTGAAATATGGACGTCCTTTTAATTTTTTGGTCGATATGTGACCCCAGGATTTGTTTTCAGGGCAGGTGTCATTTACAGGTCTGCAATGATTTTGAATATCAACTGACCATTAGCGTTGGGATTAAAGCTGCTGTTGTGTGAAACGGCCACAAGTTGGCAGCAGTTCTCCCTTACCAAATCTGGTTACTAGGGCAAGAGAGCCTCAGTGGAAGTGGTGTTCTAGATTGGAGTTTAGAATGGAATGTGCCAGGAGAAAGCCCCTCACGTTTGTCTCACTACTTCTTGTTCGTGTTTTTAATTTAATTTTTTATTTTTTATTACAGCAAGTTTGATTACAATGTTTGGCTTGTTGTAGGTGTGGAAGATGTGGTTCTTTTACACATATACAGATGTCTGTTCTTCCTGGGATCCTTTTCCCATGTACGTTATGACAGAATGTTGAGTAGTCCTCTCTTGGTATTCTGTAGGTCTTTGGTGATTATATATGTCACCTGTGTTTGTATATGTCTCTTAACCCCAATATAGTAATGAAACTAATCCTCACACCTTTCCATTGGTGAACCATAAGTTTGTTTAATGAATCTGTGATTGCCCTTCTCCGTGGAAATATCTGCCCTGGTATCCATTTTTAGGTAACACCTATAAGTGATATGATAGGATATGTGTCTTTCACTTTCTGACTTACTACAAGTCACGTGATTACTTCTAGACTCATGTACGCTGCTGCAAATGGCATTGTGTCCTTTTTTTCCTTGGCTTCTCTTCTGCCTTAGCGGGGTCCATTTTCAACAATGTGATTCCCTGAGGGTTGTGGATTAGCTGACCTGGGCAGCCTTACCCTGCCGGCCCGCCCTCCCAAGGTGTGCCTCGTTGAGGTCAATATAAACAGCGCTCCAGGCAGCAATAGCCCCTGAAGCTGTGCCTGACTCCATATTCTCTGCCCCGTCAGCAGTCTCGGGGCTGTGCTGGTGGGAGGGAGTGAGGGGACACAGCTTTGTGGGTGGCCCGGTGTGAGTGGGGTTCTGCTGGCCTTTCTGCAGGAGTTGCCAGGCTGCCGCCTGTAAAGAAGAGGTTGTGTCACCCATACCTTCCGCTGGAATTTCTCTCCGGACAGAGGTGAGGAAGGAAAAAAAGCAGTGGGGGCCGGGACAGGAGGGGTATCTCAGGCAGGGCAATGGAAAGCTTCTGGAAGAGCGCCCGGTGCCAGGACTACCCTGGCTGGCCTGCAGGCACCAAGTTGGCCTGCGTGCTGTCGCTGGTGTGGCTCCACGGTCCTTCCTCTAGGCTTTCAAGCCCTTGTACATATTCAGGTGTTTTACCTGGAAATGGTGGGAACAGTTCAGCAGCAGCTGGCCTGGGGCTCAGCTCACGTTTACTCACAGATGCCTCGGCATGGTCCCCCAGCTTTGCAATGAGGACGCTCCTTGCATGGGGGGTGGGTTGCTGGCTGTATGGGAGATGATTCCCCACCTCTGAACAATTTCAGAATTGTTTACCACTGGAGCAAGTGCCCTGCTAGGGTTTTCCTGTGTATTACTGGTGGGTTCAGGATTTTATTTTTCTTTTATGGTTCAAGTTAGATTTTATTCCTCTTTTATGTATTTATAGATATAAGCATGGAAATAATTCATTCCTATAAATACATCTGTGTGACAGGAAGAACTTTTTTCTGTTTTATTTTTAAATTTTATTTTTTAAAATTTTGAAATTTAGTTTTATTTATTTTTTTTATAGAGCACGTTATTATTAGTTATGTATTTTATGCATATACATGTATACAGGTCAATCCCAAACTCCCAACTCATCCCACCACCACCACCCCATGGCTTCCCACCCTTGGTGTCCATACGTTTGTTCTCTACCTCTGTGTCTCTATTTCTTCCCTGCAAACCAGTTCATCTGTACCATTTTTAGGCTCCACATATATGCATTAATATACAATATTTGATTTCCTCTTTCTGACTTACTTCATTCTGTATGACAGTCTCTCGATCCATCGATGTCTCTACAAATGACCCAGTTTCATTCCTTTTAATGGCCGAGTAATATTCCATTTTATATATGTACCACATCTTTATCGATTCATCTCTCTGTGGGCATTTAGGTTGCTTCCATTACCTGGCTATTGTAAATAGTGCTGCAATGAACATTGTGGTGAATGTGCCTTTTTGATGTACGGTTTTCTCTGGGTATATGCCCAGAAGTGGGATTGCTGGATCAGATGGTAATTCTATTTCTAGTTTTTTTAAGGAAACTCCATACTGTTCTCCATAGTGACTGTATCAATTTACATTCCCACCAATAGTGGAAGAGTGCTCCTTTTGTCCACACCCTCCCCAGAATTGGTTGTTTGTAGATTTTCTGATGATGCCGATTCTAACAGGTGTGAGGTGAAACCTCATTGTAGTTTTGATTTGCATTTCTCTAATAATTAGTGCTGTTGAGCAGCTTTTCATGTGCGTCTTGGCCATCTCTGTGTCTCCTTTGAAGAAACGTCTCTTTAGATCTTCTGCCCATTTTTTGGGGGTTGTTTGTTTTTTTAATATTAAGCTGCATGAGCTGTTCATATATATTTGAGATTAAACCTCTGTCCATTGATTCGTCTGCAACGATTTTCGCCCATTGTGAGGGATTCCTTTTTCCATTCCCGTTTTTTTAACAAAAAAGGGAAGAAAGGAAAAGAAGCAGAACACTAATGTGCCTAAAATATGCCTGTTGAAACGGTCGTTTTGAAATATGGACGTCCTTTGAATTTTTTGGTAGATATGTGACCCCAGGATTTGTTTTCAGGGCAGGTGT
The DNA here is from genome assembly GCF_964341445.2 of Mesoplodon mirus. Taxonomy (NCBI): domain Eukaryota; kingdom Metazoa; phylum Chordata; class Mammalia; order Artiodactyla; family Ziphiidae; genus Mesoplodon; species Mesoplodon mirus. Next base: position 1,900,628 of record NW_028295792.1, on the reverse strand, counting down.
CATTTACAGGCCTGCAATGATTTTGAATATCAACTGACCATTAGCGTTGGGATTAAAGCTGCTGTTGTGTGAAACGGCCACAAGGTGGCAGCAGTTCACCCTTACCAAATCTGGTTACTAGGGCAAGAGAGCCTCAGTGGAAGTGGTGTTCTAGATTGGAGTTTAATATGGAATGTGCCAGGAGAAAGCCCCTCACGTTTGTCTCACTACTTCTTGTTCGTGTTTTTAATTTAATATTTTATTTTTTATTACAGCAAGTTTGATTACAATGTTTGGCTTGTTGTAGGTGTGGAAGATGTGGTTCTTTTACACATATCCAGATGTCTGTTCTTCCTGGGATCCTTTTCCCATGTATGTTATGACAGAATGTTGAGTAGTCCTCTCTTGGTATTCTGTAGGTCTTTGGTGATTATATATGTCACCTGTGTTTGTATATGTCTGTTAACCCCGATATCATAATGAAACCAATCCTCACACCTTTCCATTGGTGAACCATAAGTTTGTTTAATGAATCTGTGATTGCCCTTCTCCGTGGAAATATCTGCCCTGGTATCCATTTTTAGGTAACACCTATAAGTGATATGATAGGATATGTGTCTTTCACTTTCTGATTTACTACAAGTCACGTGATTACTTCTAGACTCATCTACGGTGCTGCAAATGGCATTGTGTCCTTTTTTCCCTTGGCTTCTCTTCTGCCTTAGCGGGGTCCATTTTCAACAATGTGATTCCCTGAGGGTTGTGGATTAGCTGACCTGGGCAGCCTTACCCTGCCAGCCCGCCCTCCCCAGGTGTGCCTAATTGAGGTCAATATAAACAGCGCTCCAGGCAGCAATAGCCCCTGAAGCTGTGCCTGACTCCATATTCTCTGCCCCGTCAGCAGTCTCGGGGCTGTGCTGGTGGGAGTGAGTGAAGGGCCACAGCTTTGTGGGTGGTCCGGTGTGAGTGGGGTTCTGCTGGCCTTTCTGCAGGAGTTGCCAGGCTGCCGCCTGTAAAGAAGAGGTTGGGTCACCCATACCTTCCGCTGGAATTTCTCTCCGGACAGAGGTGAGGAAGGAGAAAAGCAGTGGGGGCCGGGACAGGAGGGGTATCTCAGGCAGGGCAATGGAAAGCTTCTGGAAGAGGGCCAGGGCCCAGGACCACCGTGGCTGGCCTGCAGGCACCAAGTTGGCCTGCGTGCTGTCGCTGGTGTGGCTCCACGGTCCTTCCTCTAGGCTTTCAAGCCCTTGTACATATTCAGGAGTTTTACCTGGATAGGGTGGGAACAGTTCAGCAGCAGCTGGCCTGGGGCTCAGCTCACGTTTACTCACAGATGCCTCGGCACGGTCCCCCATCTTTGCAATGAGGACGCTCCTTGCGTGGGGGGTGGGTTGATGGCTGTATGGGAGATGGTTCCCCACATCTGACCAATTTCAGAATTGTTTACCACTGGAGCAAGTGCCGTAATAGCGTATTCCTCTGTATAACTCGTGGGTTCACTTTTTTTTTCTTTTATGGTTCAATTTAGATTTTATTCCTCTTTTATGTATTTATAAATATAAGCATGGAAATAATTCATTCTTATAAATACATCTGTGTGACCGGAAGAATTTTTTCTGTTTTATTTTTAAATTTTATTTTTTAAAATGTTGAAATTTAGTTTTATTTATTTTTTTTATACTGCAGGTTATTATTAGTTATGTATTTTATGCATATACATGTATACAGGTAAATCCCAAACTCCCAACTCATCCCACCACCACCACCCCATGGCTTCCCACACTTGGTGTCCATACGTTTGTTCTCTACCTCTGTGTCTCTATTTCTTCCCTGCAAACCAGTTCATCTGTACCATTTTTAGGCTCCACATATATGCATAAATATACAATATTTGTTTTCCTCTTTCTGACTTACTTCATTCTGTATGACAGTCTCTCGATCCATCGATGTCTCTACAAATGACCCAGTTTCATTCCTTTTAATGGCCGAGTAATATTCCATTTTATATATGTACCACATCTTTATCCATTCATCTGTCTGTGGGCATTTAGGTTGCTTCCATTACCTGGCTATTGTAAATAGTGCTGCAACGAACATTGTGGTGAATGTGCCTTTTTGAAATACGGTTTTCTCTGGGTATATGCCCAGAAGTGGGATTGCTGGATCAGATGGTAATTCTATTTCTAGTTTTTTTAAGGAAACTCCATACTGTTCTCCATAGTGACTGTATCAATTTACATTCCCCCCAATAGTGGAAGAGGGCTCCTTTTGTCCACACCCTCCCCAGAATTGGTTGTTTTTAGATTTTCTGATGATGCCGATTCTAACAGGTGTGAGGTGAAACCTCATTGTAGTTTTGATTTGCATTTCTCTAATAATTAGTGCTGTTGAGCAGCTTTTCATGTGCGTCTTGGCCATCTCTGTGTCTCCTTTGAAGAAACGTCTCTTTAGATCTTCTGCCCATTTTTGGGGGGGTTGTTTGTTTTTTTAATATTAAGCTGCATGTGCTGTTTATATATATTGGAGATTAAACCTCTGTCCATTGATTCGTCTGCAACGATTTTGTCCCATTCTGAGGGATGCCTTTTTCCATTCCCGTGTTTTTTAACAAAAAAGGAAAGAAAGGAAAAGAAGCAGAACACTAATGGGCGTAAAATGTGCCTTTTGAAACGGTCTTTTTGAAATATGGACGTCCTTTGAATTTTTTGGTCGATATGTGACCCCAGGATTTGTTTTCAGGGCAGGTGTCATTTACAGGCCTGCAATGATTTTGAATATCAACTGACCATTAGCGCTGGGATTAAAGCTGCTGTTGTGTGAAACGGCCACAAGGTGGCAGCAGTTCACCCTTACCAAATCTGGTTATTAGGGCAAGAGAGCCTCAGTGGAAGTCGTGTTCTAGATTGGAATTTAGAATGGAATGTGCCAGGAGAAAGCCCCTCACGTTTGTCTCACTACTTCTTGTTCGTGTTTTTAATTTAATTTTTTTTATTTTTTATTACAGCAAGTTTGATTACAATGTTTGGCTTGTTGTAGGTGTGGAAGATGTGGTTCTTTTAAACATATACAGTTGTCTGTTCTTCCTGGGATCCTTTTCCCATGTACGTTATGACAGAATGTTGAGTAGTCCTCTCTTGGTATTCTGTAGGTCTTTGGTGATTATATATGTCACCTGTGTTTGTATATGTCTGTTAACCCCAATATAGTAATGAAACCAATCCTCACACCTTTCCATTGGTGAACCATAAGTTTGTTTAATGAATCTGTGATTGCCCTTCTCCGTGGAAATATCTGCCCTGGTATCCATTTTTAGGTAACACCTATAAGTGATATGATAGGATATGTGTCTTTCACTTTCTGACTTACTACAAGTCACGTGATTACTTCTAGACTCATCTACGGTGCTGCAAATGGCATTGTGTCCTTTTTTTCCTTGGCTTCTCTTCTGCCTTAGCGGGGTCCATTTTCAACAATGTGATTCCCTGAGGGTTGTGGATTAGCTGACCTGGGCAGCCTTACCCTGCCGGCCCGCCCTCCCAAGGTGTGCCTCGTTGAGGTCAATATAATCAGCGCTCCAGGCAGCAATAGCCCCTGAAGCTGTGCCTGACTCCATATTCTCTGCCCCGTCAGCAGTCTCGGGGCTGTGCTGGTGGGAGGGAGTGAGGGGCCACAGCTTTGTGGGTGGCCCGGTGTGAGTGGGGTTCTGCTGGCCTTTCTGCAGGAGTTGCCAGGCTGCCGCCTGTAAAGAAGAGGTTGTGTCACCCATACCTTCCGCTGGAATTTCTCTCCGGACAGAGGTGAGGAAGGAAAAAAAGCAGTGGGGGCCGGGACAGGAGGGGTATCTCAGGCAGGGCAATGGAAAGCTTCTGGAAGAGCGCCCAGTGCCAGGACTACCCTGGCTGGCCTGGAGGCACCAAGTTGGCCTGCGTGCTGTCGTTGGTGTGGCTCCACGGTCCTTCCTCTAGGCTTTCAAGCCCTTGTACATATTCAGGTGTTTTACCTGGAAAGGGTGGGAACAGTTCAGCAGCAGCTGTCCTGGGGCTCAGCTCACGTTTACTCACAGATGCCTCGGCATGGTCCCCCAGCTTTGCAATGAGGACTCTCCTTGCATGGGGGGTGGGTTGCTGGCTGTATGGGAGATGATTCCCCACCTCTGAACAATTTCAGAATTGTTTACCACTGGAGCAAGTGCCCTGATAGGGTTTTCCTCTGTATAATTCGTGGGTTCAGTATTTTTTTTTCTTTTATGGTTCAAGTTAGATTTTATTCCTCTTTTATGTATTTATAGATATAAGCATGGAAATAATTCATTCCTATAAATACATCTGTGTGACAGGAAGAACTTTTTTCTGTTTTATTTTTAATTTTATTTTTTAAAATTTTGAAATTTAGTTTTATTTATTTTTTTATAGAGCACGTTATTATTAGTTATGTATTTTATGCATATACATGTATACAGGTCAATCCCAAACTCCCAACTCATCCCACCACCACCACCCCATGGCTTCCCACACTTGGTGTCCATACGTTTGTTCTCTACCTCTGTGTCTCTATTTCTTCCCTGCAAACCAGTTCATCTGTACCATTTTTAGGCTCCACATATATGCATTAATATACAATATTTGTTTTCCTCTTTCTGACTTACTTCATTCTGTATGACAGTCTCTCGATCCATCGATGTCTCTACAAATGACCCAGTTTCATTCCTTTTAATGGCCGAGTAATATTCCATTTTATATATGTACCACATCTTTATCGATTCATCTCTCTGTGGGCATTTAGGTTGCTTCCATTACCTGGCTATTGTAAATAGTGCTGCAATAAACATTGTGGTGAATGTGCCTTTTTGATTTACGGTTTTCTCTGGGTATATGCCCAGAAGTGGGATTGCTGGATCAGATGGTAATTCTATTTCTAGTTTTTTTAAGGAAACTCCATACTGTTCTCCATAGTGACTGTATCAATTTACATTCCCACCAATAGTGGAAGAGGGCTCCTTTTGTCCACACCCTCCCCAGAATTGGTTGTTTGTAGATATTCTGATGATGCCGATTCTAACAGGTGTGAGGTGATACCTCATTGTAGTTTTGATTTGCATTTCTCTAATAATTAGTGTTGTTGAGCAGCTTTTCATGTGCGTCTTGGCCATCTCTGTGTCTCCTTTGAAGAAACCTGTCTTTAGATCTTCTGCCCATTTTTTGGGGGGTTGTTTGTTTTTTTAATATTAAGCTGCATGAGCTGTTTATATATATTGGAGATTAAACCTCTGTCCATTGATTCATTTGCAACGATTTTCACCCATTCTGAGGGATGCCTTTTTCCATTCCCGTGTTTTTTAAGAAAAAAGGAAAGAAAGGAAAAGAAGCAGAACACTAATGTGCGTAAAATATGCCTTTTGAAACGGGCGTTTTGAAATATGGACGTCTTTTGAATTTTTTGGTCGATATGTGACCCCAGGATTTGTTTTCAGGGCAGGTGTCATTTACAGGCCTGCAATGATTTTGAATATCAACTGACCATTAGTGCTGGGATTAAAGCTGCTGTTGTGTGTAACGGCCACAAGGTGGCAGCAGTTCACCCTTACCAAATCTGGTTACTAGGGCAAGAGAGCCTCAGTGGAAGTGGGGTTCTACATTGGAATTTAGAATGGAATGTGCCAGGAGAAAGCCCCTCACGTTTGTCTCACTACTTCTTGTTCGTGTTTTTAATTTAATTTTTTATTTTTTATTACAGCAAGTTTGATTACAATGTTTGGCTTGTTGTAGGTGTGGAAGATGTGGTTCTTTTACACATATACAGATGTCTGTTCTTCCTGGGATCCTTTTCCCATGTACGTTATGACAGAATGTTGAGTAGTCCTCTCTTGGTATTCTGTAGGTCTTTGGTGATAATATATGTCACCTGTGTTTGTATATGTCTGTTAACCCCGATATCGTAATGAAACCAATCCTCACACCTTTCCATTGGTGAACCATAAGTTTGTTTAATGAATCTGTGATTGCCCTTCTCCGTGGAAATATCTGCCCTGGTATCCATTTTTAGGTAACACCTATATGTGATATGATAGGATATGTGTCTTTCACTTTCTGACTTACTACAAGTCACGTGATTACTTCTAGACTCATCTACGGTGCTGCAAATGGCATTGTGTCCTTTTTTCCTTGGCTTCTCTTCTGCCTTAGCGGGGTCCATTTTCAACAATGTGATTCCCTGAGGGTTGTGGATTAGCTGACCTGGGCAGCCTTACCCTGCCGGCCCGCCCTCCCAATGTGTGCCTCGTTGAGGTCAATATAATCAGCGCTTCAGGCAGCAATAGCCCCTGAAGCTGTGCCTGACTCCATATTCTCTGCCCCTTCAGCAGTCTCGGGGCTGTGCTGGTGGGAGGGAGTGAGTGGCCACAGCTTTGTTGGTGGCCCAGTGTGAGTGGGGCTCTGCTGGCATTTCTGCAGGAGTTGCCAGGCTGCCGCCTGTAAAGAAGAGGATGTGTCACCCATACCTTCCGCTGGAATTTCTCTCCGGACAGAGGTGAGGAAGGAAAAAAGCAGTGGGGGCCGGGACAGGAGGGGTATCTCAGGCAGGGCAATGGAAAGCTTCTGAAAGAGCGCCAGGGTCCAGGACCACCCTGGCTGGCCTGCAGGCACCAAGTTGGCCTGCGTGCTGTCACTGGTGTGGCTCCACGGTCCTTCCTCTAGGCTTTCAAGCCCTTGTACATATTCAGGTGTTTTACCTGGAAAGGGTGGGAACAGTTCAGCAGCAGCTGGCCTGGGGCTCAGCTCACGTTTACTCACAGATGCCTCGGCACGGTCCCCCAGCTTTGCAATGAGGACGCTCCTTGCGTGGGGGGTGGGTTGCTGGCTGTATGGGAGATGGTTCCCCACCTCTGACCAATTTCAGAATTGTTTACCGCTGGAGCAAGTGCCGTAATAGCGTATTCCTCTGTATAACTCGTGGGTTCACTTTTTTTTTCTTTTATGGTTCAAGTTAGATTTTATTCCTCTTTTATGTATTTATAAATATAAGCATGGAAATAATCCATTCCTATAAATACATCTGTGTGACGGCAAGAATATTTTCTGTTTGATTTTTAAATTTTATTTTTTTAAAATTTTGTAATTTAATTTTATTTATGTTTTTATACAGCAGGTTATTATTAGTTATATATTTTATGCATATACATGTACACAGGTCAATCCCAAACTCCCAAATCATCTCACCTCCACCAACCCATGGCTTCCCACACTTGGTGTCCATACGTTTGTTCTCTACCTCTGTGTCTCTATTTCTTCCCTGCAAACCAGTTCATCTGTACCATTTTTTTACGTTCCACATATATGCATTAATATACAATATTTGTTTTCCTGTTTCTGACTTACTACATTCTGTATGACAGTCTGTCGATCCATCGATGTCTCTACAAATGACCCAGTTTCATTCCTTTTTATGGCCGAGGAATATTCCATTTCATATATGTACCACATCTTTAATGATTCATCTGTCTGTGGGCATTTAGGTTGCTTCCATTACCTGGCTATTGTAAATAGTGCTGCAACGAACAATGTGGTGAATGTGCCTTCTTGAAATACGGTTTTCTCTGTGTATATGCCCAAAAGTGGGATTGCTGGATCAGATGGCAATTCTATTTCTAGTTTTTTTAAGGAAACTCCATACTGTTCTCCATAGTGACTGTATCAATTTACATTCCCACCAATAGTGGAAGAGGGCTCCTTTTGTCCACACCCTCCCCAGAATTGGTTGTTCGTAGATTTTCTGATGATGCCGATTCTAACAGGTGTGAGGTGATACCTCATTGTAGTTTTGATTTGCATTTCTCTAATAATTAGTGCTGTTGAGCAGCTTTTCATGTGCGTCTTGGCCATCTCTGTGTCTCCTTTGAAGAAACGTCTCTTTAGATCTTCTGCCCATTTTTTTGGAGGTTGTTTGTATTTTTAATATTAAGCTTCATGAGCTGTTTATATATATTGGAGATTAAACCTCTGTCCATTGATTCGTCTGCAACGATTTTCGCCCATTCTGAGGGATGCCTTTTTCCATTCCCGTTTTTTTTAACAAAAAAGGGAAGAAAGGAAAAGAAGCAGAACACTAATGTGACTAAAATATGCCTTTTGTAACGGTCCTTTTGAAATATGGACGTCCTTTGAATTTTTTGGTTGATATGTGACCCCAGGATTTGTTTTCAGGGCAGGTGTCATTTACAGGCCTGCAATGATTTTGAATATCAACTGACCATTAAGGTTGGGATTAAAGCTGCTGTTGTGTGAAACGGCCACAAGGTGGCAGCAGTTCACCCTTACCAAATCTGCTTACTAGGGCAAGAGAGCCTCAGTGGAAGTGGTGTTCTAGATTGGAGTTTAATATGGAATGTGCCAGGAGAAAGCCCCTCACGTTTGTCTCACTACTTCTTGTTCGTGTTTTTAATTTAATTTTTTATTTTTTATTACAGCAAGTTTGATTACAATGTTTGGCTTGTTGTAGGTGTGGAAGATGTGGTTCTTTTACACATATCCAGATGTCTGTTCTTCCTGGGATCGTTTTCCCATGTATGTTATGACAGAATGTTAAGTAGTCCTCTCTTGGTATTCTGTAGGTCTTTGGTGATTATATATGTCACCTGTGTTTGTATATGTCTGTTAACCCCGATATCATAATGAAACCAATCTTCACACCTTTCCATTGGTGAACCATAAGTTTGTTTAATGAATCTGTGATTGCCCTTCTCCGTGGAAATATCTGCCCTGGTGTCCATTTTTAGGTAACACCTATAAGTGATATGATAGGATATGTGTCTTTCACTTTCTGACTTACTACAAGTCACGTGATTACTTCTAGACTCATCTACGGTGCTGCAAATGGCATTGTGTCCTTTTTTCCCTTGGCTTCTCTTCTGCCTTAGCGGGGTCCATTTTCAACAATGTGATTCCCTGAGGGTTGTGGATTAGCTGACCTGGGCAGCCTTACCCTGCCAGCCCGCCCTCCCCAGGTGTGCCTCATTGAGGTCAATATAAACAGTGATCCAGGCAGAAATAGCCCATGAAGCTGTGCCTGACTCCATATTCTCTGCCCCGTCAGCAGTCTCGGGGCTGTGCTGGTGGGAGGGAGTGAGGGGCCACAGCTTTGTGGGTGGCCCGGTGTGAGTGGGGTGCTGCTGGCATTTCTGCAGGAGTTGCCAGGCTGCCGCCTATAAAGAAGAGGATGTGTCACCCATACCTTCCGCTGGAATTTCTGTCCGGACAGAGGTGAGGAAGGAAAAAAGCAGTGGGGGCCGGGACAGGAGGGGTATCTCAGGCAGGGCAATGGAAAGCTTCTGGAAGAGCGCCAGGGTCCAGGACCACCCTGGCTGGCCTGCAGGCACCAAGTTGGCCTGCGTGCTGTTGCTGGTGTGGCTCCACGGTCCTTCCTCTAGGCTTTCAAGCCCTTGTACATATTCAGGTGTTTTACCTGGAAAGGGTGGGAACAGTTCAGCAGCAGCTGGCCTGGGGCTCAGCTCACGTTTACTCACAGATGCCTCGGCACGGTCCCCCAGCTTTGCAATGAGGACGCTCCTTGCGTGGGGGGTGGGTTGCTGGCTGTATGGGAGATGATTCCCCACCTCTGACCTATTTCAGAATTGTTTACCACTGGAGCAAGTGCCCTGATAGGGTTTTTCTCTGTATAACTCGTGGGTTCAGGATTTTTTTTTCTTTTATGGTTCAAGTTAGCTTTTATTCCTCTTTTATGTATTTATAGATATAAGCATGGAAATAATTCATTGCTATAGATACTTCTGTGTGACTGGAAGAACTTTTTTCTGTTTTATTTTTAAATTTTATTTTTTAAAATGTTGAAATTTAATTTTATTTATTTTCTTATACAGCACGTTATTATTAGTTATGTATTTTATGCATATACATGTATACAGGTCAATCCCAAATTCCCAACTCATCCCACCACCACCACCCCATGGCTTCCCACACTTGGTGTCCATACGTTTCTTCTCTACCTCTGTGTCTCTATTTCTTCCCTGCAAACCAGTTCATCTGTACCATTTTTAGGCTCCACATATATGCGTTAATATACAATATTTGTTTTCCACTTTCTGACTTACTTCATTCTGTATGACAGTCTCTCGATCCATCGATGTCTCTACAAATGACCCAGTTTCATTCCTTTTTATGGCCGAGTAATATTCCATTTTATATATGTACCACATCTTTATCCATTCATCTGTCTGTGGGCATTTAGGTTGCTTCCATTACCTGGCTATTGTAAATAGTCCTGCAACGAACATTGTGGTGAATGTGCCTTTTTGAAATACGGTTTTCTCTGGGTATATGCCCAGAAGTGGGATTGCTGGATCAGATGGTAATTCTATTTCTAGTTTTTTTAAGGAAACTCCATACTGTTCTCCATAGTGACTGTATCAATTTACATTCCCACCAATAGTGGAAGAGGGCTCCTTTTGTCCACACCCTCCCCAGAATTGGTTGTTTGTAGATTTTCTGATGATGCCGATTCTAACAGGTGTGAGGTGATACCTCATTGTAGTTTTGATTTGCATTTCTCTAATAATTAGTGCTGTTGAGCAGCTTTTCATGTGCGTCTTGGCCATCTCTGTGCCTTCTTTGAAGAAACGTCTCTTTAGATCTTCTGCCCATTTTTGTATTGGGTTGATTGTTTTTTTAATATTAAGCTGCATGAGTTGTTTATATATATTGGAGATTAAACCTCTGTCCATTGATTCGTCTGCAACGATTTTGGCCCATTCTGAGGGATGCCTTTTTCCATTCCCGTGTTTTTTAACAAAAAAGGAAAGAAAGGAAAAGAAGCAGAACACTAATGGGCGTAAAATATGCCTTTTGAAACGGTCCTTTTGAAATATGGACGTCCTTTGAATTTTTTGGTCGATATGTGACCCCAGGATTTGTTTTCAGGGCAGGTGTCATTTACAGGCCTGCAATGATTTTGAATATCAACTGACCATTAGCGCTGGGATTAAAGCTGCTGTTGTGTGAAACGGCCACAAGGTGGCAGCAGTTCACCCTTACCAAATCTGGTTATTAGGGCAGGAGAGCCTCAGTGGAAGTGGTGTTCTAGATTGGAGTTTAGAATGGAATGTGCCAGGAGAAAGCCCCTCACGTTTGTCTCACTACTTCTTGTTCGTGTTTTTAATTAAATTTTTTTTATTTTTTATTACAGCAAGATTGATTACAATGTTTGGCTTGTTGTAGGTGTGGAAGATGTGGTTCTTTTAAACATATACAGATGTCTGTTCTTCCTGGGATCCTTTTCCCATGTACGTTATGACAGAATGTTGAGTAGTCCTCTCTTGGTATTCTGTAGGTCTTTGGTGATTATATATGTCACCTGTGTTTGTATATGTCTGTTAACCCCGATATAGTAATGAAACCACTCCTCACACCTTTCCATTGGTGAACCATAAGTTTGTTTAATGAATCTGTGATTGCCCTTCTCCGTGGAAATATCTGCCCTGGTATCCACTTTTAGGTAACACCTATAAGTGATATGATAGGATATGTGTCTTTCACTTTCTGACTTACTACAAGTCACGTGATTACTTCTAGACTCATCTACGGTGCTGCAAATGGCATTGTGTCCTTTTTTCCCTTGGCTTCTCTTCTGCCTTAGCGGGGTCCATTTTCAACAATGTGATTCCCTGAGGGTTGTGGATTAACTGACCTGGGCAGCCTTAATCTGCCGGCCCGCCCTCCCCAGGTGTGCCTCTTTGAGGTCAATATAAACAGCACTCCAGGCAGCAATAGCCCCTGAAGCTGTGCCTGACTCCATATTCTCTGCCCCATCAGCAGTCTCGGGGCTGTGGTGGTGGGAGGGAGTGAGGGGCCACAGCTTTGTGGGTGGCCCGGTGTGAGTGGGGTTCTGCTGGCCTTTCTGCAGGAGTTGCCAGGCTGCCGCCTGTAAAGAAGAGGTTGTGTCACCCATACCTTCCGCTGGAATTTCTCTCCGGACAGAGGTGAGGAAGGAAAAAAGCAGTGGGGGCCGGGACAGGAGGGGTATCTCAGGCAGGGCAATGGAAAGCTTCTGGAAGAGCGCCCGGGGCCAGGACCACCCTGGCTGGCCTACAGGCACCAAGTTGGCCTGCGTGCTGTCGCTGGTGTGGCTCCACGGTCCTTCCTCTAGGCTTTCAAGCCCTTGTACATATTCAGGTGTTTTACCTGGAAAGGGTGGGAACAGTTCAGCAGCAGCTGGCCTGGGGCTCAGCTCACGTTTACTCACAGATGCCTCGGCACGGTCCCCCAGCTTTGCAATGAGGACGCTCTTTGCGTGGGGGTGGGTTGATGGCTGTATGGGAGATGCTTCCCCACCTCTGACCAATTTCAGAATTGTTTACCACTGGAGCAAGTGCCCTGATAGGGTTTTCCTCTGTATAACTCGTGGGTTCAGTTTTTTTTTCTTTTATGGTTCAAGTTAGATTTTATTCCTCTTTTATGTATTTATAGATATAAGCATGGAAATAATTCATTCCTATAAATACATCTGTGTGACAGGAAGAACTTTTTTCTGTTTTATTTTTAAATTTTATTTTTTAAAATTTTGAAATTTAATTTTATTTATTTTTTTTATACAGCACGTTATTATTAGTTATGTATTTTAGGCATATACATGTACACAGGTCAATCCCAAACTCCCAACTCATCCCACCACCACCACCCCATGGCTTCCCACACTTGGTGTCCATACGTTTGTTCTCTACCTCTGTGTCTCTATTTCTTCCCTGCAAACCAGTTCATCTGTACCATTTATAGGCTCCACATATATGGATTAATATACAATATTTGTTTTCCTCTTTCTGACTTACTTCATTCTGTATGACAGTCTCTCGATCCATCGATGTCTCTACAAATGACCCTGTTTCATTTTATTTCATTTTATGGCCGAGTAATATTCCATTTTATATATGTACCACATCTTTATCCATTCATCTGTCTGTGGGCATTTAGGTTGCTTCCATTACCTGGCTATTGTAAATAGTCCTGCAACGAACATTGTGGTGAATGTGCCTTTTTGAAATACGGTTTTCTCTGGGTATATGCCCAGAAGTGGGATTGCTGGATCAGATGGTAATTCTATTTCTAGTTTTTTTAAGGAAACTCCATACTGTTCTCCATAGTGACTGTATCAATTTACATTCCCACCAATAGTGGAAGAGGGCTCCTTTTGTCCACACCCTCCCCAGAATTGGTTGTTTGTAGATTTTCTGATGATGCCGATTCTAACAGGTGTGAGGTGAAACCTCATTGTAGTTTTGATTTGCATTTCTCTAATAATTAGTGCTGTTGAGCAGCTTTTCATGTGGGTCTTGGCCATCTCTGTGTCTCCTTTGAAGAAACGTCTCTTTAGATCTTCCGCCCATTTTTTTGGGGTTGTTTGTTTTTTTAATATTAAGCTGCATGAGCTGTTTATATATATTGGAGATTAAACCTCTGTCCATTGATTCGTCTGCAACGATTTTCGCCCATTCTGAGGGATGCCTTTTTCCATTCCCGTGTTTTTTAACAAAAAAGGAAAGAAAGGAAAAGAAGCAGAATACTAATGTGTGTAAAATATGCCTTTTGAAACGGTCGTTTTGAAATAGGAACGTCCTTTGAATTTTTTGTTTGATATGTCACCCCAGGATTTGTTTTCAGGGCAGGTGTGATTTACAGGCCTGCAATGATTTTGAATATCAATGGACCATTAGCGCTGGGATTAAAGCTGCTGTTGTGTGAAACGGCCACAAGGTGGCAGCAGTTCTCCCTTACCAAATCTGGTTAAGAGGGCAACAGAGCCTCAATGGAATTCCTGTTCTAGATTGGAATTTAGAATGGAATGTGCCAGGAGAAAGCCCCTCAAGTTTGTCTCACTACATCTTGTTGGTGTTTTTAATTTATTTATTTTTATTTTTTATTATAGCAAGTTTGATTACAATGTTTGGCTTGTTGTAGGTGTGGAAGATGTGGTTCTTTTACACATATACACACGTCTGTTCTTCCTTGGATCCTTTTCCCATGTACATTATGACAGAATGTTGAGTAGTCCCCTCTTGGTATTCTGTAGGTCTTTGGTGATTATATATGTCACCTGTGTTTGTATATGTCTGTTAACCCCGATATCGTAATGAAACCAATCCTCACACCTTTCCATTGGTGAACCATAAGTTTGTTTAATGAATCTGTGATTGCCCTTCTCCGTGGAAATATCTGCCCTGGTATCCATTTTTAGGTAACACCTATAAGTGATATGATAGGATATGTGTCTTTCACTTTCTGACTTACTACAAGTCACGTGATTACTTCTAGACTCATCTACGGTGCTGCAAATGGCATTGTGTCCTTTTTTCCCTTGGCTTCTCTTCTGCCTTAGCGGGGTCCATTTTCAACAATGTGATTCCCTGAGGGTTGTGGATTAGCTGACCTGGGCAGCCTTACCCTGCCGGCCCGCCCTCCCCAGGTGTGCCTCTTTGAGGTCAATATAAACAGCGCTCCAGGCAGCAATAGCCCCTGAAGCTGTGCCTGACTCCATATTCTCTGCCCCGTCAGCAGTCTCGGGGCTGTGCTGGTGGGAGGGAGTGAGGGCCCACAGCTTTGTGGGTGGCCCGGTGTGAGTGGGGTTCTGCTGGCCTTTCTGCAGGAGTTGCCAGGCTGCCGCCTGTAAAGAAGAGGTTGTGTCACCCATACCTTCCGCTGGAATTTCTCTCCGGACAGAGGTGAGGAAGGAAAAAAGCAGTGGGGGCCGGGACAGGAGGGGTATCTCAGGCAGGGCAATGGAAAGCTTCTGGAAGAGCGCCCGGGGACAGGACCACCCTGGCTGGCCTGCAGGCACCAAGTTGGCCTGCGTGCTGTCGCTGGTGTGGCTCCACGGTCCTTCCTCTAGGCTTTCAAGCCCTTGTACATATTCAGGTGTTTTACCTGGAAAGGGTGGGAACAGTTCAGCAGCAGCTGGCCTGGGGCTCAGCTCACGTTTACTCACAGATGCCTCGGCACGGTCCCCCAGCTTTGCAATGAGGACGCTCCTTGCGTGGGGGGTGGGTTGATGGCTGTATGGGAGATGCTTCCCCACCTCTGACCAATTTCAGAATTGTTTACCACTGGAGCAAGTGCCCTGATAGGGTTTTCCTCTGTATAACTCGTGGGTTCAGGTTTTTTTTTCTTTTATGGTTCAAGTTAGATTTTATTCCTCTTTTATATATTTATAGATATAAGCATGGAAATAATTCATTCCTATAAATACATCTGTGTGACGGGAAGAACTTTTTTCTGTTTTATTTTTAAATTTTATTTTTTAAAATTTTGAAATTTAATTTTATTTATTTTTTTATACAGCACGTTATTATTAGTTATGTATTTTATGCATATACATGTACACAGGGCAATCCCAAACTCCCAACTCATCCCACCACCACCACCCCATGGCTTCCCACACTTGGTGTCCATACGATTGTTCTCTACCTCTGTGTCTCTATTTCTTCCCTGCAAACCAGTTCATCTGTACCATTTTTAGGCTCCACATATATGCATTAATATACAATATTTGTTTTCCTCTTTCTGACTTACTTCATTCTGTGTGACAGTCTCTCGATCCATCGATGTCTCTACAAATGACCCTGTTTCATTTTATTTCATTTTATGGCAGAGTAATATTCCATTTTATACATGTACCACAGCTTTATCCATTCATCTGTCTGTGGGCATTTAGGTTGCTTCCATTACCTGGCTATTGTAAATAGTGCTGCAACGAACATTGTGGTGAATGTGCCTTTTTGAAATACGGTTTTCTCTGGGCATATGCCCAGAAGTGGGATTGCTGGATCAGATGGTAATTCTATTTCTAGTTTTTTTAAGGAAACTCCATACTGTTCTCCATAGTGACTGTATCAATTTACATTCCCACCAATAGTGGAAGAGGGCTCCTTTTGTCCACACCCTCCCCAGAATTGGTTGTTTGTAGATTTTCTGATGATGCCGATTCTAACAGGTGTGAGGTGAAACCTCATTGTAGTTTTGATTTGCATTTCTCTAATAATTAGTGCTGTTGAGCAGCTTTTCATGTGCGTCTTGGCCATCTCTGTGTCTCCTTTGAAGAAACGTCTCTTTAGATCTTCTGCCCATTTTTTTGGGGTTGTTTGTTTTTTTAATATTAAGCTGCATGAGCTGTTTATATATATTGGAGATTAAACCTCTGTCCATTGATTCGTCTGCAACGATTTTCGCCCATTCTGAGGGATGCCTTTTTCCATTCCCGTGTTTTTTAACAAAAAAGGAAAGAAAGGAAAAGAAGCAGAACACTAATGTGCGTAAAATATGCCTTTTGAAACGGTCGTTTTGAAATAGGAACGTCCTTTGAATTTTTTGGTTGATATGTCACCCCAGGATTTGTTTTCAGGGCAGGTGTGATTTACAGGCCTGCAATGATTTTGAATATCAATGGACCATTAGCGCTGGGATTAAAGCTGCTGTTGTGTGAAACGGCCACAAGGTGGCAGCAGATCTCCCTTACCAAATCTGGTTAAGAGGGCAACAGAGCCTCAATGGAATTCCTGTTCTAGATTGGAATTTAGAATGGAATGTGCCAGGAGAAAGCCCCTCAAGTTTGTCTCACTACATCTTGTTCCTGTTTTTAATTTATTTATTTTTATTTTTTATTATAGCAAGTCTGATTACAATGTTTGGCTTGTTGTAGGTGTGGAAGATGTGGTTCTTTTACACATATACACATGTCTGTTCTTCCTGGGATCCTTTTCCCATGTACGTTATGACAGAATGTTGAGTAGTCCTCTCTTGGTATTCTGTAGGTCTTTGGTGATTATATATGTCACCTGTGTTTGTATATGTCTGTTAACCCCGATATCGTAATGAAACCAATTCTCACACCTTTCCATTGGTGAACCATAAGTTTGTTTAATAAATCTGTGATTGCCCTTCTCCGTGGAAATATCTGCCCTGGTATCCATTTTTAGGTAACACCTATAAGTGATATGATAGGATATGTGTCTTTCACTTTCTGACTTACTACAAGTCACGTGATTACTTCTAGACTCATCTACAGTGCTGCAAATGGCATTGTGTCCTTTTTTCCCTTGGCTTCTCTTCTGACTTAGCGGGGTCCATTTTCAACAATGTGATTCCCTGAGGGTTGTGGATTAGCTGACCTGGGCAGCCTTACCCTGCCGGCCCGCCCTCCCCAGGTGTGCCTCTTTGAGGTCAATATAAACAGCGCTCCAGGCAGCAATAGCCCCTGAAGCTGTGCCTGACTCCATATTCTCTGCCCCATCAGCAGTCTCGGGGCTGTGCTGGTGGGAGGGAGTGAGGGGCCACAGCTTTGTGGGTGGCCCGGTGTGAGTGGGGTTCTGCTGGCCTTTCTGCAGGAGTTGCCAGGCTGCCGCCTGTAAAGAAGAGGTTGTGTCACCCATACCTTCCGCTGGAATTTCTCTCCGAACAGAGGTGAGGAAGGAAAAAAGCAGTGGGGGCCGGGACAGGAGGGGTATCTCAGGCAGGGCAATGGAAAGCTTCTGGAAGAGCGCCCGGGGCCAGGACCACCCTGGCTGGCCTGCAGGCACCAAGTTGGCCTGCGTGCTGTCGCTGGTGTGGCTCCACTGTCCTTCCTCTAGGCTTTCAAGCCCTTGTACATATTCAGGTGTTTAACCTGGAAAGGGTGGGAACAGTTCAGCAGCAGCTGGCCTGGGGCTCAGCTCACGTTTTTACTCACAGATGCCTCGGCACAGTCCCCCAGCTTTGCAATGAGGACGCTCCTTGCGTGGGGGGTGGGTTGATGGCTGTATGGGAGATGGTTCCCCACCTCTGACCAATTTCAGAATTGTTTACCACTGGAGCAAGTGCCCTGATAGGGTTTTCCTCTGTATAACTCGTGGGTTCAGGTTTTTTTTTATTTTATAGTTCAAATTAGATTTTATTCCTCTTTTATGTATTTATAGATATAAGCATGGAAATAATTCATTCCTATAAATACATCTGTGTGACGGGAAGAACTTTTTTCTGTTTTATTTTTAAATTTTATTTTTTAAAATTTTGAAATTTAATTTTATTTATTTTTTTATACAGCACGTTATTATTAGTTATGTATTTTATGCATATACATGTACACAGGTCAATCCCAAACTCCCAACTCATCCCACCACCACCACCCCATGGCTTCCCACACTTGGTGTCCATACGTTTGTTCTCTACCTCTGTGTCTCTATTTCTTCCCTGCAAACCAGTTCATCTGTACCATTTATAGGCTCCACATATATGCATTAATATACAATATTTGTTTTCCTCTTTCTGACTTACTTCATTCTGTATGACAGTCTCTCGATCCATCGATGTCTCTACAAATGACCCAGTTTCATTCCTTTTAATGGCCGAGTAATATTCCATTTTATATATGTACCACATCTTTATCCATTCATCTGTCTGTGGGCATTTAGGTTGCTTCCATTACCTGGCTATTGTAAATAGTGCTGCAATGAACATTGTGGTGAATGTGCCTTTTTGAAATACGGTTTTCTCTGGGTATATGCCCAGAAGTGGGATTGCTGGATCAGATGGTAATTCTATTTCTAGTTTTTTTAAGGAAACTCCATACTGTTCTCCATAGTGACTGTATCAATTTACATTCCCACCAATAGTGGAAGAGGGCTCCTTTTGTCCACACCCTCCCCAGAATTGGTTGTTTGTAGATTTTCTGATGATGCCGATTCTAACAGGTGTGAGGTGATACCTCATTGTAGTTTTGATTTGCATTTCTCTAATAATTAGTGCTGTTGAGCAGCTTTTCATGTGCGTCTTGGCCATCTCTGTGTCTCCTTTGAAGAAACGTCTCTTTAGATCTTCTGCCCATTTTTTTGGGGTTGTTTGTTTTTTTAATATTAAGCTGCATGAGCTGTTTATATATATTGGAGATTAAACCTCTGTCCATTGATTCGTCTGCAACGATTTTCGCCCATTCTGAGGGATGCCTTTTTCCATTCCCGTGTTTTTTAACAAAAAAGGAAAGAAAGGAAAAGAAGCAGAACACTAATGTGCGTAAAATATGCCTTTTGAAACGGTCGTTTTGAAATATGGACGTCCTTTGAATTTTTTGGTCGATATGTGACCCCAGGATTTGTTTTCAGGGCAGGTGTCACTTACAGGCTTGCAATGATTTTGAATATCAACTGACCATTAGCATTGGGATTAAAGCTGCTGTTGTGTGAAACGGCCACAAGGTGGCAGCAGTTCACCCTTACCAAATCTGGTTACTAGGGCAAGAGAGCCTCAGTGGAAGTGGTGTTCTAGATAGGAGTTTAATATGGAATGTGCCAGGAGAAAGCCCCTCACGTTTGTCTCACTACTTCTTGTTCGTGTTTTTAATTTAATTTTTTATTTTTTATTACAGCAAGTTTGATTACAATGTTTGGCTTGTTGTACGTGTGGAAGATGTGGTTCTTTTACACATATCCAGATGTCTGTTCTTCCTGGGATCCTTTTCCCATGTATGTTACGACAGAATGTTGAGTAGTCCTCTCTTGGTATTCTGTAGGTTTTTGGTGATTATATATGTCACCTGTGTTTGTATATGTCTGTTAACCCCGATATCATAATGAAACCAATCCTCACACCTTTCCATTGGTGAACCATAAGTTTGTTTAATGAATCTGTGATTGCCCTTCTCCGTGGAAATATCTGCCCTGGTATCCATTTTTAGGTAACACCTATAAGTGATATGATAGGATATGTGTCTTTCACTTTCTGACTTACTACAAGTCACGTGATTACTTCTAGACTCATCTACGGTGCTGCAAATGGCATTGTGTCCTTTTTTCCCTTGGCTTCTCTTCTGCCTTAGCGGGGTCCATTTTCAACAATGTGATTCCCTGAGGGTTGTGGATTAGCTGACCTGGGCAGCCTTAACCTGCCGGCCCGCCCTCCCCAGGTGTGCCTCTTTGAGGTCAATATAAACAGCGCTCCAGGCAGCAATAGCCCCTGAAGCTGTGCCTGACTCCATATTCTCTGCCCCGTCAGCAGTCTCGGGGCTGTGCTGGTGGGAGGGAGTGAGGGGTCACAGCTTTGTGGGTGGCCCGGTGTGAGTGGGGTTCTGCTGGCATTTCTGCAGGAGTTGCCAGGCTGCCGCCTGTAAAGAAGAGGTTGTGTCACCCATACCTTCCGCTGGAATTTCTCTCCGGACAGAGGTGAGGAAGGAAAAAAGCAGTGGGGGCCGGGACAGGAGGGGTATCTCAGGCAGGGCAATGGAAAGCTTCTGGAAGAGCGCCAGGGCCCAGGACCACCCTGGCTGGCCTGCAGGCACCAAGTTGGCCTGCGTGCTGTCGCTGGTGTGGCTCCACGGTCCTTCCTCTAGGCTTTCAAGCCCTTGTACATATTCAGGTGTTTTACCTGGAAAGGGTGGGAACAGTTCAGCAGCAGCTGGCCTGGGGCTCAGCTCACGTTTACTCACAGATGCCTCGGCACGGTCCCCCAGCTTTGCAATGAGGACGCTCCTTGCGTGGGGGGTGGGTTGATGGCTGTATGGGAGATGGTTCCCCACCTCTGACCAATTTCAGAATTGTTTACCGCTGGAGCAAGTGCCGTGATAGGGTTTTCCTCTGTATAACTCGTGGGTTCACTTTTTTTTTCTTTTATGGTTCAAGTTAGATTTTATTCCTCTTTTATGTATTTATAAATATAAGCATGGAAATAATTCATTCCTATAAATACATCTGTGTGACGGCAAGAATATTTTGTGTTTAATTTTTAAATTTTATTTTTTAAAATTTTGAAATTTAATTTTATTTATGTTTTTATACAGCAGGTTATTATTAGTTATGTATTTTATGCATATACATGTACACAGGTCAATCCCAAACTCCCAAATCATCACACCACCACCAACCCATGGCTTCCCACACTTGGTGTCCATACGTTTGTTCTCTACCTCTGTGTCTCTATTTCTTCCCTGCAAACCAGTTCATCTGTACCATTTTTTTAGGTTCCACATATATGCATTAATATACAATATTTGTTTTCCTGTTTCTGACTTACTACATTCTGTATGACAGTCTCTCGATCCATCGATGTCTCTACAAATGACCCAGTTTCATTCCTTTTTATGGCCGAGGAATATTCCATTTCATATATGTACCACATCTTTATCGATTCATCTGTCTGTGGGCATTTAGGTTGCTTCCATTACCTGGCTATTGTAAATAGTGTTGCAATGAACATTGTGGTGAATGTGCCTTCTTGAAATACGGTTTTCTCTGTGTATATGCCCAAAAGTGGGATTGCTGGATCAGATGGTAATTCTATTTCTAGTTTTTTTAAGGAAACTCCATACTGTTCTCCATAGTGACTGTATCAATTTACATTCCCACCAATAGTGGAAGAGGGCTCCTTTTGTCCACACCCTCCCCAGAATTGGTTGTTTGTAGATTTTCTGATGATGCCGATTCTAACAGGTGTGAGGTGAAACCTCATTGTAGTTTTGATTTGCATTTCTCTAATAATTAGTGCTGTTGAGCAGCTTTTCATGTGCGTCTTGGCCATCTCTGTGTCTCCTTTGAAGAAACGTCTCTTTAGATCTTCTGCCCATTTTTTGGGGGGTTGTTTGTATTTTTAATATTAAACTGCATGAGCTGTTTATATATATTGGAGATTAAACCTCTGTCCATTGATTCGTCTGCAACGATTTTCTCCCATTGTGAGGGATGCTTTTTTCCATTCCCGTTTTTTTTTAACAAAAAAGGGAAGAAAGGAAAAGAAGCAGAACACTAATGTGCCTAAAATATGCCTTTTGAAACGGTCCTTTTGAAATATGGACGTCCTTTGAATTTTTTGGTCGATATGTGACCCCAGGATTTGTTTTCAGGGCAGGTGTCATTTACAGGCCTGCAATGATTTTGAATATCAACTGACCATTAGCGTTGGGATTAAAGCTGCTGTTGCGTGAAACGGCCACAAGGTGGCAGCAGTTCACCCTTACCAAATCTGGTTACTAGGGCAAGAGAGCCTCAGTGGAAGTGGTGTTCTAGATTGGAGATTAGAATGGAATGTGCCAGGAGAAAGCCCCTTACGTTTGTCGCACTACTTCTTCTTCGTGTTTTTAATTTAATTTTTTATATTTTATTACAGCAAGTTTGATTACAATGTTTGGCTTGTTGTAGGTGTGGAAGATGTGGTTCTTTTACACATATACACATGTCTGTTCTTCCTGGGATCCTTTTCCCATGTACGTTATGACAGAATGTTGAGTAGTCCTCTCTTGGTATTCTGTAGGTTTTTGGTGATTATATATGTCACCTGTTTTTGTATATGTCTGTTAACCCCGATATCGTAATGAAACCAATCCTCACACCTTTCCATTGGTGAACCATAAGTTTGTTTAATGAATCTGTGATTGCCCTTCTCCGTGGAAATATCTGCCCTGGTATCCATTTTTAGGTAACACCTATAAGTGATATGATATGATATGTGTCTTTCACTTTCTGACTTACTACAAGTCATGTGATTACTTCTAGACTCATCTACGGTGCTGCAAATGGCATTGTGTCCTTTTTTCCCTTGGCTTCTCTTCTGCCTTAGCGGGGTCCATTTTCAACAATGTGATTCCCTGAGGGTTGTGGATTAGCTGACCTGGGCAGCCTTACCCTGCCGGCCCGCCCTCCCCAGGTGTGCCTCGTTGAGGTCAATATAAACAGCGCTCCAGGCAGCAATAGCCCCTGAAGCTGTGCCTGACACCATATTCTCTGCCGCGTCAGCAGTCTCGGGGCTGTGCTGGTGGGAGGGAGTGAGGGGCCACAGCTTTGTGGGTGGCCCGGTGTGAGTGGGGTTCTGCTGGCCTTTCTGCAGGAGTTGCCAGGCTGCCGCCTGTAAAGAAGAGGTTGTGTCACCCATACCTTCCGCTGGAATTTCTCTCCGGACAGAGGTGAGGAAGGAAAACAGCAGCGGGGGCCGGGACAGGAGGGGTATCTCAGGCAGGGCAGTGGAAAGCTTCTGGAAGAGCGCCCGAGGCCAGGACCACCCTGGCTGGCCTGCAGTCACAAAGTTGGCCTGCGTGCTGTCCCTGGTGTGGCTCCACGGTCCTTCCTCTAGGTTTTCAAGCCCTTGTACATACTCAGGTGTTTTACCTGGAAAGGGTGGGAACAGTTCAGCAGCAGCTGGCCTGGGGCTCAGCTCACGTTTACTCACAGATGCCTCGGCACGGTCCCCCAGCTTTGCAATGAGGACGCTCCTTGCGTGGGGGGTGGGTTGCTGGCTCTATGGGAGATGGTTCCCCACCTCTGACCAATTTCAGAATTGTTTACCGCTGGAGCAAGTGCCGTAATAGCGTATTCCTCTGTATAACTCGTGGGTTCACTTTTTTTTCCTTTTATGGTTCAAGTTAGATTTTATTCCTCTTTTACGTATTTATAGATATAAGCATGGAAATAATTCATTCCTATAAATACATCTGGGTGACGGGAAGAACTTTTTTCTGTTTTATTTTTAAATTTTATTTTTTAAAATTTTGAAATTTAATTTTATTTATTTTTTATACACCACGTTATTATTAGTTATGTATTTTATGCATATACATGTATACAGGTCAATCCCAAACTCCCAACTCATCCCACCACCACCACCCCATGGCTTCCCACACTTGGTGTCCATACGTTTGTTCTCTACCTCTGTGTCTCTATTTCTTCCCTGCAAACCAGTTCATCTGTACCATTTTTAGGCTCCACATATATGCGTTAATATACAATATTTGTTTTCCTCTTTCTGACTTACTTCATTCTGTATGACAGTCTCTCGATCCATCGATGTCTCTACAAATGACCCAGTTTCATTCCTTTTTATGGCCGAGTAATATTCCATTTTATATATGTACCACATCTTTATCCATTCATCTGTCTGTGGGCATTTAGGTTGCTTCCATTACCTGGCTATTGTAAATAGTGCTGCAACGAACATTGTGGTGAATGTGCCTTTTTGAAATACGGTTTTCTCTGGGTATATGCCCAGAAGTGGGATTGCTGGATCAGATGGTAATTCTATTTCTAGTTTTTTTAAGGAAACTCCATACTGTTCTCCATAGTGACTGTATCAATTTCCATTCCCACCAATAGTGGAAGAGGGCTCCTTTTGTCCACACCCTCCTCAGAATTGGTTGTTTGTAGATTTTCTGATGATGCCGATTCTAACAGGTGTGAGGTGAAACCTCATTGTAGTTTTGATTTGCATTTCTCTAATAATTAGTGCTGTTGAGCAGCTTTTCATGTGCGTCTTGGCCATCTCTGTGTCTCCTTTGAAGAAACGTCTCTCTAGATCTTCTGCCCATTTGTGGGGGGGTTGTTTGTTTTTTTAATATTAAGCTGCATGTGCTGTTTATATATATTGGAGATTAAACCTCTGTCCATTGATTCGTTTGCAACGATTTTCACCCATTCTGAGGGATGCCTTTTTCCATTCCCGTGTTTTTTAACAAAAAAGGAAAGAAAGGAAAAGAAGCAGAACTCTAATGTGCGTAAAATATGCCTTTTGAAACGGTCGTTTTGAAATATGGACGTCTTTTGAATTTTTTGGTCGATATGTGACCCCAGGATTTGTTTTCAGGGCAGGTGTCATTTACAGGCCTGCAATGATTTTGAATATCAACTGACCATTAGCGTTGGGATTAAAGCTGCTGTTGTGTGTAACGGCCACAAGGTGGCAGCAGTTCACCCTTACCAAATCTGGTTAGTAGGGCAAGAGAGCCTCAGTGGAAGTGCTGTTCTAGATTGGAGTTTAGAATGGAATGTGCCAGGAGAAAGCCCCTCACGTTTGCCTCACTACTTCTTGTTCGTGTTTTTAATTTAATTTTTTATTTTTTATTACAGCAAGTTTGATTACAATGTTTGGCTTGTTGTAGGTGTGGAAGATGTGGTTCTTTTACACATATACAGATGTCTGTTCTTCCTGGGATCCTTTTCCCATGTACGTTATGACAGAATGTTGAGTAGTCCTCTCTTGGTATTCTGTAGGTTTTTGGTGATTATATATGTCACCTGTGTTTGTATATGTCTGTTAACCCCGATATCGTAATGAAACCAATCCTCACACCTTTCCATTGGTGAACCATAAGTTTGTTTAATGAATCTGTGATTGCCCTTCTCCGTGGAAATATCTGCCCTGGTATCCATTTTTAGGTAACACCTATAAGTGATATTATAGGATATGTGTCTTTCACTTTCTGACTTACTACAAGTCACGTGATTACTTCTAGACTCATCTCGGTGCTGCAAATGGCATTGTGTCCTTTTTTTCCTTGGCTTCTCTTCTGCCTTAGCGGGGTCCATTTTCAACAATGTGATTCCCTGAGGGTTGTGGATTAGCTGACCTGGGCAGCCTTAGCCTGCCGGCCCGCCCTCCCCAGGTGTGCCTCGTTGAGGTCAATATAAACAGCGCTCCAGGCAGCAATAGCCCCTGAAGCTGTGCCTGACTCCATATTCTCTGCCCCGTCAGCAGTCTCGGGGCTGTGCTGGTGGGAGGGAGTGAGGGGCCACAGCTTTGTGGGTGGCCCGGTGTGAGTGGGGTTCTGCTGGCCTTTCTGCAGGAGTTGCCAGGCTGCCGCCTGTAAAGAAGAGGTTGTGTCACCCATACCTTCCGCTGGAATTTCTGTCCGGACAGAGGTGAGGAAGGAAAAAAGCAGTGGGGGCCGGGACAGGAGGGGTATCTCAGGCAGGGCAATGGAAAGCTTCTGGAAGAGCGCCCGGGGCCAGGACCACCCTGGCTGGCCTGCAGGCACCAAGTTGGCCTGCGTGCTGTTGCTGGTGTGGCTCCAGGGTCCTTCCTCTAGGCTTTCAAGCCCTTGTACATATTCAGGTGTTTTACCTGGAAAGGGTGGGAACAGTTCAGCAGCAGCTGGCCTGGGGCTCAGCTCACGTTTACTCACAGATGCCTCGGCATGGTCCCCTAGCTTTGCAATGAGGACGCTCCTTGCATGGGGGGTGGGTTGCTGGCTGTATGGGAGATGGTTCCCCACCTCTGAACAATTTCAGAATTGTTTACCACTGGAGCAAGTGCCCTGCTAGGGTTTTCCTGTGTATAACTGGTGGGTTCAGGTTTTTTTTTTCTTTTATGGTTCAAGTTAGATTTTATTCCTCTTTTATGTATTTATAGATATAAGCATGGAAATAATTCATTCCTATAAATACATCTGTGTGACAGGAAGAACTTTTTTCTGTTTTATATTTAAATTTTATTTTTTAAAATTTTGAAATTTAGTTTTATTTATTTTTTTATACACCACGTTATTATTAGTTATGTATTTTATGCATATACATGTATACAGGTCAATTCCAAACTCCCAACTCATCCCACCACCACCACCCCATGGCTTCCCACACTTGGTGTCCATACGTTTGTTCTCTACCTCTGTGTCTCTATTTCTTCCCTGCAAACCAGTTCATCTGTACCATTTTTAGGCTCCACATATATGCATTAATATACAATATTTGTTTTCCTCTTTCTGACTTACTTCATTCTGTATGACAGTCTCTCGATCCATCGATGTCTCTACAAATGACCCAGTTTCATTCCTTTTTATGGCCGAGTAATATTCCATTTTATATATGTACCACATCTTTATCGATTCATCTGTCTGTGGGCATTTAGGTTGCTTCCATTACCTGGCTATTGTAAATAGTGCTGCAACGAACATTGTGGTGAATGTGCCTTTTTGAAATACAGTTTTCTCTGGGTATATGCCCAGAAGTGGGATTGCTGGATCAGATGGTAATTCTATTTCTAGTTTTTTTAAGGAAACTCCATACTGTTCTCCATAGTGACTGTATCAATTTACATTCCCCCCAATAGTGGAAGAGGGCTCCTTTTGTCCACACCCTCCCCAGAATTGGTTGTTTGTAGATTTTCTGATGATGCCGATTCTAACAGGTGTGAGGTGATACCTCATTGTAGTTTTGATTTGCATTTCTCTAATAATTAGTGCTGTTGAGCAGCTTTTCTGTGTGTCTTGGCCATCTCTGTGTCTCCTTTGAAGAAACGTCTCTTTAGATCTTCTGCCCATTTTTTTGGGTTGTTTGTTTTTTTAATATTAAGCTGCATGAGCTGTTTATATATATTGGAGATTAAACCTCTGTCCATTGATTCGTCTGCAACGATTTTGGCCCATTCTGAGGGATGCCTTTTTCCATTCCCGTGTTTTTTAACAAAAAAGGAAAGAAAGGAAAAGAAGCAGAACACTAATGGGCGTAAAATATGCCTTTTGAAACGGTCGTTTTGAAATATGGACGTCCTTTGAAATTTTTGGTCGATATGTGACCCCAGGATTTGTTTTCAGGGCAGGTGTCATTTACAGGCCTGCAATGATTTTGAATATCAACTGACCATTAGCGCTGGGATTAAAGCTGCTGTTGTGTGAAACGGCCACATGGTGGCAGCAGATCTCCCTTACCAAATATGGTTACTAGGGCAAGAGAGCCTCAGTGGAAGTCGTGTTCTAGATTGGAGTTTAGAATGGAATGTGCCAGGAGAAAGCCCCTCACGTTTGTCTCACTACTTCTTGTTCGTGTTTTTAATTTAATTTTTTATTTTTTATTACAGCAAGTTTGATTACAATGTTTGGCTTGTTGTAGGTGTGGAAGATGTGGTTCTTTTACACATATACAGATGTCTGTTCTTCCTGGGATCCTTTTCCCATGTACGTTAAGACAGAATGTTGAGTAGTCCTCTCTTGGTATTCTGTAGGACTTTGGTGATTATATATGTCACCTGTGTTTGTATATGTCTGTTAATGCCGATATCGTAATGAAACCAATCCTCACACCTTTCCATTGGTGAACCATAAGTTTGTTTAATGAATCTGTGATTGCCCTTCTCCATGGAAATATCTGCCCTGGTATCGATTTTTAGGTAACACCTATAAGTGATATGATATGATATGTGTCTTTCACTTCCTGACTTACTACAAGTCACGTGATTACTTCTAGACTCATCTACGGTGCTGCAAATGGCATTGTGTCCTTTTCTTCCTTGGCTTCTCTTCTGCCTTAGCGGGGTCCATTTTCAACAATGTGATTCCCTGAGGGTTGTGGATTAGCTGACCTGGGCAGCCTTACCCTGCCGGCCCGCCCTCCCCAGGTGTGCCTCGTTGAGGTCAATATAAAAAGAGCTCCAGGCAGCAATAGCCACTGAAGCTGTGCCTGACTCTATATTCTCTGCCCCGTCAGCAGTCTCGGGGCTGTGCTGGTGGGAGGGAGTGAGGGGCCACAGCTTTGTGGGTGGCCCGGTGTGAGTGGGGTTCTGCTGGCCTTTCTGCAGGAGTTGCCAGGCTGCCGCCTGTAAAGAAGAGGAGGTGTCACGCATACCTTCCGCTGGAATTTCTCTCCGGACAGAGGTGAGGAAGGAAAAAAGCAGTGGGGGCCGGGACAGGAGGGGTATCTCAGGCAGGGCAGTGGAAAGCTTCTGGAAGAGCGCCTGGGGCCAGGACCACGCTGGCTGGCCTTCAGGCACCAAGTTGGCCTGCGTGCTGTCACTGGTGTGGCTCCCCGGTCCTTCCTCTAGGCTTTCAAGCCCTTGTACATATTCAGGTGTTTTACCTGGTAAGGGTGGGAACAGATCAGCAGCAGCTGGCCTGGGGCTCAGCTCACGTTTACTCACAGATGCCTCGGCACGGTCCCTCAGCTTTTCAATGAGGACGCTCCTTGTGTGTGGGATGTGTGGCTGGCTGTATGGGAAATGGTTCCCCACCTCTGACCAATTTCAGAATTGTTTATCGCTGGAGCAAGTGCCGTGATAGGGTTTTCCTCTGTATAACTCGTGGGTTCAATTTTTTTTTCTATTGTGGTTCA
The DNA here is from genome assembly GCF_964341445.2 of Mesoplodon mirus. Classification (NCBI taxonomy): domain Eukaryota; kingdom Metazoa; phylum Chordata; class Mammalia; order Artiodactyla; family Ziphiidae; genus Mesoplodon; species Mesoplodon mirus. The sequence goes on along the minus strand of NW_028295792.1, from coordinate 1,871,833 downwards.
AGTTAGGTTTTATTCCTCTTTTATATATTTATAGATATAAGCATGGAAATAATTCATTCCTATAAATACATCTGTGTGACGGGAAGATCTTTTTTCTGTTTTATTTTTAAATTTTATTTTTTTAAATTTTGAAATTTAATATTATTTATTTTTTTATACAGCACGTTATTATTAGTTATGTATTTTATGTATATACATGTATACAGGTCAATCCCAAACTGCCAACTCATCCCACCACCACCACCCCATGGCTTCCCACACTTGGTGTCCATACGTTTGTTCTCTACCTCTGTGTCTCTATTTCTTCCCTGCAAACCAGTTCATCTGTACCATTTTTAGGCTCCACATATATGCATTAATATACAATATTTGTTTTCCTCTTTCTGACTTACTTAATTCTGTATGACAGTCTCTCGATCCATCGATGTCTCTACAAATGATCCAGTTTCATTCCTTTTTATGGCCGAGTAATATTCCATTTTATATATGTACCACATCTTTATCCATTCATCTGTCTGTGGGCATTTAGGTTGCTTCCATTACCTGGCTATTGTAAATAGTGCTGCAACGAACATTGTGGTGAAGGTGCCTTTTTGAAATACGGTTTTCTCTGGGTATATGCGCAGAAGTGGGATTGCTGGATCAGATGGTAATTCTATTTCTAGATTTTTTAAGGAAACTCCATACTGTTCTCCATAGTGACTGTATCAATTTACATTCCCATCAGTTTTGGAAGAGGTCTCCTTTTCTCCACACCCTCCCCAGAATTGGTTGTTTGTAGATTTTCTGATGATGCCGATTCTAACAGGTGTGAGGTGATACCTCATTGTAGTTTTGATTTGCATTTCTCTAATAATTAGTGCTGTTGAGCAGCTTTTCTGTGTGTCTTGGCCATCTCTGTGTCTCCTTTGAAGAAACGTCTCTTTAGATCTTCTGCCCATTTTTTTGGGTTGTTTGTTTTTTTAATATTAAGCTGCATGAAATGTTTATATATATTGGAGATTAAACCTCTGTCCATTGATTCGTCTGCAACGATTTTCGCCCATTCTGAGGGATGCCTTTTTCCATTCCCGTGTTTTTTAACAAAAAAGGAAAGAAAGGAAAAGAAGCAGAACACTAATGTGCGTAAAATATGCCTTTTGAAACAGTCGTTTTGAAATATGGACGTCCTTTGTATTTTTTGGTCGATATGTGACCCCAGGATTTGTTTTCAGGGCAGGTGTCATTTACAGGCCTTCAATGAATTTGAATATCAACTGACCATTAGCGTTGGGATTAAAGCTGCTGTTGTGTGAAACGGCCACAAGGTGGCAGCAGTTCACCCTTACCAAATCTGGTTACTAGGGCAAGAGAGCCTCAGTGGAAGTGGTGTTCTAGATTGGAGTTTAGAATGGAATGTGCAGGGAGAAAGCCCCTCACGTTTGTCTCACTACTTCTTGTTCGTGTTTTTAATTTAATTTTTTATTTTTTATTACAGCAAGTTTGATTACAATGTTTGGCTTCTTGTAGGTGTGGAAGATGTGGTTCTTTTACACATATACAGATGTCTGTTCTTCCTGGGATCCTTTTCCCATGTACGTTATGACAGAATGTTGAGTAGTCCTCTCTTGGTATTCTGTAGGTCTTTGGTGATTATATATGTCACCTGTGTTTGTATATGTCTGTTAACCCCAATATCGTAATGAAACCAATCCTCACACCTTTCCATTGGTGAACCATAAGTTTGTTTAATGAATCTGTGATTGCCCTTCTCCGTGGAAATATCTGCCCTGGTATCCATTTTTAGGTAACACCTATAAGTGATATGATATGATATGTGTCTTTCACTTTCTGACTTACTACAAGTCACGTGATTACTTCTAGACTCATCTACGGTGCTGCAAATGGCATTGTGTCCTTTTTTCCCTTGGCTTCTCTTCTGCCTTAGCGGGGTCCATTTTCAACAATGTGATTCCCTGAGGGTTGTGGATTAGCTGACCTGGGCAGCCTTACCCTGCCGGCCCGCCCTCCCCAGGTGTGCCTCATTAAGGTCAATATAAACAGCGCTCCAGGCAGCAATAGCCCCTGAAGCTGTGCCTGACTCCATATTCTTTGCCCCGTCAGCAGTCTCGGGGCTGTGCTGGTGGGAGGGAGTGAGGGGCCACAGCTTTGTGGGTGGCCCGGTGTGAGTGGGGTTCTGCTGGCCTTTCTGCAGGAGTTGCCAGGCTGCCGCCTGTAAAGAAGAGGATGTGTCACCCATAACTTCTGCTGGAATTTCTCTCCGGACAGAGGTGAGGAAGGAAAAAAGCAGTGGGGGCCGGGAAAGGAGGGGTATCTCAGGCAGGGCAATGGAAAGCTTCTGGAAGAGCGCCCGAGGCCAGGACCACAGTGGCTGGCCTGCAGGCACCAAGTTGGCCTGCGTGCTGTCACTGGTGTGGCTCCACGGTCCTTCCTCTAGGCTTTCAAGCCCTTGTACATATTCAGGTGTTTTACCTGGAAAGGGTGGGAACAGTTCAGCAGCAGCTGGCCTGGGGCTCAGCTCACGTTTACTCACAGATGCCTCGGCACGGTCCCCCAGCTTTGCAATGAGGACGCTCCTTGCGTGGGGGGTGGGTTGCTGGCTGTATGGGAGATGATTCCCCACCTCTGACCAATTTCAGAATTGTTTACCACTGGAGCAAGTGCCCTGATAGGGTTTTCCTCTGTATAATTCGTGGGTTCTGGATTTTTTTTCTTTTATGTTTCAAGTTAGATTTTATTCCTCTTTTATGTATTTATAGATATAAGCATGGAAATAATTCATTCCTATAAATACATCTGTTTGACGGGAAGAACTTTTTTCTGTTTTATTTTTAAATTTTATTTTTTAAAATTTTGAAATTTAATTTTATTTATTTTTTTTAAACAGCACCTTATTATTAGTTATGTATTTTATGCATATACATGTATACAGGTCAATCCCAAACTCCCAACTCATCCCACCACCACCACCCCATGGCTTCCCACACTTGGTGTCCATACGTTTGTTCTCTACCTCTGTGTCTCTATTTCTTCCCTGCAAACCAGTTCATCTGTATCATTTTTAGGCTCCGCATATATGCATTAATATACAATATTTGTTTTCCTCTTTCTGACTTACTTCATTCTGTATGTCAGTCTTTCAATCCATCGATGTCTCTAAAATGACCCAGTTTCATTCCTTTTTATGGCCGAGTAATATTCCATTTTATATATGTACCACATCTTTATCCATTCATCTGTCTGTGGGCATTTAGGTTGCTTCCATTACCTGGCTATTGTAAATAGTGCTGCAACGAACATTGTGGTGAATGTGCCTTTTTGAAATACGGTTTTCTCTGGGTATATGCCCAGAAGTGGGATTGCTGGATCAGATGGTAATTCTATTTCTAGTTTTTTTAAGGAAACTCCATACTGTTCTCCATAGTGACTGTATCAATTTACATTCCCACCAGTAGTGGAAGAGGGCTCCTTTTGTCCACACCCTCCCCAGAATTGGTTGTTTGTAGATTTTCTGATGATGCCGATTCTAACAGGTGTGAGGTGATACCTCATTGTAGTTTTGATTTGCATTTCTCCAATAATTAGTGCTGTTGAGCAGCTTTTCATGTGCGTCTTGGCCATCTCTGTGTCTCCTTTGAAGAAACGTCTCTTTAGATCTTCTGCCCATTTTATTTTGGGTTGTTTGTTTTTTTAATATTAACCTGCATGAGCTGTTTATATATATTGGAGATTAAACCTCTGTCCATTGATTCGTCTGCAACAATTTTCACCCATTCTGAGGGATGCTTTTTTCCATTCCCGTTTTTTTTTAACAAAAAAGGAAAGAAAGGAAAAGAAGCAGAACACTAATGTGCCTAAAATATGCCTTTTGAAACGGTCGTTTTGAAATATGGACGTCCTTTGAATTTTTTGGTCGATATGTGACCCCAGGATTTGTTTTCAGGGCAGGTGTCATTTACAGGCCTGCAATGATTTTGAATATCAACTGACCATTAGCGTTGGGATTAAAGCTGCTGTTGCGTGAAACGGCCACAAGGTGGCAGCAGTTCACCCTTACCAAATCTGGTTAGTAGGGCAAGAGAGCCTCAGTGGAAGTGCTGTTCTAGATTGGAGTTTAGAATGGAATGTGCCAGGAGAAAGCCCCTCACGTTTGTCTCACTACTTCTTGTTCGTGTTTTTAATTTAATTTTTTATTTTTTATTACAGCAAGTTTGATTACAATGTTTGGCTTGTTGTAGGTGTGGAAGATGTGGTTCTTTTACACATATACACATGTCTGTTCTTCCTGGGATCCTTTTCCCATGTACGTTATGACAGAATGTTGAGTAGTCCTCTCTTGGTATTCTGTAGGTCTTTGGTGATTATATATGTCACCTGTGTTTGTATATGTCTGTTAATGCCGATATCGTAATGAAACCAATCCTCACACCTTTCCATTGGTGAACCATAAGTTTGTTTAATGAATCTGTGATTGACCTTCTCCGTGGAAATATCTGCCCTGGTATCCATTTTTAGGTAACACCTATAAGTGATATGATAGGATATGTGTCTTTCACTTTCTGACTTACTACAAGTCATGTGATTACTTCTAGACTCATCTACGGTGCTGCAAATGGCATTGTGTCCTTTTTTCCCTTGGCTTCTCTTCTGCCTTAGCGGGGTCCATTTTCAACAATGTGATTCCCTGAGGGTTGTGGATTAGCTGACCTGGGCAGCCTTACCCTGCCGGCCCGCCCTCCCCAGGTGTGCCTCGTTGAGGTCAATATAAACAGCGCTCCAGGCAGCAATAGCCCCTGAAGCTGTGCCTGACACCATATTCTCTGCCACGTCAGCAGTCTCGGGGCTGTGCTGGTGGGAGGGATTGAGGGGCCACAGCTTTGTGGGTGGCCCGGTGTGAGTGGGGTTCTGCTGGCCTTTCTGCAGGAGTTGCCAGGCTGCCGCCTGTAAAGAAGAGGTTGTGTCACCCATACCTTCCACTGGAATTTCTCTCCGGACAGAGGTGAGGAAAGAAAACAGCAGCGGGGGCCGGGAAAGGAGGGGTATCTCAGGCAGGGCAGTGGAAAGCTTCTGGAAGAGCGCCCGAGGCCAGGACCACCCTGGCTGGCCTGCAGGCACCAAGTTGGCCTGCGTGCTGTCGCTGGTGTGGCTCCACGGTCCTTCCTCTAGGCTTTCAAGCCCTTGTACATATTCAGGTGTTTTACCTGGAAAGGGTGGGAACAGTTCAGCAGCAGCTGGCCTGGGGCTCAGCTCACGTTTACTCACAGATGCCTCGGCACAGTCCCCCAGCTTTGCAATGAGGACACTCCTTGCGTGCGGGTGGGTTGCTGGCTCTATGGGAGATGGTTCCCCACCTCTGACCAATTTCAGAATTGTTTACCACTGGAGCAAGTGCCCTGATAGGGTTTTCCTCTGTATAACTCGTGGGTTCAGGTTTTTTTCTCTTTTATGGTTCAAGTTAGATTTTATTCCTCTTTTATGTATTTATAGATATAAGCATGGAAATAATTCATTCCTATAAATACATCTGTGTGACGGGAAGAACTTTTTTCTGTTTTATTTTTAAATTTTATATTTTAAAATTTTGAAATTTAATTTTATTTATTTTTTATACACCACGTTATTATTAGTTATGTATTTTATGCATATACATGTATACAGGTCAATCCCAAACTCCCAACTCATCCCACCACCACCACCCCATGGCTTCCCACACTTGGTGTCCATACGTTTGTTCTCTACCTCTGTGTCTCTATTTCTTCCCTGCAAACCAGTTCATCTGTACCATTTTTAGGCTCCACATATATGCATTAATATACAATATTTGTTTTCCTCTTTCTGACTTACTTCATTCTGTATGACAGTCTCTCGATCCATCGATGTCTCTACAAATGACCCAGTTTCATTCCTTTTTATGGCTGAGTAATATTCCATTTTATATATGTACCACATCTTTATCCATTCATCTGTCTGTGGGCATTTAGGTTGCTTCCATTACCTGGCTATTGTAAATAGTGCTGCAACGAACATTGTGGTGAATGTGCCTTTTTGAAATACGGTTTTCTCTGGGTATATGCCCAGAAGTGGGATTGCTGGATCAGATGGTAATTCTATTTCTAGTTTTTTTAAGGAAACTCCATACTGTTCTCCATAGTGACTGTATCAATTTCCATTCCCACCAATAGTGGAAGAGGGCTCCTTTTGTCCACACCCTCCCCAGAATTGGTTGTTTGTAGATTTTCTGATGATGCCGATTCTAACAGGTGTGAGGTGAAACCTCATTGTAGTTTTGATTTGCATTTCTCTAATAATTAGTGCTGTTGAGCAGCTTTTCATGTGCGTCTTGGCCTTCTCTGTGTCTCCTTTGAAGAAACGTCTCTTTAGATCTTCTGCCCATTTTTGGGGGGGTTGTTTGTTTTTTTAATATTAAGCTGCATGTGCTGTTTATATATATTGGAGATTAAACCTCTGTCCATTGATTCGTTTGCAACGATTTTCACCCATTCTGAGGGATGCCTTTTTCCATTCCCGTGTTTTTTAACAAAAAAGGAAAGAAAGGAAAAGAAGCAGAACTCTAATGTGCGTAAAATATGCCTTTTGAAACGGTCGTTTTGAAATATGGACGTCTTTTGAATTTTTTGGTCGATATGTGACCCCAGGATTTGTTTTCAGGGCAGGTGTCATTTACAGGCCTGCAATGATTTTGAATATCAACTGACCATTAGCGTTGGGATTAAAGCTGCTGTTGTGTGTAACGGCCACCAGGTGGCAGCAGTTCACCCTTACCAAATCTGGTTACTAGGGCAAGAGAGCCTCAGTGGAAGTGGTGTTCTAGATTGGAGTTTAGAATGGAATGTGCCAGGAGAAAGCCCCTCACGTTTGTCTCACTACTTCTTGTTCGTGTTTTTAATTTAATTTTTTATTTTTTATTACAGCAAGTTTGATTACAATGTTTGGCTTGTTGTACGTGTGGAAGATGTGGTTCTTTTACACATATACAGATGTCTGTTCTTCCTGGGATCCTTTTCCCATGTACGTTATGACAGAATGTTGAGTAGTCCTCTCTTGGTATTCTGTAGGTCTTTGGTGATTATATATGTCACCTGTGTTTGTATATGTCTGTTAACCCCGATATCGTAATGAAACCAATCCTCACACCTTTCCATTGGTGAACCATAAGTTTTTTTAATGAATCTGTGATTGCCCTTCTCCGTGGAAATATCTGCCCTGGTATCCATTTTTAGGTAACACCTATAAGTGATATGATAGGATATGTGTCTTTCACTTTCTGACTTACTACAAGTCACGAGATTTCTTCTAGACTCATCTCGGTGCTGCAAATGGCATTGTGTCCTTTTTTTCCTTGGCTTCTCTTCTGCCTTAGCGGGGTCCATTTTCAACAATGTGATTCCCTGAGGGTTGTGGATTAGCTGACCTGGGCAGCCTTACCCTGCCGGCCCGCCCTCCCCAGGTGTGCCTCGTTGAGGTCAATATAAACAGCGCTCCAGGCAGCAATAGCCCCTGAAGCTGTGCCTGACTCCATATTCTCTGCCCCGTCAGCAGTCTCGGGGCTGTGCTGGTGGGAGGGAGTGAGGGGCCACAGCTTTGTGGGTGGCCCGGTGTGAGTGGGGTTCTGCTGCCCTTTCTGCAGGAGTTGCCAGGCTGCCGCCTGTAAAGAAGAGGTTGTGTCACCCATACCTTCCGCTGGAATTTCTGTCCGGACAGAGGTGAGGAAGGAAAAAAGCAGTGGGGGCCGGGACAGGAGGGGTATCTCAGGCAGGGCAATGGAAAGCTTCTGGAAGAGCGCCAGGTCCCAAGACCACTCTGGCTGGCCTTCATGCACCAAGTTGGCCTGCGTGCTGTTGCTGGTGTGGCTCCACGGTCCTTCCTCTTGGCTTTCAAGCCCTTGTACATATTCAGGTGTTTTACCTGGAAAGGGTGGGAACAGTTCAGCAGCAGCTGGCCTGAGGCTCAGTTCACGTTTACTCACAGATGCCTCGGCACGGTCCCCCAGCTTTGCAATGAGGACGCTCCTTGCGTGGGGGGTGGGTTGCTGGGTGTATGGGAGATGGTTCCCCACCTCTGACCAATTTCAGAATTGTTTACCGCTGGAGCAAGTGCCGCGATAGGGTTTTCCTCTGTATAACTCGTGGGTTCACTTTTTCTTTCTTTTATGGTTCAAGTTAGATTTTATTCCTCTTTTATGTATTTATAAATATAAGCATGGAAATAATTCATTCCTATAAATACATCTGTGTGACGGGAAGAATATTTTCTGTTTTATTTTTAAATTTTATTTTTTAAAATTTTGAAATTTAATTTTATTTATGTTTTTATACAGCAGGTTATTATTAGTTATGTATTTTATGCATATACATGTACACAGGGCAATCCCAAACTCCCAAATCATCCCACCACCACCACCCCATGGCTTCCCACACTTGGTGTCCATACGTTTCTTCTCTACCTCTGTGTCTCTATTTCTTCCCTGCAAACCAGTTCATCTGTACCATTTTTAGGCTCCACATATATGCATTAATATACAATATTTGTTTTCCTCTTTCTGACTTACTTCATTCTGTATGACAGTCTCTTGATCCATCAATGTCTCTACAAATGACCCAGTTTCATTCCTTTTTATGGCCGAGGAATATTCCATTTCATATATGTACCACATCATTATCCATTCATTTGTCTGTGGGCATTTAGGTTGCTTCCATTACCTGGCTATTGTAAATAGTGCTGCAACGAATATTGTGGTGAATGTGCCTTTTTGAAATACGGTTTTCTCTGTGTATATGCCCAAAAGTGGGATTGCTGGATCAGATGGTAATTCTATTTCTAGTTTTTTTAAAGAAACTCCATACTGTTCTCCATAGTGACTGTATCAATTTACATTCCCACCAATAGTGGAAGAGTGCTCCTTTTGTCCACACCCTCCACAGAATTGGTAGTTTGTAGATTTTCTGATGATGCCGATTCTAACAGGTGTGAGGTGAAACCTCATTGTAGTTTTGATTTGCATTTCTCTAATAATTAGTGCTGTTGAGCAGCTTTTCATGTGCGTCTTGGCCATCTCTGTGTCTCCTTTGAAGAAACGTCTCTTTAGATCTTCTGCCCATTTTTTTGGGGTTGTTTGTTTTTTTAATATTAAGCTGCATGAGCTGTTCATATATATTTGAGATTAAACCTCTGTCCATTGATTCGTCTTCAATGATTTTCGCCCATTGTGAGGGATGCCTTTTTCCATTCCCGTTTTTTTAACAAAAAAGTGAAGAAAGGAAAAGAAGCAGAACACGAATGTGCCTAAAATATGCCTTTTGAAACGGTCGTTTTGAAATATGGACGTCCTTTGAATTTTTTGGTTGATATGTGACCCCAGGATTTGTTTTCAGGGCAGGTGTCATTTACAGGCCTGCAATGATTTTGAATATTAACTGACCATTAGCTTTGGGATTAAAGCTGCTGTTGTGTGAAACGGCCACAAGGTGGCAGCAGTTCACCCTTACCAAATCTGGTTACTAGGGCAAGAGAGCCTCAGTGGAAGTGGTGTTCTAGATTGGAGTTTAATATGGAATGTGCCAGGAGAAAGTCCCTCACGTTTGTCTCACTACTTCTTGTTCGTGTTTTTAATTTAATATTTTATTTTTTATTACAGCAAGTTTGATTACAATGTTTGGCTTGTTGTAGGTGTGGAAGATGTGGTTCTTTTACACATATCCAGATGTCTGTTCTTCCTGGGATCCTTTTCCCATGTATGTTATGACAGAATGTTGAGTAGTCCTCTCTTGGTATTCTGTAGGTCTTTGGTGATTATACATGTCACCTGTGTTTGTATATGTCTGTTAACCCCGATATCATAATGAAACCAATCCTCACACCTTTCCATTGGTGAACCATAAGTTTGTTTAATGAATCTGTGATTGCCCTTCTCCGTGGAAATATCTGCCCTGGTATCCATTTTTAGGTAACACCTATAAGTGATATGATAGGATATGTGTCTTTCACTTTCTGACTTACTACAAGTCACGTGATTACTTCTAGACTCATCTACGGTGCTGCAAATGGCATTGTGTCCTTTTTTCCCTTGGCTTCTCTTCTGCCTTAGCGGGGTCCATTTTCAACAATGTGATTCCCTGAGGGTTTTGGATTAGCTGACCTGGGCAGCCTTACCCTGCCAGCCCTCCCTCCCCAGGTGTGCCTAATTGAGGTCAATATAAACAGCGCTCCAGGCAGCAATAGCCCCTGAAGCTGTGCCTGACTCCATATTCTCTGCCCCGTCAGCAGTCTCGGGGCTGTGCTGGTGGGAGGGAGTGAGGGGCCACAGCTTTGTGGGTGGCCCGGTGTGAGTGGGGTTCTGCTGGCCTTTCTGCAGGAGTTGCCAGGCTGCCGCCTGTAAAGAAGAGGTTGTGTCACCCATACCTTCTGCTGGAATTTCTCTCCGGACAGAGGTGAGGAAGGAAAAAAGCAGTGGGGGCCGGGACAGGAGGGGTATCACAGGCAGGGCAATGGAAAGCTTCTGGAAGAGCGCCAGGGCCCAGGACCACCCTGGCTGGCCTGCAGGCACCAAGTTGGCCTGCGTGCTGTCGCTGGTGTGGCTCCACGGTCCTTCCTCTAGGCTTTCAAGCCCTTGTACATATTCAGGTGTTTTACCTGGAAAGGGTGGGAACAGTTCAGCAGCAGCTGGCCTGGGGCTCAGCTGACGTTTACTCACAGATGCCTCGGCATGGTCCCCCAGCTTTGCAATGAGGACGCTCCTTGACTGGGGGGTGGGTTGCTGGATGTATGGGAGATGATTCCCCACCTCTGACCAATTTCAGAATTGTTTACCGCTGGAGCAAGTGCCGTGATAGGGTTTTCCTCTGTATAACTCGTGGGTTCACTTTTTTTTTCTTTTATGGTTCAAGTTAGATTTTATTCCTCTTTTATGTATTTATAGATATAAGCATGGAAATAATTCATTCCTATAAATACATCTGTGTGACGGGAAGAATATTTTCTGTTTTATTTTTAAATTTTATTTTTTAAAATTTTGAAATTTAATTTTATTTATGTTTTTATACAGCACGTTATTATTAGTTATGTATTTTATGCATATACATGTACACAGGGCAATCCCAATCTCCCAACTCATCCCACCACCACCACCCCATGGCTTCCCACACTTGGTGTCCATACGTTTGTTCTCTACCTCTGTGTCTCTATTTCTTCCCTGCAAACCAGTTCATCTGTACCATTTTTTTAGGTTCCACATATATGCATAAATATACAATATTTGTTTTCCTCTTTCTGACTTACTTCATTCTGTAGGACAGTCTCTCGATCCATCGATGTCTCTACAAATGACCCAGTTTCATTCCTTTTTATGGCCGAGTAAAATTCCATTTTATACATGTACCACATCTTTATCCATTCATCTGTCTGTGGGCATTTAGGTTGCTTCCATTACCTGGCTATTGTAAATAGTGCTGCAATGAACATTGTGGTGAATGTGCCTTTTTGATGTACGGTTTTCTCTGGGTATATGCCCAGAAGTGGGATTGCTGGATCAGATGGTAATTCTATTTCTAGTTTTTTTAAGGAAACTCCATACTGTTCTCCATAGTGACTGTATCAATTTCCATTCCCACCAATAGTGGAAGAGGGCTCCTTTTGTCCACACCCTCCCCAGAATTGGTTGTTTGTAGATTTTGTGATGATGACGATTCTAACAGGTGTGAGGTGATACCTCATTGTAGTTTTGATTTGCATTTCTCTAATAATTAGTGCTGTTGAGCAGCTTTTCATGTGCGTCTTAGCCATCTCTGTGTCTCCTTTGAAGAAACGTCTCTTTAGATCTTCTGCCCATTTTTGGGGGGGTTGTTTGTTTTTTTAATATTAAGCTGCATGAGCTGTTTATATATATTGGAGATTAAACCTCTGTCCATTGATTCGTTTGCAACGATTTTCACCCATTCTGAGGGATGCCTTTTTCCATTCCCGTGTTTTTTAACAAAAAAGTGAAGAAAGGAAAAGAAGCAGAACACGAATGTGCCTAAAATATGCCTTTTGAAACGGTCGTTTTGAAATATGGACGTCCTTTGAATTTTTTGGTTGATATGTGACCCCAGGATTTGTTTTCAGGGCAGGTGTCATTTACAGGCCTGCAATGATTTTGAATATTAACTGACCATTAGCTTTGGGATTAAAGCTGCTGTTGTGTGAAACGGCCACAAGGTGGCAGCAGTTCACCCTTACCAAATCTGGTTACTAGGGCAAGAGAGCCTCAGTGGAAGTGGTGTTCTAGATTGGAGTTTAATATGGAATGTGCCAGGAGAAAGTCCCTCACGTTTGTCTCACTACTTCTTGTTCGTGTTTTTAATTTAATATTTTATTTTTTATTACAGCAAGTTTGATTACAATGTTTGGCTTGTTGTAGGTGTGGAAGATGTGGTTCTTTTACACATATCCAGATGTCTGTTCTTCCTGGGATCCTTTTCCCATGTATGTTATGACAGAATGTTGAGTAGTCCTCTCTTGGTATTCTGTAGGTCTTTGGTGATTATACATGTCACCTGTGTTTGTATATGTCTGTTAACCCCGATATCATAATGAAACCAATCCTCACACCTTTCCATTGGTGAACCATAAGTTTGTTTAATGAATCTGTGATTGCCCTTCTCCGTGGAAATATCTGCCCTGGTATCCATTTTTAGGTAACACCTATAAGTGATATGATAGGATATGTGTCTTTCACTTTCTGACTTACTACAAGTCACGTGATTACTTCTAGACTCATCTACGGTGCTGCAAATGGCATTGTGTCCTTTTTTCCCTTGGCTTCTCTTCTGCCTTAGCGGGGTCCATTTTCAACAATGTGATTCCCTGAGGGTTTTGGATTAGCTGACCTGGGCAGCCTTACCCTGCCAGCCCGCCCTCCCCAGGTGTGCCTAATTGAGGTCAATATAAACAGCGCTCCAGGCAGCAATAGCCCCTGAAGCTGTGCCTGACTCCATATTCTCTGCCCCGTCAGCAGTCTCGGGGCTGTGCTGGTGGGAGGGAGTGAGGGGCCACAGCTTTGTGGGTGGCCCGGTGTGAGTGGGGTTCTGCTGGCCTTTCTGCAGGAGTTGCCAGGCTGCCGCCTGTAAAGAAGAGGTTGTGTCACCCATACCTTCTGCTGGAATTTCTCTCCGGACAGAGGTGAGGAAGGAAAAAAGCAGTGGGGGCCGGGACAGGAGGGGTATCACAGGCAGGGCAATGGAAAGCTTCTAGAAGAGCGCCAGGGCCCAGGACCACCCTGGCTGGCCTGCAGGCACCAAGTTGGCCTGCGTGCTGTCGCTGGTGTGGCTCCACGGTCCTTCCTCTAGGCTTTCAAGCCCTTGTACATATTCAGGTGTTTTACCTGGAAAGGGTGGGAACAGTTCAGCAGCAGCTGGCCTGGGGCTCAGCTGACGTTTACTCACAGATGCCTCGGCATGGTCCCCCAGCTTTGCAATGAGGACGCTCCTTGACTGGGGGGTGGGTTGCTGGATGTATGGGAGATGATTCCCCACCTCTGACCAATTTCAGAATTGTTTACCGCTGGAGCAAGTGCCGTGATAGGGTTTTCCTCTGTATAACTCGTGGGTTCACTTTTTTTTTCTTTTATGGTTCAAGTTAGATTTTATTCCTCTTTTATGTATTTATAGATATAAGCATGGAAATAATTCATTCCTATAAATACATCTGTGTGACGGGAAGAATATTTTCTGTTTTATTTTTAAATTTTATTTTTTAAAATTTTGAAATTTAATTTTATTTATGTTTTTATACAGCACGTTATTATTAGTTATGTATTTTATGCATATACATGTACACAGGGCCATCCCAATCTCCCAACTCATCCCACCACCACCACCCCATGGCTTCCCACACTTGGTGTCCATACGTTTGTTCTCTACCTCTGTGTCTCTATTTCTTCCCTGCAAACCAGTTCATCTGTACCATTTTTTTAGGTTCCACATATATGCATAAATATACAATATTTGTTTTCCTCTTTCTGACTTACTTCATTCTGTAGGACAGTCTCTCGATCCATCGATGTCTCTACAAATGACCCAGTTTCATTCCTTTTTATGGCCGAGTAATATTCCATTTTATACATGTACCACATCTTTATCCATTCATCTGTCTGTGGGCATTTAGGTTGCTTCCATTACCTGGCTATTGTAAATAGTGCTGCAATGAACATTGTGGTGAATGTGCCTTTTTGATGTACGGTTTTCTCTGGGTATATGCCCAGAAGTGGGATTGCTGGATCAGATGGTAATTCTATTTCTAGTTTTTTTAAGGAAACTCCATACTGTTCTCCATAGTGACTGTATCAATTTCCATTCCCACCAATAGTGGAAGAGGGCTCCTTTTGTCCACACCCTCCCCAGAATTGGTTGTTTGTAGATTTTGTGATGATGACGATTCTAACAGGTGTGAGGTGATACCTCATTGTAGTTTTGATTTGCATTTCTCTAATAATTAGTGCTGTTGAGCAGCTTTTCATGTGCGTCTTAGCCATCTCTGTGTCTCCTTTGAAGAAACGTCTCTTTAGATCTTCTGCCCATTTTTGGGGGGGTTGTTTGTTTTTTTAATATTAAGCTGCATGAGCTGTTTATATATATTGGAGATTAAACCTCTGTCCATTGATTCGTTTGCAACGATTTTCACCCATTCTGAGGGATGCCTTTTTCCATTCCCGTGTTTTTTAACAAAAAAGGAAAGAAAGGAAAAGAAGCAGAACTCTAATGTGCGTAAAATATGCCTTTTGAAATGGTCGTTTTGAAATATGGACGTCTTTTGAATTTTTTGGTCGATATGTGACCCCAGGATTTGTTTTCAGGGCAGGTGTCATTTACAGGCCTGCAATAATTTTGAATATCAACTGATCATTAGCGTTGGGATTAAAGCTGCTGTTGTGTGTAACGGCCACAAGGTGGCAGCAGTTCACCCTTACCAAATCTGGTTACTAGGGCAAGAGAGCCTCAGTGGAAGTGGTGTTCTAGATTGGAGTTTAGAATGGAATGTGCCAGGAGAAAGCCCCTCACGTTTGTCTCACTACTTCTTGTTCGTGTTTTTAATTTAATTTTTTATTTTTTATTACAGCAAGTTTGATTACAATGTTTGGCTTGTTGTAGGTTTGGAAGATGTGGTTCTTTTACACATATACAGATGTCTGTTCTTCCTGGGATACTTTTCCCATGTACGTTATGACAGAATATTGAGTAGTCCTCTCTTGGTATTCTGTAGGTCTTTGGTGATTATATATGTCACCTGTGTTTGTATATGTCTCTTAACCCTGATATCGTAATGAAACCAATCCTCACACCTTTCCATTGGTGAACCATAAGTTTGTTTAATGCATCTGTGATTGCCCTTCTCCGTGGAAATATCTGCCCTGGTATCCATTTTTAGGTAACACCTATAAGTGATATGATAGGATATGTGTCTTTCACTTTCTGACTTACTACAAGTCACGTGATTTCTTCTAGACTCATCTCGGTGCTGCAAATGGCATTGTGTCCTTTTTTTCCTTGGCTTCTCTTCTGCCTTCGCGGGGTCCATTTTCAACAATGTGATTCCCTGAGGGTTGTGGATTAGCTGACCTGGGCAGCCTTACCCTGCCGGCCCGCCTCCCCAGGTGTGCCTCGTTCAGGTCAATATAAACAGCGCTCCAGGCAGCAATAGCCCCTGAAGCTGTGCCTGACTCCATATTCTCTGCCCCGTCAGCAGTCTCGGGGCTGTGCTGGTGGGAGGGAGTGAGGGGCCACAGCTTTGTGGGTGGCCCGGTGTGAGTGGGGTTCTGCTGGCCTTTCTGCAGGAGTTGCCAGGCTGCCGCCTGTAAAGAAGAGGCTGTGTCACCCATACCTTCCGCTGGAATTTCTGTCCTGACAGTGGTGAGGAAGGAAAAAAGCAGTTGGGGCCGGGACAGGTGGGGTATCTCAGGCAGGGCAATGGAAATCTTCCGGAAGAGCGCCCGGTGTCATGACCACCCTGGCTGGCCTTCAGGCACCAAGTTGGCCTGCGTGCTGTCGCTGGTGTGGCTCCACGGTCCTTCCTCTAGGCTTTCAAGCCCTTGTACATATTCAGGTGTTTTACCTGGATAGGGTGGGAACAGTTCAGCAGCAGCTGGCCTGGGGCTCAGCTCACGTTTACTCACAGATGCCTCGGCACGCTCCCCCAGCTTTGCAATGAGGACGCTCCTTGCGTGGGGGGTGGGTTGCTGGCTGTATGGGAGATGGTTCCCCACCTCTGACCAATTTCAGAATTGTTTACCACTGGAGCAAGTGCCCTGATAGGGTTTTCCTCTGTATAACTCGTGGGTTCAGGTTTTTTTTTTCTTTTATGTTTCAAGTTAGATTTTATTCCTCTTTTATGTATTTATAGATATAAGCATGGAAATAATTCATTCCTATAAATACATCTGTGTGACGGGAAGAACTTTTTTCTGTTTTATTTTTAAATTTTATTTTTTAAAATTTTGAAATTTAATTTTATTTATTTTTTTTATACAGCACGTTATTATTACTTATGTATTTTATGCATATACATGTATACAGGTCAATCCCAAACTCCCAACTCATCCCACCACCACCACCCCATGGCTTCCCACACTTGGTGTCCATACGTTTGTTCTCTACCTCTGTGTCTCTATTTCTTCCCTGCAAACCAGTTCATCTGTACCATTTTTAGGCTCCACCTATATGCATTAATATACAATATTTGTTTTCCTCTTTCTGACTTACTTCATTCTGTATGACAGTCTCTCGATCCATCGATGTCTCTACAAATGACCCAGTTTCATTCCTTTTTATGGCCGAGTAATATTCCATTTTATACATGTACCACATCTTTATCCATTCATCTGTCTGTGGGCATTTAGGTTGCTTCCATTACCTGGCTATTGTAAATAGTGCTGCAATGAACATTGTGGTGAATGTGCCTTTTTGATGTACGGTTTTCTCTGGGTATATGCCCAGAAGTGGGATTGCTGGATCAGATGGTAATTCTATTTCTAGTTTTTTTAAGGAAACTCCATACTGTTCTCCATAGTGACTGTATCAATTTCCATTCCCACCAATAGTGGAAGAGGGCTCCTTTTGTCCACACCCTCCCCAGAATTGGTTGTTTGTAGATTTTCTGATGATGACGATTCTAACAGGTGTGAGGTGATACCTCATTGTAGTTTTGATTTGCATTTCTCTAATAATTAGTGCTGTTGAGCAGCTTTTCATGTGCGTCTTGGCCATCTCTGTGTCTCCTTTGAAGAAACGTCTCTTTAGATCTTCTGCCCATTTTTGGGGGGGTTGTTTGTTTTTTTAATATTAAGCTGCATGTGCTGTTTATATATATTGGAGATTAAACCTCTGTCCATTGATTCGTTTGCAACGATTTTCACCCATTCTGAGGGATGCCTTTTTCCATTCCCGTGTTTTTTAACAAAAAAGGAAAGAAAGGAAAAGAAGCAGAACTCTAATGTGCGTAAAATATGCCTTTTGAAATGGTCGTTTTGAAATATGGACGTCTTTTGAATTTTTTGGTCGATATGTGACCCCAGGATTTGTTTTCAGGGCAGGTGTCATTTACAGGCCTGCAATGATTTTGAATATCAACTGACCATTAGCGTTGGGATTAAAGCTGCTGTTGTGTGTAACGGCCACAAGGTGGCAGCAGTTCACCCTTACCAAATCTGGTTACTAGGGCAAGAGAGCCTCAGTGGAAGTGGTGTTCTAGATTGGAGTTTAGAATGGAATGTGCCAGGAGAAAGCCCCTCACGTTTGTCTCACTACTTCTTGTTCGTGTTTTTAATTTAATTTTTTATTTTTTATTACAGCAAGTTTGATTACAATGTTTGGCTTGTTGTAGGTTTGGAAGATGTGGTTCTTTTACACATATACAGATGTCTGTTCTTCCTGGGATACTTTTCCCATGTACGTTATGACAGAATGTTGAGTAGTCCTCTCTTGGTATTCTGTAGGTCTTTGGTGATTATATATGTCACCTGTGTTTGTATATGTCTCTTAACCCCGATATCGTAATGAAACCAATCCTCACACCTTTCCATTGGTGAACCATAAGTTTGTTTAATGAATCTGTGATTGCCCTTCTCCGTGGAAATATCTGCCCTGGTATCCATTTTTAGGTAACACCTATAAGTGATATGATAGGATATGTGTCTTTCACTTTCTGACTTACTACAAGTCACGTGATTTCTTCTAGACTCATCTCGGTGCTGCAAATGGCATTGTGTCCTTTTTTTCCTTGGCTTCTCTTCTGCCTTAGCGGGGTCCATTTTCAACAATGTGATTCCCTGAGGGTTGTGGATTAGCTGACCTGGGCAGCCTTACCCTGCCGGCCCGCCTCCCCAGGTGTGCCTCGTTGAGGTCAATATAAACAGCGCTCCAGGCAGCAATAGCCCCTGAAGCTGTGCCTGACTCCATATTCTCTGCCCCGTCAGCAGTCTCGGGGCTGTGCTGGTGGGAGGGAGTGAGGGGCCACAGCTTTGTGGGTGGCCCGGTGTGAGTGGGGTTCTGCTGGCCTTTCTGCAGGAGTTGCCAGGCTGCCGCCTGTAAAGAAGAGGCTGTGTCACCCATACCTTCCGCTGGAATTTCTGTCCTGACAGTGGTGAGGAAGGAAAAAAGCAGTTGGGGCCGGGACAGGAGGGGTATCTCAGGCAGGGCAATGGAAATCTTCCGGAAGAGCGCCCGGTGTCATGACCACCCTGGCTGGCCTTCAGGCACCAAGTTGGCCTGCGTGCTGTCGCTGGTGTGGCTCCACGGTCCTTCCTCTAGGCTTTCAAGCCCTTGTACATATTCAGGTGTTTTACCTGGATAGGGTGGGAACAGTTCAGCAGCAGCTGGCCTGGGGCTCAGCTCACGTTTACTCACAGATGCCTCGGCACGCTCCCCCAGCTTTGCAATGAGGACGCTCCTTGCGTGGGGGGTGGGTTGCTGGCTGTATGGGAGATGGTTCCCCACCTCTGACCAATTTCAGAATTGTTTACCACTGGAGCAAGTGCCCTGATAGGGTTTTCCTCTGTATAACTCGTGGGTTCAGGTTTTTTTTTCTTTTATGTTTCAAGTTAGATTTTATTCCTCTTTTATGTATTTATAGATATAAGCATGGAAATAATTCATTCCTATAAATACATCTGTGTGACGGGAAGAACTTTTTTCTGTTTTATTTTTAAATTTTATTTTTTAAAATTTTGAAATTTAATTTTATTTATTTTTTTTATACAGCACGTTATTATTACTTATGTATTTTATGCATATACATGTATACAGGTCAATCCCAAACTCCCAACTCATCCCACCACCACCACCCCATGGCTTCCCACACTTGGTGTCCATACGTTTGTTCTCTACCTCTGTGTCTCTATTTCTTCCCTGCAAACCAGTTCATCTGTACCATTTTTAGGCTCCACATATATGCATTAATATACAATATTTGTTTTCCTCTTTCTGACTTACTTCATTCTGTATGACAGTCTCTCGATCCATCGATGTCTCTACAAATGACCCAGTTTAATTCCTTTTTATGGCCGAGTAATATTCCATTTTATACATGTACCACATCTTTATCCATTCATCTGTCTGTGGGCATTTAGGTTGCTTCCATTTCCTGGCTATTGTAAATAGTGCTGCAATGAACATTGTGGTGAATGTGCCTTTTTGATGTACGGTTTTCTCTGGGTATATGCCCAGAAGTGGGATTGCTGGATCAGATGGTAATTCTATTTCTAGTTTTTTTAAGGAAACTCCATACTGTTCTCCATAGTGACTGTATCAATTTCCATTCCCACCAATAGTGGAAGAGGGCTCCTTTTGTCCACACCCTCCCCAGAATTGGTTGTTTGTAGATTTTCTGATGATGACGATTCTAACAGGTGTGAGGTGATACCTCATTGTAGTTTTGATTTGCATTTCTCTAATAATTAGTGCTGTTGAGCAGCTTTTCATGTGCGTCTTGGCCATCTCTGTGTCTCCTTTGAAGAAACGTCTCTTTAGATCTTCTGCCCATTTTTGGGGGGGTTGTTTGTTTTTTTAATATTAAGCTGCATGTGCTGTTTATATATATTGGAGATTAAACCTCTGTCCATTGATTCGTTTGCAACGATTTTCACCCATTCTGAGGGATGCCTTTTTCCATTCCCGTGTTTTTTAACAAAAAAGGAAAGAAAGGAAAAGAAGCAGAACTCTAATGTGCGTAAAATATGCCTTTTGAAATGGTCGTTTTGAAATATGGACGTCTTTTGAATTTTTTGGTCGATATGTGACCCCAGGATTTGTTTTCAGGGCAGGTGTCATTTACAGGCCTGCAATGATTTTGAATATCAACTGACCATTAGCGTTGGGATTAAAGCTGCTGTTGTGTGTAACGGCCACAAGGTGGCAGCAGTTCACCCTTACCAAATCTGGTTACTAGGGCAAGAGAGCCTCAGTGGAAGTGGTGTTCTAGATTGGAGTTTAGAATGGAATGTGCCAGGAGAAAGCCCCTCACGTTTGTCTCACTACTTCTTGTTCGTGTTTTTAATTTAATTTTTTATTTTTTATTACAGCAAGTTTGATTACAATGTTTGGCTTGTTGTAGGTTTGGAAGATGTGGTTCTTTTACACATATACAGATGTCTGTTCTTCCTGGGATACTTTTCCCATGTACGTTATGACAGAATGTTGAGTAGTCCTCTCTTGGTATTCTGTAGGTCTTTGGTGATTATATATGTCACCTGTGTTTGTATATGTCTCTTAACCCCGATATCGTAATGAAACCAATCCTCACACCTTTCCATTGGTGAACCATAAGTTTGTTTAATGAATCTGTGATTGCCCTTCTCCGTGGAAATATCTGCCCTGGTATCCATTTTTAGGTAACACCTATAAGTGATATGATAGGATATGTGTCTTTCACTTTCTGACTTACTACAAGTCACGTGATTTCTTCTAGACTCATCTCGGTGCTGCAAATGGCATTGTGTCATTTTTTTCCTTGGCTTCTCTTCTGCCTTAGCGGGGTCCATTTTCAACAATGTGATTCCCTGAGGGTTGTGGATTAGCTGACCTGGGCAGCCATACCCTGCCGGCCCGCCTCCCCAGGTGTGCCTCGTTGAGGTCAATATAAACAGCGCTCCAGGCAGCAATAGCCCCTGAAGCTGTGCCTGACTCCATATTCTCTGCCCCGTCAGCAGTCTCGGGGCTGTGCTGGTGGGAGGGAGTGAGGGGCCACAGCTTTGTGGGTGGCCCGGTGTGAGTGGGGTTCTGCTGGCCTTTCTGCAGGAGTTGCCAGGCTGCCGCCTGTAAAGAAGAGGCTGTGTCACCCATACCTTCCGCTGGAATTTCTGTCCTGACAGTGGTGAGGAAGGAAAAAAGCAGTTGGGGCCGGGACAGGAGGGGTATCTCAGGCAGGGCAATGGAAATCTTCCGGAAGAGCGCCCGGTGTCATGACCACCCTGGCTGGCCTTCAGGCACCAAGTTGGCCTGCGTGCTGTCGCTGGTGTGGCTCCACGGTCCTTCCTCTAGGCTTTCAAGCCCTTGTACATATTCAGGTGTTTTACCTGGATAGGGTGGGAACAGTTCAGCAGCAGCTGGCCTGGGGCTCAGCTCACGTTTACTCACAGATGCCTCGGCACGCTCCCCCAGCTTTGCAATGAGGACGCTCCTTGCGTGGGGGGTGGGTTGCTGGCTGTATGGGAGATGGTTCCCCACCTCTGACCAATTTCAGAATTGTTTACCACTGGAGCAAGTGCCCTGATAGGGTTTTCCTCTGTATAACTCGTGGGTTCAGGTTTTTTTTTCTTTTATGTTTCAAGTTAGATTTTATTCCTCTTTTATGTATTTATAGATATAAGCATGGAAATAATTCATTCCTATAAATACATCTGTGTGACGGGAAGAACTTTTTTCTGTTTTATTTTTAAATTTTATTTTTTAAAATTTTGAAATTTAATTTTATTTATTTTTTTTATACAGCACGTTATTATTACTTATGTATTTTATGCATATACATGTATACAGGTCAATCCCAAACTCCCAACTCATCCCACCACCACCACCCCATGGCTTCCCACACTTGGTGTCCATACGTTTGTTCTCTACCTCTGTGTCTCTATTTCTTCCCTGCAAACCAGTTCATCTGTACCATTTTTAGGCTCCACATATATGCATTAATATACAATATTTGTTTTCCTCTTTCTGACTTACTTCATTCTGTATGACAGTCTCTCGATCCATCGATGTCTCTACAAATGACCCAGTTTCATTCCTTTTTATGGCCGAGTAATATTCCATTTTATATATGTACCACATCTTTATCCATTCATCTGTCTGTGGGCATTTAGGTTGCTTCCATTACCTGGCTATTGTAAATAGTGCTGCAACGAACATTGTGGTGAATGTGCCTTTTTGATTTACGGTTTTCTCTGGGTATATGCCCAGAAGTGGGATTGCTGGATCAGATGGTAATTCTATTTCTAGTTTTTTTAAGGAAACTCCATACTGTTCTCCATAGTGACTGTATCAATTTACATTCCCACCAATAGTGGAAGAGGGCTCCTTTTGTCCACACCCTCCCCAGAATTGGTTGTTTGTAGATTTTCTGATGATGCCGATTCTAACAGGTGTGAGGTGAGACCTCATTGTAGTTTTGATTTGCATTTCCCTAATAATTAGTTCTGTTGAGCAGCTTTTCATGTGCGTCTTGGCCATCTCTGTGTCTCCTTGGAAGAAACGTCTCTTTAGATGTTCTGCCCATTTTTTTGGGTTGTTTGTTTTTTTAATATTAAGCTGCATGAGCTGTTTATATATATTGGAGATTAAACCTCTGTCCATTGATTCGTCTGCAACGATTTTCGCCCATTCTGAGGGATGCCTTTTTCCATTCCCGTGTTTTTTAACAAAAAAGGAAAGAAAGAAAAAGAAGCAGAACACTAATGTGCGTAAAATATGCCTTTTGAAACAGAAGTTTTGAAATATGGACGTCCTTTGAATTTTTTGGTCGATATGTGACCCCAGGATTTGTTTTCAGGGCAGGTGTCATTTACAGGCCTGCAATGATTTTGAATATCAACTGACCATTAGCGCTGGGATTAAAGCTGCTGTTGTGTGAAACGGCCACCAGGTGGCAGCAGTTCACCCTTACCAAATCTGGTTACTAGGGCAAGAGAGCCTCAGTGGAAGTGGTGTTCTAGATTGGAGTTTAGAATGGAATGTGCCAGGAGAAAGCCCCTCACGTTTGTCTCACTACTTCTTGTTCGTGTTTTTAATTTAATTTTTTTATTTTTTATTACAGCAAGTTTGATTACAATGTTTGGCTTGTTGTAGGTGTGGAAGATGTGGTTCTTTTACACATATACAGATGACTGTTCTTCCTGGGATCCTTATTCCATGTACGTTAT
Source organism: Mesoplodon mirus (assembly GCF_964341445.2). Lineage (NCBI taxonomy): Eukaryota > Metazoa > Chordata > Mammalia > Artiodactyla > Ziphiidae > Mesoplodon > Mesoplodon mirus. The sequence goes on along the minus strand of NW_028295792.1, from coordinate 1,848,435 downwards.
GACAGAATTTTGAGTAGTCCTCTCTTGGTATTCTGTAGGTCTTTGGTGATTATATATGTCACCTGTGTTTGTAGATGTCTGTTAACCCCGATATCGTAATGAAACCAATCCTCACACATTTCCTTTGGTGAACCATAAGTTTGTTTAATGAATCTGTGATTGCCCTTCTCCGTGGAAATATCTGCCCTGGTATCCATTTTTAGGTAACACCTATAAGTGATATGATATGATATGTGTCTTTCACTTTCTGACTTACTACAAGTCACGTGATTACTTCTAGACTCATCTACGGTGCTGCAAATGGCATTGTGTCCTTTTTTCCCTTGGCTTCTCTTCTGCCTTAGCGGGGTCCATTTTCAACAATGTGATTCCCTGAGGGTTGTGGATTAGCTGACCTGGGCAGCCTTACCCTGCCGGCCCGCCTTCCCCAGGTGTGCCTCTTGGAGGTCAATATAAACAGCGCTCCAGGCAGCAATAGCCCCTGAAGCTGTGCCTGAATCCATATTCTCTGCCTCGACAGCAGTCTCGGGGCTGTGCTGGTGGGAGGGAGTGAGGGGCCACAGCTTTGTTGGTGGCCCGGTGTGAGTGGGGTTCTGCTGGCCTTTCTGCAGGAGTTGCCAGGCTGCCGCCTGTAAAGAAGAGGATGTGTCACCCATACCTTCCGCTGGAATTTCTCTCCGGACAGAGGTGAGGAAGGAAAAAAGCAGTGGGGGCCGGGACAGGAGGGGTATCTCAGGCAGGGCAATGGAAAGCTTCTGGAAGAGCGCCCAGGGCCAGGACCACTCTGGCTGGCCTGCAGGCACCAAGTTGGCCTGCGTGCTGTCGATGGTGTGGCTCCACGGTCCTTCCTCTAGGCTTTCAAGCCCTTGTACATATTCAGGTGTTTTATCTGGAAAGGGTGGGAACAGTTCAGCAGCAGCTGGCCTGGGGCTCAGCTCACATTTACTCACAGATGCCTCGGCACAGTCCCCCAGCTTTGCAATGAGGACGCTCCTTGCGTGGGGGGTGGGTTGCTGGCTGTATGGGAGATGGTTCCCCACCTCTGACCAATTTCAGAATTGTTTACCACTGGAGCAAGTGCCCTGATAGGGTTTTCCTCTGTATAACTCGTGGGTTCAGGTTTTTTTTTCTTTTATGGTTCAAGTTAGATTTTATTCCTATTTTATGTATTTATAGATATAAGCATGGAAATAATTCATTCCTATAAATACATCTGTGTGACGGGAAGAACTTTTTTCTGTTTTATTTTTAAATTTTATTTTTTAAAATTTTGAAATTTAATTTTATTTATTTTTTTTTATACAGCACGATATTATTAGTTATGTATTTTATGCATATACATGTACACAGGTCAATCCCAAACTCCCAACTCATCCCACCACCACCACCCCATGGCTTCCCACACTTGGTGTCCATACGTTTGTTCTCTATCTCTGTGTCTCTATTTCTTCCCTGCAAACCAGTTCATCTGTACCATTTTTAGGCTCCACATATATGCATTAATATACAATATTTGTTTTCCTGTTTCTGACTTACTTCATTCTGTATGACAGTCTCTTGATCCATCGATGTCTCTACAAATGACCCAGTTTCATTCCTTTTTATGGCCGAGGAATATTCCATTTCATATATGTACCACATCTTTATCCATTCATCTGTCTGTGGGCATTTAGGTTGCTTCCATTACCTGGCTATTGTAAATAGTGCTGCAACGAATATTGTGGTGGATGTGCCTTTTTGAAATACGGTTTTCTCTGTGTATATGCCGAAAAGTGGGATTGCTGGATCAGATGGTAATTCTATTTCTAGTTTTTTTAAGGAAACTCCATACTGTTCTCCATAGTGACTGTATCAATTTACATTCCCACCAATAGTGGAAGAGTGCTCCTTTTGTCCACACCCTCCCCAGAATTGGTTGTTTGTAGATTTTCTGATGATGCCGATTCTAACAGGTGTGAGGTGAAACCTCATTGTAGTTTTGATTTGCATCTCTAATAATTAGTGCTGTTGAGCAGCTTTTCATGTGCGTCTTGGCCATCTCTGTGTCTCCTTTGAAGAAACGTCTCTTTAGATCTTCTGCCCATTTTTTGGGGTTGTTTGTTTTTTTAATATTAAGCTGCATGAGCTGTTCATATATATTGGAGATTAAACCTCTGTCCATTGATTCGTCTGCAACGATTTTCGCCCATTGTGAGGGATTCCTTTTTCCATTCCCGTTTTTTTAACAAAAAAGGAAAGAAAGGAAAAGAAGCAGAACACTAATGTGCGTAAAATATGCCTTTTGAAACGGTCGTTTTGAAATATGGACGTCCTTTGAATTTTTTGGTCGATATGTGACCCCAGGATTTGTTTTCAGGGCAGGTGTCATTTACAGGCCTGCAATGATTTTGAATATCAACTGACCATTAGCGCTGGGATTAAAGCTGCTGTTGTGTGAAACGGCCACAAGGTGGCAGCAGTTCACCCTTACCAAATCTGGTTAATAGGGCAAGAGAGCCACAGTGGAAGTGGTGTTCTACATTGGAATTTAGAATGGAATGTGCCAGGAGAAAGCCCCTCACGTTTGTCTCACTACTTCTTGTTCGTGTTTTTAATTTAATATTTTATTTTTTATTACAGCAAGTTTGATTACAATGTTTGGCTTGTTGTAGGTGTGGAAGATGTGGTTCTTTTACTCATATACAGATGTCTGTTCTTCCTGGGATCCTTTTCCCATGTACGTTATGACAGAATGTTGAGTAGTCCTCTCTTGGTATTCTGTAGGTCTTTGGTGATTATATATGTCACCTGTGTTTGTATATGTCTGTTAACCCCGATATCGTAATGAAACCAATCCTCACACCTTTCCATTGGTGAACCATAAGTTTGTTTAATGAATCTGTGATTGCCCTTCTCCGTGGAAATATCTGCCCTGGTATCCATTTTTAGGTAACACCTATAAGTGATATGATAGGATATGTGTCTTTCACTTGCTGACTTACTACAAGTCACGTGATTACTTCTAGACTCATCTACGGTGCTGCAAATGGCATTGTGTCCTTTTTTCCCTTGGCTTCTCTTCTGCCTTAGCGGGCTCCATTTTCAACAATGAGATTCCCTGAGGGTTGTGGATTAGCTGACCTGGGCAGCCTTACCCTGCCGGCCCGCCCTCCCCAGGTGTGCCTCATTGAGGTCAATATAAACAGCGCTCCAGGCAGCAATAGCCCCTGAAGCTGTGCCTGACTCCATATTCTCTGCCCCGTCAGCAGTCTCGGGGCTGTGCTGGTGGGAGGGAGTGAGGGGCCACAGCTTTGTGGGTGGCCCGGTGTGAATGGGGTTCTGCTGGCCTTTCTGCAGTAGTTGCCAGGGTGCCGCCTGTAAAGAAGAGGTTTTGTCACCCATACCTTCCGCTGGAATTTCTCTCCGGACAGAGGTGAGGAAGGAAAAAAGCAGTGGGGTCCGGGACAGGAGGGGTATCTCAGGCAGGTCAATGGAAAGCTTCGGGAAGAGCGCCAGGGCCCAGGACCACCCTGGCTGGCCTGCAGGCACCAAGACGGCCTGCGTGCTGTCGCTGGTGTGGCTCCACGGTCCTTCCTCTAGGCATTCAAGCCCTTGTACATATTCAGGTGTTTTACCTGGAAAGGGTGGGAACAGCTCAGCAGCAGCTGGCCTGAGGCTCAGCTCACGTTTACTCACAGATGCCTCGGCACGGTCCCCCAGCTTTGCAATGAGGACGCTCCTTGCGTGGGGGGTGGGTTGCTGGCTGTATGGGAGATGGTTCCCCACCTCTGACCAATTTCATAATTGTTTACCGCTGGAGCAAGTGCCGTGATAGGGTTTTGCTCTGTATAACTCGTGGGTTCACTTTTTTTTTCTTTTATGGTTCAAGTTAGATTTTATTCCTCTTTTATGTATTTATAAATATAAGCATGGAAATAATTCATTCCTATAAATACATCTGTGTGACGGGAAGAATATTTTCTGTTTTATTTTTAAATTTTATTTTTTAAAATTTTGAAATTTAATTTTATTTATGTTTTTATACAGCAGGTTATTATTAGTTATGTATTTTATGCATATACATGTACACAGGTCAATCCCAAACTCCCAAATCATCCCACCACCACCACCCCATGGCTTCCCACACTTGGTGTCCATACGTTTGTTCTCTACCTCTGTGTCTCTATTTCTTCCCTGCAAACCAGTTCATCTGTACCATTTTTAGGCTCCACATATATGCATTAATATACAATATTTGTTTTCCTGTTTCTGACTTACTTCATTCTGTATGACAGTCTCTTGATCCATCGATGTCTCTACAAATGACCCAGTTTCATTCCTTTTTATGGCCGAGGAATATTCCATTTCATATATGTACCACATCTTTATCCATTCATCTGTCTGTGGGCATTTAGGTTGCTTCCATTACCTGGCTATTTTAAATAGTGCTGCAACGAATATTGTGGTGAATGTGCCTTTTTGAAATACGGTTTTCTCTGTGTATATGCCCAAAAGTGGGATTGCTGGATCAGATGGTAATTCTATTTCTAGTTTTTTTTAAAGAAACTCCATACTGTTCTCCATAGTGACTGTATCAATTTACATTCCCACCAATAGTGGAAGAGTGCTCCTTTTGTCCACACCATCCCCAGAATTGGTTGTTTGTAGATTTTCTGATGATGCCGATTCTAACAGGTGTGAGGTGAAACCTCATTGTAGTTTTGATTTGCATTTCTCTAATAATTAGTGCTGTTGAGCAGCTTTTCATGTGCGTCTTGGCCATCTCTGTGTCTCCTTTGAAGAAACGTCTCTTTAGATCTTCTGCCCATTTTTTTGGGGTTGTTTGTTTTTTTAATATTAAGCTGCATGAGCTGTTCATATATATTTGAGATTAAACCTCTGTCCATTGATTCGTCTGCAACGATTTTCGCCCATTCTGAGGGATGCCTTTTTCCATTCCCGTTTTTTTAACAAAAAAGGGAAGAAAGGAAAAGAAGCAGAACACTAATGTGCCTAAAATATGCCTTTTGAAACGGTCGTTTTGAAATATGGACGTCCTTTGAATTTTTTGGTTGATATGTGACCCCAGGAATTGTTTTCAGGGCAGGTGTCATTTACAGGCCTGCAATGATTTTGAATATTAACTGACCATTAGCGTTGGGAATAAAGCTGCTGTTGTGTGAAACGGACACAAGGTGGCAGCAGTTCACCCTTACCAAATCTGGTTACTAGGGCAAGAGAGCCTCAGTGGAAGTGGTGTTCTAGATTGGAGTTTAATATGGAATGTGCCAGGAGAAAGCCCCTCACGTTTGTCTCACTACTTCTTGTTCGTGTTTTTAATTTAATATTTTATTTTTTATTACAGCAAGTTTGATTACAATGTTTGGCTTGTTGTAGGTGTGGAAGATGTGGTTCTTTTACACATATCCAGATGTCTGTTCTTCCTGGGATCCTTTTCCCATGTATGTTATGACAGAATGTTGAGTAGTCCTCTCTTGGTATTCTGTAGGTCTTTGGTGATTATATATGTCACCTGTGTTTGTATATGTGTGTTAACCCCGATATCATAATGAAACCAATCCTCACACCTTTCCATTGGTGAACCATAAGTTTGTTTAATGAATCTGTGATTGCCCTTCTCCGTGGAAATATCTGCCCTGGTATCCATTTTTAGGTAACACCTATAAGTGATATGATAGGATATGTGTCTTTCACTTTCTGACTTACTACATGTCACGTGATTACTTCTAGACTCATCTACGGTGCTGCAAATGGCATTGTGTCCTTTTTTCCCTTGGCTTCTCTTCTGCCTTAGCGGGGTCCATTTTCAACAATGTGATTCCCTGAGGGTTGTGGATTAGCTGACCTGGGCAGCCTTACCCTGCCAGCCCGCCCTCCCCAGGTGTGCCTAATTGAGGTCAATATAAACAGCGCTCCAGGCAGCAATAGCCCCTGAAGCTGTGCCTGACTCCATATTCTCTGCCCCGTCAGCAGTCTCGGGGCTGTGCTGGTGGGAGGGAGTGAAGGGCCACAGATTTGTGGGTGGCCCGGTGTGAGTGGGGTTCTGCTGGCCTTTCTGCAGGAGTTGCCAGGCTGCCGCCTGTAAAGAAGAGGTTGGGTCACCCATACCTTCCGCTGGAATTTCTCTCCGGACAGAGGTGAGGAAGGAAAAAAGCAGTGGGGGCCAGGACAGGAGGGGTATCTCAGGCAGGGCAATGGAAAGCTTCTGGAAGAGGGCCAGGGCCCAGGACCACCCTGGCTGGCCTGCAGGCACCAAGTTGGCCTGCGTGCTGTCGCTGGTGTGGCTCCATGGTCCTTCCTCTAGGCTTTCAAGCCCTTGTACATATTCAGGTGTTTTACCTGGAAAGGGTGGGAACAGTTCAGCAGCAGCTGGCCTGGGGCTCAGCTCACGTTTACTCACAGATGCCTCGGCACGCTCCCCCAGCTTTGCAATGAGGACGCTCCTTGCGTGGGGGGTGGGTTGCTGGCTGTATGGGAGATGATTCCCCACCTCTGACCAATTTCAGAATTGTTTACCACTGGAGCAAGTGCCCTGCTAGGGTTTTCCTGTGTATAACTCGTGGGTTCAGTATTTTTTTTTCTTTTATGGTTCAAGTTAGATTTTATTCCTCTTTTATGTATTTATAGATATAAGCATGGAAATAATTCATTCCTATAAATACATCTGTGTGACAGGAAAAACTTTTTTCTGTTTTAATTTTAAATTTTATTTTTTAAAATTTTGAAATTTAATTTTATTTATTTTTTTATACAGCACGTTATTATTAGTTATGTATTTTATGCATATACATGTACACAGGTCAATCCCAAACTCCCAACTCATCCCACCACCACCACCCCATGGCTTCCCACACTTGGTGTCCATACGTTTGTTCTCTACCTCTGTGTCTCTATTTCTTCCCTGCAAACCAGTTCATCTGTACCATTTTTAGGCTCCACATATATGCATTAATATACAATATTTGTTTTCCTCTTTCTGACTTACTTCATTCTGTATGACAGTCTCTCGATCCATCGATGTCTCTACAAATGACCCAGTTTCATTCCTTTTTATGGCCGAGTAATATTCCATTTTATATATGTACCACTTCTTTATCCATTCATCTGTCTGTGGGCATTTAGGTTGCTTCCATTACCTGGCTATTGTAAATAGTGCTGCAATGAACATTGTGGTGAATGTGCCTTTTTGATGTACGGTTTTCTCTGGGTATATGCCCAGAAGTGGGATTGCTGGATCAGATGGTACTTCTATTTCTAGTTTTTTTAAGGAAACTCCATACTGTTCTCCATAGTGACTGTATCAATTTCCATTCCCACCATAGTGGAAGAGGGCTCCTTTTGTCCACACCCTCCCCAGAATTGGTTGTTTGTAGATTTTCTGATGATGCCGATTCTAACAGGTGTGAGGTGATACCTCATTGTAGTTTTGATTTGCATTTCTGTAATAATTAGTGCTGTTGAGCAGCTTTTCATGTGCGTCTTGGCCATCTCTGTGTCTCCTTTGAAGAAACGTCTCTTTAGATCTTCTGTCCATTTTTGTATTGGGTTGCTTGTTTTTTTTTAATATTGAGCTGCATGAGTTGTTTATATATATTGGAGATTAAACCTCTGTCCATTGATTCGTCTACAACGATTTTCGCCCATTCTGAGGGATGCCTTTTTCCATTCCCGTGTTTTTTAACAAAAAAGGAAAGAAAGGTTAAGATGAAGAACACTAATGTGCGAAAAACATGCCTTTTGAAACGGAAGTTTTGAAATATGGACGTCCTTTTAATTTTTTGGTCGATATGTGACCCCAGGATTTGTTTTCAGGGCAGGTGTCATTTACAGGCCTGCAATGATTTTGAATATCAACTGACCATTAGCGTTGGGATTAAAGCTGCTGTTGTGTGAAACGGCCACAAGGTGGCAGCAGTTCTCCCTTACCAAATCTGGTTATTAGGGCAAGAGAGCCTCAGTGGAAGTCGTGTTCTAGATTGGAATTTAGAATGGAATGTGCCAGGAGAAAGCCCCTCACGTTTGTCTCACTACTTCTTGTTCGTGTTTTTAATTTAATTTTTTTTATTTTTTATTACAGCAAGTTTGATTACAATGTTTGGCTTGTTGTAGGTGTGGAAGATGTGGTTCTTTTAAACATATACAGATGTCTGTTCTTCCTGGGATCCTTTTCCCATGTACGTTATGACAGAATGTTGAGTAGTCCTCTCTTGGTATTCTGTAGGTCTTTGGTGATTATATATGTCACCTGTGTTTGTATATGTCTGTTAACCCCAATATAGTAATGAAACCAATCCTCACACCTTTCCATTGGTGAACCATAAGTTTGTTTAATGAATCTGTGATTGCCCTTCTCCGTGGAAATATCTGCCCTGGTATCCATTTTTAGGTAACACCTATAAGTGATATGATAGGATATGTGTCTTTCACTTTCTGACTTACTACAAGTCACGTGATTACTTCTAGACTCATCTACGCTGCTGCAAATGGCATTGTGTCCTTTTTTTCCTTGGCTTCTCTTCTGCCTTAGCGGGGTCCATTTTCAACAATGTGATTCCCTGAGGGTTGTGGATTAGCTGACCTGGGCAGCCTTACCCTGCCGGCCCGCCCTCCCACGGTGTGCCTCATTGAGGTCAATACAATCAGCACTCCAGGCAGCAATAGCCCCTGAAGCTGTGCCTGACTCCATATTCTCTGCCCCGTCAGCAGTCTCGGGGCTGTGCTGGTGGGAGGGAGTGAGGGGACACAGCTTTGTGGGTGGCCCGGTGTGAGTGGGGTTCTGCTGGCCTTTCTGCAGGAGTTGCCAGGCTGCCGCCTGTAAAGAAGAGGTTGTGTCACCCATACCTTCCGCTGGAATTTCTCTCCGGACAGAGGTGAGGAAGGAAAAAAAGCAGTGGGGGCCGGGACAGGAGGGGTATCTCAGGCAGGGCAATGGAAAGCTTCTGGAAGAGCGCCCGGTGCCAGGACTACCCTGGCTGGCCTGCGGGCACCAAGTTGGCCTGCGTGCTGTCGCTGGTGTGGCTCCACGGTCCTTCCTCTAGGCTTTCAAGCCCTTGTACATATTCAGGTGTTTTACCTGGAAAGGGTGGGAACAGTTCAGCAGCAGCTGGCCTGGGGCTCAGCTCACGTTTACTCACAGATTCCTCGGCATGGTCCCCCAGCTTTGCAATGAGGACGCTCCTTGCATGGGGGGTGGGTTGCTGGCTGTATGGGAGATGATTCCCCACCTCTGAACAATTTCAGAATTGTTTACCACTGGAGCAAGTGCCCTGCTAGGGTTTTCCTGTGTATTACTGGTGGGTTAAGGTTTTTTTTTTTCTTTTATGGTTCAAGTTAGATTTTATTCCTCTTTTATGTATATATAGATATAAGCATGGAAATAATTCATTCCTATAAATACATCTGTGTGACAGGAAGAATTTTTTTCTGTTTTATTTTTAAATTTTATTTTTTAAAATTTTGAAATTTAGTTTTATTTATTTTTTTTATAGAGCACGTTATTATTAGTTATGTATTTTATGCATATACATGTATACAGGTCAATCCCAAACTCCCAACTCATCCCACCACCACCACCCCATGGCTTCCCACACTTGGTGTCCATACGTTTGTTCTCTACCTCTGTGTCTCTATTTCTTCCCTGCAAACCAGTTCATCTGTACCATTTTTAGGCTCCGCATATATGCATTAATATACAATATTTGTTTTCCTCTTTCTGACTTACTTCATTCTGTATGACAGTCTCTCGATCCATCGATGTCTCTACAAATGACCCAGTTTCATTCCTTTTAATGGCCGAGTAATATTCCATTTTATATATGTACCACATCTTTATCGATTCATCTCTCTGTGGGCATTTAGGTTGCTTCCATTACCTGGCTATTGTAAATAGTGCTGCAATGAACATTGTGGTGAATGTGCCTTTTTGATGTACGGTTTTCTCTGGGTATATGCCCAGAAGTGGGATTGCTGGATCAGATGGTAATTCTATTTCTAGTTTTTTTAAGGAAACTCCATACTGTTCTCCATAGTGACTGTATCAATTTACATTCCCACCAATAGTGGAAGAGGGCTCCTTTTGTCCACACCCTCCCCAGAATTGGTTGTTTGTAGATTTTCTGATGATGCCAATTCTAACAGGTGTGAGGTGATACCTCATTGTAGTTTTGATTTGCATTTCTCTAATTATTAGTGTTGTTGAGCAGCTTTTCATGTGCGTCTTGGCCATCTCTGTGTCTCCTTTGAAGAAACCTGTCTTTAGATCTTCTGCCCATTTTTTGGGGGGTTGTTTGTTTTTTTAATATTAAGCTGCATGAGCTGTTTATATATATTGGAGATTAAACCTCTGTCCATTGATTCGTTTGCAACGATTTTCACCCATTCTGAGGGATGCCTTTTTCCATTCCCGTGTTTTTTAAGAAAAAAGGAAAGAAAGGAAAAGAAGCAGAACACTAATGTGCGTAAAATATGCCTTTTGAAACGGGCGTTTTGAAATATGGACGTCTTTTGAATTTTTTGGTCGATATGTGACCCCAGGATTTGTTTTCTGGGCAGGTGTCATTTACAGGCCTGCAATGATTTTGAATATCAACTGACCATTAGCGCTGGGATTAAAGCTGCTGTTCTGTGTAACGGCCACAAGGTGGCAGCAGTTCACCCTTACCAAATCTGGTTACTAGGGCAAGAGAGCCTCAGTGGAAGTGGGGTTCTACATTGGAATTTAGAATGGAATGTGCCAGGAGAAAGCCCCTCACGTTTGTCTCACTACTTCTTGTTCGTGTTTTTAATTTAATTTTTTATTTTTTATTACAGCAAGTTTGATTACAATGTTTGGCTTGTTGTAGGTGTGGAAGATGTGGTTCTTTTACACATATACAGATGTCTGTTCTTCCTGGGATCCTTTTCCCATGTACGTTATGATAGAATGTTGAGTAGTCCTCTCTTGGTATTCTGTAGGTCTTTGGTGATAATATATGTCACCTGTGTTTGTATATGTCTGTTAACCCCGATATCGTAATGAAACCAATCCTCACACCTTTCCATTGGTGAACCATAAGTTTGTTTAATGAATCTGTGATTGCCCTTCTCCGTGGAAATATCTGCCCTGGTATCCATTTTTAGGTAACACCTATAAGTGATATGATAGGATATGTGTCTTTCACTTTCTGACTTACTACAAGTCACGTGATTACTTCTAGACTCATCTACGGTGCTGCAAATGGCATTGTGTCCTTTTTTCCCTTGGCTTCTCTTCTGCCTTAGCGGGGTCCATTTTCAACAATGTGATTCCCTGAGGGTTGTGGATTAGCTGAGCTGGGCAGCCTTACACTGCCGGCCCGCCCTCCCCAGGTGTGCCTCGTTGAGGTCAATATAATCAGCGCTCCAGGCAGCAATAGCCCCTGAAGCTGTGCCTGACTCCATATTCTCTGCCCCTTCAGCAGTCTCGGGGCTGTGCTGGTGGGAGGGAGTGAGTGGCCACAGCTTTGTTGGTGGCCCATTGTGAGTGGGGCTCTGCTGGCATTTCTGCAGGAGTTGCCAGGCTGCCGCCTGTAAAGAAGAGGATGTGTCACCCATACCTTCCGCTGGAATTTCTCTCCGGACAGAGGTGAGGAAGGAAAAAAGCAGTGGGGGCCGGGACAGGAGGGGTATCTCAGGCAGGGCAATGGAAATCTTCTGGAAGAGCGCCAGGGTGAAGGACCACCCTGGCTGGCCTGCAGACACCAAGTTGGCCTGCGTGCTGTCACGGGTGTGGCTCCACGGTCCTTCCTCTAGGCTTTCAAGCCCTTGTACATATTCAGGTGTTTTACCTGGAAAGGGTGGGAACAGTTCAGCAGCAGCTGGCCTGGGGCTCAGCTCACGTTTACTCACAGATGCCTCGGCACGGTCCCCCAGCTTTGCAATGAGGACGCTCCTTGCGTGGGGGGTGGGTTGCTGGATGTATGGGAGATGGTTCCCCACCTCTGACCAATTTCAGAATTGTTTACCGCAGGAGCAAGTGCCGTAATAGCGTATTCCTCTGTATAACTCGTGGGTTCACTTTTTTTTTCTTTTATGTTTCAAGTTATATTTTATTCCTCTTTTATGTATTTATAAATATAAGCATGGAAATAATTCATTCCTATAAATACATCTGTGTGACGGGAAGAATATTTTCTGTTTTATTTTTAAATTTTATTTTTTAAAATTTTGAAATTTAATTTTATTTATGTTTTTATACAGCAGGTTATTATTAGTTATGTATTTTATGCATATACATGTACACAGGTCAATCCCAAACTCCCAACTCATCCCACCACCACCACCCCATGGCTTCCCACACTTGGTGTCCATACGTTTGTTCTCTACCTCTGTGTCTCTATTTCTTCCCTGCAAACCAGTTCATCTGTACCATTTTTAGGCTCCACATATATGCGTTAATATACAATATTTGTTTTCCTCTTTCTGACTTACTTCATTCCGTATGACAGTCTCTCGATCCATCGATGTCTCTACAAATGACCCAGTTTCATTCCTTTTTATGGCCGAGTAATATTCCATTTTATATATGTACCACATCTTTATCCATTCATCTGTCTTGGGCATTTAGGTTGCTTCCATTACCTGGCTATTGTAAATAGTGCTGCAACGAACATTGTGGTGAATGTGCTTTTTGAAATACGGTTTTCTCTGGGTATATGCCCAGAAGTGTCATTGCTGGATCAGATGGTAATTCTATTTCTAGATTTTTTAAGGAAACTCCATACTGTTCTCCATAGTGACTGTATCAATTTACATTCCCACCCATAGTGGAAGAGGGCTCCTTTTGTCCACACCCTCCCCAGAATTGGTTGTTTGTAGATTTTCTGATGATGCCGATTCTAACAGGTGTGAGGTGATACCTCATTGTAGTTTTGATTTGCATTTCTCTAATAATTAGTGCTGTTGAGCAGCTTTTCTGTGCGTCTTGGCCATCTCTGTGTCTCCTTTGAAGAAACGTCTCTTTAGATCTTCTGCCCATTTTTTTGGGTTGTTTGTTTTTTTAATATTAAGCTGCATGAGCTGTTTATATATATTGGCTATTAAACCTCTGTCCATTGATTCGTCTGCAACGATTTTCGCCCATTCTGAGGGATGGCTTTTTCCATTCCCGAGTTTTTTAACAAAAAAGGAAAGAAAGGAAAAGAAGCAGAACACTAATGTGCGTAAAATATGCCTTTTGAAATGGTCGTTTTGAAATATGGACGTCCTTTGAATATTTTGGTCGATATGTGACCCCAGGATTTATTTTCAGGGCAGGTGTCATTTACAGTCCTGCAATGATTTTGAATATCAACTGACCATTAGCGTTGGGATTAAAGCTGCTGTTGCGTGAAACGGCCACAAGGTGGCAGCAGTTCACCCTTACCAAATCTGGTTACTAGGGCAAGAGAGCCTCAGTGGAAGTGGTTTTCTAGATTGGAGTTTAGAATGGAATGTGCCAGGAGAAAGCCCCTCACGTTTGTCTCACTACTTCTTGTTCGTGTTTTTAATTTAATTTTTTATTTTTTATTACAGCAAGTTTGATTACAATGTTTGGCTTGTTGTAGGTGTGGAAGATGTGGTTCTTTTACACATATACACATGTCTGTTCTTCCTGGGATCCTTTTCCCATGTACGTTATGACAGAATGTTTAGTAGTCCTCTCTTGGTATTCTGTAGGTCTTTGGTGATTATATATGTCACCTGTGTTTGTATATGTCTGTTAACCCCGATATCGTAATGAAACCAATCCTCACACCTTTCCATTGGTGAACCATAAGTTTGTTTAATGAATCTGTGATTGCCCTTCTCCGTGGAAATATCTGCCCTGGTATCCATTTTTAGGTAACACCTATAAGTGATATGATATGATATGTGTCTTTCATTTTCTGACTTACTACAAGTCACGTGATTACTTCTAGACTCATCTACGGTGCTGCAAATGGCATTGTGTCCTTTTTTCCCTTGGCTTCTCTTCTGCCTTAGCGGGGTCCATTTTCAACAATGTGATTCCCTGAGGGTTGTGGATTAGCTGACCTGGGCAGCCTTACCCTGCCGGCCCGCCCTCCCCAGGTGTGCCTAGTTGAGGTCAATATAAACAGAGCTCCAGGCAGCAATAGCCCCTGAAGCTGTGCCTGACACCATATTATCTGCCGCGTCAGCAGTCTCGGGGCTGTGCTGGTGGGAGGGAGTGAGGGGCCACAGCTTTGTGGGTGGCCCGGTGTGAGTGGGGTTCTGCTGGCCTTTCTGCAGGAGTTGCCAGGCTGCCGCCTGTAAAGAAGAGGTTGTGTCACCCATAAATTCCTCTGGAATTTCTCTCCGGACAGAGGTGAGGAAGGAAAAAAGCTGTGGGGGCAGGGACAGGAGGGGTATCTCAGGCAGGGCAATGGAAATCTTCCTGAAGAGCGCCCGAGGCCAGGACCACCCTGGCTGGCCTGCAGGCACCAAGTTGGCCTGCGTGCTGTCGCTGGTGTGGCTCCACGGTCCTTCCTCTAGGCTTTCAAGCCCTTGTACATATTCAGGTGTTTTACCTGGAAAGGGTGGGAACAGTTCAGCAGCAGCTGGCCTGGGGCTCAGCTCACGTTTACTCACAGATGCCTCGGCAGGGTCCCCCAGCTTTGCAATGAGGATGCTCCTTGCGTGGGGGGTGGGTTGCTGGCTCTATGGGAGATGATTCCCCACCTCTGACCTATTTCAGAATTGTTTACCACTGGAGCAAGTGCCCTGATAGGGTTTTCCTCTGTATAACTCATGGATTCAGGATTTTTTTTTTCTTTTATGGTTCAAGTTAGATTTTATTCCTATTTTATGTATTTATAGATATAAGCATGGAAATAATTCATTCCTATAAATACATCTGTGTGACGGGAAGAACTTTTTTCTGTTTTATTTTTAAATTTTATTTTTTAAAATTTTGAAATTTAATTTTATTTATTTTTTTTTATACAGCACGATATTATTAGTTATGTATTTTATGCATATACATGTACACAGGTCAATCCCAAACTCCCAACTCATCCCACCACCACCACCCCATGGCTTCCCACACTTGGTGTCCATACGTTTGTTCTCTACCTCTGTGTCTCTATTTCTTCCCTGCAAACCAGTTCATCTGTACCATTTTTAGGCTCCACATATATGCATTAATATACAATATTTGTTTTCCTCTTTCTGACTTACTTAATTCTGTATGACAGTCTCTCGATCCATCGATGTCTCTACAAATGACCCAGTTTCATTCCTTTTTATGGCCGAGTAATATTCCATTTTATATATGTACCACATCTTTATCCATTCATCTGTCTGTGGGCATTTAGGTTGCTTCCATTACCTGGCTATGGTAAAGAGTGCTGCAACGAACATTGTGGTGAAGGTGCCTTTTTGATTTACGGTTTTCCCTGGGTATATGCCCAGAAGTGGGATTGCTGGATCAGATGGTAATTCTATTTCTAGTTTTTTTAAGGAAACTCCATACTGTTCTCCATAGTGACTGTATCAATTTACATTCCCACCAATATTGGAAGAGGGCTCCTTTTGTCCACACCCTCCCCAGAATTGGTTTTTTGTAGATTTTCTGATGATGCCGATTCTAACAGGTGTGAGGTGATACCTCATTGTAGTTTTGATTTGCATTTCTCCAATAATTAGTGCTGTTGAGCAGCTTTTCATGTTCGTCTTGGCCATCTCTGTGTCTCCTTTGAATAAACGTCTCTTTAGATCTTCTGCCCATTTTTTGGGGGGTTGTTTGTTTTTTTAATATTAAGCAGCATTAGCTGTTTATATATATTGGAGATTAAACCTCTGTCCATTGATTCGTCTGCAACGATTTTCGCCCATTCTGAGGGATGCCTTTTTCCATTCCCGAGTTTTTTAACAAAAAAGGAAAGAAAGGAAAAGAAGCAGAACACTAATGTGCGTAAAATATGCCTTTTGAAACGGTCGTTTTGAAATATGGACGTCCTTTGAATTTTTTGGTCGATATGTGACCCCAGGATTTGTTTTCAGGGCAGGTGTCATTTACAGGCCTGCAATGATTTTGAATATCAACTGACCATTAGCGTTGGGATTAAAGCTGCTCTTGCGTGAAACGGCCACAAGGTGGCAGCAGTTCACCCTTACCAAATCTGGTTTCTAGGGCAAGAGAGCCTCAGTGGAAGTGGTGTTCTAGATTGGAGTTTAGAATGGAATGTGCCAGGAGAAAGCCCCTCACGTTTGTCTCACTGCTTCTTGTTCGTGTTTTTAATTTAATTTTTTATTTTTTATTACAGCAAGTTTGATTACAATGTTTGGCTTGTTGTAGGTGTGGAAGATGTGGTTCTTTTACACATATACACATGTCTGTTCTTCCTGGGATCCTTTTCCCATGTACGTTATGACAGAATGTTGAGTAGTCCTCTCTTGGTATTCTGTAGGTCTTTGGTGATTATATATGTCACCTGTGTTTGTATATGTCTGTTAACCCCGATATCGTAATGAAACCAATCCTCACACCTTTCCATTGGTGAACCATAAGTTTGTTTAATGAATCTGTGATTGACCTTCTCCGTGGAAATATCTGCCCTGGTATCCATTTTTAGGTAACACCTATAAGTGATATGATATGATATGTGTCTTTCACTTTCTGACTTACTACAAGTCACGTGATTACTTCTAGACTCATCTACGGTGCTGCAAATGGCATTGTGTCCTTTTTTCCCTTGGCTTCTCTTCTGCCTTAGCGGGGTCCATTTTCAACAATGTGATTCCCTGAGGGTTGTGGATTAGCTGACCTGGGCAGCCTTACCCTGCCGGCCCGCCCTCCCCAGGTGTGCCTCGTTGAGGTCAATATAAACAGCGCTCCAGGCAGCAATAGCCCCTGAAGCTGTGCCTGACACCATATTTTCTGCCGCGTCAGCAGTCTCGGGGCTGTGCTGGTGGGAGGGAGTGAGGGGCCACAGCTTTGTGGGTGGCCCGGTGTGAGTGGGGTTCTGCTGGCCTTTCTGCAGGAATTGCCAGGCTGCCGCCTGTAAAGAAGAGGATGTGTCACCCATACCTTCCGCTGGAATTTCTCTCCGGACAGAGGTGAGGAAGGAAAAAAGCAGTGGGTGCCGGACAGAAGGGGTATCACAGGCAGGGCAATGGAAAGCTTCTGGAAGAGCGCCCTAGGCCAGGACCACCCTGGCTGGCCTGCAGGCACCAAGTTGGCCTGCGTGCTGTCGCTGGTGTGGCTCCACGGTCCTTCCTCTAGGCTTTCAAGCCCTTGTACATATTCAGGTGTTTTACCTGGAAAGGGTGGGAAAAGTTCAGCAGCAGCTGGCCTGGGGCTCAGCTCACCTTTACTCACAGATGCCTCGGCACGGTCCCCCAGCTTTGCAATGAGGATGCTCCTTGCGTGGGGGGTGGGTTGATGGCTGTATGGGAGATGGTTCCCCACCTCTGACCAATTTCAGAATTGTTTACCACTGGAGCAAGTGCCCTGATAGGGTTTTCCTCTGTATAACTCGTGGGTTCAGGTTTTTTTCTCTTTTATGGTTCAAGTTAGATTTTATTCCTCTTTTATGTATTTATAGATATAAGCATGGAAATAATTCATTCCTATAAATACATCTGTGTGACGGGAAGAACTTTTTTCTGTTTTATTTTTAAATTTTATATTTTAAAATTTTGAAATTTAATTTTATTTATTTTTTATACACCACGTTATTATTAGTTATGTATTTTATGCATATACATGTATACAGGTCAATCCTAAACTCCCAACTCATCCCACCACCACCACCCCATGGCTTCCCACACTTGGTGTCCGTACATTTGTTCTCTACCCCTGTGTCTCTATTTCTTCCCTGCAAACCAGTTCATCTGTACCATTTTTAGGCTCCACATATATGCGTTAATATACAATATTTGTTTTCCTCTTTCTGACTTACTTCATTTTGTATGACAGTCTCTCGATCCATCGATGTCTCTACAAATGACCCAGTTTCATTCCTTTTTATGGCCGAGTAATATTCCATTTTATATATGTACCACATCTTTATCCATTCATCTGTCTGTGGGCATTTAGGTTGCTTCCATTACCTGGCTATTGTAAATAGTGCTGCAACGAACATTGTGGTGAATGTGCCTTTTTGAAATACGGTTTTCTCTGTGTATATGCCCAGAAGTGGGATTGCTGGATCAGATGGTAATTCTATTTCTAGTTTTTTTAAGGAAACTCCATACTGTTCTCCATAGTGACTGTATCAATTTACATTCCCACCAATAGTGGAAGAGGGCTCCTTTTGTCCACACCCTCCCCAGAATTGGTTGTTTGTAGATTTTCTGATGATGCCGATTCTAACAGGTGTGAGGTGAAACCTCATTGTAGTTTTGATTTGCATTTCTCTAATAATTAGTGCTGTTGAGCAGCTTTTCATGTGCGTATTGGCCATCTCTGTGTCTCCTTTGAAGAAACGTCTCTTTAGATCTTCTGCCCATTTTATTTTGGGTTGTTTGTTTTTTTTAATATTAACCTGCATGAGCTGTTTATATATATTGGAGATTAAACCTCTGTCCATTGATTCGTCTGCAACGATTTTCGCCCATTCTGAGGGATGCTTTTTTCCATTCCCGTTTTTTTTTAACAAAAAAGGAAAGAAAGGAAAAGAAGCAGAACACTAATGTGCCTAAAATATGCCTTTTGAAACGGTCGTTTTGAAATATGGACGTCCTTTGAATTTTTTGGTCGATATGTGACCCCAGGATTTGTTTTCAGGGCAGGTGTCATTTACAGTCCTGCAATGATTTTGAATATCAACTGACCATTAGCGTTGGGATTAAAGCTGCTGTTGTGTGAAACGGCCACAAGGTGGCAGCAGTTCACACTTACCAAATCTGGTTACTAGGGCAAGAGAGACTCAGTGGAAGTGGTGTTCTAGATTGGAGTTTAGAATGGAATGTGCCAGGAGAAAGCCCCTCACGTTTGTCTCACTACTTCTTGTTCGTGTTTTTAATTTAATATTTTATTTTTTATTACAGCAAGTTTGATTACAATGTTTGGCTTGTTGTACGTGTGGAAGATGTGGTTCTTTTACACATATACACATGTCTGTTCTTCCTGGGATCCTTTTCCCATGTACGTTATGACAGAATGTTGAGTAGTCCTCTCTTGGTATTCTGTAGGTTTTTGGTGATTATATATGTCACCTGTGTTTGTATATGTCTGTTAACCCCGATATCGTAATGAAACCAATCCTCACACCTTTCCATTGGTGAACCATAAGTTTGTTTAATGAATCTGTGATTGACCTTCTCCGTGGAAATATCTGCCCTGGTATCCATTTTTAGGTAACACCTATAAGTGATATGATATGATATGTGTGTTTCACTTTCTGACTTACTACAAGTCACGTGATTACTTCTAGACTCATCTACGGTGCTGCAAATGGCATTGTGTCCTTTTTTCCCTTGGCTTCTCTTCTGCCTTAGCGGGGTCCATTTTCAACAATGTGATTCCCTGAGGATTGTGGATTAGCTGACCTGGGCAGCCTTACCCTGCCGGCCCGCCCTCCCCAGGTGTGCCTCGTTGAGGTCAATATAAACAGCGCTCCAGGCAGCAATAGCCCCTGAAGCTGTGCCTGACACCATATTCTCTGCCGCGTCAGCAGTCTCGGGGCTGTGCTGGTGGGAGGGAGTGAGGGGCCACAGCTTTGTGGGTGGCCCGGTGTGAGTGGGGTTCTGCTGGCCTTTCTGCAGGAGTTGCCAGGCTGCCGCCTGTAAAGAAGAGGTTGTGTCACCCATACCTTCCGCTGGAATTTCTCTAAGGACAGAGGTGAGGAAGGAAAACAGCAGCGGGGGCCGGGACAGGAGGGGTATCTCAGGCAGGGCAGTGGAAAGCTTATGGAGGAGCGCCCGAGGCCAGGACCACCCTGGCTGGCCTGCAGGCACCAAGTTGGCCTGCGTGCTGTCCCTGGTGTGGCTCCACGGTCCTTCCTCTAGGCTTTCAAGCCCTTGTACATATTCAGGTGTTTTACCTGGAAAGGGTGGGAACAGTTCAGCAGCAGCTGGCCTGGGGCTCAGCTCACGTTTACTCACAGATGCCTCGGCACGGTCCCCCAGCTTTGAAATGAGGACGCTCCTTGCGTGCGGGTGGGTTGCTGGCTCTATGGGAGATGGTTCCCCACCTCTGACCAATTTCAGAATTGTTTACCGCTGGAGCAAGTGCCGTAATAGCGTATTCCTCTGTATAACTCGTGGGTTCACTTTTTTTTTCTTTTATGGTTCAATTTAGATTTTATTCCTCTTTTACGTATTTATAGATATAAACATGGAAATAATTCATTCCTATAAATACATCTGTGTGACGGGAAGAACTTTTTTCTGTTTTATTTTTAAATTTTATTTTTTAAAATTTTGAAATTTAATTTAATTTATTTTTTTATACACCACGTTATTATTAGTTATGTATTTTATGCATATACATGTATACAGGTCAATCCCAAACTCACAACTCATCCCACCACCACCACCCCATGGCTTCCCACACTTGGTGTCCATACGTTTGTTCTCTACCTCTGTGTCTCTATTTCTTCCCTGCAAACCAGTTCATCTGTACCATTTTTAGGCTCCACATATATGCGTTAATATACAATATTTGTTTTCCTCTTTCTGACTTACTTCATTCTGTATGACAGTCTCTCGATCCATCGATGTCTCTACAAATGACCCAGTTTCATTCCTTTTTATGGCCGAGTAATATTCCATTTTATATATGTACCACATCTTTATCCATTCATCTGTCTGTGGGCATTTAGGTTGCTTCCATTACCTGGCTATTGTAAATAGTGCTGCAACGAACATTGTGGTGAATGTGCCTTTTTGAAATACGGTTTTCTCTGGGTATATGCCCAGAAGTGGGATTGCTGGATCAGATGGTAATTCTATTTCTAGTTTTTTTAAGGAAACTCCATACTGTTCTCCATAGTGACTGTATCAATTTACATTCCCACCAATAGTGGAAGAGGGCTCCTTTTGTCCACACCCTCCCCAGAATTGGTTGTTTGTAGATTTTCTGATAATGCCGATTCTAACAGGTGTGAGGTGAAACCTCATTGTAGTTTTGATTTGCATTTCTCTAATAATTAGTGCTGTTGAGCAGCTTTTCATGTGTGTCTTGGCCATCTCTGTGTCTCCTTTGAAGAAACGTCTCTTTAGATCTTCTGCCCATTTTATTTTAGGTTGTTTGTTTTTTTAATATTAACCTGCATGAGCTGTTTATATATATTGGAGATTAAACCTCTGTCCATTGATTCGTCTGCAACGATTTTCGCCCATTCTGAGGGATGCTTTTTTCCATTCCCGTTTTTTTTAACAAAAAAGGAAAGAAAGGAAAAGAAGCAGAACACTAATGTTCCTAAAATATGCCTTTTGAAACGGTCGTTTTGAAATATGGACGTCCTTTGAATATTTTGGTCGATATGTGACCCCAGGATTTGTTTTCAGGGCAGGTGTCATTTACAGTCCTGCAATGATTTTGAATATCAACTGACCATTAGCATTGGGATTAAAGCTGCTGTTGCGTGAAACGGCCACAAGGTGGCAGCAGTTCACCCTTACCAAATCTGGTTACTAGGGCAAGAGAGCCTCAGTGGAAATGGTGTTCTAGATTGGAGTTTAGAATGGAATGTGCCAGGAGAAAGCCCCTCACGTTTGTCTCACTGCTTCTTGTTCGTGTTTTTAATTTAATTTTTTATTTTTTATTACAGCAAGTTTGATTACAATGTTTGGCTTGTTGTAGGTGTGGAAGATGTGGTTCTTTTACACATATACACATGTCTGTTCTTCCTGGGATCCTTTTCCCATGTACGTTATGACAGAATGTTGAGTAGTCCTCTCTTGGTATTCTGTAGGTCTTTGGTGATTATATATGTCACCTGTGTTTGTATATGTCTGTTAACCCCGATATCGTAATGAAACCAAGACTCACACCTTTCCATTGGTGAACCATAAGTTTGTTTAATGAATCTGTGATTGCCCTTCTCCGTGGAAATATCTGCCCTGGTATCCATTTTTAGGTAACACCTATAAGTGATATGATATGATATGTGTCTTTCACTTTCTGACTTACTACAAGTCACGTGATTACTTCTAGACTCATCTACGGTGCTGCAAATGGCATTGTGTCCTTTTTTCCCTTGGCTTCTCTTCTGCCTTAGCGGGGTCCATTTTCAACAATGTGATTCCCTGAGGGTTGTGGATTAGCTGACCTGGGCAGCCTTACCCTGCCGGCCCGCCCTCCCCAGGTGTGCCTCGTTGAGGTCAATATAAACAGCGCTCCAGGCAGCAATAGCCCCTGAAGCTGTGCCTGACACCATATTTTCTGCCGCGTCAGCAGTCTCGGGGCTGTGCTGGTGGGAGGGAGTGAGGGGCCACAGCTTTGTGGGTGGCCCGGTGTGAGTGAGGTTCTGCTGGCCTTTCTGCAGGAGTTGCCAGGCTGCCGCCTGTAAAGAAGAGGATGTGTCACCCATACCTTCCACTGGAATTTCTCTCCGGACAGAGGTGAGGAAGGAAAAAAGCAGTGGGTGCCGGACAGAAGGGGTATCACAGGCAGGGCAATGGAAAGCTTCTGGAAGAGCGCCCTAGGCCAGGACCACCCTGGCTGGCCTTCAGGCACCAAGTTGGCCTGCGTGCTGTCGCTGGTGTGGCTCCATGGTCCTTCCTCTAGGCTTTCAAGCCCTTGTTCATATTCAGGTGTTTTACCTGGAAAGGGTGGGAACAGTTCAGCAGCAGCTGGCCTGGGGCTCAGCTCACGTTTACTCACAGATGCCTCGGCACGGTCCCCCAGCTTTGCAATGAGGAAGCTCCTTGCGTGGGGGGTGGGTTGCTGGCTATATGGGAGATGGTTCCCCACCTCTGACCAATTTCAGAATTGTTTACCACTGGAGCAAGTGCCCTGATAGGGTTTTCCTCTGTATAACTCGTGGGTTCAGGTTTTTTTTTCTTTTATGTTTCAAGTTAGATTTTATTCCTCTTTTATGTATTTATAGATATAAGCATGGAAATAATTCATTCCTATAAATACATCTGTGTGACGGGAAGAACTTTTTTCTGTTTTATTTTTAAATTTTATTTTTTAAAATTTTGAAATTTAATTTTATTTATTTTTTTATACAGCACGTTATTATTACTTATGTATTTTATGCATATACATGTATACAGGTCAATCCCAAACTCCCAACTCATCCCACCACCACCACCCCATGGCTTCCCACACTTGGTGTCCATACGTTTGTTCTCTACCTCTGTGTCTCTATTTCTTCCCTTCAAACCAGTTCATCTGTACCATTTTTAGGCTTCACATATATGCATTAATATACAATATTTGTTTTCCTCTTTCTGACTTACTTCATTCTGTATGACAGTCTCTCGATCCATCGATGTCTCTACAAATGACCCTGTTTCATTCCTTTTAATGGCCGAGTAATATTCCATTTTATATATGTACCACATCTTTATCCATTCATCTGTCTGTGGGCATTTAGGTTGCTTCCATTACCTGGCTATTGTAAATAGTGCTGCAACGAACATTGTGGTGAATGTGCCTTTTTGAAATACGGTTTTCTCTGGGTATATGCCCAGAAGTGGGATTGCTGGATCAGATGGTAATTCTATTTCTAGTTTTTTTTAAGGAAACTCCATACTGTTCTCCATAGTGACTGTATCAATTTACATTCCCACCAATAGTGGAAGAGGGCTCCTTTTGTCCACACCCTCCCCAGAATTGGTTGTTTGTAGATTTTCTGATGATGCCGATTCTAACAGGTGTGAGGTGAGACCTCATTGTAGTTTTGATTTGCATTTCTCTAATAATTAGTGCTGTTGAGCAGCTTTACATGTGCGTCTTGGCCATCTCTGTGTCTCCTTTGAAGAAACGTCTCTTTAGATCTTCTGCCCATTTTTTGGGGGGTTGTTTGTTTTTTTAATATTAAGCTGCATGAGCTGTTTATATATATTGGAGATTAAACCTCTGTCCATTGATTCGTCTGCAACGATTTTCGCCCATTCTGAGGGATGCCTTTTTCCATTCCCGTGTTTTTTAACAAAAAAGGAAAGAAAGGAAAAGAAGCAGAACACTAATGTGCGTAAAATATGCCTTTTGAAATGGTCGTTTTTAAATATGGACGTCCTTTGAATTTTTTGGTCGATATGTGACCCCAGGATTTGTTTTCAGGGCAGGTGTCATTTACAGGCCTGCAATGATTTTGAATATCAACTGACCATTAGCGCTGGGATTAAAGCTGCTGTTGTGTGAAACGGCCACAAGGTGGCAGCAGTTCACCCTTACCAAATCTGGTTACTAGGGCAAGAGAGCCTCAGTGGAAGTGGTGTTCTAGATTGGAGTTTAGAATGGAATGTGCCAGGAGAAAGCCCCTCACGTTTGTCTCACTACTTCTTGTTCGTGTTTTTAATTTAATTTTTTTATTTTTTATTACAGCAAGTTTGATTACAATGTTTGGCTTGTTGTAGGTGTGGAAGATGTGGTTCTTTTACACATATACAGATGACTGTTCTTCCTGGGATCCTTATCCCATGTACGTTATGACAGAATGTTGAGTAGTCCTCTCTTGGTATTCTGTAGGTCTTTGGTGATTATATATGTCACCTGTGTTTGTAGATGTCTGTTAACCCCGATATCGTAATGAAACCAATCCTCACACCTTTCCTTTGGTGAACCATAAGTTTGTTTAATGAATCTGTGATTGCCCTTCTCCGTGGAAATATCTGCCCTGGTATCCATTTTTAGGTAACACCTATAAGTGATATGATATGATATGTGTCTTTCACTTTCTGACTTACTACAAGTCACGTGATTACTTCTAGACACATCTACGGTGCTGCAAATGGCATTGTGTCCTTTTTTCCCTTGGCTTCTCTTCTGCCTTAGCGGGGTCCATTTTCAACAATGTGATTCCCTGAGGGTTGTGGATTAGCTGACCTGGGCAGCCTTACCCTGCCGGCCCGCCCTCCCCAGGTGTGCCTCTTTGAGGTCAATACAAACAGCGCTCCAGGCAGCAATAGCCCCTGAAGCTGTGCCTGACACCATATTCTCTGCCACGTCAGCAGTCTCGGGGCTGTGCTGGTGGGAGGGAGTGAGGGGCCACAGCTTTGTGGGTGGCCCGGTGTGAGTGGGGTTCTGCTGGCCTTTCTGCAGGAGTTGCCAGGCTGCCGCCTGTAAAGAAGAGGTTGTGTCACCCATACCTTCCGCTGGAATTTCTCTCCGGACAGAGGTGAGGAAGGAAAAAAGCAGTGGGGGCCGGGACAGGAGGGGTATCTCAGGCAGGGCAATGGAAAGCTTCTGGAAGAGCGCCCAGGGCCAGGACCACCCTGGCTGTCCTGCAGGCACCAAGTTGGCCTGCGTGCTGTCGATGGTGTGGCTCCACGGTCCTTCCTCTAGGCTTTCAAGCCCTTGTACATATTCAGGTGTTTTACCTGGAAAGGGTGGGAACAGTTCAGCAGCAGCTGGCCTGGGTCTGAGCTCACGTTTACTCACAGATGCCTCGGCACGCTCCCCCAGCTTTGCAATGAGGACGCTCCTTGCGTGGGGGGTGGGTTGCTGGCTGTATGGGAGATGGTTCCCCACCTCTGACCAATTTCAGAATTGTTTACCACTGGAGCAAGTGCCCTGATAGGGTTTTCCTCTGTATAACTCGTGGGTTCAGGTTTTTTTTTCTTTTATGGTTCAAGTTAGATTTTATTCCTATTTTATGTATTTATAGATATAAGCATGGAAATAATTCATTCCTATAAATACATCTGTGTGACGGGAAGAACTTTTTTCTGTTTTATTTTTAAATTTTATTTTTTAAAATTTTGAAATTTAATTTTATTTATTTTTTTTATACAGCACGTTATTATTAGTTATGTATTTTATGCATATACATGTATACAGGTCAATCCCAATCTCCCAACTCATCCCACCACCACCAACCCATGGCTTCCCACACTTGGTTTCCATACGTTTTTTCTCTACCTCTTTGTCTCTATTTCTTCCCTCCAAACCAGTTCATCTGTACCATTTTTAGGCTCCACATATATGCGTTAATATACAATATTTGTTTTCCTCTTTCTGACTTACTTCATTCTGTATGACAGTCTCTCGATCCATCGATGTCTCTACAAATGACCCAGTTTCATTCCTTTTAATGGCCGAGTAATATTCCATTTTATATATGTACCACATCTTTATTGATTCATCTGTCTGTGGGCATTTAGGTTGCTTCCATTACCTGGCTATTGTAAATAGTGCTGCAACGAACATTGTGGTGAATATGCCTTTTTGAAATACGGTTTTCTCTGGGTATATGCCCAGAAGTGGGATTGCTGGATCAGATGGTAATTCTATTTCTACTTTTTTTAAGGAAACTCCATACTGTTCTCCATAGTGACTGTATCAATTTACATTCCCACCAATAGTGGAAGAGGGCTCCTTTTGTCCACACCCTCCCCAAAATTGGTTGTTTGTAGATTTTCTGATGATGCCTATTCTAACAGGTGTGAGGTGAAACCTCATTGAAGTTTTGATTTGCATTTCTCTAATAATTAGTGCTGTTGAGCAGCTTTTCATGTGTGTCTTGGCCATCTCTGTGTCTCCTTTGAAGAAACGTCTCTTTAGATCTTCTGCCCATTTTTTGGGGGGTTGTTTGTTTTTTTAATATTAAGCTGCATGTGCTGTTTATATATATTGGAGATTAAACCTCTGTCCGTTGATTTATCTGCAACGATTTTCGCCCATTCTGAGGGATGCCTTTTTCCATTCCCTTTTTTTTAACAAAAAAGGAAAGAAAGGAAAAGAAGCAGAACACTAATGTGCGTAAAATATGCCTTTTGAAACGGTCGTTTTGAAATATGGACGTCCTTTGAATTTTTTGGTCGATATGTGACCCCAGGATTTGTTTTCAGGGCAGGTGTCATTTACAGGCCTGCAATGATTTTGAATATCAACTGACCATTAGTGTTGGGATTAAAGCTGCTGTTGTGTGAAACGGCCACAAGGTGGCATCAGTTCACCCTTACCAAATCTGGTTACTAGGGCAAGAGAGCCTCAGTGGAAGTGGTGTTCTAGATTGGAGTTTAGAATGGAATGTGCCAGGAGAAAGCCCCTCACGTTTGTCTCACTACTTCTTGTTTGTGTTTTTAATTTAATTTTTTATTTTATATTACAGCAAGTTTGATTACAATGTTTGGCTTGTTGTAGGTGTGGAAGATGTGGTTCTTTTACACATATACAGATGTCTGTTCTTCCTGGGATCCTTTTCCCATGTACGTTATGACAGAATGTTGAGTAGTCCTCTCTTGGTATTCTGTAGGTCTTTGGTGATTATATATGTAATCTGTGTTTGTATATGTCTGTTAACCCCGATATTGTAATGAAAGCAATCCTCACACCTTTCCATTGGTGAACCATAAGTTTGTTTAATGAATCTGTGATTGCCCTTCTCCGTGGAAATATCTGCCCTGGTATCCATTTTTAGGTAACACCTATAAGTGATATGATATGTGTCTTTCACTTTCTGACTTACTACAAGTCACGTGATTACTTCTAGACTCATCTACGGTGCTGCAAATGGCATTGTGTCCTTTTTTCCCTTGGCTTCTCTTCTGCCTTAGCGGGGTCCATTTTCAACAATGTGATTCCCTGAGGGTTGTGGATTAGCTGACCTGGGCAGCCTTACCCTGCCGGCCCGCCCTCACCAGGTGTGCCTCGTTGAGGTCAATATAAACAGCGCTCCAGGCAGCAATAGCCCCTGAAGCTGTGCCTAACACCATATTCTCTGCCCCGTCAGGAGTCTCGGGGCTGTGCTGGTGGGAGGGAGTGAGGGGCCACAGCTTTGTGGGTGGCCCGGTGTGAGTGGGGTTCTGCTGGCCTTTCTGCAGGAGTTGCCAGGCTGCCGCCTGTAAAGAAGAGGTTGTGTCACCCATACCTTCCGCTGGAATTTCTCTCCGGACAGAGGTGAGGAAGGAAAAAAGCAGTGGGGGCCGGGACAGGAGGGGTATCTCAGGCAGGGCAGTGGAAAACTTATGGAAGTGCGCCCGGGGCCAGGACCACCCTGGCTGGCCTGCAGGCACCAAGTTGGCCTGCGTGCTGTCGCTGGTGTGGCTCCACGGTCCTTCCTCTAGGCTTTCAAGCCCTTGTACATATTCAGGTGTTTTACCTGGAAAGGGTGGGAACAGTTCAGCAGCAGCTGGCCTGGGGCTCAGCTCACGTTTACTCACAGATGCCTTGGCAGGGTCCACCAGCTTTGCAATGAGGACGCTCCTTGCATGGGGGTTGGGTTGCTGGCTGTATGGGAGATGGTTCCCCACCTCTGACCAATTTCAGAATTGTTTACCACTGGAGAAAGTGCCCTGATAGGTTTTTCCTCTGTATAACTCGTGGGTTCAGGTTTTTTTTTTTCTTTTATGGTTCAAGTTAGATTTTATTCCTCTTTTATGTATTTATAGATATAAGCATGGAAATAATTCATTCCTATAAATACATCTGTGTGACGGGAAGAACTTTTTTCTGTTTTATTTTTAAATTTTATTTTTTAAAATTTTGAAATTTAATTTTATTTATTTTTTTATACAGCACGTAATTATTAGTTATGTATTTTATGCATATACATGTATACAGGTCAATCCCAATCTCCCAACTCATCCCACCACCACCACCCCATGGCTTCCCACACTTGGTGTCCATACGTTTGTTCTCTACCCCTGTGTCTCTATTTCTTCCCTGCAAACCAGTTCATCTGTACCATTTTTAGGTTCCACATATATGCATTAATATACAATATTTGTTTTCCTCTTTCTGACTTACTTCATTCCGTATGACAGTCTCTCGATCCATCGATGTCTCTACAAATGACCCAGTTTCATTCCCTTTTATGGCCGAGTAATATTCCAATTTATATATGTACCACATCTTTATCCATTCATCTGTGTGTGGGCATTTAGGTTGCTTCCATTACCTGGCTATTGTAAATAGTGCTGCAACGAACGTTGTGGTGAATGTGCCTTTTTGAAATACGGTTTTCTCTGGGTATATGCCCAGAAGTGGGATTGCTGGATCAGATGGTAATTCTATTTCTAGTTTTTTTAAGGAAACTCCATACTGTTCTCCATAGTGACTGTATCAATTTACATTCCCACCAATAGTGGAATAGGGCTCCTTTTGTCCACACCCTCCCCAGAATTGGTTGTTTTTAGATTTTCTGATGATGCTGCTTCTAACACGTGTGACGTGATACCTCATTGTAGTTTTGATTTGCATTTCTCCAATGTTTAGTGCTGTTGAGCAGCTTTTCATGTGCGTCTTGGCCATCTCTGTGTCTCCTTTGAAGAAACGTCTCTTTAGATCTTCTGCCCATTTATTTGGGGTTGGTTGTTTTTTTAATGTTAAGCTGCATGAGCTGTTTATATATATTGGAGATTAAACCTCTGTCCATTGATTCGTCTACAACGATTTTCGCCCATTCTGAGGGATGCCTTTTTCCATTCCCGTGTTTTTTAACAAAAAAGGAAAGAAAGGAAAAGAAGCAGAACACTAATGTGCGTAAAATATGCCTTTTGAAATGGTCGTTTTGAAATATGGACGTCCTTTGAATTTTTTGGTCGATATGTGACCCCAGGATTTGTTTTCAGGGCAGGTGTCATTTACAGGCCTGCAATGATTTTGAATATCAACTGACCATTAGCGTTGGGATTAAAGCTGCTGTTGTGTGAAATGGCCACAAGGTGGCAGCAGTTCACCCTTACCAAATCTGGTTACTAGGGCAAGAGAGCCTCAGTGGAAGTGGTGTTCTAGATTGGAGTTTAGAATGGAATGTGCCAGGAGAAAGACCCTCACGTTTGTCTCACTACTTCTTGTTCGTGTTTTTTATTTAATTTTTTATTTTTTATTACAGCAAGTTTGATTACAATGTTTGGCTTGTTGTATGTGTGTAAGATGTGGTTCTTTTACACATATACAGATGTCTGTTCTTCCTGGGATCCTTTTCCCATGTACGTTATGACAGAATGTTGAGTAGTCCTCTCTTGGTATTCTGTAGGTCTTTGGTGATTATATATGTCACCTGTGTTTGAATATGTCTGTTAACCCCGATATCGTAATGAAACCAATCCTCACACCTTTCCATTGGTGAACAATAAGTTTGTTTAATGAATCTGTGATTGCCCTTCTCCGTGGAAATATCTGCCCTGGTATCCATTTTTAGGTAACACCTATAAGTGATATGATAGGATATGTGTCTTTCACTTTCTGACTTACTACAAGTCACGTGATTACTTCTAGACTCATCTACGGTGCTGCAAATGGCATTGTGTCCTTTTTTCCCTTGGCTTCTCTTCTGCCTTAGCGGGGTCCATTTTCAACAATGTGATTCCCTGAGGGTTGTGGATTAGCTGACCTGGGCAGCCTTACCCTGCCGGCCCGCCCTCCCCAGGTGTGCCTCGTTGAGGTCAATATAAACAGCGCTCCAGGCAGCAATAGCCCCTGAAGCTGTGCCTAAATCCATATTCTCTGCCCCGTCAGCAGTCTCGGGGCTGTGCTGGTGGGAGGGAGTGAGGGGCCACAGCTTTGTGGGTGGCCCGGTGTGAGTGGGGTTCTGCTGGCCTTTCTGCAGGAGTTGCCAGGCTGCCGCCTGTAAAGAAGAGGTTGTGTCACCCATACCTTCCCCTAGAATTTCTCTCCGGACAGAGGTGAGGAAGGAAAAAAGCAGTGGGGGCCGGGACAGGAGGGGTATCTCAGGCAGGGCAATGGAAAGATTCTGGAAGAGCGCCCGGGGTCAGGAAATCCCTGACAGGCCTGCATGCACCAAGTTGGCCTGCGTGCTGTCGCTGGTGTGGCTCCACGGTCCTTCCTCTAGGCTTTCAAGCCCTTGTACATATTCAGGTGTTTTACCTGGAAACGGTGGGAACAGTTCAGCAGCACCTGGCCTGGGGCTCAGCTCACGTTTACTCACAGATGCCTTGGCAGGGTCCACCAGCTTTGCAATGAGGACGCTCCTTGCGTGGGGGTTGGGTTGCTGGCTGTATGGGAGATGGTCCCCACCTCTGACCAATGTCAGAATTGTTTAACACTGGAGCAAGTGCCCTGATAGGGATTTGCTCTGTATAACTCGTTGGTTCAGGTTTTTTTTTCTTTTATGGTTCAAGTTAGATTTTATTCCCCTTTTATGTATTTATAGATATAAGCATGGAAATAATTCATTCCTATAAATACATCTGTGTGATGGGAAGAACTTTTTTCTGTTTTATTTTTAAATTTTATTTTTTAAAATTTTGAAATTTAATTTTATTTATTTTTTTATACACCACGTTATTATTAGTTATGTATTGTTTGCATATACATGTATACAGGTCAATCCCAAACTCCCAACTCATCCCACCACCACCACCCCATGGCTTCCCACACTTGGTGTCCATACGTTTGTTCTCTACCTCTGTGTCTCTATTTCTTCCCTGCAAACCAGTTCATCTGTACCATTTTTAGGCTCCACATATATGCATTAATATACAATATTTTTTTTCCTCTTTCTGACTTACTTCATTCTGTATGACAGTCTCTCGATCCATCGATGTCTCTACAAATGACCCAGTTTCATTCCTTTTTACGGCCGAATAATATTCCATTTTATATATGTACCTCAGCTTTATCCATTCATCTGTCTGTGGGCATTTAGGTTGCTTTCATTACCTGGCTATTGTAAATAGTGCTGCAACGAACATTGTGGTGAATGTGCCTTTTTGAAATACGGTTTTCTCTGGGTATATGCCCAGAAGTGGGATTGCTGGATCAGATGGTAATTCTATTTCTAGTTTTTTTAAGGAAACTCCATACTGTTCTCCATAGTGACTGTATCAATTTACATTCCCCCCAATAGTGGAAGAGGGCTCCTTTTGTCCACACCCTCCCCAGAATTGGTTGTTTTTAGATTTTCTGATGATGCTGATTCTAACAGGTGTGACGTGATACCTCATTGTAGTTTTGATTTGCATTTCTCCAATAATTAGTGCTGTTGAGCAGCTTTTCATGTGCATCTTGGCCATCTCTGTGTCTCCTTTGAAGAAACGTCTCTTTAGATCTTCTGCCCATTTTTTTTGGGTTGTTTGCTTTTTTAATATTAAGCTGCATGAGCTGTTTATATATATTGGAGATTAAACCTCTGTCCATTGATTCGTCTGCAACGATTTTCGCCCATTCTAAGGGATGCCTTTTTCCATTCCTGTGTTTTTTAACAAAAAAGGAAAGAAAGGAAAAGAAGCAGAGCACTAATGTGTGTAAAATATGCCTTTTGAAATGGTCGTTTTGAAATATGGAGGTCCTTTGAATTTTTTGGTCGATATGTGACCGCAGGATTTGTTTTCAGGGCAGGTGTCATTTACAGGCCTGCAATGATTTTGAATATCAACTGACCATTAGCGTTGGGATTAAAGCTGCTGTTGTGTGAAACGGCCACAAGGTGGCAGCAGTTCACCCTTACCAAATCTGGTTACTAGGGCAAGAGAGCCTCAGTGGAAGTGGTGTTCTAGATTGGAGTTTAGAATGGAATGTGCCAGGAGAAAGCCCCTCACGTTTGTCTCACTGCTTCTTGTTCGTGTTTTTAATTTAATTTTTTATTTTTTATTACAGCAAGTTTGATTACAATGTTTGGCTTGTTGTAGGTGTGGAAGATGTGGTTCTTTTACACATATACACATGTCTGTTCTTCCTGGGATCCTTTTCCCATGTACGTTATGACAGAATGTTGAGTAGTCCTCTCTTGGTATTCTGTAGGTCTTTGGTGATTATATATGTCACCTGTGTTTGTATATGTCTGTTAACCCCGATATCATAATGAAACCAATCCTCACACCTTTCCATTGGTGAACAATAAGTTTGTTTAATGAATCTGTGATTGCCCTTCTCTGTGGAAATATCTGCCCTGGTATCCATTTTTAGGTAACACCTATAAGTGATATGATATGATATGTGTCTTTCACTTTCTGACTTACTACAAGTCACGTGATTACTTCTAGCCTCATCTACGGTGCTGCAAATGGCATTGTGTCCTTTTTTCCCTTGGCTTCTCTTCTGCCTTAGCGGGGTCCATTTTCAACAATGTGATTCCCTGAGGGTTGTGGGTTAGCTGACCTGGGCAGCCTTACACTGCCGGACCGCCCTCACATGGTGTGCCTCTTTGAGGTCAATATAAACAGCGCTCCAGGCAGCAATAGCCCCTGAAGCTGTGCCTGAATCCATATTCTCTGCCTCATCAGCAGTCTCGGTGCTGTGCTGGTGGGAGGGAGTGAGGGGCCACAGCTTTGTGGGTGGCCCGGTGTGAGTGGGGTTCTGCTGGCCTTTCTGCAGGAGTTGCCAGGCTGCCGCCTGTAAAGAAGAGGATGTGTCACCCATACCTTCCGCTGGAATTTCTCTCCGGACAGAGGTGAGGAAGGAAAAAAGCAGTGGGGGCCGGGACAGGAGGGTTATCTCAGGCAGGGCAATGGAAAGATTCTGGAAGAGCGCCCGGGGCCAGGAAATCCCTGACAGGCCTGCATGCACCAAGTTGGCCTGCGTGCTTTCGCTGGTGTGGCTCCAAGGTCCTTCCTCTAGGCTTTCAAGCCCTTGTACATATTCAGGTGTTTTACCTGGAAAGGGTGGGAACAGTTCAGCAGCACCTGGCCTGGGGCTCAGCTCACGTTTACTCACAGATGCCTTGGCAGGGTCCACCAGCTTTGCAATGAGGACGCTCCTTGCGTGGGGGTTGGGTTGCTGGCTGTATGGGAGATGGTTCCACACCTCTGACCAATTTCAGAATTGTTTAACACTGGAGCAAGTGCCCTGATAGGGATTTGCTCTGTATAACTCGTGGGTTCAGGTTTTTTTTTCTTTTATGGTTCAAGTTAGATTTTATTCCCCTTTTATGTATTTATAGATATAAGCATGGAAATAATTCATTCCTATAAATACATCTGTGTGATGGGAAGAACTTTTTTCTGTTTTATTTTTAAATTTTATTTTTTAAAATTTTGAAATTTAATTTTATTTATTTTTTTATACGCCACGTTATTATTAGTTATGTATTGTTTGCATATACATGTATACAGGTCAATCCCAAACTCCCAACTCATCCCACCACCACCACCCCATGGCTTCCCACACTTGGTGTCCATACGTTTGTTCTCTACCTCTGTGTCTCTATTTCTTCCCTGCAAACCAGTTCATCTGTACCATTTTTAGGCTCCTCATATATGCATTAATATACAATATTTTTTTTCCTCTTTCTGACTTACTTCATTCTGTATGACAGTCTCTCGATCCATCGATGTCTCTACAAATGACCCAGTTTCATTCCTTTTTACGGCCGAATAATATTCCATTTTATATATGTACCTCAGCTTTATCCATTCATCTGTCTGTGGGCATTTAGGTTGCTTTCATTACCTGGCTATTGTAAATAGTGCTGCAACGAACATTGTGGTGAATGTGCCTTTTTGAAATACGGTTTTCTCTGGGTATATGCCCAGAAGTGGGATTGCTGGATCAGATGGTAATTCTATTTCTAGTTTTTTTAAGGAAACTCCATACTGTTCTCCATAGTGACTGTATCAATTTACATTCCCCCCAATAGTGGAAGAGGGCTCCTTTTGTCCACACCCTCCCCAGAATTGGTTGTTTTTAGATTTTCTGATGATGCTGATTCTAACAGGTGTGACGTGATACCTCATTGTAGTTTTGATTTGCATTTCTCCAATAATTAGTGCTGTTGAGCAGCTTTTCATGTGCGTCTTGGCCATCTCTGTGTCTCCTTTGAAGAAACGTCTCTTTAGATCTTCTGCCCATTTTTTTGGGTTGTTTGTTTTTTTAATATTAAGCTGCATGAGCTGTTTATATATATTGGAGATTAAACCTCTGTCCATTGATAAGTCTGCAACGATTTTCGCCCATTCTGAGGGATTCCTTTTTCCATTCCTGTGTTTTTTAACAAAAAAGGAAAGAAAGGAAAAGAAGCAGAGCACTAATGTGTGTAAAATATGCCTTTTGAAATGGTCGTTTTGAAATATGGAGGTCCTTTGAATTTTTTGGTCGATATGTGACCGCAGGATTTGTTTTCAGGGCAGGTGTCATTTACAGGCCTGCAATGATTTTGAATATCAACTGACCATTAGCGTTGGGATTAAAGCTGATGTTGTGTGAAACGGCCACAGGGTGGCAGCAGTTCACCCTTACCAAATCTGGTTACTAGGGCAAGAGAGCCTCAGTGGAAGTGGTGTTCTAGATTGGAGTTTAGAATGGAATGTGCCAGGAGAAAGCCCCTCACGTTTGTCTCACTGCTTCTTGTTCGTGTTTTTAATTTAATTTTTTATTTTTTATTACAGCAAGTTTGATTACAATGTTTGGCTTGTTGTAGGTGTGGAAGATGTGGTTCTTTTACACATATACACATGTCTGTTCTTCCTGGGATCCTTTTCCCATGTACGTTATGACAGAATGTTGAGTAGTCCTCTCTTGGTATTCTGTAGGTCTTTGGTGATTATATATGTCACCTGTGTTTGTATATGTCTGTTAACCCCGATATCATAATGAAACCAATC
Organism: Mesoplodon mirus; assembly: GCF_964341445.2. Lineage (NCBI taxonomy): Eukaryota > Metazoa > Chordata > Mammalia > Artiodactyla > Ziphiidae > Mesoplodon > Mesoplodon mirus. The sequence goes on along the minus strand of NW_028295792.1, from coordinate 1,812,870 downwards.
CTCACACCTTTCCATTGGTGAACAATAAGTTTGTTTAATGAATCTGTGATTGCCCTTCTCTGTGGAAATATCTGCCCTGGTATCCATTTTTAGGTAACACCTATAAGTGATATGATATGATATGTGTCTTTCACTTTCTGACTTACTACAAGTCACGTGATTACTTCTAGACTCATCTACGGTGCTGCAAATGGCATTGTGTCCTTTTTTCCCTTGGCTTCTCTTCTGCCTTAGCGGGGTCCATTTTCAACAATGTGATTCCCTGAGGGTTGTGGATTAGCTGACCTGGGCAGCCTTACACTGCCGGCCCGCCCTCACCAGGTGTGCCTCTTTGAGGTCCATATAAACAGTGCTCCAGGCAGCAATAGCCCCTGAAGCTGTGCCTGAATCCATATTCTCTGCCTCGTCAGCAGTCTCGGGGCTGTGCTGGTGGGAGGGAGTGAGGGGCCACAGCTTTGTGGGTGGCCCGGTGTGAGTGGGGTTCTGCTGGCCTTTCTGCAGGAGTTGCCAGGCTGCCGCCTGTAAAGAAGAGGATGTGTCACCCATACCTTCCGCTGGAATTTCTCTCCGGACAGAGGTGAGGAAGGAAAAAAGCAGTGGGGGCCGGGACAGGAGGGGTATCTCAGGCAGGGCAATGGAAAGCTTCTGGAAGAGCGCCCAGGGCCAGGACCACCCTGGCTGGCCTGCAGGCACCAAGTTGGCCTGCGTGCTGTCGCTGGTGTGGCTCCACGGTCCTTCCTCTAGGCTTTCAAGCCCTTGTACATATTCAGGTGTTTTACCTGGAAAGGGTGGGAACAGTTCAGCAGCAGCTGGCCTGGGGCTCAGCTCACGTTTACTCACAGATGCCTCGGCAGGGTCCACCAGCTTTGCAATGAGGACGCTCCTTGCGTGGGGGTTGGGTTGCTGGCTCTATGGGAGATGGTTCCCCACCCCTGACCAATTTCAGAATTGTTTACCACTGGAGCAAGTGCCATGATAGGGTTTTCCTGTGTATAACTCGTGGGTTCAGGTTTTTTTCTCTTTTATGGTTCAAGTTAGATTTTATTCCTCTTTTATGTATTTATAGATATAAGCATGGAAATAATTCATTCCTATAAATACATCTGTGTGACGGGAAGAACTTTTTTCTGTTTTATTTTTAAATTTTATTTTTTAAAATTTTGAAATTTAATTTTATTTATTTTTTTATACAGCACATTATTATTAGTTATGTATTTTATGCATATACATGTATACAGGTCAATCCCAATCTCCCAACTCATCCCACCACCACCACCCCATGGCTTCCCACACTTGGTGTCCATACGTTTGTTCTCTACCCCTGTGTCTCTATTTCTTCCCTGCAAACCAGTTCATCTGTACCATTTTTAGGCTCCACATATATGCATTAATATACAATATTTGTTTTCCTCTTTCTGACTTACTTCATTCTGTATGACAGTCTCTCGATCCATCGATGTCTCTACAAATGACCCAGTTTCATTCCCTTTTATGGCCGAGTAATATTCCAATTTATATACGTACCACTTCTTTATCCATTCATCTGTCTGTGGGCATTTAGGTTGCTTCCATTACCTGGCTATTGTAAATAGTGCTGCAACGAACATTGTGGTGAATGTGCCTTTTTGAAATACGGTTTTCTCTGTGTATATGCCCAGAAGTGGGATTGCTGGATCAGATGGTAATTCTATTTCTAGTTTTTTTAAGGAAACTCCATACTGTTCTCCATAGTGACTGTATCAATTTACATTCCCACCAATAGTGGAAGAGGGCTCCTTTTGTCCACACCCTCCCCAGAATTGGTTGTTTGTAGATTTTCTGATGATGCCGATTCTAACAGGTGTGAGGTGATACCTCATTGTAGTTTTGATTTGCATTTCTCCAATGTTTAGTGCTGTTGAGCAGCTTTTCATGTGCGTCTTGCCCATCTCTGTGTCTCCTTTGAAGAAACGTCTCTTTAGGTCTTCTGCCCATTTTTTTTGGGTTGTTTGTTTTTTTAATATTAAGCTGCATGAGCTGTTTATATATATTGGAGATTAAACCTCTGTCCATTGATTCGTCTGCAACGATTTTCGCCCATTCTGAGGGATGCCTTTTTCCATTCCCGTGTTTTTTAACAAAAAAGGAAAGAAAGGAAAAGAAGCAGAACACTAATGTGCGTAAAATATGCCTTTTGAAATGGTCGTTTTGAAATATGGACGTCCTTTGAATTTTTTGGTCGATATGTGACACCAGGATTTGTTTTCAGGGCAGGTGTCATTTACAGGCCTGCAATGATTTTGAATATCAACTGACCATTAGCGTTGGGATTAAAGCTGATGTTGTGTGAAACGGCCACAAGGTGGCAGCAGTTCACCCTTACCAAATCTGGTTACTAGGGCAAGAGAGCCTCAGTGGAAGTGGTGTTCTAGATTGGAGTTTAGAATGGAATGTGCTAGGAGAAAGCCCCTCACGTTTGTCTCACTACTTCTTGTTCGTGTTTTTAATTTAATTTTTTATTTTTTATTACAGCAAGTTTGATTACAATGTTTGGCTTGTTGTAGGTGTGGAAGATGTGGTTCTTTTACACATATCCATATGTCTGTTCTTCCTGGGATCGTTTTCCCATGTATGTTATGACAGAATGTTGAGTAGTCCTCTCTTGGTATTCTGTAGGTCGTTGGTGATTATATATGTCACCTGTGTTTGTATATGTCTGTTAACCCCGATATCATAATGAAACCAATCCTCACACCTTTCCATTAGTGAACCATAAGTTTGTTTAATGAATCTGTGATTGCCCTTCTCCGTTGAAATATCTGCCCTGGTATCCATTTTTAGTTAACACCTATAAGTGATATGATAGGATATGTGTCTTTCACTTTCTGACTTACTACAAGTCACGTGATTACTTCTAGACTCATCTACGGTGCTGCAAATGGCATTGTGTCCTTTTTTCCCTTGGCTTCTCTTCTGCCTTAGCGGGGTCCATTTTCAACAATGTGATTCCCTGAGGGTTGTGGATTAGCTGACCTGGGCAGCCTTACCCTGCCAGCCCGCCCTCCCCAGGTGTGCCTCATTGAGGTCAATATAAACAGAGTTCCAGGCAGCAATAGCCCCTGAAGCTGTGCCTGACTCCATATTCTCTGCCCCGTCAGCAGTCTCGGGGCTGTGCTGGTGGGAGGGAGTGAGGGGCCACAGCTTTGTGGGTGGCCCGGTGTGAGTGGGGTTCTGCTGGCCTTTCTGCAGGAGTTGCCAGGCTGCCGCCTATAAAGAAGAGGATGTGTCACACATACCTTCCGCTGAAATTTCTCTGCGGACAGAGGTGAGGAAGGAAAAAAGCAGTGGGGGCCGGGACAGGAGGGGTATCTCAGGCAGGGCAATGGAAAGCTTCTGGAAGAGCGCCAGGGTCCAGGACCACCCTGGCAGGCCTGCAGGCACCAAGTTGGCCTGCGTGCTGTTGCTGGTGTGGCTCCACGGTCCTTCCTCTAGGCTTTCAAGCCCTTGTACATATTCAGGTGTTTTACCTGGAAAGGGTGGGAACAGTTCAGCAGCAGCTGGCCTGGGGCTCAGCTCACGTTTACTCACAGATGCCTCGGCACGGTCCCCCAGCTTTGCAATGAGGACGCTCCTTGCGTGGGGGGTGGGTTGCTGGCTGTATGGGAGATGATTCCCCACCTCTGACCTATTTCAGAATTGTTTACCACTGGAGCAAGTGCCCTGATAGGGTTTTCCTCTGTATAACTCATGGGTTCAGGATTTTTTTTTCTTTTATGGTTCAAGTTAGATTTTATTCCTCTTTTATGTATTTATAGATATAAGCATGGAAATAATTCATTGCTGTAGATACATCTGTGTGACTGGAAGAACTTTTTTCTGTTTTATTTTTAAATTTTATTTTTTAAAATGTTGAAATTTAATTTTATTTATTTTTTTATACAGCACGTTATTATTAGTTATGTATTTTATGCATATACATGTATACAGGTCAATCCCAAACTCCCAACTCATCCCATCACCACCACCCCATGGCTTCCCACACTTGGTGTCCATACGTTTGTTCTCTACCTCTGTGTCTCTATTTCTTCCCTGCAAACCAGTTCATCTGTACCATTTTTAGGCTCCACATATATGCGTTAATATACAATATTTGTGTTCCACTTTCTGACTTACTTCATTCTGTATGACAGTCTCTCGATCCATCGATGTCTCTACAAATGACCCAGTTTCATTCCTTTTTATGGCCGAGTAATATTCCATTTTATATATGTACCACATCTTTATCCATTCATCTGTCTGTGGGCATTTAGGTTGCTTCCATTACCTGGCTATTGTAAATAGTGCTGCAACGAACATTGTGGTGAATGTGCCTTTTTGAAATACGGTTTTCTCTGGGTATATGCCCAGAAGTGGGATTGCTGGATCAGATGGTAATTCTATTTCTAGTTTTTTTAAGGAAACTCCATACTGTTCTCCATAGTGACTGTATCAATTTACATTCCCACCAATAGTGGAAGAGGGCTCCTTTTGTCCACACCCTCCCCAGAATTGGTTGTTTGTAGATTTTCTGATGATGCCGATTCTAACAGGTTTGAGGTGATACCTCATTGTAGTTTTGATTTGCATTTCTCTAATAATTAGTGCTGTTGAGCAGCTTTTCATGTGTGTCTTGGCCATCTCTGTGCCTTCTTTGAAGAAACGTCTCTTTAGATCTTCTGCCCATTTTTGTATTGGGTTGTTTGTTTTTTTAATATTAAGCTGCATGAGTTGTTTATATATATTGGAGATTAAACCTCTGTCCATTGATTCGTCTGCAACGATTTTGGCCCATTCTGAGGGATGCCTTTTTCCATTCCCGTGTTTTTTAACAAAAAAGGAAAGAAAGGAAAAGAAGCACAACACTAATGGGCGTAAAATATGCCTTTTGAAACGGTCGTTTTGAAATATGGACGTCCTTTGAATTTTTTGGTCGATATGTGACCCCAGGATTTGTTTTCAGGGCAGGTGTCATTTACAGGCCTGCAATGATTTTGAATATCAACTGACCATTAGCGCTGGGATTAAAGCTGCTGTTGTGTGAAACGGCCACAAGGTGGCAGCAGTTCACCCTTACCAAATCTGGTTATTAGGGCAAGAGAGCCTCAGTGGAAGTCGTGTTCTAAATTGGAATTTAGAATGGAATGTGCCAGGAGAAAGCCCCTCAAGTTTGTCTCACTACTTCTTGTTCGTGTTTTTAATTTAATTTTTTTTATTTTTTATTACAGCAAGTTTGATTACAATGTTTGGCTTGTTGTAGGTGTGGAAGATGTGGTTCTTTTAAACATATACAGATGTCTGTTCTTCCTGGGATCCTTTTCCCATGTACGTTATGACAGAATGTTGAGTAGTCCTCTCTTGGTATTCCGTAGGTCTTTGGTGATTATATATGTCACCTGATTTTGTATATGTCTGTTAACCCCGATATAGTAATGAAACCAATCCTCACACCTTTCCATTGGTGAACCATAAGTTTGTTTAATGAATCTGTGATTGCCCTTCTCCGTGGAAATATCTGCCCTGGTATCCATTTTTAGGTAACACCTATAAGTGATATGATATGATATGTGTCTTTCACTTTCTGACTTACTACAAGTCACGTGATTACTTCTAGACTCATCTACGCTGCTGCAAATGGCATTGTGTCCTTTTTTCCCTTGGCTTCTCTTCTGCCTTAGCGGGGTCCATTTTCAACAATGTGATTCCCTGAGGGTTGTGGATTAGCTGACCTGGGCAGCCTTACCCTGCCGGCCCGCCCTCCCAAGGTGTGCCTCATTGAGGTCAATATAATCAGCGCTCCAGGCAGCAATAGCCCCTGAAGCTGTGCCTGACTCAATATTCTCTGCCCCGTCAGCAGTCTCGGGGCTGTGCTGGTGGGAGGGAGTGAGGGGACACAGCTTTGTGGGTGGCCCGGTGTGAGTGGGTTTCTGCTGGCCTTTCTGCAGGCGTTGCCAGGCTGCCGCCTGTAAAGAAGAGGTTGTGTCACCCATACCTTCCGCTGGAATTTCTCTCCGGACAGAGGTGAGGAAGGAAAAAAAGCAGTGGGGGCCGGGACAGGAGGGGTATCTCAGGCAGGGCAATGGAAAGCTTCTGGAAGAGCGCCCGGGGCCAGGACCACCCTGGCTGGCCTGCAGGCACCAAGTTGGCCTGCGTGCTGTCGCTGGTGTGGCTCCACGGTCCTTCCTCTAGGCTTTCAAGCCCTTGTACATATTCAGGTGTTTTACCTGGAAAGGGTGGGAACAGTTCAGCAGCAGCTGGCCTGGGGCTCAGCTCACGTTTACTCACAGATGCCTCGGCATGGTCCCCCAGCTTTGCAATGAGGACGCTCCTTGCATGGGGGGTGGGTTGCTGGCTGTATGGGAGATGATTCCCCACCTCTGAACAATTTCAGAATTGTTTACCACTGGAGAAAGTGCCCTGCTAGGGTTTTCCTGTGTATAACTGGTGGGTTCAGGTTTTTTTTTTTTCTTTTATGGTTCAAGTTAGATTTTATTCCTCTTTCATGTATTTATAGATATAAGCATGGAAATAATTCATTCCTATAAATACATCTGTGTGACAGGAAGAACTTTTTTCTGTTTTATTTCTAAATTTTATTTTTTAAAATTTTGAAATTTAGTTTTATTTATTTTTTTATACAGCACGTTATTATTAGTTATGTATTTTATGCATATACATGTATACAGGTCAATCCCAAACTCCCAACTCATCCCACCACCACCACCCCATGGCTTCCCACACTTGGTGTCCATACGTTTGTTCTCTACCTCTGTGTCTCTATTTCTTCCCTGCAAACCAGTTCATCTGTACCATTTTTAGGCTCCACATATATGCATTAATATACAATATTTGTTTTCCTCTTTCTGACTTACTTCATTCTGTATGACAGTCTCTCGATCCATCGATGTCTCTACAAATGACCCAGTTTCATTCCTTTTTATGGCCGAGTAATATTCCATTTTATATATGTATCACATCTTTATCCATTCATCTGTCTGTGGGCATTTAGGTTGCTTCCATTACCTGGCTATTGTAAATAGTGCTGCAATGAATATTGTGGTGAATGTGCCTTTTTGATTTACGGTTTTCTCTGGGTATATGCCCAGAAGTGGGATTGCTGGATCAGATGGTAATTCTATTTCTAGTTTTTTTAAGGAAACTCCATACTGTTCTCCATAGTGACTGTATCAATTTACATTCCCACCAATAGTGGAAGAGGGCTCCTTTTGTCCACACCCTCCCCAGAATTGGTTGTTTGTAGATTTTCTGATGATGCCGATTCTAACAGGTGTGAGGTGATACCTCATTGTAGTTTTGATTTGCATTTCTCTAATTATTAGTGTTGTTGAGCAGCTTTTCATGTGCGTCTTGGCCATCTCTGTGTCTCCTTTGAAGAAACGTCTCTTTAGATCTTCTGCCCATTTTTGTATTGGGTTGTTTGTTTTTTTTAATATTGAGCTGCATGAGTTGTTTATATATATTGGAGATTAAACCTCTGTCCATTGATTCGTCTACAACGATTTTCGCCCATTCTGAGGGATGCCTTTTTCCATTCCCGTGTTTTTTAACAAAAAAGGAAAGAAAGGTTAAGATGAAGAACACTAATGTGCGAAAAATATGCCTTTTGAAACGGTCGTTTTGAAATATGGACGTCCTTTGAATTTTTTGGTCGATATGTGACCCCAGGATTTGTTTTCAGGGCTGGTGTCATTTACAGGCCTGCAATGATTTTGAATATCAACTGACAATTAGCGCTGGGATTAAAGCTGCTGTTGTGTGAAACGGCCACAAGGTGGCAGCAGTTCTCCCTTACCAAATATGGTTACTAGGGCAAGAGAGCCTCAGTGGAAGTCGTGTTCTAGATTGGAGTTTAGAATGGAATGTGCCAGGAGAAAGCCCCTCACGTTTGTCTCAATACTTCTTGTTCGTGTTTTTAATTTAATTTTTTATTTTTTATTACAGCAAGTTTGATTACAATGTTTGGCTTGTTGTAGGTGTGGAAGATGTGGTTCTTTTACACATATACAGATGTCTGTTCTTCCTGGGATCCTTTTCCCATGTACGTTATGACAGAATGTTGAGTAGTCCTCTCTTGGTATTCTGTAGGTTTTTGGTGATTATATATGTCACCTGTGTTTGTATATGTCTGTTAACGCCGATATCGTAATGAAACCAATCCTCACACCTTTCCATTGGTGAACCATAAGTTTGTTTAATGAATCTGTGATTGCCCTTTTCCATGGAAATATCTGCCCTGGTATCCATTTTTAGGTAACACCTATAAGTGATATGATAGGATATGTGTCTTTCACTTTCTGACTTACTACAAGTCACGTGATTACTTCTAGACTCATCTACGGTGCTGCAAATGGCATTGTGTCCTTTTTTTCCTTGGCTTCTCTTCTGCCTTAGCGGGGTCCATTTTCAACAATGTGATTCCCTGAGGGTTGTGGATTAGCTGACCTGGGCAGCCTTACCCTGCCGGCCCGCCCTCCCCAGGTGTGCCTCGTTGAGGTCAATATAAACAGAGCTCCAGGCAGCAATAGCCCCTGAAGCTGTGCCTGACTCTATATTCTCTGCCCCGTCAGCAGTCTCGGGGCTGTGCTGGTGGGAGGGAGTGAGGGGCCACAGCTTTGTGGGTGGCCCGGTGTGAGTGGGGTTCTGCTGGCCTTTCTGCAGGAGTTGCCAGGCTGCCGCCTGTAAAGAAGAGGTTGTGTCACCCATACCTTCCGCTGGAATTTCTCTCCGGACAGAGGTGAGGAAGGAAAAAAGCAGTGGGGGCCGGGACAGGAGGGGTATCTCAGGCAGGGCAGTGGAAAGCTTCTGGAAGTGCGCCCGGGGCCAGGACCACCCTGGCTAGCCTGCAGGCACCAAGTTGGCCTGCGTGCTGTCGCTGGTGTGGCTCAATTGTCCTTCCTCTAGGCTTTCAAGCCCTTGTACATATTCAGGTGTTTTACCTGGAAAGGGTGGGAACAGTTCAGCAGCAGCTGGCCTGGGGCTCAGCTCACGTTTACTCACAGATGCCTTGGCACGGTCCCCCAGCTTTGCAATGAGGACGCTCCTTGCGTGGGGGGTGGGTTGCTGGATGTATGGGAGATGGTTCCCCACCTCTGACCAATTTCAGAATTGTTGACCGCTGGAGCAAGTGCCGTAATAGCGTATTCCTTTGTATAACTCGTGGGTTCAATTTTTTTTTCTTTTATGGTTCAATTTAGATTTTATTCCTCTTTTATGTATTTATAAATATAAGCATGGAAATAATTCATTCCTATAAATACATCTGTGTGACGGGAAGAATTTTTTCTGTTTTATTTTTAAATTTTATTTTTTAAAATTTTGAAATTTAGTTTTATTTATTTTTTTATACTGAAGGTTATTATTAGTTATGTATTTTATGCATATACATGTATAAAGGTCAATCCCAAACTCCCAACTCATCCCACCACCACCACCCCATGGCTTCCCACACTTGGTGTCCATACGTTTGTTCTCTACATCTGTGTCTCTATTTCTGCCCTGCAAACCAGTTCATCTATACCATTTTTAGGCTCCACATATATGCATTAATATACAATATATGTTTTCCTCTTTCTGACTTACTTCATTCTGTATGACAGTCTCTCGATCCATCGATGTCTCTACAAATGACCCAGTTTCATTCCTTTTTATGGCCGAGTAATATTCCATTTTATATATGTACCACATCTTTATCCATTCATCTGTCTGTGGGCATTTAGGTTGCTTCCATTACCTGGCTATTGTAAATAGTGCTGCAATGAAAATTGTGGTGAATGTGCCTTTTTGAAATACGGTTTTCTCTGGGTATATGCCCAGAAGTGGGATTGCTGGATCAGATGGTAATTCTATTTCTAGTTTTTTTAAGGAAACTCCATACTGTTCTCCATAGTGACTGTATCAATTTACATTCCCACCAATAGTGGAAGAGGGCTCCTTTTGTCCACACCCTCCCCAGAATTGGTTGTTTGTAGATTTTGTGATGATGCCGATTCTAACTGGTGTGAGGTGAAACCTCATTGTAGTTTTGATTTGCATTTCTCTAATAATTAGTGCTGTTGAGCAGCTTTTCATGTGTGTCTTGGCCATCTCTGTGTCTCCTTTGAAGAAACGTCTCTTTAGATCTTCTGCCCATTTTTGGGGGGGTTGTTTGTTTTTTTAATATTAAGCTGCATGTGCTGTTTATATATATTGGAGATTAAACCTCTGTCCATTGATTCATTTGCAACGATTTTCACCCATTCTGAGGGATGCCTTTTTCCATTCCGGTGTTTTTTAACAAAAAAGGAAAGAAAGGAAAAGAAGCAGAACTCTAATGTGCGTAAAATATGCCTTTTGAAACGGTCGTTTTGAAATATGGACGTCTTTTGAATTTTTTGGTCGATATGTGACCCCAGGATTTGTTTTCAGGGCAGGTGTCATTTACAGGCCTGCAATGATTTTGAATATCAACTGACCATTAGCGTTGGGATTAAAGCTGCTGTTGTGTGAAACGGCCACAAGGTGGCAGCAGTTCACCCTTACCAAATCTGGTTACTAGGGCAAGAGAGCCTCAGTGGAAGTGGTGTTCTAGATTGGAGTTTAGAATGGAATGTGCCAGGAGAAAGCCCCTCACGTTTGTCTCACTACTTCTTGTTCGTGTTTTTAATTTAATTTTTTATTTTTTATTACAGCAAGTTTGATTACAATGTTTGGCTTGTTGTAGGTGTGGAAGATGTGGTTCTTTTACACATATACACATGTCTGTTCTTCCTGGGATCCTTTTCCCATGTACGTTATGACAGAATGTTGAGTAGTCCTCTCTTGGTATTCTGTAGGTCTTTGGTGATTATATATGTCACCTGTGTTTCTATATGTCTCTTAACCCCGATATCGTAATGAAACCAATCCTCACACCTTTCCATTGGTGAACAATAAGTTTGTTTAATGAATCTGTGATTGCCCTTCTCCGTGGAAATATCTGACCTAGTATCCATTTTTAGGTAACACCTATAAGTGATATGATATGATATGTGTCTTTCACTTTCTGACTTACTACAAGTCACGTGATTACTTCTAGACTCATCTCGGTGCTGCAAATGGCATTGTGTCCTTTTTTTCCTTGGCTTCTCTTCTGCCTTAGCGGGGTCCATTTTCAACAATGTGATTCCCTGAGGGTTGTGGATTAGCTGACCTGGGCAGCCTTACCCTGCCGGCCCGCCCTCCCCAGGTGTGCCTCGTTGAGGTCAATATAAACAGCGCTCCAGGCAGCAATAGCCCCTGAAGCTGTGCCTGACTCCATATTCTCTGCCCCGTCAGCAGTCTCGGGGCTGTGCTGGTGGGAGGGAGTGAGGGGCCACAGCTTTGTGGGTGGCCCGGTGTGAGTGGGGTTCTGCTGCCCTTTCTGCAGGAGTTGCAAGGCTGCCGCCTGTAAAGAAGAGGATGTGTCACCCATACCTTCCGCTGGAATTTCTGTCCGGACAGAGGTGAGGAAGGAAAAAAGCAGTGGGGGCCGGGACAGGAGGGGTATCGCAGGCAGGGCAATGGAAAGCTTCTGGAAGAGCGTCAGGGCCCAAGACCACCCTGGCTGGCCTGCAGGCACCAAGTTGGCCTGCGTGCTGTCGCTGGTGTGGCTCCACGGTCCTTCCTCTAGGCTTTCAAGCCCTTGTACATATTCAGGTGTTTTACCTGGAAAGGGTGGGAACAGTTCAGCAGCAGCTGGCCTGGGGCTCAGCTCACGTTTACTCACAGATGCCTCGGCACGGTCCCCCAGCTTTGCAATGAGGACGCTCCTTGCGTGGGGGGTGGGTTGATGGCTGTATGGGAGATGGTTCCCCACCTCTGACCAATTTCAGAATTGTTTACCGCTGGAGCAAGTGCCGTGATAGGGTTTTCCTCTGTATAACTCGTGGGTTCACTTTTTTTTTCTTTTATGGTTCAAGTTAGATTTTATTCCTCTTTTATGTATTTATAAATATAAGCATGGAAATAATTCATTCCTATAAATACATCTGTGTGACGGCAAGAATATTTTCTGTTTAATTTTTAAATTTTATTTTTTAAAATTTTGATATTTAATTTTATTTATGTTTTTATACAGCAGGTTATTATTAGTTATGTGTCTTATGCATATACATGTACACAGGTCAATCCCAAACTCCCAAATCATCACACCACCACCAACCCATGGCTTCCCACACTTGGTGTCCATACGTTTGTTCTCTACCTCTGTGTCTCTATTTCTTCGCTGCAAACCAGTTCATCTGTACCATTTTTTTAGGTTCCACATATATGCATTAATATACAATATTTGTTTTCCTGTTTCTGACTTACTACATTCTGTATGACAGTCTCTCGATCCATCGATGTCTCTACAAATGACCCAGTTTCATTCCTTTTTATGGCCGAGGAATATTCCATTTCATATATGTACCACATCTTTATCGATTCATCTGTCTGTGGGCATTTAGGTTGCTTCCATTACCTGGCTATTGTAAATAGTGCTGCAACGAACATTGTGGTGAATGTGCCTTCTTGAAATACGGTTTTCTCTGTGTATATGCCCAAAAGTGGGATTGCTTGATCAGATGGTAATTCTATTTCTAGTTTTTTTAAGGAAACTCCATACTGTTCTCCATAGTGACTGTATCAATTTACATTCCCACCAATAGTGGAAGAGGGCTCCTTTTTTCCACACCCTCCCCAGAATTGGTTGTTTGTAGATTTTCTGATGATGCCGATTTTAACAGGTGTGAGGTGAAACCTCATTGTAGTTTTGATTTGCATTTCTCTAATAATTAGTGCTGTTGAGCAGCTTTTCATGTGCGTCTTGGCCATCTCTGTGTCTCCTTTGAAGAAACGTCTCTTTAGATCTTCTGCCCATTTTTTGGGGGGTTGTTTGTATTTTTAATATTAAGCTGCATGAGCTGTTTATATATATTGGAGATTAAACCTCTGTCCATTGATTCGACTGCAACGATTTTCGCCCATTGTGAGGGATGCTTTTTCCCATTCCCTTTTTTTTTTAACCAAAAAGGGAAGAAAGGAAAAGAAGCAGAACACTAATGTGCCTAAAATATGCCTTTTGAAACGGTCCTTTTGAAATATGTACGTCCTTTGAATTTTTTGGTTGATATGTGACCCCAGGATTTGTTTTCAGGGCAGGTGTCATTTACAGGCCTGCAATGATTTTGAATATTAACTGACCATTAGCGTTGGGATTAAAGCTGCTGTTGTGTGAAACGGCCACAAGGTGGCAGCAGTTCACCCTTACCAAATCTGCTTACTAGGGCAAGAGAGCCTCAGGGGAAGTGGTGTTCTAGATTGGAGTTTAATATGGAATGTGCCAGGAGAAAGCCCCTCACGTTTGTCTCACTACTTCTTGTTCGTGTTTTTAATTTAATTTTTTATTTTTTATTACAGCAAGTTTGATTACAATGTTTGGCTTGTTGTAGGTGTGGAAGATGTGGTTGTTTTACACATATCCAGATGTCTGTTTTCCTGGGATCGTTTTCCCATGTATGTTATGATAGAATGTTGAGTAGTCCTCTCTTGGTATTCTGTAGGTCTTTGGTGATTAAATATGTCACCTGTGTTTGTATATGTCTGTTAACCCCGATATCATAATGAAACCAATCCTCACACCTTTCCATTGGTGAACCATAAGTTTGTTTAATGAATCTGTGATTGCCCTTCTCCGTGGAAATATCTGCCCTGGTATCAATTTTTAGGTAACACCTATAAGTGATATGATAGGATATGTGTCTTTCACTTTCTGACTTACTACAAGTCACGTGATTACTTCTAGACTCATCTACGGTGCTGCAAATGGCATTGTGTCCTTTTTTTCCTTGGCTTCTCTTCTGCCTTAGCGGGGTCCATTTTCAACAATGTGATTCCCTGAGGGTTGTGGATTAGCTGACCTGGGCAGCCTTACCCTGCCGGCCCGCCCTCCCCAGGTGTGCCTCGTTGAGGTCAATATAAACAGAGCTCCAGGCAGCAATAGCCCCTGAAGCTGTGCCTGACTCTATATTCTCTGCCCCGTCAGCAGTCTCGGGGCTGTGGTGGTGGGAGGGAGTGAGGGGCCACAGCTTTGTGGGTGGCCCGGTGTGAGTGGGGTTCTGCTGGCCTTTCTGCAGGAGTTGCCAGGCTGCCGCCTGTAAAGAAGAGGATGTGTCACCCATACCTTCCGCTGGAATTTCTCTCCGGACAGAGGTGAGGAAGGAAAAAAGCAGTGGGGGCCGGGACAGGAGGGGTATCTCAGGCAGGGCAGTGGAAAGCTTCTGGAAGTGCGCCTGGGGCCAGGACCACCCTGGCTAGCCTGCAGGCACCAAGTTGGCCTGCGTGCTGTCGCTGGTGTGGCTCCATTGTCCTTCCTCTAGGCTTTCAAGCCCTTGTACATATTCAGGTGTTTTACCTGGAAAGGGTGGGAACAGTTCAGCAGCAGCTGGCCTGGGGCTCAGCTCACGTTTACTCACAGATGCCTTGGCACGGTCCCCCAGCTTTGCAATGAGGACGCTCCTTGCGTGGGGGGTGGGTTGCTGGATGTATGGGAGATGGTTCCCCACCTCTGACCAATTTCAGAATTGATTACCGCTGGAGCATGTGCCGTAATAGCGTATTCCTTTGTATAACTCGTGGGTTCAATTTTTTTTTCTTTTATGGTTCAATTTAGATTTTATTCCTCTTTTATGTATTTATAAATATAAGCATGAAAATAATTCATTCCTATAAATACATCTGTGTGACGGGAAGAATTTTTTCTGTTTTATTTTTAAATTTTATTTTTTAGAATTTTGAAATTTAGTTTTATTTATTTTTTTTATACTGCAGGTTATTATTAGTTATGTATTTTATGCATATACATGTATACAGGTCAATCCCAAACTCCCAACTCATCCCACCACCACCACCCCATGGCTTCCCACACTTGGTGTCCATACGTTTGTTCTCTACCTCTGTGTCTCTATTTCTTCCCTGCAAACCAGTTCATCTATACCATTTTTAGGCTCCACATATATGCATTAATATACAATATTTGTTTTCCTCTTTCTGACTTACTTCATTCTGTATGACAGTCTCTCGATCCATCGATGTCTCTACAAATGACCCAGTTTCATTCCTTTTTATGGCCGAGTAATATTCCATTTTATATATGTACCACATCTTTATCCATTCATCTGTCTGTGGGCATTTAGGTTGCTTCCATTACCTGGCTATTGTAAATAGTGCTGCAACGAACATTGTGGTGAATGTGCCTTTTTGAAATACGGTTTTCTCTGGGTATATGCCCAGAAGTGGGATTGCTGGATCAGATGGTAATTCTATTTCTAGTTTTTTTAAGGAAACTCCATACTGTTCTCCATAGTGACTGTATCAATTTACATTCCCACCAATAGTGGAAGAGGGCTCCTTTTGTCCACACCCTCCCCAGAATTGGTTGTTTGTAGATTTTCTGATGATGCCGATTCTAACTGGTGTGAGGTGAAACCTCATTGTAGTTTTGATTTGCATTTCTCTAATAATTAGTGCTGTTGAGCAGCTTTTCATGTGTGTCTTGGCCATCTCTGTGTCTCCTTTGAAGAAACGTCTCTTTAGATCTTCTGCCCATTTATGGGGGGGTTGTTTGTTTTTTTAATATTAAGCTGCATGTGCTGTTTATATATATTGGAGATTAAACCTGTGTCCATTGATTCATTTGCAACGATTTTCACCCATTCTGAGGGATGCCTTTTTCCATTCCCGTGTTTTTTAACAAAAAAGGAAAGAAAGGAAAAGAAGCAGAACTCTAATGTGCGTAAAATATGCCTTTTGAAACGGTCGTTTTGAAATATGGACGTCTTTTGAATTTTTTGGTCGATATGTGACCCCAGGATTTGTTTTCAGGGCAGGTGTCATTTACAGGCCTGCAATGATTTTGAATATCAACTGACCATTAGCGTTGGGATTAAAGCTGCTGTTGTGTGTAACGGCCACAAGGTGGCAGCAGTTCACCCTTACCAAATCTGCTTACTAGGGCAAGAGAGCCTCAGGGGAAGTGGTGTTCTAGATTGGAGTTTAATATGGAATGTGCCAGGAGAAAGCCCCTCACGTTTGTCTCACTACTTCTTGTTCGTGTTTTTAATTTAATTTTTTATTTTTTATTACAGCAAGTTTGATTACAATGTTTGGCTTGTTGTAGGTGTGGAAGATGTGGTTGTTTTACACATATCCAGATGTCTGTTTTCCTGGGATCGTTTTCCCATGTATGTTATGACAGAATGTTCAGTAGTCCTCTCTTGGTATTCTGTAGGTATTTGGTGATTAAATATGTCACCTGTGTTTTTATATGTCTGTTAACCCCGATATCATAATGAAACCCATCCTCACACCTTTCCATTGGTGAACCTTAAGTTTGTTTAATGAATCTGTGATTGCCCTTCTCCGTGGAAATATCTGCCCTGGTATCCATTTTTAGGTAACACCTATAAGTGATATGATAGGATATGTGTCTTTCACTTTCTGACTTACTACAAGTCACGTGATTACTTCTAGACTCATCTACGGTGCTGCAAATGGCATTGTGTCCTTTTTTTCCTTGGCTTCTCTTCTGCCTTAGCGGGGTCCATTTTCAACAATGTGATTCCCTGAGGCTTGTGGATTAGCTGACCTGGGCAGCCTTACCCTGCCAGCCGGCCCTCCCCACGTGTGCCTCATTGAGGTCAATATAAACAGCGCTCCAGGCAGCAATAGCCGCTGAAGCTGTGCCTGACTCCATATTCTCTGCCCCGTCAGCAGTCTCGGGGCTGTGCTGGTGGGAGGGAGTGAGGGGCCACAGCTTTGTGGGTGGCCCGGTGTGAGTGGGGTTCTGCTGGCCTTTCTGCAGGAGTTGCCAGGCTGCCGCCTATAAAGAAGAGGATGTGTCACCCATACCTTCCGCTGGAATTTCTCTCCGGACAGAGGTGAGGAAGGAAAAAAGCAGTGGGGGCCGGGACAGGAGGGGTATCACAGGCAGGGCAATGGAAAGCTGCTGGAAGAACGCCAGGGTCCAGGACCACCCTGGCTGGCCTGCAGGCACCAAGTTGGCCTGCGTGCTGTTGCTGGTGTGGCTCCACGGTCCTTCCTCTAGGCTTTCAAACCCTTGTACATATTCAGGTGTTTTACCTGGAAAGGGTGGGAACAGTTCAGCAGCAGCTGGCCTGGGGCTCAGCTCACGTTTACTCACAGATGCCTCGGCACGGTCCCCCAGCTTTGCAATGAGGACGCTCCTTGCGTGGGGGGTGGGTTGCTGGCTGTATGGGAGATGGTTCCCCACCTCTGACCAATTTCAGAATTGTTTACCGCTGGAGCAAGTGCCGTAATAGCGTATTCCTCTGTATAACTCGTGGGTTCAATTTTTTTTTCTTTTATGGTTCAATTTAGATTTTATTCCTCTTTTATGTATTTATAAATATAAGCATGGAAATAATTCATTCCTATAAATACATCTGTGTGACGGGAAGAATTTTTTCTGTTTTATTTTTAAATTTTATTTTTTAAAATTTTGAAATTTAGTTTTATTTATTTTTTTTATACAGCACATTATTATTAGTTATGTATTTTATGCATATACATGTATACAGGTCAATCCCAATCTCCCAACTCATCCCACCAACACCACCCCATGGCTTCCCACACTTGGTGTCCATACGTTTGTTCTCTACCCCTGTGTCTCTATTTCTTCCCTGCAAACCAGTTCATCTGTACCATTTTTAGGCTCCACATATATGCATTAATATACAATATTTGTTTTCCTCTTTCTGACTTACTTCATTCTGTATGACAGTCTCTCGATCCTTCGATGTCTCTACAAATGACCCAGTTTCATTCCCTTTTATGGCCGACTAATATTCCAATTTATGTATGTTACACATCTTTATCCATTCATCTGTCTGTGGGCATTTAGGTTGCTTCCATTACCTGGCTAATGTAAATAGTGCTGCAACGAACATTGTGGTGAATGTGCCTTTTTGAAATACGGTTTTCTCTGGGTATATGCCCAGAAGTGGGATTGCTGGATCAGATGGTAATTCTATTTCTAGTTTTTTTAAGGAAACTCCATACTGTTCTCCATAGTGACTGTATCAATTTACATTCCTACCAATAGTGGAAGAGGGCTCCTTTTGTCCACACCCTCCCCAGAATTGGTTGTTTGTAGATTTTCTGATGATGCCGATTCTAACAGGTGTGAGGTGATACCTCATTGTAGTTTTGATTTGCATTTCTCCAATAATTAGTGCTGTTGAGCAGCTTTTCATGTGCGTCTTGCACATCTCTGTGTCTCCTTTGAAGAAACGTCTCTTTAGATCTTCTGCCCATTTTTTTTGGGTTGTTTGTTTTTTTAATATTAAGCTGCATGAGCTGTTTATATATATTGGAGATTAAAACTCTGTCCATTGATTCGTCTGCAACGATTTTCGCCCATTCTGAGGGATGCCTTTTTCCATTCCCGTGTTTTTTAACAAAAAAGGAAAGAAAGGAAAAGAAGCAGAACACTAATGTGCGTAAAATATGCCTTTTGAAACGGTCGTTTTGAAATATGGACGTCCTTTGAATTTTTTGGTCGATATGTGACCCCAGGATTTGTTTTCAGGGCAGGTGTCATTTACAGGCCTGCAATGATTTTGAATATCAACTGACCATTAGCGCTGGGATTAAAGCTGCTGTTGTGTGAAACGGCCACAAGGTGGCAGCAGTTCACCCTTACCAAATCTGGTTACTAGGGCAAGAGAGCCTCAGTGGAAGTGGTGTTCTAGATTGGAGTTTAGAATGGAATGTGCCAGGAGAAAGCCCCTCACGTTTGTCTCACTACTTCTTGTTCGTGTTTTTAATTTAATTTTTTTATTTTTTATTACAGCAAGTTTGATTACAATGTTTGGCTTGTTGTAGGTGTGGAAGATGTGGTTCTTTTACACATATACAGATGTCTGTTCTTCCTGGGATCCTTTTCCCATGTACGTTATGACAGAATGTTGAGTAGTCCTCTCTTGGTATTCTGTAGGTCTTTGGTGATTATATATGTCACTTGTGTTTGTATATGTCTGTTAACCCCGATATCGTAATGAAACCAATCCTCACACCTTTCCATTGGTGAACCATAAGTTTGTTTAATGAATCTGTGATTGCCCTTCTCCGTGGAAATATCTGCCCTGGTATTCATTTTTAGGTAACACCTATAAGTGATATGATATGATATGTGTCTTTCACTTTCTGACTTACTACAAGTCACGTGATTACTTCTAGACTCATCTACGGTGCTGCAAATGGCATTGTGTCCTTTTTTCCCTTGGCTTCTCTTCTGCCTTAGCGGGGTCCATTTTCAACAATGTGATTCCCTGAGGGTTGTGGATTAGCTGACCTGGGCAGCCTTACCCTGCCGGCCCGCCCTCCCCAGGTGTGCCTCTTTGAGGTCAATATAAACAGCGCTCCAGGCAGCAATAGCCCCTGAAGCTGTGCATGAATCCATATGCTCTGCCTCGTCAGCAGTCTCGGGGCTGTGTTGGTGGGAGGGAGTGAGGGGCCACAGCTTTGTGGGTGGCCCGGTGTGAGTGGGGTTCTGCTGGCCTTTCTGCAGGAGTTGCCAGGCTGCCGCCTGTAAAGAAGAGGATGTGTCACCCATACCTTCCGCTGGAATTTCTCTCCGGACAGAGGTGAGGAAGGAAAAAAGCAGTGGGGGCCGGGACAGGAGGGGTATCTCAGGCAGGGCAATGGAAAGCTTCTGGAAGAGCGCCAGGTCCCAAGACCACCCTGGCTGGCCTGCAGGCACCAAGTTGGCCTGCGTGCTGTCGCTGGTGTGGCTCCACGGTCCTTCCTCTAGGCTTTCAAGCCCTTGTACATATTCAGGTGTTTTACCTGGAAAGGGTGGGAACAGTTTAGCAGCAGCTGGCCTGGGGCTCAGCTCACGTTTACTCACAGATGCCTCGGCAGGGTCCCCCAGCTTTGCAATGAGGATGCTCCTTGCGTGCGGGGTGGGTTGATGGCTGTATGGGAGATGGTTCCCCACCTCTGACCAATTTCAGAATTGTTTACCACTGGAGAAAGTGCCCTGATAGGGTTTTCCTCTGTATAACTCGTGGGTTCAGGTTTTTTTTTATTTTATGGTTCAAGTTAGATATTATTCCTCTTTTATGTATTTATAGATATAAGCATGGAAATAATTCATTCCTATAAATACATCTGTGTGACGGGAAGAACTTTTTTCTGTTTTATTTTTAAATTTTATTTTTTAAAATTTTGAAATTTAATTTTATTTATTTTTTTATACAGCACGTTATTATTAGTTATGTATTTTATGCATATACATGTATACAGGTCAATCCCAAACTCCCAACTCATCCCACCACCACCACCCCATGGCTTCCCACACTTGGTGTCCATACGTTTGTTCTCTACCTCTGTGTCTCTATTTCTTCCCTGCAAACCAGTTCATCTGTACCACTTTTAGGCTCCACATATATGCATTAATATACAATATTTGTTTTCCTCTTTCTGACTTACTTCATTCTGTATGACAGTCTCTCGATCCATCGATGTCTCTACAAATGACCCAGATTCATTCCTTTTTATGGCCGAGTAATGTTCCAAATTATATATGTACCACATCTTTATCCATTCATCTGTCTGTGGGCATTTAGGTTGCTTCCATTACCTGGCTATTGTAAATAGTCCTGCAACGAACATTGTGGTGAATGTGCCTTTTTGAAATACGGTTTTCTCTGGGTATATGCCCAGAAGTGGGATTGCTGGATCAGATGGTAATTCTATTTCTAGTTTTTTTAAGGAAACTCCATACTGTTCTCCATAGTGACTGTATCAATTTACATTCCCACCAATAGTGGAAGAGGGCTCCTTTTGTCCACACCCTCCCCAGAATTGGTTGTTTGTAGATTTTGTGATGATGCCGATTCTAACTGGTGTGAGGTGAAACCTCATTGTAGTTTTGATTTGCATTTCTCTAATAATTAGTGCTGTTGAGCAGCTTTTCATGTGCGTCTTGGCCATCTCTGTGTCTCCTTTGAAGAAACGTCTCTTTAGATCTTCTGCCCATTTTTGGGGGGGTTGTTTGTTTTTTTAATATTAAGCTGCATGTGCTGTTTATATATATTGGAGATTAAACCTCTGTCCATTGATTCATTTGCAACGATTTTCACCCATTCTGAGGGATGCCTTTTTCCATTCCCGTGTTTTTTAACAAAAAAGGAAAGAAAGGAAAAGAAGCAGAACTCTAATGTGCGTAAAATATGCCTTTTGAAACGGTCGTTTTGAAATATGGATGTCTTTTGAATTTTTTGGTCGATATGTGACCCCAGGATTTGTTTTCGGGGCAGGTGTCATTTACAGGCCTTCAATGAATTTGAATATCAACTGACCATAAGCGTTGGGATTAAAGCTGCTGTTGTGTGAAACGGCCACAAGGTGGCAGCAGTTCACCCTTACCAAATCTGGTTACTAGGGCAAGAGAGCCTCAGTGGAAGTGGTGTTCTAGATTGGAGTTTAGAATGGAATGTGCAGGGAGAAAGCCCCTCACGTTTGTCTCACTACTTCTTGTTCGTGTTTTTAATTTAATTTTTTTATTTTTTATTACAGCAAGTTTGATTACAATGTTTGGCTTCTTGTAGGTGTGGAAGATGTGGTTCTTTTACACATATACAGATGTCTGTTCTTCCTGGAATCCTTTTCCCATGTACGTTATGACAGAATGTTGAGTAGTCCTCTCTTGGTACTCTGTAGGTCTTTGGTGATTATATATGTCACCTGTGTTTGTATATGTCTGTTAACCCCGATATCGTAATGAAACCAATCCTCACACCTTTCCATTGGTGAACCATAAGTGTGTTTAATGAATCTGTGATTGCCCTTCTCCGTGGAAATATCTGCCCTGGTATCCATTTTTCGGTAACACCTATAAGTGATATGATATGATATGTGTCTTTCACTTTCTGATTTACTACAAGTCACGTGATTACTTCTAGACTCATCTACGGTGCTGCAAATGGCATTGTGTCCTTTTTTCCCTTGGCTTCTCTTCTGCCTTAGCGGGGTCCATTTTCAACAATGTGATTCCCTGAGGGTTGTGGATTAGCTGACCTGGGCAGCCTTACCCTGCCGGCCCGCCCTCCCCAGGTGTGCCTCATTAAGGTCAATATAAACAGCGCTCCAGGCAGCAATAGCCCCTGAAGCTGTGCCTGACTCCATATTCTTTGCCCCGTCAGCAGTCTCGGGGCTGTGCTGGTGGGAGGGAGTGAGGGGCCACAGCTTTGTGGGTGGCCCGGTGTGAGTGGGGTTCTGCTGGCCTTTCTGCAGGAGTTGCCAGGCTGCCGCCTGTAAAGAAGAGGATGTGTCACCCATAACTTCTGCTGGAATTTCTCTCCGGACAGAGGTGAGGAAGGAAAAAAGCAGTGGGGGCCGGGACAGGAGGGGTATCTCAGGCAGGGCAATGGAAAGCTTCTGGAAGAGCGCCCGAGGCCAGGACCACACTGGCTGGCCTGCAGGCACCAAGTTGGCCTGCGTGCTGTCACTGGTGTGGCTCCACGGTCCTTCCTCTAGGCTTTCAAGACCTTGTACATATTCAGGTGTTTTACCTGGAAAGGGTGGGAACAGTTCAGCAGCAGCTGGCCTGGCGCTCAGCTCACGTTTACTCACAGATGCCTCGGCACGGTCCCCCAGCTTTGCAATGAGGACGCTCCTTGCGTGGGGGGTGTGTTGCTGGCTGTATGGGAGATGATTCCCCACCTCTGACCAATTTCAGAATTGTTTACCACTGGAGCAAGTGCCCTGATAGGGTTTTCCTCTGTATAATTCGTGGGTTCTGGATTTTTTTTCTTTTATGTTTCAAGTTAGATTTTATTCCTCTTTTATGTATTTATAGATATAAGCATGGAAATAATTCATTCCTATAAATACATCTGTTTGACGGGAAGAACTTTTTTCTGTTTTATTTTTAAATTTTATTTTTTAAAATTTTGAAATTTAATTTTATTTATTTTTTTTAAACAGCACCTTATTATTAGTTATGTATTTTATGCATATACATGTATACAGGTCAATCCCAAACTCCCAACTCATCCCACCACCACCACCCCATGGCTTCCCACACTTGGTGTCCATACGTTTGTTCTCTACCTCTGTGTCTCTATTTCTTCCCTGCAAACCAGTTCATCTGTATCATTTTTAGGCTCCGCATATATGCATTAATATACAATATTTGTTTTCCTCTTTCTGACTTACTTCATTCTGTATGTCAGTCTTTCAATCCATCGATGTCTCTACAAATGACCCAGTTTCATTCCTTTTTATGGCCGAGTAATATTCCATTTTATATATGTACCACATCTTTATCCATTCATCTGTCTGTGGGCATTTAGGTTGCTTCCATTACCTGGCTATTGTAAATAGTGCTGCAACGAACATTGTGGTGAATGTGCCTTTTTGAAATACGGTTTTCTCTGGGTATATGCCCAGAAGTGGGATTGCTGGATCAGATGGTAATTCTATTTCTAGTTTTTTTAAGGAAACTCCATACTGTTCTCCATAGTGACTGTATCAATTTACATTCCCACCAGTAGTGGAAGAGGGCTCCTTTTGTCCACACCCTCCCCAGAATTGGTTGTTTGTAGATTTTCTGATGATGCCGATTCTAACAGGTGTGAGGTGATACCTCATTGTAGTTTTGATTTGCATTTCTCCAATAATTAGTGCTGTTGAGCAGCTTTTCATGTGCGTCTTGGCCATCTCTGTGTCTCCTTTGAAGAAACGTCTCTTTAGATCTTCTGCCCATTTTATTTTGGGTTGTTTGTTTTTTTAATATTAACCTGCATGAGCTGTTTATATATATTGGAGATTAAACCTCTGTCCATTGATTCGTCTGCAACAATTTTCACCCATTCTGAGGGATGCTTTTTTCCATTCCCGTTTTTTTTTAACAAAAAAGGAAAGAAAGGAAAAGAAGCAGAACACTAATGTGCCTAAAATATGCCTTTTGAAACGGTCGTTTTGAAATATGGACGTCCTTTGAATTTTTTGGTCGATATGTGACCCCAGGATTTGTTTTCAGGGCAGGTGTCATTTACAGGCCTGCAATGATTTTGAATATCAACTGACCATTAGCGTTGGGATTAAAGCTGCTGTTGCGTGAAACGGCCACAAGGTGGCAGCAGTTCACCCTTACCAAATCTGGTTACTAGGGCAAGAGAGCCTCAGTGGAAGTGGTGTTCTAGATTGGAGTTTAGAATGGAATGTGCCAGGAGAAAGCCCCTCACGTTTGTCTCACTACTTCTTGTTCGTGTTTTTAATTTAATTTTTTTATTTTTTATTACAGCAAGTTTGATTACAATGTTTGGCTTGTTGTAGGTGTGGAAGATGTGGTTCTTTTACACATATACAGATGACTGTTCTTCCTGGGATCCTTATTCCATGTACGTTATGACAGAATGTTGAGTAGTCCTCTCTTGGTATTCTGTAGGTCTTTGGTGATTATATATGTCACCTGTGTTTGAATATGTCTGTTAACCCCGATATCGTAATGAAACCAATCCTCACACCTTTCCTTTGGTGAACCATAAGTGTGTTTAATGAATCTGTGATTGCCCTTCTCCGTGGAAATATCTGCCCTGGTATCCATTTTTAGGTAACACCTATAAGTGATATGATATGATATGTGTCTTTCACTTTCTGACTTACTACAAGTCACGTGATTACTTCTAGACTCATCTACGGTGCTGCAAATGGCATTGTGTCCTTTTTTCCCTTGGCTTCTCTTCTGCCTTAGCGGGGTCCATTTTCAACAATGTGATTCCCTGAGGGTTGTGGATTAGCTGACCTGGGCAGCCTTACCCTGCCGGCCCGCCCTCCCCAGGTGTGCCTCGTTGAGGTCAATATAAACAGCGCTCCAGGCAGCAATAGCCCCTGAAGCTGTGCCTGACACCATATTCTCTGCCGCGTCAGCAGTCTCGGGGCTGTGCTGGTGGGAGGGATTGAGGGGCCACAGCTTTGTGGGTGGCCCGGTGTGAGTGGGGTTCTGCTGGCCTTTCTGCAGGAGTTGCCAGGCTGCCGCCTGTAAAGAAGAGGTTGTGTCACCCATACCTTCCACTGGAATTTCTCTCCGGACAGAGGTGAGGAAAGAAAACAGCAGCGGGGGCCGGGACAGGAGGGGTATCTCAGGCAGGGCAGTGGAAAGCTTCTGGAAGAGCGCCCGAGGCCAGGACCACCCTGGCTGGCCTGCAGGCACCAAGTTGGCCTGCGTGCTGTCGCTGGTGTGGCTCCACGGTCCTTCCTCTAGGCTTTCAAGCCCTTGTACATATTCAGGTGTTTTACCTGGAAAGGGTGGGAACAGTTCAGCAGCAGCTGGCCTGGGGCTCAGCTCACGTTTACTCACAGATGCCTCGGCACAGTCCCCCAGCTTTGCAATGAGGACGCTCCTTGCATGCGGGTGGGTTGCTGGCTCTATGGGAGATGGTTCCCCATCTCTGACCAATTTCAGAATTGTTTACCACTGGAGCAAGTGCCCTGATAGGGTTTTCCTCTGTATAACTCGTGGGTTCAGGTTTTTTTCTCTTTTATGGTTCAAGTTAGATTTTATTCCTCTTTTATGTATTTATAGATATAAGCATGGAAATAATTCATTCCTATAAATACATCTGTGTGACGGGAAGAACTTTTTTCTGTTTTATTTTTAAATTTTATATTTTAAAATTTTGAAATTTAATTTTATTTATTTTTTATACACCACGTTATTATTAGTTATGTATTTTATGCATATACATGTATACAGGTCAATCCCAAACTCCCAACTCATCCCACCACCACCACCCCATGGCTTCCCACACTTGGTGTCCATACGTTTGTTCTCTACCTCTGTGTCTCTATTTCTTCCCTGCAAACCAGTTCATCTGTACCATTTTTAGGCTCCACATATATGCATTAATATACAATATTTGTTTTCCTCTTTCTGACTTACTTCATTCTGTATGACAGTCTCTCGATCCATCGATGTCTCTACAAATGACCCAGTTTCATTCCTTTTTATGGCTGAGTAATATTCCATTTTATATATGTACCACATCTTTATCCATTCATCTGTCTGTGGGCATTTAGGTTGCTTCCATTACCTGGCTATTGTAAATAGTGCTGCAACGAACATTGTGGTGAATGTGCCTTTTTGAAATACGGTTTTCTCTGGGTATATGCCCAGAAGTGGGATTGCTGGATCAGATGGTAATTCTATTTCTAGTTTTTTTAAGGAAACTCCATACTGTTCTCCATAGTGACTGTATCAATTTCCATTCCCACCAATAGTGGAAGAGGGCTCCTTTTGTCCACACCCTCCCCAGAATTGGTTGTTTGTAGATTTTCTGATGATGCCGATTCTAACAGGTGTGAGGTGAAACCTCATTGTAGTTTTGATTTGCATTTCTCTAATAATTAGTGCTGTTGAGCAGCTTTTCATGTGCGTCTTGGCCTTCTCTGTGTCTCCTTTGAAGAAACGTCTCTTTAGATCTTCTGCCCATTTTTGGGGGGGTTGTTTGTTTTTTTAATATTAAGCTGCATGTGCTGTTTATATATATTGGAGATTAAACCTCTGTCCATTGATTCGTTTGCAACGATTTTCACCCATTCTGAGGGATGCCTTTTTCCATTCCCGTGTTTTTTAACAAAAAAGGAAAGAAAGGAAAAGAAGCAGAACTCTAATGTGCGTAAAATATGGCTTTTGAAACGGTCGTTTTGAAATATGGACGTCTTTTGAATTTTTTGGTCGATATGTGACCCCAGGATTTGTTTTCAGGGCAGGTGTCATTTACAGGCCTGCAATGATTTTGAATATCAACTGACCATTAGCGTTGGGATTAAAGCTGCTGTTGTGTGAAACGGCCACCAGGTGGCAGCAGTTCACCCTTACCAAATCTGGTTACTAGGGCAAGAGAGCCTCAGTGGAAGTGGTGTTCTAGATTGGAGTTTAGAATGGAATGTGCCAGGAGAAAGCCCCTCACGTTTGTCTCACTACTTCTTGTTCGTGTTTTTAATTTAATTTTTTATTTTTTATTACAGCAAGTTTGATTACAATGTTTGGCTTGTTGTACGTGTGGAAGATGTGGTTCTTTTACACATATACAGATGTCTGTTCTTCCTGGGATCCTTTTCCCATGTACGTTATGACAGAATGTTGAGTAGTCCTCTCTTGGTATTCTGTAGGTCTTTGGTGATTATATATGTCACCTGTGTTTGTATATGTCTCTTAACCCCGATATCGTAATGAAACAAATCCTAACACCTTTCCATTGGTGAACCATAAGTTTGTTTAATGAATCTGTGATTGCCCTTCTCCGTGGAAATATCTGCCCTGGTATCCATTTTTAGGTAACACCTATAAGTGATATGATAGGATATGTGTCTTTCACTTTCTGACTTACTACAAGTCACGTGATTATTTCTAGACTCATCTCGGTGCTGCAAATGGCATTGTGTCCTTTTTTTCCTTGGCTTCTCTTCTGCCTTAGCGGGGTCCATTTTCAACAATGTGATTCCCTGAGGGTTGTGGATTAGCTGACCTGGGCAGCCTTACCCTGCCGGCCCGCCCTCACCAGGTGTGCCTCGTTGAGTTCAATATAAACAGCGCTCCAGGCAGCAATAGCCCCTGAAGCTGTGCCTGACTCCATATTCTCTGCCCCGTCAGCAGTCTCGGGGCTGTGCTGGTGGGAGGGAGTGAGGGGCCACAGCTTTGTGGGTGGCCCGGTGTGAGTGGGGTTCTGCTGCCCTTTCTGCAGGAGTTGCCAGGCTGCCGCCTGTAAAGAAGAGGTTGTGTCACCCATACCTTCCGCTGGAATTTCTGTCCGGACAGAGGTGAGGAAGGAAAAAAGCAGTGGGGGCCGGGACAGGAGGGGTATCTCAGGCAGGGCAATGGAAAGCTTCTGGAAGAGCGCCAGGTCCCAAGACCACTCTGGCTGGCCTTCATGCACCAAGTTGGCCTGCGTGCTGTTGCTGGTGTGGCTCCACGGTCCTTCCTCTTGGCTTTCAAGCCCTTGTACATATTCAGGTGTTTTACCTGGAAAGGGTGGGAACAGTTCAGCAGCAGCTGGCCTGAGGCTCAGCTCACGTTTACTCACAGATGCCTCGGCACGGTCCCCCAGCTTTGCAATGAGGACGCTCCTTGCGTGGGGGGTGGGTTGCTGGGTGTATGGGAGATGGTTCCCCACCTCTGACCAATTTCAGAATTGTTTACCGCTGGAGCAAGTGCCGCGATAGGGTTTTCCTCTGTATAACTCGTGGGTTCACTTTTTCTTTCTTTTATGGTTCAAGTTAGATTTTATTCCTCTTTTATGTATTTATAAATATAAGCATGGAAATAATTCATTCCTATAAATACATCTGTGTGACGGGAAGAATATTTTCTGTTTTATTTTTAAATTTTATTTTTTAAAATTTTGAAATTTAATTTTATTTATGTTTTTATACAGCAGGTTATTATTAGTTATGTATTTTATGCATATACATGTACACAGGTCAATCCCAAACTCCCAAATCATCCCACCACCACCACCCCATGGCTTCCCACACTTGGTGTCCATACGTTTCTTCTCTACCTCTGTGTCTCTATTTCTTCCCTGCAAACCAGTTCATCTGTACCATTTTTAGGCTCCACATATATGCATTAATATACAATATTTGTTTTCCTCTTTCTGACTTACTTCATTCTGTATGACAGTCTCTTGATCCATCAATGTCTCTACAAATGACCCAGTTTCATTCCTTTTTATGGCCGAGGAATATTCCATTTCATATATGTACCACATCATTATCCATTCCTTTGTCTGTGGGCATTTAGGTTGCTTCCATTACCTGGCTATTGTAAATAGTGCTGCAACGAATATTGTGGTGAATGTGCCTTTTTGAAATACGGTTTTCTCTGTGTATATGCCCAAAAGTGGGATTGCTGGATCAGATGGTAATTCTATTTCTAGTTTTTTTTAAAGAAACTCCATACTGTTCTCCATAGTGACTGTATCAATTTACATTCCCACCAATAGTGGAAGAGTGCTCCTTTTGTCCACACCCTCCCCAGAATTGGTTGTTTGTAGATTTTCTGATGATGCCGATTCTAACAGGTGTGAGGTGAAACCTCATTGTAGTTTTGATTTGCATTTCTCTAATAATTAGTGCTGTTGAGCAGCTTTTCATGTGCGTCTTGGCCATCTCTGTGTCTCCTTTGAAGAAACGTCTCTTTAGATCTTCTGCCCATTTTTTTGGGGTTGTTTGTTTTTTTAATATTAAGCTGCATGAGCTGTTCATATATATTTGAGATTAAACCTCTGTCCATTGATTCGTCTTCAATGATTTTCGCCCATTGTGAGGGATGCCTTTTTCCATTCCCGTTTTTTTAACAAAAAAGTGAAGAAAGGAAAAGAAGCAGAACACGAATGTGCCTAAAATATGCCTTTTGAAACGGTCGTTTTGAAATATGGACGTCCTTTGAATTTTTTGGTTGATATGTGACCCCAGGATTTGTTTTCAGGGCAGGTGTCATTTACAGGCCTGCAATGATTTTGAATATTAACTGACCATTAGCTTTGGGATTAAAGCTGCTGTTGTGTGAAACGGCCACAAGGTGGCAGCAGTTCACCCTTACCAAATCTGGTTACTAGGGCAAGAGAGCCTCAGTGGAAGTGGTGTTCTAGATTGGAGTTTAATATGGAATGTGCCAGGAGAAAGCCCCTCACGTTTGTCTCACTACTTCTTGTTCGTGTTTTTAATTTAATATTTTATTTTTTATTACAGCAAGTTTGATTACAATGTTTGGCTTGTTGTAGGTGTGGAAGATGTGGTTCTTTTACACATATCCAGATGTCTGTTCTTCCTGGGATCCTTTTCCCATGTATGTTATGACAGAATGTTGAGTAGTCCTCTCTTGGTATTCTGTAGGTCTTTGGTGATTATATATGTCACCTGTGTTTGTATATGTCTGTTAACCCCGATATCATAATGAAACCAATCCTCACACCTTTCCATTGGTGAACCATAAGTTTGTTTAATGAATCTGTGATTGCCCTTCTCCGTGGAAATATCTGCCCTGGTATCCATTTTTAGGTAACACCTATAAGTGATATGATAGGATATGTGTCTTTCACTTTCTGACTTACTACAAGTCACGTGATTACTTCTAGACTCATCTACGGTGCTGCAAATGGCATTGTGTCCTTTTTTCCCTTGGCTTCTCTTCTGCCTTAGCGGGGTCCATTTTCAACAATGTGATTCCCTGAGGGTTTTGGATTAGCTGACCTGGGCAGCCTTACCCTGCCAGCCCGCCCTCCCCAGGTGTGCCTAATTGAGGTCAATATAAACAGCGCTCCAGGCAGCAATAGCCCCTGAAGCTGTGCCTGACTCCATATTCTCTGCCCCGTCAGCAGTCTCGGGGCTGTGCTGGTGGGAGGGAGTGAAGGGCCACAGCTTTGTGGGTGGCCCGGTGTGAGTGGGGTTCTGCTGGCCTTTCTGCAGGAGTTGCCAGGCTGCCGCCTGTAAAGAAGAGGTTGTGTCACCCATACCTTCTGCTGGAATTTCTCTCCGGACAGAGGTGAGGAAGGAAAAAAGCAGTGGGGGCCGGGACAGGAGGGGTATCACAGGCAGGGCAATGGAAAGCTTCTTGAAGAGCGCCAGGGCCCAGGACCACCCTGGCTGGCCTGCAGGCACCAAGTTGGCCTGCGTGCTGTCGCTGGTGTGGCTCCACGGTCCTTCCTCTAGGCTTTCAAGCCCTTGTACATATTCAGGTGTTTTACCTGGAAAGGGTGGGAACAGTTCAGCAGCAGCTGGCCTGGGGCTCAGCTGACGTTTACTCACAGATGCCTCGGCATGGTCCCCCAGCTTTGCAATGAGGACGCTCCTTGCCTGGGGGGTGGGTTGCTGGATGTATGGGAGATGATTCCCCACCTCTGACCAATTTCAGAATTGTTTACCGCTGGAGCAAGTGCCGTGATAGGGTTTTCCTCTGTATAACTCGTGGGTTCACTTTTTTTTTCTTTTATGGTTCAAGTTAGATTTTATTCCTCTTTTATGTATTTATAGATATAAGCATGGAAATAATTCATTCCTATAAATACATCTGTGTGACGGGAAGAACTTTTTTCTGTTTTATTTTTAAATTTTATTTTTTAAAATTTTGAAATTTAATTTTATTTATTTTTTTTATACAGCACGTTATTATTACTTATGTATTTTATGCATATACATGTATACAGGTCAATCCCAAACTCCCAACTCATCCCACCACCACCACCCCATGGCTTCCCACACTTGGTGTCCATACGTTTGTTCTCTACCTCTGTGTCTCTATTTCTTCCCTGCAAACCAGTTCATCTGTACCATTTTTAGGCTCCACATATATGCATTAATATACAATATTTGTTTTCCTCTTTCTGACTTACTCCATTCTGTATGACAGTCTCTCGATCCATCGATGTCTCTACAAATGACCCAGTTTCATTCCTTTTTATGGCCGAGTAATATTCCATTTTATACATGTACCACATCTTTATCCATTCATCTGTCTGTGGGCATTTAGGTTGCTTCCATTACCTGGCTATTGTAAATAGTGCTGCAATGAACATTGTGGTGAATGTGCCTTTTTGATGTACGGTTTTCTCTGGGTATATGCCCAGAAGTGGGATTGCTGGATCAGATGGTAATTCTATTTCTAGTTTTTTTAAGGAAACTCCATACTGTTCTCCATAGTGACTGTATCAATTTCCATTCCCACCAATAGTGGAAGAGGGCTCCTTTTGTCCACACCCTCCCCAGAATTGGTTGTTTGTAGATTTTCTGATGATGACGATTCTAACAGGTGTGAGGTGATACCTCATTGTAGTTTTGATTTGCATTTCTCTAATAATTAGTGCTGTTGAGCAGCTTTTCATGTGCGTCTTGGCCATCTCTGTGTCTCCTTTGAAGAAACGTCTCTTTAGATCTTCTGCCCATTTTTGGGGGGGTTGTTTGTTTTTTAATATTAAGCTGCATGTGCTGTTTATATATATTGGAGATTAAACCTCTGTCCATTGATTCGTTTGCAACGATTTTCACCCATTCTGAGGGATGCCTTTTTCCATTCCCGTGTTTTTTAACAAAAAAGGAAAGAAAGGAAAAGAAGCAGAACTCTAATGTGCGTAAAATATGCCTTTTGAAATGGTCGTTTTGAAATATGGACGTCTTTTGAATTTTTTGGTCGATATGTGACCCCAGGATTTGTTTTCAGGGCAGGTGTCATTTACAGGCCTGCAATGATTTTGAATATCAACTGACCATTAGCGTTGGGATTAAAGCTGCTGCTGTGTGTAACGGCCACAAGGTGGCAGCAGTTCACCCTTACCAAATCTGGTTACTAGGGCAAGAGAGCCTCAGTGGAAGTGGTGTTCTAGATTGGAGTTTAGAATGGAATGTGCCAGGAGAAAGCCCCTCACGTTTGTCTCACTACTTCTTGTTCGTGTTTTTAATTTAATTTTTTATTTTTTATTACAGCAAGTTTGATTACAATGTTTGGCTTGTTGTAGGTTTGGAAGATGTGGTTCTTTTACACATATACAGATGTCTGTTCTTCCTGGGATACTTTTCCCATGTACGTTATGACAGAATGTTGAGTAGTCCTCTCTTGGTATTCTGTAGGTCTTTGGTGATTATATATGTCACCTGTGTTTGTATATGTCTCTTAACCCCGATATCGTAATGAAACCAATCCTCACACCTTTCCATTGGTGAACCATAAGTTTGTTTAATGAATCTGTGATTGCCCTTCTCCGTGGAAATATCTGCCCTGGTATCCATTTTTAGGTAACACCTATAAGTGATATGATATGATATGTGTCTTTCACTTTCTGACTTACTACAAGTCACGTGATTTCTTCTAGACTCATCTCGGTGCTGCAAATGGCATTGTGTCATTTTTTTCCTTGGCTTCTCTTCTGCCTTAGCGGGGTCCATTTTCAACAATGTGATTCCCTGAGGGTTGTGGATTAGCTGACCTGGGCAGCCTTACCCTGCCGGCCCGCCTCCCCAGGTGTGCCTCGTTGAGGTCAATATAAACAGCGCTCCAGGCAGCAATAGCCCCTGAAGCTGTGCCTGACTCCATATTCTCTGCCCCGTCAGCAGTCTCGGGGCTGTGCTGGTGGGAGGGAGTGAGGGGCCACAGCTTTGTGGGTGGCCCGGTGTGAGTGGGGTTCTGCTGCCCTTTCTGCAGGAGTTGCCAGGCTGCCGCCTGTAAAGAAGAGGTTGTGTCACCCATACCTTCCGCTGGAATTTCTGTCCGGACAGAGGTGAGGAAGGAAAAAAGCAGTGGGGGCCGGGACAGGAGGGGTATCTCAGGCAGGGCAATGGAAAGCTTCTGGAAGAGCGCCAGGTCCCAAGACCACTCTGGCTGGCCTTCATGCACCAAGTTGGCCTGCGTGCTGTTGCTGGTGTGGCTCCACGGTCCTTCCTCTTGGCTTTCAAGCCCTTGTACATATTCAGGTGTTTTACCTGGAAAGGGTGGGAACAGTTCAGCAGCAGCTGGCCTGAGGCTCAGCTCACGTTTACTCACAGATGCCTCGGCACGGTCCCCCAGCTTTGCAATGAGGACGCTCCTTGCGTGGGGGGTGGGTTGCTGGGTGTATGGGAGATGGTTCCCCACCTCTGACCAATTTCAGAATTGTTTACCGCTGGAGCAAGTGCCGCGATAGGGTTTTCCTCTGTATAACTCGTGGGTTCACTTTTTCTTTCTTTTATGGTTCAAGTTAGATTTTATTCCTCTTTTATGTATTTATAAATATAAGCATGGAAATAATTCATTCCTATAAATACATCTGTGTGACGGGAAGAATATTTTCTGTTTTATTTTTAAATTTTATTTTTTAAAATTTTGAAATTTAATTTTATTTATGTTTTTATACAGCAGGTTATTATTAGTTATGTATTTTATGCATA
Source organism: Mesoplodon mirus (assembly GCF_964341445.2). NCBI lineage: Eukaryota > Metazoa > Chordata > Mammalia > Artiodactyla > Ziphiidae > Mesoplodon > Mesoplodon mirus. The sequence continues at coordinate 1,778,913 of NW_028295792.1, read as the reverse complement.
TACATGTACACAGGTCAATCCCAAACTCCCAAATCATCCCACCACCACCACCCCATGGCTTCCCACACTTGGTGTCCATACGTTTCTTCTCTACCTCTGTGTCTCTATTTCTTCCCTGCAAACCAGTTCATCTGTACCATTTTTAGGCTCCACATATATGCATTAATATACAATATTTGTTTTCCTCTTTCTGACATACTTCATTCTGTATGACAGTCTCTTGATCCATCAATGTCTCTACAAATGACCCAGTTTCATTCCTTTTTATGGCCGAGGAATATTCCATTTCATATATGTACCACATCATTATCCATTCCTTTGTCTGTGGGCATTTAGGTTGCTTCCATTACCTGGCTATTGTAAATAGTGCTGCAACGAATATTGTGGTGAATGTGCCTTTTTGAAATACGGTTTTCTCTGTGTATATGCCCAAAAGTGGGATTGCTGGATCAGATGGTAATTCTATTTCTAGTTTTTTTTAAAGAAACTCCATACTGTTCTCCATAGTGACTGTATCAATTTACATTCCCACCAATAGTGGAAGAGTGCTCCTTTTGTCCACACCCTCCCCAGAATTGGTTGTTTGTAGATTTTCTGATGATGCCGATTCTAACAGGTGTGAGGTGAAACCTCATTGTAGTTTTGATTTGCATTTCTCTAATAATTAGTGCTGTTGAGCAGCTTTTCATGTGCGTCTTGGCCATCTCTGTGTCTCCTTTGAAGAAACGTCTCTTTAGATCTTCTGCCCATTTTTTTGGGGTTGTTTGTTTTTTTAATATTAAGCTGCATGAGCTGTTTATATATATTGGAGATTAAACCTCTGTCCATTGATTCGTCTGCAACGATTTTCGCCCATTCTGAGGGATGCTTTTTTCCATTCCCGTTTTTTTTTAACAAAAAAGGAAAGAAAGGAAAAGAAGCAGAACACTAATGTGCCTAAAATATGCCTTTTGAAACGGTCGTTTTGAAATATGGACGTCCTTTGAATTTTTTGGTCGATATGTGACCCCAGGATTTGTTTTCAGGGCAGGTGTCATTTACAGTCCTGCAATGATTTTGAATATCAACTGACCATTAGCGTTGGGATTAAAGCTGCTGTTGTGTGAAACGGCCACAAGGTGGCAGCAGTTCACACTTACCAAATCTGGTTACTAGGGCAAGAGAGACTCAGTGGAAGTGGTGTTCTAGATTGGAGTTTAGAATGGAATGTGCCAGGAGAAAGCCCCTCACGTTTGTCTCACTACTTCTTGTTCGTGTTTTTAATTTAATATTTTATTTTTTATTACAGCAAGTTTGATTACAATGTTTGGCTTGTTGTACGTGTGGAAGATGTGGTTCTTTTACACATATACACATGTCTGTTCTTCCTGGGATCCTTTTCCCATGTACGTTATGACAGAATGTTGAGTAGTCCTCTCTTGGTATTCTGTAGGTCTTTGGTGATTATATATGTCACCTGTGTTTGTATATGTCTGTTAACCCCGATATCGTAATGAAACCAATCCTCACACCTTTCCATTGGTGAACCATAAGTTTGTTTAATGAATCTGTGATTGCCCTTCTCCGTGGAAATATCTGCCCTGGTATCCATTTTTAGGTAACACCTTTAGGTGAAATGATATGATATGTGTCTTTCACTTTCTGACTTACTACAAGTCACGTGATTACTTCTAGACTCATCTACGGTGCTGCAAATGGCATTGTGTCCTTTTTTCCCTTGGCTTCTCTTCTGCCTTAGCGGGGTCCATTTTCAACAATGTGATTCCCTGAGGGTTGTGGATTAGCTGACCTGGGCAGCCTTACCCTGCCGGCCCGCCCTCCCCAGGTGTGCCTCGTTGAGGTCAATATAAACAGCGCTCCAGGCAGCAATAGCCCCTGAAGCTGTGCCTGACACCATATTTTCTGCCGCGTCAGCAGTCTCGGGGCTGTGCTGGTGGGAGGGAGTGAGGGGCCACAGCTTTGTGGGTGGCCCGGTGTGAGTGGGGTTCTGCTGGCCTTTCTGCAGGAGTTGCCAGGCTGCCGCCTGTAAAGAAGAGGATGTGTCACCCATACCTTCCGCTGGAATTTCTCTCCGGACAGAGGTGAGGAAGGAAAAAAGCAGTGGGGGCCGGGACAGGAGGGGTATCTCAGGCAGGGCAATGGAAATCTTCCGGAAGAGCGCCCGGTGTCATGACCACCCTGGCTGGCCTTCAGGCACCAAGTTGGCCTGCGTGCTGTCGCTGGTGTGGCTCCACTCTCCTTCCTCTAGGCTTTCAAGCCCTTGTACATATTCAGGTGTTTTACCTGGAAAGGGTGGGAACAGTTCAGCAGCAGCTGGCCTGGGGCTCAGCTCACGTTTACTCACAGATGCCTCGGCACGGTCCCCCAGCTTTGCAATGAGGACGCTCCTTGCGTGGGGGGTGGGTTGCTGGCTATATGGGAGATGGTTCCCCACCTCTGACCAATTTCAGAATTGTTTACCACTGGAGCAAGTGCCCTGATAGGGTTTTCCTCTGTATAACTCGTGGGTTCAGGTTTTTTTTTCTTTTATGCTTCAAGTTAGATTTTATTCCTCTTTTATGTATTTATAGATATAAGCATGGAAATAATTCATTCCTATAAATACATCTGTGTGACGGGAAGAACTTTTTTCTGTTTTATTTTTAAATTTTATTTTTTAAAATTTTGAAATTTAATTTTATTTATTTTTTTTATACAGCACGTTATTATTACTTATGTATTTTATGCATATACATGTATACAGGTCAATCCCAAACTCCCAACTCATCCCACCACCACCACCCCATGGCTTCCCACACTTGGTGTCCATACGTTTGTTCTCTACCTCTGTGTCTCTATTTCTTCCCTTCAAACCAGTTCATCTGTACCATTTTTAGGCTTCACATATATGCATTAATATACAATATTTGTTTTCCTCTTTCTGACTTACTTCATTCTGTATGACAGTCTCTCGATCCATCGATGTCTCTACAAATGACCCTGTTTCATTCCTTTTAATGGCCGAGTAATATTCCATTTTATATATGTACCACATCTTTATCCATTCATCTGTCTGTGGGCATTTAGGTTGCTTCCATTACCTGGCTATTGTAAATAGTGCTGCAACGAACATTGTGGTGAATGTGCCTTTTTGAAATACGGTTTTCTCTGGGTATATGCCCAGAAGTGGGATTGCTGGATCAGATGGTAATTCTATTTCTAGTTTTTTTTAAGGAAACTCCATACTGTTCTCCATAGTGACTGTATCAATTTACATTCCCACCAATAGTGGAAGAGGGCTCCTTTTGTCCACACCCTCCCCAGAATTGGTTGTTTGTAGATTTTCTGATGATGCCGATTCTAACAGGTGTGAGGTGAGACCTCATTGTAGTTTTGATTTGCATTTCTCTAATAATTAGTGCTGTTGAGCAGCTTTTCATGTGCATCTTGGCCATCTCTGTGTCTCCTTTGAAGAAACGTCTCTTTAGATCTTCTGCCCATTTTTTGGGGGGTTGTTTGTTTTTTTAATATTAAGCTGCATGAGCTGTTTATATATATTGGAGATTAAACCTCTGTCCATTGATTCGTCTGCAACGATTTTCGCCCATTCTGAGGGATGCCTTTTTCCATTCCCGTGTTTTTTAACAAAAAAGGAAAGAAAGGAAAAGAAGCAGAACACTAATGTGCGTAAAATATGCCTTTTGAAACGGTCGTTTTGAAATATGGACGTCCTTTGAATTTTTTGGTCGATATGTGACCCCAGGATTTGTTTTCAGGGCAGGTGTCATTTACAGGCCTGCAATGATTTTGAATATCAACTGACCATTAGCGCTGGGATTAAAGCTGCTGTTGTGTGAAACGGCCACAAGGTGGCAGCAGTTCACCCTTACCAAATCTGGTTACTAGGGCAAGAGAGCCTCAGTGGAAGTGGTGTTCTAGATTGGAGTTTAGAATGGAATGTGCCAGGAGAAAGCCCCTCACGTTTGTCTCACTACTTCTTGTTCGTGTTTTTAATTTAATTTTTTTATTTTTTATTACAGCAAGTTTGATTACAATGTTTGGCTTGTTGTAGGTGTGGAAGATGTGGTTCTTTTACACATATACAGATGTCTGTTCTTCCTGGGATCCTTATCCCATGTACGTTATGACAGAATGTTGAGTAGTCCTCTCTTGGTATTCTGTAGGTCTTTGGTGATTATATATGTCACCTGTGTTTGTAGATGTCTGTTAACCCCGATATCGTAATGAAACCAATCCTCACACCTTTCCTTTGGTGAACCATAAGTTTGTTTAATGAATCTGTGATTGCCCTTCTCCGTGGAAATATCTGCCCTGGTATCCATTTTTAGGTAACACCTATAAGTGATATGATATGATATGTGTCTTTCACTTTCTGACTTACTACAAGTCACGTGATTACTTCTAGACTCATCTACGGTGCTGCAAATGGCATTGTGTCCTTTTTTCCCTTGGCTTCTCTTCTGCCTTAGCGGGGTCCATTTTCAACAATGTGATTCCCTGAGGGTTGTGGATTAGCTGACCTGGGCAGCCTTACCCTGCCGGCCCGCCCTCCCCAGGTGTGCCTCGTTGAGGTCAATATAAACAGCGCTCCAGGCAGCAATAGCCCCTGAAGCTGTGCCTGACACCATATTCTCTGCCGCGTCAGCAGTCTCGGGGCTGTGCTGGTGGGAGGGATTGAGGGGCCACAGCTTTGTGGGTGGCCCGGTGTGAGTGGGGTTCTGCTGGCCTTTCTGCAGGAGTTGCCAGGCTGCCGCCTGTAAAGAAGAGGTTGTGTCACCCATACCTTCCACTGGAATTTCTCTCCGGACAGAGGTGAGGAAAGAAAACAGCAGCGGGGGCCGGGACAGGAGGGGTATCTCAGGCAGGGCAGTGGAAAGCTTCTGGAAGAGCGCCCGAGGCCAGGACCACCCTGGCTGGCCTGCAGGCACCAAGTTGGCCTGCGTGCTGTCGCTGGTGTGGCTCCACGGTCCTTCCTCTAGGCTTTCAAGCCCTTGTACATATTCAGGTGTTTTACCTGGAAAGGGTGGGAACAGTTCAGCAGCAGCTGGCCTGGGGCTCAGCTCACGTTTACTCACAGATGCCTCGGCACAGTCCCCCAGCTTTGCAATGAGGACGCTCCTTGCATGCGGGTGGGTTGCTGGCTCTATGGGAGATGGTTCCCCATCTCTGACCAATTTCAGAATTGTTTACCACTGGAGCAAGTGCCCTGATAGGGTTTTCCTCTGTATAACTCGTGGGTTCAGGTTTTTTTCTCTTTTATGGTTCAAGTTAGATTTTATTCCTCTTTTATGTATTTATAGATATAAGCATGGAAATAATTCATTCCTATAAATACATCTGTGTGACGGGAAGAACTTTTTTCTGTTTTATTTTTAAATTTTATATTTTAAAATTTTGAAATTTAATTTTATTTATTTTTTATACACCACGTTATTATTAGTTATGTATTTTATGCATATACATGTATACAGGTCAATCCCAAACTCCCAACTCATCCCACCACCACCACCCCATGGCTTCCCACACTTGGTGTCCATACGTTTGTTCTCTACCTCTGTGTCTCTATTTCTTCCCTGCAAACCAGTTCATCTGTACCATTTTTAGGCTCCACATATATGCATTAATATACAATATTTGTTTTCCTCTTTCTGACTTACTTCATTCTGTATGACAGTCTCTCGATCCATCGATGTCTCTACAAATGACCCAGTTTCATTCCTTTTTATGGCTGAGTAATATTCCATTTTATATATGTACCACATCTTTATCCATTCATCTGTCTGTGGGCATTTAGGTTGCTTCCATTACCTGGCTATTGTAAATAGTGCTGCAACGAACATTGTGGTGAATGTGCCTTTTTGAAATACGGTTTTCTCTGGGTATATGCCCAGAAGTGGGATTGCTGGATCAGATGGTAATTCTATTTCTAGTTTTTTTAAGGAAACTCCATACTGTTCTCCATAGTGACTGTATCAATTTCCATTCCCACCAATAGTGGAAGAGGGCTCCTTTTGTCCACACCCTCCCCAGAATTGGTTGTTTGTAGATTTTCTGATGATGCCGATTCTAACAGGTGTGAGGTGAAACCTCATTGTAGTTTTGATTTGCATTTCTCTAATAATTAGTGCTGTTGAGCAGCTTTTCATGTGCGTCTTGGCCTTCTCTGTGTCTCCTTTGAAGAAACGTCTCTTTAGATCTTCTGCCCATTTTTGGGGGGGTTGTTTGTTTTTTTAATATTAAGCTGCATGTGCTGTTTATATATATTGGAGATTAAACCTCTGTCCATTGATTCGTTTGCAACGATTTTCACCCATTCTGAGGGATGCCTTTTTCCATTCCCGTGTTTTTTAACAAAAAAGGAAAGAAAGGAAAAGAAGCAGAACTCTAATGTGCGTAAAATATGGCTTTTGAAACGGTCGTTTTGAAATATGGACGTCTTTTGAATTTTTTGGTCGATATGTGACCCCAGGATTTGTTTTCAGGGCAGGTGTCATTTACAGGCCTGCAATGATTTTGAATATCAACTGACCATTAGCGTTGGGATTAAAGCTGCTGTTGTGTGAAACGGCCACCAGGTGGCAGCAGTTCACCCTTACCAAATCTGGTTACTAGGGCAAGAGAGCCTCAGTGGAAGTGGTGTTCTAGATTGGAGTTTAGAATGGAATGTGCCAGGAGAAAGCCCCTCACGTTTGTCTCACTACTTCTTGTTCGTGTTTTTAATTTAATTTTTTATTTTTTATTACAGCAAGTTTGATTACAATGTTTGGCTTGTTGTACGTGTGGAAGATGTGGTTCTTTTACACATATACAGATGTCTGTTCTTCCTGGGATCCTTTTCCCATGTACGTTATGACAGAATGTTGAGTAGTCCTCTCTTGGTATTCTGTAGGTCTTTGGTGATTATATATGTCACCTGTGTTTGTATATGTCTCTTAACCCCGATATCGTAATGAAACAAATCCTAACACCTTTCCATTGGTGAACCATAAGTTTGTTTAATGAATCTGTGATTGCCCTTCTCCGTGGAAATATCTGCCCTGGTATCCATTTTTAGGTAACACCTATAAGTGATATGATAGGATATGTGTCTTTCACTTTCTGACTTACTACAAGTCACGTGATTATTTCTAGACTCATCTCGGTGCTGCAAATGGCATTGTGTCCTTTTTTTCCTTGGCTTCTCTTCTGCCTTAGCGGGGTCCATTTTCAACAATGTGATTCCCTGAGGGTTGTGGATTAGCTGACCTGGGCAGCCTTACCCTGCCGGCCCGCCCTCACCAGGTGTGCCTCGTTGAGTTCAATATAAACAGCGCTCCAGGCAGCAATAGCCCCTGAAGCTGTGCCTGACTCCATATTCTCTGCCCCGTCAGCAGTCTCGGGGCTGTGCTGGTGGGAGGGAGTGAGGGGCCACAGCTTTGTGGGTGGCCCGGTGTGAGTGGGGTTCTGCTGCCCTTTCTGCAGGAGTTGCCAGGCTGCCGCCTGTAAAGAAGAGGTTGTGTCACCCATACCTTCCGCTGGAATTTCTGTCCGGACAGAGGTGAGGAAGGAAAAAAGCAGTGGGGGCCGGGACAGGAGGGGTATCTCAGGCAGGGCAATGGAAAGCTTCTGGAAGAGCGCCAGGTCCCAAGACCACTCTGGCTGGCCTTCATGCACCAAGTTGGCCTGCGTGCTGTTGCTGGTGTGGCTCCACGGTCCTTCCTCTTGGCTTTCAAGCCCTTGTACATATTCAGGTGTTTTACCTGGAAAGGGTGGGAACAGTTCAGCAGCAGCTGGCCTGAGGCTCAGCTCACGTTTACTCACAGATGCCTCGGCACGGTCCCCCAGCTTTGCAATGAGGACGCTCCTTGCGTGGGGGGTGGGTTGCTGGGTGTATGGGAGATGGTTCCCCACCTCTGACCAATTTCAGAATTGTTTACCGCTGGAGCAAGTGCCGCGATAGGGTTTTCCTCTGTATAACTCGTGGGTTCACTTTTTCTTTCTTTTATGGTTCAAGTTAGATTTTATTCCTCTTTTATGTATTTATAAATATAAGCATGGAAATAATTCATTCCTATAAATACATCTGTGTGACGGGAAGAATATTTTCTGTTTTATTTTTAAATTTTATTTTTTAAAATTTTGAAATTTAATTTTATTTATGTTTTTATACAGCAGGTTATTATTAGTTATGTATTTTATGCATATACATGTACACAGGTCAATCCCAAACTCCCAAATCATCCCACCACCACCACCCCATGGCTTCCCACACTTGGTGTCCATACGTTTCTTCTCTACCTCTGTGTCTCTATTTCTTCCCTGCAAACCAGTTCATCTGTACCATTTTTAGGCTCCACATATATGCATTAATATACAATATTTGTTTTCCTCTTTCTGACTTACTTCATTCTGTATGACAGTCTCTTGATCCATCAATGTCTCTACAAATGACCCAGTTTCATTCCTTTTTATGGCCGAGGAATATTCCATTTCATATATGTACCACATCATTATCCATTCCTTTGTCTGTGGGCATTTAGGTTGCTTCCATTACCTGGCTATTGTAAATAGTGCTGCAACGAATATTGTGGTGAATGTGCCTTTTTGAAATACGGTTTTCTCTGTGTATATGCCCAAAAGTGGGATTGCTGGATCAGATGGTAATTCTATTTCTAGTTTTTTTTAAAGAAACTCCATACTGTTCTCCATAGTGACTGTATCAATTTACATTCCCACCAATAGTGGAAGAGTGCTCCTTTTGTCCACACCCTCCCCAGAATTGGTTGTTTGTAGATTTTCTGATGATGCCGATTCTAACAGGTGTGAGGTGAAACCTCATTGTAGTTTTGATTTGCATTTCTCTAATAATTAGTGCTGTTGAGCAGCTTTTCATGTGCGTCTTGGCCATCTCTGTGTCTCCTTTGAAGAAACGTCTCTTTAGATCTTCTGCCCATTTTTTTGGGGTTGTTTGTTTTTTTAATATTAAGCTGCATGAGCTGTTCATATATATTTGAGATTAAACCTCTGTCCATTGATTCGTCTTCAATGATTTTCGCCCATTGTGAGGGATGCCTTTTTCCATTCCCGTTTTTTTAACAAAAAAGTGAAGAAAGGAAAAGAAGCAGAACACGAATGTGCCTAAAATATGCCTTTTGAAACGGTCGTTTTGAAATATGGACGTCCTTTGAATTTTTTGGTTGATATGTGACCCCAGGATTTGTTTTCAGGGCAGGTGTCATTTACAGGCCTGCAATGATTTTGAATATTAACTGACCATTAGCTTTGGGATTAAAGCTGCTGTTGTGTGAAACGGCCACAAGGTGGCAGCAGTTCACCCTTACCAAATCTGGTTACTAGGGCAAGAGAGCCTCAGTGGAAGTGGTGTTCTAGATTGGAGTTTAATATGGAATGTGCCAGGAGAAAGCCCCTCACGTTTGTCTCACTACTTCTTGTTCGTGTTTTTAATTTAATATTTTATTTTTTATTACAGCAAGTTTGATTACAATGTTTGGCTTGTTGTAGGTGTGGAAGATGTGGTTCTTTTACACATATCCAGATGTCTGTTCTTCCTGGGATCCTTTTCCCATGTATGTTATGACAGAATGTTGAGTAGTCCTCTCTTGGTATTCTGTAGGTCTTTGGTGATTATATATGTCACCTGTGTTTGTATATGTCTGTTAACCCCGATATCATAATGAAACCAATCCTCACACCTTTCCATTGGTGAACCATAAGTTTGTTTAATGAATCTGTGATTGCCCTTCTCCGTGGAAATATCTGCCCTGGTATCCATTTTTAGGTAACACCTATAAGTGATATGATAGGATATGTGTCTTTCACTTTCTGACTTACTACAAGTCACGTGATTACTTCTAGACTCATCTACGGTGCTGCAAATGGCATTGTGTCCTTTTTTCCCTTGGCTTCTCTTCTGCCTTAGCGGGGTCCATTTTCAACAATGTGATTCCCTGAGGGTTTTGGATTAGCTGACCTGGGCAGCCTTACCCTGCCAGCCCGCCCTCCCCAGGTGTGCCTAATTGAGGTCAATATAAACAGCGCTCCAGGCAGCAATAGCCCCTGAAGCTGTGCCTGACTCCATATTCTCTGCCCCGTCAGCAGTCTCGGGGCTGTGCTGGTGGGAGGGAGTGAAGGGCCACAGCTTTGTGGGTGGCCCGGTGTGAGTGGGGTTCTGCTGGCCTTTCTGCAGGAGTTGCCAGGCTGCCGCCTGTAAAGAAGAGGTTGTGTCACCCATACCTTCTGCTGGAATTTCTCTCCGGACAGAGGTGAGGAAGGAAAAAAGCAGTGGGGGCCGGGACAGGAGGGGTATCACAGGCAGGGCAATGGAAAGCTTCTTGAAGAGCGCCAGGGCCCAGGACCACCCTGGCTGGCCTGCAGGCACCAAGTTGGCCTGCGTGCTGTCGCTGGTGTGGCTCCACGGTCCTTCCTCTAGGCTTTCAAGCCCTTGTACATATTCAGGTGTTTTACCTGGAAAGGGTGGGAACAGTTCAGCAGCAGCTGGCCTGGGGCTCAGCTGACGTTTACTCACAGATGCCTCGGCATGGTCCCCCAGCTTTGCAATGAGGACGCTCCTTGCCTGGGGGGTGGGTTGCTGGATGTATGGGAGATGATTCCCCACCTCTGACCAATTTCAGAATTGTTTACCGCTGGAGCAAGTGCCGTGATAGGGTTTTCCTCTGTATAACTCGTGGGTTCACTTTTTTTTTCTTTTATGGTTCAAGTTAGATTTTATTCCTCTTTTATGTATTTATAGATATAAGCATGGAAATAATTCATTCCTATAAATACATCTGTGTGACGGGAAGAACTTTTTTCTGTTTTATTTTTAAATTTTATTTTTTAAAATTTTGAAATTTAATTTTATTTATTTTTTTTATACAGCACGTTATTATTACTTATGTATTTTATGCATATACATGTATACAGGTCAATCCCAAACTCCCAACTCATCCCACCACCACCACCCCATGGCTTCCCACACTTGGTGTCCATACGTTTGTTCTCTACCTCTGTGTCTCTATTTCTTCCCTGCAAACCAGTTCATCTGTACCATTTTTAGGCTCCACATATATGCATTAATATACAATATTTGTTTTCCTCTTTCTGACTTACTCCATTCTGTATGACAGTCTCTCGATCCATCGATGTCTCTACAAATGACCCAGTTTCATTCCTTTTTATGGCCGAGTAATATTCCATTTTATACATGTACCACATCTTTATCCATTCATCTGTCTGTGGGCATTTAGGTTGCTTCCATTACCTGGCTATTGTAAATAGTGCTGCAATGAACATTGTGGTGAATGTGCCTTTTTGATGTACGGTTTTCTCTGGGTATATGCCCAGAAGTGGGATTGCTGGATCAGATGGTAATTCTATTTCTAGTTTTTTTAAGGAAACTCCATACTGTTCTCCATAGTGACTGTATCAATTTCCATTCCCACCAATAGTGGAAGAGGGCTCCTTTTGTCCACACCCTCCCCAGAATTGGTTGTTTGTAGATTTTCTGATGATGACGATTCTAACAGGTGTGAGGTGATACCTCATTGTAGTTTTGATTTGCATTTCTCTAATAATTAGTGCTGTTGAGCAGCTTTTCATGTGCGTCTTGGCCATCTCTGTGTCTCCTTTGAAGAAACGTCTCTTTAGATCTTCTGCCCATTTTTGGGGGGGTTGTTTGTTTTTTAATATTAAGCTGCATGTGCTGTTTATATATATTGGAGATTAAACCTCTGTCCATTGATTCGTTTGCAACGATTTTCACCCATTCTGAGGGATGCCTTTTTCCATTCCCGTGTTTTTTAACAAAAAAGGAAAGAAAGGAAAAGAAGCAGAACTCTAATGTGCGTAAAATATGCCTTTTGAAATGGTCGTTTTGAAATATGGACGTCTTTTGAATTTTTTGGTCGATATGTGACCCCAGGATTTGTTTTCAGGGCAGGTGTCATTTACAGGCCTGCAATGATTTTGAATATCAACTGACCATTAGCGTTGGGATTAAAGCTGCTGCTGTGTGTAACGGCCACAAGGTGGCAGCAGTTCACCCTTACCAAATCTGGTTACTAGGGCAAGAGAGCCTCAGTGGAAGTGGTGTTCTAGATTGGAGTTTAGAATGGAATGTGCCAGGAGAAAGCCCCTCACGTTTGTCTCACTACTTCTTGTTCGTGTTTTTAATTTAATTTTTTATTTTTTATTACAGCAAGTTTGATTACAATGTTTGGCTTGTTGTAGGTTTGGAAGATGTGGTTCTTTTACACATATACAGATGTCTGTTCTTCCTGGGATACTTTTCCCATGTACGTTATGACAGAATGTTGAGTAGTCCTCTCTTGGTATTCTGTAGGTCTTTGGTGATTATATATGTCACCTGTGTTTGTATATGTCTCTTAACCCCGATATCGTAATGAAACCAATCCTCACACCTTTCCATTGGTGAACCATAAGTTTGTTTAATGAATCTGTGATTGCCCTTCTCCGTGGAAATATCTGCCCTGGTATCCATTTTTAGGTAACACCTATAAGTGATATGATATGATATGTGTCTTTCACTTTCTGACTTACTACAAGTCACGTGATTTCTTCTAGACTCATCTCGGTGCTGCAAATGGCATTGTGTCATTTTTTTCCTTGGCTTCTCTTCTGCCTTAGCGGGGTCCATTTTCAACAATGTGATTCCCTGAGGGTTGTGGATTAGCTGACCTGGGCAGCCTTACCCTGCCGGCCCGCCTCCCCAGGTGTGCCTCGTTGAGGTCAATATAAACAGCGCTCCAGGCAGCAATAGCCCCTGAAGCTGTGCCTGACTCCATATTCTCTGCCCCGTCAGCAGTCTCGGGGCTGTGCTGGTGGGAGGGAGTGAGGGGCCACAGCTTTGTGGGTGGCCCGGTGTGAGTGGGGTTCTGCTGCCCTTTCTGCAGGAGTTGCCAGGCTGCCGCCTGTAAAGAAGAGGTTGTGTCACCCATACCTTCCGCTGGAATTTCTGTCCGGACAGAGGTGAGGAAGGAAAAAAGCAGTGGGGGCCGGGACAGGAGGGGTATCTCAGGCAGGGCAATGGAAAGCTTCTGGAAGAGCGCCAGGTCCCAAGACCACTCTGGCTGGCCTTCATGCACCAAGTTGGCCTGCGTGCTGTTGCTGGTGTGGCTCCACGGTCCTTCCTCTTGGCTTTCAAGCCCTTGTACATATTCAGGTGTTTTACCTGGAAAGGGTGGGAACAGTTCAGCAGCAGCTGGCCTGAGGCTCAGCTCACGTTTACTCACAGATGCCTCGGCACGGTCCCCCAGCTTTGCAATGAGGACGCTCCTTGCGTGGGGGGTGGGTTGCTGGGTGTATGGGAGATGGTTCCCCACCTCTGACCAATTTCAGAATTGTTTACCGCTGGAGCAAGTGCCGCGATAGGGTTTTCCTCTGTATAACTCGTGGGTTCACTTTTTCTTTCTTTTATGGTTCAAGTTAGATTTTATTCCTCTTTTATGTATTTATAAATATAAGCATGGAAATAATTCATTCCTATAAATACATCTGTGTGACGGGAAGAATATTTTCTGTTTTATTTTTAAATTTTATTTTTTAAAATTTTGAAATTTAATTTTATTTATGTTTTTATACAGCAGGTTATTATTAGTTATGTATTTTATGCATATACATGTACACAGGTCAATCCCAAACTCCCAAATCATCCCACCACCACCACCCCATGGCTTCCCACACTTGGTGTCCATACGTTTCTTCTCTACCTCTGTGTCTCTATTTCTTCCCTGCAAACCAGTTCATCTGTACCATTTTTAGGCTCCACATATATGCATTAATATACAATATTTGTTTTCCTCTTTCTGACATACTTCATTCTGTATGACAGTCTCTTGATCCATCAATGTCTCTACAAATGACCCAGTTTCATTCCTTTTTATGGCCGAGGAATATTCCATTTCATATATGTACCACATCATTATCCATTCCTTTGTCTGTGGGCATTTAGGTTGCTTCCATTACCTGGCTATTGTAAATAGTGCTGCAACGAATATTGTGGTGAATGTGCCTTTTTGAAATACGGTTTTCTCTGTGTATATGCCCAAAAGTGGGATTGCTGGATCAGATGGTAATTCTATTTCTAGTTTTTTTTAAAGAAACTCCATACTGTTCTCCATAGTGACTGTATCAATTTACATTCCCACCAATAGTGGAAGAGTGCTCCTTTTGTCCACACCCTCCCCAGAATTGGTTGTTTGTAGATTTTCTGATGATGCCGATTCTAACAGGTGTGAGGTGAAACCTCATTGTAGTTTTGATTTGCATTTCTCTAATAATTAGTGCTGTTGAGCAGCTTTTCATGTGCGTCTTGGCCATCTCTGTGTCTCCTTTGAAGAAACGTCTCTTTAGATCTTCTGCCCATTTTTTTGGGGTTGTTTGTTTTTTTAATATTAAGCTGCATGAGCTGTTTATATATATTGGAGATTAAACCTCTGTCCATTGATTCGTCTGCAACGATTTTCGCCCATTCTGAGGGATGCTTTTTTCCATTCCCGTTTTTTTTTAACAAAAAAGGAAAGAAAGGAAAAGAAGCAGAACACTAATGTGCCTAAAATATGCCTTTTGAAACGGTCGTTTTGAAATATGGACGTCCTTTGAATTTTTTGGTCGATATGTGACCCCAGGATTTGTTTTCAGGGCAGGTGTCATTTACAGTCCTGCAATGATTTTGAATATCAACTGACCATTAGCGTTGGGATTAAAGCTGCTGTTGTGTGAAACGGCCACAAGGTGGCAGCAGTTCACACTTACCAAATCTGGTTACTAGGGCAAGAGAGACTCAGTGGAAGTGGTGTTCTAGATTGGAGTTTAGAATGGAATGTGCCAGGAGAAAGCCCCTCACGTTTGTCTCACTACTTCTTGTTCGTGTTTTTAATTTAATATTTTATTTTTTATTACAGCAAGTTTGATTACAATGTTTGGCTTGTTGTACGTGTGGAAGATGTGGTTCTTTTACACATATACACATGTCTGTTCTTCCTGGGATCCTTTTCCCATGTACGTTATGACAGAATGTTGAGTAGTCCTCTCTTGGTATTCTGTAGGTCTTTGGTGATTATATATGTCACCTGTGTTTGTATATGTCTGTTAACCCCGATATCGTAATGAAACCAATCCTCACACCTTTCCATTGGTGAACCATAAGTTTGTTTAATGAATCTGTGATTGCCCTTCTCCGTGGAAATATCTGCCCTGGTATCCATTTTTAGGTAACACCTTTAGGTGAAATGATATGATATGTGTCTTTCACTTTCTGACTTACTACAAGTCACGTGATTACTTCTAGACTCATCTACGGTGCTGCAAATGGCATTGTGTCCTTTTTTCCCTTGGCTTCTCTTCTGCCTTAGCGGGGTCCATTTTCAACAATGTGATTCCCTGAGGGTTGTGGATTAGCTGACCTGGGCAGCCTTACCCTGCCGGCCCGCCCTCCCCAGGTGTGCCTCGTTGAGGTCAATATAAACAGCGCTCCAGGCAGCAATAGCCCCTGAAGCTGTGCCTGACACCATATTTTCTGCCGCGTCAGCAGTCTCGGGGCTGTGCTGGTGGGAGGGAGTGAGGGGCCACAGCTTTGTGGGTGGCCCGGTGTGAGTGGGGTTCTGCTGGCCTTTCTGCAGGAGTTGCCAGGCTGCCGCCTGTAAAGAAGAGGATGTGTCACCCATACCTTCCGCTGGAATTTCTCTCCGGACAGAGGTGAGGAAGGAAAAAAGCAGTGGGGGCCGGGACAGGAGGGGTATCTCAGGCAGGGCAATGGAAATCTTCCGGAAGAGCGCCCGGTGTCATGACCACCCTGGCTGGCCTTCAGGCACCAAGTTGGCCTGCGTGCTGTCGCTGGTGTGGCTCCACTCTCCTTCCTCTAGGCTTTCAAGCCCTTGTACATATTCAGGTGTTTTACCTGGAAAGGGTGGGAACAGTTCAGCAGCAGCTGGCCTGGGGCTCAGCTCACGTTTACTCACAGATGCCTCGGCACGGTCCCCCAGCTTTGCAATGAGGACGCTCCTTGCGTGGGGGGTGGGTTGCTGGCTATATGGGAGATGGTTCCCCACCTCTGACCAATTTCAGAATTGTTTACCACTGGAGCAAGTGCCCTGATAGGGTTTTCCTCTGTATAACTCGTGGGTTCAGGTTTTTTTTTCTTTTATGCTTCAAGTTAGGTTTTATTCCTCTTTTATGTATTTATAGATATAAGCATGGAAATAATTCATTCCTATAAATACATCTGTGTGACGGGAAGAACTTTTTTCTGTTTTATTTTTAAATTTTATTTTTTAAAATTTTGAAATTTAATTTTATTTATTTTTTTTATACAGCACGTTATTATTACTTATGTATTTTATGCATATACATGTATACAGGTCAATCCCAAACTCCCAACTCATCCCACCACCACCACCCCATGGCTTCCCACACTTGGTGTCCATACGTTTGTTCTCTACCTCTGTGTCTCTATTTCTTCCCTTCAAACCAGTTCATCTGTACCATTTTTAGGCTTCACATATATGCATTAATATACAATATTTGTTTTCCTCTTTCTGACTTACTTCATTCTGTATGACAGTCTCTCGATCCATCGATGTCTCTACAAATGACCCTGTTTCATTCCTTTTAATGGCCGAGTAATATTCCATTTTATATATGTACCACATCTTTATCCATTCATCTGTCTGTGGGCATTTAGGTTGCTTCCATTACCTGGCTATTGTAAATAGTGCTGCAACGAACATTGTGGTGAATGTGCCTTTTTGAAATACGGTTTTCTCTGGGTATATGCCCAGAAGTGGGATTGCTGGATCAGATGGTAATTCTATTTCTAGTTTTTTTTAAGGAAACTCCATACTGTTCTCCATAGTGACTGTATCAATTTACATTCCCACCAATAGTGGAAGAGGGCTCCTTTTGTCCACACCCTCCCCAGAATTGGTTGTTTGTAGATTTTCTGATGATGCCGATTCTAACAGGTGTGAGGTGAGACCTCATTGTAGTTTTGATTTGCATTTCTCTAATAATTAGTGCTGTTGAGCAGCTTTTCATGTGCATCTTGGCCATCTCTGTGTCTCCTTTGAAGAAACGTCTCTTTAGATCTTCTGCCCATTTTTTGGGGGGTTGTTTGTTTTTTTAATATTAAGCTGCATGAGCTGTTTATATATATTGGAGATTAAACCTCTGTCCATTGATTCGTCTGCAACGATTTTCGCCCATTCTGAGGGATGCCTTTTTCCATTCCCGTGTTTTTTAACAAAAAAGGAAAGAAAGGAAAAGAAGCAGAACACTAATGTGCGTAAAATATGCCTTTTGAAACGGTCGTTTTGAAATATGGACGTCCTTTGAATTTTTTGGTCGATATGTGACCCCAGGATTTGTTTTCAGGGCAGGTGTCATTTACAGGCCTGCAATGATTTTGAATATCAACTGACCATTAGCGCTGGGATTAAAGCTGCTGTTGTGTGAAACGGCCACAAGGTGGCAGCAGTTCACCCTTACCAAATCTGGTTACTAGGGCAAGAGAGCCTCAGTGGAAGTGGTGTTCTAGATTGGAGTTTAGAATGGAATGTGCCAGGAGAAAGCCCCTCACGTTTGTCTCACTACTTCTTGTTCGTGTTTTTAATTTAATTTTTTTATTTTTTATTACAGCAAGTTTGATTACAATGTTTGGCTTGTTGTAGGTGTGGAAGATGTGGTTCTTTTACACATATACAGATGTCTGTTCTTCCTGGGATCCTTATCCCATGTACGTTATGACAGAATGTTGAGTAGTCCTCTCTTGGTATTCTGTAGGTCTTTGGTGATTATATATGTCACCTGTGTTTGTAGATGTCTGTTAACCCCGATATCGTAATGAAACCAATCCTCACACCTTTCCTTTGGTGAACCATAAGTTTGTTTAATGAATCTGTGATTGCCCTTCTCCGTGGAAATATCTGCCCTGGTATCCATTTTTAGGTAACACCTATAAGTGATATGATATGATATGTGTCTTTCACTTTCTGACTTACTACAAGTCACGTGATTACTTCTAGACACATCTACGGTGCTGCAAATGGCATTGTGTCCTTTTTTCCCTTGGCTTCTCTTCTGCCTTAGCGGGGTCCATTTTCAACAATGTGATTCCCTGAGGGTTGTGGATTAGCTGACCTGGGCAGCCTTACCCTGCCGGCCCGCCCTCACCAGGTGTGCCTCGTTGAGGTCAATATAAACAGCGCTCCAGGCAGCAATAGCCCCTGAAGCTGTGCCTAACACCATATTCTCTGCCCCGTCAGGAGTCTCGGGGCTGTGCTGGTGGGAGGGAGTGAGGGGCCACAGCTTTGTGGGTGGCCCGGTGTGAGTGGGGTTCTGCTGGCCTTTCTGCAGGAGTTGCCAGGCTGCCGCCTGTAAAGAAGAGGTGGTGTCACCCATACCTTCCGCTGGAATTTCTCTCCGGACAGAGGTGAGGAAGGAAAAAAGCAGTGGGGGCCGGGACAGGAGGGGTATCTCAGGCAGGGCAGTGGAAAACTTATGGAAGTGCGCCCGGGGCCAGGACCACCCTGGCTGGCCTGCAGGCACCAAGTTGGCCTGCGTGCTGTCGCTGGTGTGGCTCCACGGTCCTTCCTCTAGGCTTTCAAGCCCTTGTACATATTCAGGTGTTTTACCTGGAAAGGGTGGGAACAGTTCAGCAGCAGCTGGCCTGGGGCTCAGCTCACGTTTACTCACAGATGCCTTGGCAGGGTCCACCAGCTTTGCAATGAGGACGCTCCTTGCGTGGGGGTTGGGTTGCTGGCTGTATGGGAGATGGTTCCCCACCTCTGACCAATTTCAGAATTGTTTACCACTGGAGAAAGTGCCCTGATAGGTTTTTCCTCTGTATAACTCGTGGGTTCAGGTTTTTTTTTTTCTTTTATGGTTCAAGTTAGATTTTATTCCTCTTTTATGTATTTATAGATATAAGCATGGAAATAATTCATTCCTATAAATACATCTGTGTGACGGGAAGAACTTTTTTCTGTTTTATTTTTAAATTTTATTTTTTAAAATTTTGAAATTTAATTTTATTTATTTTTTTATACAGCACGTAATTATTAGTTATGTATTTTATGCATATACATGTATACAGGTCAATCCCAATCTCCCAACTCATCCCACCACCACCACCCCATGGCTTCCCACACTTGGTGTCCATACGTTTGTTCTCTACCCCTGTGTCTCTATTTCTTCCCTGCAAACCAGTTCATCTGTACCATTTTTAGGTTCCACATATATGCATTAATATACAATATTTGTTTTCCTCTTTCTGACTTACTTCATTCCGTATGACAGTCTCTCGATCCATCGATGTCTCTACAAATGACCCAGTTTCATTCCCTTTTATGGCCGAGTAATATTCCAATTTATATATGTACCACATCTTTATCCATTCATCTGTCTGTGGGCATTTAGGTTGCTTCCATTACCTGGCTATTGTAAATAGTGCTGCAACGAACGTTGTGGTGAATGTGCCTTTTTGAAATACGGTTTTCTCTGGGTATATGCCCAGAAGTGGGATTGCTGGATCAGATGGTAATTCTATTTCTAGTTTTTTTAAGGAAACTCCATACTGTTCTCCATAGTGACTGTATCAATTTACATTCCCACCAATAGTGGAATAGGGCTCCTTTTGTCCACACCCTCCCCAGAATTGGTTGTTTTTAGATTTTCTGATGATGCTGCTTCTAACACGTGTGACGTGATACCTCATTGTAGTTTTGATTTGCATTTCTCCAATGTTTAGTGCTGTTGAGCAGCTTTTCATGTGCGTCTTGGCCATCTCTGTGTCTCCTTTGAAGAAACGTCTCTTTAGATCTTCTGCCCATTTATTTGGGGTTGGTTGTTTTTTTAATGTTAAGCTGCATGAGCTGTTTATATATATTGGAGATTAAACCTCTGTCCATTGATTCGTCTACAACGATTTTCGCCCATTCTGAGGGATGCCTTTTTCCATTCCCGTGTTTTTTAACAAAAAAGGAAAGAAAGGAAAAGAAGCAGAACACTAATGGGCGTAAAATATGCCTTTTGAAATGGTCGTTTTGAAATATGGACGTCCTTTGAATTTTTTGGTCGATATGTGACCCCAGGATTTGTTTTCAGGGCAGGTGTCATTTACAGGCCTGCAATGATTTTGAATATCAACTGACCATTAGCGTTGGGATTAAAGCTGCTGTTGTGTGAAATGGCCACAAGGTGGCAGCAGTTCACCCTTACCAAATCTGGTTACTAGGGCAAGAGAGCCTCAGTGGAAGTGGTGTTCTAGATTGGAGTTTAGAATGGAATGTGCCAGGAGAAAGCCCCTCACGTTTGTCTCACTACTTCTTGTTCGTGTTTTTTATTTAATTTTTTATTTTTTATTACAGCAAGTTTGATTACAATGTTTGGCTTGTTGTATGTGTGTAAGATGTGGTTCTTTTACACATATACAGATGTCTGTTCTTCCTGGGATCCTTTTCCCATGTACGTTATGACAGAATGTTGAGTAGTCCTCTCTTGGTATTCTGTAGGTCTTTGGTGATTATATATGTCACCTGTGTTTGAATATGTCTGTTAACCCCGATATCGTAATGAAACCAATCCTCACACCTTTCCATTGGTGAACAATAAGTTTGTTTAATGAATCTGTGATTGCCCTTCTCCGTGGAAATATCTGCCCTGGTATCCATTTTTAGGTAACACCTATAAGTGATATGATATGATATGTGTCTTTCACTTTCTGACTTACTACAAGTCACGTGATTACTTCTAGACTCATCTACGGTGCTGCAAATGGCATTGTGTCCTTTTTTCCCTTGGCTTCTCTTCTGCCTTAGCGGGGTCCATTTTCAACAATGTGATTCCCTGAGGGTTGTGGATTAGCTGACCTGGGCAGCCTTACACTGCCGGCCCGCCCTCCCCGGGTGTGCCTCTTTGACGTCTATATAAACAGCGCTCCAGGCAGCAATAGCCCCTGAAGCTGTGCATGCATCCATATTCTCTGCCTCGTCAGCAGTCTCGGGGCTGTGCTGGTGCGAGGGAGTGAGGGGCCACAGCTTTGTGGGTGGCCCGGTGTGAGTGGGGTTCTGCTGGCCTTTCTTCAGGAGTTGCCAGGCTGCCGCCTGTAAAGAAGAGGATGTGTCACCCATACCTTCCGCTGGAATTTCTCTCTGGACAGAGGTGAGGAAGGAAAAAAGCAGTGGGGGCCGGGACAGGAGGGGTATCTCAGGCAGGGCAATGGAAAGATTCTGGAAGTGCGCCCAGGTCCAGGACCACCCTGGCTGGCCAGCAGGCACCAAGTTGGCCTGCGTGCTGTCGCTGGTGTGGCTCCACGGTCCTTCCTCTAGGCTTTCAAGCCCTTGTACATATTCAGGTGTTTTACCTGGAAAGGGTGGGAACAGTTCAGCAGCAGCTGGCCTGGGGCTCAGCTCACGTTTACTCACAGATGCCTCGGCAGGGTCCCCCAGCTTTGCAATGAGGACGCTCCTTGCGTGGGGGGTGGGTTGATGGCTGTATGGGAGATGGTTCCCCACCTTTGACCAATTTCAGAATTGTTTACCACTTGAGAAAGTGCCCTGATAGGGTTTTCCTCTGTATAACTCGTGGGTTCAGGTTTTTTTTAATTTTATGGTTCAAGTTAGATATTATTCCTCTTTTATGTATTTATAGATATAAGCATGGAAATAATTCATTCCTATAAATACATTTGTGTGACGGGAAGAACTTT
This sequence comes from Mesoplodon mirus, assembly GCF_964341445.2. Lineage (NCBI taxonomy): Eukaryota > Metazoa > Chordata > Mammalia > Artiodactyla > Ziphiidae > Mesoplodon > Mesoplodon mirus. The sequence goes on along the minus strand of NW_028295792.1, from coordinate 1,757,192 downwards.
TTTCTGTTTTATTTTTAAATTTTATTTTTTAAAATTTTGAAATTTAATTTTATTTATTTTTTTATACAGCACGTTATTATTAGTTATGTATTTTATGCATATACATGTATACAGGTCAATCCCAAACACCCAACTCATCCCACCACCACCACCCCATGGCTTCCCACACTTGGTGTCCATACGTTTGTTCTCTAACTCTGTGTCTCTATTTCTTCCCTGCAAACCAGTTCATCTGTACTACTTTCAGGCTCCACATATATGCATTAATATACAATATTTGTTTTCCTCTTTCTGACTTACTTCATTCTGTATGACAGTCTCTCGATCCATCGATGTCTCCACAAATGACACAGATTCATTCCTTTTTATGGCCGAGTAATGTTCCAATTTATATATGTACCACATCTTTATCCATTCATCTGTCTGTGGGCATTTAGGTTGCTTCCATTACCTGGCTATTGTAAATAGTCCTGCAACGAACATTGTGGTGAATGTGCCTTTTTGAAATACGGTTTTCTCTGGGTATATGCCCAGAAGTGGGATTGCTGGATCAGATGGTAATTCTATTTCTAGTTTTTTTAAGGAAACTCCATACTGTTCTCCATAGTGACTGTATCAATTTACATTCCCACCAATAGTGGAAGAGGGCTCCTTTTGTCCACACCCTCCCCAGAATTGGTTGTTTGTAGATTTTCTGATGATGCCGATTCTAACAGGTGTGAGGTGATACCTCATTTTAGTTTTGATTTGCATTTCTCCAATAATTAGTGCTGTTGAGCAGCTTTTCATGTGCGTCTTGGCCATCTCTGTGTCTCCTTTGAAGAAACGTCTCTTTAGATCTTCTGCCCATTTTTTTGGGTTGTTTGTTTTTTTAATATTAAGCTGCATGAGCTGTTTATATATATTGGAGATTAAACCTCTGTCCATTGATTCGTCTGCAACGATTTTCGCCCATTCTGAGGGATGCCTTTTTCCATTCCCGTGTTTTTTAACAAAAAAGGAAAGAAAGGAAAAGAAGCAGAACACTAATGTGCGTAAAATATGCCTTTTGAAATGGTCGTTTTGAAATATGGACGTCCTTTGAATTTTTTGGTCGATATGTGACCCCAGGATTTGTTTTCAGGGCAGGTGTCATTTACAGGCCTGCAATGATTTTGAATATCAACTGACCATTAGCGTTGGGATTAAAGCTGCTGTTGTGTGAAACGGCCACAAGGTGGCAGCAGTTCACCCTTACCAAATCTGGTTACTAGAGCAAGAGAGCCTCAGTGGAAGTGGTGTTCTAGATTGGAGTTTAGAATGGAATGTGCCAGGAGAAAGCCCCTCACGTTTGTCTCACTACTTCTTGTTCGTGTTTTTAATTTAATTTTTTTAATTTTTTATTACAGCAAGTTTGATTACAATGTTTGGCTTGTTGTAGGTGTGGAAGATGTGGTTCTTTTACACATATACAGATGTCTGTTCTTCCTGGGATCCTTTTCCCATGTACGTTATGACAGAATGTTGAGTAGTCCTCTCTTGGTATTCCGTAGGTCTTTGGTGATTATATATGTCACCTGTGTTTGTATATGTCTGTTAACCCCGATATTGTAATGAAACCAATCCTCACACCTTTCCTTTGGTGAACCATAAGTTTGTTTAATGAAACTGTGATTGCCCTTCTACGTGGAAATATCTGCCCTGGTATCCATTTTTAGGTAACACCTATAAGTGATATGATAGGATATGTGTCTTTCACTTTCTGACTTACTACAAGTCACGTGATTACTTCTAGACTCATCTACGGTGCTGCAAATGGCATTGTGTCCTTTTTTCCCTTGGCTTCTCTTCTGCCTTAGCGGGGTCCATTTTCAACAATGTGATTCCCTGAGGGTTGTGGATTAGCTGACCTGGGCAGCCTTACCCTGCCGGCCCGCCCTCCCCAGGTGTGCCTCGTTGAGGTCAATATAAACAGCGCTCCAGGCAGCAATAGCCCCTGAAGCTGTGCCTGAATCCATATTCTCTGCCCCGTCAGCAGTCTCGGGGCTGTGCTGGTGGGAGGGAGTGAGGGGCCACAGCTTTGTGGGTGGCCCGGTGTGAGTGGGGTTCTGCTGGCCTTTCTGCAGGAGTTGCCAGGCTGCCGCCTGTAAAGAAGAGGTTGTGTCACCCATACCTTCCCCTAGAATTTCTCTCCGGACAGAGGTGAGGAAGGAAAAAAGCAGTGGGGGCCGGGACAGGAGGGGTATCTCAGGCAGGGCAATGGAAAGATTCTGGAAGAGCGCCCGGGGCCAGGAAATCCCTGACAGGCCTGCATGCACCAAGTTGGCCTGCGTGCTTTCGCTGGTGTGGCTCCACGGTCCTTCCTCTAGGCTTTCAAGCCCTTGTACATATTCAGGTGTTTTACCTGGAAACGGTGGGAACAGTTCAGCAGCACCTGGCCTGGGGCTCAGCTCACGTTTACTCACAGATGCCTTGGCAGTGTCCACCAGCTTTGCAATGAGGACGCTCCTTGCGTGGGGGTTGGGTTGCTGGCTGTATGGGAGATGGTTCCCCACCTCTGACCAATGTCAGAATTGTTTAACACTGGAGCAAGTGCCCTGATAGGGATTTGCTCTGTATAACTCGTTGGTTCAGGTTTTTTTTTTTTTTTATGGTTCAAGTTAGATTTTATTCCCCTTTTATGTATTTATAGATATAAGCATGGAAATAATTCATTCCTATAAATACATCTGTGTGATGGGAAGAACTTTTTTCTGTTTTATTTTTAAATTTTATTTTTTAAAATTTTGAAATTTAATTTTATTTATTTTTTTATACACCACGTTATTATTAGTTATGTATTGTTTGCATATACATGTATACAGGTCAATCCCAAACTCCCAACTCATCCCACCACCACCACCCCATGGCTTCCCACACTTGGTGTCCATACGTTTGTTCTCTACCTCTGTGTCTCTATTTCTTCCCTGCAAACCAGTTCATCTGTACCATTTTTAGGCTCCACATATATGCATTAATATACAATATTTTTTTTCCTCTTTCTGACTTACTTCATTCTGTATGACAGTCTCTCGATCCATCGATGTCTCTACAAATGACCCAGTTTCATTCCTTTTTATGGCCGAATAATATTCCATTTTATATATGTACCTCAGCTTTATCCATTCATCTGTCTGTGGGCATTTAGGTTGCTTTCATTACCTGGCTATTGTAAATAGTGCTGCAACGAACATTGTGGTGAATGTGCCTTTTTGAAATACGGTTTTCTCTGGGTATATGCCCAGAAGTGGGATTGCTGGATCAGATGGTAATTCTATTTCTAGTTTTTTTAAGGAAACTCCATACTGTTCTCCATAGTGACTGTATCAATTTACATTCCCCCCAATAGTGGAAGAGGGCTCTTTTTGTCCACACCCTCCCCAGAATTGGTTGTTTTTAGATTTTCTGATGATGCTGATTCTAACAGGTGTGACGTGATACCTCATTGTAGTTTTGATTTGCATTTCTCCAATAATTAGTGCTGTTGAGCAGCTTTTCATGTGCGTCTTGGCCATCTCTGTGTCTCCTTTGAAGAAACGTCTCTTTAGATCTTCTGCCCATTTTTTTTGGGTTGTTTGCTTTTTTAATATTAAGCTGCATGAGCTGTTTATATATATTGGAGATTAAACCTCTGTCCATTGATTCGTCTGCAACGATTTTCGCCCATTCTGAGGGATGCCTTTTTCCATTCCTGTGTTTTTTAACAAAAAAGGAAAGAAAGGAAAAGAAGCAGAGCACTAATGTGTGTAAAATATGCCTTTTGAAATGGTCGTTTTGAAATATGGAGGTCCTTTGAATTTTTTGGTCGATATGTGACCGCAGGATTTGTTTTCAGGGCAGGTGTCATTTACAGGCCTGCAATGATTTTGAATATCAACTGACCATTAGCGTTGGGATTAAAGCTGCTGTTGTGTGAAACGGCCACAAGGTGGCAGCAGTTCACCCTTACCAAATCTGGTTACTAGGGCAAGAGAGCCTCAGTGGAAGTGGTGTTCTAGATTGGAGTTTAGAATGGAATGTGCCAGGAGAAAGCCCCTCACGTTTGTCTCACTGCTTCTTGTTCGTGTTTTTAATTTATTTTTTTATTTTTTATTACAGCAAGTTTGATTACAATGTTTGGCTTGTTGTAGGTGTGGAAGATGTGGTTCTTTTACACATATACACATGTCTGTTCTTCCTGGGATCCTTTTCCCATGTACGTTATGACAGAATGTTGAGTAGTCCTCTCTTGGTATTCTGTAGGTCTTTGGTGATTATATATGTCACCTGTGTTTGTATATGTCTGTTAACCCCGATATCATAATGAAACCAATCCTCACACCTTTCCATTGGTGAACAATAAGTTTGTTTAATGAATCTGTGATTGCCCTTCTCTGTGGAAATATCTGCCCTGGTATCCATTTTTAGGTAACACCTATAAGTGATATGATATGATATGTGTCTTTCACTTTCTGACTTACTACAAGTCACGTGATTACTTCTAGACTCATCTACGGTGCTGCAAATGGCATTGTGTCCTTTTTTCCCTTGGCTTCTCTTCTGCCTTAGCGGGGTCCATTTTCAACAATGTGATTCCCTGAGGGTTGTGGGTTAGCTGACCTGGGCAGCCTTACACTGCCGGACCGCCCTCACATGGTGTGCCTCTTTGAGGTCAATATAAACAGCGCTCCAGGCAGCAATAGCCCCTGAAGCTGTGCCTGAATCCATATTCTCTGCCTCATCAGCAGTCTCGGGGCTGTGCTGGTGGGAGGGAGTGAGGGGCCACAGCTTTGTGGGTGGCCCGGTGTGAGTGGGGTTCTGCTGGCCTTTCTGCAGGAGTTGCCAGGCTGCCGCCTGTAAAGAAGAGGATGTGTCACCCATACCTTCCGCTGGAATTTCCCTCCGGACAGAGGTGAGGAAGGAAAAAAGCAGTGGGGGCCGGGACAGGAGGGTTATCTCAGGCAGGGCAATGGAAAGATTCTGGAAGAGCGCCCGGGGCCAGGAAATCCCTGACAGGCCTGCATGCACCAAGTTGGCCTGCGTGCTTTCGCTGGTGTGGCTCCAAGGTCCTTCCTCTAGGCTTTCAAGCCCTTGTACATATTCAGGTGTTTTACCTGGAAAGGGTGGGAACAGTTCAGCAGCACCTGGCCTGGGGCTCAGCTCACGTTTACTCACAGATGCCTTGGCAGGGTCCACCAGCTTTGCAATGAGGACGCTCCTTGCGTGGGGGTTGGGTTGCTGGCTGTATGGGAGATGGTTCCACACCTCTGACCAATTTCAGAATTGTTTAACACTGGAGCAAGTGCCCTGATAGGGATTTGCTCTGTATAACTCGTGGGTTCAGGTTTTTTTTTCTTTTATGGTTCAAGTTAGATTTTATTCCCCTTTTATGTATTTATAGATATAAGCATGGAAATAATTCATTCCTATAAATACATCTGTGTGATGGGAAGAACTTTTTTCTGTTTTATTTTTAAATTTTATTTTTTAAAATTTTGAAATTTAATTTTATTTATTTTTTTATACGCCACGTTATTATTAGTTATGTATTGTTTGCATATACATGTATACAGGTCAATCCCAAACTCCCAACTCATCCCACCACCACCACCCCATGGCTTCCCACACTTGGTGTCCATACGTTTGTTCTCTACCTCTGTGTCTCTATTTCTTCCCTGCAAACCAGTTCATCTGTACCATTTTTAGGCTCCTCATATATGCATTAATATACAATATTTTTTTTCCTCTTTCTGACTTACTTCATTCTGTATGACAGTCTCTCGATCCATCGATGTCTCTACAAATGACCCAGTTTCATTCCTTTTTATGGCCGAATAATATTCCATTTTATATATGTACCTCAGCTTTATCCATTCATCTGTCTGTGGGCATTTAGGTTGCTTTCATTACCTGGCTATTGTAAATAGTGCTGCAACGAACATTGTGGTGAATGTGCCTTTTTGAAATACGGTTTTCTCTGGGTATATGCCCAGAAGTGGGATTGCTGGATCAGATGGTAATTCTATTTCTAGTTTTTTTAAGGAAACTCCATACTGTTCTCCATAGTGACTGTATCAATTTACATTCCCCCCAATAGTGGAAGAGGGCTCCTTTTGTCCACACCCTCCCCAGAATTGGTTGTTTTTAGATTTTCTGATGATGCTGATTCTAACAGGTGTGACGTGATACCTCATTGTAGTTTTGATTTGCATTTCTCCAATAATTAGTGCTGTTGAGCAGCTTTTCATGTGCGTCTTGGCCATCTCTGTGTCTCCTTTGAAGAAACGTCTCTTTAGATCTTCTGCCCATTTTTTTGGGTTGTTTGTTTTTTTAATATTAAGCTGCATGAGCTGTTTATATATATTGGAGATTAAACCTCTGTCCATTGATTCGTCTGCAACGATTTTCGCCCATTCTGAGGGATTCCTTTTTCCATTCCTGTGTTTTTTAACAAAAAAGGAAAGAAAGGAAAAGAAGCAGAGCACTAATGTGTGTAAAATATGCCTTTTGAAATGGTCGTTTTGAAATATGGAGGTCCTTTGAATTTTTTGGTCGATATGTGATCGCAGGATTTGTTTTCAGGGCAGGTGTCATTTACAGGCCTGCAATGATTTTGAATATCAACTGACCATTAGCGTTGGGATTAAAGCTGATGTTGTGTGAAACGGCCACAGGGTGGCAGCAGTTCACCCTTACCAAATCTGGTTACTAGGGCAAGAGAGCCTCAGTGGAAGTGGTGTTCTAGATTGGAGTTTAGAATGGAATGTGCCAGGAGAAAGCCCCTCACGTTTGTCTCACTGCTTCTTGTTCGTGTTTTTAATTTAATTTTTTATTTTTTATTACAGCAAGTTTGATTACAATGTTTGGCTTGTTGTAGGTGTGGAAGATGTGGTTCTTTTACACATATACACATGTCTGTTCTTCCTGGGATCCTTTTCCCATGTACGTTATGACAGAATGTTGAGTAGTCCTCTCTTGGTATTCTGTAGGTCTTTGGTGATTATATATGTCACCTGTGTTTGTATATGTCTGTTAACCCCGATATCATAATGAAACCAATCCTCACACCTTTCCATTGGTGAACAATAAGTTTGTTTAATGAATCTGTGATTGCCCTTCTCTGTGGAAATATCTGCCCTGGTATCCATTTTTAGGTAACACCTATAAGTGATATGATATGATATGTGTCTTTCACTTTCTGACTTACTACAAGTCACGTGATTACTTCTAGACTCATCTACGGTGCTGCAAATGGCATTGTGTCCTTTTTTCCCTTGGCTTCTCTTCTGCCTTAGCGGGGTCCATTTTCAACAATGTGATTCCCTGAGGGTTGTGGATTAGCTGACCTGGGCAGCCTTACACTGCCGGCCCGCCCTCACCAGGTGTGCCTCTTTGAGGTCCATATAAACAGTGCTCCAGGCAGCAATAGCCCCTGAAGCTGTGCCTGAATCCATATTCTCTGCCTCGTCAGCAGTCTCGGGGCTGTGCTGGTGGGAGGGAGTGAGGGGCCACAGCTTTGTGGGTGGCCCGGTGTGAGTGGGGTTCTGCTGGCCTTTCTGCAGGAGTTGCCAGGCTGCCGCCTGTAAAGAAGAGGATGTGTCACCCATACCTTCCGCTGGAATTTCTCTCCGGACAGAGGTGAGGAAGGAAAAAAGCAGTGGGGGCCGGGACAGGAGGGGTATCTCAGGCAGGGCAATGGAAAGCTTCTGTAAGAGCGCCCAGGGCCAGGACCACCCTGGCTGGCCTGCAGGCACCAAGTTGGCCTGCGTGCTGTCGCTGGTGTGGCTCCACGGTCCTTCCTCTAGGCTTTCAAGCCCTTGTACATATTCAGGTGTTTTACCTGGAAAGGGTGGGAACAGTTCAGCAGCAGCTGGCCTGGGGCTCAGCTCACGTTTACTCACAGATGCCTCGGCAGGGTCCACCAGCTTTGCAATGAGGACGCTCCTTGCGTGGGGGTTGGGTTGCTGGCTCTATGGGAGATGGTTCCCCACCCCTGACCAATTTCAGAATTGTTTACCACTGGAGCAAGTGCCATGATAGGGTTTTCCTGTGTATAACTCGTGGGTTCAGGTTTTTTTCTCTTTTATGGTTCAAGTTAGATTTTATTCCTCTTTTATGTATTTATAGATATAAGCATGGAAATAATTCATTCCTATAAATACATCTGTGTGACGGGAAGAACTTTTTTCTGTTTTATTTTTAAATTTTATTTTTTAAAATTTTGAAATTTAATTTTATTTATTTTTTTATACAGCACATTATTATTAGTTATGTATTTTATGCATATACATGTATACAGGTCAATCCCAATCTCCCAACTCATCCCACCACCACCACCCCATGGCTTCCCACACTTGGTGTCCATACGTTTGTTCTCTACCCCTGTGTCTCTATTTCTTCCCTGCAAACCAGTTCATCTGTACCATTTTTAGGCTCCACATATATGCATTAATATACAATATTTGTTTTCCTCTTTCTGACTTACTTCATTCTGTATGACAGTCTCTCGATCCATCGATGTCTCTACAAATGACCCAGTTTCATTCCCTTTTATGGCCGAGTAATATTCCAATTTATATACGTACCACATCTTTATCCATTCATCTGTCTGTGGGCATTTAGGTTGCTTCCATTACCTGGCTATTGTAAATAGTGCTGCAACGAACATTGTGGTGAATGTGCCTTTTTGAAATACGGTTTTCTCTGGGTATATGCCCAGAAGTGGGATTGCTGGATCAGATGGTAATTCTATTTCTAGATTTTTTAAGGAAACTCCATACTGTTCTCCATAGTGACTGTATCAATTTACATTCCCACCAATAGTGGAAGAGGGCTCCTTTTGTCCACACCCTCCCCAGAATTGGTTGTTTGTAGATTTTCTGATGATGCCGATTCTAACAGGTGTGAGGTGATACCTCATTGTAGTTTTGATTTGCATTTCTCCAATGTTTAGTGCTGTTGAGCAGCTTTTCATGTGCGTCTTGCCCATCTCTGTGTCTCCTTTGAAGAAACGTCTCTTTAGGTCTTCTGCCCATTTTTTTTGGGTTGTTTGTTTTTTTAATATTAAGCTGCATGAGCTGTTTATATATATTGGAGATTAAACCTCTGTCCATTGATTCGTCTGCAACGATTTTCGCCCATTCTGAGGGATGCCTTTTTCCATTCCCGTGTTTTTTAACAAAAAAGGAAAGAAAGGAAAAGAAGCAGAACACTAATGTGCGTAAAATATGCCTTTTGAAATGGTCGTTTTGAAATATGGACGTCCTTTGAATTTTTTGGTCGATATGTGACACCAGGATTTGTTTTCAGGGCAGGTGTCATTTACAGGCCTGCAATGATTTTGAATATCAACTGACCATTAGCGTTGGGATTAAAGCTGCTGTTGTGTGAAACGGCCACAAGGTGGCAGCAGTTCACCCTTACCAAATCTGGTTACTAGGGCAAGAGAGCCTCAGTGGAAGTGGTGTTCTAGATTGGAGTTTAGAATGGAATGTGCTAGGAGAAAGCCCCTCACGTTTGTCTCACTACTTCTTGTTCGTGTTTTTAATTTAATTTTTTATTTTTTATTACAGCAAGTTTGATTACAATGTTTGGCTTGTTGTAGGTGTGGAAGATGTGGTTCTTTTACACATATCCATATGTCTGTTCTTCCTGGGATCGTTTTCCCATGTATGTTATGACAGAATGTTGAGTAGTCCTCTCTTGGTATTCTGTAGGTCGTTGGTGATTATATATGTCACCTGTGTTTGTATATGTCTGTTAACCCCGATATCATAATGAAACCAATCCTCACACCTTTCCATTAGTGAACCATAAGTTTGTTTAATGAATCTGTGATTGCCCTTCTCCGTGGAAATATCTGCCCTGGTATCCATTTTTAGGTAACACCTATAAGTGATATGATAGGATATGTGTCTTTCACTTTCTGACTTACTACAAGTCACGTGATTACTTCTAGACTCATCTACGGTGCTGCAAATGGCATTGTGTCCTTTTTTCCCTTGGCTTCTCTTCTGCCTTAGCGGGGTCCATTTTCAACAATGTGATTCCCTGAGGGTTGTGGATTAGCTGACCTGGGCAGCCTTACCCTGCCGGCCCGCCCTCCCCAGGTGTGCCTCTTTGAGGTCAATATAAACAGCGTTCCAGGCAGCAATAGCCCCTGAAGCTGTACCTGACTCCATATTCTCTGCCCCGTCAGCAGTCTCGTGGCTGTGCTGGTGGGAGGGAGTGAGGGGCCACAGCTTTGTGGGTGGCCCGGTGTGAGTGGGGTTCTGCTGGCCTTTCTGCAGGAGTTGCCAGGCTGCCGCCTATAAAGAAGAGGATGTGTCACACATACCTTCCGCTGAAATTTCTCTGCGGACAGAGGTGAGGAAGGAAAAAAGCAGTGGGGGCCGGGACAGGAGGGGTATCTCAGGCAGGGCAATGGAAAGCTTCTGGAAGAGCGCCAGGGTCCAGGACCACCCTGGCTGGCCTGCAGGCACCAAGTTGGCCTGCGTGCTGTTGCTGGTGTGGCTCCACGGTCCTTCCTCTAGGCTTTCAAGCCCTTGTACATATTCAGGTGTTTTACCTGGAAAGGGTGGGAACAGTTCAGCAGCAGCTGGCCTGGGGCTCAGCTCACGTTTACTCACAGATGCCTCGGCACGGTCCCCCAGCTTTGCAATGAGGACGCTCCTTGCGTGGGGGGTGGGTTGCTGGCTGTATGGGAGATGATTCCCCACCTCTGACCTATTTCAGAATTGTTTACCACTGGAGCAAGTGCCCTGATAGGGTTTTCCTCTGTATAACTCATGGGTTCAGGATTTTTTTTTCTTTTATGGTTCAAGTTAGATTTTATTCCTCTTTTATGTATTTATAGATATAAGCATGGAAATAATTCATTGCTGTAGATACATCTGTGTGACTGGAAGAACTTTTTTCTGTTTTATTTTTAAATTTTATTTTTTAAAATGTTGAAATTTAATTTTATTTATTTTTTTATACAGCACGTTATTATTAGTTATGTATTTTATGCATATACATGTATACAGGTCAATCCCAAACTCCCAACTCATCCCATCACCACCACCCCATGGCTTCCCACACTTGGTGTCCATACGTTTGTTCTCTACCTCTGTGTCTCTATTTCTTCCCTGCAAACCAGTTCATCTGTACCATTTTTAGGCTCCACATATATGCGTTAATATACAATATTTGTGTTCCACTTTCTGACTTACTTCATTCTGTATGACAGTCTCTCGATCCATCGATGTCTCTACAAATGACCCAGTTTCATTCCTTTTTATGGCCGAGTAATATTCCATTTTATATATGTACCACATCTTTATCCATTCATCTGTCTGTGGGCATTTAGGTTGCTTCCATTACCTGGCTATTGTAAATAGTGCTGCAACGAACATTGTGGTGAATGTGCCTTTTTGAAATACGGTTTTCTCTGGGTATATGCCCAGAAGTGGGATTGCTGGATCAGATGGTAATTCTATTTCTAGTTTTTTTAAGGAAACTCCATACTGTTCTCCATAGTGACTGTATCAATTTACATTCCCACCAATAGTGGAAGAGGGCTCCTTTTGTCCACACCCTCCCCAGAATTGGTTGTTTGTAGATTTTCTGATGATGCCGATTCTAACAGGTTTCAGGTGATACCTCATTGTAGTTTTGATTTGCATTTCTCTAATAATTAGTGCTGTTGAGCAGCTTTTCATGTGCGTCTTGGCCATCTCTGTGCCTTCTTTGAAGAAACGTCTCTTTAGATCTTCTGCCCATTTTTGTATTGGGTTGTTTGTTTTTTTAATATTAAGCTGCATGAGTTGTTTATATATATTGGAGATTAAACCTCTGTCCATTGATTCGTCTGCAACGATTTTGGCGCATTCTGAGGGATGCCTTTTTCCATTCCCGTGTTTTTTAACAAAAAAGGAAAGAAAGGAAAAGAAGCACAACACTAATGGGCGTAAAATATGCCTTTTGAAACGGTCGTTTTGAAATATGGACGTCCTTTGAATTTTTTGGTCGATATGTGACCCCAGGATTTGTTTTCAGGGCAGGTGTCATTTACAGGCCTGCAATGATTTTGAATATCAACTGACCATTAGCGCTGGGATTAAAGCTGCTGTTGTGTGAAACGGCCACAAGGTGGCAGCAGTTCACCCTTACCAAATCTGGTTATTAGGGCAAGAGAGCCTCAGTGGAAGTCGTGTTCTAAATTGGAATTTAGAATGGAATGTGCCAGGAGAAAGCCCCTCAAGTTTGTCTCACTACTTCTTGTTCGTGTTTTTAATTTAATTTTTTTTATTTTTTATTACAGCAAGTTTGATTACAATGTTTGGCTTGTTGTAGGTGTGGAAGATGTGGTTCTTTTAAACATATACAGATGTCTGTTCTTCCTGGGATCCTTTTCCCATGTACGTTATGACAGAATGTTGAGTAGTCCTCTCTTGGTATTCCGTAGGTCTTTGGTGATTATATATGTCACCTGATTTTGTATATGTCTGTTAACCCCGATATAGTAATGAAACCAATCCTCACACCTTTCCATTGGTGAACCATAAGTTTGTTTAATGAATCTGTGATTGCCCTTCTCCGTGGAAATATCTGCCCTGGTATCCATTTTTAGGTAACACCTATAAGTGATATGATATGATATGTGTCTTTCACTTTCTGACTTACTACAAGTCACGTGATTACTTCTAGACTCATCTACGCTGCTGCAAATGGCATTGTGTCCTTTTTTTCCTTGGCTTCTCTTCTGCTTAGCGGGGTCCATTTTCAACAATGTGATTCCCTGAGGGTTGTGGATTAGCTGACCTGGGCAGCCTTACCCTGCCGGCCCGCCCTCCCAAGGTGTGCCTCATTGAGGTCAATATAATCAGCGCTCCAGGCAGCAATAGCCCCTGAAGCTGTGCCTGACTCAATATTCTCTGCCCCGTCAGCAGTCTCGGGGCTGTGCTGGTGGGAGGGAGTGAGGGGACACAGCTTTGTGGGTGGCCCGGTGTGAGTGGGTTTCTGCTGGCCTTTCTGCAGGCGTTGCCAGGCTGCCGCCTGTAAAGAAGAGGTTGTGTCACCCATACCTTCCGCTGGAATTTCTCTCCGGACAGAGGTGAGGAAGGAAAAAAAGCAGTGGGGGCCGGGACAGGAGGGGTATCTCAGGCAGGGCAATGGAAAGCTTCTGGAAGAGCGCCCGGGGCCAGGACCACCCTGGCTGGCCTGCAGGCACCAAGTTGGCCTGCGTGCTGTCGCTGGTGTGGCTCCACGGTCCTTCCTCTAGGCTTTCAAGCCCTTGTACATATTCAGGTGTTTTACCTGGAAAGGGTGGGAACAGTTCAGCAGCAGCTGGCCTGGGGCTCAGCTCACGTTTACTCACAGATGCCTCGGCATGGTCCCCCAGCTTTGCAATGAGGACGCTCCTTGCATGGGGGGTGGGTTGCTGGCTGTATGGGAGATGATTCCCCACCTCTGAACAATTTCAGAATTGTTTACCACTGGAGAAAGTGCCCTGCTAGGGTTTTCCTGTGTATAACTGGTGGGTTCAGGTTTTTTTTTTTCTTTTATGGTTCAAGTTAGATTTTATTCCTCTTTTATGTATTTATAGATATAAGCATGGAAATAATTCATTCCTATAAATACATCTGTGTGACAGGAAGAACTTTTTTCTGTTTTATTTTTAAATTTTATTTTTTAAAATGTTGAAATTTAGTTTTATTTATTTTTTTATACAGCACGTTATTATTAGTTATGTATTTTATGCATATACATGTATACAGGTCAATCCCAAACTCCCAACTCATCCCATCACCACCACCCCATGGCTTCCCACACTTGGTGTCCATACGTTTGTTCTCTACCTCTGTGTCTCTATTTCTTCCCTGCAAACCAGTTCATCTGTACCATTTTTAGGCTCCACATATATGCATTAATATACAATATTTGTTTTCCTCTTTCTGACTTACTTCATTCTGTATGACAGTCTCTCGATCCATCGATGTCTCTACAAATGACCCAGTTTCATTCCTTTTTATGGACGAGTAATATTCCATTTTATATATGTATCACATCTTTATGCATTCATCTGTCTGTGGGCATTTAGGTTGCTTCCATTACCTGGCTATTGTAAATAGTGCTGCAATGAATATTGTGGTGAATGTGCCTTTTTGATTTACGGTTTTCTCTGGGTATATGCCCAGAAGTGGGATTGCTGGATCAGATGGTAATTCTATTTCTAGTTTTTTTAAGGAAACTCCATACTGTTCTCCATAGTGACTGTATCAATTTACATTCCCACCAATAGTGGAAGAGGGCTCCTTTTGTCCACACCCTCCCCAGAATTGGTTGTTTGTAGATTTTCTGATGATGCCGATTCTAACAGGTGTGAGGTGATACCTCATTGTAGTTTTGATTTGCATTTCTCTAATTATTAGTGTTGTTGAGCAGCTTTTCATGTGCGTCTTGGCCATCTCTGTGTCTCCTTTGAAGAAACGTCTCTTTAGATCTTCTGCCCATTTTTGTATTGGGTTGTTTGTTTTTTTTAATATTGAGCTGCATGAGTTGTTTATATATATTGGAGATTAAACCTCTGTCCATTGATTCGTCTACAACGATTTTCGCCCATTCTGAGGGATGCCTTTTTCCATTCCCGTGTTTTTTAACAAAAAAGGAAAGAAAGGTTAAGATGAAGAACACTAATGTGCGAAAAATATGCCTTTTGAAACGGTCGTTTTGAAATATGGACGTCCTTTGAATTTTTTGGTCGATATGTGACCCCAGGATTTGTTTTCAGGGCTGGTGTCATTTACAGGCCTGCAATGATTTTGAATATCAACTGACAATTAGCGCTGGGATTAAAGCTGCTGTTGTGTGAAACGGCCACAAGGTGGCAGCAGTTCTCCCTTACCAAATATGGTTACTAGGGCAAGAGAGCCTCAGTGGAAGTCGTGTTCTAGATTGGAGTTTAGAATGGAATGTGCCAGGAGAAAGCCCCTCACGTTTGTCTCAATACTTCTTGTTCGTGTTTTTAATTTAATTTTTTATTTTTTATTACAGCAAGTTTGATTACAATGTTTGGCTTGTTGTAGGTGTGGAAGATGTGGTTCTTTTACACATATACAGATGTCTGTTCTTCCTGGGATCCTTTTCCCATGTACGTTATGACAGAATGTTGAGTAGTCCTCTCTTGGTATTCTGTAGGTTTTTGGTGATTATATATGTCACCTGTGTTTGTATATGTCTGTTAACGCCGATATCGTAATGAAACCAATCCTCACACCTTTCCATTGGTGAACCATAAGTTTGTTTAATGAATCTGTGATTGCCCTTCTCCATGGAAATATCTGCCCTGGTATCCATTTTTAGGTAACACCTATAAGTGATATGATAGGATATGTGTCTTTCACTTTCTGACTTACTACAAGTCACGTGATTACTTCTAGACTCATCTACGGTGCTGCAAATGGCATTGTGTCCTTTTTTTCCTTGGCTTCTCTTCTGCCTTAGCGGGGTCCATTTTCAACAATGTGATTCCCTGAGGGTTGTGGATTAGCTGACCTGGGCAGCCTTACCCTGCCGGCCCGCCCTCCCCAGGTGTGCCTCGTTGAGGTCAATATAAACAGAGCTCCAGGCAGCAATAGCCCCTGAAGCTGTGCCTGACTCTATATTCTCTGCCCCGTCAGCAGTCTCGGGGCTGTGCTGGTGGGAGGGAGTGAGGGGCCACAGCTTTGTGGGTGGCCCGGTGTGAGTGGGGTTCTGCTGGCCTTTCTGCAGGAGTTGCCAGGCTGCCGCCTGTAAAGAAGAGGTTGTGTCACCCAAACCTTCCGCTGGAATTTCTCTCCGGACAGAGGTGAGGAAGGGAAAAAGCAGTGGGGGCCGGGACAGGAGGGGTATCTCAGGCAGGGCAGTGGAAAGCTTCTGGAAGTGCGCCCGGGGCCAGGACCACCCTGGCTAGCCTGCAGGCACCAAGTTGGCCTGCGTGCTGTCGCTGGTGTGGCTCAATTGTCCTTCCTCTAGGCTTTCAAGCCCTTGTACATATTCAGGTGTTTTACCTGGAAAGGGTGGGAACAGTTCAGCAGCAGCTGGCCTGGGGCTCAGCTCACGTTTACTCAGAGATGCCTCGGCACGGTCCCCCAGCTTTGCAATGAGGACGCTCCTTGCGTGGGGGGTGGGTTGCTGGATGTATGGGAGATGGTTCCCCACCTCTGACCAATTTCAGAATTGTTTACCGCTGGAGCAAGTGCCGTAATAGCGTATTCCTTTGTATAACTCGTGGGTTCAATTTTTTTTTCTTTTATGGTTCAATTTAGATTTTATTCCTCTTTTATGTATTTATAAATATAAGCATGGAAATAATTCATTCCTATAAATACATCTGTGTGACGGGAAGAATTTTTTCTGTTTTATTTTTAAATTTTATTTTTTAAAATTTTGAAATTTAGTTTTATTTATTTTTTTTATACTGCAGGTTATTATTAGTTATGTATTTTATGCATATACATGTATACAGGTCAATCCCAAACTCCCAACTCATCCCACCACCACCACCCCATGGCTTCCCACACTTGGTGTCCATACGTTTGTTCTCTACCTCTGTGTCTCTATTTCTTCCCTGCAAACCAGTTCATCTATACCATTTTTAGGCTCCACATATATGCATTAATATACAATATTTGTTTTCCTCTTTCTGACTTACTTCATTCTGTATGACAGTCTCTCGATCCATCGATGTCTCTACAAATGACCCAGTTTCATTCCTTTTTATGGCCGAGTAATATTCCATTTTATATATGTACCACATCTTTATCCATTCATCTGTCTGTGGGCATTTAGGTTGCTTCCATTACCTGGCTATTGTAAATAGTGCTGCAATGAACATTGTGGTGAATGTGCCTTTTTGAAATACGGTTTTCTCTGGGTATATGCCCAGAAGTGGGATTGCTGGATCAGATGGTAATTCTATTTCTAGTTTTTTTAAGGAAACTCCATACTGTTCTCCATAGTGACTGTATCAATTTACATTTCCACCAATAGTGGAAGAGGTCTCCTTTTGTCCACACACTCCCCAGAATTGGTTGTTTGTAGATTTTGTGATGATGCCGATTCTAACTGGTGTGAGGTGAAACCTCATTGTAGTTTTGATTTGCATTTCTCTAATAATTAGTGCTGTTGAGCAGCTTTTCATGTGTGTCTTGGCCATCTCTGTGTCTCCTTTGAAGAAACGTCTCTTTAGATCTTCTGCCCATTTTTGGGGGGGTTGTTTGTTTTTTTAATATTAAGCTGCATGTGCTGTTTATATATATTGGAGATTAAACCTCTGTCCATTGATTCATTTGCAACGATTTTCACCCATTCTGAGGGATGCCTTTTTCCATTCCGGTGTTTTTTAACAAAAAAGGAAAGAAAGGAAAAGAAGCAGAACTCTAATGTGCGTAAAATATGCCTTTTGAAACGGTCGTTTTGAAATATGGACGTCTTTTGAATTTTTTGGTCGATATGTGACCCCAGGATTTGTTTTCAGGGCAGGTGTCATTTACAGGCCTGCAATGATTTTGAATATCAACTGACCATTAGCGTTGGGATTAAAGCTGCTGTTGTGTGAAACGGCCACAAGGTGGCAGCAGTTCACCCTTACCAAATCTGGTTACTAGGGCAAGAGAGCCTCAGTGGAAGTGGTGTTCTAGATTGGAGTTTAGAATGGAATGTGCCAGGAGAAAGCCCCTCACGTTTGTCTCACTACTTCTTGTTCGTGTTTTTAATTTAATTTTTTATTTTTTATTACAGCAAGTTTGATTACAATGTTTGGCTTGTTGTAGGTGTGGAAGATGTGGTTCTTTTACACATATACACATGTCTGTTCTTCCTGGGATCCTTTTCCCATGTACGTTATGACAGAATGTTGAGTAGTCCTCTCTTGGTATTCTGTAGGTCTTTGGTGATTATATATGTCACCTGTGTTTCTATATGTCTCTTAACCCCGATATCGTAATGAAACCAATCCTCACACCTTTCCATTGGTGAACAATAAGTTTGTTTAATGAATCTGTGATTGCCCTTCTCCGTGGAAATATCTGACCTGGTATCCATTTTTAGGTAACACCTATAAGTGATATGATATGATATGTGTCTTTCACTTTCTGACTTACTACAAGTCACGTGATTACTTCTAGACTCATCTCGGTGCTGCAAATGGCATTGTGTCCTTTTTTTCCTTGGCTTCTCTTCTGCCTTAGCGGGGTCCATTTTCAACAATGTGATTCCCTGAGGGTTGTGGATTAGCTGACCTGGGCAGCCTTACCCTGCCGGCCCGCCCTCCCAAGGTGTGCCTCGTTGAGGTCAATATAAACAGCGCTCCAGGCAGCAATAGCCCCTGAAGCTGTGCCTGACTCCATATTCTCTGCCCCGTCAGCAGTCTCGGGGCTGTGCTGGTGGGAGGGAGTGAGGGGCCACAGCTTTGTGGGTGGCCCGGTGTGAGTGGGGTTCTGCTGCCCTTTCTGCAGGAGTTGCCAGGCTGCCGCCTGTAAAGAAGAGGATGTGTCACCCATACCTTCCGCTGGAATTTCTGTCCGGACAGAGGTGAGGAAGGAAAAAAGCAGTGGGGGCCGGGACAGGAGGGGTATCGCAGGCAGGGCAATGGAAACCTTCTGGAAGAGCGTCAGGGCCCAAGACCACCCTGGCTGGCCTGCAGGCACCAAGTTGGCCTGCGTGCTGTCGCTGGTGTGGCTCCACGGTCCTTCCTCTAGGCTTTCAAGCCCTTGTACATATTCAGGTGTTTTACCTGGAAAGGGTGGGAACAGTTCAGCAGCAGCTGGCCTGGGGCTCAGCTCACGTTTACTCACAGATGCCTCGGCACGGTCCCCCAGCTTTGCAATGAGGACGCTCCTTGCGTGGGGTGTGGGTTGATGGCTGTATGGGAGATGGTTCCCCACCTCTGACCAATTTCAGAATTGTTTACCGCTGGAGCAAGTGCCGTGATAGGGTTTTCCTCTGTATAACTCGTGGGTTCACTTTTTTTTTCTTTTATGGTTCAAGTTAGATTTTATTCCTCTTTTATGTATTTATAAATATAAGCATGGAAATAATTCATTCCTATAAATACATCTGTGTGACGGCAAGAATATTTTCTGTTTAATTTTTAAATTTTATTTTTTAAAATTTTGATATTTAATTTTATTTATGTTTTTATACAGCAGGTTATTATTAGTTATGTGTCTTATGCATATACATGTACACAGGTCAATCCCAAACTCCCAAATCATCACACCACCACCAACCCATGGCTTCCCACACTTGGTGTCCATACGTTTGTTCTCTACCTCTGTGTCTCTATTTCTTCGCTGCAAACCAGTTCATCTGTACCATTTTTTTAGGTTCCACATATATGCATTAATATACAATATTTGTTTTCCTGTTTCTGACTTACTACATTCTGTATGACAGTCTCTCGATCCATCGATGTCTCTACAAATGACCCAGTTTCATTCCTTTTTATGGCCGAGGAATATTCCATTTCATATATGTACCACATCTTTATCGATTCATCTGTCTGTGGGCATTTAGGTTGCTTCCATTACCTGGCTATTGTAAATAGTGCTGCAACGAACATTGTGGTGAATGTGCCTTCTTGAAATACGGTTTTCTCTGTGTATATGCCCAAAAGTGGGATTGCTTGATCAGATGGTAATTCTATTTCTAGTTTTTTTAAGGAAACTCCATACTGTTCTCCATAGTGACTGTATCAATTTACATTCCCACCAATAGTGGAAGAGGGCTCCTTTTTTCCACACCCTCCCCAGAATTGGTTGTTTGTAGATTTTCTGATGATGCCGATTTTAACAGGTGTGAGGTGAAACCTCATTGTAGTTTTGATTTGCATTTCTCTAATAATTAGTGCTGTTGAGCAGCTTTTCATGTGCGTCTTGGCCATCTCTGTGTCTCCTTTGAAGAAACGTCTCTTTAGATCTTCTGCCCATTTTTGGGGGGTTGTTTGTATTTTTAATATTAAGCTGCATGAGCTGTTTATATATATTGGAGATTAAACCTCTGTCCATTGATTCGACTGCAACGATTTTCGCCCATTGTGAGGGATGCTTTTTCCCATTCCCTTTTTTTTTTTAACCAAAAAGGGAAGAAAGGAAAAGAAGCAGAACACTAATGTGCCTAAAATATGCCTTTTGAAACGGTCCTTTTGAAATATGTACGTCCTTTGAATTTTTTGGTTGATATGTGACCCCAGGATTTGTTTTCAGGGCAGGTGTCATTTACAGGCCTGCAATGATTTTGAATATTAACTGACCATTAGCGTTGGGATTAAAGCTGCTGTTGTGTGAAACGGCCACAAGGTGGCAGCAGTTCACCCTTACCAAATCTGCTTACTAGAGCAAGAGAGCCTCAGGGGAAGTGGTGTTCTAGATTGGAGATTAATATGGAATGTGCCAGGAGAAAGCCCCTCACGTTTGTCTCACTACTTCTTGTTCGTGTTTTTAATTTAATTTTTTATTTTTTATTACAGCAAGTTTGATTACAATGTTTGGCTTGTTGTAGGTGTGGAAGATGTGGTTGTTTTACACATATCCAGATGTCTGTTTTCCTGGGATCGTTTTCCCATGTATGTTATGATAGAATGTTGAGTAGTCCTCTCTTGGTATTCTGTAGGTCTTTGGTGATTAAATATGTCACCTGTGTTTGTATATGTCTGTTAACCCCGATATCATAATGAAACCAATCCTCACACCTTTCCATTGGTGAACCATAAGTTTGTTTAATGAATCTGTGATTGCCCTTCTCCGTGGAAATATCTGCCCTGGTATCAATTTTTAGGTAACACCTATAAGTGATATGATAGGATATGTGTCTTTCACTTTCTGACTTACTACAAGTCACGTGATTACTTCTAGACTCATCTACGGTGCTGCAAATGGCATTGTGTCCTTTTTTTCCTTGGCTTCTCTTCTGCCTTAGCGGGGTCCATTTTCAACAATGTGATTCCCTGAGGGTTGTGGATTAGCTGACCTGGGCAGCCTTACCCTGCCGGCCCGCCCTCCCCAGGTGTGCCTCGTTGAGGTCAATATAAACAGAGCTCCAGGCAGCAATAGCCCCTGAAGCTGTGCCTGACTCTATATTCTCTGCCCCGTCAGCAGTCTCGGGGCTGTGGTGGTGTGAGGGAGTGAGGGGCCACAGCTTTGTGGGTGGCCCGGTGTGAGTGGGGTTCTGCTGGCCTTTCTGCAGGAGTTGCCAGGCTGCCGCCTGTAAAGAAGAGGATGTGTCACCCATACCTTCCGCTGGAATTTCTCTCCGGACAGAGGTGAGGAAGGAAAAAAGCAGTGGGGGCCGGGACAGGAGGGGTATCTCAGGCAGGGCAGTGGAAAGCTTCTGGAAGTGCGCCTGGGGCCAGGACCACCCTGGCTAGCCTGCAGGCACCAAGTTGGCCTGCGTGCTGTCGCTGGTGTGGCTCCATTGTCCTTCCTCTAGGCTTTCAAGCCCTTGTACATATTCAGGTGTTTTACCTGGAAAGGGTGGGAACAGTTCAGCAGCAGCTGGCCTGGGGCTCAGCTCACGTTTACTCACAGATGCCTTGGCACGGTCCCCCAGCTTTGCAATGAGGACGCTCCTTGCGTGGGGGGTGGGTTGCTGGATGTATGGGAGATGGTTCCCCACCTCTGACCAATTTCAGAATTGTTTACCGCTGGAGCATGTGCCGTAATAGCGTATTCCTTTGTATAACTCGTGGGTTCAATTTTTTTTTCTTTTATGGTTCAATTTAGATTTTATTCCTCTTTTATGTATTTATAAATATAAGCATGAAAATAATTCATTCCTATAAATACATCTGTGTGACGGGAAGAATTTTTTCTGTTTTATTTTTAAATTTTATTTTTTAGAATTTTGAAATTTAGTTTTATTTATTTTTTTTATACTGCAGGTTATTATTAGTTATGTATTTTATGCATATACATGTATACAGGTCAATCCCAAACTCCCAACTCATCCCACCACCACCACCCCATGGCTTCCCACACTTGGTGTCCATACGTTTGTTTTCTACCTCTGTGTCTCTATTTCTTCCCTGCAAACCAGTTCATCTATACCATTTTTAGGCTCCACATATATGCATTAATATACAATATTTGTTTTCCTCTTTCTGACTTACTTCATTCTGTATGACAGTCTCTCGATCCATCGATGTCTCTACAAATGACCCAGTTTCATTCCTTTTTATGGCCGAGTAATATTCCATTTTATATATGTACCACATCTTTATCCATTCATCTGTCTGTGGGCATTTAGGTTGCTTCCATTACCTGGCTATTGTAAATAGTGCTGCAACGAACATTGTGGTGAATGTGCCTTTTTGAAATACGGTTTTCTCTGGGTATATGCCCAGAAGTGGGATTGCTGGATCAGATGGTAATTCTATTTGTAGTTTTTTTAAGGAAACTCCATACTGTTCTCCATAGTGACTGTATCAATTTACATTCCCACCAATAGTGGAAGAGGGCTCCTTTTGTCCACACCCTCCCCAGAATTGGTTGTTTGTAGATTTTCTGATGATGCCGATTCTAACTGGTGTGAGGTGAAACCTCATTGTAGTTTTGATTTGCATTTCTCTAATAATTAGTGCTGTTGAGCAGCTTTTCATGTGTGTCTTGGCCATCTCTGTGTCTCCTTTGAAGAAACGTCTCTTTAGATCTTCTGCCCATTTATGGGGGGGTTGTTTGTTTTTTTAATATTAAGCTGCATGTGCTGTTTATATATATTGGAGATTAAACCTGTGTCCATTGATTCATTTGCAACGATTTTCACCCATTCTGAGGGATGCCTTTTTCCATTCCCGTGTTTTTTAACAAAAAAGGAAAGAAAGGAAAAGAAGCAGAACTCTAATGTGCGTAAAATATGCCTTTTGAAACGGTCGTTTTGAAATATGGACGTCTTTTGAATTTTTTGGTCGATATGTGACCCCAGGATTTGTTTTCAGGGCAGGTGTCATTTACAGGCCTGCAATGATTTTGAATATCAACTGACCATTAGCGTTGGGATTAAAGCTGCTGTTGTGTGTAACGGCCACAAGGTGGCAGCAGTTCACCCTTACCAAATCTGCTTACTAGGGCAAGAGAGCCTCAGGGGAAGTGGTGTTCTAGATTGGAGTTTAATATGGAATGTGCCAGGAGAAAGCCCCTCACGTTTGTCTCACTACTTCTTGTTCGTGTTTTTAATTTAATTTTTTATTTTTTATTACAGCAAGTTTGATTACAATGTTTGGCTTGTTGTAGGTGTGGAAGATGTGGTTGTTTTACACATATCCAGATGTCTGTTTTCCTGGGATCGTTTTCCCATGTATGTTATGACAGAATGTTCAGTAGTCCTCTCTTGGTATTCTGTAGGTATTTGGTGATTAAATATGTCACCTGTGTTTTTATATGTCTGTTAACCCCGATATCATAATGAAACCCATCCTCACACCTTTCCATTGGTGAACCTTAAGTTTGTTTAATGAATCTGTGATTGCCCTTCTCCGTGGAAATATCTGCCCTGGTATCCATTTTTAGGTAACACCTATAAGTGATATGATAGGATATGTGTCTTTCACTTTCTGACTTACTAAAAGTCACGTGATTACTTCTAGACTCATCTACGGTGCTGCAAATGGCATTGTGTCCTTTTTTTCCTTGGCTTCTCTTCTGCCTTAGCGGGGTCCATTTTCAACAATGTGATTCCCTGAGGCTTGTGGATTAGCTGACCTGGGCAGCCTTACCCTGCCAGCCGGCCCTCCCCACGTGTGCCTCATTGAGGTCAATATAAACAGCGCTCCAGGCAGCAATAGCCGCTGAAGCTGTGCCTGACTCCATATTCTCTGCCCCGTCAGCAGTCTCGGGGCTGTGCTGGTGGGAGGGAGTGAGGGGCCACAGCTTTGTGGGTGGCCCGGTGTGAGTGGGGTTCTGCTGGCCTTTCTGCAGGAGTTGCCAGGCTGCCGCCTATAAAGAAGAGGATGTGTCACCCATACCTTCCGCTGGAATTTCTCTCCGGACAGAGGTGAGGAAGGAAAAAAGCAGTGGGGGCCGGGACAGGAGGGGTATCACAGGCAGGGCAATGGAAAGCTGCTGGAAGAACGCCAGGGTCCAGGACCACCCTGGCTGGCCTGCAGGCACCAAGTTGGCCTGCGTGCTGTTGCTGGTGTGGCTCCACGGTCCTTCCTCTAGGCTTTCAAGCCCTTGTACATATTCAGGTGTTTTACCTGGAAAGGGTGGGAACAGTTCAGCAGCAGCTGGCCTGGGGCTCAGCTCACGTTTACTCACAGATGCCTCGGCACGGTCCCCCAGCTTTGCAATGAGGACGCTCCTTGCGTGGGGGGTGGGTTGCTGGCTGTATGGGAGATGGTTCCCCACCTCTGACCAATTTCAGAATTGTTTACCGCTGGAGCAAGTGCCGTAATAGCGTATTCCTCTGTATAACTCGTGGGTTCAATTTTTTTTTCTTTTATGGTTCAATTTAGATTTTATTCCTCTTTTATGTATTTATAAATATAAGCATGGAAATAATTCATTCCTATAAATACATCTGTGTGACGGGAAGAATTTTTTCTGTTTTATTTTTAAATTTTATTTTTTAAAATTTTGAAATTTAGTTTTATTTATTTTTTTTATACAGCACATTATTATTAGTTATGTATTTTATGCATATACATGTATACAGGTCAATCCCAATCTCCCAACTCATCCCACCACCACCACCCCATGGCTTCCCACACTTGGTGTCCATACGTTTGTTCTCTACCCCTGTGTCTCTATTTCTTCCCTGCAAACCAGTTCATCTGTACCATTTTTAGGCTCCACATATATGCATTAATATACAATATTTGTTTTCCTCTTTCTGACTTACTTCATTCTGTATGACAGTCTCTCGATCCTTCGATGTCTCTACAAATGACCCAGTTTCATTCCCTTTTATGGCCGACTAATATTCCAATTTATGTATGTTACACATCTTTATCCATTCATCTGTCTGTGGGCATTTAGGTTGCTTCCAATACCTGGCTAATGTAAATAGTGCTGCAACGAACATTGTGGTGAATGTGCCTTTTTGAAATACGGTTTTCTCTGGGTATATGCCCAGAAGTGGGATTGCTGGATCAGATGGTAATTCTATTTCTAGTTTTTTTAAGGAAACTCCATACTGTTCTCCATAGTGACTGTATCAATTTACATTCCCACCAATAGTGGAAGAGGGCTCCTTTTGTCCACACCCTCCCCAGAATTGGTTGTTTGTAGATTTTCTGATGATGCCGATTCTAACAGGTGTGAGGTGATACCTCATTGTAGTTTTGATTTGCATTTCTCCAATAATTAGTGCTGTTGAGCAGCTTTTCATGTGCGTCTTGCACATCTCTGTGTCTCCTTTGAAGAAACGTCTCTTTAGATCTTCTGCCCATTTTTTTTGGTTGTTTGTTTTTTTAATATTAAGCTGCATGAGCTGTTTATATATATTGGAGATTAAAAATCTGTCCATTGATTCGTCTGCAACGATTTTCGCCCATTCTGAGGGATGCCTTTTTCCATTCCCGTGTTTTTTAACAAAAAAGGAAAGAAAGGAAAAGAAGCAGAACACTAATGTGCGTAAAATATGCCTTTTGAAACGGTCGTTTTGAAATATGGACGTCCTTTGAATTTTTTGGTCGATATGTGACCCCAGGATTTGTTTTCAGGGCAGGTGTCATTTACAGGCCTGCAATGATTTTGAATATCAACTGACCATTAGCGCTGGGATTAAAGCTGCTGTTGTGTGAAACGGCCACAAGGTGGCAGCAGTTCACCCTTACCAAATCTGGTTACTAGGGCAAGAGAGCCTCAGTGGAAGTGGTGTTCTAGATTGGAGTTTAGAATGGAATGTGCCAGGAGAAAGCCCCTCACGTTTGTCTCACTACTTCTTGTTCGTGTTTTTAATTTAATTTTTTTATTTTTTATTACAGCAAGTTTGATTACAATGTTTGGCTTGTTGTAGGTGTGGAAGATGTGGTTCTTTTACACATATACAGATGTCTGTTCTTCCTGGGATCCTTTTCCCATGTACGTTATGACAGAATGTTGAGTAGTCCTCTCTTGGTATTCTGTAGGTCTTTGGTGATTATATATGTCACTTGTGTTTGTATATGTCTGTTAACCCCGATATCGTAATGAAACCAATCCTCACACCTTTCCTTTGGTGAACCATAAGTTTGTTTAATGAATCTGTGATTGCCCTTCTCCGTGGAAATATCTGCCCTGGTATTCATTTTTAGGTAACACCTATAAGTGATATGATATGATATGTGTCTTTCACTTTCTGACTTACTACAAGTCACGTGATTACTTCTAGACTCATCTACGGTGCTGCAAATGGCATTGTGTCCTTTTTTCCCTTGGCTTCTCTTCTGCCTTAGCGGGGTCCATTTTCAACAATGTGATTCCCTGAGGGTTGTGGATTAGCTGACCTGGGCAGCCTTACCCTGCCGGCCCGCCCTCACCAGGTGTGCCTCTTTGAGGTCAATATAAACAGCGCTCCAGGCAGCAATAGCCCCTGAAGCTGTGCATGAATCCATATGCTCTGCCTCGTCAGCAGTCTCGGGGCTGTGTTGGTGGGAGGGAGTGAGGGGCCACAGCTTTGTGGGTGGCCCGGTGTGAGTGGGGTTCTGCTGGCCTTTCTGCAGGAGTTGCCAGGCTGCCGCCTGTAAAGAAGAGGATGTGTCACCCATACCTTCCGCTGGAATTTCTCTCCGGACAGAGGTGAGGAAGGAAAAAAGCAGTGGGGGCCGGGACAGGAGGGGTATCTCAGGCAGGGCAATGGAAAGCTTCTGGAAGAGCGCCCAGGGCCAGGACCACCCTGGCTGGCCTGCAGGCACCAAGTTGGCCTGCGTGCTGTCGCTGGTGTGGCTCCATGGTCCTTCCTCTAGGCTTTCAAGCCCTTGTACATATTCAGGTGTTTTACCTGGAAAGGGTGGGAACAGTTCAGCAGCAGCTGGCCTGGGGCTCAGCTCACGTTTACTCACAGATGCCTCGGCACGGTCCCCCAGCTTTGCAATGAGGATGCTCCTTGCGTGCGGGGTGGGTTGATGGCTGTATGGGAGATGGTTCCCCACCTCTGACCAATTTCAGAATTGTTTACCACTGGAGAAAGTGCCCTGATAGGGTTTTCCTCTGTATAACTCGTGGGTTCAGGATTTTTTTTTATTTTATGGTTCAAGTTAGATATTATTCCTCTTTTATGTATTTATAGATATAAGCATGGAAATAATTCATTCCTATAAATACATCTGTGTGACGGGAAGAACTTTTTTCTGTTTTATTTTTAAATTTTATTTTTTAAAATTTTGAAATTTAATTTTATTTATGTTTTTATACAGCACGTTATTATTAGTTATGTATTTTATGCATATACATGTATACAGGTCAATCCCAATCTCCCAACTCATCCCACCACCACCACCCCATGGCTTCCCACACTTGGTGTCCATACATTTGTTCTCTACCTCTGTGTCTCTATTTCTTCCCTGCAAACCAGTTCATCTGTACCATTTTTAGGCTCCACATATATGCATTAATATACAATATTTGTTTTCCTCTTTCTGACTTACTTCATTCTGTATGACAGTCTCTCGATCCATCGATGTCTCTAAAAATGACCCAGTTTCATTCCTTTTTATGGCCGAGTAATATTCCATTTTATATATGTACCACATCTTTATCCATTCATCTGTCTGTGGGCATTTAGGTTGCTTCCATTACCTGGCTATTGTAAATAGTCCTGCAACGAATATTGTGGTGAATGTGCCTTTTTGAAATACGGTTTTCTCTGGGTATATGCCCAGAAGTGGGATTGCTGGATCAGATGGTAATTCTATTTGTAGTTTTTTTAAGGAAACTCCATACTGTTCTCCATAGTGACTGTATCAATTTACATTCCCACCAATAGTGGAAGAGGGCTCCTTTTGTCCACACCCTCCCCAGAATTGGTTGTTTGTAGATTTTCTGATGATGCCGATTCTAACAGGTGTGAGGTGATACCTCATTTTAGTTTTGATTCGCATTTCTCCAATAATTAGTGCTGTTGAGCAGCTTTTCATGTGTGTCTTGGCCATCTCTGTGTCTCCTTTGAAGAAACGTCTCTTTAGATCTTCTGCCCATTTTTTTGGGTTGTTTGTTTTTTTAATATTAAGCTGCATGAGCTGTTTATATATATTGGAGATTAAACCTCTGTCCATTGATTCGTCTGCAACGATTTTCGCCCATTCTGAGGGATGCCTTTTTCCATTCCCGTGTTTTTTAACAAAAAAGGAAAGAAAGGAAAAGAAGCAGAACACTAATGTGCGTAATATATGCCTTTTGAAATGGTCGTTTTGAAATATGGACGTCCTTTGAATTTTTTGGTCGATATGTGACCCCAGGATTTGTTTTCAGGGCAGGTGTCATTTACAGGCCTGCAATGATTTTGAATATCAACTGACCATTAGCGTTGGGATTAAAGCTGCTGTTGTGTGAAACGGCCACAAGGTGGCAGCAGTTCACCCTTACCAAATCTGGTTACTAGAGCAAGAGAGCCTCAGTGGAAGTGGTGTTCTAGATTGGAGTTTAGAATGGAATGTGCCAGGAGAAAGCCCCTCACGTTTGTCTCACTACTTCTTGTTCGTGTTTTTAATTTAATTTTTTTAATTTTTTATTACAGCAAGTTTGATTACAATGTTTGGCTTGTTGTAGGTGTGGAAGATGTGGTTCTTTTACACATATACAGATGTCTGTTCTTCCTAGGATCCTTTTCCCATGTACGTTATGACAGAATGTTGAGTAGTCCTCTCTTGGTATTCCGTAGGTCTTTGGTGATTATATATGTCACCTGTGTTTGTATATGTCTGTTAACCTCGATATTGTAATGAAACCAATCCTCACACCTTTCCATTGGTGAAACATAAGTTTGTTTAATGAATCTGTGATTGCCCTTCTACGTGGAAATATCTGCCCTGGTATCCATTTTTAGGTAACACCTATAAGTGATATGATATGATATGTGTCTTTCACTTTCTGACTTACTACAAGTCACGTGATTACTTCTAGACTCATCTACGGTGCTGCAAATGGCATTGTGTCCTTTTTTCCCTTGGCTTCTCTTCTGCCTTAGCGGGGTCCATTTTCAACAATGTGATTCCCTGAGGGTTGTGGATTAGCTGACCTGGGCAGCCTTACCCTGCCGGCCCGCCCTCACCAGGTGTGCCTCGTTGAGGTCAATATAAACAGCGCTCCAGGCAGCAATAGCCCCTGAAGCTGTGCCTGAATCCATATTCTCTGCCCCGTCAGCAGTCTCGGGGCTGTGCTGGTGGGAGGGAGTGAGGGGCCACAGCTTTGTGGGTGGCCCGGTGTGAGTGGGGTTCTGCTGGCCTTTCTGCAGGAGTTGCCAGGCTGCCGCCTGTAAAGAAGAGGTTGTGTCACCCATACCTTCCCCTGGAATTTCTCTCCGGACAGAGGTGAGGAAGGAAAAAAGCAGTGGGGGCCGGGACAGGAGGGGTATCTCAGGCAGGGCAATGGAAAGAATCTGGAAGAGCGCCCGGGGCCAGGAAATCCCTGACAGGCCTGCATGCACCAAGTTGGCCTGCGTGCTTTCGCTGGTGTGGCTCCAATGTCCTTCCTCTAGGCTTTCAAGCCCTTGTACATATTCAGGTATTTTACCTAGAAAGGGTGGGAACAGTTCAGCAGCAGCTGGCCTGGGGCTCAGCTCACGTTTACTCACAGATGCCTTGGCAGGGTCCACCAGCTTTGCAATGAGGACGCTCCTTGCGTGGGGGTTGGGTTGCTGGCTGTATGGGAGATGGTTCCCCACCTCTGACCAATTTCAGAATTGTTTAACACTGGAGCAAGTGCCCTGATAGGGATTTGCTCTGTATAACTCGTGGGTTCAGGTTTTTTTTTTCTTTTATGGTTCAAGTTAGATTTTATTCCCCTTTTATGTATTTATAGATATAAGCATGGAAATAATTCATTCCTATAAATACATCTGTGTGATGGGAAGAACTTTTTTCTGTTTTATTTTTAAATTTTATTTTTTAAAATTTTGAAATTTAATTTTATTTATTTTTTTATACACCACGTTATTATTAGTTATGTATTGTTTGCATATACATGTATACAGGTCAATCCCAAACTCCCAACTCATCCCACCACCACCACCCCATGGCTTCCCACACTTGGTGTCCATACGTTTGTTCTCTACCTCTGTGTCTCTATTTCTTCCCTGCAAACCAGTTCATCTGTACCATTTTTAGGCTCCACATATATGCATTAATATACAATATTTTTTTCCTCTTTCTGACTTACTTCATTCTGTATGACAGTCTCTCGATCCATCGATGTCTCTACAAATGACCCAGTTTCATTCCTTTTTATGGCCGAATAATATTCCATTTTATATATGTACCTCAGCTTTATCCATTCATCTGTCTGTGGGCATTTAGGTTGCTTTCATTACCTGGCTATTGTAAATAGTGCTGCAACGAACATTGTGGTGAATGTGCCTTTTTGAAATACGGTTTTCTCTCGGTATATGCCCAGAAGTGGGATTGCTGGATCAGATGGTAATTCTATTTCTAGTTTTTTTAAGGAAACTCCATACTGTTCTCCATAGTGACTGTATCAATTTACATTCCCCCCAATAGTGGAAGAGGGCTCCTTTTGTCCACACCCTCCCCAGAATTGGTTTTTTTTAGATTTTCTGATGATGCTGATTCTAACAGGTGTGACGTGATACCTCATTGTAGTTTTGATTTGCATTTCTCCAATAATTAGTGCTGTTGAGCAGCTTTTCATGTGCGTCTTGGCCATCTCTGTGTCTCCTTTGAAGAAACGTCTCTTTAGATCTTCTGCCCATTTTTTTTGGGTTGTTTGTTTTTTTAATATTAAGCTGCATGAGCTGTTTATATATATTGGAGATTAAACCTCTGTCCATTGATTCGTCTGCAACGATTTTCGCCCATTCTGAGGGATGCCTTTTTCCATTCCTGTGTTTTTTAACAAAAAAGGAAAGAAAGGAAAAGAAGCAGAGCACTAATGTGTGTAAAATATGCCTTTTGAAATGGTCGTTTTGAAATATGGAGGTCCTTTGAATTTTTTGGTCGATATGTGACCGCAGGATTTGTTTTCAGGGCAGGTGTCATTTACAGGCCTGCAATGATTTTGAATATCAACTGACCATTAGCGTTGGGATTAAAGCTGCTGTTGTGTGAAACGGCCACAAGGTGGCAGCAGTTCACCCTTACCAAATCTGGTTACTAGGGCAAGAGAGCCTCAGTGGAAGTGGTGTTCTAGATTGGAGTTTAGAATGGAATGTGCCAGGAGAAAGCCCCTCACGTTTGTCTCACTGCTTCTTGTTCGTGTTTTTAATTTATTTTTTTATTTTTTATTACAGCAAGTTTGATTACAATGTTTGGCTTGTTGTAGGTGTGGAAGATGTGGTTCTTTTACACATATACAGATGTCTGTTCTTCCTGGGATCCTTTTCCCATGTACGTTATGACAGAATGTTGAGTAGTCTTCTCTTGGTATTCTGTAGGTCTTTGGTGATTATATATGTCACCTTTGTTTGTATATGTCTGTTAACCCCGATATCATAATGAAACCAATCCTCACACCTTTCCATTGGTGAACAATAAGTTTGTTTAATGAATCTGTGATTGCCCTTCTCTGTGGAAATATCTGCCCTGGTATCCATTTTTAGGTAACACCTATAAGTGATATGATATGATATGTGTCTTTCACTTTCTGACTTACTACAAGTCACGTGATTACTTCTAGACTCATCTACGGTGCTGCAAATGGCATTGTGTCCTTTTTTCCCTTGGCTTCTCTTCTGCCTTAGCGGGGTCCATTTTCAACAATGTGATTCCCTGAGGGTTGTGGGTTAGCTGACCTGGGCAGCCTTACACTGCCGGACCGCCCTCACATGGTGTGCCTCTTTGAGGTCAATATAAACAGCGCTCCAGGCAGCAATAGCCCCTGAAGCTGTGCCTGAATCCATATTCTCTGCCTCATCAGCAGTCTCGGGGCTGTGCTGGTGGGAGGGAGTGAGGGGCCACAGCTTTGTGGGTGGCCCGGTGTGAGTGGGGTTCTGCTGGCCTTTCTGCAGGAGTTGCCAGGCTGCCGCCTGTAAAGAAGAGGATGTGTCACCCATACCTTCCGCTGGAATTTCTCTCCGGACAGAGGTGAGGAAGGAAAAAAGCAGTGGGGGCCGGGACAGGAGGGGTATCTCAGGCAGGGCAATGGAAAGATTCTGGAAGAGCGCCCGGGGCCAGGAAATCCCTGACAGGCCTGCATGCACCAAGTTGGCCTGCGTGCTTTCGCTGGTGTGGCTCCAAGGTCCTTCCTCTAGGCTTTCAAGCCCTTGTACATATTCAGGTGTTTTACCTGGAAAGGGTGGGAACAGTTCAGCAGCACCAGGCCTGGGGCTCAGCTCACGTTTACTCACAGATGCCTTGGCAGGGTCCACCAGCTTTGCAATGAGGACGCTCCTTGCGTGGGGGTTGGGTTGCTGGCTGTATGGGAGATGGTTCCCCACCTCTGACCAATTTCAGAATTGTTTAACACTGGAGCAAGTGCCCTGATAGGGATTTGCTCTGTATAACTCGTGGGTTCAGGTTTTTTTTTCTTTTATGGTTCAAGTTAGATTTTATTCCCCTTTTATGTATTTATAGATATAAGCATGGAAATAATTCATTCCTATAAATACATCTGTGTGATGGGAAGAACTTTTTTCTGTTTTATTTTTAAATTTTATTTTTTAAAATTTTGAAATTTAATTTTATTTATTTTTTTATACAGCACGTTATTATTAGTTATGTATTTTATGTATATACATGTATACAGGTCAATCCCAAACTCCCAACTCATCCCACCACCACCACCCCATGGCTTCCCACACTTGGTGTCCATACGTTTGTTCTCTACCTCTGTGTCTCTATTTCTTCCCTGCAAACCAGTTCATCTGTACCATTTTTAGGCTCCACATATATGCATTAATATACAATATTTTTTTTCCTCTTTCTGACTTACTTCATTCTGTATGACAGTCTCTCGATCCATCGATGTCTCTACAAATGACCCAGTTTCATTCCTTTTTATGGCCGAATAATATTCCATTTTATATATGTACCTCAGCTTTATCCATTCATCTGTCTGTGGGCATTTAGGTTGCTTTCATTACCTGGCTATTGTAAATAGTGCTGCAACGAACATTGTGGTGAATGTGCCTTTTTGAAATACGGTTTTCTCTGGGTATATGCCCAGAAGTGGGATTGCTGGATCAGATGGTAATTCTATTTCTAGTTTTTTTAAGGAAACTCCATACTGTTCTCCATAGTGACTGTATCAATTTACATTCCCCCCAATAGTGGAAGAGGGCTCCTTTTGTCCACACCCTCCCCAGAATTGGTTGTTTTTAGATTTTCTGATGATGCTGATTCTAACAGGTGTGACGTGATACCTCATTGTAGTTTTGATTTGCATTTCTCCAATAATTAGTGCTGTTGAGCAGCTTTTCATGTGCGTCTTGGCCATCTCTGTGCCTTCTTTGAAGAAACGTCTCTTTAGATCTTCTGCCCATTTTTGTATTGGGTTGTTTGTTTTTTTAATATTAAGCTGCATGAGTTGTTTATATATATTGGAGATTAAACCTCTGTCCATTGATTCGTCTGCAACGATTTTCGCCAATTCTGAGGGATGCCTTTTTCCATTCCCGTGTTTTTTAACAAAAAAGGAAAGAAAGGAAAAGAAGCACAACACTAATGGGCGTAAAATATGCCTTTTGAAACGGTCGTTTTGAAATATGGACGTCCTTTGAATTTTTTGGTCGATATGTGACCCCAGGATTTGTTTTCAGGGCAGGTGTCATTTACAGGCCTGCAATGATTTTGAATATCAACTGACCATTAGCGTTGGGATTAAAGCTGCTGTTGTGTGAAACGGCCACAAGGTGGCAGCAGTTCACCCTTACCAAATCTGGTTATTAGGGCAAGAGAGCCTCAGTGGAAGTCGTGTTCTAAATTGGAATTTAGAATGGAATGTGCCAGGAGAAAGCCCCTCAAGTTTGTCTCACTACTTCTTGTTCGTGTTTTTAATTTAATTTTTTTTATTTTTTATTACAGCAAGTTTGATTACAATGTTTGGCTTGTTGTAGGTGTGGAAGATGTGGTTCTTTTAAACATATACAGATGTCTGTTCTTCCTGGGATCCTTTTCCCATGTACGTTATGACAGAATGTTGAGTAGTCCTCTCTTGGTATTCCGTAGGTCTTTGGTGATTATATATGTCACCTGATTTTGTATATGTCTGTTAACCCCGATATAGTAATGAAACCAATCCTCACACCTTTCCATTGGTGAACCATAAGTTTGTTTAATGAATCTGTGATTGCCCTTCTCCGTGGAAATATCTGCCCTGGTATCCATTTTTAGGTAACACCTATAAGTGATATGATATGATATGTGTCTTTCACTTTCTGACTTACTACAAGTCACGTGATTACTTCTAGACTCATCTACGCTGCTGCAAATGGCATTGTGTCCTTTTTTTCCTTGGCTTCTCTTCTGCCTTAGCGGGGTCCATTTTCAACAATGTGATTCCCTGAGGGTTGTGGATTAGCTGACCTGGGCAGCCTTACCCTGCCGGCCCGCCCTCCCAAGGTGTGCCTCATTGAGGTCAATATAATCAGCGCTCCAGGCAGCAATAGCCCCTGAAGCTGTGCCTGACTCAATATTCTCTGCCCCGTCAGCAGTCTCGGGGCTGTGCTGGTGGGAGGGAGTGAGGGGACACAGCTTTGTGGGTGGCCCGGTGTGAGTGGGTTTCTGCTGGCCTTTCTCCAGGAGTTGCCAGGCTGCCGCCTGTAAAGAAGAGGTTGTGTCACCCATACCTTCCGCTGGAATTTCTCTCCGGACAGAGGTGAGGAAGGAAAAAAAGCAGTGGGGGCCGGGACAGGAGGGGTATCTCAGGCAGGGCAATGGAAAGCTTCTGGAAGAGCGCCCGGGGCCAGGACCACCCTGGCTGGCCTGCAGGCACCAAGTTGGCCTGCGTGCTGTCGCTGGTGTGGCTCCACGGTCCTTCCTCTAGGCTTTCAAGCCCTTGTACATATTCAGGTGTTTTACCTGGAAAGGGTGGGAACAGTTCAGCAGCAGCTGGCCTGGGGCTCAGCTCACGTTTACTCACAGATGCCTCGGCACGGTCCCCCAGCTTTGCAATGAGGACGCTCCTTGCGTGGGGGGTGGGTTGCTGGCTGTATGGGAGATGATTCCCCACCTCTGACCTATTTCAGAATTGTTTACCACTGGAGAAAGTGCCCTGATAGGGTTTTCCTCTGTATAACTCGTGGGTTCAGGATTTTTTTTTCTTTTATGGTTCAAGTTAGATTTTATTCCTCTTTTATGTATTTATAGATATAAGCATGGAAATAATTCATTGCTGTAGATACATCTGTGTGACTGGAAGAACTTTTTTCTGTTTTATTTTTAAATTTTATTTTTTAAAATGTTGAAATTTAATTTTATTTATTTTTTTATACAGCACGTTATTATTAGTTATGTATTTTATGCATATACATGTATACAGGTCAATCCCAAACTCCCAACTCATCCCACCACCACCACCCCATGGCTTCCCACACTTGGTGTCCATACGTTTGTTCTCTACCTCTGTGTCTCTATTTCTTCCCTGCAAACCAGTTCATCTGTACCATTTTTAGGCTCCACATATATGCGTTAATATACAATATTTGTGTTCCACTTTCTGACTTACTTCATTCTGTATGACAGTCTCTCGATCCATCGATGTCTCTACAAATGACCCAGTTTCATTCCTTTTTATGGCCGAGTAATATTCCATTTTATATATGTACCACATCTTTATCCATTCATCTGTCTGTGGGCATTTAGGTTGCTTCCATTACCTGGCTATTGTAAATAGTGCTGCAACGAACATTGTGGTGAATGTGCCTTTTTGAAATACGGTTTTCTCTGGGTATATGCCCAGAAGTGGGATTGCTGGATCAGATGGTAATTCTATTTCTAGTTTTTTTAAGGAAACTCCATACTGTTCTCCATAGTGACTGTATCAATTTACATTCCCACCAATAGTGGAAGAGGGCTCCTTTTGTCCACACCCTCCCCAGAATTGGTTGTTTGTAGATTTTCTGATGATGCCGATTCTAACAGGTTTGAGGTGATACCTCATTGTAGTTTTGATTTGCATTTCTCTAATAATTAGTGCTGTTGAGCAGCTTTTCATGTGCGTCTTGGCCATCTCTGTGCCTTCTTTGAAGAAACGTCTCTTTAGATCTTCTGCCCATTTTTGTATTGGGTTGTTTGTTTTTTTAATATTAAGCTGCATGAGTTGTTTATATATATTGGAGATTAAACCTCTGTCCATTGATTCGTCTGCAACGATTTTGGCCCATTCTGAGGGATGCCTTTTTCCATTCCCGTGTTTTTTAACAAAAAAGGAAAGAAAGGAAAAGAAGCACAACACTAATGGGCGTAAAATATGCCTTTTGAAACGGTCGTTTTGAAATATGGACGTCCTTTGAATTTTTTGGTCGATATGTGACCCCAGGATTTGTTTTCAGGGCAGGTGTCATTTACAGGCCTGCAATGATTTTGAATATCAACTGACCATTAGCGCTGGGATTAAAGCTGCTGTTGTGTGAAACGGCCACAAGGTGGCAGCAGTTCACCCTTACCAAATCTGGTTATTAGGGCAAGAGAGCCTCAGTGGAAGTCGTGTTCTAAATTGGAATTTAGAATGGAATGTGCCAGGAGAAAGCCCCTCAAGTTTGTCTCACTACTTCTTGTTCGTGTTTTTAATTTAATTTTTTTTATTTTTTATTACAGCAAGTTTGATTACAATGTTTGGCTTGTTGTAGGTGTGGAAGATGTGGTTCTTTTAAACATATACAGATGTCTGTTCTTCCTGGGATCCTTTTCCCATGTACGTTATGACAGAATGTTGAGTAGTCCTCTCTTGGTATTCCGTAGGTCTTTGGTGATTATATATGTCACCTGATTTTGTATATGTTTGTTAACCCCGATATAGTAATGAAACCAATCCTCACACCTTTCCATTGGTGAACCATAAGTTTGTTTAATGAATCTGTGATTGCCCTTCTCCGTGGAAATATCTGCCCTGGTATCCATTTTTAGGTAACACCTATAAGTGATATGATATGATATGTGTCTTTCACTTTCTGACTTACTACAAGTCACGTGATTACTTCTAGACTCATCTACGCTGCTGCAAATGGCATTGTGTCCTTTTTTTCCTTGGCTTCTCTTCTGCCTTAGCGGGGTCCATTTTCAACAATGTGATTCCCTGAGGGTTGTGGATTAGCTGACCTGGGCAGCCTTACCCTGCCGGCCCGCCCTCCCGAGGTGTGCCTCATTGAGGTCAATATAATCAGCGCTCCAGGAAGCAATAGCCCCTGAAGCTGTGCCTGACTCAATATTCTCTGCCCCGTCAGCAGTCTCGGGGCTGTGCTGGTGGGAGGGAGTGAGGGGACACAGCTTTGTGGGTGGCCCGGTGTGAGTGGGTTTCTGCTGGCCTTTCTGCAGGCGTTGCCAGGCTGCCGCCTGTAAAGAAGAGGTTGTGTCACACATACCTTCCGCTGGAATTTCTCTCCGGACAGAGGTGAGGAAGGAAAAAAAGCAGTGGGGGCCGGGACAGGAGGGGTATCTCAGGCAGGGCAATGGAAAGCTTCTGGAAGAGCGCCCGGGGCCAGGACCACCCTGGCTGGCCTGCAGGCACCAAGTTGGCCTGCGTGCTGTCGCTGGTGTGGCTCCACGGTCCTTCCTCTAGGCTTTCAAGCCCTTGTACATATTCAGGTGTTTTACCTGGAAAGGGTGGGAACAGTTCAGCAGCAGCTGGCCTGGGGCTCAGCTCACGTTTACTCACAGATGCCTCGGCACGGTCCCCCAGCTTTGCAATGAGGACGCTCCTTGCGTGGGGGGTGGGTTGCTGGCTGTATGGGAGATGATTCCCCACCTCTGACCTATTTCAGAATTGTTTACCACTGGAGAAAGTGCCCTGATAGGGTTTTCCTCTGTATAACTCGTGGGTTCAGGATTTTTTTTTCTTTTATGGTTCAAGTTAGATTTTATTCCTCTTTTATGTATTTATAGATATAAGCATGGAAATAATTCATTGCTGTAGATACATCTGTGTGACTGGAAGAAATTTTTTCTGTTTTATTTTTAAATTTTATTTTTTAAAATGTTGAAATTTAATTTTATTTATTTTTTTATACAGCACGTTATTATTAGTTATGTATTTTATGCATATACATGTATACAGGTCAATCCCAAACTCCCAACTCATCCCACCACCACCAACCCATGGCTTCCCACACTTGGTGTCCATACGTTTGTTCTCTACCTCTGTGTCTCTATTTCTTCCCTGCAAACCAGTTCATCTGTACCATTTTTAGGCTCCACATATATGCATTAATATACAATATTTGTTTTCCTCTTTCTGACTTACTTCATTCTGTATGACAGTCTCTCGATCCATCGATGTCTCTACAAATGACCCAGTTTCATTCCTTTTTATGGCCGAGTAATATTCCATTTTATATATGTACCACATCTTTATCCATTCATCTGTCTGTGGGCATTTAGGTTGCTTCCATTACCTGGCTATTGTAAATAGTGCTGCAATGAATATTGTGGTGAATGTGCCTTTTTGATTTACGGTTTTCTCTGGGTATATGCCCAGAAGTGGGATTGCTGGATCAGATGGTAATTCTATTTCTAGTTTTTTTTAAGGAAACTCCATACTGTTCTCCATAGTGACTGTATCAATTTACATTCCCACCAATAGTGGAAGAGGGCTCCTTTTGTCCACACCCTCCCCAGAATTGGTTGTTTGTAGATTTTCTGATGATGCCGATTCTAACAGGTGTGAGGTGATACCTCATTGTAGTTTTGATTTGCATTTCTCTAATTATTAGTGTTGTTGAGCAGCTTTTCATGTGCGTCTTGGCCATCTCTGTGTCTCCTTTGAAGAAACGTCTCTTTAGATCTTCTGCCCATTTTTGTATTGGGTTGTTTGTTTTTTTTAATATTGAGCTGCATGATTTGTTTATATATATTGGAGATTAAACCTCTGTCCATTGATTCGTCTACAACGATTTTCGCCCATTCTGAGGGATGCCTTTTTCCATTCCCGTGTTTTTTAACAAAAAAGGAAAGAAAGGTTAAGATGAAGAACACTAATGTGCGAAAAATATGCCTTTTGAAACGGTCGTTTTGAAATATGGACGTCCTTTGAATTTTTTGGTCGATATGTGACCCCAGGATTTGTTTTCAGGGCTGGTGTCATTTACAGGCCTGCAATGATTTTGAATATCAACTGACAATTAGCGCTGGGATTAAAGCTGCTGTTGTGTGAAACGGCCACAAGGTGGCAGCAGTTCTCCCTTACCAAATATGGTTACTAGGGCAAGAGAGCCTCAGTGGAAGTCCTGTTCTAGATTGGAGTTTAGAATGGAATGTGCCAGGAGAAAGCCCCTCACGTTTGTCTCAATACTTCTTGTTCGTGTTTTTAATTTAATTTTTTATTTTTTATTACAGCAAGTTTGATTACAATGTTTGGCTTGTTGTAGGTGTGGAAGATGTGGTTCTTTTACACATATACAGATGTCTGTTCTTCCTGGGATCCTTTTCCCATGTACGTTATGACAGAATGTTGAGTAGTCCTCTCTTGGTATTCTGTAGGTCTT
Source organism: Mesoplodon mirus (assembly GCF_964341445.2). NCBI lineage: Eukaryota > Metazoa > Chordata > Mammalia > Artiodactyla > Ziphiidae > Mesoplodon > Mesoplodon mirus. Next base: position 1,717,451 of record NW_028295792.1, on the reverse strand, counting down.
TGGTGATTATATATGTGACCTGTGTTTGTATATGTCTGTTAACGCCGATATTGTAATGAAACCAATCCTCACACCTTTCCATTGGTGAACCATAAGTTTGTTTAATGAATCTGTGATTGCCCTTCTCCGTGGAAATATCTGCCCTGGTATCCATTTTTAGGTAACACCTATAAGTGATATGATATGATATGTGTCTTTCACTTTCTGACTTACTACAAGTCACGTGATTACTTCTAGACTCATCTACGGTGCTGCAAATGGCATTGTGTCCTTTTTTTCCTTGGCTTCTCTTCTGCCTTAGCGGGGTCCATTTTCAACAATGTGATTCCCTGAGGGTTGTGGATTAGCTGACCTGGGCAGCCTTAACCTGCCGGCCCGCCCTCCCCAGGTGTGCCTCGTTGAGGTCAATATAAACAGAGCTCCAGGCAGCAATAGCCCCTGAAGCTGTGCCTGACTCAATATTCTCTGCCCCGTCAGCAGTCTCGGGGCTGTGCTGGTGGGAGGGAGTGAGGGGCCACAGCTTTGTGGGTGGCCCGGTGTGAGTGGGGTTCTGCTGGCCTTTCTGCAGGAGTTGCCAGGCTGCCGCCTGTAAAGAAGAGGTTGTGTCACCCATACCTTCCGCTGGAATTTCTTTCCGGACAGAGGTGAGGAAGGAAAAAAGCAGTGGGGGCCGGGACAGGAGGGGTATCTCAGGCAGGGCAGTGGAAAGCTTCTGGAAGTGCGCCCGGGGCCAGGACCACCCTGGCTAGCCTTCAGGCACCAAGTTGGCCTGCGTGCTGTCGCTGGTGTGGCTCCATTGTCCTTCCTCTAGGCTTTCAAGCCCTTGTACATATTCAGGTGTTTTACCTGGAAAGGGTGGGAACAGTTCAGCAGCAGCTGGCCTGGGGCTCAGCTCACGTTTACTCACAGATGCCTCGGCACGGTCCCCCAGCTTTGCAATGAGGACGCTCCTTGCGTGGGGGGTGGGTTGCTGGATGTATGGGAGATGGTTCCCCACCTCTGACCAATTTCAGAATTGTTTACCGCTGGAGCAAGTGCCGTAATAGCGTATTCCTTTGTATAACTCGTGGGTTCAATTTTTTTTTCTTTTATGGTTCAATTTAGATTTTATTCCTCTTTTATGTATTTATAAATATAAGCATGGAAATAATTCATTCCTATAAATACATCTGTGTGACGGGAAGAATTTTTTCTGTTTTATTTTTAAATTTTATTTTTTAAAATTTTGAAATTTAGTTTTATTTATTTTTTTATACTGAAGGTTATTATTAGTTATGTATTTTATGCATATACATGTATAAAGGTCAATCCCAAACTCCCAACTCATCCCACCACCACCACCCCATGGCTTCCCACACTTGGTGTCCATACGTTTGTTCTCTACCTCTGTGTCTCTATTTCTTCCCTGCAAACCAGTTCATCTGTACCATTTTTAGGCTCCACATATATGCATTAATATACAATATTTGTTTTCCTCTTTCTGACTTACTTCATTCTGTATGACAGTCTCTCGATCCATCGATGTCTCTACAAATGACCCAGTTTCATTCCTTTTTATGGCCGAGTAATATTCCATTTTATATATGTACCACATCTTTATCCATTCATCTGTCTGTGGGCATTTAGGTTGCTTCCATTACCTGGCTATTGTAAATAGTGCTGCAACGAACATTGTGGTGAATGTGCCTTTTTGAAATACGGTTTTCTCTGGGTATATGCCCAGAAGTGGGATTGCTGGATCAGATGGTAATTCTATTTCTAGTTTTTTTAAGGAAACTCCATACTGTTCTCCATAGTGACTGTATCAATTTACATTCCCACCAATAGTGGAAGAGGGCTCCTTTTGTCCACACCCTCCCCAGAATTGGTTGTTTGTAGATTTTGTGATGATGCCGATTCTAACTGGTGTGAGGTGAAACCTCATTGTAGTTTTGATTTGCATTTCTCTAATAATTAGTGCTGTTGAGCAGCTTTTCATGTGCGTCTTGGCCATCTCTGTGTCTCCTTTGAAGAAACGTCTCTTTAGATCTTCTGCCCATTTTTGGGGAGGTTGTTTGTTTTTTTAATATTAAGCTGCATGTGCTGTTTATATATATTGGAGATTAAACCTCTGTCCATTGATTCATTTGCAACGATTTTCACCCATTCTGAGGGATGCCTTTTTCCATTCCCGTGTTTTTTAACAAAAAAGGAAAGAAAGGAAAAGAAGCAGAACTCTAATGTGCGTAAAATATGCCTTTTGAAACGGTCGTTTTGAAATATGGATGTCTTTTGAATTTTTTGGTCGATATGTGACCCCAGGATTTGTTTTCAGGGCAGGTGTCATTTACAGGCCTGCAATGATTTTGAATATCAACTGACCATTAGCGTTGGGATTAAAGCTGCTGTTGTGTGAAACGGCCACAAGGTGGCAGCAGTTCACCCTTACCAAATCTGGTTACTAGGGCAAGAGAGCCTCAGTGGAAGTCGTGTTCTAGATTGGAGTTTAGAATGGAATGTGCCAGGAGAAAGCCCCTCACGTTTGTCTCAATACTTCTTGTTCGTGTTTTTAATTTAATTTTTTATTTTTTATTACAGCAAGTTTGATTACAATGTTTGGCTTGTTGTAGGTGTGGAAGATGTGGTTCTTTTACACATATACAGATGTCTGTTCTTCCTGGGATCCTTTTCCCATGTACGTTATGACAGAATGTTGAGTAGTCCTCTCTTGGTATTCTGTAGGTCTTTGGTGATTATATATGTGACCTGTGTTTGTATATGTCTGTTAACGCCGATATTGTAATGAAACCAATCCTCACACCTTTCCATTGGTGAACCATAAGTTTGTTTAATGAATCTGTGATTGCCCTTCTCCGTGGAAATATCTGCCCTGGTATCCATTTTTAGGTAACACCTATAAGTGATATGATATGATATGTGTCTTTCACTTTCTGACTTACTACAAGTCACGTGATTACTTCTAGACTCATCTACGGTGCTGCAAATGGCATTGTGTCCTTTTTTTCCTTGGCTTCTCTTCTGCCTTAGCGGGGTCCATTTTCAACAATGTGATTCCCTGAGGGTTGTGGATTAGCTGACCTGGGCAGCCTTACCCTGCCGGCCCGCCCTCCCCAGGTGTGCCTCGTTGAGGTCAATATAAACAGAGCTCCAGGCAGCAATAGCCCCTGAAGCTGTGCCTGACTCAATATTCTCTGCCCCGTCAGCAGTCTCGGGGCTGTGCTGGTGGGAGGGAGTGAGGGGCCACAGCTTTGTGGGTGGCCCGGTGTGAGTGGGGTTCTGCTGGCCTTTCTGCAGGAGTTGCCAGGCTGCCGCCTGTAAAGAAGAGGTTGTGTCACCCATACCTTCCGCTGGAATTTCTCTCCGGACAGAGGTGAGGAAGGAAAAAAGCAGTGGGGGCCGGGACAGGAGGGGTATCTCAGGCAGGGCAGTGGAAAGCTTCTGGAAGTGCGCCCGGGGCCAGGACCACCCTGGCTAGCCTTCAGGCACCAAGTTGGCCTGCGTGCTGTCGCTGGTGTGGCTCCATTGTCCTTCCTCTAGGCTTTCAAGCCCTTGTACATATTCAGGTGTTTTACCTGGAAAGGGTGGGAACAGTTCAGCAGCAGCTGGCCTGGGGCTCAGCTCACGTTTACTCACAGATGCCTCGGCACGGTCCCCCAGCTTTGCAATGAGGACGCTCCTTGCGTGGGGGGTGGGTTGCTGGATGTATGGGAGATGGTTCCCCACCTCTGACCAATTTCAGAATTGTTTACCGCTGGAGCAAGTGCCGTAATAGCGTATTCCTTTGTATAACTCGTGGGTTCAATTTTTTTTTCTTTTATGGTTCAATTTAGATTTTATTCCTCTTTTATGTATTTATAAATATAAGCATGGAAATAATTCATTCCTATAAATACATCTGTGTGACGGGAAGAATTTTTTCTGTTTTATTTTTAAATTTTATTTTTTAAAATTTTGAAATTTAGTTTTATTTATTTTTTTATACTGAAGGTTATTATTAGTTATGTATTTTATGCATATACATGTATAAAGGTCAATCCGAAACTCCCAACTCATCCCACCACCACCACCCCATGGCTTCCCACACTTGGTGTCCATACGTTTGTTCTCTACCTCTGTGTCTCTATTTCTTCCCTGCAAACCAGTTCATCTGTACCATTTTTAGGCTCCACATATATGCATTAATATACAATATTTGTTTTCCTCTTTCTGACTTACTTCATTCTGTATGACAGTCTCTCGATCCATCGATGTCTCTACAAATGACCCAGTTTCATTCCTTTTTATGGCCGAGTAATATTCCATTTTATATATGTACCACATCTTTATCCATTCATCTGTCTGTGGGCATTTAGGTTGCTTCCATTACCTGGCTATTGTAAATAGTGCTGCAACGAACATTGTGGTGAATGTGCCTTTTTGAAATACGGTTTTCTCTGGGTATATGCCCAGAAGTGGGATTGCTGGATCAGATGGTAATTCTATTTCTAGTTTTTTTAAGGAAACTCCATACTGTTCTCCATAGTGACTGTATCAATTTACATTCCCACCAATAGTGGAAGAGGGCTCCTTTTGTCCACACCCTCCCCAGAATTGGTTGTTTGTAGATTTTGTGATGATGCCGATTCTAACTGGTGTGAGGTGAAACCTCATTGTAGTTTTGATTTGCATTTCTCTAATAATTAGTGCTGTTGAGCAGCTTTTCATGTGCGTCTTGGCCATCTCTGTGTCTCCTTTGAAGAAACGTCTCTTTAGATCTTCTGCCCATTTTTGGGGGGGTTGTTTGTTTTTTTAATATTAAGCTGCATGTGCTGTTTATATATATTGGAGATTAAACCTCTGTCCATTGATTCATTTGCAACGATTTTCACCCATTCTGAGGGATGCCTTTTTCCATTCCCGTGTTTTTTAACAAAAAAGGAAAGAAAGGAAAAGAAGCAGAACTCTAATGTGCGTAAAATATGCCTTTTGAAACGGTCGTTTTGAAATATGGATGTCTTTTGAATTTTTTGGTCGATATGTGACCCCAGGATTTGTTTTCAGGGCAGGTGTCATTTACAGGCCTGCAATGATTTTGAATATCAACTGACCATTAGCGTTGGGATTAAAGCTGCTGTTGTGTGAAACGGCCACAAGGTGGCAGCAGTTCACCCTTACCAAATCTGGTTACTAGGGCAAGAGAGCCTCAGTGGAAGTGGTGTTCTAGATTGGAATTTAGGATGGAATGTGCCAGGAGAAAGCCCCTCACGTTTGTCTCACTACTTCTTGTTCGTGTTTTTAATTTAATTTTTTATTTTTTATTACAGCAAGTTTGATTACAATGTTTGGCTTGTTGTAGGTGTGGAAGATGTGGTTCTTTTACACATATACAGATGTCTGTTCTTCCTGGGATCCTTTTCCCATGTACGTTATGACAGAATGTTGAGTAGTCCTCTCTTGGTATTCTGTAGGTCTTTGGTGATTATATATGTCACCTGTGTTTGTATATGTCTCTTAACCCCGATATCGTAATGAAACCAATCCTCACACCTTTCCATTGGTGAACCATAAGTTTGTTTAATGAATCTGTGATTGCCCTTCTCCGTGGAAATATCTGCCCTGGTATCCATTTTTAGGTAACACCTATAAGTGATATGATAGGATATGTGTCTTTCACTTTCTGACTTACTACAAGTCACGTGATTACTTCTAGACTCATCTCGGTGCTGAAAATGGCATTGTGTCCTTTTTTTCCTTGGCTTCTCTTCTGCCTTAGCGGGGTCCATTTTCAACAATGTGATTCCCTGAGGGTTGTGGATTAGCTGACCTGGGCAGCCTTACCCTGCCGGCCCGCCCTACCCAGGTGTGCCTCGTTGAGGTCAATATAAACAGCGCTCCAGGCAGCAATAGCCCCTGAAGCTGTGCCTAACTCCATATTCTCTGCCCCGTCAGCAGTCTCGGGGCTGTGCTGGTGGGAGGGAGTGAGGGGCCACAGCTTTGTGGGTGGCCCGGTGTGAGTGGGGTTCTGCTGCCCTTTCTGCAGGAGTTGCCAGGCTGCCGCCTGTAAAGAAGAGGATGTGTCACCCATACCTTCCGCTGGAATATCTGTCCGGAGAGAGGTGAGGAAGGAAAAAAGCAGTGGGGGCCGGTACAGGAGGGGTATCTCAGGCAGGGCAATGGAAAGCTTCTGGAAGAGCGCCAGGTCCCAAGACCACCCTGGCTGGCCTGCAGGCACCAAGTTGGCCTGCGTGCTGTCGCTGGTGTGGCTCCACGGTCCTTCCTCTAGGCTTTCAAGCCCTTGTACATATTCAGGTGTTTTACCTGGAAAGGGTGGGAACAGTTTAGCAGCAGCTGGCCTGGGGCTCAGCTCACGTTTACTCACAGATGCCTCGGCAGGGTCCCCCAGCTTTGCAATGAGGATGCTCCTTGCGTGTGGGGTGGGTTGATGGCTGTATGGGAGATGGTTCCCCACCTCTGACCAATTTCAGAATTGTTTACCACTGGAGAAAGTGCCCTGATAGGGTTTTCCTCTGTATAACTCGTGGGTTCAGGTTTTTTTTTATTTTATGGTTCAAGTTAGATATTATTCCTCTTTTATGTATTTATAGATATAAGCATGGAAATAATTCATTCCTATAAATACATCTGTGTGACGGGAAGAACTTTTTTCTGTTTTATTTTTAAATTTTATTTTTTAAAATTTTGAAATTTAATTTTATTTATTTTTTTTATAGAGCACGTTATTATTAGTTATGTATTTTATGCATATACATGTATACAGGTCAATCCCAAACTCCCAACTCATCCCACCACCACCACCCCATGGCTTCCCACACTTGGTGTCCATACGTTTGTTCTCTACCTCTGTGTCTCTATTTCTTCCCTGCAAACCAGTTCATCTGTACCACTTTTAGGCTCCACATATATGCATTAATATACAATATTTGTTTTCCTCTTTCTGACTTACTTCATTCTGTATGACAGTCTCTCGATCCATCGATGTCTCTACAAATGACCCAGATTCATTCCTTTTTATGGCCGAGTAATGTTACAAATTATATATGTACCACATCTTTATCCATTCATCTGTCTGTGGGCATTTAGGTTGCTTCCATTACCTGGCTATTGTAAATAGTCCTGCAACGAACATTGTGGTGAATGTGCCTTTTTGAAATACGGTTTTCTCTGGGTATATGCCCAGAAGTGGGATTGCTGGATCAGATGGTAATTCTATTTCTAGTTTTTTTAAGGAAACTCCATACTGTTCTCCATAGTGACTGTATCAATTTACATTCCCACCAATAGTGGAAGAGGGCTCCTTTTGTCCACACCCTCCCCAGAATTGGTTGTTTGTAGATTTTCTGATGATGCCGATTCTAACAGGTGTGAGGTGATACCTCATTTTAGTTTTGATTTGCATTTCTCCAATAATTAGTGCTGTTGAGCAGCTTTTCATGTGCGTCTTGGCCATCTCTGTGTCTCCTTTGAAGAAACGTCTCTTTAGATCTTCTGCCCATTTTTTTGGGTTGTTTGTTTTTTTAATATTAAGCTGCATGAGCTGTTTATATATATTGGAGATTAAACCTCTGTCCATTGATTCGTCTGCAACGATTTTCGCCCATTCTGAGGGATGCCTTTTTCCATTCCCGTGTTTTTTAACAAAAAAGGAAAGAAAGGAAAAGAAGCAGAACACTAATGTGCGTAAAATATGCCTTTTGAAACGGTCGTTTTGAAATATGGACGTCCTTTGAATTTTTTGGTCGATATGTGACCCCAGGATTTGTTTTCAGGGCAGGTGTCATTTACAGGCCTGCAATGATTTTGAATATCAACTGACCATTAGCGTTGGGATTAAAGCTGCTGTTGTGTGAAACGGCCACAAGGTGGCAGCAGTTCACCCTTACCAAATCTGGTTACTAGAGCAAGAGAGCCTCAGTGGAAGTGGTGTTCTAGATTGGAGTTTAGAATGGAATGTGCCAGGAGAAAGCCCCTCACGTTTGTCTCACTACTTCTTGTTCGTGTTTTTAATTTAATTTTTTATTTTTTATTACAGCAAGTTTGATTACAATGTTTGGCTTGTTGTAGGTGTGGAAGATGTGGTTCTTTTACACATATACAGATGTCTGTTCTTCCTGGGATCCTTTTCCCATGTACGTTATGACAGAATGTTGAGTAGTCCTCTCTTGGTATTCTGTAGGTATTTGGTGATTATATATGTCACCTGTGTTTGTATATGTCTGTTAACCCCGATATCGTAATGAAACCAATCCTCACACCTTTCCATTGGTGAACCATAAGTTTGTTTAATGAATCTGTGATTGCCCTTCTCCGTGGAAATATCTGCCCTGGTATCCATTTTTAGGTAACACCTATAAGTGATATGATATGATATGTGTCTTTCATTTTCTGACTTACTACAAGTCACGTGATTATTTCTAGACTCATCTACGGTGCTGCAAATGGCATTGTGTACTTTTTTCCCTTGGCTTCTCTTCTGCCTTAGCGGGGTCCATTTTCAACAATGTGATTCCCTGAGGGTTGTGGATTAGCTGACCTGGGCAGCCTTACCCTGCCGGCCCGCCCTCCCCAGGTGTGCCTCTTTGAAGTCAATATAAACAGCGCTCCAGGCAGCAATAGCCCCTGAAGCTGTGCCTGAATCCATATGCTCTGCCTCGTCAGCAGTCTCGGGGCTGTGCTGGTGGGAGGGAGTGAGGGGCCACAGCTTTGTGGGTGGCCCGGTGTGAGTGGGGTTCTGCTGGCCTTTCTGCAGGAGTTGCCAGGCTGCCGCCTGTAAAGAAGAGGATGTGTAACCCATACCTTCCGCTGGAATTTCTCTCCGGACAGAGGTGAGGAAGGAAAAAAGCAGTGGGGGCCGGGACAGGAGGGGTATCTCAGGCAGGGCAGTGGAAAGCTTCTGGAAGAGCGCCCAGGGCCAGGACCACCCTGGCTGGCCTGCAGGCACCAAGTTGGCCTGCGTGCTGTCGATGGTGTGGCTCCACGGTCCTTCCTCTAGGCTTTCAAGCCCTTGTACATATTCAGGTGTTTTACCTGGAAAGGGTGGGAACAGTTCAGCAGCAGCTGGCCTGGGGCTCAGCTCACGTTTACTCACAGATGCCTCGGCACGGTCCCCCAGCTTTGCAATGAGGACGCTCCTTGCGTGGGGTGTGGGTTGATGGCTGTATGGGAGATGGTTCCCCACCTCTGACCAATTTCAGAATTGTTTACCACTGGAGAAAGTGCCCTGATAGGGTTTTCCTCTGTATAACTCGTGGGTTCAGGTTTTTTTTTTTATTTTATGGTTCAAGTTAGATATTATTCCTCTTTTATGTATTTATAGATATAAGCATGGAAATAATTCATTCCTATAAATACATCTGTGTGACGGGAAGAACTTTTTTCTGTTTTATTTTTAAATTTTATTTTTTAAAATTTTGAAATTTAATTTTATTTATTTTTTTTATAGAGCACGTTATTATTAGTTATGTATTTTATGCATATACATGTATACAGGTCAATCCCAAACTCCCAACTCATCCAACCACCACCACCCCATGGCTTCACACACTTGGTGTCCATACGTTTGTTCTCTAACTCTGTGTCTCTATTTCTTCCCTGCAAACCAGTACATCTGTACCATTTTTAGGCTCCACATATATGCATTAATATACAATATTTGTTTTCCTCTTTCTGACTTACTTCATTCTGTATGACAGTCTCTCGATCCATCGATGTCTCTTCAAAAGACCCAGATTCATTCCTTTTTATGGCCGAGTAATGTTCCAATTTATATATGTACCACATCTTTATCCATTCATCTGTCTGTGGGCATTTAGGTTGCTTCCATTACCTGGCTATTGTAAATAGTCCTGCAACGAACATTGTGGTGAATGTGCCTTTTTGAAATACGGTTTTCTCTGGGTATATGCCCAGAAGTGGGATTGCTGGATCAGATGGTAATTCTATTTCTAGTTTTTTTAAGGAAACTCCATACTGTTCTCCATAGTGACTGTATCAATTTACATTCCCACCAATAGTGGAAGAGGGCTCCTTTTGTCCACACCCTCCCCAGAATTGGTTGTTTGTAGATTTTCTGATGATGCCGATTCTAACAGGTGTGAGGTGATACCTCATTGTAGTTTTGATTTGCATTTCTCCAATAATTAGTGCTGTTGAGCAGCTTTTCATGTGCGTCTTGGCCATCTCTGTGTCTCCTTTGAAGAAACGTCTCTTTAGATCTTCTGCCCATTTTTTTGGGTCGTTTGATTTTTAAATATTAAGCTGCATGAGCTGTTTATATATATTGGAGATTAAACCTCTGTCCATTGATTCGTCTGCAACGATTTTCGCCCATTCTGAGGGATGCCTTTTTCCATTCCCGTGTTTTTTAACAAAAAAGGAAAGAAAGGAAAAGAAGCAGAACACTAATGTGCGTAAAATATGCCTTTTGAAACGGTCGTTTTGAAATATGGACGTCCTTTGAATTTTTTGGTCGATATGTGACCCCAGGATTTGTTTTCAGGGCAGGTGTCATTTACAGGCCTGCAATGATTTTGAATATCAACTGACCATTAGCGTTGGGATTAAAGCTGCTGTTGTGTGAAACGGCCACAAGGTGGCAGCAGTTCACCCTTACCAAATCTGGTTACTAGAGCAAGAGAGCCTCAGTGGAAGTGGTGTTCTAGATTGGAGTTTAGAATGGAATGTGCCAGGAGAAAGCCCCTCACGTTTGTCTCACTACTTCTTGTTCGTGTTTTTAATTTAATTTTTTTTATTTTTTATTACAGCAAGTTTGATTACAATGTTTGGCTTGTTGTAGGTGTGGAAGATGTGGTTCTTTTACACATATACAGATGTCTGTTCTTCCTGGGATCCTTTTCCCATGTATGTTATGACAGAATGTTGAGTAGTCCTCTCTTGGTATTCCGTAGGTCTTTGGTGATTATATATGTCACCTGTGTTTGTATATGTCTGTTAACCCCGATATTGTAATGAAACCAATCCTCACACCTTTCCATTGGTGAACCATAAGTTTGTTTAATGAATCTGTGATTGCCCTTCTCCGTGGAAATATCTGCCCTGGTATCCATTTTTAGGTAACACCTATAAGTGATATGATATGATATGTGTCTTTCACTTTCTGACTTACTACAAGTCACGTGATTACTTCTAGACTCATCTACGGTGCTGCAAATGGCATTGTGTCCTTTTTTCCCTTGGCTTCTCTTCTGCCTTAGCGGGGTCCATTTTCAACAATGTGATTCCCTGAGGGTTGTGGATTAGCTGACCTGGGCAGCCTTACCCTGCCGGCCCGCCCTCACCAGGTGTGCCTCGTTGAGGTCAATATAAACAGCGCTCCAGGCAGCAATAGCCCCTGAATCTGTGCCTGACACCATATTGTCTGCCCCGTCAGCAGTCTCGGGGCTGTGCTGGTGGGAGGGAGTGAGGGGCCACAGCTTTGTGGGTGGCCCGGTGTGAGTGGGGTTCTGCTGGCCTTTCTGCAGGAGTTGCCAGGCTGCCGCCTGTAAAGAAGATGTTGTGTCACCCATACCTTCCCCTGGAATTACTCTCCGGACAGAGGTGAGGAAGGAAAAAAGCAGTGGGGGCCGGGACAGGAGGGGTATCTCAGGCAGGGCAGTGGAAAGCTTCTGGAAGTGCGCCCGGGGCCAGGACCACCCTGGCTAGCCTGCAGGCACCAAGTTGGCCTGCGTGCTGTCGCTGGTGTGGCTCCATTGTCCTTCCTCTATGCTTCCAATCCCTTGTACATATTCAGGTGTTTTACCTGGAAAGGGTGGGAACAGTTCAGCAGCAGCTGGCCTGGGGCTCAGCTCACGTTTACTCACAGATGCCTCGGCAGGGTCCACCAGCTTTGCAATGAGGACGCTCCTTGCGTGGGTGTTGGGTTGCTGGCTGTATGGGAGATGGTTCCCCACCTCTGACCAATTTCAGAATTGTTTAACACTGGAGCAAGTGCCCTGATAGGGATTTGCTCTGTATAACTCGTGGGTTCAGGTTTTTTTTTCTTTTATGGTTCAAGTTAGATTTTATTCCCCTTTTATGTATTTATAGATATAAGCATGGAAATAATTCATTCCTATAAATACATCTGTGTGACGGGAAGAACTTTTTTCTGTTTTATTTTTAAATTTTATTTTTTAAAATTTTGAAATTTAATTTTATTTATTTCTTTATACAGCACGTTATTATTAGTTATGTATTGTTTGCATATACATGTATACAGGTCAATCCCAAACTCCCAACTCATCCCACCACCACCACCCCATGGCTTCCCACACTTGGTGTCCATACGTTTGTTCTCTACCCCTGTGTCTCTATTTCTTCCCTGCAAACCAGTTCATCTGTACCATTTTTAGGTTCCACATATATGCATTAATATACAATATTTGTTTTCCTCTTTCTGACTTACTTCATTCTGTATGACAGTCTCTCGATCCATCGATGTCTCTACAAATGACCCAGTTTCATTCCCTTTTATGGCCGAGTAATATTCCAATTTATATATGTACCACATCTTTATCCATTCATCTGTCTGTGGGCATTTAGGTTGCTTCCATTACCTGGCTATTGTAAATAGTGCTGCAACGAACATTGTGGTGAATGTGCCTTTTTGAAATACGGATTTCTCTGGGTATATGCCCAGAAGTGGGATTGCTGGATCAGATGGTAATTCTATTTCTAGTTTTTTTAAGGAAACTCCATACTGTTCTCCATAGTGACTGTATCAATTTACATTACCCCCAATAGTGGAATAGGGCTCCTTTTGTCCACACCCTCCCCAGAATTGGTTGTTTGTAGATTTTCTGATGATGCTGATTCTAACACGTGTGACGTGATACCTCATTGTAGTTTTGATTTGCATTTCTCCAATGATTAGTGCTGTTGAGCAGCTTTTCATGTGCGTCTTGGCCATCTCTGTGTCTCCTTTGAAGAAACGTCTCTTTAGATCTTCTGCCCATTTTTTTTGGGTTCGTTGTTTTTTTAATATTAAGCTGCATGAGCTGTTTATATATATTGGAGATTAAACCTCTGTCCATTGATTCGTCTGCAATGATTTTCGCCCATTCTGAGGGATGCCTTTTTCCATTCCCGTGTTTTTTTTTTTTTTTTTTTTTTTTTTTTTTTTTTTTTTTTTTTTTTTGTTGTACGCGGGCCTCTCACTGCTGTGGCCTCTCCCGTTGCGGAGCACAGGCTCCGGACACACAGGCTCCGCGGCCATGGCTCGCGGGCCCAGCCGCTCCGCGGCATGTGGGATCTTCCGGGATCGGGGCACGAACCCGTGTCCCCTGCATCGGCAGGCGGACTCTCAACCACTGCGCCACCAGGGAAGCCCCATTCCCGTGTTTTTTAACAAAAAAGGAAAGAAAGGAAAAGAAGCAGAACACTAATGTGCGTAAAATATGCCTTTTGAAACGGTCGTTTTGAAATATGGACGTCCTTTGAATTTTTTGGTCGATATGTGACCCCAGGATTTGTTTTCAGGGCAGGTGTCATTTACAGGCCTGCAATGATTTTGAATATCAACTGACCATTAGCGTTGGGATTAAAGCTGCTGTTGTGTGAAACGGCCACAAGGTGGCAACAGTTCACCCTTACCAAATCTGGTTACTAGGGCAAGAGAGCCTCAGTGGAAGTGGTGTTCTAGATTGGAGTTTAGAATGGAATGTGCCAGGAGAAAGCCCCTCACGTTTGTCTCACTGCTTCTTGTTCGTGTTTTTAATTTAATTTTTTATTTTTTATTACAGCAAGTTTGATTACAATGTTTGGCTTGTTGTAGGTGTGTAAGATGTGGTTCTTTTACACATATACAGATGTCTGTTCTTCCTGGGATCCTTTTCCCATGTACGTTATGACAGAATGTTGAGTAGTCCTCTCTTGGTATTCTGTAGGTCTTTGGTGATTATATATGTCACCTGTGTTTGTATATGTCTGTTAACCCCTATATCGTAATGAAACCAATCCTCACACCTTTCCATTGGTGAACAATAAGTTTGTTTAATGAATCTGTGATTGCCCTTCTCCGTGGAAATATCTGCCCTGGTATCCATTTTTAGGTAACACCTATAAGTGATATGATATGATATGTGTCTTTCACTTTCTGACTTACTACAAGTCACGTGATTACTTCTAGACTCATCTACGGTGCTGCAAATGGCATTGTGTCCTTTTTTCCCTTGGCTTCTCTTCTGCCTTAGCAGGGTCCATTTTCAACAATGTGATTCCCTGAGGGTTGTGGATTAGCTGACCTGGGCAGCCTTACACTGCCGGCCCGCCCTCACCAGGTGTGCCTCTTTGAGGTCAATATAAACAGTGCTCCAGGCAGCAATAGCCCCTGAAGCTGTGCCTGAATCCATATTCTCTGCCTCGTCAGCAGTCTCGGGGCTGTGCTGGTGGGAGGGAGTGAGGGGCCACAGCTTTGTGGGTGGCCCTGTGTGAGTGGGGTTCTGCTGGCCTTTCTGCAGGAGTTGCCAGGCTGCCGCCTGTAAAGAAGAGGATGTGTCACCCATACCTTCCGCTGGAATTTCTCTCCGGACAGAGGTGAGGAAGGAAAAAAGCAGTGGGGGCCGGGACAGGAGGGCTATCTCAGGCAGGGCAATGGAAAGCTTCTGGAAGAGCGCCCAGGGCCAGGACCACCCTGGCTGGCCTGCAGGCACCAAGTTGGCCTGCGTGCTGTCGCTGGTGTGGCTCCACGGTCCTTCCTCTAGGCTTTCAAGCCCTTGTACATATTCAGGTGTTTTACCTGGAAAGGGTGGGAACAGTTCAGCAGCAGCTGGCCTGGGGCTCAGCTCACGTTTACTCACAGATGCCTCGGCAGGGTCCCCCAGCTTTGCAATGAGGACGCTCCTTGCGTGGGGGTTGGGTTGCTGGCTGTATGGGAGATGGTTCCCCACCTCTGACCGATTTCAGAATTGTTTACCACTGGAGAAAGTGCCCTGATAGGGTTTTCCTCTGTATAACTCGTGGGTTCAGGTTTTTTTTTATTTTATGGTTCAAGTTAGATTTTATTCCTCTTTTATGTATTTATAGATATAAGCATGGAAATAATTCATTCCTATAAATACATCTGTGTGACGGGAAGAACTTTTTTCTGTTTTATTTTTAAATTTTATTTTTTAAAATTTTGAAATTTAATTTTATTTATTTTTTTATACAGCACATTATTATTAGTTATGTATTTTATGCATATACATGTATACAGGTCAATCCCAATCTCCCAACTCATCCCACCACCACCACCCCATGGCTTCCCACACTTGGTGTCCATACGTTTGTTCTCTACCCCTGTGTCTCTATTTCTTCCCTACAAACCAGTTCATCTGTACCATTTTTAGGTTCCACATATATGCATTAATATACAATATTTGTTTTCCTCTTTCTGACTTACTTCATTCTGTATGACAGTCTCTCGATCCATCGATGTCTCTACAAATGACCCAGTTTCATTCCCTTTTATGGCCGAGTAATATTCCAATTTATATACGTACCACATCTTTATCCATTCATCTGTCTGTGGGCATTTAGGTTGCTTGCATTACCTGGCTATTGTAAATAGTGCTGCAACGAACATTGTGGTGAATGTGCCTTTTTGAAATACGGTTTTCTCTGGGTATATGCCCAGAAGTGGGATTGCTGGATCAGATGGTAATTCTATTTCTAGTTTTTTTAAGGAAACTCCATACTGTTCTCCATAGTGACTGTATCAATTTACATTCCCACCAATATTGGAAGAGGGCTCCTTTTGTCCACACCCTCCCCAGAATTGGTTGTTTGTAGATTTTCTGATGATGCCGATTCTAACAGGTGTGAGGTGATACCTCATTGTAGTTTTGATTTGCATTTCTCCAATAATTAGTGCTGTTGAGCAGCTTTTCATGTGCGTCTTGCCCATCTCTGTGTCTCCTTTGAAGAAACGTCTCTTTAGATCTTCTGCCCATTTTTTGGGGGTTGTTTGTTTTTTTAATATTAAGCTGCATGAGCTGTTTATATATATTGGAGATTAAACCTCTGTCCATTGATTCGTCTGCAACGATTTTCGCCCATTCTGAGGGATGCCTTTTTCCATTCCCGTGTTTTTTAACAAAAAAGGAAAGAAAGGAAAAGAAGCAGAACACTAATGTGCATAAAATATGCCTTTTGAAACGGTCGTTTTGAAATATGGACGTCCTTTGAATTTTTTGGTCGATATGTGACCCCAGGATTTGTTTTCAGGGCAGGTGTCATTTACAGGCCTGCAATGATTTTGAATATCAACTGACCATTAGCGTTGGGATTAAAGCTGCTGTTGTGTGAAACGGCCACAAGGTGGCAGCAGTTCACCCTTACCAAATCTGGTTACTAGGGCAAGAGAGCCTCAGTGGAAGTGGTGTTCTAGATTGGAGTTTAGAATGGAATGTGCCAGGAGAAAGCCCCTCACGTTTGTCTCACTACTTCTTGTTCGTGTTTTTAATTTAATTTTTTTATTTTTTATTACAGCAAGTTTGATTACAATGTTTGGCTTGTTGTAGGTGTGGAAGATGTGGTTCTTTTACACATATACAGATGTCTGTTCTTCCTGGGATCCTTTTCCCATGTACGTTATAACAGAATGTTGAGTAGTCATCTCTTGGTATTCTGTAGGTCTTTGGTGATTATATATGTCACCTGTGTTTGTATATGTCTGTTAACCCCGATATCGTAATGAAACCAATCCTCACACCTTTCCATTGGTGAACCATAAGTTTGTTTAATGAATCTGTGATTGCCCTTCTCCGTGGAAATATCTACCCTTGTATCCATTTTTAGGTAACACCTATAAGTGATATGATATGATATGTGTCTTTCACTTTCTGACTTACTACAAGTCACGTGATTACTTCTAGACTCATCTACGGTGCTGCAAATGGCATTGTGTCCTTTTTTCCCTTGGCTTCTCTTCTGCCTTAGCGGGGTCCACTTTCAACAATGTGATTCCCTGAGGGTTGTGGATTAGCTGACCTGGGCAGCCTTACCCTGCCGGCCCGCCCTCACCAGGTGTGCCTCTTTGAGGTCAATATAAACAGCGCTCCAGGCAGCAATAGCCCCTGAAGCTGTGCCTGAATCCATATTCTCTGCCCCGTCAGCAGTCTCGGGGCTGTGCTGGTGGGAGGGAGTGAGGGGCCACAGCTTTGTGGGTGGCCCGGTGTGAGTGGGGTTCTGCTGGCCTTTCTGCAGGAGTTGCCAGGCTGCCGCCTGTAAAGTAGAGGATGTGTCACCCATACCTTCCGCTGGAATTTCTCTCCGGACAGAGGTGAGGAAGGAAAAAAGCAGTGGGGGCCGGGACAGGAGGGGTATCTCAGGCAGGGCAATGGAAAGCTTCTGGAAGAGCGCCCAGGGCCAGGACCACCCTGGCTGGCCTGCAGGCACCAAGTTGGCCTGCGTGCTGTCGCTGGTGTGGCTCCACCGTCCTTCCTCTAGGCTTTCAAGCCCTTGTACATATTCAGGTGTTTTACCTGGAAAGGGTGGGAACAGTTCAGCAGCAGCTGGCCTGGGGCTCAGCTCACGTTTACTCACAGATGCCTCGGCAGGGTCCCCCAGCTTTGCAATGAGGACGCTCCTTGCGTGGGGGTTGGGTTGCTGGCTGTATGGGAGATGGTTCCCCACCTCTGACCGATTTCAGAATTGTTTACCACTGGAGAAAGTGCCCTGATAGGGTTTTCCTCTGTATAACTCGTGGGTTCAGGTTTTTTTTTTTTCTTTTATGGTTCAAGTTAGATTTTATTCCTCTTTTATGTATTTATAGATATAAGCATGGAAATAATTCATTCCTATAAATACATCTGTGTGACGGGAAGAACTTTTTTCTGTTTTATTTTTAAATTTTATTTTTTAAAATTTTGAAATTTAATTTTATTTATTTTTTTATACAGCACGTTATTATTAGTTATGTATTTTATGCATATACATGTATACAGGTCAATCCCAATCTCCCAACTCATCCCACCACCACCACCCCATGGCTTCCCACACTTGGTGTCCATACGTTTGTTCTCTACCCCTGTGTCTCTATTTCTTCCCTGCAAACCAGTTCATCTGTACCATTTTTAGGTTCCACATATATGCATTAATATACAATATTTGTTTTCCTCTTTCTGACTTACTTCATTCTGTATGACAGTCTCTCGATCCATCGATGTCTCTACAAATGACCCAGTTTCATTCCCTTTTATGGCCGAGTAATATTCCAATTTATATATGTACCACATCTTTATCCATTCATCTGTCTGTGGGCATTTAGGTTGCTTCCATTACCTGGCTATTGTAAATAGTGCTACAACGAACATTGTGGTGAATGTGCCTTTTTGAAATACGGATTTCTCTGGGTATATGCCCAGAAGTGGGATTGCTGGATCAGATGGTAATTCTATTTCTAGTTTTTTTAAGGAAACTCCATACTGTTCTCCATAGTGACTGTATCAATTTACATTCCCCCCAATAGTGGAATAGGGCTCCTTTTGTCCACACCCTCCCCAGAATTGGTTGTTTTTAGATTTTCTGATGATGCTGATTCTAACACGTGTGACGTGATACCTCATTGTAGTTTTGATTTGCATTTCTCCAATGATTAGTGCTGTTGAGCAGCTTTTCATGTGCGTCTTGGCCATCTCTGTGTCTCCTTTGAAGAAACGTCTCTTTAGATCTTCTGCCCATTTTTTTGGGGTTCGTTGTTTTTTTAATATTAAGCTGCATGAGCTGTTTATATATATTGGAGATTAAACCTCTGTCCATTGATTCGTCTGCAACGATTTTCGCCCATTCTGAGGGATGCCTTTTTCCATTCCCGTGTTTTTTAACAAAAAAGGAAAGAAAGGAAAAGAAGCAGAACACTAATGTGCGTAAAATATGCCTTTTGAAACGGTCGTTTTGAAATATGGATGTCCTTTGAATTTTTTGGTCGATATGTGACCCCAGGATTTGTTTTCAGGGCAGGTGTCATTTACAGGCCTGCAATGATTTTGAATATCAACTGACCATTAGCGTTGGGATTAAAGCTGCTGTTGTGTGAAACGGCCACAAGGTGGCAACAGTTCACCCTTACCAAATCTGGTTACTAGGGCAAGAGAGCCTCAGTGGAAGTGGTGTTCTAGATTGGAGTTTAGAATGGAATGTGCCAGGAGAAAGCCCCTCACGTTTGTCTCACTGCTTCTTGTTCGTGTTTTTAATATATTTTTTTATTTTTTATTACAGCAAGTTTGATTACAATGTTTGGCTTGTTGTAGGTGTGTAAGATGTGGTTCTTTTACACATATACAGATGTCTGTTCTTCCTGGGATCCTTTTCCCATGTACGTTATGACAGAATGTTGAGTAGTCCTCTCTTGGTATTCTGTAGGTCTTTGGTGATTATATATGTCACCTGTGTTTGTATATGTCTGTTAACCCCTATATCGTAATGAAACCAATCCTCACACCTTTCCATTGGTGAACAATAAGTTTGTTTAATGAATCTGTGATTGCCCTTCTCCGTGGAAATATCTACCCTTGTATCCATTTTTAGGTAACACCTATAAGTGATATGATATGATATGTTTCTTTCACTTTCTGACTTACTACAAGTCACGTGATTACTTCTAGACTCATCTACGGTGCTGCAAATGGCATTGTGTCCTTTTTTCCCTTGGCTTCTCTTCTGCCTTAGCGGGGTCCATTTTCAACAATGTGATTCCCTGAGGGATGTGGATTAGCTGACCTGGGCAGCCTTACCCTGCCGGCCCGCCCTCCCCAGGTGTGCCTCTTTGAGGTCAATATAAACAGCGCTCCAGGCAGCAATAGCCCCTGAAGCTGTGCCTGAATCCATATTCTCTGCCCCGTCAGCAGTCTCGGGGCTGTGCTGGTGGGAGGGAGTGAGGGGCCACAGCTTTGTGGGTGGCCCGGTGTGAGTGGGGTTCTGCTGGCCTTTCTGCAGGAGTTGCCAGGCTGCCGCCTGTAAAGTAGAGGATGTGTCACCCATACCTTCCGCTGGAATTTCTCTCCGGACAGAGGTGAGGAAGGAAAAAAGCAGTGGGGGCCGGGACAGGAGGGGTATCTCAGGCAGGGCAATGGAAAGCTTCTGGAAGAGCGCCCAGGGCCAGGACCACCCTGGCTGGCCTGCAGGCACCAAGTTGGCCTGCGTGCTGTCGCTGGTGTGGCTCCACGGTCCTTCCTCTAGGCTTTCAAGCCCTTGTACATATTCAGGTGTTTTACCTGGAAAGGGTGGGAACAGTTCAGCAGCAGCTGGCCTGGGGCTCAGCTCACGTTTACTCACAGATGCCTCGGCAGGGTCCCCCAGCTTTGCAATGAGGACGCTCCTTGCGTGGGGGTTGGGTTGCTGGCTGTATGGGAGATGGTTCCCCACCTCTGACCGATTTCAGAATTGTTTACCACTGGAGAAAGTGCCCTGATAGGGTTTTCCTCTGTATAACTCGTGGGTTCAGGTTTTTTTTTTTTCTTTTATGGTTCAAGTTAGATTTTATTCCTCTTTTATGTATTTATAGATATAAGCATGGAAATAATTCATTCCTATAAATACATCTGTGTGACGGGAAGAACTTTTTTCTGTTTTATTTTTAAATTTTATTTTTTAAAATTTTGAAATTTAATTTTATTTATTTTTTTATACAGCACGTTATTATTAGTTATGTATTTTATGCATATACATGTATACAGGTCAATCCCAATCTCCCAACTCATCCCACCACCACCACCCCATGGCTTCCCACACTTGGTGTCCATACGTTTGTTCTCTACCCCTGTGTCTCTATTTCTTCCCTGCAAACCAGTTCATCTGTACCATTTTTAGGTTCCACATATATGCATTAATATACAATATTTGTTTTCCTCTTTCTGACTTACTTCATTCTGTATGACAGTCTCTCGATCCATCGATGTCTCTACAAATGACCCAGTTTCATTCCCTTTTATGGCCGAGTAATATTCCAATTTATATATGTACCACATCTTTATCCATTCATCTGTCTGTGGGCATTTAGGTTGCTTCCATTACCTGGCTATTGTAAATAGTGCTGCAACGAACATTGTGGTGAATGTGCCTTTTTGAAATACGGATTTCTCTGGGTATATGCCCAGAAGTGGGATTGCTGGATCAGATGGTAATTCTATTTCTAGTTTTTTTAAGGAAACTCCATACTGTTCTCCATAGTGACTGTATCAATTTACATTCCCCCCAATAGTGGAATAGGGCTCCTTTTGTCCACACCCTCCCCAGAATTGGTTGTTTTTAGATTTTCTGATGATGCTGATTCTAACACGTGTGACGTGATACCTCATTGTAGTTTTGATTTGCATTTCTCCAATGATTAGTGCTGTTGAGCAGCTTTTCATGTGCGTCTTGGCCATCTCTGTGTCTCCTTTGAAGAAACGTCTCTTTAGATCTTCTGCCCATTTTTTTGGGGTTCGTTGTTTTTTTAATATTAAGCTGCATGAGCTGTTTATATATATTGGAGATTAAACCTCTGTCCATTGATTCGTCTGCAACGATTTTCGCCCATTCTGAGGGATGCCTTTTTCCATTCCCGTGTTTTTTAACAAAAAAGGAAAGAAAGGAAAAGAAGCAGAACACTAATGTGCGTAAAATATGCCTTTTGAAACGGTCGTTTTGAAATATGGATGTCCTTTGAATTTTTTGGTCGATATGTGACCCCAGGATTTGTTTTCAGGGCAGGTGTCATTTACAGGCCTGCAATGATTTTGAATATCAACTGACCATTAGCGTTGGGATTAAAGCTGCTGTTGTGTGAAACGGCCACAAGGTGGCAACAGTTCACCCTTACCAAATCTGGTTACTAGGGCAAGAGAGCCTCAGTGGAAGTGGTGTTCTAGATTGGAGTTTAGAATGGAATGTGCCAGGAGAAAGCCCCTCACGTTTGTCTCACTGCTTCTTGTTCGTGTTTTTAATTTAATTTTTTATTTTTTATTACAGCAAGTTTGATTACAATGTTTGGCTTGTTGTAGGTGTGTAAGATGTGGTTCTTTTACACATATACAGATGTCTGTTCTTCCTGGGATCCTTTTCCCATGTACGTTATGACAGAATGTTGAGTAGTCCTCTCTTGGTATTCTGTAGGTCTTTGGTGATTATATATGTCACCTGTGTTTGTATATGTCTGTTAACCCCTATATCGTAATGAAACCAATCCTCACACCTTTCCATTGGTGAACAATAAGTTTGTTTAATGAATCTGTGATTGCCCTTCTCCGTGGAAATATCTGCCCTGGTATCCATTTTTAGGTAACACCTATAAGTGATATGATATGATATGTGTCTTTCACTTTCTGACTTACTACAAGTCACGTGATTACTTCTAGACTCATCTACGGTGCTGCAAATGGCATTGTGTCCTTTTTTCCCTTGGCTTCTCTTCTGCCTTAGCAGGGTCCATTTTCAACAATGTGATTCCCTGAGGGTTGTGGATTAGCTGACCTGGGCAGCCTTACACTGCCGGCCCGCCCTCACCAGGTGTTCCTCTTTGAGGTCAATATAAACAGTGCTCCAGGCAGCAATAGCCCCTGAAGCTGTGCCTGAATCCATATTCTCTGCCTCGTCAGCAGTCTCGGGGCTGTGCTGGTGGGAGGGAGTGAGGGGCCACAGCTTTGTGGGTGGCCCGGTGTGAGTGGGTTTCTGCTGGCCTTTCTGCAGGAGTTGCCAGGCTGCCGCCTGTAAAGAAGAGGATGTGTCACCCATACCTTCCGCTGGAATTTCTCTCCGGACAGAGGTGAGGAAGGAAAAAAGCAGTGGGGGCCGGGACAGGAGGGCTATCTCAGGCAGGGCAATGGAAAGCTTCTGGAAGAGCGCCCAGGGCCAGGACCACCCTGGCTGGCCTGCAGGCACCAAGTTGGCCTGCGTGCTGTCGCTGGTGTGGCTCCACGGTCCTTCCTCTAGGCTTTCAAGCCCTGGTACATATTCAGGTGTTTTACCTGGAAAGGGTGGGAACAGTTCAGCAGCAGCTGGCCTGGGGCTCAGCTCACGTTTACTCACAGATGCCTCGGCAGGGTCCCCCAGCTTTGCAATGAGGACGCTCCTTGCGTGGGGGTTGGGTTGCTGTTTGTATGGGAGATGGTTCCCCACCTCTGACCGATTTCAGAATTGTTTACCACTGGAGAAAGTGCCCTGATAGGGTTTTCCTCTGTATAACTCGTGGGTTCAGGTTTTTTTTTATTTTATAGTTCAAGTTAGATTTTATTCCTCTTTTATGTATTTATAGATATAAGCATGGAAATAATTCATTCCTATAAATACATCTGTGTGACGGGAAGAACTTTTTTCTGTTTTATTTTTAAATTTTATTTTTTAAAATTTTGAAATTTAATTTTATTTATTTTTTTATACAGCACGTTATTATTAGTTATGTATTTTATGCATATACATGTATAAAGGTCAATCCCAATCTCCCAACTCATCCCACCACCACCACCCCATGGCTTCCCACACTTGGTGTCCATACGTTTGTTCTCTACCCCTGTGTCTCTATTTCTTCCCTGCAAACCAGTTCATCTGTACCATTTTTAGGTTCCACATATATGCATTAATATACAATATTTGTTTTCCTCTTTCTGACTTACTTCATTCTGTATGACAGTCTCTCAATCCATCGATGTCTCTACAAATGACCCAGTTTCATTCCCTTTTATGGCCGAGTAATATTCCAATTTATATATGTACCACATCTTTATCCATTCATCTGTCTGTGGGCATTTAGGTTGCTTCCATTACCTGGCTATTGTAAATAGTGCTGCAACGAACATTGTGGTGAATGTGCCTTTTTGAAATACGGATTTCTCTGGGTATATGCCCAGAAGTGGGATTGCTGGATCAGATGGTAATTCTATTTCTAGTTTTTTTAAGGAAACTCCATACTGTTCTCCATAGTGACTGTATCAATTTACATTCCCCCCAATAGTGGAATAGGGCTCCTTTTGTCCACACCCTCCCCAGAATTGGTTGTTTTTAGATTTTCTGATGATGCTGATTCTAACACGTGTGACGTGATACCTCATTGTAGTTTTGATTTGCATTTCTCCAATGATTAGTGCTGTTGAGCAGCTTTTCAAGTGCGTCTTGGCCATCTCTGTGTCTCCTTTGAAGAAACGTCTCTTTAGATCTTCTGCCCATTTTTTTTGGGTTCGTTGTTTTTTTAATATTAAGCTGCATGAGCTGTTTATATATATTGGAGATTAAACCTCTGTCCATTGATTCGTCTGCAACGATTTTCGCCCATTCTGAGGGATGCCTTTTTCCATTCTCGTGTTTTTTAACAAAACAGGAAAGAAAGGAAAAGAAGCAGAACACTAATGTGCGTAAAATATGCCTTTTGAAACGGTCGTTTTGAAATATGGATGTCCTTTGAATTTTTTGGTCGATATGTGACCCCAGGATTTGTTTTCAGGGCAGGTGTCATTTACAGGCCTGCAATGATTTTGAATATCAACTGACCATTAGCGTTGGGATTAAAGCTGCTGTTGTGTGAAACGGCCACAAGGTGGCAGCAGTTCTCCCTTACCATATCTGGTTAAGAGGACAACAGAGCCTCAATGGAAGTCCTGTTCAAGATTGGAATTTAGAATGGAATGTGCCATGAGAAAGCCCCTCAAGTTTGTCTCACTACATCTTGTTCGTGTTTTTAATTTATTTATTTTTTATTTTTTATTATAGCAAGTTTGATTACAATGTTTGGCTTGTTGTAGGTGTGAAAGATGTGGTTCTTTTACACATATACACATGTCTGTCCTTCCTGGGATCCTTTTCCCATGTACGTTATGACAGAATGTTGAGTAGTCCTCTCTTGGTATTCTGTAGGTCTTTGGTGATTATATATGTCACCTGTGTTTGTATATGTCTGTTAACCCCGATATCGTAATGAAACCAATCCTCACACCTTTCCATTGGTGAACCATAAGTTTGTTTAATGAATCTGTGATTGCCCTTCTCCGTGGAAATATCTGCCCTGGTATCCATTTTTAGGTAACACCTATAAGTGATATGATATGATATGTGTCTTTCACTTTCTGACTTACTACAAGTCACGTGATTACTTCTAGACTCATCTAAGGTGCTGCAAATGGCATTGTGTCCTTTTTTCCCTTGGCTTCTCTTCTGCCTTAGCGGGGTCCATTTTCAACAATGTGATTCCCTGAGGGTTGTGGATTAGCTGACCTGGGCAGCCTTACCCTGCCGGCCCGCCCTCCACAGGTGTGCCTCATTGAGGTCAATATAAACAGCGCTCCAGGCAGCAATAGCCCCTGAAGCTGTGCCTGAATCCATATTCTCTGCCCCGTCAGCAGTCTCGGGGCTGTGCTGGTGGGAGGGAGTGAGGGGCCACAGCTTTGTGGGTGGCCCGGTGTGAGTGGGGTTCTGCTGGCGTTTCTGCAGGATTTGCCAGGCTGCTGCCTGTAAAGCAGAGGTTGTGTCACCCGTACCTTCCGCTGGAATTTCTCTCCGGACAGAGGTGAGGAATGAAAAAAGCAGTTGGGGCCGGGACAGGAGGGGTATCTCAGGCAGGGCAATGGAAAGCTTCTGGAAGAGCGCCCGGGGCCAGGACCACCCTGGCTGGCCTGCAGGCACCAAGTTGGCCTGCGTGCTGTCGCTGGTGTAGCTCCACAGTCCTGCCTCTAGGCTTTCAAGCCCTTGTACATATTCAGGTGTTTTACCTGGAAAGGGTGGGAACAGTTCAGGAGCAGCTGGCCTGGGGCTCAGCTCACGTTTACTCACAGATGTCTCGGCATGGTCCCCCAGCTTTGCAATGAGGACGCTCCTTGTGTGGGGGTTGTGTTGATGGCTGTATGGGAGATGGTTCCCCACCTCTGACCAATTTCAGAATTGTTTACCACTGGAGCAAGTGCCCTGATAGGGTTTTCCTCTGTATAACTCGTGGGTTCAGGTTTTCTTTTCTTTTATGGTTCAAGTTAGATTTTATTCCTATTTTATGTATTTATAGATATAAGAATGGAAATAATTCATTCCTATAAATACATCTGTGTGACGGGAAGAACTTTTTTCTGTTTTATTATTAAATTTTATTTTTTAAAATTTTGAAATTTAATTTTATTTTTTTTTATACAGCACGTTATTATTAGTTATGTATTTTATGCATATACATGTATACAGGTCAATCCCAATCTCCCAACTCATCCCACCACCACCACCCCATGGCTTCCCACACTTGGTGTCCACACGTTTGTTCTCTACCTCTGTGTCTCTATTTCTTCCCTGCAAACCAGTTCATCTGTACCATTTTTTTAGGTTCCACATATATGCATTAATATACAATATTTGTTTTCCTCTTTCTGACTTACTTCATTCTGTAGGACAGTCTCTCGATCCATCGATGTCTCTACAAATGACCCAGTTTCATTCCTTTTTATGGCCGAGTAATATTCCATTTCATATATGTACCACATCTTTATCCATTCATCTGTCTGTGGGCATTTAGGTTGCTTCCATTACCTGGCTATTGTAAATAGTGTTGCAATGAACATTGTGGTGAATGTGCCTTTTTGATTTACGGTTTTCTCTGGGTATATGCCCAGAAGTGGGATTGCTGGATCAGATGGTAATTGTATTTCTAGTTTTTTTAAGGAAACTCCATACTGTTCTCCATAGTGACTGTATCAATTTACATTCCCACCAATAGTGGAAGAGGGCTCCTTTTGTCCACACCCTCCCCAGAATTGGTTGTTTGTAGATTTTCTGATGATGCCGATTCTAACAGGTGTGAGGTGATACCTCATTGTAGTTTTGATTTGCATTTCCCTAATAATTAGTTCTGTTGAGCAGCTTTTCATGTGCGTCTTGGCCATCTCTGTGTCTCCTTGGAAGAAACGTCTCTTTAGATCTTCTGCCCATTTTTTGGGGTTGTTTGTTTTTTTAATATTAAGCTGCATGAGCTGTTTATATATATTGGAGATTAAACCTCTGTCCATTGATTCGTCTGCAACGATTTTCGCCCATTCTGAGGGATGCCTTTTTCCATTCCCGTGTTTTTTAACAAAAAAGGAAAGAAAGGAAAAGAAGCAGAACACTAATGTGCGTAAAATATGCCTTTTGAAACGGTCGTTTTGAAATATGGACGTCCTTTGAATTTTTTGGTCGATATGTGACCCCAGGATTTGTTTTCAGGGCAGGTGTCATTTATAGGCCTGCAATGATTTTGAATATCAACTGACCATTAGCATTGGGATTAAAGCTGCTATTGTGTGAAACGGCCACAAGGTGGCAGCAGTTCACCCTTACCAAATCTGGTTACTAGGGCAAGAGAGCCTCAGTGGAAGTGGTGTTCTAGATTGGAGTTTAGAATGGAATGTGCCAGGAGAAAGCCCCTCACGTTTGTCTCACTACTTCTTGTTCGTGTTTTTAATTAAATTTTTTATTTTTTCTTACAGCAAGTTTGATTACAATGTTTGGCTTGTTGTAGGTGTGGAAGATGTGGTTCTTTTACACATATACAGATGACTGTTCTTCCTGGGATCCTTTTCCCATGTACGTTATGACAGAATGTTGAGTAGTCCTCTCTTGGTATTCTGTAGGTCTTTGGTGATTATATATGTCACCTGTGTTTGTATATGTCTGTTAACCCCGATATCGTAATGAAACCAATCCTCACACCTTTCCATTGGTGAACCATAAGTTTGTTTAATGAATCTGTGATTGCCCTTCTCCGTGGAAATATCTGCCCTGGTATCCATTTTTAGGTAACACCTATAAGTGATATGATATGATATGTGTCTTTCACTTTCTGACTTACTACAAGTCACGTGTTTACTTCTAGTCTCATCTACGGTGCTGCAAATGGCATTGTGTCCTTTTTTCCCTTGGCTTCTCTTCTGCCTTAGCGGGGTCCATTTTCAACAATGTGATTCCCTGAGGGTTGTGGATTAGCTGACCTGGGCAGCCTTACCCTGCCGGCCCACCCTCCCCAGGTGTGCCTTGTTGAGATTAATATAAACAGAGCTCCAGGCAGCAATAGCCCCTGAAGCTGTGCCTGACTCCATATTCTCTGCCCCGTCAACAGTCTCGGGGCTGTGCTGGTGGGAGGGAGTGAGGGGCCACAGCTTTGTGGGTGGCCCGGTGTGAGTGGGGTTCTGCTGGCCTTTCTGCAGGAGTTGCCAGGCTGCCGCCTCTAAAGAAGAGGATGTGTCACCCATACGTTCCGCTGGAAGTTCTCTCCGGACAGAGGTGAGGAAGGAAAAAAGCAGTGGGGGCCGGGACAGGAGCGGTATCTCAGGCAGGGCAATGGAAAGCTTCTGGAAGAGCTCCAGGTTCCAGGACCACCCTGGCTGGCCTGCAGGCACCAAGATGGCCTGCGTGCTGTCGCTGGTGTGGCTCCACGGTCCTTCCTCTAGGCTTTCAAGCCCTTGTACATATTCAGGTGTTTTTCCTGGAAAGGGTGGGAACAGTTCAGCAGCAGCTGGCCTGGGGCTCAGCTCACGTTTACTCACAGATGCCTCGGCACGGTCCCGCAGCTTTGCAATGAGGACGCTCCTTGCGTGGGGGGTGGGTTGCTGGCTGTATGGGAGATGGTTCCCCACCTCTGACCAATTTCAGAATTGTTTACCGCTGGAGCAAGTGCCCTGATAGGGTTTTCCTCTGTATAACTCGTGGGTTCAATTTTTTTTTCTTTTATGGTTCAAGTTAGATTTTATTCCTCTTTTATGTATTTATAAATATAAGCATGGAAATAATTCATTGCGATAAATACATCTGTGTGACGGGAAGAATTTTTTCTGTTTTATTTTTAAATTTTATTTTTTTAAATTTTGAAATTTAATTTTATTTATGTTTTTATACAGCAGGTTATTATTAGTTATGTATTTTATGCATATACATGTATACAGGTCAATCCCAATCTCCCAACTCATCCCACCACCACCACCCCATGGCTTCCCACACTTGGTGTCCACACGTTTGTTCTCTACCTCTGTGTCTCTATTTCTTCCCTGCAAACCAGTTCATCTGTACCATTTTTTTAGGTTCCACATATATGCATTAATATACAATATTTGTTTTCCTCTTTCTGACTTACTTCATTCTGTAGGACAGTCTCTCGATCCATCGATGTCTCTACAAATGACCCAGTTTCATTCCTTTTTATGGCCGAGTAATATTCCATTTCATATATGTACCACATCTTTATCCATTCATCTGTCTGTGGGCATTTAGGTTGCTTCCATTACCTGGCTATTGTAAATAGTGTTGCAATGAACATTGTGGTGAATGTGCCTTTTTGATTTACGGTTTTCTCTGGGTATATGCCCAGAAGTGGGATTGCTGGATCAGATGGTAATTGTATTTCTAGTTTTTATAAGGAAACTCCATACTGTTCTCCATAGTGACTGTATCAATTTACATTCCCACCAATAGTGGAAGAGGGCTCCTTTTGTCCACACCCTCCCCAGAATTGGTTGTTTGTAGATTTTCTGATGATGCCGATTCTAACAGGTGTGAGGTGATACCTCATTGTAGTTTTGATTTGCATTTCCCTAATAATTAGTTCTGTTGAGCAGCTTTTCATGTGCGTCTTGGCCATCTCTGTGTCTCCTTGGAAGAAACGTCTCTTTAGATCTTCTGCCCATTTTTTTGGGTTGTTTGTTTTTTTAATATTAAGCTGCATGAGCTGTTTATATATATTGGAGATTAAACCTTTGTCCATTGATTCGTCTGCAACGATTTTCGCCCATTCTGAGGGATGCCTTTTTCCATTCCCGTGTTTTTTAACAAAAAAGGAAAGAAAGGAAAAGAAGCAGAACACTAATGTGCGTAAAATATGCCTTTTGAAACGGTCGTTTTGAAATATGGACGTCCTTTGAATTTTTTGGTCGATATGTGACCCCAGGATTTGTTTTCAGGGCAGGTGTCATTTACAGGCCTGCAATGATTTTGAATATCAACTGACCATTAGCGCTGGGATTAAAGCTGCTGTTGTGTGAAACGGCCACAAGTTGGCAGCAGTTCACCCTTACCAAATCTGGTTAGTAGGACAAGAGAGCCTCAGTGGAAGTGGTGTTCTAGATTGGAATTTAGAATGGAATGTGCCAGGAGAAAGCCCCTCACGTTTGTCTCACTACTTCTTGTTCGTGTATTTAATTTAATTTAATATTTTTTATTACAGCAAGTTTGATTACAATGTTTGGCTTGTTGTAGGTGTGGAAGATGTGGTTCTTTTACACATATACAGATGACTGTTCTTCCTGGGATCCTTTTCCCATGTACGTTATGACAGAATGTTGAGTAGTCCTCTCTTGGTATTCTGTAGGTCTTTGGTGATTATACATGTCACCTGTGTTTGTAGATGTCTGTTAACCCCGATATCGTAATGAAACCAATCCTCACACCTTTCCATTGGTGAACCATAAGTTTGTTTAATGAATCTGTGATTGCCCTTCTCCGTGGAAATATCTGCCCTGGTATCCATTTTTAGGTAACACCTATAAGTGATATGATATGATATGTGTCTTTCACTTTCTGACTTACTACAAGTCACGTGATTACTTCTAGTCTCATGTACGGTGCTGCAAATGGCATTGTGTCCTTTTTTCCCTTGGCTTCTCTTCTGCCTTAGCGGGGTCCATTTTCAACAATGTGATTCCCTGAGGGTTGTGGATTAGCTGACCTGGGCAGCCTTACCCTGCCGGCCCGCCCTCCCCAGGTGTGCCTCGTTGAGGTCAATATAAACAGAGCTCCAGGCAGCAATAGCCCCTGAAGCTGTGCCTGACTCCATATTCTCTGCCCCGTCAGCAGTCTCGGGGCTGTGCTGGTGGGAGGGAGTGAGGGGCCACAGCTTTGTGGGTGGCCCGGTGTGAGTGGGGTTCTGCTGGCCTTTCTGCAGGAGTTGCCAGGCTGCCGCCTGTAAAGAAGAGGTTGTGTCACCCATACCTTCCGCTGGAATTTCTCTCCGGACAGAGGTGAGGAAGGAAAAAAGCAGTGGGGGCCGGGACAGGAGGGGTATCTCAGGCAGGGCAATGGAAAGCTTCTGGAAGAGCGCCAGGGTCCAGGACCACCCTGGCTGGCCTGCAGGCACCAAGTTGGCCTGCGTGCTGTCGCTGGTGTGGCTCCACGGTCCTTCCTCTAGGCTTTCAAGCCCTTGTACATATTCAGGTGTGTTACCTGGAAAGGGTGGGAACAGTTCAGCAGCAGCTGGCCTGGGGCTCAGCTCACGTTTACTCACAGATGCCTCGGCAGGGTCCACCAGCTTTGCAATGAGGACGCTCCTTGCGTGTGGGTTGGGTTGCTGGCTGTATGGGAGATGGTTCCCCACCTCTGACCAATTTCAGAATTGTTTACCACTGGAGAAAGTGCCCTGATAGGGTTTTCCTCTGTATAACTCGTGGGTTCAGGTTTTTTTTTTTCTTTTATGGTTCAAGTTAGATTTTATTCCTCTTTTATGTATTTATAGATATAAGCATGGAAATAATTCATTCCTATAAATACATCTGTGTGACGGGAAGAACTTTTTTCTGTTTTATTTTTAAATTTTATTTTTTAAAATTTTGAAATTTAATTTTATTTATTTTTTTATACAGCACGTTATTATTAGTTATGTATTTTATGCATATACATGTATACAGGTCAATCCCAATCTCCCAACTCATCCCACCACCACCACCCCATGGCTTCCCACACTTGGTGTCCATACGTTTGTTCTCTACCCCTGTGTCTCTATTTCTTCCCTGCAAACCAGTTCATCTGTACCATTTTTAGGTTCCACATATATGCATTAATATACAATATTTGTTTTCCTCTTTCTGACTTACTTCATTCTGTATGACAGTCTCTCGATCCATCGATGTCTCTACAAATGACCCAGTTTCATTCCCTTTTATGGCCGAGTAATATTCCAATTTATATATGTACCACATCTTTATCCATTCATCTGTCTGTGGGCATTTAGGTTGCTTCCATTACCTGGCTATTGTAAATAGTGCTGCAACGAACATTGTGGTGAATGTGCCTTTTTGAAATACGGATTTCTCTGGGTATATGCCCAGAAGTGGGATTGCTGGATCAGATGGTAATTCTATTTCTAGTTTTTTTAAGGAAACTCGATACTGTTCTCCATAGTGACTGTATCAATTTACATTCCCCCCAATAGTGGAAGAGGGCTCCTTTTGTCCACACCCTCCCCAGAATTGGTTGTTTTTAGATTTTCTGATGATGCTGATTCTAACACGTGTGACCTGATAACTCATTGTAGTTTTGATTTGCATTGCTCCAATGATTAGTGCTGTTGAGCAGCTTTTCTTGTGCGTCTTGGCCATCTCTGTGTCTCCTTTGAAGAAACGTCTCTTTAGATCTTCTGCCCATTTTTTTTGGGTTGGTTGTTTTTTTAATATTAAGCTGCATGAGCTGTTTATATATATTGGAGATTAAACCTCTGTCCATTGATTCGTCTGCAACGATTTTCGCCCATTCTGAGGGATGCCTTTTTCCATTCCCGTGTTTTTTAACAAAAAAGGAAAGAAAGGAAAAGAAGCAGAACACTAATGTGCGTAAAATATGCCTTTTGAAACGGTCGTTTTGAAATATGGACGTCCTTTGAATTTTTTGGTCGATATGTGACCCCAGGATTTGTTTTCAGGGCAGGTGTCATTTACAGGCCTGCAATGATTTTGAATATCAACTGACCATTAGCGTTGGGATTAAAGCTGCTGTTGTGTGAAATGGCCACAAGGTGGCAGCAGTTCACCCTTACCAAATCTGGTTACTAGGGCAAGAGAGCCTCAGTGGAAGTGGTGTTCTAGATTGGAGTTTAGAATGGAATGTGCCAGGAGAAAGCCCCTCACGTTTGTCTCACTACTTCTTGTTCGTGTTTTTAATTTAATTTTTTATTTTTTATTACAGCAAGTTTGATTACAATGTTTGGCTTGTTGTAGGTGTGGAAGATGTGGTTCTTTTACACATATACAGATGTCTGTTCTTCCTGGGATCCTTTTCCCATGTACGTTATGACAGAATGTTGAGTAGTCCTCTCTTGGTATTCTGTAGGTCTTTGGTGATTATACATGTCACCTGTGTTTGTATATGTCTGTTAACCCCGATATCGTAATGAAACCAATCCACACACCTTTCCATTGGTGAACCATAAGTTTGTTTAATGAATCTGTGATTGCCCTTCTCCGTGGAAATATCTGCCCTGGTATCCATTTTTAGGTAACACCTATAAGTGATATGATATGATATGTGTCTTTCACTTTCTGACTTACTACAAGTCACGTGATTACTTCTAGACTCATCTACGGTGCTGCAAATGGCATTGTGTCCTTTTTTCCCTTGGCTTCTCTTCTGCCTTAGCGGGGTCCATTTTCAACAATGTGATTCCCTGAGGGTTGTGGATTAGCTGACCTGGGCAGCCTTACCCTGCCGGCCCGCCCTCCCCAGGTGTGCCTCGTTGAGGTCAATATAAACAGAGCTCCAGGCAGCAATAGCCCCTGAAGCTGTGCCTGACTCCATATTCTCTGCCCCGTCAGCAGTCTCGGGGCTGTGCTGGTGGGAGGGAGTGAGGGGCCACAGCTTTGTGGGTGGCCCGGTGTGAGTGGGGTTCTGCTGGCCTTTCTGCAGGAGTTGCCAGGCTGCCGCCTGTAAAGAAGAGGATGTGTCACCCATACCTTCCGCTGGAATTTCTCTCCGGACAGAGGTGAGGAAGGAAAAAAGCAGTGGGGGCCGGGACAGGAGGGGTATCTCAGGCAGGGCAATGGAAAGCTTCTGGAAGAGCGCCAGGGTCCAGGACCACCCTAGCTGGCCTGCAGGCAGCAAGTTGGCCTGCGTGCTGTTGCTGGTGTGGCTCCACGGTCCTTCCTCTAGGCTTTCAAGCCCTTGTACATATTCAGGTGTTTTACCTGGAAAGGGTGGGAACAGTTCAGCAGCAGCTGGCCTGGGGCTCAGCTCACGTTTACTCACAGATGCCTCGGCACGGTCCCCCAGCTTTGCAATGAGGACGCTCCTTGCGTGGGGGGTGGGTTGCTGGCTGTATGGGAGATGGTTCCCCACCTCTGACCAATTTCAGAATTGTTTACCGCTGGAGCAAGTGCCCTGATAGGGTTTTCCTCTGTATAACTCGTGGGTTCAATTTTTTTTTTCTTTTATGGATCAAGTTAGATTTTATTCCTCTTTTATGTATTTATAAATATAAGCATGGAAATAATTCATTCCGATAAATACATCTGTGTGACGGGAAGAATTTTTTCTGTTTTATTTTTAAATTTTATTTTATTAAATTTTGAAATTTAATTTTATTTATGTTTTTATACAGCAGGTTATTATTAGTTATGTATTTTATGCATATACATGTATTCATGTCAATCCCAATCTCCCAACTCATCCCACCACCACCACCCCATGGCTTCCCACACTTGGTGTCCATACGTTTGTTCTCTACCTCTGTGTCTCTATTTCTTCCCTGCAAACCAGTTCATCTGTACCATTTTTTTAGGTTCCACATATATGCATTAATATACAATATTTGTTTTCCTCTTTCTGACTTACTTCATTCTGTAGGACAGTCTCTCGATCCATCGATGTCTCTACAAATGACCCAGTTTCATTCCTTTTTATGGCCGAGTAATATTCCATTTCATATATGTACCACATCATTATCCATTCATCTGTCTGTGGGCATTTAGGTTGCTTCCATTACCTGGCTATTGTAAATAGTGTTGCAATGAACATTGTGGTGAATGTGCCTTTTTGTTTTACGGTTTTCTCTGGGTATATGCCCAGAAGTGGGATTGCTGGATCAGATGGTAATTCTATTTCTAGTTTTTATAAGGAAACTCCATACTGTTCTCCATAGTGACTGTATCAATTTACATTCCCACCAATAGTGGAAGAGGGCTCCTTTTGTCCACACCCTCCCCAGAATTGGTTGTTTGTAGATTTTCTGATGATGCCGATTCTAACAGGTGTGAGGTGATACCTCATTGTAGTTTTGATTTGCATTTCCCTAATAATTAGTTCTGTTGAGCAGTTTTTCATGTGCGTCTTGGCCATCTCTGTGTCTCCTTGGAAGAAACGTCTCTTTAGATCTTCTGCCCATTTTTTTGGGTTGTTTGTTTTTTTAATATTAAGCTGCATGAGCTGTTTATATATATTGGAGATTAAACCTCTGTCCATTGATTCGTCTGCAATGATTTTCGCCCATTCTGAGGGATGCCTTTTTCCATTCCCGTGTTTTTTAGCAAAAAAGGAAAGAAAGGAAAAGAAGCAGAACACTAATGTGCGTAAAATATGCCTTTTGAAACGGTCGTTTTGAAATATGGACGTCCTTTGAATTTTTTGGTCGATATGTGACCCCAGGATTTGTTTTCAGGGCAGGTATCATTTACAGGCCTGCAATGATTTTGAATATCAACTGACCATTAGCGCTGGGATTAAGCTGCTGTTGTGTGAAACGGCCACAAGGTGGCAGCAGTTCACCCTTACCAAATCTGGTTACTAGGGCAAGAGAGCCTCAGTGGAAGTGGTGTTCTAGATTGGAGTTTAGAATGGAATGTGCCAGGAGAAAGCCCCTCACGTTTGTCTCACTACTTCTTGTTCGTGTATTTAATTTAATTTAATATTTTTTATTACAGCAAATTTGATTATAATGTTTGGCTTGTTGTAGGTGTGGAAGATGTGGTTCTTTTACACATATACAGATGACTGTTCTTCCTGGGATCCTTTTCCCATGTACGTTATGACAGAATGTTGAGTAGTCCTCTCTTGGTATTCTGTAGGTCTTTGGTGATTATATATGTCACCTGTGTTTGTATATGTCTGTTAACCCCGATATCGTAATGAAATCAATCCTCACACCTTTCCATTGGTGAACCATAAGTTCGTTTAATGAATCTGTGATTGCCCTTCTCCGTGGAAATATCTGCCCTGGTATCCATTTTTAGGTAACACCTATAAGTGATATGATATGATATGTGTCTTTCACTTTCTGACTTACTACAAGTCACGTGATTACTTCTAGACTCATCTACGGTGCTGCAAATGGCATTGTGTCCTTTTTTCCCTTGGCTTCTCTTCTGCCTTAGCGGGGTCCATTTTCAACAATGTGATTCCCTGAGGGTTGTGGATTAGCTGACCTGGGCAGCCTTACCCTGCCCGCCCACCCTCCCCAGGTGTGCCTCGTTGAGGTCAATATAAACAGCGCTCCAGGCAGCAATAGCCCCTGAAGCTGTGCCTGACTCCATATTCTCTGCCCCGTCAGCAGTCTCGGGGCTGTGCTGGTGGGAGGGAGTGAGGGGCCACAGCTTTGTGGGTGGCCCGGTGTGAGTGGGGTTCTGCTGGCCTTTCTGCAGGAGTTGCCAGGCTGCCGCCTGTAAAGAAGAGGATGTGTCACCCATACCTTCCGCTGGAATTTCTCTCCGGACAGAGGTGAGGAAGGAAAAAAGCAGTGGGGGCCGGGACAGGAGGGGTATCTCAGGCAGGGCAATGGAAAGCTTCTGGAAGAGCGCCAGGGTCCAGGACCACCCTGGCTGGCCTGCAGGCACCAAGTTGGCCTGCGTGCTGTCGCTGGTGTGGCTCCACGGTCCTTCCTCTAGGCTTTCAAGCCCTTGTACATATTCAGGTGTTTTACCTGGAAAGGGTGGGAACAGTTCAGCAGCAGCTGGCCTGGGGCTCAGCTCACGTTTACTCACAGATGCCTCGGCACGGTCCCCCAGCTTTGCAATGAGGACGCTCCTTGCGTGGGGGGTGGGTTGCTGGCTGTATGGGAGATGGTTCCCCACCTCTGAACAAGTTCAGAATTGTTTACCGCTGGAGCAAGTGCCCTGATAGGGTTTTCCTCTGTATAACTCGTGGGTTCAATTTTTTTTTCTTTTATGGTTCAAGTTAGATTTTATTCCTCTTTTATGTATTTATAATTATAAGCATGGAAATAATTCATTCCTATAAATACATCTGTGTGACGGGAAGAATTTTTTCTGTTTTATTTTTAAATTTTATTTTTTTAAAATTTTGAAATTTAATTTTATTTATGTTTTTATACAGCAGGTTATTATTAGTTATGTATTTTATGCATATACATGTATACAGGTCAATCCCAATCTCCCAACTCATCCCACCACCACCACCCCATGGCTTCCCACACTTGGTGTCCATACGTTTGTTCTCTACCTCTGTGTCTCTATTTCTTCCCTGCAAACCAGTTCATCTGTACCATTTTTTTAGGTTCCACATATATGCATTAATATACAATATTTGTTTTCCTCTTTCTGACTTACTTCATTCTGTAGGACAGTCTCTCGATCCATCGATGTCTCTACAAATGACCCAGTTTCATTCCTTTTTATGGCCGAGTAATATTCCATTTCATATATGTACCACATCTTTATCCATTCATCTGTCTGTGGGCATTTAGGTTGCTTCCATTACCTGGCTATTGTAAATAGTGCTGCAATGAACATTGTGGTGAATGTGCCTTTTTGATTTACGGTTTTCTCTGGGTATATGCCCAGAAGTGGGATTGCTGGATCAGATGGTAATTCTATTTCTAGTTTTTTTAAGGAAACTCCATACTGTTCTCCATAGTGACTGTATCAATTTACATTCCCACCAGTATTGGAAGAGGGCTCCTTTTGTCCACACCCTCCCCAGAATTGGTTGTTTGTAGATTTTCTGATGATGCCGATTCTAACAGGTGTGATGTGATACCTCATTGTAGTTTTGATTTCCATTTCCCTAATAATTAGTTCTGTTGAGCAGCTTTTCATGTGCGTCTTGGCCATCTCTGTGTCTCCTTGGAAGAAACGTCTCTTTAGATCTTCTGCCCATTTTTTTGGGGTTGTTTGTTTTTTTAATATTAAGCTCCATGAGCTGTTTATATATATTGGAGATTAAACCTCTGTCCATTGATTCGTCTGCAACGATTTTCGCCCATTCTGAGGGATGCCTTTTTCCATTCCCGTGTTTTTTAACAAAAAAGGAAAGAAAGGAAAAGAAGCAGTACACTAATGTGCGTAAAATATGCCTTTTGAAACGGTCGTTTTGAAATATGGACGTCCTTTCAATTTTTTGGTCGATATGTGACCCCAGGATTTGTTTTCAGGGCAGGTGTCATTTATAGGCCTGCAATGATTTTGAATATCAACTGACCATTAGCGTTGGGATTAAAGCTGCTGTTGTGTGAAACGGCCACAAGGTGGCAGCAGTTCACCCTTACCAAATCTGGTTACTAGGGCAAGAGAGCCTCAGTGGAAGTGGTGTTCTAGATTGGAGTTTAGAATGGAATGTGCCAGGAGAAAGCCCCTCACGTTTGTCTCACTACTTCTTGTTCGTGTATTTAATTTAATTTAATATTTTTTATTACAGCAAGTTTGATTACAATGTTTGGCTTGTTGTAGGTGTGGAAGATGTGGTTCTTTTACACATATACAGATGACTGTTCTTCCTGGGATCCTTTTCCCATGTACGTTATGACAGAATGTTGAGTAGTCCTCTCTTGGTATTCTGTAGGTCTTTGGTGATTATATATGTCACCTGTGTTTGTATATGTCTGTTAACCCCTATATCGTAATGAAACCAATCCTCACACATTTCCATTGGTGAACCATAAGTTTGTTTAATGAATCTGTGATTGCCCTTCTCCGTGGAAATATCTGCCCTGGTATCCATTTTTAGGTAACACCTATAAGTGATATGATAGGATATGTGTCTTTCACTTTCTGACTTACTACAAGTCACGTGATTACTTCTAGACTCATCTACGGTGCTGCAAATGGCATTGTGTCCTTTTTTCCCTTGGCTTCTCTTCTGCCTTAGCGGGGTCCATTTTCAACAATGTGATTCCCTGAGGGTTGTGGATTAGCTGACCTGGGCAGCCTTACCCTGCCGGCCCGCCCTCCCCAGGTGTGCCTCTTTGAGGTCAATATAAACAGCGTTCCAGGCAGCAATAGCCCCTGAAGCTGTACCTGACTCCATATTCTCTGCCCCGTCAGCAGTCTCGTGGCTGTGCTGGTGGGAGGGAGTGAGGGGCCACAGCTTTGTGGGTGGCCCGGTGTGAGTGGGGATCTGCTGGCCTTTCTGCAGGAGTTGCCAGGCTGCCGCCTGTAAAGAAGAGGATGTTTCACCCATACCTTCCACTGGAAGTTCTCTCCGGACAGAGGTGAGGAAGGAAAAAAGCAGTGGGGGCCGGGACAGGAGGGGTATCTCAGGCAGGGCAATGGAAAGCTTCTGGAAGAGCGCCAGGGTCCAGGACCACCCTGGCTCGCCTGCAGGCACCAAGATGGCCTGCGTGCTGTCGCTGGTGTGGCTCCACGGTCCTTCCTCTAGGCTTTCAAGCCCTTGTACATATTCAGGTGTTTTACCTGGAAAGGGTGGGAACAGTTCAGCAGCAGCTGGCCTGGGGCTCAGCTCATGTTTACTCACAGATGCCTCGGCCCGGTCCTCCAGCTTTGCAATGAGGACGCTCCTTGCGTGGGGGGTGGGTTGTTGGCTGTATGGGAGATGGTTCCCCACCTCTGACCAATTTCAGAATTGTTTACCGCTGGAGCAAGTGCCCTGAAAGGGTTTTCCTCTGTATAAATCGTGGGTTCAATTTTTTTTTTCTTTTATGGTTCAAGTTAGATTTTATTCCTCTTTTATGTATTTATAAATATAAGCATGGAAATAATTCATTCCTATAAATACATCTGTGTGACGGGAAGAATTTTTTCTGTTTTATTTTTAAATTTTATTTTTTTAAAATATTGAAATTTAATTTTATTTATGTTTTTATACAGCAGGTTATTATTAGTTATGTATTTTATGCATATACATGTATACAGGTCAATCCCAATCTCCCAACTCATCCCACCACAACCACCCCATGGCTTCCCACACTTGGTGTCCATACGTTTGTTCTCTACCTCTGTGTCTCTATTTCTTCCCTGCAAACCAGTTCATCTGTACCATTTTTTTAGGTTCCACATATATGCATTAATATACAATATTTGTTTTCCTCTTTCTGACTTACTTCAATCTGTAGGACAGTCTCTCGATCCATCGATGTCTCTACAAATGACCCAGTTTCATTTTATTTCATTTTATGGCCGAGTAATACTCCATTTTATATATGTACCACATCTTTATCCATTCATCTGTCTGTGGGCATTTAGGTTGCTTCCATTACCTGGCTATTGTAAATAGTGTTGCAACGAACATTGTGGTGAATGTGCCTTTTTGAAATACGGTTTTCTCTGGGTATATGCCCAGAAGTGGGATTGCTGGATCAGATGGTAATTCTATTTCTAGTTTTTTTTAAGGAAACTCCATACTGTCCTCCATAGTGACTGTATCAATTTACATTCCCACCAATAGTGGAAGAGGGCTCCTTTTGTCCACACCCTCCCCAGAATTGGTTGTTTGTAGATTTTCGGATGATGCCGATTCTAACAGGTGTGAGGTGATACCTCATTGTAGTTTTGATTTGCATTTCTCTAATAATTAGTGCTGTTGAGCAGCTTTTCATGTGCGTCGTGGCCATCTCTGTGTCTCCTTTGAAGAAACGTCTCTTTAGATCTGCCCATTATTTTGGGGTTGTTTGTTTTTTTAATATTAAGCTGCATGAGCTGTTTATATATATTGGAGATTAAACCTCTGTCCATTGATTCGTCTGCAACGATTTTCGCCCATTCTGAGGGATGCCTTTTTCCATTCCCGTGTTTTTTAACAAAAAAGGAAAGAAAGGAAAAGAAGCAGAACACTAATGTGCGTAAAATATGACTTTTGAAACGGTCGTTTTGAAATAGGAACGTCCTTTGAATTTTTTGGTTGATATGTCACCCCAGGATTTGTTTTCAGGGCAGGTGTGATTTACAGGACTGCAATGATTTTGAATATCAATGGACCATTAGCGCTTGGATTAAAGCTGCTGTTGTGTGAAACGGCCACAAGGTGGCAGCAGTTCTCCCTTACCATATCTGGTTAAGAGGACAACAGAGCCTCAATGGAAGTCCTGTTCAAGATTGGAATTTAGAATGGAATGTGCCATGAGAAAGCCCCTCAAGTTTGTCTCACTACATCTTTTTCGTGTTTTTAATTTATTTATTTTTTATTTTTTATTATAGCAAGTTTGATTACAATGTTTGGCTTGTTGTAGGTGTGAAAGATGTGGTTCTTTTACACATATACACATGTCTGTCCTTCCTGGGATCCTTTTCCCATGTACGTTATGACAGAATGTTGAGTAGTCCTCTCTTGGTATTCTGTAGGTCTTTGGTGATTATATATGTCACCTGTGTTTGTATATGTCTGTTAACCCCGATATCGTAATGAAACCAATCCTCACACCTTTCCATTGGTGAACCATAAGTTTGTTTAATGAATCTGTGATTGCCCTTCTCCGTGGAAATATCTGCCCTGGTATCCATTTTTAGGTAACACCTATAAGTGATATGATATGATATGTGTCTTTCACTTTCTGACTTACTACAAGTCACGTGATTACTTCTAGACTCATCTAAGGTGCTGCAAATGGCATTGTGTCCTTTTTTCCCTTGGCTTCTCTTCTGCCTTAGCG
This sequence comes from Mesoplodon mirus, assembly GCF_964341445.2. Classification (NCBI taxonomy): domain Eukaryota; kingdom Metazoa; phylum Chordata; class Mammalia; order Artiodactyla; family Ziphiidae; genus Mesoplodon; species Mesoplodon mirus. The sequence continues at coordinate 1,675,975 of NW_028295792.1, read as the reverse complement.
GGGTCCATTTTCAACAATGTGATTCCCTGAGGGTTGTGGATTAGCTGACCTGGGCAGCCTTACCCTGCCGGCCCGCCCTCCACAGGTGTGCCTCATTGAGGTCAATATAAACAGCGCTCCAGGCAGCAATAGCCCCTGAAGCTGTGCCTGAATCCATATTCTCTGCCCTGTCAGCAGTCTCGGGGCTGTGCTGGTGGGAGGGAGTGAGGGGCCACAGCTTTGTGGGTGGCCCGGTGTGAGTGGGGTTCTGCTGGCGTTTCTGCAGGATTTGCCAGGCTGCTGCCTGTAAAGCAGAGGTTGTGTCACCCGTACCTTCCGCTGGAATTTCTCTCCGGACAGAGGTGAGGAATGAAAAAAGCAGTTGGGGCCGGGACAGGAGGGGTATCTCAGGCAGGGCAATGGAAAGCTTCTGGAAGAGCGCCCGGGGCCAGGACCACCCTGGCTGGCCTGCAGGCACCAAGTTGGCCTGCGTGCTGTCGCTGGTGTAGCTCCACAGTCCTGCCTCTAGGCTTTCAAGCCCTTGTACATATTCAGGTGTTTTACCTGGAAAGGGTGGGAACAGTTCAGGAGCAGCTGGCCTGGGGCTCAGCTCACGTTTACTCACAGATGTCTCGGCATGGTCCCCCAGCTTTGCAATGAGGACGCTCCTTGATTGGGGGTTGTGTTGATGGCTGTATGGGAGATGGTTCCCCACCTCTGACCAATTTCAGAATTGTTTACCACTGGAGCAAGTGCCCTGATAGGGTTTTCCTCTGTATAACTCGTGGGTTCAGGTTTTCTTTTCTTTTATGGTTCAAGTTAGATTTTATTCCTATTTTATGTATTTATAGATATAAGAATGGAAATAATTCATTCCTATAAATACATCTGTGTGACGGGAAGAACTTTTTTCTGTTTTATTATTAAATTTTATTTTTTAAAATTTTGAAATTTAATTTTATTTTTTTTTTATACAGCACGTTATTATTAGTTATGTATTTTATGCATATACATGTATACAGGTCAATCCCAATCTCCCAACTCATCCCACCACCACCACCCCATGGCTTCCCACACTTGGTTTCCACACGTTTGTTCTCTACCTCTGTGTCTCTATTTCTTCCCTGCAAACCAGTTCATCTGTACCATTTTTTTAGGTTCCACATATATGCATTAATATACAATATTTGTTTTCCTCTTTCTGACTTACTTCATTCTGTAGGACAGTCTCTCGATCCATCGATGTCTCTACAAATGACCCAGTTTCATTCCTTTTTATGGCCGAGTAATATTCCATTTCATATATGTACCACATTTTTATCCATTCATCTGTCTGTGGGCATTTAGGTTGCTTCCATTACCTGGCTATTGTAAATAGTGTTGCAATGAACATTGTGGTGAATGTGCCTTTTTGATTTACGGTTTTCTCTGGGTATATGCCCAGAAGTGGGATTGCTGGATCAGATGGTAATTGTATTTCTAGTTTTTTTAAGGAAACTCCATACTGTTCTCCATAGTGACTGTATCAATTTACATTCCCACCAATAGTGGAAGAGGGCTCCTTTTGTCCACACCCTCCCCAGAATTGGTTGTTTGTAGATTTTCTGATGATGCCGATTCTAACAGGTGTGAGGTGATACCTCATTGTAGTTTTGATTTTTATTTCCCTAATAATTAGTTCTGTTGAGCAGCTTTTCATGTGCGTCTTGGCCATCTCTGTGTCTCCTTGGAAGAAACGTCTCTTTAGATCTTCTGCCCATTTTTTGGGGTTGTTTGTTTTTTTAATATTAAGCTGCATGAGCTGTTTATATATATTGGAGATTAAACCTCTGTCCATTGATTCGTCTGCAACGATTTTCGCCCATTCTGAGGGATGCCTTTTTCCATTCCCGTGTTTTTTAACAAAAAAGGAAAGAAAGGAAAAGAAGCAGAACACTAATGTGCGTAAAATATGCCTTTTGAAACGGTCGTTTTGAAATATGGACGTCCTTTGAATTTTTTGGTCGATATGTGACCCCAGGATTTGTTTTCAGGGCAGGTGTCATTTATAGGCCTGCAATGATTTTGAATATCAACTGACCATTAGCATTGGGATTAAAGCTGCTATTGTGTGAAACGGCCACAAGGTGGCAGCAGTTCACCCTTACCAAATCTGGTTACTAGGGCAAGAGAGCCTCAGTGGAAGTGGTGTTCTAGATTGGAGTTTAGAATGGAATGTGCCAGGAGAAAGCCCCTCACGTTTGTCTCACTACTTCTTGTTCGTGTATTTAATTTAATTTAATATTTTTTATTACAGCAAGTTTGATTACAATGTTTGGCTTGTTGTAGGTGTGGAAGATGTGGTTCTTTTACACATATACAGATGACTGTTCTTCCTGGGATCCTTTTCCCATGTACGTTATGACAGAATGTTGAGTAGTCCTCTCTTGGTATTCTGTAGGTCTTTGGTGATTATACATGTCACCTGTGTTTGTAGATGTCTGTTAACCCCGATATCGTAATGAAACCAATCCTCACACCTTTCCATTGGTGAACCATAAGTTTGTTTAATGAATCTGTGATTGCCCTTCTCCGTGGAAATATCTGCCCTGGTATCCATTTTTAGGTAACACCTATAAGTGATATGATATGATATGTGTCTTTCACTTTCTGACTTACTACAAGTCACGTGATTACTTCTAGTCTCATGTACGGTGCTGCAAATGGCATTGTGTCCTTTTTTCCCTTGGCTTCTCTTCTGCCTTAGCGGGGTCCATTTTCAACAATGTGATTCCCTGAGGGTTGTGGATTAGCTGACCTGGGCAGCCTTACCCTGCCGGCCCGCCCTCCCCAGGTGTGCCTCGTTGAGGTCAATATAAACAGAGCTCCAGGCAGCAATAGCCCCTGAAGCTGTGCCTGACTCCATATTCTCTGCCCCGTCAGCAGTCTCGGGGCTGTGCTGGTGGGAGGGAGTGAGGGGCCACAGCTTTGTGGGTGGCCCGGTGTGAGTGGGGTTCTGCTGGCCTTTCTGCAGGAGTTGCCAGGCTGCCGCCTGTAAAGAAGAGGATGTGTCACCCATACCTTCCGCTGGAATTTCTCTCCGGACAGAGGTGAGGAAGGAAAAAAGCAGTGGGGGCCGGGACAGGAGGGGTATCTCAGGCAGGGCAATGGAAAGCTTCTGGAAGAACGCCAGGGTCCAGGACCACCCTGGCTGGCCTGCAGGCACCAAGTTGGCCTGCGTGCTGTCGCTGGTGTGGCTCCACGGTCCTTCTTCTAGGCTTTCAAGCCCTTGTACATATTCAGGTGTTTTACCTGGAAAGGGTGGGAACAGTTCAGCAGCAGCTGGCCTGGGGCTCAGCTCACGTTTACTCACAGATGCCTCGGCACGGTCCCCCAGCTTTGCAATGAGGACGCTCCTTGCGTGGGGGGTGGGTTGCTGGCTGTATGGGAGATGGTTCCCCACCTCTGACCAATTTCAGAATTGTTTACCGCTGGAGCAAGTGCCCTGATAGGGTTTTCCTCTGTATAACTCGTGGGTTCAATTTTTTTTTCTTTTATGGTTCAAGTTAGATTTTATTCCTCTTTTATGTATTTATAAATATAAGCATGGAAATAATTCATTCCTATAAATACATCTGTGTGACGGGAAGAATTTTTTCTGTTTTATTTTTAAATTTTATTTTTTTAAAATTTTGAAATTTAATTTTATTTATGTTTTTATACAGCAGGTTATTATTAGTTATGTATTTTATGCATATACATGTATACAGGTCAATCCCAATCTCCCAACTCATCCCACCACCACCACCCCATGGCTTCCCACACTTGGTGTCCATACGTTTGTTCTCTACCTCTGTGTCTCTATTTCTTCCCTGCAAACCAGTTCATCTGTACCATTTTTTTAGGTTCCACATATATGCATTAATATACAATATTTGTTTTCCTCTTTCTGACTTACTTCATTCTGTAGGACAGTCTCTCGATCCATCGATGTCTCTACAAATGACCCAGTTTCATTCCTTTTTATGGCCGAGTAATATTCCATTTCATATATGTACCACATCTTTATCCATTCATCTGTCTGTGGGCATTTAGGTTGCTTCCATTACCTGGCTATTGTAAATAGTGCTGCAATGAACATTGTGGTGAATGTGCCTTTTTGATTTACGGTTTTCTCTGGGTATATGCCCAGAAGTGGGATTGCTGGATCAGATGGTAATTCTATTTCTAGTTTTTTTAAGGAAACTCCATACTGTTCTCCATAGTGACTGTATCAATTTACATTCCCACCAATAGTGGAAGAGGGCTCCTTTTGTCCACACCCTCCCCAGAATTGGTTGTTTGTAGATTTTCTGATGATGCCGATTCTAACAGGTGTGAGGTGATACCTCATTGTAGTTTTGATTTGCATTTCCCTAATAATTAGTTCTGTTGAGCAGCTTTTCATGTGCGTCTTGGCCATCTCTGTGTCTCCTTGGAAGAAACGTCTCTTTAGATCTTCTGCCCATTTTTTTGGGTTGTTTGTTTTTTTAATATTAAGCTGCATGAGCTGTTTATATATATTGGAGATTAAACCTTTGTCCATTGATTCGTCTGCAACGATTTTCGCCCATTCTGAGGGATGCCTTTTTCCATTCCCGTGTTTTTTAACAAAAAAGGAAAGAAAGGAAAAGAAGCAGAACACTAATGTGCGTAAAATATGCCTTTTGAAACGGTCGTTTTGAAATATGGACGTCCTTTGAATTTTTTGGTCGATATGTGACCCCAGGATTTGTTTTCAGGGCAGGTGTCATTTACAGGCCTGCAATGATTTTGAATATCAACTGACCATTAGCGCTGGGATTAAAGCTGCTGTTGTGTGAAACGGCCACAAGGTGGCAGCAGTTCACCCTTACCAAATCTGGTTAGTAGGACAAGAGAGCCTCAGTGGAAGTGGTGTTCTAGATTGGAATTTAGAATGGAATGTGCCAGGAGAAAGCCCCTCACGTTTGTCTCACTACTTCTTGTTCGTGTATTTAATTTAATTTAATATTTTTTATTACAGCAAGTTTGATTACAATGTTTGGCTTGTTGTAGGTGTGGAAGATGTGGTTCTTTTACACATATACAGATGACTGTTCTTCCTGGGATCCTTTTCCCATGTACGTTATGACAGAATGTTGAGTAGTCCTCTCTTGGTATTCTGTAGGTCTTTGGTGATTATACATGTCACCTGTGTTTGTAGATGTCTGTTAACCCCGATATCGTAATGAAACCAATCCTCACACCTTTCCATTGGTGAACCATAAGTTTGTTTAATGAATCTGTGATTGCCCTTCTCCGTGGAAATATCTGCCCTGGTATCCATTTTTAGGTAACACCTATAAGTGATATGATATGATATGTGTCTTTCACTTTCTGACTTACTACAAGTCACGTGATTACTTCTAGTCTCATGTACGGTGCTGCAAATGGCATTGTGTCCTTTTTTCCCTTGGCTTCTCTTCTGCCTTAGCGGGGTCCATTTTCAACAATGTGATTCCCTGAGGGTTGTGGATTAGCTGACCTGGGCAGCCTTACCCTGCCGGCCCGCCCTCCCCAGGTGTGCCTCGTTGAGGTCAATATAAACAGAGCTCCAGGCAGCAATAGCCCCTGAAGCTGTGCCTGACTCCATATTCTCTGCCCCGTCAGCAGTCTCGGGGCTGTGCTGGTGGGAGGGAGTGAGGGGCCACAGCTTTGTGGGTGGCCCGGTGTGAGTGGGGTTCTGCTGGCCTTTCTGCAGGAGTTGCCAGGCTGCCGCCTGTAAAGAAGAGGATGTGTCACCCATACCTTCCGCTGGAATTTCTCTCCGGACAGAGGTGAGGAAGGAAAAAAGCAGTGGGGGCCGGGACAGGAGGGGTATCTCAGGCAGGGCAATGGAAAGCTTCTGGAAGAGCGCCAGGGTCCAGGACCACCCTGGCTGGCCTGCAGGCACCAAGTTGGCCTGCGTGCTGTCGCTGGTGTGGCTCCACGGTCCTTCTTCTAGGCTTTCAAGCCCTTGTACATATTCAGGTGTTTTACCTGGAAAGGGTGGGAACAGTTCAGCAGCAGCTGGCCTGGGGCTCAGCTCACGTTTACTCACAGATGCCTCGGCACGGTCCCCCAGCTTTGCAATGAGGACGCTCCTTGCGTGGGGGGTGGGTTGCTGGCTGTATGGGAGATGGTTCCCCACCTCTGACCAATTTCAGAATTGTTTACCACTGGAGCAAGTGCCCTGATAGGGTTTTCCTCTGTATAACTCGTGGGTTCAATTTTTTTTTCTTTTATGGTTCAAGTTAGATTTTATTCCTCTTTTATGTATTTATAAATATAAGCATGGAAATAATTCATTCCTATAAATACATCTGTGTGACGGGAAGAATTTTTTCTGTTTTATTTTTAAATTTTATTTTTTTAAAATTTTGAAATTTAATTTTATTTATTTTTTTTATACAGCACGTTATTATTAGTTATGTATTTTAGGCATATACATGTACACAGGTCAATCCCAAACTCCCAACTCATCCCACCACCACCACCCCATGGCTTCCCACACTTGGTGTCCATACGTTTGTTCTCTACCTCTGTGTCTCTATTTCTTCCCTGCAAACCAGTTCATCTGTACCATTTATAGGCTCCACATATATGCATTAATATACAATATTTGTTTTCCTCTTTCTGACTTACTTCATTCTGTATGACAGTCTCTCGATCCATCGATGTCTCTACAAATGACCCAGTTTCATTCCTTTTAATGGCCGAGTAATATTCCATTTTATATATGTACCACATCTTTATCCATTCATCAGTCTGTGGGCATTTAGGTTGCTTCCATTACCTGGCTATTGTAAATAGTGCTGCAACGAACATTGTGGTGAATGTGCCTTTTTGAAATACGGTTTTCTCTGGGTATATGCCCAGAAGTGGGATTGCTGGATCAGATGGTAATTCTATTTCTAGTTTTTTTAAGGAAACTCCATACTGTTCTCCATAGTGACTGTATCAATTTACATTCCCACCAATAGTGGAAGAGGGCTCCTTTTGTCCACACCCTCCCCAGAATTGGTTGCTTGTAGATTTTCTGATGATGCCGATTCTAACAGGTGTGAGGTGAAACCTCATTGTAGTTTTGATTTGCATTTCTCTAATTGTTAGTGCTGTTGAGCAGCTTTTCATGTGCGTCTTGGCCATCTCTGTGTCTCCTTTGAAGAAACGTCTCTTTAGATCTTCTGCCCATTTTTGGGGGGGTTGTTTGTTTTTTTTAATATTAAGCTGCATGAGCTGTTTATATATATTGGAGATTAAACCTCTGTCCATTGATTCGTCTGCAACGATTTTCGCCCATTCTGAGGGATGCTTTTTTCCATTCCCGTTTTTTTTAACATAAAAGGAAAGAAAGGAAAAGAAGCAGAACACTAATGTGCGTAAAATATGCCTTTTGAAACGGTCGTTTTGAAATATGGACGTCCTTTGAATTTTTTGGTCGATATGTCACCCCAGGATTTGTTTTCAGGGCAGGTGTCATTTACAGGCCTGCAATGATTTTGAATATCAACTGACCATTAGCGTTGGGATTAAAGCTGCTGTTGTGTGAAACGGCCACAAGGTGGCAGCAGTTCACCCTTACCAAATCTGGTTACTAGGGCAAGAGAGCCTCAGTGGAAGTGGTGTTCTAGATTGGAGTTTAGAATGGAATGTGCCAGGAGAAAGCCCCTCACGTTTGTCTCACTACTTCTTGTTCGTGTTTTTAATTTAATTTTTTATTTTTTATTACAGCAAGTTTGATTACAACGTTTGGCTTGTTGTAGGTGTGGAAGATGTGGTTCTTTTACACATATACACATGTCTGTTCTTCCTGGGATCCTTTTCCCATGTACGTTATGACAGAATGTTGAGTAGTCCTCTCTTGGTATTCTGAAGGTCTTTGGTGATTATATATGTCACCTGTGTTTGTATATGTCTGTTAACCCCGATATCGTAATGAAACCAATCCTCACACCCTTCCATTGGTGAACCATAAGTTTGTTTAATGAATCTGTGATTGCCCTTCTCCGTGGAAATATCTGCCCTGGTATCCATTTTTAGGTAACACCTATAAGTGATATGATAGGATATGTGTCTTTCACTTTCTGACTTACTACAAGTCACGTGATTACTTCTAGACTCATCTACGGTGCTGCAAATGGCATTGTGTCCTTTTTTCCCTTGGCTTATCTTCTGCCTTAGCGGGGTCCATTTTCAACAATGTGATTCCCTGAGGGTTGTGGATTAGCTGACCTGAGCAGCCTTACCCTGCCGGCCCGCCCTCCCCAGGTGTGCCTCTTTGAGGTCAATATAAACAGCGCTCCAGGCAGCAATAGCCCCTGAAGCTGTGCCTGACTCCATATTCTCTGCCCCGTCAGCAGTCTCGGGGCTGTGGTGGTGGGAGGGAGTGAGGGGCCACAGCTTTGTGGGTGGCCCGGTGTGAGTGGTGTTCTGCTGGCCTTTCTGCAGGAGTTGCCAGGCTGCCGCCTGTAAAGAAGAGGTTGTGTCACCCATACCTTCCGCTGGAATTTCTCTCCGGACAGAGGTGAGGAAGGAAAAATGCAGTGGGGGCCGGGACAGGAGGGGTATCTCAGGCAGGGCAATGGAAAGCTTCTGGAAGAGCGCCCGGGCCCAGGACCACACTGGCTGGCCTGCAGACACCAAGTTGGCCTGCGTGCTGTCGCTGGTGTGGCTCCACGGTCCTTCCTCTAGGCTTTCAAGCCCTTGTACATATTCAGGTGTTTTACCTGGAAAGGGTGGGAACAGTTCAGCAGCAGCTGGCCTGGGGCTCAGCTCACGTTTACTCACAGATGCCTCGGCACGGTCCCCCAGCTTTGCAATGAGGACGCTCCTTGCGTGGGGGGTGGGTTGCTGGCTGTATGGGAGATGCTTCCCCACCTCTGACCAATTTCAGAATTGTTTACCACTGGAGCAAGTGCCCTGATAGGGTTTTCCTCTGTATAACTCGTGGGTTCAGGTTTTTTTTCTTTTATGGTTCAAGTTAGATTTTATTCCTCTTTTATGTATTTATAGATATAAGCATGGAAATAATTCATTCCTATAAATACATCTGTGTGACGGGAAGAACTTTTTTCTGTTTTATTTTTAAATTTTATTTTTTAAAATTTTGAAATTTAATTTTATTTATTTTTTTTATACAGCACGTTATTATTAGTTATGTATTTTAGGCATATACATGTATACAGGTCAATCCCAAACTCCCAACTCATCCCACCACCACCACCCCATGGCTTCCCACACTTGGTGTCCATACGTTTGTTCTCTACCTCTGTGTCTCTATTTCTTCCCTGAAAACCAGTTCATCTGTACCATTTTTAGGCTCCACATATATGCATTAATATACAATATTTGTTTTCCTCTTTCTGACTTACTTCATTCTGTATGACAGTCTCTCGATCCATCGATGTCTCTACAAATGACCCAGTTTCATTCCTTTTAATGGCCGAGTAATATTCCATTTTATATATGTACCACATCTTTATCCATTCATCTGTCTGTGGGCATTTAGGTTGCTTCCATTACCTGGCTATTGTAAATAGTGCTTCAACGAACATTGTGGTGAATGTGCCTTTTTGAAATACGGTTTTCTCTGGATATATGCCCAGAAGTGGGATTGCTGGATCAGATGGTAATTCTATTTCTAGTTTTTTTAAGGAAACTCCATACTGTTCTCCATAGTGACTGTATCAATTTACATTCCCACCAATAGTGGAAGAGGGCTCCTTTTGTCCACACCCTCCTCAGAATTGTTTGTTTGTAGATTTTCTGATGATGCCGATTCTATCAGGTGTGAGGTGAAACCTCATTGTAGTTTTGATTTGCATTTCTCTAATAATTAGTGCTGTTGAGCAGCTTTTCATGTGCGTCTTGGCCATCTCTGTGTCTCCTTTGAAGAAACGTCTCTTTAGATCTTCTGCCCATTTTTTTGGGGTTGTTTGTTTTTTTTAATATTAAGCTGCATGAGCTGTTTATATATATTGGATATAAAACCTCTGTCCATTGATTCGTCTGCAACGATTTTCGCCCATTCTGAGGGATGCCTTTTTCCATTCCCATGTTTTTTAACAAAAAAGGAAAGAAAGGAAAAGAAGCAGAACACTAATGTGCTTAAAATATGCCTTTTGAAACGGTCGTTTTGAAATATGGACGTCCTTTGAATTTTTTGGTCGATATGTCACCCCGGGATTTGTTTTCAGGGCAGGTGTCATTTACAGGCCTGCAATGATTTTGAATATCAACTGACCATTAGTGTTGGGATTAAAGCTGCTGTTGTGTGAAACGGCCACAAGGTGGTAGCAGTTCACCCTTACCAAATCTGGTTACTAGGGCAAGAGAGCCTCAGTGGAAGTGGTGTTCTAGATTGGAGTTTAGAATGGAATGTGCCAGGAGAAAGCCCCTCACGTTTGTCTCACTACTTCTTGTTCGTGTTTTTAATTTAATTTTTTATTTTTTATTACAGCAAGTTTGATTACAATGTTTGGCTTGTTGTAGGTGTGGAAGATGTGGTTCTTTTACACATATACACATGTCTGTTCTTCCTGGGATCCTTTTCCCATGTACGTTATGACAGAATGTTGAGTAGTCCTCTCTTGGTATTCTGTAGGTCTTTGGTGATTATATATGTCACCTGATTTTGTATATGTCTGTTAACCCCGATATCGTAATGAAACCAATCCTCACACCTTTCCATTGGTGAACCATAAGTTTGTTTAATGAATCTGTGATTGCCCTTCTCCGTGGAAATATCTGCCCTGGTATCCATTTTTAGGTAACACCTATAAGTGATATGATAGGATATGTGTCTTTCACTTTCTGACTTACTACAAGTCACGTGATTACTTCTAGACTCATCTACGGTGCTGCAAATGGCATTGTGTCCTTTTTTCCCTTGGCTTCTCTTCTGCCTTAGCGGGGTCCATTTTCAACAATGTGATTCCCTGAGGGTTGTGGATTAGCTGACCTGGGCAGCCTTACCCTGCCGGCCCGCCCTCCCCAGGTGTGCCTCGTTGAGGTCAATATAAACAGAGCTCCAGGCAGCAATAGCCCCTGAAGCTGTGCCTGACTCCGTATTCTCTGCCCCATCAGCAGTCTCGGGGCTGTGCTGGTGGGAGGGAGTGAGGGGCCACAGCTTTGTGGGTGGCCCGGTGTGAGTGGGGTTCTGCTGGCCTTTCTGCAGGAGTTGCCAGGCTGCCGCCTGTAAAGAAGAGGTTGTGTCACCCATACCTTCCGCTGGAATTTCTCTCCGGACAGAGGTGAGGAAGGAAAAAAGCAGTGGGGGCCGGGACAGGAGGGGTATCTCAGGCAGGGCAATGGAAAGCTTCTGGAAGAGCGCCTGGGGCCAGGACTACCCTGGCTGGCCTGCAGGCACCAAGTTGGCCTGCGTGCTGTCGCTGGTGTGGCTCCATGGTCCTTCCTCTAGGCTTTCAAGCCCTTGTACATATTCAGGTGTTTTACCTGGAAAGGGTGGGAACAGTTCAGCAGCAGCTGGCCAGGGGCTCAGCTCACGTTTACTCACAGATGCCTCGGCACGGTCCCCCAGCTTTGCAATGAGGACGCTCCTTGCGTGGCGGGTGGGTTGCTGGCTGTATGGGAGATGGTTCCCCACCTCTGACCAATTTCAGAATTGTTTACCACTGGAGCAAGTGCCCTGATAGGGTTTTCCTCTGTATAACTCGTGGGTTCAGGTTTTTTTTTTCTTTTATGGTTCAAGTTAGATTTTATTCCTCTTTTATGTATTTATAGATATAAGCATGGAAATAATTCATTCCTATAAATACATCTGTGTGACGGGAAGAACTTTTTTCTGTTTTATTTTTAAATTTTATTTTTTAAAATTTTGAAATTTAATTTTATTTATTTTTTTATACAGCACGTTATTATTAGTTATGTATTTTATGCATATACATGTATACAGGTCAATCCCAAACTCCCAACTCATCCCACCACCACCACCCCATGGCTTCCCACACTTGGTGTCCATATGTTTGTTCTCTACCTCTGTGTCTCTATTTCTTCCCTGCAAACCAGTTCATCTGTACCATTTTTTGGCTCCACATATATGCATTAATATACAATATTTGTTTTCCTCTTTCTGACTTACTTCATTCTGTAGGACAGTCTCTCGATCCATCGATGTCTCTACAAATGACCCAGTTTCATTCCTTTTAATGGCCGAGTAATATTCCATTTTATATATGTACCACATCTTTATCCATTCATCTGTCTGTGGGCATTTAGGTTGCTTCCATTACCTGGCTATTGTAAATAGTGCTGCAACGAACAATGTGGTGAATGTGCCTTTTTGAAGTACGGTTTTCTCTGGGTATATGCCCAGAAGTGGGATTGCTGGATCAGATGGTAATTCTATTTCTAGTTTTTTTAAGGAAACTCCATACTCTTCTCCATAGTGACTGTATCAATTTACATTCCCACCAATAGTGGAAGAGGGCTCCTTTTGTCCACACCCTCCCCAGAATTGGTTGTTTGTATATTTTCTGATGATGCCGATTCTAACAGGTGTGAGGTGATACCTCATTGTAGTTTTGATTTGCATTTCTATAATAATTAGTGCTGTTGAGCAGCTTTTCATGTGCGTCTTGGCCATCTCTGTGTCTCCTTTGAAGAAACGTCTCTTTAGATCTTCTGCCCATTTTTTTGGGGTTGTTTGTTTTTTTAATATTAAGCTGCATGAGCTGTTTATATATATTGGAGATTAAACCTCTGTCCATTGATTCGTCTGCAACGATTTTCGCCCATTCTGAGGGATGCCTTTTTCCATTCCCGTGTTTTTTAACAAAAAAGGAAAGAAAGGAAAAGAAGCAGAACACTAATGTGCTTAAAATATGCCTTTTGAAACGGTCGTTTTGAAATATGGACGTCCTTTGAATTTTTTGGTCGATATGTCACCCCAGGATTTGTTTTCAGGGCAGGTGTCATTTACAGGCCTGCAATGATTTTGAATATCAACTGACCATTAGCGTTGGGATTAAAGCTGCTGTTGTGTGAAACGGCCACAAGGTGGCAGCAGTTCACCCTTACCAAATCTGGTTACTAGGGCAAGAGAGCCTCAGTGGAAGTGGTGTTCTAGATTGGAGTTTAGAATGGAATGTGCCAGGAGAAAGCCCCTCACGTTTGTCTCACTACTTCTTGTTCGTGTTTTTAATTTAATTTTTTATTTTTTATTACAGCAAGTTTGATTACAACGTTTGGCTTGTTGTAGGTGTGGAAGATGTGGTTCTTTTACACATATACACATGTCTGTTCTTCCTGGGATCCTTTTCCCATGTACGTTATGACAGAATGTTGAGTAGTCCTCTCTTGGTATTCTGAAGGTCTTTGGTGATTATATATGTCACCTGTGTTTGTATATGTCTGTTAACCCCGATATCGTAATGAAACCAATCCTCACACCTTTCCATTGGTGAACCATAAGTTTGTTTAATGAATCTGTGATTGCCCTTCTCCGTGGAAATATCTGCCCTGGTATCCATTTTTAGGTAACACCTATAAGTGATATGATAGGATATGTGTCTTTCACTTTCTGACTTACTACAAGTCACGTGATTACTTCTAGACTCATCTACGGTGCTGCAAATGGCATTGTGTCCTTTTTTCCCTTGGCTTCTCTTCTGCCTTAGCGGGGTCCATTTTCAACAATGTGATTCCCTGAGGGTTGTGGATTAGCTGACCTGAGCAGCCTTACACTGCCAGCCCGCCCTCCCCAGGTGTGCCTCTTTGAGGTCAATATAAACAGCGCTCCAGGCAGCAATAGCCCCTGAAGCTGTGCCTGACTCCATATTCTCTGCCCCGTCAGCAGTCTCGGGGCTGTGGTGGTGGGAGGGAGTGAGGGGCCACAGCTTTGTGGGTGGCCCGGTGTGAGTGGGGTTCTGCTGGCCTTTCTGCAGGAGTTGCCAGGCTGCCGCCTGTAAAGAAGAGGTTGTGTCACCCATACCTTCCGCTGGAATTTCTCTCCGGACAGAGGTGAGGAAGGAAAAATGCAGTGGGGGCCGGGAGAGGAGGGGTATCTCAGGCAGGGCAATGGAAAGCTTCTGGAAGAGCGCCCGGTCCCAGGACCACCCTGGCTGGCCTGCAGACACCAAGTTGGCCTGCGTGCTGTCGCTGGTGTGGCTCCACGGTCCTTCCTCTAGGCTTTCAAGCCCTTGTACATATTCAGGTGTTTTACCTGGAAAGGGTGGGAACAGTTCAGCAGCAGCTGGCCTGGGGCTCAGCTCACGTTTACTCACAGATGCCTCGGCACGGTCCCCCAGCTTTGCAATGAGGACGCTCCTTGCGTGGGGGGTGGGTTGCTGGCTGTATGGGAGATGCTTCCCCACCTCTGACCAATTTCAGAATTGTTTACCACTGGAGCAAGTGCCCTGATAGGGTTTTCCTCTGTATAACTCGTGGGTTCAGGTTTTTTTTTCTTTTATGGTTCAAGTTAGATTTTATTCCTCTTTTATGTATTTATAGATATAAGCATGGAAATAATTCATTCCTATAAATACATCTGTGTGACGGGAAGAACTTTTTTCTGTTTTATTTTTAAATTTTATTTTTTAAAATGTTGAAATTTAATTTTATTTATTTTTTTATACAGCACGTTATTATTAGTTATGTATTTTAGGCATATACATGTACACAGGTCAATCCCAAACTCCCAACTCATCCCACCACCACCACCCCATGGCTTCCCACACTTGGTGTCCATACGTTTGTTCTCTACCTCTGTGTCTCTATTTCTTCCCTGCAAACCAGTTCATCTGTACCATTTTTAGGCTCCACATATATGCATTAATATACAATATTTGTTTTCCTCTTTCTGACTTACTTCATTCTGTATGACAGTCTCTCGATCCATCGATGTCTCTACAAATGACCCAGTTTCATTCCCTTTTATGGCCGAGTAATATTCCAATTTATATACGTACCACATCTTTATCCATTCATCTGTCTGTGGGCATTTAGGTTGCTTCCATTACCTGGCTATTGTAAATAGTGCTGCAACGAACATTGTGGTGAATGTGCCTTTTTGAAATACGGTTTTCTCTGGGTATATGCCCAGAAGTGGGATTGCTGGATCAGATGGTAATTCTATTTCTAGTTTAAGGAAACTCCATACTGTTCTCCATAGTGACTGTATCAATTTACATTCCCACCAATAGTGGAAGAGGGCTCCTTTTGTCCACACCCTCCCCAGAATTGGTTGTTTGTAGATTTTCTGATGATGCTGATTCTAACAGGTGTGAGGTGATACCTCATTGTAGTTTTGATTTGCATTTCTCTAATAATAAGTGCTTTGAGCATCTTTTCATGTGCGTCTTGGCCATCTCTGTGTCTCCTTTGAAGAAACGTCTCTTTAGATCTTCTGCCCATTTTTGGGGGGGTTGTTTGTTTTTTTTAATATTAAGCTGCATGAGCTGTTTATATATAATGGAGATTAAACCTCTGTCCATTGATTCGTCTGCAACGATTTTCGCCCATTCTGAGGGATGCTTTTTTCCATTCCCGTTTTTTTTAACAAAAAAGGAAAGAAAGGAAAAGAAGCAGAACACTAATGTGCGTAAAATATGCCTTTTGTAACGGTCGTTTTGAAATATGGACGTCCTTTGAATTTTTTGGTCGATATGTCACCCCAGGATTTGTTTTCAGGGCAGGTGTCATTTACAGGCCTGCAATGATTTTGAATATCAACTGACCATTAGCGTTGGGATTAATGCTGCTGTTGTGTAAAAGGCCACAAGGTGGCAGCAGTTCACCCTTACCAAATCTGGTTACTAGGGCAAGAGAGCCTCAGTGGAAGTGGTGTTCTAGATTGGAGTTTAGAATGGAATGTGCCAGGAGAAAGCCCCTCACGTTTGTCTCACTACTTCTTGTTCGTGATTTTAATTTAATTTTTTATTTTTTATTACAGCAAGTTTGATTACAATGTTTGGCTTGTTGTAGGTGTGGAAGATGTCATTCTTTTACACATATACACATGTCTGTTCTTCCTGGGATCCTTTTCCCATGTACGTTATGACAGAATGTTGAGTAGTCCTCTCTTGGTATTCTGAAGGTCTTTGGTGATTATATATGTCACCTGTGTTTGTATATGTCTGTTAACCCCGATATCGTAATGAAACCAATCCTCACACCTTTCCATTGGTGAACCATAAGTTTGTTTAATGAATCTGTGATTGCCCTTCTCCGTGGAAATATCTGCCCTGGTATCCATTTTTAGGTAACACCTATAAGTGATATGATAGGATATGTGTCTTTCACTTTCTGACTTACTACAAGTCACGTGATTACTTCTAGACTCATCTACGGTGCTGCAAATGGCATTGTGTCGTTTTTTCCCTTGGCTTCTCTTCTGCCTTAGCGGGGTCCATTTTCAACAATGTGATTCCCTGAGGGTTGTGGATTAGCTGACCTGAGCAGCCTTACCCTGCCGGCACGCACTCCCCAGGTGTGCCTCTTTGTGGTCAATATAAACAGCGCTCCAGGCAGCAATAGCCCCTGAAGCTGTGCCTGACTCCATATTCTCTGCCCTGTCAGCAGTCTCGGGGCTGTGGTGGTGGGAGGGAGTGAGGGGCCACAGCTTTGTGGGTGGCCCGGTGTGAGTGGGGTTCTGCTGGCCTTTCTGCAGGAGTTGCCAGGCTGCCGCCTGTAAAGAAGAGGTTGTGTCACACATACCTTCCGCTGGAATTTCTCTCCGGACAAAGGTGAGGAAGGAAAAAAGCAGTGGGGGCCAGGACAGGAGGGGTATCTCAGGCAGGGCAATGGAAAGCTTCTGGAAGAGCGCCCGGGGCCAGGACCACCCTGGCTGGCCTGCAGGCACCAAGTAGGCCTGCGTGCTGTCGCTGGTGTGGCTCCATGGTCCTTCCTCTAGGCTTTCAAGCCCTTGTACATATTCAGGTGTTTTACCTGGAAAGGGTGGGAACAGTTCAGCACCAGCTGGCCTGGGGCTCAGCTCAACTTTACTCACAGATGCCTCGGCACGGTCCCCCAGCTTTGCAATGAGGACGCTCCTTGCGTGGGGGGTGGGTTGATGGCTGTATGGGAGATGCTTCCCCACCTCTGACCAATTTCAGAATTGTTTACCACTGGAGCAAGTGCCCTGATAGGGTTTTCCTCTGTAAAACTCGTGGGTTCAGGTTTTTTTTTTCTTTTATGGTTCAAGTTAGATTTTATTCCTCTTTTATGTATTTATAGATATAAGCATGGAAATAATTCATTCCTATAAATACATCTGTGTGACGGGAAGAACTTTTTTCTGTTTTATTTTTAAATTTTATTTTTTAAAATTTTGAAATTTAATTTTATTTATTTTTTTTATACAGCACGTTATTATTAGTTATGTATTTTAGGCATATACATGTACACAGGTCAATCCCAAACTCCCAACTCATCCCACCACCACCACCCCATGGCTTCCCACACTTGGTGTCCATACGTTTGTTCTCTACCTCTGTGTCTCTATTTCTTCCCTGCAAACCAGTTCATCTGTACCATTTATAGGCTCCACATATATGCATTAATATACAATATTTGTTTTCCTCTTTCTGACTAACTTCATTCTCTATGACAGTCTCTCGATCCATCGATGTCTCTACAAATGACCCAGTTTCATTCCTTTTAATGGCCGAGTAATATTCCATTTTATATATGTACCACATCTTTATCCATTCATCAGTCTGTGGGCATTTAGGTTGCTTCCATTACCTGGCTATTGTAAATAGTGCTGCAACGAACATTGTGGTGAATGTGCCTTTTTGAAATACGGTTTTCTCTGGGTATATGCCCAGAAGTGGGATTGCTGGATCAGATGGTAATTCTATTTCTAGTTTTTTTAAGGAAACTCCATACTGTTCTCCATAGTGACTGTATCAATTTACATTCCCACCAATAGTGGAAGAGGGCTCCTTTTGTCCACACCCTCCACAGAATTGGTTGCTTGTAGATTTTCTGATGATGCCGATTCTAACAGGTGTGAGGTGAAACCTCATTGTAGTTTTGATTTGCATTTCTCTAATAATTAGTGCTGTTGAGCAGCTTTTCATGTGCGTCTTGTCCATCTCTGTGTCTCCTTTGAAGAAACGTCTCTTTAGATCTTCTGCCCATTTTTGGGGGGGTTGTTTGTTTTTTTTAATATTAAGCTGCATGAGCTGTTTATATATATTGGAGATTAAACCTCTGTCCATTGATTCGTCTGCAACGATTTTCGCCCATTCTGAGGGATGCTTTTTTCCATTCCCGTGTTTTTTAACATAAAAGGAAAGAAAGGAAAAGAAGCAGAACACTAATGTGCGTAAAATATGCCTTTTGAAACGGTCGTTTTGAAATATGGACGTCCTTTGAATTTTTTGGTCGATATGTCACCCCAGGATTTGTTTTCAGGGCAGGTGTCATTTACAGGCCTGCAATGATTTTGAATATCAACTGACCATTAGCGTTGGGATTAAAGCTGCTGTTGTGTGAAACGGCCACAAGGTGGCAGCAGTTCACCCTTACCAAATCTGGTTACTAGGGCAAGAGAGCCTCAGTGGAAGTGGTGTTCTAGATTGGAGTTTAGAATGGAATGTGCCAGGAGAAAGCCCCTCACGTTTGTCTCACTACTTCTTGTTCGTGTTTTTAATTTAATTTTTTATTTTTTATTACAGCAAGTTTGATTACAACGTTTGGCTTGTTGTAGGTGTGGAAGATGTGGTTCTTTTACACATATACACATGTCTGTTCTTCCTGGGATCCTTTTCCCATGTACGTTATGACAGAATGTTGAGTAGTCCTCTCTTGGTATTCTGAAGGTCTTTGGTGATTATATATGTCACCTGTGTTTGTATATGTCTGTTAACGCAGATATCGTAATGAAACCAATCCTCACACCTTTCCATTGGTGAACCATAAGTTTGTTTAATGAATCTGTGATTGCCCTTCTCCGTGGAAATATCTGCCCTGGTATCCATTTTTAGGTAACACCTATAAGTGATATGATAGGATATGTGTCTTTCACTTTCTGACTTACTACAATTCACGTGATTACTTCTAGACTCATCTACGGTGCTGCAAATGGCATTGTGTCCTTTTTTCCCTTGGCTTCTCTTCTGCCTTAGCGGGGTCCATTTTCAACAATGTGATTCCCTGAGGGTTGTGGATTAGCTGACCTGAGCAGCCTTACCCTGCCGGCCCGCCCTCCCCAGGTGTGCCTCTTTGAGGTCAATATAAACAGCGCTCCAGGCAGCAATAGCCCCTGAAGCTGTGCCTGACTCCATATTCTCTGCCCCGTCAGCAGTCTCGGGGCTGTGGTGGTGGGAGGGATTGAGGGGCCACAGCTTTGTGGGTGGCCCGGTGTGAGTGGGGTTCTGCTGGCCTTTCTGCAGGAGTTGCCAGGCTGCCGCCTGTAAAGAAGAGGTTGTGTCACCCATACCTTCCGCTGGAATTTCTCTCCGGACAGAGGTGAGGAAGGAAAAATGCAGTGGGGGCCGGGACAGGAGGGGTATCTCAGGCAGGGCAATGGAAAGCTTCTGGAAGAGCGCCCGGGCCCAGGACCACCCTGGCTGGCCTGCAGACACCAAGTTGGCCTGCGTGCTGTCGCTGGTGTGGCTCCACGGTCCTTCCTCTAGGCTTTCAAGCCCTTGTACATATTCAGGTGTTTTACCTGGAAAGGGTGGGAACAGTTCAGCACCAGCTGGCCTGGGGCTCAGCTCACGTTTACTCACAGATGCCTCGGCACGGTCCCCCAGCTTTGCAATGAGGACGCTCCTTGCGTGGGGGGTGGGTTGATGGCTGTATGGGAGATGCTTCCCCACCTCTGACCAATTTCAGAATTGTTTACCACTGGAGCAAGTGCCCTGATAGGGTTTTCCTCTGTAAAACTCGTGGGTTCAGGTTTTTTTTTTTCTTTTATGGTTCAAGTTAGATTTTATTCCTCTTTTATGTATTTATAGATATAAGCATGGAAATAATTCATTCCTATAAATACATCTGTGTGACGGGAAGAACTTTTTTCTGTTTTATTTTTAAATTTTATTTTTTAAAATTTTGAAATTTAATTTTATTTATTTTTTTTATACAGCACGTTATTATTAGTTATGTATTTTAGGCATATACATGTACACAGGTCAATCCCAAACTCCCAACTCATCCCACCACCACCACCCCATGGCTTCCCACACTTGGTGTCCATACGTTTGTTCTCTACCTCTGTGTCTCTATTTCTTCCCTGCAAACCAGTTCATCTGTACCATTTATAGGCTCCACATATATGCATTAATATACAATATTTGTTTTCCTCTTTCTGACTAACTTCATTCTGTATGACAGTCTCTCGATCCATCGATGTCTCTACAAATGACCCAGTTTCATTCCTTTTAATGGCCGAGTAATATTCCATTTTATATATGTACCACATCTTTATCCATTCATCAGTCTGTGGGCATTTAGGTTGCTTCCATTACCTGGCTATTGTAAATAGTGCTGCAACGAACATTGTGGTGAATGTGCCGTTTTGAAATACGGTTTTCTCTGGGTATATGCCCAGAAGTGGGATTGCTGGATCAGATGGTAATTCTATTTCTAGTTTTTTTTAAGGAAACTCCATACTGTTCTCCATAGTGACTGTATCAATTTACATTCCCACCAATAGTGGAAGAGGGCTCCTTTTGTCCACACCCTCCTCAGAATTGTTTGTTTGTAGATTTTCTGATGATGCCGATTCTATCAGGTGTGAGGTGAAACCTCATTGTAGTTTTGATTTGCATTTCTCTAATAATTAGTGCTGTTGAGCAGCTTTTCATGTGCGTCTTGGCCATCTCTGTGTCTCCTTTGAAGAAACGTCTCTTTAGATCTTCTGCCCATTTTTGGGGGGGTTGTTTGTTTTTTTTAATATTAAGCTGCATGAGCTGTTTATATATATTGGAGATTAAACCTCTGTCCATTGATTCGTCTGCAACGATTTTCGCCCATTCTGAGGGATGCTTTTTTCCATTCCCGTTTTTTTTAACAAAAAAGGAAAGAAAGGAAAAGAAGCAGAACACTAATGTGCGTAAAATATGCCTTTTGTAACGGTCGTTTTGAAATATGGACGTCCTTTGAATTTTTTGGTCGATATGTCACCCCAGGATTTGTTTTCAGGGCAGGTGTCATTTACAGGCCTGCAATGATTTTGAATATCAACTGACCATTAGCGTTGGGATTAATGCTGCTGTTGTGTAAAAGGCCACAAGGTGGCAGCAGTTCACCCTTACCAAATCTGGTTACTAGGGCAAGAGAGCCTCAGTGGAAGTGGTGTTCTAGATTGGAGTTTAGAATGGAATGTGCCAGGAGAAAGCCCCTCACGTTTGTCTCACTACTTCTTGTTCGTGTTTTTAATTTAATTTTTTATTTTTTATTACAGCAAGTTTGATTACAACGTTTGGCTTGTTGTAGGTGTGGAAGATGTGGTTCTTTTACACATATACACATGTCTGTTCTTCCTGGGATCCTTTTCCCATGTACGTTATGACAGAATGTTGAGTAGTCCTCTCTTGGTATTCTGAAGGTCTTTGGTGATTATATATGTCACCTGTGTTTGTATATGTCTGTTAACCCCGATATCGTAATGAAACCAATCCTCACACCTTTCCATTGGTGAACCATAAGTTTGTTTAATGAATCTGTGATTGCCCTTCTCCGTGGCAATATCTGCCCTGGTATCCATTTTTAGGTAACACCTATAAGTGATATGATAGGATATGTGTCTTTCACTTTCTGACTTACTACAAGTCACGTGATTACTTCTAGACTCATCTACGGTGCTGCAAATGGCATTGTGTCCTTTTTTCCCTTGGCTTCTCTTCTGCCTTAGCGGGGTCCATTTTCAACAATGTGATTCCCTGAGGGTTGTGGATTAGCTGACCTGAGCAGCCTTACCCTGCCGGCCCGCCCTCCCCAGGTGTGCCTCTTTGAGGTCAATATAAACAGCGCTCCAGGCAGCAATAGCCCCTGAAGCTGTGCCTGACTCCATATTCTCTGCCCCGTCAGCAGTCTCGGGGCTGTGCTGGTGGGAGGGAGTGAGGGGCAACAGCTTTGTGGGTGGCCCGGTGTGAGTGGGGTTCTGCTGGCCTTTCTGCAGGAGTTGCCAGGCTGCCGCCTGTAAAGAAGAGGATGTGTCACCCATACCTTCTTCTTCCTGCCGGGAAATAAGTGTGACATGTGCCCATCCAAATGCCTAACAGCTACTCTCTCATTGGTTCTCCCTCTTCCCTTTCCTCCTCTGCCAAATGGGCAACCTGTGTGAACCAGGAGCTTAAAGGGGCTGTCTCTCCAAGTTGGGAGATTGATAGTAAAGCTGTTGGAAAGTCAAACCGGAGCACCAGGAGAGGGACTCTTCGTTGAGTTTTAGAAACCTTTCGTATTCACAGTGTGTCCATTCTCTAGGTTTCCCGTACATGTTATAGCTGTAGTAATATTCCCTTCAACCTGGAGAGCTGGGACCCATGGAATGGGTGCCATGCATTATTGCTTTAAAGGGTCTGCAATTGCTCACCCAATCTCACCAATCCTCTCAGTCCCAAGTGTCCAGCCTCATGCCACATCCAGCTGTCATCGTAGATAGGGTCATTCCAGGTTGCATCAGAGACCCTGAAGGAATTGTAAAGAATTTCCCTGTTTCTTTGTTCTGTTTTTGAAATTCCTTTTTAGAGTGGGTTTGAGCTGATTCTCGCTGCCATGTTTATGCCAGTCTAGACACAATTGATTCCCTTACGGAGACATATCAATACATAGGTTTTAAGATTCTTACTAGTCAGATCTATTCCTCTGCGGGAAATATGGGGTTTTGAGTCCCTTTCACTGAGGAAGGTGTAGGTCTTGTCTATTCCATAGTTGGTTTTTGGAACAGTACCTGTGCTTATATCAAACTCTGGTTTGATGCATCACCCCACCTCTCCTTCCCCCTTAAGCAGGCATAAGAGTGTTTTCTAAATGTGAGACTCTGTTCTCTTTCCTAACTCAGTTCATGTGTAGCCATGTTTACAGGATCTTCCTAAGTGATATCTTATGATAAGTTTCTTTTCCTGTGTGACTTCTTTCCCTTAGAATCATCGTACCTGAATCCACTCATTTTGCTGCTACTGGTCTTATGACATTGGTTTCGTGGCTGAGGGATATTCCATCGTACGTAAGTTCCACAATGTTTGGAACCATTTTTATATTTCCTGGGATATTTCAGGTGTACCCAGGTTGAGGTTCTTGTAAGCAGTGCAGCCCTCAATTTGGGGGTGGCTCTGTCTTATGGATTTTCAGTTTTCCCAAGGTATATTCCCTAGACTGGAAGTGCCCTTGGCTCTGTAGCTCTGTTGTTTACTTGTTTTAGGGAACACAATGCACTCCTCCAGTGAGGCAGTTGGCAACTTACATCCCGCCCATCAGCATAACAAGGCTCCCTGTTCTCCAGGGCCTGTCTTGCCTTTCTGGTTTTTACACATTTTGTGGATGTCCCTTTTGACCGTTGGGAAGTGATACTTCTTTGTAGTGCAGATTTGCATTGCCCGCTTGCTTGCTTGGCCAAAAAGGGCGTATGCGTTTTCTCCTGAATATATTCAGGAGAAAACGCATACACCCTTTTTGGCCAAGTGCATCATTGTCGAAGTTGTGCCCCTCTTCCTGTGCTTTACAGGCGATTCTAACGTACCTCTTGAAATCTGTTTCCTGCTATTCTGCCTCGCATTCAAGTCCGCCTCGTTGCCTTCCCTCAACAGATTTTTGGACGATAGTTGGCCTTGATTACTCTGCCAGTTTGTGAATTGCTGTGCCCCTGAGCTCCATTTTTCAACTCGTTTTTTGTGAGCTGAACGCAAGTCCAAACATTTGGTTCAGGACCTATACTGGTTCCCGGTGGGTGGCTGAGACTTTGGTGAATTCTTCTTCCTGCCGGGAAATTAGAGTGACATGTGCCCATCCAAATGCCTAACAGCTACTCTCTCATTGGTTCTCCCTCTTCCCTTTCCTCCTCTGCCAAATGGGCAACCTGTGTGAACCAGGAGCTTAAAGGGGCTGTCTCTCCAAGTTGGGAGATTGATAGTAAAGCTGTTGGAAAGTCAAACCGGAGCACCAGGGGAGGGACTCTTCGTTGAGTTTTAGAAACCTTTCGTATTCACAGTGTGTCCATTCTCTAGGTTTCCCGTACATGTTATAGCTGTAGTAATATTCCCTTCAACCTGGAGAGGTGGGACCCATGGAATGGTGGCCATGCATTATTGCTTTAAAGGGTCTGCATTTGCTCACCCAATCTCACCAATCCTCTCAGTCCCAAGTGTCCAGCCTCATGCCACATCCAGCTGT
The DNA here is from genome assembly GCF_964341445.2 of Mesoplodon mirus. NCBI lineage: Eukaryota > Metazoa > Chordata > Mammalia > Artiodactyla > Ziphiidae > Mesoplodon > Mesoplodon mirus. Next base: position 1,651,675 of record NW_028295792.1, on the reverse strand, counting down.
CATCGTAGATAGGGTCATTCCAGGTTGCATCAGAGACCCTGAAGGAATTGTAAAGAATTTCCCTGTTTCTTTGTTCTGTTTTTGAAATTCCTTTTTAGAGTGGGTTTGAGCTGATTCTCGCTGCCATGTTTATGCCAGTCTAGACACACTTGATTCCCTTACGGAGACATATCAATACATAGGTTTTAAGATTCTTACTAGTCAGATCGATTCCTCTGCGGGAAATATGGGGTTTTGAGTCCCTTTCACTGAGGAAGGTGGAGGTCTTGTCTATTCCATAGTTGGTTTTTGGAACAGTACCTGTGCTTATATCAAACTCTGGTTTGATGCATCACCCCACCTCTCCTTCCCCCTTAAGCAGGCATAAGAGTGTTTTCTAAATGTGAGACTCTGTTCTCTTTCCTAACTCAGTTCATGTGTTGCCATGTTTACAGGATCTTCCTAAGTGATATCTTATGATAAGTTTCTTTTTCTGTGTGACTTCTTTCACTTAGAATCATCGTACCTGAATCCACTCATTTTGCTGCTACTGGTCTTATGACATTGATTTCATGGCTGAGGGATATTCCATCGTACGTAAGTTCCACAATGATTTGAACCATTTTTATATTTCCTGGGATATTTCAGGTGTACCCAGGTTGAGGTTCTTGTAAGCAGTGCAGCCCTCAATTTGGGGGTGGCTCTGTCTTATGGATTTTCAGTTTTCCCAAGGTATATTCCCTAGACTGGAAGTGCCCTTGGCTCTGTAGCTCTGTTGTTTACTTCTTTTAGGGAACACAATGCACTCCTCCAGTGAGGCAGTTGGCAACTTACATCCCGCCCATCAGCATAACAAGGCTCCCTGTTCTCCAGGGCCTGTCTTGCCTTTCTGGTTTTTACACATTTTGTGGATGTCCCTTTTGACCGTTGGGAAGTGATACTTCTTTGTAGTGCAGATTTGCATTGCCCGCTTGCTTGCTTGGCCAAAAAGGGCGTATGCGTTTTCTCCTGAATATATTCAGGAGAAAACGCATACGCCCTTTTTGGCCAAGTGCATCATTGTCGAAGTTGTGCCCCTCTTCCTGTGCTTTACAGGCGATTCTAACGTACCTCTTGAAATCTGTTTCCTGCTATTCTGCCTCGCATTCAAGTCCGCCTCGTTGCCTTCCCTCAACAGATTTTTGGACGATAGTTGGCCTTGATTACTCTGCCAGTTTGTGAATTGCTGTGCCCCTGAGCTCCATTTTTCAACTCGTTTTTTGTGAGCTGAACGCAAGTCCAAACATTTGGTTCAGGACCTATACTGGTTCCCGGTGGGTGGCTGAGACTTTGGTGAATTCTTCTTCCTGCCGGGAAATTAGAGTGACATGTGCCCATCCAAATGCCTAACAGCTACTCTCTCATTGGTTCTCCCTCTTCCCTTTCCTCCTCTGCCAAATGGGCAACCTGTGTGAACCAGGAGCTTAAAGGGGCTGTCTCTCCAAGTTGGGAGATTGATAGTAAAGCTGTTGGAAAGTCAAACCGGAGCACCAGGAGAGGGACTCTTCGTTGAGTTTTAGAAACCTTTCGTATTCACAGTGTGTCCATTCTCTAGGTTTCCCGTACATGTTATAGCTGTAGTAATATTCCCTTCAACCTGGAGAGGTGGGACCCATGGAATGGTTGCCATGCATTATTGCTTTAAAGGGTCTGCATTTGCTCACCCAATCTCACCAATCCTCTCAGTCCCAAGTGTCCAGCCTCATGCCACATCCAGCTGTCATCGTAGATAGGGTCATTCCAGGTTGCATCAGAGACCCTGAAGGAATTGTAAAGAATTTCCCTGTTTCTTTGTTCTGTTTTTGAAATTCCTTTTTAGAGTGGGTTTGAGCTGATTCTCGCTGCCATGTTTATGCCAGTCTAGACACACTTGATTCCCTTATGGAGACATATCAATACATAGGTTTTAAGATTCTTACTAGTCAGATCTATTCCTCTGCGGGAAATATGGCGTTTTGAGTCCCTTTCACTGAGGACGGTGTAGGTCTTGTCTATTCCATAGTTGGTTTTTGGAACAGTACCTGTGCTTATATCAAACTCTGGTTTGATGCATCACCCCACCTCTCCTTCCCCCTTAAGCAGGCATAAGAGTGTTTTCTAAATGTGAGACTCTGTTCTCTTTCCTAACTCAGTTCATGTGTTGCCATGTTTACAGGATCTTCCTAAGTGATATCTTATGATAAGTTTCTTTTTCTGTGTGACTTCTTTCACTTAGAATCATCGTACCTGAATCCACTCATTTTGCTGCTACTGGTCTTATGACATTGATTTCATGGCTGAGGGATATTCCATCATACGTAAGTTCCACAATGTTTTGAACCATTTTTATATTTCCTGGGATATTTCAGGTGTACCCAGGTTGAGGTTCTTGTAAGCAGTGCAGCCCTCAATTTGGGGGTGGCTCTGTCTTATGGATTTTCAGTTTTCCCAAGGTATATTCCCTAGACTGGAAGTGCCCTTGGCTCTGTAGCTCTGTTGTTTACTTGTTTTAGGGAACACAATGCACTCCTCCAGTGAGGCAGTTGGCAACTTACATCCCGCCCATCAGCATAACAAGGCTCCCTGTTCTCCAGGGCCTGTCTTGCCTTTCTGGTTTTTACACATTTTGTGGATGTCCCTTTTGACCGTTGGGAAGTGATACTTCTTTGTAGTGCAGATTTGCATTGCTCGCTTGCTTGCTTGGCCAAAAAGGGCGTATGCGTTTTCTCCTGAATATATTCAGGAGAAAACGCATACGCCCTTTTTGGCCAAGTGCATCATTGTAGAAGTTGTGCCCCTCTTCCTGTGCTTTACAGGCGATTCTAACGTACCTCTTGAAATCTGTTTCCTGCTATTCTGCCTCACATTCAAGTCCGCCTCGTTGCCTTCCCTCAACAGATTTTTGGACGATAGTTGGCCTTGATTACTCTGCCAGTTTGTGAATTGCTGTGCCCCTGAGCTCCATTTTTCAACTCGTTTTTTGTGAGCTGAACGCATGTCCAAACATTTGGTTCAGGACCTATACTGGTTCCCAGTGGGTGGCTGAGACTTTGGTGAATTCTTCTTCCTGCCGGGAAATTAGAGTGACATGTGCCCATCCAAATGCCTAACAGCTACTCTCTCATTGGTTCTCCCTCTTCCCTTTCCTCCTCTGCCAAATGGGCAACCTGTGTGAACCAGGAGCTTAAAGGGGCTGTCTCTCCAAGTTGGGAGATTGATAGTAAAGCTGTTGGAAAGTCAAACCGGAGCACCAGGAGAGGGACTCTTCGTTGAGTTTTAGAAACCTTTCGTATTCACAGTGTGTCCATTCTCTAGGTTTCCCGTACATGTTATAGCTGTAGTAATATTCCCTTCAACCTGGAGAGGTGGGACCCATGGAATGGTTGCCATGCATTATTGCTTTAAAGGGTCTGCATTTGCTCACCCAATCTCACCAATCCTCTCAGTCCCAAGTGTCCAGCCTCATGCCACATCCAGCTGTCATCGTAGATAGGGTCATTCCAGGTTGCATCAGAGACCCTGAAGGAATTGTAAAGAATTTCCCTGTTTCTTTGTTCTGTTTTTGAAATTCCTTTTTAGAGTGGGTTTGAGCTGATTCTCGCTGCCATGTTTATGCCAGTCTAGACACACTTGATTCCCTTACGGAGACATATCAATACATAGGTTTTATGATTCTTACTAGTCAGATCTATTCCTCTGCGGGAAATATGGGGTTTTGAGTCCCTTTCACTGAGGAAGGTGTAGGTCTTGTCTATTCCATAGTTGGTTTTTGGAACAGTACCTGTGCTTATATCAAACTCTGGTTTGATGCATCACCCCACCTCTCCTTCCCCCTTAAGCAGGCATAAGAGTGTTTTCTAAATGTGAGACTCTGTTCTCTTTCCTAACTCAGTTCATGTGTTGCCATGTTTACAGGATCTTCCTAAGTGATATCTTATGATAAGTTTCCTTTTCTGTGTGACTTCTTTCACTTAGAATCATCGTACCTGAATCCACTCATTTTGCTGCTACTGGTCTTATGACATTGATTTCATGGCTGAGGGATATTCCATCGTACGTAAGTTCCACAATGATTTGAACCATTTTTATATTTCCTGGGATATTTCAGGTGTACCCAGGTTGAGGTTCTTCTAAGCAGTGCAGCCCTCAATTTGGGGGTGGCTCTGTCTTATGGATTTTCAGTTTTCCCAAGGTATATTCCCTAGACTGGAAGTGCCCTTGGCTCTGTAGCTCTGTTGTTTACTTGTTTTAGGGAACACAATGCACTCCTCCAGTGAGGCAGTTGGCAACTTACATCCCGCCCATCAGCATAACAAGGCTCCCTGTTCTCCAGGGCCTGTCTTGCCTTTCTGGTTTTTACACATTTTGTGGATGTCCCTTTTGACCGTTGGGAAGTGATACTTCTTTGTAGTGCAGATTTGCATTGCCCGCTTGCTTGCTTGGCCAAAAAGGACGTATGCGTTTTCTCCTGAATATATTCAGGAGAAAACGCATACGCCCTTTTTGGCCAAGTGCATCATTGTCGAAGTTGTGCCCCTCTTCCTGTGCTTTACAGGCGATTCTAACGTACCTCTTGAAATCTGTTTCCTGCTATTCTGCCTCGCATTCAAGTCCGCCTCGTTGCCTTCCCTCAACAGATTTTTGGACGATAGTTGGCCTTGATGACTCTGCCAGTTTGTGAATTGCTGTGCCCCTGAGCTCCATTTTTCAACTCGTTTTTTGTGAGCTGAACGCAAGTCCAAACATTTGGTTCAGGACCTATACTGGTTCCCGGTGGGTGGCTGAGACTTTGGTGAATTCTTCTTCCTGCCGGGAAATTAGAGTGACATGTGCCCATCCAAATGCCTAACAGCTACTCTCTCATTGGTTCTCCCTCTTCCCTTTCCTCCTCTGCCAAATGGGCAACCTGTGTGAACCAGGAGCTTAAAGGGGCTGTCTCTCCAAGTTGGGAGATTGATAGTAAAGCTGTTGGAAAGTCAAACCGGAGCACCAGGAGAGGGACTCTTCGTTGAGTTTTAGAAACCTTTCGTATTCACAGTGTGTCCATTCTCTAGGTTTCCCGTACATGTTATAGCTGTAGTAATATTCCCTTCAACCTGGAGAGGTGGGACCCATGGAATGGTTGCCATGCATTATTGCTTTAAAGGGTCTGCATTTGCTCACCCAATCTCACCAATCCTCTCAGTCCCAAGTGTCCAGCCTCATGCCACATCCAGCTGTCATCGTAGATAGGGTCATTCCAGGTTGCATCAGAGACCCTGAAGGAATTGTAAAGAATTTCCCTGTTTCTTTGTTCTGTTTTTGAAATTCCTTTTTAGAGTGGGTTTGAGCTGATTCTCGCTGCCATGTTTATGCCAGTCTAGACACACTTGATTCCCTTACGGAGACATATCAGTACATAGGTTTTAAGATTCTTACTAGTCAGATCTATTCCTCTGCGGGAAATATGGGGTTTTGAGTCCCTTTCACTGAGGAAGGTGTAGGTCTTGTCTATTCCATAGTTGGTTTTTGGAACAGTACCTGTGCTTATATCAAACTCTGGTTTGATGCATCACCCCACCTCTCCTTCCCCCTTAAGCAGGCATAAGAGTGTTTTCTAAATGTGAGACTCTGTTCTCTTTCCTAACTCAGTTCATGTGTTGCCATGTTTACAGGATCTTCCTAAGTGATATCTTATGATAAGTTTCTTTTTCTGTGTGACTTCTTTCACTTAGAATCATCGTACCTGAATCCACTCATTTTGCTGCTACTGGTCTTATGACATTGATTTCATGGCTGAGGGATATTCCATCGTACGTAAGTTCCACAATGATTTGAACCATTTTTATATTTCCTGGGATATTTCAGGTGTACCCAGGTTGAGGTTCTTGTAAGCAGTGCAGCCCTCAATTTGGGGGTGGCTCTGTCTTATGGATTTTCAGTTTTCCCAAGGTATATTCCCTAGACTGGAAGTGCCCTTGGCTCTGTAGCTCTGTTGTTTACTTGTTTTAGGGAACACAATGCACTCCTCCAGGGAGGCAGTTGGCAGCTTACATCCCGCCCATCAGCATAACAAGGCTCCCTGTTCTCCAGGGCCTGTCTTGCCTTTCTGGTTTTTACACATTTTGTGGATGTCCCTTTTGACCGTTGGGAAGTGATACTTCTTTGTAGTGCAGATTTGCATTGCCCGCTTGCTTGCTTGGCCAAAAAGGGCGTATGCGTTTTCTCCTGAATATATTCAGGAGAAAACGCATACGCACTTTTTGGCCAAGTGCATCATTGTCGAAGTTGTGCCCCTCTTCCTGTGCTTTACAGGCGATTCTAACGTACCTCTTGAAATCTGTTTCCTGCTATTTTGCCTCGCATTCAAGTCCACCTCGTTGCCTTCCCTCAACAGATTTTTGGACGATAGTTGGCCTTGATTACTCTGCCAGTTTGTGAATTGCTGTGCCCCTGAGCTCCATTTTTCAACTCGTTTTTTGTGAGCTGAACGCAAGTCCAAACATTTGGTTCAGGACCTATACTGGTTCCCGGTGGGTGGCTGAGACTTTGGAGAATTCTTCTTCCTGCCGGGAAATTAGAGTGACATGTGCCCATCCAAATGCCTAACAGCTACTCTCTCATTGGTTCTCCCTCTTCCCTTTCCTCCTCTGCCAAATGGGCAACCTGTGTGAACCAGGAGCTTAAAGGGGCTGTCTCTCCAAGTTGGGAGATTGATAGTAAAGCTGTTGGAAAGTCAAACCGGAGCACCAGGAGAGGGACTCTTCGTTGAGTTTTAGAAACCTTTCGTATTCACAGTGTGTCCATTCTCTAGGTTTCCCGTACATGTTATAGCTGTAGTAATATTCCCTTCAACCTGGAGAGGTGGGACCCATGGAATGGTTGCCATGCATTATTGCTTTAAAGGGTCTGCATTTGCTCACCCAATCTCACCAATCCTCTCAGTCCCAAGTGTCCAGCCTCATGCCACATCCAGCTGTCATCGTAGATAGGGTCATTCCAGGTTGCATCAGAGACCCTGAAGGAATTGTAAAGAATTTCCCTGTTTCTTTGTTCTGTTTTTGAAATTCCTTTTTAGAGTGTGTTTGAGCTGATTCTCGCTGCCATGTTTATGCCAGTCTAGACACACTTGATTCCCTTATGGAGACATATCAATACATAGGTTTTAAGATTCTTACTAGTCAGATCTATTCCTCTGCGGGAAATATGGGGTTTTGAGTCCCTTTCACTGAGGAAGGTGTAGGTCTTGTCTATTCCATAGTTGGTTTTTGGAACAGTACCTGTGCTTATATCAAACTCTGGTTTGATGCATCACCCCACCTCTCCTTCCCCCTTAAGCAGGCATAAGAGTGTTTTCTAAATGTGAGACTCTGTTCTCTTTCCTAACTCAGTTCATGTGTTGCCATGTTTACAGGATCTTCCTAAGTGATATCTTATGATAAGTTTCTTTTTCTGTGTGACTTCTTTCACTTAGAATCATCGTACCTGAATCCACTCATTTTGCTGCTACTGGTCTTATGACATTGATTTCATGGCTGAGGGATATTCCATCGTACGTAAGTTCCACAATGATTTGAACCATTTTTATATTTCCTGGGATATTTCAGGTGTACCCAGGTTGAGGTTCTTGTAAGCAGTGCAGCCCTCAATTTGGGGGTGGCTCTGTCTTATGGATTTTCAGTTTTCCCAAGGTATATTCCCTAGACTGGAAGTTCCCTTGGCTCTGTAGCTCTGTTGTTTACTTGTTTTAGGGAACACAATGCACTCCTCCAGTGAGGCAGTTGGCAACTTACATCCCGCCCATCAGCATAACAAGGCTCCCTGTTCTCCAGGGCCTGTCTTGCCTTTCTGGTTTTTACACATTTTGTGGATGTCCCTTTTGACCGTTGGGAAGTGATACTTCTTTGTAGTGTAGATTTGCATTGCCCGCTTGCTTGCTTGGCCAAAAAGGGCGTATGCGTTTTCTCCTGAATATATTCAGGAGAAAACGCATACGCCCTTTTTGGCCAAGTGCATCATTGTCGAAGTTGTGCCCCTCTTCCTGTGCTTTACAGGCGATTCTAACGTACCTCTTGAAATCTGTTTCCTGCTATTCTGCCTCGCATTCAAGTCCACCTCGTTGCCTTCCCTCAACAGATTTTTGGACGATAGATGGCCTTGATTACTCTGCCAGTTTGTGAATTGCTGTGCCCCTGAGCTCCATTTTTCAACTCGTTTTTTGTGAGCTGAACGCAAGTCCAAACATTTGGTTCAGGACCTATACTGGTTCCCGGTGGGTGGCTGAGACTTTGGAGAATTCTTCTTCCTGCCGGGAAATTAGAGTGACATGTGCCCATCCAAATGCCTAACAGCTACTCTCTCATTGGTTCTCCCTCTTCCCTTTCCTCCTCTGCCAAATGGGCAACCTGTGTGAACCAGGAGCTTAAAGGGGCTGTCTCTCCAAGTTGGGAGATTGATAGTAAAGCTGTTGGAAAGTCAAACCGGAGCACCAGGAGTGGGACTCTTCGTTGAGTTTTAGAAACCTTTCGTATTCACAGTGTGTCCATTCTCTAGGTTTCCCGTACATGTTATAGCTGTAGTAATATTCCCTTCAACCTGGAGAGGTGGGACCCATGGAATGGTTGCCATGCATTATTGCTTTAAAGGGTCTGCATTTGCTCACCCAATCTCACCAATCCTCTCAGTCCCAAGTATCCAGCCTCATGCCACATCCAGCTGTCATCGTAGATAGGGTCATTCCAGGTTGCATCAGAGACCCTGAAGGAATTGTAAAGAATTTCCCTGTTTCTTTGTTCTGTTTTTGAAATTCCTTTTTAGAGTGGGTTTGAGCTGATTCTCGCTGCCATGTTTATGCCAGTCTAGACACACTTGATTCCCTTATGGAGACATATCAATACATAGGTTTTAAAATTCTTACTAGTCAGATCTATTCCTCTGCGGGAAATATGGGGTTTTGAGTCCCTTTCACTGAGGAAGGTGTAGGTCTTGTCTATTCCATAGTTGGTTTTTGGAACAGTACCTGTGCTTATATCAAACTCTGGTTTGATGCATCACCCCACCTCTCCTTCCCCCTTAAGCAGGCATAAGAGTGTTTTCTAAATGTGAGACTCTGTTCTCTTTCCTAACTCAGTTCATGTGTTGCCATGTTTACAGGATCTTCCTAAGTGATATCTTATGATAAGTTTCTTTTTCTGTGTGACTTCTTTCACTTAGAATCATCGTACCTGAATCCACTCATTTTGCTGCTACTGGTCTTATGACATTGATTTCATGGCTGAGGGATATTCCATCGTACGTAAGTTCCACAATGATTTGAACCATTTTTATATTTCCTGGGATATTTCAGGTGTACCCAGGTTGAGGTTCTTGTAAGCAGTGCAGCCCTCAATTTGGGGGTGGCTCTGTCTTATGGATTTTCAGTTTTCCCAAGGTATATTCCCTAGACTGGAAGTGCCCTTGGCTCTGTAGCTCTGTTGTTTACTTGTTTTAGGGAACACAATGCACTCCTCCAGTGAGGCAGTTGGCAACTTACATCCCGCCCATCAGCATAACAAGGCTCCCTGTTCTCCAGGGCCTGTCTTGCCTTTCTGGTTTTTACACATTTTGTGGATGTCCCTTTTGACCGTTGGGAAGTGATACTTCTTTGTAGTGCAGATTTGCATTGCCCGCTTGCTTGCTTGGCCAAAAAGGGCGTATGCGTTTTCTCCTGAATATATTCAGGAGAAAACGCATACGCCCTTTTTGGCCAAGTGCATCATTGTCGAAGTTGTGCCCCTCTTCCTGTGCTTTACAGGCGATTCTAACGTACCTCTTGAAATCTGTTTCCTGCTATTCTGCCTCGCATTCAAGTCCGCCTCGTTGCCTTCCCTCAACAGATTTTTGGACGATAGTTGGCCTTGATTACTCTGCCAGTTTGTGAATTGCTGTGTCCCTGAGCTCCATTTTTCAACTCGTTTTTTGTGAGCTGAACGCAAGTCCAAACATTTGGTTCAGGACCTATACTGGTTCCCGGTGGGTGGCTGAGACTTTGGTGAATTCTTCTTCCTGCCGGGAAATTAGAGTGACATGTGCCCATCCAAATGCCTAACAGCTACTCTCTCATTGGTTCTCCCTCTTCCCTTTCCTCCTCTGCCAAATGGGCAACCTGTGTGAACCAGGAGCTTAAAGGGGCTGTCTCTCCAAGTTGGGAGATTGATAGTAAAGCTGTTGGAAAGTCAAACCGGAGCACCAGGAGAGGGACTCTTCGTTGAGTTTTAGAAACCTTTCGTATTCACAGTGTGTCCATTCTCTAGGTTTCCCGTACATGTTATAGCTGTAGTAATATTCCCTTCAACCTGGAGAGGTGGGACCCATGGAATGGTTGCCATGCATTATTGCTTTAAAGGGTCTGCATTTGCTCACCCAATCTCACCAATCCTCTCAGTCCCAAGTGTCCAGCCTCATGCCACATCCAGCTGTCATCGTAGATAGGGTCATTCCAGGTTGCATCAGAGACCCTGAAGGAATTGTAAAGAATTTCCCTGTTTCTTTGTTCTGTTTTTGAAATTCCTTTTTAGAGTGGGTTTGAGCTGATTCTCGCTGCCATGTTTATGCCAGTCTAGACACACTTGATTCCCTTACGGAGACATATCAATACATAGGTTTTAAGATTCTTACTAGTCAGATCTATTCCTCTGCGGGAAATATGGGGTTTGAGTCCCTTTCACTGAGGAAGGTGGAGGTCTTGTCTATTCCATAGTTGGTTTTTGGAACAGTACCTGTGCTTATATCAAACTCTGGTTTGATGCATCACCCCACCTCTCCTTCCCCCTTAAGCAGGCATAAGAGTGTTTTCTAAATGTGAGACTCTGTTCTCTTTCCTAACTCAGTTCATGTGTTGCCATGTTTACAGGATCTTCCTAAGTGATATCTTATGATAAGTTTCTTTTTCTGTGTGACTTCTTTCACTTAGAATCATCGTACCTGAATCCACTCATTTTGCTGCTACTGGTCTTATGACATTGATTTCATGGCTGAGGGATATTCCATCGTACGTAAGTTCCACAATGATTTGAACCATTTTTATATTTCCTGGGATATTTCAGGTGTACCCAGGTTGAGGTTCTTGTAAGCAGTGCAGCCCTCAATTTGGGGGTGGCTCTGTCTTATGGATTTTCAGTTTTCCCAAGGTATATTCCCTAGACTGGAAGTGCCCTTGGCTCTGTAGCTCTGTTGTTTACTTCTTTTAGGGAACACAATGCACTCCTCCAGTGAGGCAGTTGGCAACTTACATCCCGCCCATCAGCATAACAAGGCTCCCTGTTCTCCAGGGCCTGTCTTGCCTTTCTGGTTTTTACACATTTTGTGGATGTCCCTTTTGACCGTTGGGAAGTGATACTTCTTTGTAGTGTAGATTTGCATTGCCCGCTTGCTTGCTTGGCCAAAAAGGGCGTATGCGTTTTCTCCTGAATATATTCAGGAGAAAACGCATACGCCCTTTTTGGCCAAGTGCATCATTGTCGAAGTTGTGCCCCTCTTCCTGTGCTTTACAGGCGATTCTAACGTACCTCTTGAAATCTGTTTCCTGCTATTCTGCCTCGCATTCAAGTCCACCTCGTTGCCTTCCCTCAACAGATTTTTGGACGATAGTTGGCCTTGATTACTCTGCCAGTTTGTGAATTGCTGTGCCCCTGAGCTCCATTTTTCAACTCGTTTTTTGTGAGCTGAACGCAAGTCCAAACATTTGGTTCAGGACCTATACTGGTTCCCGGTGGGTGGCTGAGACTTTGGAGAATTCTTCTTCCTGCCGGGAAATTAGAGTGACATGTGCCCATCCAAATGCCTAACAGCTACTCTCTCATTGGTTCTCCCTCTTCCCTTTCCTCCTCTGCCAAATGGGCAACCTGTGTGAACCAGGAGCTTAAAGGGGCTGTCTCTCCAAGTTGGGAGATTGATAGTAAAGCTGTTGGAAAGTCAAACCGGAGCACCAGGAGTGGGACTCTTCGTTGAGTTTTAGAAACCTTTCGTATTCACAGTGTGTCCATTCTCTAGGTTTCCCGTACATGTTATAGCTGTAGTAATATTCCCTTCAACCTGGAGAGGTGGGACCCATGGAATGGTTGCCATGCATTATTGCTTTAAAGGGTCTGCATTTGCTCACCCAATCTCACCAATCCTCTCAGTCCCAAGTATCCAGCCTCATGCCACATCCAGCTGTCATCGTAGATAGGGTCATTCCAGGTTGCATCAGAGACCCTGAAGGAATTGTAAAGAATTTCCCTGTTTCTTTGTTCTGTTTTTGAAATTCCTTTTTAGAGTGGGTTTGAGCTGATTCTCGCTGCCATGTTTATGCCAGTCTAGACACACTTGATTCCCTTACGGAGACATATCAATACATAGGTTTTAAAATTCTTACTAGTCAGATCTATTCCTCTGCGGGAAATATGGGGTTTTGAGTCCCTTTCACTGAGGAAGGTGTAGGTCTTGTCTATTCCATAGTTGGTTTTTGGAACAGTACCTGTGCTTATATCAAACTCTGGTTTGATGCATCACCCCACCTCTCCTTCCCCCTTAAGCAGGCATAAGAGTGTTTTCTAAATGTGAGACTCTGTTCTCTTTCCTAACTCAGTTCATGTGTTGCCATGTTTACAGGATCTTCCTAAGTGATATCTTATGATAAGTTTCTTTTTCTGTGTGACTTCTTTCACTTAGAATCATTGTACCTGAATCCACTCATTTTGCTGCTACTGGTCTTATGACATTGATTTCATGGCTGAGGGATATTCCATCGTACGTAAGTTCCACAATGTTTTGAACCATTTTTATATTTCCTGGGATATTTCAGGTGTACCCAGGTTGAGGTTCTTGTAAGCAGTGCAGCCCTCAATTTGGGGGTGGCTCTGTCTTATGGATTTTCAGTTTTCCCAAGGTATATTCCCTAGACTGGAAGTGCCCTTGGCTCTGTAGCTCTGTTGTTTACTTGTTTTAGGGAACACAATGCACTCCTCCAGTGAGGCAGTTGGCAACTTACATCCCGCCCATCAGCATAACAAGGCTCCCTGTTCTCCAGGGCCTGTCTTGCCTTTCTGGTTTTTACACATTTTGTGGATGTCCCTTTTGACCGGTGGGAAGTGATACTTCTTTGTAGTGCAGATTTGCATTGCCCGCTTGCTTGCTTGGCCAAAAAGGGCGTATGCGTTTTCTCCTGAATATATTCAGGAGAAAACGCATACGCCCTTTTTGGCCAAGTGCATCATTGTCGAAGTTGTGCCCCTCTTCCTGTGCTTTACAGGCGATTGTAACGTACCTCTTGAAATCTGTTTCCTGCTATTCTGCCTCGCATTCAAGTCCACCTCGTTGCCTTCCCTCAACAGATTTTTGGACGATAGTTGGCCTTGATTACTCTGCCAGTTTGTGAATTGCTGTGCCCCTGAGCTCCATTTTTCAACTCGTTTTTTGTGAGCTGAACGCAAGTCCAAACTTTTGGTTCAGGACCTATACTGGTTCCCGGTGGGTGGCTGAGACTTTGGTTCATTCTTCTTCCTGCCGGGAAATTAGAGTGACATGTGCCCATCCAAATGCCTAACAGCTACTCTCTCATTGGTTCTCCCTCTTCCCTTTCCTCCTCTGCCAAATGGGCAACCTGTGTGAACCAGGAGCTTAAAGGGGCTGTCTCTCCAAGTTGGGAGATTGATAGTAAAGCTGTTGGAAAGTCAAACCGGAGCACCAGGAGAGGGACTCTTCGTTGAGTTTTAGAAACCTTTCGTATTCACAGTGTGTCCATTCTCTAGGTTTCCCGTACATGTTATAGCTGTAGTAATATTCCCTTCAACCTGGAGATGTGGGACCCATGGAATGGTTGCCATGCATTATTGCTTTAAAGGGTCTGCATTTGCTCACCCAATCTCACCAATCCTCTCAGTCCCAAGTATCCAGCCTCATGCCACATCCAGCTGTCATCGTAGATAGGGTCATTCCAGGTTGCATCAGAGACCCTGAAGGAATTGTAAAGAATTTCCCTGTTTCTTTGTTCTGTTTTTGAAATTCCTTTTTAGAGTGGGTTTGAGCTGATTCTCGCTGCCATGTTTATGCCAGTCTAGACACACTTGATTCCCTTACGGAGACATATCAATACATAGGTTTTAAGATTCTTACTAGTCAGATCTATTCCTCTGCGGGAAATATGGGGTTTTGAGTCCCTTTCACTGAGGAAGGTGTAGGTCTTGTCTATTCCATAGTTGGTTTTTGGAACAGTACCTGTGCTTATATCAAACTCTGGTTTGATGCATCACCCCACCTCTCCTTCCCCCTTAAGCAGGCATAAGAGTGTTTTCTAAATGTGAGACTCTGTTCTCTTTCCTAACTCAGTTCATGTGTTGCCATGTTTACAGGATCTTCCTAAGTGATATCTTATGATAAGTTTCTTTTTCTGTGTGACTTCTTTCACTTAGAATCATCGTACCTGAATCCACTCATTTTGCTGCTACTGGTCTTATGACATTGATTTCATGGCTGAGGGATATTCCATCGTACGTAAGTTCCACAATGTTTGGAACCATTTTTATATTTCCTGGGATATTTCAGGTGTACCCAGGTTGAGGTTCTTGTAAGCAGTGCAGCCCTCAATTTGGGGGTGGCTCTGTCTTATGGATTTTCAGTTTTCCCAAGGTATATTCCCTAGACTGGAAGTGCCCTTGGCTCTGTAGCTCTGTTGTTTACTTGTTTTAGGGAACACAATGCACTCCTCCAGTGAGGCAGTTGGCAACTTACATCCCGCCCATCAGCATAACAAGGCTCCCTGTTCTCCAGGGCCTGTCTTGCCTTTCTGGTTTTTACACATTTTGTGGATGTCCCTTTTGACCGTTGGGAAGTGATACTTCTTTGTAGTGCAGATTTGCATTGCCCGCTTGCTTGCTTGGCCAAAAAGGGCGTATGCGTTTTCTCCTGAATATATTCAGGAGAAAACGCATACGCCCTTTTTGGCCAAGTGCATCATTGTCGAAGTTGTGCCCCTCTTCCTGTGCTTTACAGGCGATTCTAACGTACCTCTTGAAATCTGTTTCCTGCTATTCTGCCTCGCATTCAAGTCCGCCTCGTTGCCTTCCCTCAACAGATTTTTGGACGATAGTTGGCCTTGATTACTCTGCCAGTTTGTGAATTGCTGTGCCCCTGAGCTCCATTTTTCAACTCGTTTTTTGTGAGCTGAACGCAAGTCCAAACATTTGGTTCAGGACCTATACTGGTTCCCGGTGGGTGGCTGAGACTTTGGTGAATTCTTCTTCCTGCCGGGAAATTAGAGTGACATGTGCCCATCCAAATGCCTAACAGCTACTCTCTCATTGGTTCTCCCTCTTCCCTTTCCTCCTCTGCCAAATGGGCAACCTGTGTGAACCAGGAGCTTAAAGGGGCTGTCTCTCCAAGTTGGGAGATTGATAGTAAAGCTGTTGGAAAGTCAAACCGGAGCACCAGGAGTGGGACTCTTCGTTGAGTTTTAGAAACCTTTCGTATTCACAGTGTGTCCATTCTCTAGGTTTCCCGTACATGTTATAGCTGTAGTAATATTCCCTTCAACCTGGAGAGGTGGGACCCATGGAATGGTTGCCATGCATTATTGCTTTAAAGGGTCTGCATTTGCTCACCCAATCTCACCAATCCTCTCAGTCCCAAGTGTCCAGCCTCATGCCACATCCAGCTGTCATCGTAGATAGGGTCATTCCAGGTTGCATCAGAGACCCTGAAGGAATTGTAAAGAATTTCCCTGTTTCTTTGTTCTGTTTTTGAAATTCCTTTTTAGAGTGGGTTTGAGCTGATTCTCGCTGCCATGTTTATGCCAGTCTAGACACACTTGATTCCCTTACGGAGACATATCAATACATAGGTTTTAAGATTCTTACTAGTCAGATCTATTCCTCTGCGGGAAATATGGGGTTTTGAGTCCCTTTCACTGAGGAAGGTGTAGGTCTTGTCTATTCCATAGTTGGTTTTTGGAACAGTACCTGTGCTTATATCAAACTCTGGTTTGATGCATCACCCCACCTCTCCTTCCCCCTTAAGCAGGCATAAGAGTGTTTTCTAAATGTGAGACTCTGTTCTCTTTCCTAACTCAGTTCATGTGTTGCCATGTTTACAGGATCTTCCTAAGTGATATCTTATGATAAGTTTCTTTTTCTGTGTGACTTCTTTCACTTAGAATCATCGTACCTGAATCCACTCATTTTGCTGCTACTGGTCTTATGACATTGATTTCATGGCTGAGGGATATTCCATCGTACGTAAGTTCCACAATGTTTTGAACCATTTTTATATTTCCTGGGATATTTCAGGTGTACCCTGGTTGAGGTTCTTGTAAGCAGTGCAGCCCTCAATTTGGGGGTGGCTCTGTCTTATGGATTTTCAGTTTTCCCAAGGTATATTCCCTAGACTGGAAGTGCCCTTGGCTCTGTAGCTCTGTTGTTTACTTGTTTTAGGGAACACAATGCACTCCTCCAGTGAGGCAGTTGGCAACTTACATCCCGCCCATCAGCATAACAAGGCTCCCTGTTCTCCAGGGCCTGTCTTGCCTTTCTGGTTTTTACACATTTTGTGGATGTCCCTTTTGACCGTTGGGAAGTGATACTTCTTTGTAGTGCAGATTTGCATTGCCCGCTTGCTTGCTTGGCCAAAAAGGGCGTATGCGTTTTCTCCTGAATATATTCAGGAGAAAACGCATACGCCCCTTTTGGCCAAGTGCATCATTGTCGAAGTTGTGCCCCTCTTCCTGTGCTTTACAGGCGATTCTAACGTACCTCTTGAAATCTGTTTCCTGCTATTCTGCCTCGCATTCAAGTCCGCCTCGTTGCCTTCCCTCAACAGATTTTTGGACGATAGTTGGCCTTGATTACTCTGCCAGTTTGTGAATTGCTGTGCCCCTGAGCTCCATTTTTCAACTCGTTTTTTGTGAGCTGAACGCAAGTCCAAACTTTTGGTTCAGGACCTATACTGGTTCCCGGTGGGTGGCTGAGACTTTGGTGAATTCTTCTTCCTGCCGGGAAATTAGAGTGACATGTGCCCATCCAAATGCCTAACAGCTACTCTCTCATTGGTTCTCCCTCTTCCCTTTCCTCCTCTGCCAAATGGGCAACCTGTGTGAACCAGGAGCTTAAAGGGGCTGTCTCTCCAAGTTGGGAGATTGATAGTAAAGCTGTTGGAAAGTCAAACCGGAGCACCAGGAGAGGGACTCTTCGTTGAGTTTTAGAAACCTTTCGTATTCACAGTGTGTCCATTCTCTAGGTTTCCCGTACATGTTATAGCTGTAGTAATATTCCCTTCAACCTGGAGAGGTGGGACCCATGGAATGGTGGCCATGCATTATTGCTTTAAAGGGTCTGCATTTGCTCACCCAATCTCACCAATCCTCTCAGTCCCAAGTGTCCAGCCTCATGCCACATCCAGCTGTCATCGTAGATAGGGTCATTCCAGGTTGCATCAGAGACCCTGAAGGAATTGTAAAGAATTTCCCTGTTTCTTTGTTCTGTTTTTGAAATTCCTTTTTAGAGTGGGTTTGAGCTGATTCTCGCTGCCATGTTTATGCCAGTCTAGACACACTTGATTCCCTTACGGAGACATATCAATACATAGGTTTTAAGATTCTTACTAGTCAGATCTATTCCTCTGCGGGAAATATGGGGTTTTGAGTCCCTTTCACTGAGGAAGGTGTAGGTCTTGTCTATTCCATAGTTGGTTTTTGGAACAGTACCTGTGCTTATATCAAACTCTGGTTTGATGCATCACCCCACCTCTCCTTCCCCCTTAAGCAGGCATAAGAGTGTTTTCTAAATGTGAGACTCTGTTCTCTTTCCTAACTCAGTTCATGTGTTGCCATGTTTACAGGATCTTCCTAAGTGATATCTTATGATAAGTTTCTTTTTCTGTGTGACTTCTTTCACTTAGAATCATCGTACCTGAATCCACTCATTTTGCTGCTACTGGTCTTATGACATTGATTTCATGGCTGAGGGATATTCCATCGTACGTAAGTTCCACAATGTTTTGAACCATTTTTATATTTCCTGGGATATTTCAGGTGTACCCAGGTTGAGGTTCTTGTAAGCAGTGCAGCCCTCAATTTGGGGGTGGCTCTGTCTTATGGATTTTCAGTTTTCCCAAGGTATATTCCCTAGACTGGAAGTGCACTTGGCTCTGTAGCTCTGTTGTTTACTTGTTTTAGGGAACACAATGCACTCCTCCAGTGAGGCAGTTGGCAACTTACATCCCGCCCATCAGCATAACAAGGCTCCCTGTTCTCCAGGGCCTGTCTTGCCTTTCTGGTTTTTACACATTTTGTGGATGTCCCTTTTGACCGTTGGGAAGTGATACTTCTTTGTAGTGCAGATTTGCATTGCCCGCTTGCTTGCTTGGCCAAAAAGGACGAATGCGTTTTCTCCTGAATATATTCAGGAGAAAACGCATACGCCCTTTTTGGCCAAGTGCATCATTGTCGAAGTTGTGCCCCTCTTCCTGTGCTTTACAGGCGATTCTAACGTACCTCTTGAAATCTGTTTCCTGCTATTCTGCCTCGCATTCAAGTCCACCTCGTTGCCTTCCCTCAACAGATTTTTGGACGATAGTTGGCCTTGATGACTCTGCCAGTTTGTGAATTGCTGTGCCCCTGAGCTCCATTTTTCAACTCGTTTTTTTGTGAGCTGAACGCAAGTCCAAACTTTTGGTTCAGGACCTATACTGGTTCCCGGTGGGTGGCTGAGACTTTGGTGAATTCTTCTTCCTGCCGGGAAATTAGAGTGACATGTGCCCATCCAAATGCCTAACAGCTACTCTCTCATTGGTTCTCCCTCTTCCCTTTCCTCCTCTGCCAAATGGGCAACCTGTGTGAACCAGGAGCTTAAAGGGGCTGTCTCTCCAAGTTGGGAGATTGATAGTAAAGCTGTTGGAAAGTCAAACCGGAGCACCAGGAGAGGGACTCTTCGTTGAGTTTTAGAAACCTTTCGTATTCACAGTGTGTCCATTCTCTAGGTTTCCCGTACATGTTATAGCTGTAGTAATATTCCCTTCAACCTGGAGACGTGGGACCCATGGAATGGTTGCCATGCATTATTGCTTTAAAGGGTCTGCATTTGCTCACCCAATCTCACCAATCCTCTCAGTCCCAAGTGTCCAGCCTCATGCCACATCCAGCTGTCATCGTAGATAGGGTCATTCCAGGTTGCATCAGAGACCCTGAAGGAATTGTAAAGAATTTCCCTGTTTCTTTGTTCTGTTTTTGAAATTCCTTTTTAGAGTGGGTTTGAGCTGATTCTCGCTGCCATGTTTATGCCAGTCTAGACACACTTGATTCCCTTACGGAGACATATCAATACATAGGTTTTAAGATTCTTACTAGTCAGATCTATTCCTCTGCGGGAAATATGGGGTTTTGAGTCCCTTTCACTGAGGAAGGTGTAGGTCTTGTCTATTCCATAGTTGGTTTTTGGAACAGTACCTGTGCTTATATCAAACTCTGGTTTGATGCATCACCCCACCTCTCCTTCCCCCTTAAGCAGGCATAAGAGTGTTTTCTAAATGTGAGACTCTGTTCTCTTTCCTAACTCAGTTCATGTGTTGCCATGTTTACAGGATCTTCCTAAGTGATATCTTATGATAAGTTTCTTTTTCTGTGTGACTTCTTTCACTTAGAATCATCGTACCTGAATCCACTCATTTTGCTGCTACTGGTCTTATGACATTGATTTCATGGCTGAGGGATATTCCATCGTACGTAAGTTCCACAATGTTTTGAACCATTTTTATATTTCCTGGGATATTTCAGGTGTACCCAGGTTGAGGTTCTTGTAAGCAGTGCAGCCCTCAATTTGGGGGTGGCTCTGTCTTATGGATTTTCAGTTTTCCCAAGGTATATTCCCTAGACTGGAAGTGCCCTTGGCTCTGTAGCTCTGTTGTTTACTTGTTTTAGGGAACACAATGCACTCCTCCAGTGAGGCAGTTGGCAACTTACATCCCGCCCATCAGCATAACAAGGCTCCCTGTTCTCCAGGGCCTGTCTTGCCTTTCTGGTTTTTACACATTTTGTGGATGTCCCTTTTGACCGTTGGGAAGTGATACTTCTTTGTAGTGCAGATTTGCATTGCCCGCTTGCTTGCTTGGCCAAAAAGGGCGTATGCGTTTTCTCCTGAATATATTCAGGAGAAAACGCATACGCCCTTTTTGGCCAAGTGCATCATTGTCGAAGTTGTGCCCCTCTTCCTGTGCTTTACAGGCGATTCTAACGTACCTCTTGAAATCTGTTTCCTGCTATTCTGCCTCGCATTCAAGTCCGCCTCGTTGCCTTCCCTCAACAGATTTTTGGACGATAGTTGGCCTTGATGACTCTGCCAGTTTGTGAATTGCTGTGCCCCTGAGCTCCATTTTTCAACTCGTTTTTTGTGAGCTGAACGCAAGTCCAAACATTTGGTTCAGGACCTATACTGGTTCCCGGTGGGTGGCTGAGACTTTGGAGAATTCTTCTTCCTGCCGGGAAATTAGAGTGACATGTGCCCATCCAAATGCCTAACAGCTACTCTCTCATTGGTTCTCCCTCTTCCCTTTCCTCCTCTGCAAAATGGGCAACCTGTGTGAACCAGGAGCTTAAAGGGGCTGTCTCTCCAAGTTGGGAGATTGATAGTAAAGCTGTTGGAAAGTCAAACCGGAGCACCAGGAGAGGGACTCTTCGTTGAGTTTTAGAAACCTTTCGTATTCACAGTGTGTCCATTCTCTAGGTTTCCCGTACATGTTATAGCTGTAGTAATATTCCCTTCAACCTGGAGAGGTGGGACCCATGGAATGGTTGCCATGCATTATTGCTTTAAAGGGTCTGCATTTGCTCACCCAATCTCACCAGTCCTCTCAGTCCCAAGTGTCCAGCCTCATGCCACATCCAGCTGTCATCGTAGATAGGGTCATTCCAGGTTGCATCAGAGACCCTGAAGGAATTGTAAAGAATTGCCCTGTTTCTTTGTTCTGTTTTTGAAATTCCTTTTTAGAGTGGGTTTGAGCTGATTCTCGCTGCCATGTTTATGCCAGTCTAGACACACTTGATTCCCTTACGGAGACATATCAATACATAGGTTTTAAGATTCTTACTAGTCAGATCTATTCCTCTGCGGGAAATATGGGGTTTTGAGTCCCTTTCACTGAGGAAGGTGTAGGTCTTGTCTATTCCATAGTTGGTTTTTGGAACAGTACCTGTGCTTATATCAAACTCTGGTTTGATGCATCACCCCACCTCTCCTTCCCCCTTAAGCAGGCATAAGAGTGTTTTCTAAATGTGAGACTCTGTTCTCTTTCCTAACTCAGTTCATGTGTTGCCATGTTTACAGGATCTTCCTAAGTGATATCTTATGATAAGTTTCTTTTTCTGTGTGACTTCTTTCACTTAGAATCATCGTACCTGAATCCACTCATTTTGCTGCTACTGGTCTTATGACATTGATTTCATGGCTGAGGGATATTCCATCGTACGTAAGTTCCACAATGTTTTGAACCATTTTTATATTTCCTGGGATATTTCAGGTGTACCCAGGTTGAGGTTCTTGTAAGCAGTGCAGCCCTCAATTTGGGGGTGGCTCTGTCTTATGGATTTTCAGTTTTCCCAAGGTATATTCCCTAGACTGGAAGTGCCCTTGGCTCTGTAGCTCTGTTGTTTACTTGTTTTAGGGAACACAATGCACTCCTCCAGTGAGGCAGTTGGCAACTTACATCCCGCCCATCAGCATAACAAGGCTCCCTGTTCTCCAGGGCCTGTCTTGCCTTTCTGGTTTTTACACATTTTGTGGATGTCCCTTTTGACCGTTGGGAAGTGATACTTCTTTGTAGTGCAGATTTGCATTGCCCGCTTGCTTGCTTGGCCAAAAAGGGCGTATGCGTTTTCTCCTGAATATATTCAGGAGAAAACGCATACGCCCTTTTTGGCCAAGTGCATCATTGTCGAAGTTGTGCCCCTCTTCCTGTGCTTTACAGGCGATTCTAACGTACCTCTTGAAATCTGTTTCCTGCTATTCTGCCTCGCATTCAAGTCCGCCTCGTTGCCTTCCCTCAACAGATTTTTGGACGATAGTTGGCCTTGATTACTCTGCCAGTTTGTGAATTGCTGTGCCCCTGAGCTCCATTTTTCAACTCGTTTTTTGTGAGCTGAACGCAAGTCCAAACATTTGGTTCAGGACCTATACTGGTTCCCGGTGGGTGGCTGAGACTTTGGAGAATTCTTCTTCCTGCCGGGAAATTAGAGTGACATGTGCCCATCCAAATGCCTAACAGCTACTCTCTCATTGGTTCTCCCTCTTCCCTTTCCTCCTCTGCCAAATGGGCAACCTGTGTGAACCAGGAGCTTAAAGGGGCTGTCTCTCCAAGTTGGGAGATTGATAGTAAAGCTGTTGGAAAGTCAAACCGGAGCACCAGGAGAGGGACTCTTCGTTGAGTTTTAGAAACCTTTCGTATTCACAGTGTGTCCATTCTCTAGGTTTCCCGTACATGTTATAGCTGTAGTAATATTCCCTTCAACCTGGAGAGGTGGGACCCATGGAATGGTTGCCATGCATTATTGCTTTAAAGGGTCTGCATTTGCTCACCCAATCTCACCAATCCTCTCAGTCCCAAGTGTCCAGCCTCATGCCACATCCAGCTGTCATCGTAGATAGGGTCATTCCAGGTTGCATCAGAGACCCTGAAGGAATTGTAAAGAATTGCCCTGTTTCTTTGTTCTGTTTTTGAAATTCCTTTTTAGAGTGGGTTTGAGCTGATTCTCGCTGCCATGTTTATGCCAGTCTAGACACACTTGATTCCCTTACGGAGACATATCAATACATAGGTTTTAAGATTCTTACTAGTCAGATCTATTCCTCTGCGGGAAATATGGGGTTTTGAGTCCCTTTCACTGAGGAAGGTGTAGGTTTTGTCTATTCCATAGTTGGTTTTTGGAACAGTACCTGTGCTTATATCAAACTCTGGTTTGATGCATCACCCCACCTCTCCTTCCCCCTTAAGCAGGCATAAGAGTGTTTTCTAAATGTGAGACTCTGTTCTCTTTCCTAACTCAGTTCATGTGTTGCCATGTTTACAGGATCTTCCTAAGTGATATCTTATGATAAGTTTCTTTTTCTGTGTGACTTCTTTCACTTAGAATCATCGTACCTGAATCCACTCATTTTGCTGCTACTGGTCTTATGACATTGATTTCATGGCTGAGGGATATTCCATCGTACGTAAGTTCCACAATGTTTGGAACCATTTTTATATTTCCTGGGATATCTCAGGTGTACCCAGGTTGAGGTTCTTGTAAGCAGTGCAGCCCTCAATTTGGGGGTGGCTCTGTCTTATGGATTTTCAGTTTTCCCAAGGTATATTCCCTAGACTGGAAGTGCCCTTGGCTCTGTAGCTCTGTTGTTTACTTGTTTTAGGGAACACAATGCACTCCTCCAGTGAGGCAGTTGGCAACTTACATCCCGCCCATCAGCATAACAAGGCTCCCTGTTCTCCAGGGCCTGTCTTGCCTTTCTGGTTTTTACACATTTTGTGGATGTCCCTTTTGACCGTTGGGAAGTGATACTTCTTTGTAGTGCAGATTTGCATTGCCCGCTTGCTTGCTTGGCCAAAAAGGGCGTATGCGTTTTCTCCTGAATATATTCAGGAGAAAACGCATACGCCCTTTTTGGCCAAGTGCATCATTGTCGAAGTTGTGCCCCTCTTCCTGTGCTTTACAGGCGATTCTAACGTACCTCTTGAAATCTGTTTCCTGCTATTCTGCCTCGCATTCAAGTCTGCCTCGTTGCCTTCCCTCAACAGATTTTTGGACGATAGTTGGCCTTGATTACTCTGCCAGTTTGTGAATTGCTGTGCCCCTGAGCTCCATTTTTCAACTCGTTTTTTGTGAGCTGAACGCAAGTCCAAACATTTGGTTCAGGACCTATACTGGTTCCCGGTGGGTGGCTGAGACTTTGGTGAATTCTTCTTCCTGCCGGGAAATTAGAGTGACATGTGCCCATCCAAATGCCTAACAGCTACTCTCTCATTGGTTCTCCCTCTTCCCTTTCCTCCTCTGCCAAATGGGCAACCTGTGTGAACCAGGAGCTTAAAGGGGCTGTCTCTCCAAGTTGGGAGATTGATAGTAAAGCTGTTGGAAAGTCAAACCGGAGCACCAGGAGAGGGACTCTTCGTTGAGTTTTAGAAACCTTTCGTATTCACAGTGTGTCCATTCTCTAGGTTTCCCGTACATGTTATAGCTGTAGTAATATTCCCTTCAACCTGGAGACGTGGGACCCATGGAATGGTTGCCATGCATTATTGCTTTAAAGGGTCTGCATTTGCTCACCCAATCTCACCAATCCTCTCAGTCCCAAGTGTCCAGCCTCATGCCACATCCAGCTGTCATCGTAGATAGGGTCATTCCAGGTTGCATCAGAGACCCTGAAGGAATTGTAAAGAATTGCCCTGTTTCTTTGTTCTGTTTTTGAAATTCCTTTTTAGAGTGGGTTTGAGCTGATTCTCGCTGCCATGTTTATGCCAGTCTAGACACACTTGATTCCCTTACGGAGACATATCAATACATAGGTTTTAAGATTCTTACTAGTCAGATCTATTCCTCTGCGGGAAATATGGGGTTTTGAGTCCCTTTCACTGAGGAAGGTGTAGGTCTTGTCTATTCCATAGTTGGTTTTTGGAACAGTACCTGTGCTTATATCAAACTCTGGTTTGATGCATCACCCCACCTCTCCTTCCCCCTTAAGCAGGCATAAGAGTGTTTTCTAAATGTGAGACTCTGTTCTCTTTCCTAACTCAGTTCATGTGTTGCCATGTTTACAGGATCTTCCTAAGTGATATCTTATGATAAGTTTCTTTTTCTGTGTGACTTCTTTCACTTAGAATCATCGTACCTGAATCCACTCATTTTGCTGCTACTGGTCTTATGACATTGATTTCATGGCTGAGGGATATTCCATCGTACGTAAGTTCCACAATGTTTTGAACCATTTTTATATTTCCTGGGATATTTCAGGTGTACCCAGGTTGAGGTTCTTGTAAGCAGTGCAGCCCTCAATTTGGGGGTGGCTCTGTCTTATGGATTTTCAGTTTTCCCAAGGTATATTCCCTAGACTGGAAGTGCCCTTGGCTCTGTAGCTCTGTTGTTTACTTGTTTTAGGGAACACAATGCACTCCTCCAGTGAGGCAGTTGGCAACTTACATCCCGCCCATCAGCATAACAAGGCT
Source organism: Mesoplodon mirus (assembly GCF_964341445.2). NCBI lineage: Eukaryota > Metazoa > Chordata > Mammalia > Artiodactyla > Ziphiidae > Mesoplodon > Mesoplodon mirus. The sequence goes on along the minus strand of NW_028295792.1, from coordinate 1,626,490 downwards.
CCCTGTTCTCCAGGGCCTGTCTTGCCTTTCTGGTTTTTACACATTTTGTGGATGTCCCTTTTGACCGTTGGGAAGTGATACTTCTTTGTAGTGCAGATTTGCATTGCCCGCTTGCTTGCTTGGCCAAAAAGGGCGTATGCGTTTTCTCCTGAATATATTCAGGAGAAAACGCATACGCCCCTTTTGGCCAAGTGCATCATTGTCGAAGTTGTGCCCCTCTTCCTGTGCTTTACAGGCGATTCTAACGTACCTCTTGAAATCTGTTTCCTGCTATTCTGCCTCGCATTCAAGTCCGCCTCGTTGCCTTCCCTCAACAGATTTTTGGACGATAGTTGGCCTTGATTACTCTGCCAGTTTGTGAATTGCTGTGCCCCTGAGCTCCATTTTTCAACTCGTTTTTTGTGAGCTGAACGCAAGTCCAAACATTTGGTTCAGGACCTATACTGGTTCCCGGTGGGTGGCTGAGACTTTGGTGAATTCTTCTTCCTGCCGGGAAATTAGAGTGACATGTGCCCATCCAAATGCCTAACAGCTACTCTCTCATTGGTTCTCCCTCTTCCCTTTCCTCCTCTGCCAAATGGGCAACCTGTGTGAACCAGGAGCTTAAAGGGGCTGTCTCTCCAAGTTGGGAGATTGATAGTAAAGCTGTTGGAAAGTCAAACCGGAGCACCAGGAGAGGGACTCTTCGTTGAGTTTTAGAAACCTTTCGTATTCACAGTGTGTCCATTCTCTAGGTTTCCCGTACATGTTATAGCTGTAGTAATATTCCCTTCAACCTGGAGAGGTGGGACCCATGGAATGGTTGCCATGCATTATTGCTTTAAAGGGTCTGCATTTGCTCACCCAATCTCACCAATCCTCTCAGTCCCAAGTGTCCAGCCTCATGCCACATCCAGCTGTCATCGTAGATAGGGTCATTCCAGGTTGCATCAGAGACCCTGAAGGAATTGTAAAGAATTGCCCTGTTTCTTTGTTCTGTTTTTGAAATTCCTTTTTAGAGTGGGTTTGAGCTGATTCTCGCTGCCATGTTTATGCCAGTCTAGACACACTTGATTCCCTTACGGAGACATATCAATACATAGGTTTTAAGATTCTTACTAGTCAGATCTATTCCTCTGCGGGAAATATGGGGTTTTGAGTCCCTTTCACTGAGGAAGGTGTAGGTCTTGTCTATTCCATAGTTGGTTTTTGGAACAGTACCTGTGCTTATATCAAACTCTGGTTTGATGCATCACCCCACCTCTCCTTCCCCCTTAAGCAGGCATAAGAGTGTTTTCTAAATGTGAGACTCTGTTCTCTTTCCTAACTCAGTTCATGTGTTGCCATGTTTACAGGATCTTCCTAAGTGATATCTTATGATAAGTTTCTTTTTCTGTGTGACTTCTTTCACTTAGAATCATCGTACCTGAATCCACTCATTTTGCTGCTACTGGTCTTATGACATTGATTTCATGGCTGAGGGATATTCCATCGTACGTAAGTTCCACAATGTTTTGAACCATTTTTATATTTCCTGGGATATTTCAGGTGTACCCAGGTTGAGGTTCTTGTAAGCAGTGCAGCCCTCAATTTGGGGGTGGCTCTGTCTTATGGATTTTCAGTTTTCCCAAGGTATATTCCCTAGACTGGAAGTGCCCTTGGCTCTGTAGCTCTGTTGTTTACTTGTTTTAGGGAACACAATGCACTCCTCCAGTGAGGCAGTTGGCAACTTACATCCCGCCCATCAGCATAACAAGGCTCCCTGTTCTCCAGGGCCTGTCTTGCCTTTCTGGTTTTTACACATTTTGTGGATGTCCCTTTTGACCGTTGGGAAGTGATACTTCTTTGTAGTGCAGATTTGCATTGCCCGCTTGCTTGCTTGGCCAAAAAGGGCGTATGCGTTTTCTCCTGAATATATTCAGGAGAAAACGCATACGCCCCTTTTGGCCAAGTGCATCATTGTCGAAGTTGTGCCCCTCTTCCTGTGCTTTACAGGCGATTCTAACGTACCTCTTGAAATCTGTTTCCTGCTATTCTGCCTCGCATTCAAGTCCGCCTCGTTGCCTTCCCTCAACAGATTTTTGGACGATAGTTGGCCTTGATTACTCTGCCAGTTTGTGAATTGCTGTGCCCCTGAGCTCCATTTTTCAACTCGTTTTTTGTGAGCTGAACGCAAGTCCAAACTTTTGGTTCAGGACCTATACTGGTTCCCGGTGGGTGGCTGAGACTTTGGTGAATTCTTCTTCCTGCCGGGAAATTAGAGTGACATGTGCCCATCCAAATGCCTAACAGCTACTCTCTCATTGGTTCTCCCTCTTCCCTTTCCTCCTCTGCCAAATGGGCAACCTGTGTGAACCAGGAGCTTAAAGGGGCTGTCTCTCCAAGTTGGGAGATTGATAGTAAAGCTGTTGGAAAGTCAAACCGGAGCACCAGGAGAGGGACTCTTCGTTGAGTTTTAGAAACCTTTCGTATTCACAGTGTGTCCATTCTCTAGGTTTCCCGTACATGTTATAGCTGTAGTAATATTCCCTTCAACCTGGAGAGGTGGGACCCATGGAATGGTGGCCATGCATTATTGCTTTAAAGGGTCTGCATTTGCTCACCCAATCTCACCAATCCTCTCAGTCCCAAGTGTCCAGCCTCATGCCACATCCAGCTGTCATCGTAGATAGGGTCATTCCAGGTTGCATCAGAGACCCTGAAGGAATTGTAAAGAATTCCCCTGTTTCTTTGTTCTGTTTTTGAAATTCCTTTTTAGAGTGGGTTTGAGCTGATTCTCGCTGCCATGTTTATGCCAGTCTAGACACACTTGATTCCCTTACGGAGACATATCAATACATAGGTTTTAAGATTCTTACTAGTCAGATCTATTCCTCTGCGGGAAATATGGGGTTTTGAGTCCCTTTCACTGAGGAAGGTGTAGGTCTTGTCTATTCCATAGTTGGTTTTTGGAACAGTACCTGTGCTTATATCAAACTCTGGTTTGATGCATCACCCCACCTCTCCTTCCCCCTTAAGCAGGCATAAGAGTGTTTTCTAAATGTGAGACTCTGTTCTCTTTCCTAACTCAGTTCATGTGTTGCCATGTTTACAGGATCTTCCTAAGTGATATCTTATGATAAGTTTCTTTTTCTGTGTGACTTCTTTCACTTAGAATCATCGTACCTGAATCCACTCATTTTGCTGCTACTGGTCTTATGACATTGATTTCATGGCTGAGGGATATTCCATCGTACGTAAGTTCCACAATGTTTTGAACCATTTTTATATTTCCTGGGATATTTCAGGTGTACCCAGGTTGAGGTTCTTGTAAGCAGTGCAGCCCTCAATTTGGGGGTGGCTATGTCTTATGGATTTTCAGTTTTCCCAAGGTATATTCCCTAGACTGGAAGTGCCCTTGGCTCTGTAGCTCTGTTGTTTACTTGTTTTAGGGAACACAATGCACTCCTCCAGTGAGGCAGTTGGCAACTTACATCCCGCCCATCAGCATAACAAGGCTCCCTGTTCTCCAGGGCCTGTCTTGCCTTTCTGGTTTTTACACATTTTGTGGATGTCCCTTTTGACCGTTGGGAAGTGATACTTCTTTGTAGTGCAGATTTGCATTGCCCGCTTGCTTGCTTGGCCAAAAAGGGCGTATGCGTTTTCTCCTGAATATATTCAGGAGAAAACGCATACGCCCCTTTTGGCCAAGTGCATCATTGTCGAAGTTGTGCCCCTCTTCCTGTGCTTTACAGGCGATTCTAACGTACCTCTTGAAATCTGTTTCCTGCTATTCTGCCTCGCATTCAAGTCCGCCTCGTTGACTTCCCTCAACAGATTTTTGGACGATAGTTGGCCTTGATTACTCTGCCAGTTTGTGAATTGCTGTGCCCCTGAGCTCCATTTTTCAACTCGTTTTTTGTGAGCTGAACGCAAGTCCAAACTTTTGGTTCAGGACCTATACTGGTTCCCGGTGGGTGGCTGAGACTTTGGTGAATTCTTCTTCCTGCCGGGAAATTAGAGTGACATGTGCCCATCCAAATGCCTAACAGCTACTCTCTCATTGGTTCTCCCTCTTCCCTTTCCTCCTCTGCCAAATGGGCAACCTGTGTGAACCAGGAGCTTAAAGGGGCTGTCTCTCCAAGTTGGGAGATTGATAGTAAAGCTGTTGGAAAGTCAAACCGGAGCACCAGGAGAGGGACTCTTCGTTGAGTTTTAGAAACCTTTCGTATTCACAGTGTGTCCATTCTCTAGGTTTCCCGTACATGTTATAGCTGTAGTAATATTCCCTTCAACCTGGAGACGTGGGACCCATGGAATGGTTGCCATGCATTATTGCTTTAAAGGGTCTGCATTTGCTCACCCAATCTCACCAATCCTCTCAGTCCCAAGTGTCCAGCCTCATGCCACATCCAGCTGTCATCGTAGATAGGGTCATTCCAGGTTGCATCAGAGACCCTGAAGGAATTGTAAAGAATTTCCCTGTTTCTTTGTTCTGTTTTTGAAATTCCTTTTTAGAGTGGGTTTGAGCTGATTCTCGCTGCCATGTTTATGCCAGTCTAGACACACTTGATTCCCTTACGGAGACATATCAATACATAGGTTTTAAGATTCTTACTAGTCAGATCTATTCCTCTGCGGGAAATATGGGGTTTTGAGTCCCTTTCACTGAGGAAGGTGTAGGTCTTGTCTATTCCATAGTTGGTTTTTGGAACAGTACCTGTGCTTATATCAAACTCTGGTTTGATGAATCACCCCACCTCTCCTTCCCCCTTAAGCAGGCATAAGAGTGTTTTCTAAATGTGAGACTCTGTTCTCTTTCCTAACTCAGTTCATGTGTTGCCATGTTTACAGGATCTTCCTAAGTGATATCTTATGATAAGTTTCTTTTTCTGTGTGACTTCTTTCACTTAGAATCATCGTACCTGAATCCACTCATTTTGCTGCTACTGGTCTTATGACATTGATTTCATGGCTGAGGGATATTCCATCGTACGTAAGTTCCACAATGTTTTGAACCATTTTTATATTTCCTGGGATATTTCAGGTGTACCCAGGTTGAGGTTCTTGTAAGCAGTGCAGCCCTCAATTTGGGGGTGGCTCTGTCTTATGGATTTTCAGTTTTCCCAAGGTATATTCCCTAGACTGGAAGTGCCCTTGGCTCTGTAGCTCTGTTGTTTACTTGTTTTAGGGAACACAATGCACTCCTCCAGTGAGGCAGTTGGCAACTTACATCCCGCCCATCAGCATAACAAGGCTCCCTGTTCTCCAGGGCCTGTCTTGCCTTTCTGGTTTTTACACATTTTGTGGATGTCCCTTTTGACCGTTGGGAAGTGATACTTCTTTGTAGTGCAGATTTGCATTGCCCGCTTGCTTGCTTGGCCAAAAAGGGCGTATGCGTTTTCTCCTGAATATATTCAGGAGAAAACGCATACGCCCTTTTTGGCCAAGTGCATCATTGTCGAAGTTGTGCCCCTCTTCCTGTGCTTTACAGGCGATTCTAACGTACCTCTTGAAATCTGTTTCCTGCTATTCTGCCTCGCATTCAAGTCCGCCTCGTTGCCTTCCCTCAACAGATTTTTGGACGATAGTTGGCCTTGATTACTCTGCCAGTTTGTGAATTGCTGTGCCCCTGAGCTCCATTTTTCAACTCGTTTTTTGTGAGCTGAACGCAAGTCCAAACATTTGGTTCAGGACCTATACTGGTTCCCGGTGGGTGGCTGAGACTTTGGTGAATTCTTCTTCCTGCCGGGAAATTAGAGTGACATGTGCCCATCCAAACGCCTAACAGCTACTCTCTCATTGGTTCTCCCTCTTCCCTTTCCTCCTCTGCCAAATGGGCAACCTGTGTGAACCAGGAGCTTAAAGGGGCTGTCTCTCCAAGTTGGGAGATTGATAGTAAAGCTGTTGGAAAGTCAAACCGGAGCACCAGGAGAGGGACTCTTCGTTGAGTTTTAGAAACCTTTCGTATTCACAGTGTGTCCATTCTCTAGGTTTCCCGTACATGTTATAGCTGTAGTAATATTCCCTTCAACCTGGAGAGGTGGGACCCATGGAATGGTGGCCATGCATTATTGCTTTAAAGGGTCTGCATTTGCTCACCCAATCTCACCAATCCTCTCAGTCCCAAGTGTCCAGCCTCATGCCACATCCAGCTGTCATCGTAGATAGGGTCATTCCAGGTTGCATCAGAGACCCTGAAGGAATTGTAAAGAATTCCCCTGTTTCTTTGTTCTGTTTTTGAAATTCCTTTTTAGAGTGGGTTTGAGCTGATTCTCGCTGCCATGTTTATGCCAGTCTAGACACACTTGATTCCCTTACGGAGACATATCAATACATAGGTTTTAAGATTCTTACTAGTCAGATCTATTCCTCTGCGGGAAATATGGGGTTTTGAGTCCCTTTCACTGAGGAAGGTGTAGGTCTTGTCTATTCCATAGTTGGTTTTTGGAACAGTACCTGTGCTTATATCAAACTCTGGTTTGATGCATCACCCCACCTCTCCTTCCCCCTTAAGCAGGCATAAGAGTGTTTTCTAAATGTGAGACTCTGTTCTCTTTCCTAACTCAGTTCATGTGTTGCCATGTTTACAGGATCTTCCTAAGTGATATCTTATGATAAGTTTCTTTTTCTGTGTGACTTCTTTCACTTAGAATCATCGTACCTGAATCCACTCATTTTGCTGCTACTGGTCTTATGACATTGATTTCATGGCTGAGGGATATTCCATCGTACGTAAGTTCCACAATGTTTTGAACCATTTTTATATTTCCTGGGATATTTCAGGTGTACCCAGGTTGAGGTTCTTGTAAGCAGTGCAGCCCTCAATTTGGGGGTGGCTATGTCTTATGGATTTTCAGTTTTCCCAAGGTATATTCCCTAGACTGGAAGTGCCCTTGGCTCTGTAGCTCTGTTGTTTACTTGTTTTAGGGAACACAATGCACTCCTCCAGCGAGGCAGTTGGCAACTTACATCCCGCCCATCAGCATAACAAGGCTCCCTGTTCTCCAGGGCCTGTCTTGCCTTTCTGGTTTTTACACATTTTGTGGATGTCCCTTTTGACCGTTGGGAAGTGATACTTCTTTGTAGTGCAGATTTGCATTGCCCGCTTGCTTGCTTGGCCAAAAAGGGCGTATGCGTTTTCTCCTGAATATATTCAGGAGAAAACGCATACGCCCCTTTTGGCCAAGTGCATCATTGTCGAAGTTGTGCCCCTCTTCCTGTGCTTTACAGGCGATTCTAACGTACCTCTTGAAATCTGTTTCCTGCTATTCTGCCTCGCATTCAAGTCCGCCTCGTTGACTTCCCTCAACAGATTTTTGGACGATAGTTGGCCTTGATTACTCTGCCAGTTTGTGAATTGCTGTGCCCCTGAGCTCCATTTTTCAACTCGTTTTTTGTGAGCTGAACGCAAGTCCAAACTTTTGGTTCAGGACCTATACTGGTTCCCGGTGGGTGGCTGAGACTTTGGTGAATTCTTCTTCCTGCCGGGAAATTAGAGTGACATGTGCCCATCCAAATGCCTAACAGCTACTCTCTCATTGGTTCTCCCTCTTCCCTTTCCTCCTCTGCCAAATGGGCAACCTGTGTGAACCAGGAGCTTAAAGGGGCTGTCTCTCCAAGTTGGGAGATTGATAGTAAAGCTGTTGGAAAGTCAAACCGGAGCACCAGGAGAGGGACTCTTCGTTGAGTTTTAGAAACCTTTCGTATTCACAGTGTGTCCATTCTCTAGGTTTCCCGTACATGTTATAGCTGTAGTAATATTCCCTTCAACCTGGAGACGTGGGACCCATGGAATGGTGGCCATGCATTATTGCTTTAAAGGGTCTGCATTTGCTCACCCAATCTCACCAATCCTCTCAGTCCCAAGTGTCCAGCCTCATGCCACATCCAGCTGTCATCGTAGATAGGGTCATTCCAGGTTGCATCAGAGACCCTGAAGGAATTGTAAAGAATTTCCCTGTTTCTTTGTTCTGTTTTTGAAATTCCTTTTTAGAGTGGGTTTGAGCTGATTCTCGCTGCCATGTTTATGCCAGTCTAGACACACTTGATTCCCTTACGGAGACATATCAATACATAGGTTTTAAGATTCTTACTAGTCAGATCTATTCCTCTGCGGGAAATATGGGGTTTTGAGTCCCTTTCACTGAGGAAGGTGTAGGTCTTGTCTATTCCATAGTTGGTTTTTGGAACAGTACCTGTGCTTATATCAAACTCTGGTTTGATGCATCACCCCACCTCTCCTTCCCCCTTAAGCAGGCATAAGAGTGTTTTCTAAATGTGAGACTCTGTTCTCTTTCCTAACTCAGTTCATGTGTTGCCATGTTTACAGGATCTTCCTAAGTGATATCTTATGATAAGTTTCTTTTTCTGTGTGACTTCTTTCACTTAGAATCATCATACCTGAATCCACTCATTTTGCTGCTACTGGTCTTATGACATTGATTTCATGGCTGAGGGATATTCCATCGTACGTAAGTTCCACAATGTTTTGAACCATTTTTATATTTCCTGGGATATTTCAGGTGTACCCAGGTTGAGGTTCTTGTAAGCAGTGCAGCCCTCAATTTGGGGGTGGCTCTGTCTTATGGATTTTCAGTTTTCCCAAGGTATATTCCCTAGACTGGAAGTGCCCTTGGCTCTGTAGCTCTGTTGTTTACTTGTTTTAGGGAACACAATGCACTCCTCCAGTGAGGCAGTTGGCAACTTACATCCCGCCCATCAGCATAACAAGGCTCCCTGTTCTCCAGGGCCTGTCTTGCCTTTCTGGTTTTTACACATTTTGTGGATGTCCCTTTTGACCGTTGGGAAGTGATACTTCTTTGTAGTGCAGATTTGCATTGCCCGCTTGCTTGCTTGGCCAAAAAGGGCGTATGCGTTTTCTCCTGAATATATTCAGGAGAAAACGCATACGCCCTTTTTGGCCAAGTGCATCATTGTCGAAGTTGTGCCCCTCTTCCTGTGCTTTACAGGCGATTCTAACGTACCTCTTGAAATCTGTTTCCTGCTATTCTGCCTCGCATTCAAGTCCGCCTCGTTGCCTTCCCTCAACAGATTTTTGGACGATAGTTGGCCTTGATGACTCTGCCAGTTTGTGAATTGCTGTGCCCCTGAGCTCCATTTTTCAATTCGTTTTTTGTGAGCTGAACGCAAGTCCAAACATTTGGTTCAGGACCTATACTGGTTCCCGGTGGGTGGCTGAGACTTTGGTGAATTCTTCTTCCTGCCGGGAAATTAGAGTGACATGTGCCCATCCAAATGCCTAACAGCTACTCTCTCATTGGTTCTCCCTCTTCCCTTTCCTCCTCTGCCAAATGGGCAACCTGTGTGAACCAGGAGCTTAAAGGGGCTGTCTCTCCAAGTTGGGAGATTGATAGTAAAGCTGTTGGAAAGTCAAACCGGAGCACCAGGAGAGGGACTCTTCGTTGAGTTTTAGAAACCTTTCGTATTCACAGTGTGTCCATTCTCTAGGTTTCCCGTACATGTTATAGCTGTAGTAATATTCCCTTCAACCTGGAGAGGTGGGACCCATGGAATGGTTGCCATGCATTATTGCTTTAAAGGGTCTGCATTTGCTCACCCAATCTCACAAATCCTCTCAGTCCCAAGTGTCCAGCCTCATGCCACATCCAGCTGTCATCGTAGATAGGGTCATTCCAGGTTGCATCAGAGACCCTGAAGGAATTGTAAAGAATTTCCCTGTTTCTTTGTTCTGTTTTTGAAATTCCTTTTTAGAGTGGGTTTGAGCTGATTCTCGCTGCCATGTTTATGCCAGTCTAGACACACTTGATTCCCTTACGGAGACATATCAATACATAGGTTTTAAGATTCTTACTAGTCAGATCTATTCCTCTGCGGGAAATATGGGGTTTTGAGTCCCTTTCACTGAGGAAGGTGTAGGTCTTGTCTATTCCATAGTTGGTTTTTGGAACAGTACCTGTGCTTATATCAAACTCTGGTTTGATGCATCACCCCACCTCTCCTTCCCCCTTAAGCAGGCATAAGAGTGTTTTCTAAATGTGAGACTCTGTTCTCTTTCCTAACTCAGTTCATGTGTTGCCATGTTTACAGGATCTTCCTAAGTGATATCTTATGATAAGTTTCTTTTTCTGTGTGACTCCTTTCACTTAGAATCATCGTACCTGAATCCACTCATTTTGCTGCTACTGGTCTTATGACATTGATTTCATGGCTGAGGGATATTCCATCGTACATAAGTTCCACAATGATTTGAACCATTTTTATATTTCCTGGGATATTTCAGGTGTACCCAGGTTGAGGTTCTTGTAAGCAGTGCAGCCCTCAATTTGGGGGTGGCTCTGTCTTATGGATTTTCAGTTTTCCCAAGGTATATTCCCTAGACTGGAAGTGCCCTTGGCTCTGTAGCTCTGTTGTTTACTTGTTTTAGGGAACACAATGCACTCCTCCAGTGAGGCAGTTGGCAACTTACATCCCGCCCATCAGCATAACAAGGCTCCCTGTTCTCCAGGGCCTGTCTTGCCTTTCTGGTTTTTACACATTTTGTGGATGTCCCTTTTGACCGTTGGGAAGTGATACTTCTTTGTAGTGCAGATTTGCATTGCCCGCTTGCTTGCTTGGCCAAAAAGGGCGTATGCGTTTTCTCCTGAATATATTCAGGAGAAAACGCATACGCCCTTTTTGGCCAAGTGCATCATTGTCGAAGTTGTGCCCCTCTTCCTGTGCTTTACAGGCGATTCTAACGTACCTCTTGAAATCTGTTTCCTGCTATACTGCCTCGCATTCAAGTCCGCCTCGTTGCCTTCCCTCAACAGATTTTTGGACGATAGTTGGCCTTGATTACTCTGCCAGTTTGTGAATTGCTGTGCCCCTGAGCTCCATTTTTCAACTCGTTTTTTGTGAGCTGAACGCAAGTCCAAACATTTGGTTCAGGACCTATACTGGTTCCCGGTGGGTGGCTGAGACTTTGGTGAATTCTTCTTCCTGCCGGGAAATTAGAGTGACATGTGCCCATCCAAATGCCTAACAGCTACTCTCTCATTGGTTCTCCCTCTTCCCTTTCCTCCTCTGCCAAATGGGCAACCTGTGTGAACCAGGAGCTTAAAGGGGCTGTCTCTCCAAGTTGGGAGATTGATAGTAAAGCTGTTGGAAAGTCAAACCGGAGCACCAGGAGAGGGACTCTTCGTTGAGTTTTAGAAACCTTTCGTATTCACAGTGTGTCCATTCTCTAGGTTTCCCGTACATGTTATAGCTGTAGTAATATTCCCTTCAACCTGGAGAGGTGGGACCCATGGAATGGTTGCCATGCATTATTGCTTTAAAGGGTCTGCATTTGCTCACCCAATCTCACCAATCCTCTCAGTCCCAAGTGTCCAGCCTCATGCCACATCCAGCTGTCATCGTAGATAGGGTCATTCCAGGTTGCATCAGAGACCCTGAAGGAATTGTAAAGAATTTCCCTGTTTCTTTGTTCTGTTTTTGAAATTCCTTTTTAGAGTGGGTTTGAGCTGATTCTCGCTGCCATGTTTATGCCAGTCTAGACACACTTGATTCCCTTACGGAGACATATCAATACATAGGTTTTAAGATTCTTACTAGTCAGATCTATTCCTCTGCGGGAAATATGGGGTTTTGAGTCCCTTTCACTGAGGAAGGTGTAGGTCTTGTCTATTCCATAGTTGGTTTTTGGAACAGTACCTGTGCTTATATCAAACTCTGGTTTGATGCATCACCCCACCTCTCCTTCCCCCTTAAGCAGGCATAAGAGTGTTTTCTAAATGTGAGACTCTGTTCTCTTTCCTAACTCAGTTCATGTGTTGCCATGTTTACAGGATCTTCCTAAGTGATATCTTATGATAAGTTTCTTTTTCTGTGTGACTTCTTTCACTTAGAATCATCGTACCTGAATCCACTCATTTTGCTGCTACTGGTCTTATGACATTGATTTCATGGCTGAGGGATATTCCATCGTACGTAAGTTCCACAATGTTTTGAACCATTTTTATATTTCCTGGGATATTTCAGGTGTACCCAGGTTGAGGTTCTTGTAAGCAGTGCAGCCCTCAATTTGGGGGTGGCTCTGTCTTATGGATTTTCAGTTTTCCCAAGGTATATTCCCTAGACTGGAAGTGCCCTTGGCTCTGTAGCTCTGTTGTTTACTTGTTTTAGGGAACACAATGCACTCCTCCAGTGAGGCAGTTGGCAACTTACATCCCGCCCATCAGCATAACAAGGCTCCCTGTTCTCCAGGGCCTGTCTTGCCTTTCTGGTTTTTACACATTTTGTGGATGTCCCTTTTGACCGTTGGGAAGTGATACTTCTTTGTAGTGCAGATTTGCATTGCCCGCTTGCTTGCTTGGCCAAAAAGGGCGTATGCGTTTTCTCCTGAATATATTCAGGAGAAAACGCATACGCCCTTTTTGGCCAAGTGCATCATTGTCGAAGTTGTGCCCCTCTTCCTGTGCTTTACAGGCGATTCTAACGTACCTCTTGAAATCTGTTTCCTGCTATTCTGCCTCGCATTCAAGTCCGCCTCGTTGCCTTCCATCAACAGATTTTTGGACGATAGTTGGCCTTGATTACTCTGCCAGTTTGTGAATTGCTGTGCCCCTGAGCTCCATTTTTCAACTCGTTTTTTTGTGAGCTGAACGCAAGTCCAAACATTTGGTTCAGGACCTATACTGGTTCCCGGTGGGTGGCTGAGACTTTGGTGAATTCTTCTTCCTGCCGGGAAATTAGAGTGACATGTGCCCATCCAAATGCCTAACAGCTACTCTCTCATTGGTTCTCCCTCTTCCCTTTCCTCCTCTGCCAAATGGGCAACCTGTGTGAACCAGGAGCTTAAAGGGGCTGTCTCTCCAAGTTGGGAGATTGATAGTAAAGCTGTTGGAAAGTCAAACCGGAGCACCAGGAGAGGGACTCTTCGTTGAGTTTTATAAACCTTTCGTATTCACAGTGTGTCCATTCTCTAGGTTTCCTGTACATGTTATAGCTGTAGTAATATTCCCTTCAACCTGGAGAGGTGGGACCCATGGAATGGTTGCCATGCATTATTGCTTTAAAGGGTCTGCATTTGCTCACCCAATCTCACCAATCCTCTCAGTCCCAAGTGTCCAGCCTCATGCCACATCCAGCTGTCATCGTAGATAGGGTCATTCCAGGTTGCATCAGAGACCCTGAAGGAATTGTAAAGAATTTCCCTGTTTCTTTGTTCTGTTTTTGAAATTCCTTTTTAGAGTGGGTTTGAGCTGATTCTCGCTGCCATGTTTATGCCAGTCTAGACACACTTGATTCCCTTACGGAGACATATCAATACATAGGTTTTAAGATTCTTACTAGTCAGATCTATTCCTCTGCGGGAAATATGGGGTTTTGAGTCCCTTTCACTGAGGAAGGTGTAGGTCTTGTCTATTCCATAGTTGGTTTTTGGAACAGTACCTGTGCTTATATCAAACTCTGGTTTGATGCATCACCCCACCTCTCCTTCCCCCTTAAGCAGGCATAAGAGTGTTTTCTAAATGTGAGACTCTGTTCTCTTTCCTAACTCAGTTCATGTGTTGCCATGTTTACAGGATCTTCCTAAGTGATATCTTATGATAAGTTTCTTTTTCTGTGTGACTTCTTTCACTTAGAATCATCGTACCTGAATCCACTCATTTTGCTGCTACTGGTCTTATGACATTGATTTCATGGCTGAGGGATATTCCATCGTACGTAAGTTCCACAATGTTTTGAACCATTTTTATATTTCCTGGGATATTTCAGGTGTACCCAGGTTGAGGTTCTTGTAAGCAGTGCAGCCCTCAATTTGGGGGTGGCTCTGTCTTATGGATTTTCAGTTTTCCCAAGGTATATTCCCTAGACTGGAAGTGCCCTTGGCTCTGTAGCTCTGTTGTTTACTTGTTTTAGGGAACACAATGCACTCCTCCAGTGAGGCAGTTGGCAACTTACATCCCGCCCATCAGCATAACAAGGCTCCCTGTTCTCCAGGGCCTGTCTTGCCTTTCTGGTTTTTACACATTTTGTGGATGTCCCTTTTGACCGTTGGGAAGTGATACTTCTTTGTAGTGCAGATTTGCATTGCCCGCTTGCTTGCTTGGCCAAAAAGGGCGTATGCGTTTTCTCCTGAATATATTCAGGAGAAAACGCATACGCCCTTTTTGGCCAAGTGCATCATTGTCGAAGTTGTGCCCCTCTTCCTGTGCTTTACAGGCGATTCTAACGTACCTCTTGAAATCTGTTTCCTGCTATTCTGCCTCGCATTCAAGTCCGCCTCGTTGCCTTCCCTCAACAGATTTTTGGACGATAGTTGGCCTTGATTACTCTGCCAGTTTGTGAATTGCTGTGCCCCTGAGCTCCATTTTTCAACTCGTTTTTTTGTGAGGTGAACGCAAGTCCAAACATTTGGTTCAGGACCTATACTGGTTCCCGGTGGGTGGCTGAGACTTTGGTGAATCCTTCTTCCTGCCGGGAAATTAGAGTGACATGTGCCCATCCAAATGCCTAACAGCTACTCTCTCATTGGTTCTCCCTCTTCCCTTTCCTCCTCTGCCAAATGGGCAACCTGTGTGAACCAGGAGCTTAAAGGGGCTGTCTCTCCAAGTTGGGAGATTGATAGTAAAGCTGTTGGAAAGTCAAACCGGAGCACCAGGAGAGGGACTCTTCGTTGAGTTTTAGAAACCTTTCGTATTCACAGTGTGTCCATTCTCTAGGTTTCCCGTACATGTTATAGCTGTAGTAATATTCCCTTCAACCTGGAGAGGTGGGACCCATGGAATGGTTGCCATGCATTATTGCTTTAAAGGGTCTGCATTTGCTCACCCAATCTCACCAATCCTCTCAGTCCCAAGTGTCCAGCCTCATGCCACATCCAGCTGTCATCGTAGATAGGGTCATTCCAGGTTGCATCAGAGACCCTGAAGGAATTGTAAAGAATTTCCCTGTTTCTTTGTTCTGTTTTTGAAATTCCTTTTTAGAGTGGGTTTGAGCTGATTCTCGCTGCCATGTTTATGCCAGTCTAGACACACTTGATTCCCTTACGGAGACATATCAATACATAGGTTTTAAGATTCTTACTAGTCAGATCTATTCCTCTGCGGGAAATATGGGGTTTTGAGTCCCTTTCACTGAGGAAGGTGTAGGTCTTGTCTATTCCATAGTTGGTTTTTGGAACAGTACCTGTGCTTATATCAAACTCTGGTTTGATGCATCACCCCACCTCTCCTTCCCCCTTAAGCAGGCATAAGAGTGTTTTCTAAATGTGAGACTCTGTTCTCTTTCCTAACTCAGTTCATGTGTAGCCATGTTTACAGGATCTTCCTAAGTGATATCTTATGATAAGTTTCTTTTCCTGTGTGACTTCTTTCCCTTAGAATCATCGTACCTGAATCCACTCATTTTGCTGCTACTGGTCTTATGACATTGATTTCGTGGCTGAGGGATATTCCATCGTATGTAAGTTCCACAATGATTTGAACCATTTTTATATTTCCTGGGATATTTCAGGTGTACCCAGGTTGAGGTTCTTGTAAGCAGTGCAGCCCTCAATTTGGGGGTGGCTCTGTCTTATGGATTTTCAGTTTTCCCAAGGTATATTCCCTAGACTGGAAGTGCCCTTGGCTCTGTAGCTCTGTTGTTTACTTGTTTTAGGGAACACAATGCACTCCTCCAGGGAGGCAGTTGGCAGCTTACATCCCGCCCATCAGCATAACAAGGCTCCCTGTTCTCCAGGGCCTGTCTTGCCTTTCTGGTTTTTACACATTTTGTGGATGTCCCTTTTGACCGGTGGGAAGTGATACTTCTTTGTAGTGCAGATTTGCATTGCCCGCTTGCTTGCTTGGCCAAAAAGGGCGTATGCGTTTTCTCCTGAATATATTCAGGAGAAAACGCATACGCCCTTTTTGGCCAAGTGCATCATTGTCGAAGTTGTGCCCCTCTTCCTGTGCTTTACAGGCGATTCTAACGTACCTCTTGAAATCTGTTTCCTGCTATTCTGCCTCGCATTCAAGTCCGCCTCGTTGCCTTCCCTCAACAGATTTTTGGACGATAGTTGGCCTTGATTACTCTGCCAGTTTGTGAATTGCTGTGCCCCTGAGCTCCATTTTTCAACTCGTTTTTTTGTGAGCTGAACGCAAGTCCAAACATTTGGTTCAGGACCTATACTGGTTCCCGGTGGGTGGCTGAGACTTTGGTGAATTCTTCTTCCTGCCGGGAAATTAGAGTGACATGTGCCCATCCAAATGCCTAACAGCTACTCTCTCATTGGTTCTCCCTCTTCCCTTTCCTCCTCTGCCAAATGGGCAACCTGTGTGAACCAGGAGCTTAAAGGGGCTGTCTCTCCAAGTTGGGAGATTGATAGTAAAGCTGTTGGAAAGTCAAACCGGAGCACCAGGAGAGGGACTCTTCGTTGAGTTTTAGAAACCTTTCGTATTCACAGTGTGTCCATTCTCTAGGTTTCCCGTACATGTTATAGCTGTAGTAATATTCCCTTCAACCTGGAGAGGTGGGACCCATGGAATGGTGGCCATGCATTATTGCTTTAAAGGGTCTGCATTTGCTCACCCAATCTCACCAATCCTCTCAGTCCCAAGTGTCCAGCCTCATGCCACATCCAGCTGTCATCGTAGATAGGGTCATTCCAGGTTGCATCAGAGACCCTGAAGGAATTGTAAAGAATTCCCCTGTTTCTTTGTTCTGTTTTTGAAATTCCTTTTTAGAGTGGGTTTGAGCTGATTCTCGCTGCCATGTTTATGCCAGTCTAGACACACTTGATTCCCTTACGGAGACATATCAATACATAGGTTTTAAGATTCTTACTAGTCAGATCTATTCCTCTGCGGGAAATATGGGGTTTTGAGTCCCTTTCACTGAGGAAGGTGTAGGTCTTGTCTATTCCATAGTTGGTTTTTGGAACAGTACCTGTGCTTATATCAAACTCTGGTTTGATGCATCACCCCACCTCTCCTTCCCCCTTAAGCAGGCATAAGAGTGTTTTCTAAATGTGAGACTCTGTTCTCTTTCCTAACTCAGTTCATGTGTTGCCATGTTTACAGGATCTTCCTAAGTGATATCTTATGATAAGTTTCTTTTTCTGTGTGACTTCTTTCACTTAGAATCATCGTACCTGAATCCACTCATTTTGCTGCTACTGGTCTTATGACATTGATTTCATGGCTGAGGGATATTCCATCGTACGTAAGTTCCACAATGATTTGAACCATTTTTATATTTCCTGGGATATTTCAGGTGTACCCAGGTTGAGGTTCTTGTAAGCAGTGCAGCCCTCAATTTCGGGGTGGCTGTGTCTTATGGATCTTCAGTTTTCCCAAGGTATATTCCCTAGACTGGAAGTGCCCTTGGCTCTGTAGCTCTGTTGTTTACTTGTTTTAGGGAACACAATGCACTCCTCCAGGGAGGCAGTTGGCAGCTTACATCCCGCCCATCAGCATAACAAGGCTCCCTGTTCTCCAGGGCCTGTCTTGCCTTTCTGGTTTTTACACATTTTGTGGATGTCCCTTTTGACCGTTGGGAAGTGATACTTCTTTGTAGTGCAGATTTGCATTGCCCGCTTGCTTGCTTGGCCAAAAAGGGCGTATGCGTTTTCTCCTGAATATATTCAGGAGAAAATGCATACGCACTTTTTGGCCAAGTGCATCATTGTCGAAGTTGTGCCCCTCTTCCTGTGCTTTACAGGCAATTCTAACGTACCTCTTGAAATCTGTTTCCTGCTATTCTGCCTCGCATTCAAGTCCGCCTCGTTGCCTTCCCTCAACAGATTTTTGGACGATAGTTGGCCTTGATTACTCTGCCAGTTTGTGAATTGCTGTGCCCCTGAGCTCCATTTTTCAACTCGTTTTTGTGAGCTGAACGCAAGTCCAAACATTTGGTTCAGGACCTATACTGGTTCCCGGTGGGTGGCTGAGACTTTGGTGAATTCTTCTTCCTGCCGGGAAATTACAGTGACATGTGCCCATCCAAATGCCTAACAGCTACTCTCTCATTGGTTCTCCCTCTTCCCTTTCCTCCTCTGCCAAATGGGCAACCTGTGTGAACCAGGAGCTTAAAGGGGCTGTCTCTCCAAGTTGGGAGATTGATAGTAAAGCTGTTGGAAAGTCAAACCGGAGCACCAGGAGAGGGACTCTTCGTTGAGTTTTAGAAACCTTTCGTATTCACAGTGTGTCCATTCTCTAGGTTTCCCGTACATGTTATAGCTGTAGTAATATTCCCTTCAACCTGGAGAGGTGGGACCCATGGAATGGTGGCCATGCATTATTGCTTTAAAGGGTCTGCATTTGCTCACCCAATCTCACCAATCCTCTCAGTCCCAAGTGTCCAGCCTCATGCCACATCCAGCTGTCATCGTAGATAGGGTCATTCCAGGTTGCATCAGAGACCCTGAAGGAATTGTAAAGAATTTCCCTGTTTCTTTGTTCTGTTTTTGAAATTCCTTTTTAGAGTGGGTTTGAGCTGATTCTCGCTGCCATGTTTATGCCAGTCTAGACACACTTGATTCCCTTACGGAGACATATCAATACATAGGTTTTAAGATTCTTACTAGTCAGATCTATTCCTCTGCGGGAAATATGGGGTTTTGAGTCCCTTTCACTGAGGAAGGTGTAGGTCTTGTCTATTCCATAGTTGGTTTTTGGAACAGTACCTGTGCTTATATCAAACTCTGGTTTGATGCATCACCCCACCTCTCCTTCCCCCTTAAGCAGGCATAAGAGTGTTTTCTAAATGTGAGACTCTGTTCTCTTTCCTAACTCAGTTCATGTGTTGCCATGTTTACAGGATCTTCCTAAGTGATATCTTATGATAAGTTTCTTTTTCTGTGTGACTTCTTTCACTTAGAATCATCGTACCTGAATCCACTCATTTTGCTGCTACTGGTCTTATGACATTGATTTCATGGCTGAGGGATATTCCATCGTACATAAGTTCCACAATGATTTGAACCATTTTTATATTTCCTGGGATATTTCAGGTGTACCCAGGTTGAGGTTCTTGTAAGCAGTGCAGCCCTCAATTTGGGGGTGGCTCTGTCTTATGGATTTTCAGTTTTCCCAAGGTATATTCCCTAGACTGGAAGTGCCCTTGGCTCTGTAGCTCTGTTGTTTACTTGTTTTAGGGAACACAATGCACTCCTCCAGTGAGGCAGTTGGCAACTTACATCCCGCCCATCAGCATAACAAGGCTCCCGGTTCTCCAGGGCCTGTCTTGCCTTTCTGGTTTTTACACATTTTGTGGATGTCCCTTTTGACCGTTGGGAAGTGATACTTCTTTGTAGTGCAGATTTGCATTGCCCGCTTGCTTGCTTGGCCAAAAAGGGCGTATGCGTTTTCTCCTGAATATATTCAGGAGAAAACGCATACGCCCTTTTTGGCCAAGTGCATCATTGTCGAAGTTGTGCCCCTCTTCCTGTGCTTTACAGGCGATTCTAACGTACCTCTTGAAATCTGTTTCCTGCTATACTGCCTCGCATTCAAGTCCGCCTCGTTGCCTTCCCTCAACAGATTTTTGGACGATAGTTGGCCTTGATTACTCTGCCAGTTTGTGAATTGCTGTGCCCCTGAGCTCCATTTTTCAACTCGTTTTTTGTGAGCTGAACGCAAGTCCAAACATTTGGTTCAGGACCTATACTGGTTCCCGGTGGGTGGCTGAGACTTTGGTGAATTCTTCTTCCTGCCGGGAAATTAGAGTGACATGTGCCCATCCAAATGCCTAACAGCTACTCTCTCATTGGTTCTCCCTCTTCCCTTTCCTCCTCTGCCAAATGGGCAACCTGTGTGAACCAGGAGCTTAAAGGGGCTGTCTCTCCAAGTTGGGAGATTGATAGTAAAGCTGTTGGAAAGTCAAACCGGAGCACCAGGAGAGGGACTCTTCGTTGAGTTTTAGAAACCTTTCGTATTCACAGTGTGTCCATTCTCTAGGTTTCCCGTACATGTTATAGCTGTAGTAATATTCCCTTCAACCTGGAGAGGTGGGACCCATGGAATGGTTGCCATGCATTATTGCTTTAAAGGGTCTGCATTTGCTCACCCAATCTCACCAATCCTCTCAGTCCCAAGTGTCCAGCCTCATGCCACATCCAGCTGTCATCGTAGATAGGGTCATTCCAGGTTGCATCAGAGACCCTGAAGGAATTGTAAAGAATTTCCCTGTTTCTTTGTTCTGTTTTTGAAATTCCTTTTTAGAGTGGGTTTGAGCTGATTCTCGCTGCCATGTTTATGCCAGTCTAGACACACTTGATTCCCTTACGGAGACATATCAATACATAGGTTTTAAGATTCTTACTAGTCAGATCTATTCCTCTGCGGGAAATATGGGGTTTTGAGTCCCTTTCACTGAGGAAGGTGTAGGTCTTGTCTATTCCATAGTTGGTTTTTGGAACAGTACCTGTGCTTATATCAAACTCTGGTTTGATGCATCACCCCACCTCTCCTTCCCCCTTAAGCAGGCATAAGAGTGTTTTCTAAATGTGAGACTCTGTTCTCTTTCCTAACTCAGTTCATGTGTTGCCATGTTTACAGGATCTTCCTAAGTGATATCTTATGATAAGTTTCTTTTTCTGTGTGACTTCTTTCACTTAGAATCATCGTACCTGAATCCACTCATTTTGCTGCTACTGGTCTTATGACATTGATTTCATGGCTGAGGGATATTCCATCGTACGTAAGTTCCACAATGTTTTGAACCATTTTTATATTTCCTGGGATATTTCAGGTGTACCCAGGTTGAGGTTCTTGTAAGCAGTGCAGCCCTCAATTTGGGGGTGGCTCTGTCTTATGGATTTTCAGTTTTCCCAAGGTATATTCCCTAGACTGGAAGTGCCCTTGGCTCTGTAGCTCTGTTGTTTACTTGTTTTAGGGAACACAATGCACTCCTCCAGTGAGGCAGTTGGCAACTTACATCCCGCCCATCAGCATAACAAGGCTCCCTGTTCTCCAGGGCCTGTCTTGCCTTTCTGGTTTTTACACATTTTGTGGATGTCCCTTTTGACCGTTGGGAAGTGATACTTCTTTGTAGTGCAGATTTGCATTGCCCGCTTGCTTGCTTGGCCAAAAAGGGCGTATGCGTTTTCTCCTGAATATATTCAGGAGAAAACGCATACGCCCTTTTTGGCCAAGTGCATCATTGTCGAAGTTGTGCCCCTCTTCCTGTGCTTTACAGGCGATTCTAACGTACCTCTTGAAATCTGTTTCCTGCTATTCTGCCTCGCATTCAAGTCCGCCTCGTTGCCTTCCATCAACAGATTTTTGGACGATAGTTGGCCTTGATTACTCTGCCAGTTTGTGAATTGCTGTGCCCCTGAGCTCCATTTTTCAACTCGTTTTTTTGTGAGCTGAACGCAAGTCCAAACATTTGGTTCAGGACCTATACTGGTTCCCGGTGGGTGGCTGAGACTTTGGTGAATTCTTCTTCCTGCCGGGAAATTAGAGTGACATGTGCCCATCCAAATGCCTAACAGCTACTCTCTCACTGGTTCTCCCTCTTCCCTTTCCTCCTCTGCCAAATGGGCAACCTGTGTGAACCAGGAGCTTAAAGGGGCTGTCTCTCCAAGTTGGGAGATTGATAGTAAAGCTGTTGGAAAGTCAAACCGGAGCACCAGGAGAGGGACTCTTCGTTGAGTTTTATAAACCTTTCGTATTCACAGTGTGTCCATTCTCTAGGTTTCCTGTACATGTTATAGCTGTAGTAATATTCCCTTCAACCTGGAGAGGTGGGACCCATGGAATGGTTGCCATGCATTATTGCTTTAAAGGGTCTGCATTTGCTCACCCAATCTCACCAATCCTCTCAGTCCCAAGTGTCCAGCCTCATGCCACATCCAGCTGTCATCGTAGATAGGGTCATTCCAGGTTGCATCAGAGACCCTGAAGGAATTGTAAAGAATTTCCCTGTTTCTTTGTTCTGTTTTTGAAATTCCTTTTTAGAGTGGGTTTGAGCTGATTCTTGCTGCCATGTTTATGCCAGTCTAGACACACTTGATTCCCTTACGGAGACATATCAATACATAGGTTTTAAGATTCTTACTAGTCAGATCTATTCCTCTGCGGGAAATATGGGGTTTTGAGTCCCTTTCACTGAGGAAGGTGTAGGTCTTGTCTATTCCATAGTTGGTTTTTGGAACAGTACCTGTGCTTATATCAAACTCTGGTTTGATGCATCACCCCACCTCTCCTTCCCCCTTAAGCAGGCATAAGAGTGTTTTCTAAATGTGAGACTCTGTTCTCTTTCCTAACTCAGTTCATGTGTTGCCATGTTTACAGGATCTTCCTAAGTGATATCTTATGATAAGTTTCTTTTTCTGTGTGACTTCTTTCACTTAGAATCATCGTACCTGAATCCACTCATTTTGCTGCTACTGGTCTTATGACATTGATTTCATGGCTGAGGGATATTCCATCGTACGTAAGTTCCACAATGTTTTGAACCATTTTTATATTTCCTGGGATATTTCAGGTGTACCCAGGTTGAGGTTCTTGTAAGCAGTGCAGCCCTCAATTTGGGGGTGGCTCTGTCTTATGGATTTTCAGTTTTCCCAAGGTATATTCCCTAGACTGGAAGTGCCCTTGGCTCTGTAGCTCTGTTGTTTACTTGTTTTAGGGAACACAATGCACTCCTCCAGTGAGGCAGTTGGCAACTTACATCCCGCCCATCAGCATAACAAGGCTCCCTGTTCTCCAGGGCCTGTCTTGCCTTTCTGGTTTTTACACATTTTGTGGATGTCCCTTTTGACCGTTGGGAAGTGATACTTCTTTGTAGTGCAGATTTGCATTGCCCGCTTGCTTGCTTGGCCAAAAAGGGCGTATGCGTTTTCTCCTGAATATATTCAGGAGAAAACGCATACGCCCTTTTTGGCCAAGTGCATCATTGTCGAAGTTGTGCCCCTCTTCCTGTGCTTTACAGGCGATTCTAACGTACCTCTTGAAATCTGTTTCCTGCTATTCTGCCTCGCATTCAAGTCCGCCTCGTTGCCTTCCCTCAACAGATTTTTGACGATAGTTGGCCTTGATTACTCTGCCAGTTTGTGAATTGCTGTGCCCCTGAGCTCCATTTTTCAACTCGTTTTTTTGTGAGGTGAACGCAAGTCCAAACATTTGGTTCAGGACCTATACTGGTTCCCGGTGGGTGGCTGAGACTTTGGTGAATCCTTCTTCCTGCCGGGAAATTAGAGTGACATGTGCCCATCCAAATGCCTAACAGCTACTCTCTCATTGGTTCTCCCTCTTCCCTTTCCTCCTCTGCCAAATGGGCAACCTGTGTGAACCAGGAGCTTAAAGGGGCTGTCTCTCCAAGTTGGGAGATTGATAGTAAAGCTGTTGGAAAGTCAAACCGGAGCACCAGGAGAGGGACTCTTCGTTGAGTTTTAGAAACCTTTCGTATTCACAGTGTGTCCATTCTCTAGGTTTCCCGTACATGTTATAGCTGTAGTAATATTCCCTTCAACCTGGAGAGGTGGGACCCATGGAATGGTTGCCATGCATTATTGCTTTAAAGGGTCTGCATTTGCTCACCCAATCTCACCAATCCTCTCAGTCCCAAGTGTCCAGCCTCATGCCACATCCAGCTGTCATCGTAGATAGGGTCATTCCAGGTTGCATCAGAGACCCTGAAGGAATTGTAAAGAATTTCCCTGTTTCTTTGTTCTGTTTTTGAAATTCCTTTTTAGAGTGGGTTTGAGCTGATTCTCGCTGCCATGTTTATGCCAGTCTAGACACACTTGATTCCCTTACGGAGACATATCAATACATAGGTTTTAAGATTCTTACTAGTCAGATCTATTCCTCTGCGGGAAATATGGGGTTTTGAGTCCCTTTCACTGAGGAAGGTGTAGGTCTTGTCTATTCCATAGTTGGTTTTTGGAACAGTACCTGTGCTTATATCAAACTCTGGTTTGATGCATCACCCCACCTCTCCTTCCCCCTTAAGCAGGCATAAGAGTGTTTTCTAAATGTGAGACTCTGTTCTCTTTCCTAACTCAGTTCATGTGTAGCCATGTTTACAGGATCTTCCTAAGTGATATCTTATGATAAGTTTCTTTTCCTGTGTGACTTCTTTCCCTTAGAATCATCGTACCTGAATCCACTCATTTTGCTGCTACTGGTCTTATGACATTGATTTCGTGGCTGAGGGATATTCCATCGTACGTAAGTTCCACAATGATTTGAACCATTTTTATATTTCCTGGGATATTTCAGGTGTACCCAGGTTGAGGTTCTTGTAAGCAGTGCAGCCCTCAATTTGGGGGTGGCTCTGTCTTATGGATTTTCAGTTTTCCCAAGGTATATTCCCTAGACTGGAAGTGCCCTTGGCTCTGTAGCTCTGTTGTTTACTTGTTTTAGGGAACACAATGCACTCCTCCAGGGAGGCAGTTGGCAGCTTACATCCCGCCCATCAGCATAACAAGGCTCCCTGTTCTCCAGGGCCTGTCTTGCCTTTCTGGTTTTTACACATTTTGTGGATGTCCCTTTTGACCGGTGGGAAGTGATACTTCTTTGTAGTGCAGATTTGCATTGCCCGCTTGCTTGCTTGGCCAAAAAGGGCGTATGCGTTTTCTCCTGAATATATTCAGGAGAAAACGCATACGCCCTTTTTGGCCAAGTGCATCATTGTCGAAGTTGTGCCCCTCTTCCTGTGCTTTACAGGCGATTCTAACGTACCTCTTGAAATCTGTTTCCTGCTATTCTGCCTCGCATTCAAGTCCGCCTCGTTGCCTTCCCTCAACAGATTTTTGGACGATAGTTGGCCTTGATTACTCTGCCAGTTTGTGAATTGCTGTGCCCCTGAGCTCCATTTTTCAACTCGTTTTTTGTGAGCTGAACGCAAGTCCAAACATTTGGTTCAGGACCTATACTGGTTCCCGGTGGGTGGCTGAGACTTTGGTGAATTCTTCTTCCTGCCGGGAAATTAGAGTGACATGTGCCCATCCAAATGCCTAACAGCTACTCTCTCATTGGTTCTCCCTCTTCCCTTTCCTCCTCTGCCAAATGGGCAACCTGTGTGAACCAGGAGCTTAAAGGGGCTGTCTCTCCAAGTTGGGAGATTGATAGTAAAGCTGTTGGAAAGTCAAACCGGAGCACCAGGAGAGGGACTCTTCGTTGAGTTTTAGAAACCTTTCGTATTCACAGTGTGTCCATTCTCTAGGTTTCCCGTACATGTTATAGCTGTAGTAATATTCCCTTCAACCTGGAGAGGTGGGACCCATGGAATGGTGGCCATGCATTATTGCTTTAAAGGGTCTGCATTTGCTCACCCAATCTCACCAATCCTCTCAGTCCCAAGTGTCCAGCCTCATGCCACATCCAGCTGTCATCGTAGATAGGGTCATTCCAGGTTGCATCAGAGACCCTGAAGGAATTGTAAAGAATTCCCCTGTTTCTTTGTTCTGTTTTTGAAATTCCTTTTTAGAGTGGGTTTGAGCTGATTCTCGCTGCCATGTTTATGCCAGTCTAGACACACTTGATTCCCTTACGGAGACATATCAATACATAGGTTTTAAGATTCTTACTAGTCAGATCTATTCCTCTGCGGGAAATATGGGGTTTTGAGTCCCTTTCACTGAGGAAGGTGTAGGTCTTGTCTATTCCATAGTTGGTTTTTGGAACAGTACCTGTGCTTATATCAAACTCTGGTTTGATGCATCACCCCACCTCTCCTTCCCCCTTAAGCAGGCATAAGAGTGTTTTCTAAATGTGAGACTCTGTTCTCTTTCCTAACTCAGTTCATGTGTTGCCATGTTTACAGGATCTTCCTAAGTGATATCTTATGATAAGTTTCTTTTTCTGTGTGACTTCTTTCACTTAGAATCATCGTACCTGAATCCACTCATTTTGCTGCTACTGGTCTTATGACATTGATTTCATGGCTGAGGGATATTCCATCGTACGTAAGTTCCACAATGATTTGAACCATTTTTATATTTCCTGGGATATTTCAGGTGTACCCAGGTTGAGGTTCTTGTAAGCAGTGCAGCCCTCAATTTCGGGGTGGCTGTGTCTTATGGATCTTCAGTTTTCCCAAGGTATATTCCCTAGACTGGAAGTGCCCTTGGCTCTGTAGCTCTGTTGTTTACTTGTTTTAGGGAACACAATGCACTCCTCCAGGGAGGCAGTTGGCAGCTTACATCCCGCCCATCAGCATAACAAGGCTCCCTGTTCTCCAGGGCCTGTCTTGCCTTTCTGGTTTTTACACATTTTGTGGATGTCCCTTTTGACCGTTGGGAAGTGATACTTCTTTGTAGTGCAGATTTGCATTGCCCGCTTGCTTGCTTGGCCAAAAAGGGCGTATGCGTTTTCTCCTGAATATATTCAGGAGAAAATGCATACGCCCTTTTTGGCCAAGTGCATCATTGTCGAAGTTGTGCCCCTCTTCCTGTGCTTTACAGGCAATTCTAACGTACCTCTTGAAATCTGTTTCCTGCTATTCTGCCTCGCATTCAAGTCCGCCTCGTTGCCTTCCCTCAACAGATTTTTGGACGATAGTTGGCCTTGATTACTCTGCCAGTTTGTGAATTGCTGTGCCCCTGAGCTCCATTTTTCAACTCGTTTTTTGTGAGCTGAACGCAAGTCCAAACATTTGGTTCAGGACCTATACTGGTTCCCGGTGGGTGGCTGAGACTTTGGTGAATTCTTCTTCCTGCCGGGAAATTACAGTGACATGTGCCCATCCAAATGCCTAACAGCTACTCTCTCATTGGTTCTCCCTCTTCCCTTTCCTCCTCTGCCAAATGGGCAACCTGTGTGAACCAGGAGCTTAAAGGGGCTGTCTCTCCAAGTTGGGAGATTGATAGTAAAGCTGTTGGAAAGTCAAACCGGAGCACCAGGAGAGGGACTCTTCGTTGAGTTTTAGAAACCTTTCGTATTCACAGTGTGTCCATTCTCTAGGTTTCCCGTACATGTTATAGCTGTAGTAATATTCCCTTCAACCTGGAGAGGTGGGACCCATGGAATGGTTGCCATGCATTATTGCTTTAAAGGGTCTGCATTTGCTCACCCAATCTCACCAATCCTCTCAGTCCCAAGTGTCCAGCCTCATGCCACATCCAGCTGTCATCGTAGATAGGGTCATTCCAGGTTGCATCAGAGACCCTGAAGGAATTGTAAAGAATTTCCCTGTTTCTTTGTTCTGTTTTTGAAATTCCTTTTTAGAGTGGGTTTGAGCTGATTCTCGCTGCCATGTTTATGCCAGTCTAGACACACTTGATTCCCTTACGGAGACATATCAATACATAGGTTTTAAGATTCTTACTAGTCAGATCTATTCCTCTGCGGGAAATATGGGGTTTTGAGTCCCTTTCACTGAGGAAGGTGTAGGTCTTGTCTATTCCATAGTTGGTTTTTGGAACAGTACCTGTGCTTATATCAAACTCTGGTTTGATGCATCACCCCACCTCTCCTTCCCCCTTAAGCAGGCATAAGAGTGTTTTCTAAATGTGAGACTCTGTTCTCTTTCCTAACTCAGTTCATGTGTTGCCATGTTTACAGGATCTTCCTAAGTGATATCTTATGATAAGTTTCTTTTTCTGTGTGACTTCTTTCACTTAGAATCATCGTACCTGAATCCACTCATTTTGCTGCTACTGGTCTTATGACATTGATTTCATGGCTGAGGGATATTCCATCGTACGTAAGTTCCACAATGTTTTGAACCATTTTTATATTTCCTGGGATATTTCAGGTGTACCCAGGTTGAGGTTCTTGTAAGCAGTGCAGCCCTCAATTTGGGGGTGGCTGTGTCTTATGGATCTTCAGTTTTCCCAAGGTATATTCCATAGACTGGAAGTGCCCTTGGCTCGGTAGCTCTGTTGTTTATTTGTTTTAGGGAACACAATGCACTCCTCCAGGGAGGCAGTTGGCAGCTTACATCCCGCCCATCAGCATAACAAGGCTCCCTGTTCTCCAGGGCCTGTCTTGCCTTTCTGGTTTTTACACATTTTGTGGATGTCCCTTTTGACCGTTGGGAAGTGATACTTCTTTGTAGTGCAGATTTGCATTGCCCGCTTGCTTGCTTGGCCAAAAAGGGCGTATGCGTTTTCTCCTGAATATATTCAGGAGAAAACGCATACGCCCTTTTTGGCCAAGTGCATCATTGTCGAAGTTGTGCCCCTCTTCCTGTGCTTTACAGGCGATTCTAACGTACTTCTTGAAATCTGTTTCCTGCTATTCTGCCTCGCATTCAAGTCCGCCTCGTTGCCTTCCCTCAACAGATTTTTGGACGATAGTTGGCCTTGATTACTCTGCCAGTTTGTGAATTGCTGTGCCCCTGAGCTCCATTTTTCAACTCGTTTTTTGTGAGCTGAACGCAAGTCCAAACATTTGGTTCAGGACCTATACTGGTTCCCGGTGGGTGGCTGAGACTTTGGTGAATTCTTCTTCCTGCCGGGAAATTAGAGTGACATGTGCCCATCCAAATGCCTAACAGCTACTCTCTCATTGGTTCTCCCTCTTCCCTTTCCTCCTCTGCCAAATGGGCAACCTGTGTGAACCAGGAGCTTAAAGGGGCTGTCTCTCCAAGTTGGGAGATTGATAGTAAAGCTGTTGGAAAGTCAAACCGGAGCACCAGGAGAGGGACTCTTCGTTGAGTTTTAGAAACCTTTCGTATTCACAGTGTGTCCATTCTCTAGGTTTCCTGTACATGTTATAGCTGTAGTAATATTCCCTTCAACCTGGAGAGGTGGGACCCATGGAATGGTTGCCATGCATTATTGCTTTAAAGGGTCTGCATTTGCTCACCCAATCTCACCAATCCTCTCAGTCCCAAGTGTCCAGCCTCATGCCACATCCAGCTGTCATCGTAGATAGGGTCATTCCAGGTTGCATCAGAGACCCTGAAGGAATTGTAAAGAATTTCCCTGTTTCTTTGTTCTGTTTTTGAAATTCCTTTTTAGAGTGGGTTTGAGCTGATTCTCGCTGCCATGTTTATGCCAGTCTAGACACACTTGATTCCCTTACGGAGACATATCAATACATAGGTTTTAAGATTCTTACTAGTCAGATCTATTCCTCTGCGGGAAATATGGGGTTTTGAGTCCCTTTCACTGAGGAAGGTGTAGGTCTTGTCTATTCCATAGTTGGTTTTTGGAACAGTACCTGTGCTTATATCAAACTCTGGTTTGATGCATCACCCCACCTCTCCTTCCCCCTTAAGCAGGCATAAGAGTGTTTTCTAAATGTGAGACTCTGTTCTCTTTCCTAACTCAGTTCATGTGTTGCCATGTTTACAGGATCTTCCTAAGTGATATCTTATGATAAGTTTCTTTTTCTGTGTGACTTCTTTCACTTAGAATCATCGTACCTGAATCCACTCATTTTGCTGCTACTGGTCTTATGACATTGATTTCATGGCTGAGGGATATTCCATCGTACGTAAGTTCCACAATGTTTTGAACCATTTTTATATTTCCTGGGATATTTCAGGTGTACCCAGGTTGAGGTTCTTGTAAGCAGTGCAGCCCTCAATTTGGGGGTGGCTCTGTCTTATGGATTTTCAGTTTTCCCAAGGTATATTCCCTAGACTGGAAGTGCCCTTGGCTCTGTAGCTCTGTTGTTTACTTGTTTTAGGGAACACAATGCACTCCTCCAGGAAGGCAGTTGGCAGCTTATATCCCGCCCATCAGCATAACAAGGCTCCATGTTCTCCAGGGCCTGTCTTGCCTTTCTGGTTTTTACACATTTTGTGGATGTCCCTTTTGACCGTTTGGAAGTGATACTTCTTTGTAGTGCAGATTTGCATTGCCCGCTTGCTTGCTTGGCCAAAAAGGGCGTATGCGTTTTCTCCTGAATATATTCAGGAGAAAACGCATACGCCCTTTTTGGCCAAGTGCATCATTGTCGAAGTTGTGCCCCTCTTCCTGTGCTTTACAGGCGATTCTAACGTACCTCTTGAAATCTGTTTCCTGCTATTCTGCCTCGCATTCAAGTCCGCCTCGTTGCCTTCCCTCAACAGATTTTTGGACGATAGTTGGCCTTGATTACTCTGCCAGTTTGTGAATTGCTGTGCCCCTGAGCTCCATTTTTCAACTCGTTTTTTTGTGAGCTGAACGCAAGTCCAAACATTTGGTTCAGGACCTATACTGGTTCCCGGTGGGTGGCTGAGACTTTGGTGAATTCTTCTTCCTGCCGGGAAATTAGAGTGACATGTGCCCATCCAAATGCCTAACAGCTACTCTCTCATTGGTTCTCCCTCTTCCCTTTCCTCCTCTGCCAAATGGGCAACCTGTGTGAACCAGGAGCTTAAAGGGGCTGTCTCTCCAAGTTGGGAGATTGATAGTAAAGCTGTTGGAAAGTCAAACCGGAGCACCAGGAGAGGGACTCTTCGTTGAGTTTTAGAAACCTTTCGTATTCACAGTGTGTCCATTCTCTAGGTTTCCCGTACATGTTATAGCTGTAGTAATATTCCCTTCAACCTGGAGAGGTGGGACCCATGGAATGGTTGCCATGCATTATTGCTTTAAAGGGTCTGCATTTGCTCACCCAATCTCACCAATCCTCTCAGTCCCAAGTGTCCAGCCTCATGCCACATCCAGCTGTCATCGTAGATAGGGTCATTCCAGGTTGCATCAGAGACCCTGAAGGAATTGTAAAGAATTTCCCTGTTTCTTTGTTCTGTTTTTGAAATTCCTTTTTAGAGTGGGTTTGAGCTGATTCTCGCTGCCATGTTTATGCCAGTCTAGACACACTTGATTCCCTTACGGAGACATATCAATACATAGGTTTTAAGATTCTTACTAGTCAGATCTATTCCTCTGCGGGAAATATGGGGTTTTGAGTCCCTTTCACTGAGGAAGGTGTAGGTCTTGTCTATTCCATAGTTGGTTTTTGGAACAGTACCTGTGCTTATATCAAACTCTGGTTTGATGCATCACCCCACCTCTCCTTCCCCCTTAAGCAGGCATAAGAGTGTTTTCTAAATGTGAGACTCTGTTCTCTTTCCTAACTCAGTTCATGTGTTGCCATGTTTACAGGATCTTCCTAAGTGATATCTTATGATAAGTTTCTTTTTCTGTGTGACTTCTTTCACTTAGAATCATCGTACCTGAATCCACTCATTTTGCTGCTACTGGTCTTATGACATTGATTTCATGGCTGAGGGATATTCCATCGTACGTAAGTTCCACAATGTTTTGAACCATTTTTATATTTCCTGGGATATTTCAGGTGTACCCAGGTTGAGGTTCTTGTAAGCAGTGCAGCCCTCAATTTGGGGGTGGCTGTGTCTTATGGATCTTCAGTTTTCCCAAGGTATATTCCCTAGACTGGAAGTGCCCTTGGCTCTGTAGCTCTGTTGTTTACTTGTTTTAGGGAACACAATGCACTCCTCCAGGGAGGCAGTTGGCAGCTTACATCCCGCCCATCAGCATAACAAGGCTCCCTGTTCTCCAGGGCCTGTCTTGCCTTTCTGGTTTTTACACATTTTGTGGATGTCCCTTTTGACCGTTGGGAAGTGATACTTCTTTGTAGTGCAGATTTGCATTGCCCGCTTGCTTGCTTGGCCAAAAAGGGCGTATGCGTTTTCTCCTGAATATATTCAGGAGAAAACGCATACGCCCTTTTTGGCCAAGTGCATCATTGTCGAAGTTGTGCCCCTCTTCCTGTGCTTTACAGGCGATTCTAACGTACTTCTTGAAATCTGTTTCCTGCTATTCTGCCTCGCATTCAAGTCCGCCTCGTTGCCTTCCCTCAACAGATTTTTGGACGATAGTTGGCCTTGATTACTCTGCCAGTTTGTGAATTGCTGTGCCCCTGAGCTCCATTTTTCAACTCGTTTTTTGTGAGCTGAACGCAAGTCCAAACATTTGGTTCAGGACCTATACTGGTTCCCGGTGGGTGGCTGAGACTTTGGTTCATTCTTCTTCCTGCCGGGAAATTAGAGTGACATGTGCCCATCCAAATGCCTAACAGCTACTCTCTCATTGGTTCTCCCTCTTCCCTTTCCTCCTCTGCCAAATGGGCAACCTGTGTGAACCAGGAGCTTAAAGGGGCTGTCTCTCCAAGTTGGGAGATTGATAGTAAAGCTGTTGGAAAGTCAAACCGGAGCACCAGGAGAGGGACTCTTCGTTGAGTTTTAGAAACCTTTCGTATTCACAGTGTGTCCATTCTCTAGGTTTCCCGTACATGTTATAGCTGTAGTAATATTCCCTTCAACCTGGAGAGGTGGGACCCATGGAATGGTTGCCATGCATTATTGCTTTAAAGGGTCTGCATTTGCTCACCCAATCTCACCAATCCTCTCAGTCCCAAGTGTCCAGCCTCATGCCACATCCAGCTGTCATCGTAGATAGGGTCATTCCAGGTTGCATCAGAGACCCTGAAGGAATTGTAAAGAATTTCCCTGTTTCTTTGTTCTGTTTTTGAAATTCCTTTTTAGAGTGGGTTTGAGCTGATTCTCGCTGCCATGTTTATGCCAGTCTAGACACACTTGATTCCCTTACGGAGACATATCAATACATAGGTTTTAAGATTCTTACTAGTCAGATCTATTCCTCTGCGGGAAATATGGGGTTTTGAGTCCCTTTCACTGAGGAAGGTGTAGGTCTTGTCTATTCCATAGTTGGTTTTTGGAACAGTACCTGTGCTTATATCAAACTCTGGTTTGATGCATCACCCCACCTCTCCTTCCCCCTTAAGCAGGCATAAGAGTGTTTTCTAAATGTGAGACTCTGTTCTCTTTCCTAACTCAGTTCATGTGTTGCCATGTTTACAGGATCTTCCTAAGTGATATCTTATGATAAGTTTCTTTTTCTGTGTGACTTCTTTCACTTAGAATCATCGTACCTGAATCCACTCATTTTGCTGCTACTGGTCTTATGACATTGATTTCATGGCTGAGGGATATTCCATCGTACGTAAGTTCCACAATGTTTTGAACCATTTTTATATTTCCTGGGATATTTCAGGTGTACCCAGGTTGAGGTTCTTGTAAGCAGTGCAGCCCTCAATTTGGGGGTGGCTCTGTCTTATGGATTTTCAGTTTTCCCAAGGTATATTCCCTAGACTGGAAGTGCCCTTGGCTCTGTAGCTCTGTTGTTTACTTGTTTTAGGGAACACAATGCACTCCTCCAGTGAGGCAGTTGGCAACTTACATCCCGCCCATCAGCATAACAAGGCTCCCTGTTCTCCAGGGCCTGTCTTGCCTTTCTGGTTTTTACACATTTTGTGGATGTCCCTTTTGACCGTTGGGAAGTGATACTTCTTTGTAGTGCAGATTTGCATTGCCCGCTTGCTTGCTTGGCCAAAAAGGGCGTATGCGTTTTCTCCTGAATATATTCAGGAGAAAACGCATACGCCCTTTTTGGCCAAGTGCATCATTGTCGAAGTTGTGCCCCTCTTCCTGTGCTTTACAGGCGATTCTAACGTACCTCTTGAAATCTGTTTCCTGCTATTCTGCCTCGCATTCAAGTCCGCCTCGTTGCCTTCCCTCAACAGATTTTTGGACGATAGTTGGCCTTGATTACTCTGCCAGTTTGTGAATTGCTGTGCCCCTGAGCTCCATTTTTCAACTCGTTTTTTGTGAGCTGAACGCAAGTCCAAACATTTGGTTCAGGACCTATACTGGTTCCCGGTGGGTGGCTGAGACTTTGGTGAATTCTTCTTCCTGCCGGGAAATTAGAGTGACATGTGCCCATCCAAATGCCTAACAGCTACTCTCTCATTGGTTCTCCCTCTTCCCTTTCCTCCTCTGCCAAATGGGCAACCTGTGTGAACCAGGAGCTTAAAGGGGCTGTCTCTCCAAGTTGGGAGATTGATAGTAAAGCTGTTGGAAAGTCAAACCGGAGCACCAGGAGAGGGACTCTTCGTTGAGTTTTAGAAACCTTTCGTATTCACAGTGTGTCCATTCTCTAGGTTTCCCGTACATGTTATAGCTGTAGTAATATTCCCTTCAACCTGGAGACGTGGGACCCATGGAATGGTTGCCATGCATTATTGCTTTAAAGGGTCTGCATTTGCTCTCCCAATCTCACCAATCCTCTCAGTCCCAAGTGTCCAGCCTCATGTCACATCCAGCTGTCATCGTAGATAGGGTCATTCCAGGTTGCATCAGAGACCCTGAAGGAATTGTAAAGAATTTCCCTGTTTCTTTGTTCTGTTTTTGAAATTCCTTTTTAGAGTGGGTTTGAGCTGATTCTCGCTGCCATGTTTATGCCAGTCTAGACACACTTGATTCCCTTACGGAGACATATCAATACATAGGTTTTAAGATTCTTACTAGTCAGATCTATTCCTCTGCGGGAAATATGGGGTTTTGAGTCCCTTTCACTGAGGAAGGTGTAGGTCTTGTCTATTCCATAGTTGGTTTTTGGAACAGTACCTGTGCTTATATCAAACTCTGGTTTGATGCATCACCCCACCTCTCCTTCCCCCTTAAGCAGGCATAAGAGTGTTTTCTAAATGTGAGACTCTGTTCTCTTTCCTAACTCAGTTCATGTGTTGCCATGTTTACAGGATCTTCCTAAGTGATATCTTATGATAAGTTTCTTTTTCTGTGTGACTTCTTTCACTTAGAATCATCGTACCTGAATCCACTCATTTTGCTGCTACTGGTCTTATGACATTGATTTCATGGCTGAGGGATATTCCATCGTACGTAAGTTCCACAATGATTTGAACCATTTTTATATTTCCTGGGATATTTCAGGTGTACCCAGGTTGAGGTTCTTGTAAGCAGTGCAGCCCTCAATTTGGGGGTGGCTCTGTCTTATGGATTTTCAGTTTTCCCAAGGTATATTCCCAAGACTGGAAGTGCCCTTGGCTCTGTAGCTCTGTTGTTTACTTGTTTTAGGGAACACAATGCACTCCTCCAGTGAGGCAGTTGGCAACTTACATCCCGCCCATCAGCATAACAAGGCTCCCTGTTCTCCAGGGCCTGTCTTGCCTTTCTGGTTTTTACACATTTTGTGGATGTCCCTTTTGACCGGTGGGAAGTGATACTTCTTTGTAGTGCAGATTTGCATTGCCCGCTTGCTTGCTTGGCCAAAAAGGGCGTATGCGTTTTCTCCTGAATATATTCAGGAGAAAACGCATACGCCCTTTTTGGCCAAGTGCATCATTGTCGAAGTTGTGCCCCTCTTCCTGTGCTTTACAGGCGATTCTAACGTACCTCTTGAAATCTGTTTCCTGCTATTCTGCCTCGCATTCAAGTCCGCCTCGTTGCCTTCCCTCAACAGATTTTTGGACGATAGTTGGCCTTGATTACTCTGCCAGTTTGTGAATTGCTGTGCCCCTGAGCTCCATTTTTCAACTCGTTTTTTGTGAGCTGAACGCAAGTCCAAACATTTGGTTCAGGACCTATACTGGTTCCCGGTGGGTGGCTGAGACTTTGGTGAATTCTTCTTCCTGCCGGGAAATTAGAGTGACATGTGCCCATCCAAATGCCTAACAGCTACTCTCTCATTGGTTCTCCCTCTTCCCTTTCCTCCTCTGCCAAATGGGCAACCTGTGTGAACCAGGAGCTTAAAGGGGCTGTCTCTCCAAGTTGGGAGATTGATAGTAAAGCTGTTGGAAAGTCAAACCGGAGCACCAGGAGAGGGACTCTTCGTTGAGTTTTAGAAACCTTTCGTATTCACAGTGTGTCCATTCTCTAGGTTTCCCGTACATGTTATAGCTGTAGTAATATTCCCTTCAACCTGCAGAGGTGGGACCCATGGAATGGTTGCCATGCATTATTGCTTTAAAGGGTCTGCATTTGCTCACCCAATCTCACCAATCCTCTCAGTCCCAAGTGTCCAGCCTCATGCCACATCCAGCTGTCATCGTAGATAGGGTCATTCCAGGTTGCATCAGAGACCCTGAAAGAATTGTAAAGAATTTCCCTGTTTCTTTGTTCTGTTTTTGAAATTCCTTTTTAGAGTGGGTTTGAGCTGATTCTCGCTGCCATGTTTATGCCAGTCTAGACACACTTGATTCCCTTACGGAGACATATCAATACATAGGTTTTAAGATTCTTACTAGTCAGATCTATTCCTCTGCGGGAAATATGGGGTTTTGAGTCCCTTTCACTGAGGAAGGTGTAGGTCTTGTCTATTCCATAGTTGGTTTTTGGAACAGTACCTGTGCTTATATCAAACTCTGGTTTGATGCATCACCCCACCTCTCCTTCCCCCTTAAGCAGGCATAAGAGTGTTTTCTAAATGTGAGACTCTGTTCTCTTTCCTAACTCAGTTCATGTGTTGCCATGTTTACAGGATCTTCCTAAGTGATATCTTATGATAAGTTTCTTTTTCTGTGTGACTTCTTTCACTTAGAATCATCGTACCTGAATCCACTCATTTTGCTGCTACTGGTCTTATGACATTGATTTCATGGCTGAGGGATATTCCATCGTACGTAAGTTCCACAATGTTTGGAACCATTTTTATATTTCCTGGGATATTTCAGTTGTACCCAGGTTGAGGTTCTTGTAAGCAGTGCAGCCCTCAATTTGGGGGTGGCTGTGTCTTATGGATCTTCAGTTTTCCCAAGGTATATTCCCTAGACTGGAAGTGCCCTTGGCTCTGTAGCTCTGTTGTTTACTTGTTTTAGGGAACACAATGCACTCCTCCAGGGAGGCAGTTGGCAACTTACATCCCGCCCATCAGCATAACAAGGCTCCCTGTTCTCCAGGGCCTGTCTTGCCTTTCTGGTTTTTACACATTTTGTGGATGTCCCTTTTGACCGGTGGGAAGTGATACTTCTTTGTAGTGCAGATTTGCATTGCCCGCTTGCTTGCTTGGCCAAAAAGGGCGTATGCGTTTTCTCCTGAATATATTCAGGAGAAAACGCATACGCCCTTTTTGGCCAAGTGCATCATTGTCGAAGTTGTGCCCCTCTTCCTGTGCTTTACAGGCGATTCTAACGTACCTCTTGAAATCTGTTTCCTGCTATTCTGCCTCGCATTCAAGTCCGCCTCGTTGCCTTCCCTCAACAGATTTTTGGACGATAGTTGGCCTTGATTACTCTGCCAGTTTGTGAATTGCTGTGCCCCTGAGCTCCATTTTTCAACTCGTTTTTTGTGAGCTGAACGCAAGTCCAAACATTTGGTTCAGGACCTATACTGGTTCCCGGTGGGTGGCTGAGACTTTGGTGAATTCTTCTTCCTGCCGGGAAATTAGAGTGACATGTGCCCATCCAAATGCCTAACAGCTACTCTCTCATTGGTTCTCCCTCTTCCCTTTCCTCCTCTGCCAAATGGGCAACCTGTGTGAACCAGGAGCTTAAAGGGGCTGTCTCTCCAAGTTGGGAGATTGATAGTAAAGCTGTTGGAAAGTCAAACCGGAGCACCAGGAGAGGGACTCTTCGTTGAGTTTTAGAAACCTTTCGTATTCACAGTGTGTCCATTCTCTAGGTTTCCCGTACATGTTATAGCTGTAGTAATATTCCCTTCAACCTGGAGACGTGGGACCCATGGAATGGTTGCCATGCATTATTGCTTTAAAGGGTCTGCATTTGCTCTCCCAATCTCACCAATCCTCTCAGTCCCAAGTGTCCAGCCTCATGTCACATCCAGCTGTCATCGTAGATAGGGTCATTCCAGGTTGCATCAGAGACCCTGAAGGAATTGTAAAGAATTTCCCTGTTTCTTTGTTCTGTTTTTGAAATTCCTTTTTAGAGTGGGTTTGAGCTGATTCTCGCTGCCATGTTTATGCCAGTCTAGACACACTTGATTCCCTTACGGAGACATATCAATACATAGGTTTTAAGATTCTTACTAGTCAGATCTATTCCTCTGCGGGAAATATGGGGTTTTGAGTCCCTTTCACTGAGGAAGGTGTAGGTCTTGTCTATTCCATAGTTGGTTTTTGGAACAGTACCTGTGCTTATATCAAACTCTGGTTTGATGCATCACCCCACCTCTCCTTCCCCCTTAAGCAGGCATAAGAGTGTTTTCTAAATGTGAGACTCTGTTCTCTTTCCTAACTCAGTTCATGTGTTGCCATGTTTACAGAATCTTCCTAAGTGATATCTTATGATAAGTTTCTTTTTCTGTGTGACTTCTTTCACTTAGAATCATCGTACCTGAATCCACTCATTTTGCTGCTACTGGTCTTATGACACTGATTTCATGGCTGAGGGATATTCCATCGTACGTAAGTTCCACAATGATTTGAACCATTTTTATATTTCCTGGGATATTTCAGGTGTACCCAGGTTGAGGTTCTTGTAAGCAGTGCAGCCCTCAATTTGGGGGTGGCTCTGTCTTATGGATTTTCAGTTTTCCCAAGGTATATTCCCAAGACTGGAAGTGCCCTTGGCTCTGTAGCTCTGTTGTTTACTTGTTTTAGGGAACACAATGCACTCCTCCAGTGAGGCAGTTGGCAACTTACATCCCGCCCATCAGCATAACAAGGCTCCCTGTTCTCCAGGGCCTGTCTTGCCTTTCTGGTTTTTACACATTTTGTGGATGTCCCTTTTGACCGGTGGGAAGTGATACTTCTTTGTAGTGCAGATTTGCATTGCCCGCTTGCTTGCTTGGCCAAAAAGGGCGTATGCGTTTTCTCCTGAATATATTCAGGAGAAAACGCATACGCCCTTTTTGGCCAAGTGCATCATTGTCGAAGTTGTGCCCCTCTTCCTGTGCTTTACAGGCGATTCTAACGTACCTCTTGAAATCTGTTTCCTGCTATTCTGCCTCGCATTCAAGTCCGCCTCGTTGCCTTCCCTCAACAGATTTTTGGACGATAGTTGGCCTTGATTACTCTGCCAGTTTGTGAATTGCTGTGCCCCTGAGCTCCATTTTTCAACTCGTTTTTTGTGAGCTGAACGCAAGTCCAAACATTTGGTTCAGGACCTATACTGGTTCCCGGTGGGTGGCTGAGACTTTGGTGAATTCTTCTTCCTGCCGGGAAATTAGAGTGACATGTGCCCATCCAAATGCCTAACAGCTACTCTCTCATTGGTTCTCCCTCTTCCCTTTCCTCCTCTGCCAAATGGGCAACCTGTGTGAACCAGGAGCTTAAAGGGGCTGTCTCTCCAAGTTGGGAGATTGATAGTAAAGCTGTTGGAAAGTCAAACCGGAGCACCAGGAGAGGGACTCTTCGTTGAGTTTTAGAAACCTTTCGTATTCACAGTGTGTCCATTCTCGGTTTCCCGTACATGTTATAGCTGTAGTAATATTCCCTTCAACCTGCAGAGGTGGGACCCATGGAATGGTTGCCATGCATTATTGCTTTAAAGGGTCTGCATTTGCTCACCCAATCTCACCAATCCTCTCAGTCCCAAGTGTCCAGCCTCATGCCACATCCAGCTGTCATCGTAGATAGGGTCATTCCAGGTTGCATCAGAGACCCTGAAGGAATTGTAAAGAATTTCCCTGTTTCTTTGTTCTGTTTTTGAAATTCCTTTTTAGAGTGGGTTTGAGCTGATTCTCGCTGCCATGTTTATGCCAGTCTAGACACACTTGATTCCCTTACGGAGACATATCAATACATAGGTTTTAAGATTCTTACTAGTCAGATCTATTCCTCTGCAGGAAATATGGGGTTTTGAGTCCCTTTCACTGAGGAAGGTGTAGGTCTTGTCTATTCCATAGTTGGTTTTTGGAACAGTACCTGTGCTTATATCAAACTCTGGTTTGATGCATCACCCCACCTCTCCTTCCCCCTTAAGCAGGCATAAGAGTGTTTTCTAAATGTGAGACTCTGTTCTCTTGCCTAACTCAGTTCATGTGTTGCCATGTTTACAGGATCTTCCTAAGT
This sequence comes from Mesoplodon mirus, assembly GCF_964341445.2. Lineage (NCBI taxonomy): Eukaryota > Metazoa > Chordata > Mammalia > Artiodactyla > Ziphiidae > Mesoplodon > Mesoplodon mirus. The sequence continues at coordinate 1,586,883 of NW_028295792.1, read as the reverse complement.
GATATCTTATGATAAGTTTCTTTTTCTGTGTGACTTCTTTCACTTAGAATCATCGTACCTGAATCCACTCATTTTGCTGCTACTGGTCTTATGACATTGATTTCATGGCTGAGGGATATTCCATCGTACGTAAGTTCCACAATGTTTTGAACCATTTTTATATTTCCTGGGATATTTCAGGTGTACCCAGGTTGAGGTTCTTGTAAGCAGTGCAGCCCTCAATTTGGGGGTGGCTCTGTCTTATGGATCTTCAGTTTTCCCAAGGTATATTCCCTAGACTGGAAGTGCCCTTGGCTCTGTAGCTCTGTTGTTTACTTGTTTTAGGGAACACAATGCACTCCTCCAGGGAGGCAGTTGGCAGCTTACATCCCGCCCATCAGCATAACAAGGCTCCCTGTTCTCCAGGGCCTGTCTTGCCTTTCTGGTTTTTACACATTTTGTGGATGTCCCTTTTGACCGTTGGGAAGTGATACTTCTTTGTAGTGCAGATTTGCATTGCCCGCTTGCTTGCTTGGCCAAAAAGGGCGTATGCGTTTTCTCCTGAATATATTCAGGAGAAAACGCATACGCCCTTTTTGGCCAAGTGCATCATTGTCGAAGTTGTGCCCCTCTTCCTGTGCTTTACAGGCGATTCTAACGTACCTCTTGAAATCTGTTTCCTGCTATTCTGCCTCGCATTCAAGTCCGCCTCGTTGCCTTCCCTCAACAGATTTTTGGACGATAGTTGGCCTTGATTACTCTGCCAGTTTGTGAATTGCTGTGCCCCTGAGCTCCATTTTTCAACTCGTTTTTTGTGAGCTGAACGCAAGTCCAAACATTTGGTTCAGGACCTATACTGGTTCCCGGTGGGTGGCTGAGACTTTGGTGAATTCTTCTTCCTGCCGGGAAATTAGAGTGACATGTGCCCATCCAAATGCCTAACAGCTACTCTCTCATTGGTTCTCCCTCTTCCCTTTCCTCCTCTGCCAAATGGGCAACCTGTGTGAACCAGGAGCTTAAAGGGGCTGTCTCTCCAAGTTGGGAGATTGATAGTAAAGCTGTTGGAAAGTCAAACCGGAGCACCAGGAGAGGGACTCTTCGTTGAGTTTTAGAAACCTTTCGTATTCACAGTGTGTCCATTCTCTAGGTTTCCCGTACATGTTATAGCTGTAGTAATATTCCCTTCAACCTGCAGAGGTGGGACCCATGGAATGGTTGCCATGCATTATTGCTTTAAAGGGTCTGCATTTGCTCACCCAATCTCACCAATCCTCTCAGTCCCAAGTGTCCAGCCTCATGCCACATCCAGCTGTCATCGTAGATAGGGTCATTCCAGGTTGCATCAGAGACCCTGAAAGAATTGTAAAGAATTTCCCTGTTTCTTTGTTCTGTTTTTGAAATTCCTTTTTAGAGTGGGTTTGAGCTGATTCTCGCTGCCATGTTTATGCCAGTCTAGACACACTTGATTCCCTTACGGAGACATATCAATACATAGGTTTTAAGATTCTTACTAGTCAGATCTATTCCTCTGCGGGAAATATGGGGTTTTGAGTCCCTTTCACTGAGGAAGGTGTAGGTCTTGTCTATTCCATAGTTGGTTTTTGGAACAGTACCTGTGCTTATATCAAACTCTGGTTTGATGCATCACCCCACCTCTCCTTCCCCCTTAAGCAGGCATAAGAGTGTTTTCTAAATGTGAGACTCTGTTCTCTTTCCTAACTCAGTTCATGTGTTGCCATGTTTACAGGATCTTCCTAAGTGATATCTTATGATAAGTTTCTTTTTCTGTGTGACTTCTTTCACTTAGAATCATCGTACCTGAATCCACTCATTTTGCTGCTACTGGTCTTATGACATTGATTTCATGGCTGAGGGATATTCCATCGTACGTAAGTTCCACAATGTTTGGAACCATTTTTATATTTCCTGGGATATTTCAGTTGTACCCAGGTTGAGGTTCTTGTAAGCAGTGCAGCCCTCAATTTGGGGGTGGCTGTGTCTTATGGATCTTCAGTTTTCCCAAGGTATATTCCCTAGACTGGAAGTGCCCTTGGCTCTGTAGCTCTGTTGTTTACTTGTTTTAGGGAACACAATGCACTCCTCCAGGGAGGCAGTTGGCAACTTACATCCCGCCCATCAGCATAACAAGGCTCCCTGTTCTCCAGGGCCTGTCTTGCCTTTCTGGTTTTTACACATTTTGTGGATGTCCCTTTTGACCGGTGGGAAGTGATACTTCTTTGTAGTGCAGATTTGCATTGCCCGCTTGCTTGCTTGGCCAAAAAGGGCGTATGCGTTTTCTCCTGAATATATTCAGGAGAAAACGCATACGCCCTTTTTGGCCAAGTGCATCATTGTCGAAGTTGTGCCCCTCTTCCTGTGCTTTACAGGCGATTCTAACGTACCTCTTGAAATCTGTTTCCTGCTATTCTGCCTCGCATTCAAGTCCGCCTCGTTGCCTTCCCTCAACAGATTTTTGGACGATAGTTGGCCTTGATTACTCTGCCAGTTTGTGAATTGCTGTGCCCCTGAGCTCCATTTTTCAACTCGTTTTTTGTGAGCTGAACGCAAGTCCAAACATTTGGTTCAGGACCTATACTGGTTCCCGGTGGGTGGCTGAGACTTTGGTGAATTCTTCTTCCTGCCGGGAAATTAGAGTGACATGTGCCCATCCAAATGCCTAACAGCTACTCTCTCATTGGTTCTCCCTCTTCCCTTTCCTCCTCTGCCAAATGGGCAACCTGTGTGAACCAGGAGCTTAAAGGGGCTGTCTCTCCAAGTTGGGAGATTGATAGTAAAGCTGTTGGAAAGTCAAACCGGAGCACCAGGAGAGGGACTCTTCGTTGAGTTTTAGAAACCTTTCGTATTCACAGTGTGTCCATTCTCGGTTTCCCGTACATGTTATAGCTGTAGTAATATTCCCTTCAACCTGCAGAGGTGGGACCCATGGAATGGTTGCCATGCATTATTGCTTTAAAGGGTCTGCATTTGCTCACCCAATCTCACCAATCCTCTCAGTCCCAAGTGTCCAGCCTCATGCCACATCCAGCTGTCATCGTAGATAGGGTCATTCCAGGTTGCATCAGAGACCCTGAAGGAATTGTAAAGAATTTCCCTGTTTCTTTGTTCTGTTTTTGAAATTCCTTTTTAGAGTGGGTTTGAGCTGATTCTCGCTGCCATGTTTATGCCAGTCTAGACACACTTGATTCCCTTACGGAGACATATCAATACATAGGTTTTAAGATTCTTACTAGTCAGATCTATTCCTCTGCAGGAAATATGGGGTTTTGAGTCCCTTTCACTGAGGAAGGTGTAGGTCTTGTCTATTCCATAGTTGGTTTTTGGAACAGTACCTGTGCTTATATCAAACTCTGGTTTGATGCATCACCCCACCTCTCCTTCCCCCTTAAGCAGGCATAAGAGTGTTTTCTAAATGTGAGACTCTGTTCTCTTGCCTAACTCAGTTCATGTGTTGCCATGTTTACAGGATCTTCCTAAGTGATATCTTATGATAAGTTTCTTTTTCTGTGTGACTTCTTTCACTTAGAATCATCGTACCTGAATCCACTCATTTTGCTGCTACTGGTCTTATGACATTGATTTCATGGCTGAGGGATATTCCATCGTACGTAAGTTCCACAATGTTTTGAACCATTTTTATATTTCCTGGGATATTTCAGGTGTACCCAGGTTGAGGTTCTTGTAAGCAGTGCAGCCCTCAATTTGGGGGTGGCTGTGTCTTATGGATCTTCAGTTTTCCCAAGGTATATTCCCTAGACTGGAAGTGCCCTTGGCTCTGTAGCTCTGTTGTTTACTTGTTTTAGGGAACACAATGCACTCCTCCAGGGAGGCAGTTGGCAGCTTACATCCCGCCCATCAGCATAACAAGGCTCCCTGTTCTCCAGGGCCTGTCTTGCCTTTCTGGTTTTTACACATTTTGTGGATGTCCCTTTTGACCGTTGGGAAGTGATACTTCTTTGTAGTGCAGATTTGCATTGCCCGCTTGCTTGCTTGGCCAAAAAGGGCGTATGCGTTTTCTCCTGAATATATTCAGGAGAAAACGCATACGCCCTTTTTGGCCAAGTGCATCATTGTCGAAGTTGTGCCCCTCTTCCTGTGCTTTACAGGCGATTCTAACGTACTTCTTGAAATCTGTTTCCTGCTATTCTGCCTCGCATTCAAGTCCGCCTCGTTGCCTTCCCTCAACAGATTTTTGGACGATAGTTGGCCTTGATTACTCTGCCAGTTTGTGAATTGCTGTGCCCCTGAGCTCCATTTTTCAACTCGTTTTTTGTGAGCTGAACGCAAGTCCAAACATTTGGTTCAGGACCTATACTGGTTCCCGGTGGGTGGCTGAGACTTTGGTGAATTCTTCTTCCTGCCGGGAAATTAGAGTGACATGTGCCCATCCAAATGCCTAACAGCTACTCTCTCATTGGTTCTCCCTCTTCCCTTTCCTCCTCTGCCAAATGGGCAACCTGTGTGAACCAGGAGCTTAAAGGGGCTGTCTCTCCAAGTTGGGAGATTGATAGTAAAGCTGTTGGAAAGTCAAACCGGAGCACCAGGAGAGGGACTCTTCGTTGAGTTTTAGAAACCTTTCGTATTCACAGTGTGTCCATTCTCTAGGTGTCCTGTACATGTTATAGCTGTAGTAATATTCCCTTCAACCTGGAGAGGTGGGACCCATGGAATGGTTGCCATGCATTATTGCTTTAAAGGGTCTGCATTTGCTCACCCAATCTCACCAATCCTCTCAGTCCCAAGTGTCCAGCCTCATGCCACATCCAGCTGTCATCGTAGATAGGGTCATTCCAGGTTGCATCAGAGACCCTGAAGGAATTGTAAAGAATTTCCCTGTTTCTTTGTTCTGTTTTTGAAATTCCTTTTTAGAGTGGGTTTGAGCTGATTCTCGCTGCCATGTTTATGCCAGTCTAGACACACTTGATTCCCTTACGGAGACATATCAATACATAGGTTTTAAGATTCTTACTAGTCAGATCTATTCCTCTGCGGGAAATATGGGGTTTTGAGTCCCTTTCACTGAGGAAGGTGTAGGTCTTGTCTATTCCATAGTTGGTTTTTGGAACAGTACCTGTGCTTATATCAAACTCTGGTTTGATGCATCACCCCACCTCTCCTTCCCCCTTAAGCAGGCATAAGAGTGTTTTCTAAATGTGAGACTCTGTTCTCTTTCCTAACTCAGTTCATGTGTTGCCATGTTTACAGGATCTTCCTAAGTGATATCTTATAATAAGTTTCTTTTTCTGTGTGACTTCTTTCACTTAGAATCATCGTACCTGAATCCACTCATTTTGCTGCTACTGGTCTTATGACATTGATTTCATGGCTGAGGGATATTCCATCGTACGTAAGTTCCACAATGTTTTGAACCATTTTTATATTTCCTGGGATATTTCAGGTGTACCCAGGTTGAGGTTCTTGTAAGCAGTGCAGCCCTCAATTTGGGGGTGGCTGTGTCTTATGGATCTTCAGTTTTCCCAAGGTATATTCCCTAGACTGGAAGTGCCCTTGGCTCTGTAGCTCTGTTGTTTACTTGTTTTAGGGAACACAATGCACTCCTCCAGGGAGGCAGTTGGCAGCTTACATCCCGCCCATCAGCATAACAAGGCTCCCTGTTCTCCAGGGCCTGTCTTGCCTTTCTGGTTTTTACACATTTTGTGGATGTCCCTTTTGACCGTTGGGAAGTGATACTTCTTTGTAGTGCAGATTTGCATTGCCCGCTTGCTTGCTTGGCCAAAAAGGGCGTATGCGTTTTCTCCTGAATATATTCAGGAGAAAACGCATACGCCCTTTTTGGCCAAGTGCATCATTGTCGAAGTTGTGCCCCTCTTCCTGTGCTTTACAGGCGATTCTAACGTACCTCTTGAAATCTGTTTCCTGCTATTCTGCCTCGCATTCAAGTCCGCCTCGTTGCCTTCCCTCAACAGATTTTTGGACGATAGTTGGCCTTGATTACTCTGCCAGTTTGTGAATTGCTGTGCCCCTGAGCTCCATTTTTCAACTCGTTTTTTGTGAGCTGAACGCAAGTCCAAACATTTGGTTCAGGACCTATACTGGTTCCCGGTGGGTGGCTGAGACTTTGGTGAATTCTTCTTCCCGCCGGGAAATTAGAGTGACATGTGCCCATCCAAATGCCTAACAGCTACTCTCTCATTGGTTCTCCCTCTTCCCTTTCCTCCTCTGCCAAATGGGCAACCTGTGTGAACCAGGAGCTTAAAGGGGCTGTCTCTCCAAGTTGGGAGATTGATAGTAAAGCTGTTGGAAAGTCAAACCGAAGCACCAGGAGAGGGACTCTTCGTTGAGTTTTAGAAACCTTTCGTATTCACAGTGTGTCCATTCTCTAGCTTTCCCGTACATGTTATAGCTGTAGTAATATTCCCTTCAACCTGGAGAGGTGGGACCCATGGAATGGTTGCCATGCATTATTGCTTTAAAGGGTCTGCATTTGCTCACCCAATCTCACCAATCCTCTCAGTCCCAAGTGTCCAGCCTCATGCCACATCCAGCTGTCATCGTAGATAGGGTCATTCCAGGTTGCATCAGAGACCCTGAAGGAATTGTAAAGAATTGCCCTGTTTCTTTGTTCTGTTTTTGAAATTCCTTTTTAGAGTGGGTTTGAGCTGATTCTCGCTGCCATGTTTATGCCAGTCTAGACACACTTGATTCCCTTACGGAGACATATCAATACATAGGTTTTAAGATTCTTACTAGTCAGATCTATTCCTCTGCGGGAAATATGGGGTTTTGAGTCCCTTTCACTGAGGAAGGTGTAGGTCTTGTCTATTCCATAGTTGGTTTTTGGAACAGTACCTGTGCTTATATCAAACTCTGGTTTGATGCATCACCCCACCTCTCCTTCCCCCTTAAGCAGGCATAAGAGTGTTTTCTAAATGTGAGACTCTGTTCTCTTTCCTAACTCAGTTCATGTGTTGCCATGTTTACAGGATCTTCCTAAGTGATATCTTATAATAAGTTTCTTTTTCTGTGTGACTTCTTTCACTTAGAATCATCGTACCTGAATCCACTCATTTTGCTGCTACTGGTCTTATGACATTGATTTCATGGCTGAGGGATATTCCATCGTACGTAAGTTCCACAATGTTTTGAACCATTTTTATATTTCCTGGGATATCTCAGGTGTACCCAGGTTGAGGTTCTTGTAAGCAGTGCAGCCCTCAATTTGGGGGTGGCTGTGTCTTATGGATCTTCAGTTTTCCCAAGGTATATTCCCTAGACTGGAAGTGCCCTTGGCTCTGTAGCTCTGTTGTTTACTTGTTTTAGGGAACACAATGCACTCCTCCAGGGAGGCAGTTGGCAGCTTACATCCCGCCCATCAGCATAACAAGGCTCCCTGTTCTCCAGGGCATGTCTTGCCTTTCTGGTTTTTACACATTTTGTGGATGTCCCTTTTGACCGTTGGGAAGTGATACTTCTTTGTAGTGCAGATTTGCATTGCCCGCTTGCTTGCTTGGCCAAAAAGGGCGTATGCGTTTTCTCCTGAATATATTCAGGAGAAAACGCATACGCCCTTTTTGGCCAAGTGCATCATTGTCGAAGTTGTGCCCCTCTTCCTGTGCTTTACAGGCGGTTCTAACGTACTTCTTGAAATCTGTTTCCTGCTATTCTGCCTCGCATTCAAGTCCGCCTCGTTGCCTTCCCTCAACAGATTTTTGGACGATAGTTGGCCTTGATTACTCTGCCAGTTTGTGAATTGCTGTGCCCCTGAGCTCCATTTTTCAACTCGTTTTTTGTGAGCTGAACGCAAGTCCAAACATTTGGTTCAGGACCTATACTGGTTCCCGGTGGGTGGCTGAGACTTTGGTGAATTCTTCTTCCTGCCGGGAAATTAGAGTGACATGTGCCCATCCAAATGCCTAACAGCTACTCTCTCATTGGTTCTCCCTCTTCCCTTTCCTCCTCTGCCAAATGGGCAACCTGTGTGAACCAGGAGCTTAAAGGGGCTGTCTCTCCAAGTTGGGAGATTGATAGTAAAGCTGTTGGAAAGTCAAACCGGAGCACCAGGAGAGGGACTCTTCGTTGAGTTTTAGAAACCTTTCGTATTCACAGTGTGTCCATTCTCTAGGTTTCCCGTACATGTTATAGCTGTAGTAATATTCCCTTCAACCTGGAGAGGTGGGACCCATGGAATGGTTGCCATGCATTATTGCTTTAAAGGGTCTGCATTTGCTCACCCAATCTCACCAATCCTCTCAGTCCCAAGTGTCCAGCCTCATGCCACATCCAGCTGTCATCGTAGATAGGGTCATTCCAGGTTGCATCAGAGACCCTGAAGGAATTGTAAAGAATTTCCCTGTTTCTTTGTTCTGTTTTTGAAATTCCTTTTTAGAGTGGGTTTGAGCTGATTCTCGCTGCCATGTTTATGCCAGTCTAGACACACTTGATTCCCTTACGGAGACATATCAATACATAGGTTTTAAGATTCTTACTAGTCAGATCTATTCCTCTGCGGGAAATATGGGGTTTTGAGTCCCTTTCACTGAGGAAGGTGTAGGTCTTGTCTATTCCATAGTTGGTTTTTGGAACAGTACCTGTGCTTATATCAAACTCTGGTTTGATGCATCACCCCACCTCTCCTTCCCCCTTAAGCAGGCATAAGAGTGTTTTCTAAATGTGAGACTCTGTTCTCTTTCCTAACTCAGTTCATGTGTTGCCATGTTTACAGGATCTTCCTAAGTGATATCTTATGATAAGTTTCTTTTTCTGTGTGACTTCTTTCACTTAGAATCATCGTACCTGAATCCACTCATTTTGCTGCTACTGGTCTTATGACATTGATTTCATGGCTGAGGGATATTCCATCGTACGTAAGTTCCACAATGTTTTGAACCATTTTTATATTTCCTGGGATATTTCAGGTGTACCCAGGTTGAGGTTCTTGTAAGCAGTGCAGCCCTCAATTTGGGGGTGGCTGTGTCTTATGGATCTTCAGTTTTCCCAAGGTATATTCCCTAGACTGGAAGTGCCCTTGGCTCTGTAGCTCTGTTGTTTACTTGTTTTAGGGAACACAATGCACTCCTCCAGGGAGGCAGTTGGCAGCTTACATCCCGCCCATCAGCATAACAAGGCTCCCTGTTCTCCAGGGCTTGTCTTGCCTTTCTGGTTTTTACACATTTTGTGGATGTCCCTTTTGACCGTTGGGAAGTGATACTTCTTTGTAGTGCAGATTTGCATTGCCCGCTTGCTTGCTTGGCCAAAAAGGGCGTATGCGTTTTCTCCTGAATATATTCAGGAGAAAACGCATACGCCCTTTTTGGCCAAGTGCATCATTGTCGAAGTTGTGCCCCTCTTCCTGTGCTTTACAGGCGATTCTAACGTACCTCTTGAAATCTGTTTCCTGCTATTCTGCCTCGCATTCAAGTCCGCCTCGTTGCCTTCCCTCAACAGATTTTTGGACGATAGTTGGCCTTGATTACTCTGCCAGTTTGTGAATTGCTGTGTCCCTGAGCTCCATTTTTCAACTCGTTTTTTTGTGAGCTGAACGCAAGTCCAAACATTTGGTTCAGGACCTATACTGGTTCCCGGTGGGTGGCTGAGACTTTGGTGAATTCTTCTTCCTGCCGGGAAAGTAGAGTGACATGTGCCCATCCAAATGCCTAACAGCTACTCTCTCATTGGTTCTCCCTCTTCCCTTTCCTCCTCTGCCAAATGGGCAACCTGTGTGAACCAGGAGCTTAAAGGGGCTGTCTCTCCAAGTTGGGAGATTGATAGTAAAGCTGTTGGAAAGTCAAACCGGAGCACCAGGAGAGGGACTCTTCGTTGAGTTTTAGAAACCTTTCGTATTCACAATGTGTCCATTCTCTAGGTTTCCCGTACATGTTATAGCTGTAGTAATATTCCCTTCAACCTGGAGAGGTGGGACCCATGGAATGGTTGCCATGCATTATTGCTTTAAAGGGTCTGCATTTGCTCACCCAATCTCACCAATCCTCTCAGTCCCAAGTGTCCAGCCTCATGCCACATCCAGCTGTCATCGTAGATAGGGTCATTCCAGGTTGCATCAGAGACCCTGAAGGAATTGTAAAGAATTTCCCTGTTTCTTTGTTCTGTTTTTGAAATTCCTTTTTAGAGTGGGTTTGAGCTGATTCTCGCTGCCATGTTTATGCCAGTCTAGACACACTTGATTCCCTTACGGAGACATATCAATACATAGGTTTTAAGATTCTTACTAGTCAGATCTATTCCTCTGCGGGAAATATGGGGTTTTGAGTCCCTTTCACTGAGGAAGGTGTAGGTCTTGTCTATTCCATAGTTGGTTTTTGGAACAGTACCTGTGCTTATATCAAACTCTGGTTTGATGCATCACCCCACCTCTCCTTCCCCCTTAAGCAGGCATAAGAGTGTTTTCTAAATGTGAGACTCTGTTCTCTTTCCTAACTCAGTTCATGTGTAGCCATGTTTACAGGATCTTCCTAAGTGATATCTTATGATAAGTTTCTTTTCCTGTGTGACTTCTTTCCCTTAGAATCATCGTACCTGAATCCACTCATTTTGCTGCTACTGGTCTTATGACATTGATTTCGTGGCTGAGGGATATTCCATCGTACGTAAGTTCCACAATGATTTGAACCATTTTTATATTTCCTGGGATATTTCAGGTGTACCCAGGTTGAGGTTCTTGTAAGCAGTGCAGCCCTCAATTTGGGGGTGGCTCTGTCTTATGGATTTTCAGTTTTCCCAAGGTATATTCCCTAGACTGGAAGTGCCCTTGGCTCTGTAGCTCTGTTGTTTACTTGTTTTAGGGAACACAATGCACTCCTCCAGTGAGGCAGTTGGCAACTTACATCCCGCCCATCAGCATAACAAGGCTCCGTGTTCTCCAGGGCCTGTCTTGCCTTTCTGGTTTTTACACATTTTGTGGATGTCCCTTTTGACCGTTGGGAAGTGATACTTCTTTGTAGTGCAGATTTGCATTGCCCGCTTGCTTGCTTGGCCAAAAAGGGCGTATGCGTTTTCTCCTGAATATATTCAGGAGAAAACGCATACGCCCTTTTTGGCCAAGTGCATCATTGTCGAAGTTGTGCCCCTCTTCCTGTGCTTTACAGGCGATTCTAACGTACCTCTTGAAATCTGTTTCCTGCTATTCTGCCTCGCATTCAAGTCCGCCTCGTTGCCTTCCCTCAACAGATTTTTGGACGATAGTTGGCCTTGATTACTCTGCCAGTTTGTGAATTGCTGTGCCCCTGAGCTCCATTTTTCAACTCGTTTTTTGTGAGCTGAACGCAAGTCCAAACTTTTGGTTCAGGACCTATACTGGTTCCCGGTGGGTGGCTGAGACTTTGGTGAATTCTTCTTCCTGCCGGGAAATTAGAGTGACATGTGCCCATCCAAATGCCTAACAGCTACTCTCTCATTGGTTCTCCCTCTTCCCTTTCCTCCTCTGCCAAATGGGCAACCTGTGTGAACCAGGAGCTTAAAGGGGCTGTCTCTCCAAGTTGGGAGATTGATAGTAAAGCTGTTGGAAAGTCAAACCGGAGCACCAGGGGAGGGACTCTTCGTTGAGTTTTAGAAACCTTTCGTATTCACAGTGTGTCCATTCTCTAGGTTTCCCGTACATGTTATAGCTGTAGTAATATTCCCTTCAACCTGGAGAGGTGGGACCCATGGAATGGTTGCCATGCATTATTGCTTTAAAGGGTCTGCATTTGCTCACCCAATCTCACCAATCCTCTCAGTCCCAAGTGTCCAGCCTCATGCCACATCCAGCTGTCATCGTAGATAGGGTCATTCCAGGTTGCATCAGAGACCCTGAAGGAATTGTAAAGAATTTCCCTGTTTCTTTGTTCTGTTTTTGAAATTCCTTTTTAGAGTGGGTTTGAGCTGATTCTCGCTGCCATGTTTATGCCAGTCTAGACACACTTGATTCCCTTACGGAGACATATCAATACATAGGTTTTAAGATTCTTACTAGTCAGATCTATTCCTCTGCGGGAAATATGGGGTTTTGAGTCCCTTTCACTGAGGAAGGTGTAGGTCTTGTCTATTCCATAGTTGGTTTTTGGAACAGTACCTGTGCTTATATCAAACTCTGGTTTGATGCATCACCCCACCTCTCCTTCCCCCTTAAGCAGGCATAAGAGTGTTTTCTAAATGTGAGACTCTGTTCTCTTTCCTAACTCAGTTCATGTGTTGCCATGTTTACAGGATCTTCCTAAGTGATATCTTATGATAAGTTTCTTTTTCTGTGTGACTTCTTTCACTTAGAATCATCGTACCTGAATCCACTCATTTTGCTGCTACTGGTCTTATGACATTGATTTCATGGCTGAGGGATATTCCATCGTACGTAAGTTCCACAATGTTTTGAACCATTTTTATATTTCCTGGGATATTTCAGGTGTACCCAGGTTGAGGTTCTTGTAAGCAGTGCAGCCCTCAATTTGGGGGTGGCTGTGTCTTATGGATCTTCAGTTTTCCCAAGGTATATTCCCTAGACTGGAAGTGCCCTTGGCTCTGTAGCTCTGTTGTTTACTTGTTTTAGGGAACACAATGCACTCCTCCAGGGAGGCAGTTGGCAGCTTACATCCCGCCCATCAGCATAACAAGGCTCCCTGTTCTCCAGGGCCTGTCTTGCCTTTCTGGTTTTTACACATTTTGTGGATGTCCCTTTTGACCGTTGGGAAGTGATACTTCTTTGTAGTGCAGATTTGCATTGCCCGCTTGCTTGCTTGGCCAAAAAGGGCGTATGCGTTTTCTCCTGAATATATTCAGGAGAAAACGCATACGCCCTTTTTGGCCAAGTGCATCACTGTCGAAGTTGTGCCCCTCTTCCTGTGCTTTACAGGCGATTCTAACGTACCTCTTGAAATCTGTTTCCTGCTATTCTGCCTCGCATTCAAGTCCGCCTCGTTGCCTTCCCTCAACAGATTTTTGGACGATAGTTGGCCATGATGACTCTGCCAGTTTGTGAATTGCTGTGCCCCTGAGCTCCATTTTTCAACTCGTTTTTTGTGAGCTGAACGCAAGTCCAAACATTTGGTTCAGGACCTATACTGGTTCCCGGTGGGTGGCTGAGACTTTGGTGAATTCTTCTTCCTGCCGGGAAATTAGAGTGACATGTGCCCATCCAAATGCCTAACAGCTACTCTCTCATTGGTTCTCCCTCTTCCCTTTCCTCCTCTGCCAAATGGGCAACCTGTGTGAACCAGGAGCTTAAAGGGGCTGTCTCTCCAAGTTGGGAGATTGATAGTAAAGCTGTTGGAAAGTCAAACCGGAGCACCAGGAGAGGGACTCTTCGTTGAGTTTTAGAAACCTTTCGTATTCACAGTGTGTCCATTCTCTAGGTTTCCCGTACATGTTATAGCTGTAGTAATATTCCCTTCAACCTGGAGAGGTGGGACCCATGGAATGGTTGCCATGCATTATTGCTTTAAAGGGTCTGCATTTGTTCACCCAATCTCACCAATCCTCTCAGTCCCAAGTGTCCAGCCTCATGCCACATCCAGCTGTCATCGTAGATAGGGTCATTCCAGGTTGCATCAGAGACCCTGAAGGAATTGTAAAGAATTTCCCTGTTTCTTTGTTCTGTTTTTGAAATTCCTTTTTATAGTGGGTTTGAGCTGATTCTCGCTGCCATGTTTATGCCAGTCTAGACACACTTGATTCCCTTACGGAGACATATCAATACATAGGTTTTAAGATTCTTACTAGTCAGATCTATTCCTCTGCTGGAAATATGGGGTTTTGAGTCCCTTTCACTGAGGAAGGTGTAGGTCTTGTCTATTCCATAGTTGGTTTTTGGAACAGTACCTGTGCTTATATCAAACTCTGGTTTGATGCATCACCCCACCTCTCCTTCCCCCTTAAGCAGGCATAAGAGTGTTTTCTAAATGTGAGACTCTGTTCTCTTGCCTAACTCAGTTCATGTGTAGCCATGTTTACAGGATCTTCCTAAGTGATATCTTATGATAAGTTTCTTTTCCTGTGTGACTTCTTTCCCTTAGAATCACCGTACCTGAATCCACTCATTTTGCTGCTACTGGTCTTATGACATTGATTTCGTGGCTGAGGGATATTCCATCGTACGTAAGTTCCACAATGTTTTGAACCATTTTTATATTTCCTGGGATATTTCAGGTGTACCCAGGTTGAGGTTCTTGTAAGCAGTGCAGCCCTCAATTGGGGGGTGGCTCTGTCTTATGGATTTTCAGTTTTCCCAAGGTATATTCCCTAGACTGGAAGTGCCCTTGGCTCTGTAGCTCTGTTGTTTACTTGTTTTAGGGAACACAATGCACTCCTCCAGTGAGGCAGTTGGCAACTTACATCCCGCCCATCAGCATAACAAGGCTCCCTGTTCTCCAGGGCCTGTCTTGCCTTTCTGGTTTTTACACATTTTGTGGATGTCCCTTTTGACCGTTGGGAAGTGATACTTCTTTGTAGTGCAGATTTGCATTGCCCGCTTGCTTGCTTGGCCAAAAAGGACGTATGCGTTTTCTCCTGAATATATTCAGGAGAAAACGCATACGCCCTTTTTGGCCAAGTGCATCATTGTCGAAGTTGTGCCCCTCTTCCTGTGCTTTACAGGCGATTCTAACGTACCTCTTGAAATCTGTTTCCTGCTATTCTGCCTCGCATTCAAGTCCGCCTCGTTGCCTTCCCTCAACAGATTTTTGGACGATAGTTGGCCTTGATTACTCTGCCAGTTTGTGAATTGCAGTGCCCCTGAGCTCCATTTTTCAACTCGTTTTTTGTGAGCTGAACGCAAGTCCAAACATTTGGTTCAGGACCTATACTGGTTCCCGGTGGGTGGCTGAGACTTTGGTGAATTCTTCTTCCTGCCGGGAAATTAGAGTGACATGTGCCCATCCAAATGCCTAACAGCTACTCTCTCATTGGTTCTCCCTCTTCCCTTTCCTCCTCTGCCAAATGGGCAACCTGTGTGAACCAGGAGCTTAAAGGGGCTGTCTCTCCAAGTTGGGAGATTGATAGTAAAGCTGTTGGAAAGTCAAACCGGAGCACCAGGAGAGGGACTCTTCGTTGAGTTTTAGAAACCTTTCGTATTCACAGTGTGTCCATTCTCTAGGTTTCCCGTACATGTTATAGCTGTAGTAATATTCCCTTCAACCTGGAGAGGTGGGACCCATGGAATGGTTGCCATGCATTATTGCTTTAAAGGGTCTGCATTTGCTCACCCAATCTCACCAATCCTCTCAGTCCCAAGTGTCCAGCCTCATGCCACATCCAGCTGTCATCGTAGATAGGGTCATTCCAGGTTGCATCAGAGACCCTGAAGGAATTGTAAAGAATTTCCCTGTTTCTTTGTTCTGTTTTTGAAATTCCTTTTTAGAGTGGGTTTGAGCTGATTCTCGCTGCCATGTTTATGCCAGTCTAGACACACTTGATTCCCTTACGGAGACATATCAATACATAGGTTTTAAGATTCTTACTAGTCAGATCTATTCCTCTGCGGGAAATATGGGGTTTTGAGTCCCTTTCACTGAGGAAGGTGTAGGTCTTGTCTATTCCATAGTTGGTTTTTGGAACAGTACCTGTGCTTATATCAAACTCTGGTTTGATGCATCACCCCACCTCTCCTTCCCCCTTAAGCAGGCATAAGAGTGTTTTCTAAATGTGAGACTCTGTTCTCTTGCCTAACTCAGTTCATGTGTAGCCATGTTTACAGGTTCTTCCTAAGTGATATCTTATGATAAGTTTCTTTTCCTGTGTGACTTCTTTCCCTTAGAATCACCGTACCTGAATCCACTCATTTTGCTGCTACTGGTCTTATGACATTGATTTCGTGGCTGAGGGATATTCCATCGTACGTAAGTTCCACAATGTTTTGAACCATTTTTATATTTCCTGGGATATTTCAGGTGTACCCAGGTTGAGGTTCTTGTAAGCAGTGCAGCCCTCAATTGGGGGGTGGCTCTGTCTTATGGATTTTCAGTTTTCCCAAGGTATATTCCCTTGACTGGAAGTGCCCTTGGCTCTGTAGCTCTGTTGTTTACTTGTTTTAGGGAACACAATGCACTCCTCCAGTGAGGCAGTTGGCAACTTACATCCCGCCCATCAGCATAACAAGGCTCCCTGTTCTCCAGGGCCTGTCTTGCCTTTCTGGTTTTTACACATTTTGTGGATGTCCCTTTTGACCGGTGGGAAGTGATACTTCTTTGTAGTGCAGATTTGCATTGCCCGCTTGCTTGCTTGGCCAAAAAGGACGTATGCGTTTTCTCCTGAATATATTCAGGAGAAAACGCATACGCCCTTTTTGGCCAAGTGCATCATTGTCGAAGTTGTGCCCCTCTTCCTGTGCTTTACAGGCGATTCTAACGTACCTCTTGAAATCTGTTTCCTGCTATTCTGCCTCGCATTCAAGTCCACCTCGTTGCCTTCCCTCAACAGATTTTTGGACGATAGTTGGCCTTGATTACTCTGCCAGTTTGTGAATTGCTGTGCCCCTGAGCTCCATTTTTCAACTCGTTTTTTGTGAGCTGAACGCAAGTCCAAACATTTGGTTCAGGACCTATACTGGTTCCCGGTGGGTGGCTGAGACTTTGGTGAATTCTTCTTCCTGCCGGGAAATTAGAGTGACATGTGCCCATCCAAATGCCTAACAGCTACTCTCTCATTGGTTCTCCCTCTTCCCTTTCCTCCTCTGCCAAATGGGCAACCTGTGTGAACCAGGAGCTTAAAGGGGCTGTCTCTCCAAGTTGGGAGATTGATAGTAAAGCTGTTGGAAAGTCAAACCAGAGCACCAGGAGAGGGACTCTTCGTTGAGTTTTAGAAACCTTTCGTATTCACAGTGTGTCCATTCTCTAGGTTTCCCGTACATGTTATAGCTGTAGTAATATTCCCTTCAACCTGGAGAGGTGGGACCCATGGAATGGTTGCCATGCATTATTGCTTTAAAGGGTCTGCATTTGCTCACCCAATCTCACCAATCCTCTCAGTCCCAAGTGTCCAGCCTCATGCCACATCCAGCTGTCATCGTAGATAGGGTCATTCCAGGTTGCATCAGAGACCCTGAAGGAATTGTAAAGAATTTCCCTGTTTCTTTGTTCTGTTTTTGAAATTCCTTTTTAGAGTGGGTTTGAGCTGATTCTCGCTGCCATGTTTATGCCAGTCTAGACACACTTGATTCCCTTACGGAGACATATCAATACATAGGTTTTAAGATTCTTACTAGTCAGATCTATTCCTCTGCGGGAAATATGGGGTTTTGAGTCCCTTTCACTGAGGAAGGTGTAGGTCTTGTCTATTCCATAGTTGGTTTTTGGAACAGTACCTGTGCTTATATCAAACTCTGGTTTGATGCATCACCCCACCTCTCCTTCCCCCTTAAGCAGGCATAAGAGTGTTTTCTAAATGTGAGACTCTGTTCTCTTGCCTAACTCAGTTCATGTGTAGCCATGTTTACAGGTTCTTCCTAAGTGATATCTTATGATAAGTTTCTTTTCCTGTGTGACTTCTTTCCCTTAGAATCACCGTACCTGAATCCACTCATTTTGCTGCTACTGGTCTTATGACATTGATTTCGTGGCTGAGGGATATTCCATCGTACGTAAGTTCCACAATGTTTTGAACCATTTTTATATTTCCTGGGATATTTCAGGTGTACCCAGGTTGAGGTTCTTGTAAGCAGTGCAGCCCTCAATTGGGGGGTGGCTCTGTCTTATGGATTTTCAGTTTTCCCAAGGTATATTCCCTAGACTGGAAGTGCCCTTGGCTCTGTAGCTCTGTTGTTTACTTGTTTTAGGGAACACAATGCACTCCTCCAGTGAGGCAGTTGGCAACTTACATCCCGCCCATCAGCATAACAAGGCTCCCTGTTCTCCAGGGCCTGTCTTGCCTTTCTGGTTTTTACACATTTTGTGGATGTCCCTTTTGACCGGTGGGAAGTGATACTTCTTTGTAGTGCAGATTTGCATTGCCCGCTTGCTTGCTTGGCCAAAAAGGACGTATGCGTTTTCTCCTGAATATATTCAGGAGAAAACGCATACGCCCTTTTTGGCCAAGTGCATCATTGTCGAAGTTGTGCCCCTCTTCCTGTGCTTTACAGGCGATTCTAACGTACCTCTTGAAATCTGTTTCCTGCTATTCTGCCTCGCATTCAAGTCCGCCTCGTTGCCTTCCCTCAACAGATTTTTGGACGATAGTTGGCCTTGATTACTCTGCCAGTTTGTGAATTGCTGTGCCCCTGAGCTCCATTTTTCAACTCGTTTTTTGTGAGCTGAACGCAAGTCCAAACATTTGGTTCAGGACCTATACTGGTTCCCGGTGGGTGGCTGAGACTTTGGTGAATTCTTCTTCCTGCCGGGAAATTAGAGTGACATGTGCCCATCCAAATGCCTAACAGCTACTCTCTCATTGGTTCTCCCTCTTCCCTTTCCTCCTCTGCCAAATGGGCAACCTGTGTGAACCAGGAGCTTAAAGGGGCTGTCTCTCCAAGTTGGGAGATTGATAGTAAAGCTGTTGGAAAGTCAAACCGGAGCACCAGGAGAGGGACTCTTCGTTGAGTTTTAGAAACCTTTCGTATTCACAGTGTGTCCATTCTCTAGGTTTCCCGTACATGTTATAGCTGTAGTAATATTCCCTTCAACCTGCAGAGGTGGGACCCATGGAATGGTTGCCATGCATTATTGCTTTAAAGGGTCTGCATTTGCTCACCCAATCTCACCAATCCTCTCAGTCCCAAGTGTCCAGCCTCATGCCACATCCAGCTGTCATCGTAGATAGGGTCATTCCAGGTTGCATCAGAGACCCTGAAGGAATTGTAAAGAATTTCCCTGTTTCTTTGTTCTGTTTTTGAAATTCCTTTTTAGAGTGGGTTTGAGCTGATTCTCGCTGCCATGTTTATGCCAGTCTAGACACACTTGATTCCCTTACGGAGACATATCAATACATAGGTTTTAAGATTCTTACTAGTCAGATCTATTCCTCTGCAGGAAATATGGGGTTTTGAGTCCCTTTCACTGAGGAAGGTGTAGGTCTTGTCTATTCCATAGTTGGTTTTTGGAACAGTACCTGTGCTTATATCAAACTCTGGTTTGATGCATCACCCCACCTCTCCTTCCCCCTTAAGCAGGCATAAGAGTGTTTTCTAAATGTGAGACTCTGTTCTCTTGCCTAACTCAGTTCATGTGTTGCCATGTTTACAGGATCTTCCTAAGTGATATCTTATGATAAGTTTCTTTTTCTGTGTGACTTCTTTCACTTAGAATCATCGTACCTGAATCCACTCATTTTGCTGCTACTGGTCTTATGACATTGATTTCATGGCTGAGGGATATTCCATCGTACGTAAGTTCCACAATGTTTGGAACCATTTTTATATTTCCTGGGATATTTCAGGTGTACCCAGGTTGAGGTTCTTGTAAGCAGTGCAGCCCTCAATTTGGGGGTGGCTGTGTCTTATGGATCTTCAGTTTTCCCAAGGTATATTCCCTAGACTGGAAGTGCCCTTGGCTCTGTAGCTCTGTTGTTTACTTGTTTTAGGGAACACAATGCACTCCTCCAGGGAGGCAGTTGGCAGCTTACATCCCGCCCATCAGCATAACAAGGCTCCCTGTTCTCCAGGGCCTGTCTTGCCTTTCTGGTTTTTACACATTTTGTGGATGTCCCTTTTGACCGTTGGGAAGTGATACTTCTTTGTAGTGCAGATTTGCATTGCCCGCTTGCTTGCTTGGCCAAAAAGGGCGTATGCGTTTTCTCCTGAATATATTCAGGAGAAAACGCATACGCCCTTTTTGGCCAAGTGCATCATTGTCGAAGTTGTGCCCCTCTTCCTGTGCTTTACAGGCGATTCTAACGTACTTCTTGAAATCTGTTTCCTGCTATTCTGCCTCGCATTCAAGTCCGCCTCGTTGCCTTCCCTCAACAGATTTTTGGACGATAGTTGGCCTTGATTACTCTGCCAGTTTGTGAATTGCTGTGCCCCTGAGCTCCATTTTTCAACTCGTTTTTTGTGAGCTGAACGCAAGTCCAAACATTTGGTTCAGGACCTATACTGGTTCCCGGTGGGTGGCTGAGACTTTGGTGAATTCTTCTTCCTGCCGGGAAATTAGAGTGACATGTGCCCATCCAAATGCCTAACAGCTACTCTCTCATTGGTTCTCCCTCTTCCCTTTCCTCCTCTGCCAAATGGGCAACCTGTGTGAACCAGGAGCTTAAAGGGGCTGTCTCTCCAAGTTGGGAGATTGATAGTAAAGCTGTTGGAAAGTCAAACCGGAGCACCAGGAGAGGGACTCTTCGTTGAGTTTTAGAAACCTTTCGTATTCACAGTGTGTCCATTCTCTAGGTTTCCCGTACATGTTATAGCTGTAGTAATATTCCCTTCAACCTGGAGAGGTGGGACCCATGGAATGGTTGCCATGCATTATTGCTTTAAAGGGTCTGCATTTGCTCACCCAATCTCACCAATCCTCTCAGTCCCAAGTGTCCAGCCTCATGCCACATCCAGCTGTCATCGTAGATAGGGTCATTCCAGGTTGCATCAGAGACCCTGAAGGAATTGTAAAGAATTTCCCTGTTTCTTTGTTCTGTTTTTGAAATTCCTTTTTAGAGTGGGTTTGAGCTGATTCTCGCTGCCATGTTTATGCCAGTCTAGACACACTTGATTCCCTTACGGAGACATATCAATACATAGGTTTTAAGATTCTTACTAGTCAGATCTATTCCTCTGCGGGAAATATGGGGTTTTGAGTCCCTTTCACTGAGGAAGGTGTAGGTCTTGTCTATTCCATAGTTGGTTTTTGGAACAGTACCTGTGCTTATATCAAACTCTGGTTTGATGCATCACCCCACCTCTCCTTCCCCCTTAAGCAGGCATAAGAGTGTTTTCTAAATGTGAGACTCTGTTCTCTTTCCTAACTCAGTTCATGTGTTGCCATGTTTACAGGATCTTCCTAAGTGATATCTTATAATAAGTTTCTTTTTCTGTGTGACTTCTTTCACTTAGAATCATCGTACCTGAATCCACTCATTTTGCTGCTACTGGTCTTATGACATTGATTTCATGGCTGAGGGATATTCCATCGTACGTAAGTTCCACAATGTTTTGAACCATTTTTATATTTCCTGGGATATTTCAGGTGTACCCAGGTTGAGGTTCTTGTAAGCAGTGCAGCCCTCAATTTGGGGGTGGCTGTGTCTTATGGATCTTCAGTTTTCCCAAGGTATATTCCCTAGACTGGAAGTGCCCTTGGCTCTGTAGCTCTGTTGTTTACTTGTTTTAGGGAACACAATGCACTCCTCCAGGGAGGCAGTTGGCAACTTACATCCCGCCCATCAGCATAACAAGGCTCCCTGTTCTCCAGGGCCTGTCTTGCCTTTCTGGTTTTTACACATTTTGTGGATGTCCCTTTTGACCGGTGGGAAGTGATACTTCTTTGTAGTGCAGATTTGCATTGCCCGCTTGCTTGCTTGGCCAAAAAGGACGTATGCGTTTTCTCCTGAATATATTCAGGAGAAAACGCATACGCCCTTTTTGGCCAAGTGCATCATTGTCGAAGTTGTGCCCCTCTTCCTGTGCTTTACAGGCGATTCTAACGTACCTCTTGAAATCTGTTTCCTGCTATTCTGCCTCGCATTCAAGTCCGCCTCGTTGCCTTCCCTCAACAGATTTTTGGACGATAGTTGGCCTTGATTACTCTGCCAGTTTGTGAATTGCTGTGCCCCTGAGCTCCATTTTTCAACTCGTTTTTTGTGAGCTGAACGCAAGTCCAAACATTTGGTTCAGGACCTATACTGGTTCCCGGTGGGTGGCTGAGACTTTGGTGAATTCTTCTTCCTGCCGGGAAATTAGAGTGACATGTGCCCATCCAAATGCCTAACAGCTACTCTCTCATTGGTTCTCCCTCTTCCCTTTCCTCCTCTGCCAAATGGGCAACCTGTGTGAACCAGGAGCTTAAAGGGGCTGTCTCTCCAAGTTGGGAGATTGATAGTAAAGCTGTTGGAAAGTCAAACCGGAGCACCAGGAGAGGGACTCTTCGTTGAGTTTTAGAAACCTTTCGTATTCACAGTGTGTCCATTCTCTAGGTTTCCCGTACATGTTATAGCTGTAGTAATATTCCCTTCAACCTGCAGAGGTGGGACCCATGGAATGGTTGCCATGCATTATTGCTTTAAAGGGTCTGCATTTGCTCACCCAATCTCACCAATCCTCTCAGTCCCAAGTGTCCAGCCTCATGCCACATCCAGCTGTCATCGTAGATAGGGTCATTCCAGGTTGCATCAGAGACCCTGAAGGAATTGTAAAGAATTTCCCTGTTTCTTTGTTCTGTTTTTGAAATTCCTTTTTAGAGTGGGTTTGAGCTGATTCTCGCTGCCATGTTTATGCCAGTCTAGACACACTTGATTCCCTTACGGAGACATATCAATACATAGGTTTTAAGATTCTTACTAGTCAGATCTATTCCTCTGCAGGAAATATGGGGTTTTGAGTCCCTTTCACTGAGGAAGGTGTAGGTCTTGTCTATTCCATAGTTGGTTTTTGGAACAGTACCTGTGCTTATATCAAACTCTGGTTTGATGCATCACCCCACCTCTCCTTCCCCCTTAAGCAGGCATAAGAGTGTTTTCTAAATGTGAGACTCTGTTCTCTTGCCTAACTCAGTTCATGTGTTGCCATGTTTACAGGATCTTCCTAAGTGATATCTTATGATAAGTTTCTTTTTCTGTGTGACTTCTTTCACTTAGAATCATCGTACCTGAATCCACTCATTTTGCTGCTACTGGTCTTATGACATTGATTTCATGGCTGAGGGATATTCCATCGTACGTAAGTTCCACAATGTTTTGAACCATTTTTATATTTCCTGGGATATTTCAGGTGTACCCAGGTTGAGGTTCTTGTAAGCAGTGCAGCCCTCAATTTGGGGGTGGCTGTGTCTTATGGATCTTCAGTTTTCCCAAGGTATATTCCCTAGACTGGAAGTGCCCTTGGCTCTGTAGCTCTGTTGTTTACTTGTTTTAGGGAACACAATGCACTCCTCCAGGGAGGCAGTTGGCAGCTTACATCCCGCCCATCAGCATAACAAGGCTCCCTGTTCTCCAGGGCCTGTCTTGCCTTTCTGGTTTTTACACATTTTGTGGATGTCCCTTTTGACCGTTGGGAAGTGATACTTCTTTGTAGTGCAGATTTGCATTGCCCGCTTGCTTGCTTGGCCAAAAAGGGCGTATGCGTTTTCTCCTGAATATATTCAGGAGAAAACGCATACGCCCTTTTTGGCCAAGTGCATCATTGTCGAAGTTGTGCCCCTCTTCCTGTGCTTTACAGGCGATTCTAACGTACTTCTTGAAATCTGTTTCCTGCTATTCTGCCTCGCATTCAAGTCCGCCTCGTTGCCTTCCCTCAACAGATTTTTGGACGATAGTTGGCCTTGATTACTCTGCCAGTTTGTGAATTGCTGTGCCCCTGAGCTCCATTTTTCAACTCGTTTTTTGTGAGCTGAACGCAAGTCCAAACATTTGGTTCAGGACCTATACTGGTTCCCGGTGGGTGGCTGAGACTTTGGTGAATTCCTCTTCCTGCCGGGAAATTAGAGTGACATGTGCCCATCCAAATGCCTAACAGCTACTCTCTCATTGGTTCTCCCTCTTCCCTTTCCTCCTCTGCCAAATGGGCAACCTGTGTGAACCAGGAGCTTAAAGGGGCTGTCTCTCCAAGTTGGGAGATTGATAGTAAAGCTGTTGGAAAGTCAAACCGGAGCACCAGGAGAGGGACTCTTCGTTGAGTTTTAGAAACCTTTCGTATTCACAGTGTGTCCATTCTCTAGGTTTCCTGTACATGTTATAGCTGTAGTAATATTCCCTTCAACCTGGAGAGGTGGGACCCATGGAATGGTTGCCATGCATTATTGCTTTAAAGGGTCTGCATTTGCTCACCCAATCTCACCAATCCTCTCAGTCCCAAGTGTCCAGCCTCATGCCACATCCAGCTGTCATCGTAGATAGGGTCATTCCAGGTTGCATCAGAGACCCTGAAGGAATTGTAAAGAATTTCCCTGTTTCTTTGTTCTGTTTTTGAAATTCCTTTTTAGAGTGGGTTTGAGCTGATTCTCGCTGCCATGTTTATGCCAGTCTAGACACACTTGATTCCCTTACGGAGACATATCAATACATAGGTTTTAAGATTCTTACTAGTCAGATCTATTCCTCTGCGGGAAATATGGGGTTTTGAGTCCCTTTCACTGAGGAAGGTGTAGGTCTTGTCTATTCCATAGTTGGTTTTTGGAACAGTACCTGTGCTTATATCAAACTCTGGTTTGATGCATCACCCCACCTCTCCTTCCCCCTTAAGCAGGCATAAGAGTGTTTTCTAAATGTGAGACTCTGTTCTCTTTCCTAACTCAGTTCATGTGTTGCCATGTTTACAGGATCTTCCTAAGTGATATCTTATAATAAGTTTCTTTTTCTGTGTGACTTCTTTCACTTAGAATCATCGTACCTGAATCCACTCATTTTGCTGCTACTGGTCTTATGACATTGATTTCATGGCTGAGGGATATTCCATCGTACGTAAGTTCCACAATGTTTTGAACCATTTTTATATTTCCTGGGATATTTCAGGTGTACCCAGGTTGAGGTTCTTGTAAGCAGTGCAGCCCTCAATTTGGGGGTGGCTGTGTCTTATGGATCTTCAGTTTTCCCAAGGTATATTCCCTAGACTGGAAGTGCCCTTGGCTCTGTAGCTCTGTTGTTTACTTGTTTTAGGGAACACAATGCACTCCTCCAGGGAGGCAGTTGGCAGCTTACATCCCGCCCATCAGCATAACAAGGCTCCCTGTTCTCCAGGGCCTGTCTTGCCTTTCTGGTTTTTACACATTTTGTGGATGTCCCTTTTGACCGTTGGGAAGTGATACTTCTTTGTAGTGCAGATTTGCATTGCCCGCTTGCTTGCTTGGCCAAAAAGGGCGTATGCGTTTTCCCCTGAATATATTCAGGAGAAAACGCATACGCCCTTTTTGGCCAAGTGCATCATTGTCGAAGTTGTGCCCCTCTTCCTGTGCTTTACAGGCGATTCTAACGTACCTCTTGAAATCTGTTTCCTGCTATTCTGCCTCGCATTCAAGTCCGCCTCGTTGCCTTCCCTCAACAGATTTTTGGACGATAGTTGGCCTTGATTACTCTGCCAGTTTGTGAATTGCTGTGCCCCTGAGCTCCATTTTTCAACTCGTTTTTTGTGAGCTGAACGCAAGTCCAAACATTTGGTTCAGGACCTATACTGGTTCCCGGTGGGTGGCTGAGACTTTGGTGAATTCTTCTTCCTGCCGGGAAATTAGAGTGACATGTGCCCATCCAAATGCCTAACAGCTACTCTCTCATTGGTTCTCCCTCTTCCCTTTCCTCCTCTGCCAAATGGGCAACCTGTGTGAACCAGGAGCTTAAAGGGGCTGTCTCTCCAAGTTGGGAGATTGATAGTAAAGCTGTTGGAAAGTCAAACCGGAGCACCAGGAGAGGGACTCTTCGTTGAGTTTTAGAAACCTTTCGTATTCACAGTGTGTCCATTCTCTAGGTTTCCCGTACATGTTATAGCTGTAGTAATATTCCCTTCAACCTGGAGACGTGGGACCCATGGAATGGTTGCCATGCATTATTGCTTTAAAGGGTCTGCATTTGCTCTCCCAATCTCACCAATCCTCTCAGTCCCAAGTGTCCAGCCTCATGTCACATCCAGCTGTCATCGTAGATAGGGTCATTCCAGGTTGCATCAGAGACCCTGAAGGAATTGTAAAGAATTTCCCTGTTTCTTTGTTCTGTTTTTGAAATTCCTTTTTAGAGTGGGTTTGAGCTGATTCTCGCTGCCATGTTTATGCCAGTCTAGACACACTTGATTCCCTTACGGAGACATATCAATACATAGGTTTTAAGATTCTTACTAGTCAGATCTATTCCTCTGCGGGAAATATGGGGTTTTGAGTCCCTTTCACTGAGGAAGGTGTAGGTCTTGTCTATTCCATAGTTGGTTTTTGGAACAGTACCTGTGCTTATATCAAACTCTGGTTTGATGCATCACCCCACCTCTCCTTCCCCCTTAAGCAGGCATAAGAGTGTTTTCTAAATGTGAGACTCTGTTCTCTTTCCTAACTCAGTTCATGTGTTGCCATGTTTACAGGATCTTCCTAAGTGATATCTTATGATAAGTTTCTTTTTCTGTGTGACTTCTTTCACTTAGAATCATCGTACCTGAATCCACTCATTTTGCTGCTACTGGTCTTATGACATTGATTTCATGGCTGAGGGATATTCCATCGTACGTAAGTTCCACAATGATTTGAACCATTTTTATATTTCCTGGGATATTTCAGGTGTACCCAGGTTGAGGTTCTTATAAGCAGTGCAGCCCTCAATTTGGGGGTGGCTCTGTCTTATGGATTTTCAGTTTTCCCAAGGTATATTCCCAAGACTGGAAGTGCCCTTGGCTCTGTAGCTCTGTTGTTTACTTGTTTTAGGGAACACAATGCACTCCTCCAGTGAGGCAGTTGGCAACTTACATCCCGCCCATCAGCATAACAAGGCTCCCTGTTCTCCAGGGCCTGTCTTGCCTTTCTGGTTTTTACACATTTTGTGGATGTCCCTTTTGACCGTTGGGAAGTGATACTTCTTTGTAGTGCAGATTTGCATTGCCCGCTTGCTTGCTTGGCCAAAAAGGGCGTATGCGTTTTCTCCTGAATATATTCAGGAGAAAACGCATACGCCCTTTTTGGCCAAGTGCATCATTGTCGAAGTTGTGCCCCTCTTCCTGTGCTTTACAGGCGATTCTAACGTACTTCTTGAAATCTGTTTCCTGCTATTCTGCCTCGCATTCAAGTCCGCCTCGTTGCCTTCCCTCAACAGATTTTTGGACGATAGTTGGCCTTGATTACTCTGCCAGTTTGTGAATTGCTGTGCCCCTGAGCTCCATTTTTCAACTCGTTTTTTGTGAGCTGAACGCAAGTCCAAACATTTGGTTCAGGACCTATACTGGTTCCCGGTGGGTGGCTGAGACTTTGGTGAATTCTTCTTCCTGCCGGGAAATTAGAGTGACATGTGCCCATCCAAATGCCTAACAGCTACTCTCTCATTGGTTCTCCCTCTTCCCTTTCCTCCTCTGCCAAATGGGCAACCTGTGTGAACCAGGAGCTTAAAGGGGCTGTCTCTCCAAGTTGGGAGATTGATAGTAAAGCTGTTGGAAAGTCAAACCGGAGCACCAGGAGAGGGACTCTTCGTTGAGTTTTAGAAACCTTTCGTATTCACAGTGTGTCCATTCTCTAGGTTTCCCGTACATGTTATAGCTGTAGTAATATTCCCTTCAACCTGCAGAGGTGGGACCCATGGAATGGTTGCCATGCATTATTGCTTTAAAGGGTCTGCATTTGCTCACCCAATCTCACCAATCCTCTCAGTCCCAAGTGTCCAGCCTCATGCCACATCCAGCTGTCATCGTAGATAGGGTCATTCCAGGTTGCATCAGAGACCCTGAAGGAATTGTAAAGAATTTCCCTGTTTCTTTGTTCTGTTTTTGAAATTCCTTTTTAGAGTGGGTTTGAGCTGATTCTCGCTGCCATGTTTATGCCAGTCTAGACACACTTGATTCCCTTACGGAGACATATCAATACATAGGTTTTAAGATTCTTACTAGTCAGATCTATTCCTCTGCGGGAAATATGGGGTTTTGAGTCCCTTTCACTGAGGAAGGTGTAGGTCTTGTCTATTCCATAGTTGGTTTTTGGAACAGTACCTGTGCTTATATCAAACTCTGGTTTGATGCATCACCCCACCTCTCCTTCCCCCTTAAGCAGGCATAAGAGTGTTTTCTAAATGTGAGACTCTGTTCTCTTGCCTAACTCAGTTCATGTGTTGCCATGTTTACAGGATCTTCCTAAGTGATATCTTATGATAAGTTTCTTTTTCTGTGTGACTTCTTTCACTTAGAATCATCGTACCTGAATCCACTCATTTTGCTGCTACTGGTCTTATGACATTGATTTCATGGCTGAGGGATATTCCATCGTACGTAAGTTCCACAATGTTTTGAACCATTTTTATATTTCCTGGGATATTTCAGGTGTACCCAGGTTGAGGTTCTTGTAAGCAGTGCAGCCCTCAATTTGGGGGTGGCTGTGTCTTATGGATCTTCAGTTTTCCCAAGGTATATTCCCTAGACTGGAAGTGCCCTTGGCTCTGTAGCTCTGTTGTTTACTTGTTTTAGGGAACACAATGCACTCCTCCAGGGAGGCAGTTGGCAGCTTACATCCCGCCCATCAGCATAACAAGGCTCCCTGTTCTCCAGGGCCTGTCTTGCCTTTCTGGTTTTTACACATTTTGTGGATGTCCCTTTTGACCGTTGGGAAGTGATACTTCTTTGTAGTGCAGATTTGCATTGCCCGCTTGCTTGCTTGGCCAAAAAGGGCGTATGCGTTTTCTCCTGAATATATTCAGGAGAAAACGCATACGCCCTTTTTGGCCAAGTGCATCATTGTCGAAGTTGTGCCCCTCTTCCTGTGCTTTACAGGCGATTCTAACGTACTTCTTGAAATCTGTTTCCTGCTATTCTGCCTCGCATTCAAGTCCGCCTCGTTGCCTTCCCTCAACAGATTTTTGGACGATAGTTGGCCTTGATTACTCTGCCAGTTTGTGAATTGCTGTGCCCCTGAGCTCCATTTTTCAACTCGTTTTTTGTGAGCTGAACGCAAGTCCAAACATTTGGTTCAGGACCTATACTGGTTCCCGGTGGGTGGCTGAGACTTTGGTGAATTCTTCTTCCTGCCGGGAAATTAGAGTGACATGTGCCCATCCAAATGCCTAACAGCTACTCTCTCATTGGTTCTCCCTCTTCCCTTTCCTCCTCTGCCAAATGGGCAACCTGTGTGAACCAGGAGCTTAAAGGGGCTGTCTCTCCAAGTTGGGAGATTGATAGTAAAGCTGTTGGAAAGTCAAACCGGAGCACCAGGAGAGGGACTCTTCGTTGAGTTTTAGAAACCTTTCGTATTCACAGTGTGTCCATTCTCTAGGTTTCCTGTACATGTTATAGCTGTAGTAATATTCCCTTCAACCTGGAGAGGTGGGACCCATGGAATGGTTGCCATGCATTATTGCTTTAAAGGGTCTGCATTTGCTCACCCAATCTCACCAATCCTCTCAGTCCCAAGTGTCCAGCCTCATGCCACATCCAGCTGTCATCGTAGATAGGGTCATTCCAGGTTGCATCAGAGACCCTGAAGGAATTGTAAAGAATTTCCCTGTTTCTTTGTTCTGTTTTTGAAATTCCTTTTTAGAGTGGGTTTGAGCTGATTCTCGCTGCCATGTTTATGCCAGTCTAGACACACTTGATTCCCTTACGGAGACATATCAATACATAGGTTTTAAGATTCTTACTAGTCAGATCTATTCCTCTGCGGGAAATATGGGGTTTTGAGTCCCTTTCACTGAGGAAGGTGTAGGTCTTGTCTATTCCATAGTTGGTTTTTGGAACAGTACCTGTGCTTATATCAAACTCTGGTTTGATGCATCACCCCACCTCTCCTTCCCCCTTAAGCAGGCATAAGAGTGTTTTCTAAATGTGAGACTCTGTTCTCTTTCCTAACTCAGTTCATGTGTTGCCATGTTTACAGGATCTTCCTAAGTGATATCTTATAATAAGTTTCTTTTTCTGTGTGACTTCTTTCACTTAGAATCATCGTACCTGAATCCACTCATTTTGCTGCTACTGGTCTTATGACATTGATTTCATGGCTGAGGGATATTCCATCGTACGTAAGTTCCACAATGTTTTGAACCATTTTTATATTTCCTGGGATATTTCAGGTGTACCCAG
Organism: Mesoplodon mirus; assembly: GCF_964341445.2. Taxonomy (NCBI): domain Eukaryota; kingdom Metazoa; phylum Chordata; class Mammalia; order Artiodactyla; family Ziphiidae; genus Mesoplodon; species Mesoplodon mirus. Next base: position 1,557,131 of record NW_028295792.1, on the reverse strand, counting down.
GTTGAGGTTCTTGTAAGCAGTGCAGCCCTCAATTTGGGGGTGGCTGTGTCTTATGGATCTTCAGTTTTCCCAAGGTATATTCCCTAGACTGGAAGTGCCCTTGGCTCTGTAGCTCTGTTGTTTACTTGTTTTAGGGAACACAATGCACTCCTCCAGGGAGGCAGTTGGCAGCTTACATCCCGCCCATCAGCATAACAAGGCTCCCTGTTCTCCAGGGCCTGTCTTGCCTTTCTGGTTTTTACACATTTTGTGGATGTCCCTTTTGACCGTTGGGAAGTGATACTTCTTTGTAGTGCAGATTTGCATTGCCCGCTTGCTTGCTTGGCCAAAAAGGGCGTATGCGTTTTCTCCTGAATATATTCAGGAGAAAACGCATACGCCCTTTTTGGCCAAGTGCATCATTGTCGAAGTTGTGCCCCTCTTCCTGTGCTTTACAGGCGATTCTAACGTACCTCTTGAAATCTGTTTCCTGCTATTCTGCCTCGCATTCAAGTCCGCCTCGTTGCCTTCCCTCAACAGATTTTTGGACGATAGTTGGCCTTGATTACTCTGCCAGTTTGTGAATTGCTGTGCCCCTGAGCTCCATTTTTCAACTCGTTTTTTGTGAGCTGAACGCAAGTCCAAACATTTGGTTCAGGACCTATACTGGTTCCCGGTGGGTGGCTGAGACTTTGGTGAATTCTTCTTCCCGCCGGGAAATTAGAGTGACATGTGCCCATCCAAATGCCTAACAGCTACTCTCTCATTGGTTCTCCCTCTTCCCTTTCCTCCTCTGCCAAATGGGCAACCTGTGTGAACCAGGAGCTTAAAGGGGCTGTCTCTCCAAGTTGGGAGATTGATAGTAAAGCTGTTGGAAAGTCAAACCGAAGCACCAGGAGAGGGACTCTTCGTTGAGTTTTAGAAACCTTTCGTATTCACAGTGTGTCCATTCTCTAGGTTTCCCGTACATGTTATAGCTGTAGTAATATTCCCTTCAACCTGGAGAGGTGGGACCCATGGAATGGTTGCCATGCATTATTGCTTTAAAGGGTCTGCATTTGCTCACCCAATCTCACCAATCCTCTCAGTCCCAAGTGTCCAGCCTCATGCCACATCCAGCTGTCATCGTAGATAGGGTCATTCCAGGTTGCATCAGAGACCCTGAAGGAATTGTAAAGAATTTCCCTGTTTCTTTGTTCTGTTTTTGAAATTCCTTTTTAGAGTGGGTTTGAGCTGATTCTCGCTGCCATGTTTATGCCAGTCTAGACACACTTGATTCCCTTACGGAGACATATCAATACATAGGTTTTAAGATTCTTACTAGTCAGATCTATTCCTCTGCGGGAAATATGGGGTTTTGAGTCCCTTTCACTGAGGAAGGTGTAGGTCTTGTCTATTCCATAGTTGGTTTTTGGAACAGTACCTGTGCTTATATCAAACTCTGGTTTGATGCATCACCCCACCTCTCCTTCCCCCTTAAGCAGGCATAAGAGTGTTTTCTAAATGTGAGACTCTGTTCTCTTTCCTAACTCAGTTCATGTGTTGCCATGTTTACAGGATCTTCCTAAGTGATATCTTATAATAAGTTTCTTTTTCTGTGTGACTTCTTTCACTTAGAATCATCGTACCTGAATCCACTCATTTTGCTGCTACTGGTCTTATGACATTGATTTCATGGCTGAGGGATATTCCATCGTACGTAAGTTCCACAATGTTTTGAACCATTTTTATATTTCCTGGGATATCTCAGGTGTACCCAGGTTGAGGTTCTTGTAAGCAGTGCAGCCCTCAATTTGGGGGTGGCTGTGTCTTATGGATCTTCAGTTTTCCCAAGGTATATTCCCTAGACTGGAAGTGCCCTTGGCTCTGTAGCTCTGTTGTTTACTTGTTTTAGGGAACACAATGCACTCCTCCAGGGAGGCAGTTGGCAGCTTACATCCCGCCCATCAGCATAACAAGGCTCCCTGTTCTCCAGGGCCTGTCTTGCCTTTCTGGTTTTTACACATTTTGTGGATGTCCCTTTTGACCGTTGGGAAGTGATACTTCTTTGTAGTGCAGATTTGCATTGCCCGCTTGCTTGCTTGGCCAAAAAGGGCGTATGCGTTTTCTCCTGAATATATTCAGGAGAAAACGCATACGCCCTTTTTGGCCAAGTGCATCATTGTCGAAGTTGTGCCCCTCTTCCTGTGCTTTACAGGCGATTCTAACGTACCTCTTGAAATCTGTTTCCTGCTATTCTGCCTCGCATTCAAGTCCGCCTCGTTGCCTTCCCTCAACAGATTTTTGGACGATAGTTGGCCTTGATTACTCTGCCAGTTTGTGAATTGCTGTGCCCCTGAGCTCCATTTTTCAACTCGTTTTTTGTGAGCTGAACGCAAGTCCAAACATTTGGTTCAGGACCTATACTGGTTCCCGGTGGGTGGCTGAGACTTTGGTGAATTCTTCTTCCTGCCGGGAAATTAGAGTGACATGTGCCCATCCAAATGCCTAACAGCTACTCTCTCATTGGTTCTCCCTCTTCCCTTTCCTCCTCTGCCAAATGGGCAACCTGTGTGAACCAGGAGCTTAAAGGGGCTGTCTCTCCAAGTTGGGAGATTGATAGTAAAGCTGTTGGAAAGTCAAACCGGAGCACCAGGAGAGGGACTCTTCGTTGAGTTTTAGAAACCTTTCGTATTCACAGTGTGTCCATTCTCTAGGTTTCCCGTACATGTTATAGCTGTAGTAATATTCCCTTCAACCTGGAGAGGTGGGACCCATGGAATGGTTGCCATGCATTATTGCTTTAAAGGGTCTGCATTTGCTCACCCAATCTCACCAATCCTCTCAGTCCCAAGTGTCCAGCCTCATGCCACATCCAGCTGTCATCGTAGATAGGGTCATTCCAGGTTGCATCAGAGACCCTGAAGGAATTGTAAAGAATTTCCCTGTTTCTTTGTTCTGTTTTTGAAATTCCTTTTTAGAGTGGGTTTGAGCTGATTCTCGCTGCCATGTTTATGCCAGTCTAGACACACTTGATTCCCTTACGGAGACATATCAATACATAGGTTTTAAGATTCTTACTAGTCAGATCTATTCCTCTGCGGGAAATATGGGGTTTTGAGTCCCTTTCACTGAGGAAGGTGTAGGTCTTGTCTATTCCATAGTTGGTTTTTGGAACAGTACCTGTGCTTATATCAAACTCTGGTTTGATGCATCACCCCACCTCTCCTTCCCCCTTAAGCAGGCATAAGAGTGTTTTCTAAATGTGAGACTCTGTTCTCTTTCCTAACTCAGTTCATGTGTTGCCATGTTTACAGGATCTTCCTAAGTGATATCTTATGATAAGTTTCTTTTTCTGTGTGACTTCTTTCACTTAGAATCATCGTACCTGAATCCACTCATTTTGCTGCTACTGGTCTTATGACATTGATTTCATGGCTGAGGGATATTCCATCGTACGTAAGTTCCACAATGTTTTGAACCATTTTTATATTTCCTGGGATATTTCAGGTGTACCCAGGTTGAGGTTCTTGTAAGCAGTGCAGCCCTCAATTTGGGGGTGGCTGTGTCTTATGGATCTTCAGTTTTCCCAAGGTATATTCCCTAGACTGGAAGTGCCCTTGGCTCTGTAGCTCTGTTGTTTACTTGTTTTAGGGAACACAATGCACTCCTCCAGGGAGGCAGTTGGCAGCTTACATCCCGCCCATCAGCATAACAAGGCTCCCTGTTCTCCAGGGCTTGTCTTGCCTTTCTGGTTTTTACACATTTTGTGGATGTCCCTTTTGACCGTTGGGAAGTGATACTTCTTTGTAGTGCAGATTTGCATTGCCCGCTTGCTTGCTTGGCCAAAAAGGGCGTATGCGTTTTCTCCTGAATATATTCAGGAGAAAACGCATACGCCCTTTTTGGCCAAGTGCATCATTGTCGAAGTTGTGCCCCTCTTCCTGTGCTTTACAGGCGATTCTAACGTACCTCTTGAAATCTGTTTCCTGCTATTCTGCCTCGCATTCAAGTCCGCCTCGTTGCCTTCCCTCAACAGATTTTTGGACGATAGTTGGCCTTGATTACTCTGCCAGTTTGTGAATTGCTGTGTCCCTGAGCTCCATTTTTCAACTCGTTTTTTTGTGAGCTGAACGCAAGTCCAAACATTTGGTTCAGGACCTATACTGGTTCCCGGTGGGTGGCTGAGACTTTGGTGAATTCTTCTTCCTGCCGGGAAAGTAGAGTGACATGTGCCCATCCAAATGCCTAACAGCTACTCTCTCATTGGTTCTCCCTCTTCCCTTTCCTCCTCTGCCAAATGGGCAACCTGTGTGAACCAGGAGCTTAAAGGGGCTGTCTCTCCAAGTTGGGAGATTGATAGTAAAGCTGTTGGAAAGTCAAACCGGAGCACCAGGAGAGGGACTCTTCGTTGAGTTTTAGAAACCTTTCGTATTCACAATGTGTCCATTCTCTAGGTTTCCCGTACATGTTATAGCTGTAGTAATATTCCCTTCAACCTGGAGAGGTGGGACCCATGGAATGGTTGCCATGCATTATTGCTTTAAAGGGTCTGCATTTGCTCACCCAATCTCACCAATCCTCTCAGTCCCAAGTGTCCAGCCTCATGCCACATCCAGCTGTCATCGTAGATAGGGTCATTCCAGGTTGCATCAGAGACCCTGAAGGAATTGTAAAGAATTTCCCTGTTTCTTTGTTCTGTTTTTGAAATTCCTTTTTAGAGTGGGTTTGAGCTGATTCTCGCTGCCATGTTTATGCCAGTCTAGACACACTTGATTCCCTTACGGAGACATATCAATACATAGGTTTTAAGATTCTTACTAGTCAGATCTATTCCTCTGCGGGAAATATGGGGTTTTGAGTCCCTTTCACTGAGGAAGGTGTAGGTCTTGTCTATTCCATAGTTGGTTTTTGGAACAGTACCTGTGCTTATATCAAACTCTGGTTTGATGCATCACCCCACCTCTCCTTCCCCCTTAAGCAGGCATAAGAGTGTTTTCTAAATGTGAGACTCTGTTCTCTTTCCTAACTCAGTTCATGTGTAGCCATGTTTACCGGATCTTCCTAAGTGATATCTTATGATAAGTTTCTTTTCCTGTGTGACTTCTTTCCCTTAGAATCATCGTACCTGAATCCACTCATTTTGCTGCTACTGGTCTTATGACATTGATTTCGTGGCTGAGGGATATTCCATCGTACGTAAGTTCCACAATGATTTGAACCATTTTTATATTTCCTGGGATATTTCAGGTGTACCCAGGTTGAGGTTTTTGTAAGCAGTGCAGCCCTCAATTTGGGGGTGGCTCTGTCTTATGGATTTTCAGTTTTCCCAAGGTATATTCCCTAGACTGGAAGTGCCCTTGGCTCTGTAGCTCTGTTGTTTACTTGTTTTAGGGAACACAATGCACTCCTCCAGTGAGGCAGTTGGCAACTTACATCCCGCCCATCAGCATAACAAGGCTCCGTGTTCTCCAGGGCCTGTCTTGCCTTTCTGGTTTTTACACATTTTGTGGATGTCCCTTTTGACCGTTGGGAAGTGATACTTCTTTGTAGTGCAGATTTGCATTGCCCGCTTGCTTGCTTGGCCAAAAAGGGCGTATGCGTTTTCTCCTGAATATATTCAGGAGAAAACGCATACGCCCTTTTTGGCCAAGTGCATCATTGTCGAAGTTGTGCCCCTCTTCCTGTGCTTTACAGGCGATTCTAACGTACCTCTTGAAATCTGTTTCCTGCTATTCTGCCTCGCATTCAAGTCCGCCTCGTTGCCTTCCCTCAACAGATTTTTGGACGATAGTTGGCCTTGATTACTCTGCCAGTTTGTGAATTGCTGTGCCCCTGAGCTCCATTTTTCAACTCGTTTTTTGTGAGCTGAACGCAAGTCCAAACTTTTGGTTCAGGACCTATACTGGTTCCCGGTGGGTGGCTGAGACTTTGGTGAATTCTTCTTCCTGCCGGGAAATTAGAGTGACATGTGCCCATCCAAATGCCTAACAGCTACTCTCTCATTGGTTCTCCCTCTTCCCTTTCCTCCTCTGCCAAATGGGCAACCTGTGTGAACCAGGAGCTTAAAGGGGCTGTCTCTCCAAGTTGGGAGATTGATAGTAAAGCTGTTGGAAAGTCAAACCGGAGCACCAGGAGAGGGACTCTTCGTTGAGTTTTAGAAACCTTTCGTATTCACAGTGTGTCCATTCTCTAGGTTTCCCATACATGTTATAGCTGTAGTAATATTCCCTTCAACCTGGAGAGGTGGGACCCATGGAATGGTTGCCATGCATTATTGCTTTAAAGGGTCTGCATTTGCTCACCCAATCTCACCAATCCTCTCAGTCCCAAGTGTCCAGCCTCATGCCACATCCAGCTGTCATCGTAGATAGGGTCATTCCAGGTTGCATCAGAGACCCTGAAGGAATTGTAAAGAATTTCCCTGTTTCTTTGTTCTGTTTTTGAAATTCCTTTTTAGAGTGGGTTTGAGCTGATTCTCGCTGCCATGTTTATGCCAGTCTAGACACACTTGATTCCCTTACGGAGACATATCAATACATAGGTTTTAAGATTCTTACTAGTCAGATCTATTCCTCTGCGGGAAATATGGGGTTTTGAGTCCCTTTCACTGAGGAAGGTGTAGGTCTTGTCTATTCCATAGTTGGTTTTTGGAACAGTACCTGTGCTTATATCAAACTCTGGTTTGATGCATCACCCCACCTCTCCTTCCCCCTTAAGCAGGCATAAGAGTGTTTTCTAAATGTGAGACTCTGTTCTCTTTCCTAACTCAGTTCATGTGTTGCCATGTTTACAGGATCTTCCTAAGTGATATCTTATGATAAGTTTCTTTTTCTGTGTGACTTCTTTCACTTAGAATCATCGTACCTGAATCCACTCATTTTGCTGCTACTGGTCTTATGACATTGATTTCATGGCTGAGGGATATTCCATCGTACGTAAGTTCCACAATGTTTTGAACCATTTTTATATTTCCTGGGATATTTCAGGTGTACCCAGGTTGAGGTTCTTGTAAGCAGTGCAGCCCTCAATTTGGGGGTGGCTGTGTCTTATGGATCTTCAGTTTTCCCAAGGTATATTCCCTAGACTGGAAGTGCCCTTGGCTCTGTAGCTCTGTTGTTTACTTGTTTTAGGGAACACAATGCACTCCTCCAGGGAGGCAGTTGGCAGCTTACATCCCGCCCATCAGCATAACAAGGCTCCCTGTTCTCCAGGGCCTGTCTTGCCTTTCTGGTTTTTACACATTTTGTGGATGTCCCTTTTGACCGTTGGGAAGTGATACTTCTTTGTAGTGCAGATTTGCATTGCCCGCTTGCTTGCTTGGCCAAAAAGGGCGTATGCGTTTTCTCCTGAATATATTCAGGAGAAAACGCATACGCCCTTTTTGGCCAAGTGCATCACTGTCGCAGTTGTGCCCCTCTTCCTGTGCTTTACAGGCGATTCTAACGTACCTCTTGAAATCTGTTTCCTGCTATTCTGCCTCGCATTCAAGTCCGCCTCGTTGCCTTCCCTCAACAGATTTTTGGACGATAGTTGGCCTTGATGACTCTGCCAGTTTGTGAATTGCTGTGCCCCTGAGCTCCATTTTTCAACTCGTTTTTTGTGAGCTGAACGCAAGTCCAAACATTTGGTTCAGGACCTATACTGGTTCCCGGTGGGTGGCTGAGACTTTGGTGAATTCTTCTTCCTGCCGGGAAATTAGAGTGACATGTGCCCATCCAAATGCCTAACAGCTACTCTCTCATTGGTTCTCCCTCTTCCCTTTCCTCCTCTGCCAAATGGGCAACCTGTGTGAACCAGGAGCTTAAAGGGGCTGTCTCTCCAAGTTGGGAGATTGATAGTAAAGCTGTTGGAAAGTCAAACCGGAGCACCAGGAGAGGGACTCTTCGTTGAGTTTTAGAAACCTTTCGTATTCACAGTGTGTCCATTCTCTAGGTTTCCCGTACATGTTATAGCTGTAGTAATATTCCCTTCAACCTGGAGAGGTGGGACCCATGGAATGGTTGCCATGCATTATTGCTTTAAAGGGTCTGCATTTGTTCACCCAATCTCACCAATCCTCTCAGTCCCAAGTGTCCAGCCTCATGCCACATCCAGCTGTCATCGTAGATAGGGTCATTCCAGGTTGCATCAGAGACCCTGAAGGAATTGTAAAGAATTTCCCTGTTTCTTTGTTCTGTTTTTGAAATTCCTTTTTAGAGTGGGTTTGAGCTGATTCTCGCTGCCATGTTTATGCCAGTCTAGACACACTTGATTCCCTTACGGAGACATATCAATACATAGGTTTTAAGATTCTTACTAGTCAGATCTATTCCTCTGCTGGAAATATGGGGTTTTGAGTCCCTTTCACTGAGGAAGGTGTAGGTCTTGTCTATTCCATAGTTGGTTTTTGGAACAGTACCTGTGCTTATATCAAACTCTGGTTTGATGCATCACCCCACCTCTCCTTCCCCCTTAAGCAGGCATAAGAGTGTTTTCTAAATGTGAGACTCTGTTCTCTTGCCTAACTCAGTTCATGTGTAGCCATGTTTACAGGATCTTCCTAAGTGATATCTTATGATAAGTTTCTTTTCCTGTGTGACTTCTTTCCCTTAGAATCACCGTACCTGAATCCACTCATTTTGCTGCTACTGGTCTTATGACATTGATTTCGTGGCTGAGGGATATTCCATCGTACGTAAGTTCCACAATGTTTTGAACCATTTTTATATTTCCTGGGATATTTCAGGTGTACCCAGGTTGAGGTTCTTGTAAGCAGTGCAGCCCTCAATTGGGGGGTGGCTCTGTCTTATGGATTTTCAGTTTTCCCAAGGTATATTCCCTAGACTGGAAGTGCCCTTGGCTCTGTAGCTCTGTTGTTTACTTGTTTTAGGGAACACAATGCACTCCTCCAGTGAGGCAGTTGGCAACTTACATCCCGCCCATCAGCATAACAAGGCTCCCTGTTCTCCAGGGCCTGTCTTGCCTTTCTGGTTTTTACACATTTTGTGGATGTCCCTTTTGACCGTTGGGAAGTGATACTTCTTTGTAGTGCAGATTTGCATTGCCCGCTTGCTTGCTTGGCCAAAAAGGACGTATGCGTTTTCTCCTGAATATATTCAGGAGAAAACGCATACGCCCTTTTTGGCCAAGTGCATCATTGTCGAAGTTGTGCCCCTCTTCCTGTGCTTTACAGGCGATTCTAAAGTACCTCTTGAAATCTGTTTCCTGCTATTCTGCCTCGCATTCAAGTCCGCCTCGTTGCCTTCCCTCAACAGATTTTTGGACGATAGTTGGCCTTGATTACTCTGCCAGTTTGTGAATTGCAGTGCCCCTGAGCTCCATTTTTCAACTCGTTTTTTGTGAGCTGAACGCAAGTCCAAACATTTGGTTCAGGACCTATACTGGTTCCCGGTGGGTGGCTGAGACTTTGGTGAATTCTTCTTCCTGCCGGGAAATTAGAGTGACATGTGCCCATCCAAATGCCTAACAGCTACTCTCTCATTGGTTCTCCCTCTTCCCTTTCCTCCTCTGCCAAATGGGCAACCTGTGTGAACCAGGAGCTTAAAGGGGCTGTCTCTCCAAGTTGGGAGATTGATAGTAAAGCTGTTGGAAAGTCAAACCGGAGCACCAGGAGAGGGACTCTTCGTTGAGTTTTAGAAACCTTTCGTATTCACAGTGTGTCCATTCTCTAGGTTTCCCGTACATGTTATAGCTGTAGTAATATTCCCTTCAACCTGGAGAGGTGGGACCCATGGAATGGTTGCCATGCATTATTGCTTTAAAGGGTCTGCATTTGCTCACCCAATCTCACCAATCCTCTCAGTCCCAAGTGTCCAGCCTCATGCCACATCCAGCTGTCATCGTAGATAGGGTCATTCCAGGTTGCATCAGAGACCCTGAAGGAATTGTAAAGAATTTCCCTGTTTCTTTGTTCTGTTTTTGAAATTCCTTTTTAGAGTGGGTTTGAGCTGATTCTCGCTGCCATGTTTATGCCAGTCTAGACACACTTGATTCCCTTACGGAGACATATCAATACATAGGTTTTAAGATTCTTACTAGTCAGATCTATTCCTCTGCGGGAAATATGGGGTTTTGAGTCCCTTTCACTGAGGAAGGTGTAGGTCTTGTCTATTCCATAGTTGGTTTTTGGAACAGTACCTGTGCTTATATCAAACTCTGGTTTGATGCATCACCCCACCTCTCCTTCCCCCTTAAGCAGGCATAAGAGTGTTTTCTAAATGTGAGACTCTGTTCTCTTGCCTAACTCAGTTCATGTGTAGCCATGTTTACAGGTTCTTCCTAAGTGATATCTTATGATAAGTTTCTTTTCCTGTGTGACTTCTTTCCCTTAGAATCACCGTACCTGAATCCACTCATTTTGCTGCTACTGGTCTTATGACATTGATTTCGTGGCTGAGGGATATTCCATCGTACGTAAGTTCCACAATGTTTTGAACCATTTTTATATTTCCTGGGATATTTCAGGTGTACCCAGGTTGAGGTTCTTGTAAGCAGTGCAGCCCTCAATTGGGGGGTGGCTCTGTCTTATGGATTTTCAGTTTTCCCAAGGTATATTCCCTAGACTGGAAGTGCCCTTGGCTCTGTAGCTCTGTTGTTTACTTGTTTTAGGGAACACAATGCACTCCTCCAGTGAGGCAGTTGGCAACTTACATCCCGCCCATCAGCATAACAAGGCTCCCTGTTCTCCAGGGCCTGTCTTGCCTTTCTGGTTTTTACACATTTTGTGGATGTCCCTTTTGACCGGTGGGAAGTGATACTTCTTTGTAGTGCAGATTTGCATTGCCCGCTTGCTTGCTTGGCCAAAAAGGACGTATGCGTTTTCTCCTGAATATATTCAGGAGAAAACGCATACGCCCTTTTTGGCCAAGTGCATCATTGTCGAAGTTGTGCCCCTCTTCCTGTGCTTTACAGGCGATTCTAACGTACCTCTTGAAATCTGTTTCCTGCTATTCTGCCTCGCATTCAAGTCCGCCTCCTTGCCTTCCCTCAACAGATTTTTGGACGATAGTTGGCCTTGATTACTCTGCCAGTTTGTGAATTGCTGTGCCCCTGAGCTCCATTTTTCAACTCGTTTTTTGTGAGCTGAACGCAAGTCCAAACATTTGGTTCAGGACCTATACTGGTTCCCGGTGGGTGGCTGAGACTTTGGTGAATTCTTCTTCCTGCCGGGAAATTAGAGTGACATGTGCCCATCCAAATGCCTAACAGCTACTCTCTCATTGGTTCTCCCTCTTCCCTTTCCTCCTCTGCCAAATGGGCAACCTGTGTGAACCAGGAGCTTAAAGGGGCTGTCTCTCCAAGTTGGGAGATTGATAGTAAAGCTGTTGGAAAGTCAAACCGGAGCACCAGGAGAGGGACTCTTCGTTGAGTTTTAGAAACCTTTCGTATTCACAGTGTGTCCATTCTCTAGGTTTCCCGTACATGTTATAGCTGTAGTAATATTCCCTTCAACCTGGAGAGGTGGGACCCATGGAATGGTTGCCATGCATTATTGCTTTAAAGGGTCTGCATTTGCTCACCCAATCTCACCAATCCTCTCAGTCCCAAGTGTCCAGCCTCATGCCACATCCAGCTGTCATCGTAGATAGGGTCATTCCAGGTTGCATCAGAGACCCTGAAGGAATTGTAAAGAATTTCCCTGTTTCTTTGTTCTGTTTTTGAAATTCCTTTTTAGAGTGGGTTTGAGCTGATTCTCGCTGCCATGTTTATGCCAGTCTAGACACACTTGATTCCCTTACGGAGACATATCAATACATAGGTTTTAAGATTCTTACTAGTCAGATCTATTCCTCTGCGGGAAATATGAGGTTTTGAGTCCCTTTCACTGAGGAAGGTGTAGGTCTTGTCTATTCCATAGTTGGTTTTTGGAACAGTACCTGTGCTTATATCAAACTCTGGTTTGATGCATCACCCCACCTCTCCTTCCCCCTTAAGCAGGCATAAGAGTGTTTTCTAAATGTGAGACTCTGTTCTCTTGCCTAACTCAGTTCATGTGTAGCCATGTTTACAGGTTCTTCCTAAGTGATATCTTATGATAAGTTTCTTTTCCTGTGTGACTTCTTTCCCTTAGAATCACCGTACCTGAATCCACTCATTTTGCTGCTACTGGTCTTATGACATTGATTTCGTGGCTGAGGGATATTCCATCGTACGTAAGTTCCACAATGTTTTGAACCATTTTTATATTTCCTGGGATATTTCAGGTGTACCCAGGTTGAGGTTCTTGTAAGCAGTGCAGCCCTCAATTGGGGGGTGGCTCTGTCTTATGGATTTTCAGTTTTCCCAAGGTATATTCCCTAGACTGGAAGTGCCCTTGGCTCTGTAGCTCTGTTGTTTACTTGTTTTAGGGAACACAATGCACTCCTCCAGTGAGGCAGTTGGCAACTTACATCCCGCCCATCAGCATAACAAGGCTCCCTGTTCTCCAGGGCCTGTCTTGCCTTTCTGGTTTTTACACATTTTGTGGATGTCCCTTTTGACCGGTGGGAAGTGATACTTCTTTGTAGTGCAGATTTGCATTGCCCGCTTGCTTGCTTGGCCAAAAAGGACGTATGCGTTTTCTCCTGAATATATTCAGGAGAAAACGCATACGCCCTTTTTGGCCAAGTGCATCATTGTCGAAGTTGTGCCCCTCTTCCTGTGCTTTACAGGCGATTCTAACGTACCTCTTGAAATCTGTTTCCTGCTATTCTGCCTCGCATTCAAGTCCGCCTCGTTGCCTTCCCTCAACAGATTTTTGGACGATAGTTGGCCTTGATTACTCTGCCAGTTTGTGAATTGCTGTGCCCCTGAGCTCCATTTTTCAACTCGTTTTTTGTGAGCTGAACGCAAGTCCAAACATTTGGTTCAGGACCTATACTGGTTCCCGGTGGGTGGCTGAGACTTTGGTGAATTCTTCTTCCTGCCGGGAAATTAGAGTGACATGTGCCCATCCAAATGCCTAACAGCTACTCTCTCATTGGTTCTCCCTCTTCCCTTTCCTCCTCTGCCAAATGGGCAACCTGTGTGAACCAGGAGCTTAAAGGGGCTGTCTCTCCAAGTTGGGAGATTGATAGTAAAGCTGTTGGAAAGTCAAACCGGAGCACCAGGAGAGGGACTCTTCGTTGAGTTTTAGAAACCTTTCGTATTCACAGTGTGTCCATTCTCTAGGTTTCCTGTACATGTTATAGCTGTAGTAATATTCCCTTCAACCTGGAGAGGTGGGACCCATGGAATGGTTGCCATGCATTATTGCTTTAAAGGGTCTGCATTTGCTCACCCAATCTCACCAATCCTCTCAGTCCCAAGTGTCCAGCCTCATGCCACATCCAGCTGTCATCGTAGATAGGGTCATTCCAGGTTGCATCAGAGACCCTGAAGGAATTGTAAAGAATTTCCCTGTTTCTTTGTTCTGTTTTTGAAATTCCTTTTTAGAGTGGGTTTGAGCTGATTCTCGCTGCCATGTTTATGCCAGTCTAGACACACTTGATTCCCTTACGGAGACATATCAATACATAGGTTTTAAGATTCTTACTAGTCAGATCTATTCCTCTGCGGGAAATATGGGGTTTTGAGTCCCTTTCACTGAGGAAGGTGTAGGTCTTGTCTATTCCATAGTTGGTTTTTGGAACAGTACCTGTGCTTATATCAAACTCTGGTTTGATGCATCACCCCACCTCTCCTTCCCCCTTAAGCAGGCATAAGAGTGTTTTCTAAATGTGAGACTCTGTTCTCTTTCCTAACTCAGTTCATGTGTTGCCATGTTTACAGGATCTTCCTAAGTGATATCTTATGATAAGTTTCTTTTTCTGTGTGACTTCTTTCACTTAGAATCATCGTACCTGAATCCACTCATTTTGCTGCTACTGGTCTTATGACATTGATTTCATGACTGAGGGATATTCCATCGTACGTAAGTTCCACAATGTTTTGAACCATTTTTATATTTCCTGGGATATTTCAGGTGTACCCAGGTTGAGGTTCTTGTAAGCAGTGCAGCCCTCAATTTGGGGGTGGCTCTGTCTTATGGATTTTCAGTTTTCCCAAGGTATATTCCCTAGACTGGAAGTGCCCTTGGCTCTGTAGCTCTGTTGTTTACTTGTTTTAGGGAACACAATGCACTCCTCCAGGGAGGCAGTTGGCAGCTTACATCCCGCCCATCAGCATAACAAGGCTCCCTGTTCTCCAGGGCCTGTCTTGCCTTTCTGGTTTTTACACATTTTGTGGATGTCCCTTTTGACCGTTGGGAAGTGATACTTCTTTGTAGTGCAGATTTGCATTGCCCGCTTGCTTGCTTGGCCAAAAAGGACGTATGCGTTTTCTCCTGAATATATTCAGGAGAAAACGCATACGCCCTTTTTGGCCAAGTGCATCATTGTCGAAGTTGTGCCCCTCTTCCTGTGCTTTAGAGGCGATTCTAACGTACCTCTTGAAATCTGTTTCCTGCTATTCTGCCTCGCATTCAAGTCCGCCTCGTTGCCTTCCCTCAACAGATTTTTGGACGATAGTTGGCCTTGATTACTCTGCCAGTTTGTGAATTGCTGTGCCCCTGAGCTCCATTTTTCAACTCGTTTTTTTGTGAGCTGAACGCAAGTCCAAACATTTGGTTCAGGACCTATACTGGTTCCCGGTGGGTGGCTGAGACTTTGGTGAATTCTTCTTCCTGCCGGGAAATTAGAGTGACATGTGCCCATCCAAATGCCTAACAGCTACTCTCTCATTGGTTCTCCCTCTTCCCTTTCCTCCTCTGCCAAATGGGCAACCTGTGTGAACCAGGAGCTTAAAGGGGCTGTCTCTCCAAGTTGGGAGATTGATAGTAAAGCTGTTGGAAAGTCAAACCGGAGCACCAGGAGAGGGACTCTTCGTTGAGTTTTAGAAACCTTTCGTATTCACAGTGTGTCCATTCTCTAGGTTTCCCGTACATGTTATAGCTGTAGTAATATTCCCTTCAACCTGGAGAGGTGGGACCCATGGAATGGTTGCCATGCATTATTGCTTTAAAGGGTCTGCATTTGCTCACCCAATCTCACCAATCCTCTCAGTCCCAAGTGTCCAGCCTCATGCCACATCCAGCTGTCATCGTAGATAGGGTCATTCCAGGTTGCATCAGAGACCCTGAAGGAATTGTAAAGAATTTCCCTGTTTCTTTGTTCTGTTTTTGAAATTCCTTTTTAGAGTGGGTTTGAGCTGATTCTCGCTGCCATGTTTATGCCAGTCTAGACACACTTGATTCCCTTACGGAGACATATCAATACATAGGTTTTAAGATTCTTACTAGTCAGATCTATTCCTCTGCGGGAAATATGGGGTTTTGAGTCCCTTTCACTGAGGAAGGTGTAGGTCTTGTCTATTCCATAGTTGGTTTTTGGAACAGTACCTGTGCTTATATCAAACTCTGGTTTGATGCATCACCCCACCTCTCCTTCCCCCTTAAGCAGGCATAAGAGTGTTTTCTAAATGTGAGACTCTGTTCTCTTTCCTAACTCAGTTCATGTGTTGCCATGTTTACAGGATCTTCCTAAGTGATATCTTATGATAAGTTTCTTTTTCTGTGTGACTTCTTTCACTTAGAATCATCGTACCTGAATCCACTCATTTTGCTGCTACTGGTCTTATGACATTGATTTCATGGCTGAGGGATATTCCATCGTACGTAAGTTCCACAATGTTTTGAACCATTTTTATATTTCCTGGGATATTTCAGGTGTACCCAGGTTGAGGTTCTTGTAAGCAGTGCAGCCCTCAATTTGGGGGTGGCTGTGTCTTATGGATCTTCAGTTTTCCCAAGGTATATTCCCTAGACTGGAAGTGCCCTTGGCTCTGTAGCTCTGTTGTTTACTTGTTTTAGGGAACACAATGCACTCCTCCAGGGAGGCAGTTGGCAGCTTACATCCCGCCCATCAGCATAACAAGGCTCCCTGTTCTCCAGGGCCTGTCTTGCCTTTCTGGTTTTTACACATTTTGTGGATGTCCCTTTTGACCGTTGGGAAGTGATACTTCTTTGTAGTGCAGATTTGCATTGCCCGCTTGCTTGCTTGGCCAAAAAGGGCGTATGCGTTTTCTCCTGAATATATTCAGGAGAAAACGCATACGCCCTTTTTGGCCAAGTGCATCATTGTCGAAGTTGTGCCCCTCTTCCTGTGCTTTACAGGCGATTCTAACGTACCTCTTGAAATCTGTTTCCTGCTATTCTGCCTCGCATTCAAGTCCGCCTCGTTGCCTTCCCTCAACAGATTTTTGGACGATAGTTGGCCTTGATGACTCTGCCAGTTTGTGAATTGCTGTGCCCCTGAGCTCCATTTTTCAACTCGTTTTTTTGTGAGCTGAACGCAAGTCCAAACATTTGGTTCAGGACCTATACTGGTTCCCGGTGGGTGGCTGAGACTTTGGTGAATTCTTCTTCCTGCCGGGAAATTAGAGTGACATGTGCCCATCCAAATGCCTAACAGCTACTCTCTCATTGGTTCTCCCTCTTCCCTTTCCTCCTCTGCCAAATGGGCAACCTGTGTGAACCAGGAGCTTAAAGGGGCTGTCTCTCCAAGTTGGGAGATTGATAGTAAAGCTGTTGGAAAGTCAAACCGGAGCACCAGGAGAGGGACTCTTCGTTGAGTTTTAGAAACCTTTCGTATTCACAGTGTGTCCATTCTCTAGGTTTCCCGTACATGTTATAGCTGTAGTAATATTCCCTTCAACCTGGAGAGGTGGGACCCATGGAATGGTTGCCATGCATTATTGCTTTAAAGGGTCTGCATTTGCTCACCCAATCTCACCAATCCTCTCAGTCCCAAGTGTCCAGCCTCATGCCACATCCAGCTGTCATCGTAGATAGGGTCATTCCAGGTTGCATCAGAGACCCTGAAGGAATTGTAAAGAATTTCCCTGTTTCTTTGTTCTGTTTTTGAAATTCCTTTTTAGAGTGGGTTTGAGCTGATTCTCGCTGCCATGTTTATGCCAGTCTAGACACACTTGATTCCCTTACGGAGACATATCAATACATAGGTTTTAAGATTCTTACTAGTCAGATCTATTCCTCTGCGGGAAATATGGGGTTTTGAGTCCCTTTCACTGAGGAAGGTGTAGGTCTTGTCTATTCCATAGTTGGTTTTTGGAACAGTACCTGTGCTTATATCAAACTCTGGTTTGATGCATCACCCCACCTCTCCTTCCCCCTTAAGCAGGCATAAGAGTGTTTTCTAAATGTGAGACTCTGTTCTCTTTCCTAACTCAGTTCATGTGTTGCCATGTTTACAGGATCTTCCTAAGTGATATCTTATGATAAGTTTCTTTTTCTGTGTGACTTCTTTCACTTAGAATCATCGTACCTGAATCCACTCATTTTGCTGCTACTGGTCTTATGACATTGATTTCATGGCTGAGGGATATTCCATCGTACGTAAGTTCCACAATGTTTTGAACCATTTTTATATTTCCTGGGATATTTCAGGTGTACCCAGGTTGAGGTTCTTGTAAGCAGTGCAGCCCTCAATTTGGGGGTGGCTGTGTCTTATGGATCTTCAGTTTTCCCAAGGTATATTCCCTAGACTGGAAGTGCCCTTGGCTCTGTAGCTCTGTTGTTTACTTGTTTTAGGGAACACAATGCACTCCTCCAGGGAGGCAGTTGGCAGCTTACATCCCGCCCATCAGCATAACAAGGCTCCCTGTTCTCCAGGGCCTGTCTTGCCTTTCTGGTTTTTACACATTTTGTGGATGTCCCTTTTGACCGTTGGGAAGTGATACTTCTTTGTAGTGCAGATTTGCATTGCCCGCTTGCTTGCTTGGCCAAAAAGGGCGTATGCGTTTTCTCCTGAATATATTCAGGAGAAAACGCATACGCCCTTTTTGGCGAAGTGCATCATTGTCGAAGTTGTGCCCCTCTTCCTGTGCTTTACAGGCGATTCTAACGTACCTCTTGAAATCTGTTTCCTGCTATTCTGCCTCGCATTCAAGTCCGCCTCGTTGCCTTCCCTCAACAGATTTTTGGACGATAGTTGGCCTTGATTACTCTGCCAGTTTGTGAATTGCTGTGCCCCTGAGCTCCATTTTTCAACTCGTTTTTTTGTGAGGTGAACGCAAGTCCAAACATTTGGTTCAGGACCTATACTGGTTCCCGGTGGGTGGCTGAGACTTTGGTGAATTCTTCTTCCTGCCGGGAAATTAGAGTGACATGTGCCCATCCAAATGCCTAACAGCTACTCTCTCATTGGTTCTCCCTCTTCCCTTTCCTCCTCTGCCAAATGGGCAACCTGTGTGAACCAGGAGCTTAAAGGGGCTGTCTCTCCAAGTTGGGAGATTGATAGTAAAGCTGTTGGAAAGTCAAACCGGAGCACCAGGGGAGGGACTCTTCGTTGAGTTTTAGAAACCTTTCGTATTCACAGTGTGTCCATTCTCTAGGTTTCCCGTACATGTTATAGCTGTAGTAATATTCCCTTCAACCTGGAGAGGTGGGACCCATGGAATGGTTGCCATGCATTATTGCTTTAAAGGGTCTGCATTTGCTCACCCAATCTCACCAATCCTCTCAGTCCCAAGTGTCCAGCCTCATGCCACATCCAGCTGTCATCGTAGATAGGGTCATTCCAGGTTGCATCAGAGACCCTGAAGGAATTGTAAAGAATTTCCCTGTTTCTTTGTTCTGTTTTTGAAATTCCTTTTTAGAGTGTGTTTGAGCTGATTCTCGCTGCCATGTTTATGCCAGTCTAGACACACTTGATTCCCTTACGGAGACATATCAATACATAGGTTTTAAGATTCTTACTAGTCAGATCTATTCCTCTGCGGGAAATATGGGGTTTTGAGTCCCTTTCACTGAGGAAGGTGTAGGTCTTGTCTATTCCATAGTTGGTTTTTGGAACAGTACCTGTGCTTATATCAAACTCTGGTTTGATGCATCACCCCACCTCTCCTTCCCCCTTAAGCAGGCATAAGAGTGTTTTCTAAATGTGAGACTCTGTTCTCTTGCCTAACTCAGTTCATGTGTAGCCATGTTTACAGGATCTTCCTAAGTGATATCTTATGATAAGTTTCTTTTCCTGTGTGACTTCTTTCCCTTAGAATCACCGTACCTGAATCCACTCATTTTGCTGCTACTGGTCTTATGACATTGATTTCGTGGCTGAGGGATATTCCATCGTACGTAAGTTCCACAATGTTTTGAACCATTTTTATATTTCCTGGGATATTTCAGGTGTACCCAGGTTGAGGTTCTTGTAAGCAGTGCAGCCCTCAATTGGGGGGTGGCTCTGTCTTATGGATTTTCAGTTTTCCCAAGGTATATTCCCTAGACTGGAAGTGCCCTTGGCTCTGTAGCTCTGTTGTTTACTTGTTTTAGGGAACACAATGCACTCCTCCAGTGAGGCAGTTGGCAACTTACATCCCGCCCATCAGCATAACAAGGCTCCCTGTTCTCCAGGGCCTGTCTTGCCTTTCTGGTTTTTACACATTTTGTGGATGTCCCTTTTGACCGTTGGGAAGTGATACTTCTTTGTAGTGCAGATTTGCATTGCCCGCTTGCTTGCTTGGCCAAAAAGGACGTATGCGTTTTCTCCTGAATATATTCAGGAGAAAACGCATACGCCCTTTTTGGCCAAGTGCATCATTGTCGAAGTTGTGCCCCTCTTCCTGTGCTTTACAGGCGATTCTAACGTACCTCTTGAAATCTGTTTCCTGCTATTCTGCCTCGCATTCAAGTCCGCCTCGTTGCCTTCCCTCAACAGATTTTTGGACGATAGTTGGCCTTGATTACTCTGCCAGTTTGTGAATTGCTGTGCCCCTGAGCTCCATTTTTCAACTCGTTTTTTGTGAGCTGAACGCAAGTCCAAACATTTGGTTCAGGACCTATACTGGTTCCCGGTGTGTGGCTGAGACTTTGGTGAATTCTTCTTCCTGCCGGGAAATTAGAGTGACATGTGCCCATCCAAATGCCTAACAGCTACTCTCTCATTGGTTCTCCCTCTTCCCTTTCCTCCTCTGCCAAATGGGCAACCTGTGTGAACCAGGAGCTTAAAGGGGCTGTCTCTCCAAGTTGGGAGATTGATAGTAAAGCTGTTGGAAAGTCAAACCGGAGCACCAGGAGAGGGACTCTTCGTTGAGTTTTAGAAACCTTTCGTATTCACAGTGTGTCCATTCTCTAGGTTTCCCGTACATGTTATAGCTGTAGTAATATTCCCTTCAACCTGGAGAGGTGGGACCCATGGAATGGTTGCCATGCATTATTGCTTTAAAGGGTCTGCATTTGCTCACCCAATCTCACCAATCCTCTCAGTCCCAAGTGTCCAGCCTCATGCCACATCCAGCTGTCATCGTAGATAGGGTCATTCCAGGTTGCATCAGAGACCCTGAAGGAATTGTAAAGAATTTCCCTGTTTCTTTGTTCTGTTTTTGAAATTCCTTTTTAGAGTGGGTTTGAGCTGATTCTCGCTGCCATGTTTATGCCAGTCTAGACACACTTGATTCCCTTACGGAGACATATCAATACATAGGTTTTAAGATTCTTACTAGTCAGATCTATTCCTCTGCGGGAAATATGGGGTTTTGAGTCCCTTTCACTGAGGAAGGTGTAGGTCTTGTCTATTCCATAGTTGGTTTTTGGAACAGTACCTGTGCTTATATCAAACTCTGGTTTGATGCATCACCCCACCTCTCCTTCCCCCTTAAGCAGGCATAAGAGTGTTTTCTAAATGTGAGACTCTGTTCTCTTGCCTAACTCAGTTCATGTGTAGCCATGTTTACAGGTTCTTCCTAAGTGATATCTTATGATAAGTTTCTTTTCCTGTGTGACTTCTTTCCCTTAGAATCACCGTACCTGAATCCACTCATTTTGCTGCTACTGGTCTTATGACATTGATTTCGTGGCTGAGGGATATTCCATCGTACGTAAGTTCCACAATGTTTTGAACCATTTTTATATTTCCTGGGATATTTCAGGTGTACCCAGGTTGAGGTTCTTGTAAGCAGTGCAGCCCTCAATTGGGGGGTGGCTCTGTCTTATGGATTTTCAGTTTTCCCAAGGTATATTCCCTAGACTGGAAGTGCCCTTGGCTCTGTAGCTCTGTTGTTTACTTGTTTTAGGGAACACAATGCACTCCTCCAGTGAGGCAGTTGGCAACTTACATCCCGCCCATCAGCATAACAAGGCTCCCTGTTCTCCAGGGCCTGTCTTGCCTTTCTGGTTTTTACACATTTTGTGGATGTCCCTTTTGACCGGTGGGAAGTGATACTTCTTTGTAGTGCAGATTTGCATTGCCCGCTTGCTTGCTTGGCCAAAAAGGACGTATGCGTTTTCTCCTGAATATATTCAGGAGAAAACGCATACGCCCTTTTTGGCCAAGTGCATCATTGTCGAAGTTGTGCCCCTCTTCCTGTGCTTTACAGGCGATTCTAACGTACCTCCTGAAATCTGTTTCCTGCTATTCTGCCTCACATTCAAGTCCGCCTCGTTGCCTTCCCTCAACAGATTTTTGGACGATAGTTGGCCTTGATGACTCTGCCAGTTTGTGAATTGCTGTGCCCCTGAGCTCCATTTTTCAACTCGTTTTTTGTGAGCTGAACGCAAGTCCAAACATTTGGTTCAGGACCTATACTGGTTCCCGGTGGGTGGCTGAGACTTTGGTTAATTCTTCTTCCTGCCGGGAAATTAGAGTGACATGTGCCCATCCAAATGCCTAACAGCTACTCTCTCATTGGTTCTCCCTCTTCCCTTTCCTCCTCTGCCAAATGGGCAACCTGTGTGAACCAGGAGCTTAAAGGGGCTGTCTCTCCAAGTTGGGAGATTGATAGTAAAGCTGTTGGAAAGTCAAACCGGAGCACCAGGAGAGGGACTCTTCGTTGAGTTTTATAAACCTTTCGTATTCACAGTGTGTCCATTCTCTAGGTTTCCTGTACATGTTATAGCTGTAGTAATATTCCCTTCAACCTGGAGAGGTGGGACCCATGGAATGGTTGCCATGCATTATTGCTTTAAAGGGTCTGCATTTGCTCACCCAATCTCACCAATCCTCTCAGTCCCAAGTGTCCAGCCTCATGCCACATCCAGCTGTCATCGTAGATAGGGTCATTCCAGGTTGCATCAGAGACCCTGAAGGAATTGTAAAGAATTTCCCTGTTTCTTTGTTCTGTTTTTGAAATTCCTTTTTAGAGTGGGTTTGAGCTGATTCTCGCTGCCATGTTTATGCCAGTCTAGACACACTTGATTCCCTTACGGAGACATATCAATACATAGGTTTTAAGATTCTTACTAGTCAGATCTATTCCTCTGCGGGAAATATGGGGTTTTGAGTCCCTTTCACTGAGGAAGGTGTAGGTCTTGTCTATTCCATAGTTGGTTTTTGGAACAGTACCTGTGCTTATATCAAACTCTGGTTTGATGCATCACCCCACCTCTCCTTCCCCCTTAAGCAGGCATAAGAGTGTTTTCTAAATGTGAGACTCTGTTCTCTTTCCTAACTCAGTTCATGTGTTGCCATGTTTACAGGATCTTCCTAAGTGATATCTTATGATAAGTTTCTTTTTCTGTGTGACTTCTTTCACTTAGAATCATCGTACCTGAATCCACTCATTTTGCTGCTACTGGTCTTATGACATTGATTTCATGGCTGAGGGATATTCCATCGTACGTAAGTTCCACAATGTTTTGAACCATTTTTATATTTCCTGGGATATTTCAGGTGTACCCAGGTTGAGGTTCTTGTAAGCAGTGCAGCCCTCAATTTGGGGGTGGCTGTGTCTTATGGATTTTCAGTTTTCCCAAGGTATATTCCCTAGACTGGAAGTGCCCTTGGCTCTGTAGCTCTGTTGTTTACTTGTTTTAGGGAACACAATGCACTCCTCCAGGGAGGCAGTTGGCAGCTTACATCCCGCCCATCAGCATAACAAGGCTCCCTGTTCTCCAGGGCCTGTCTTGCCTTTCTGGTTTTTACACATTTTGTGGATGTCCCTTTTGACCGTTGGGAAGTGATACTTCTTTGTAGTGCAGATTTGCATTGCCCGCTTGCTTGCTTGGCCAAAAAGGACGTATGCGTTTTCTCCTGAATATATTCAGGAGAAAACGCATACGCCCTTTTTGGCCAAGTGCATCATTGTCGAAGTTGTGCCCCTCTTCCTGTGCTTTACAGGCGATTCTAACGTACCTCTTGAAATCTGTTTCCTGCTATTCTGCCTCGCATTCAAGTCCGCCTCGTTGCCTTCCCTCAACAGATTTTTGGACGATAGTTGGCCTTGATGACTCTGCCAGTTTGTGAATTGCTGTGCCCCTGAGCTCCATTTTTCAACTCGTTTTTTTGTGAGCTGAACGCAAGTCCAAACATTTGGTTCAGGACCTATACTGGTTCCCGGTGGGTGGCTGAGACTTTGGTGAATTCTTCTTCCTGCCGGGAAATTAGAGTGACATGTGCCCATCCAAATGCCTAACAGCTACTCTCTCATTGGTTCTCCCTCTTCCCTTTCCTCCTCTGCCAAATGGGCAACCTGTGTGAACCAGGAGCTTAAAGGGGCTGTCTCTCCAAGTTGGGAGATTGATAGTAAAGCTGTTGGAAAGTCAAACCGAAGCACCAGGAGAGGGACTCTTCGTTGAGTTTTAGAAACCTTTCGTATTCACAGTGTGTCCATTCTCTAGGTTTCCCGTACATGTTATAGCTGTAGTAATATTCCCTTCAACCTGGAGAGGTGGGACCCATGGAATGGTTGCCATGCATTATTGCTTTAAAGGGTCTGCATTTGCTCACCCAATCTCACCAATCCTCTCAGTCCCAAGTGTCCAGCCTCATGCCACATCCAGCTGTCATCGTAGATAGGGTCATTCCAGGTTGCATCAGAGACCCTGAAGGAATTGTAAAGAATTTCCCTGTTTCTTTGTTCTGTTTTTGAAATTCCTTTTTAGAGTGGGTTTGAGCTGATTCTCGCTGCCATGTTTATGCCAGT
This sequence comes from Mesoplodon mirus, assembly GCF_964341445.2. Lineage (NCBI taxonomy): Eukaryota > Metazoa > Chordata > Mammalia > Artiodactyla > Ziphiidae > Mesoplodon > Mesoplodon mirus. The sequence goes on along the minus strand of NW_028295792.1, from coordinate 1,533,278 downwards.
CTAGACACACTTGATTCCCTTACGGAGACATATCAATACATAGGTTTTAAGATTCTTACTAGTCAGATCTATTCCTCTGCGGGAAATATGGGGTTTTGAGTCCCTTTCACTGAGGAAGGTGTAGGTCTTGTCTATTCCATAGTTGGTTTTTGGAACAGTACCTGTGCTTATATCAAACTCTGGTTTGATGCATCACCCCACCTCTCCTTCCCCCTTAAGCAGGCATAAGAGTGTTTTCTAAATGTGAGACTCTGTTCTCTTTCCTAACTCAGTTCATGTGTTGCCATGTTTACAGGATCTTCCTAAGTGATATCTTATGATAAGTTTCTTTTTCTGTGTGACTTCTTTCACTTAGAATCATCGTACCTGAATCCACTCATTTTGCTGCTACTGGTCTTATGACATTGATTTCATGGCTGAGGGATATTCCATCGTACGTAAGTTCCACAATGTTTTGAACCATTTTTATATTTCCTGGGATATTTCAGGTGTACCCAGGTTGAGGTTCTTGTAAGCAGTGCAGCCCTCAATTTGGGGGTGGCTGTGTCTTATGGATCTTCAGTTTTCCCAAGGTATATTCCCTAGACTGGAAGTGCCCTTGGCTCTGTAGCTCTGTTGTTTACTTGTTTTAGGGAACACAATGCACTCCTCCAGGGAGGCAGTTGGCAGCTTACATCCCGCCCATCAGCATAACAAGGCTCCCTGTTCTCCAGGGCCTGTCTTGCCTTTCTGGTTTTTACACATTTTGTGGATGTCCCTTTTGACCGTTGGGAAGTGATACTTCTTTGTAGTGCAGATTTGCATTGCCCGCTTGCTTGCTTGGCCAAAAAGGGCGTATGCGTTTTCTCCTGAATATATTCAGGAGAAAACGCATACGCCCTTTTTGGCCAAGTGCATCATTGTCGAAGTTGTGCCCCTCTTCCTGTGCTTTACAGGCGATTCTAACGTACTTCTTGAAATCTGTTTCCTGCTATTCTGCCTCGCATTCAAGTCCGCCTCGTTGCCTTCCCTCAACAGATTTTTGGACGATAGTTGGCCTTGATTACTCTGCCAGTTTGTGAATTGCTGTGCCCCTGAGCTCCATTTTTCAACTCGTTTTTTGTGAGCTGAACGCAAGTCCAAACATTTGGTTCAGGACCTATACTGGTTCCCGGTGGGTGGCTGAGACTTTGGTGAATTCTTCTTCCTGCCGGGAAATTAGAGTGACATGTGCCCATCCAAATGCCTAACAGCTACTCTCTCATTGGTTCTCCCTCTTCCCTTTCCTCCTCTGCCAAATGGGCAACCTGTGTGAACCAGGAGCTTAAAGGGGCTGTCTCTCCAAGTTGGGAGATTGATAGTAAAGCTGTTGGAAAGTCAAACCGGAGCACCAGGAGAGGGACTCTTCGTTGAGTTTTAGAAACCTTTCGTATTCACAGTGTGTCCATTCTCTAGGTTTCCCGTACATGTTATAGCTGTAGTAATATTCCCTTCAACCTGGAGAGGTGGGACCCATGGAATGGTGGCCATGCATTATTGCTTTAAAGGGTCTGCATTTGCTCACCCAATCTCACCAATCCTCTCAGTCCCAAGTGTCCAGCCTCATGCCACATCCAGCTGTCATCGTAGATAGGGTCATTCCAGGTTGCATCAGAGACCCTGAAGGAATTGTAAAGAATTTCCCTGTTTCTTTGTTCTGTTTTTGAAATTCCTTTTTAGAGTGGGTTTGAGCTGATTCTCGCTGCCATGTTTATGCCAGTCTAGACACACTTGATTCCCTTACGGAGACATATCAATACATAGGTTTTAAGATTCTTACTAGTCAGATCTATTCCTCTGCGGGAAATATGGGGTTTTGAGTCCCTTTCACTGAGGAAGGTGTAGGTCTTGTCTATTCCATAGTTGGTTTTTGGAACAGTACCTGTGCTTATATCAAACTCTGGTTTGATGCATCACCCCACCTCTCCTTCCCCCTTAAGCAGGCATAAGAGTGTTTTCTAAATGTGAGACTCTGTTCTCTTTCCTAACTCAGTTCATGTGTTGCCATGTTTACAGGATCTTCCTAAGTGATATCTTATGATAAGTTTCTTTTTCTGTGTGACTTCTTTCACTTAGAATCATCGTACCTGAATCCACTCATTTTGCTGCTACTGGTCTTATGACATTGATTTCATGGCTGAGGGATATTCCATCGTACGTAAGTTCCACAATGTTTTGAACCATTTTTATATTTCCTGGGATATTTCAGGTGTACCCAGGTTGAGGTTCTTGTAAGCAGTGCAGCCCTCAATTTGGGGGTGGCTGTGTCTTATGGATCTTCAGTTTTCCCAAGGTATATTCCCTAGACTGGAAGTGCCCTTGGCTCTGTAGCTCTGTTGTTTACTTGTTTTAGGGAACACAATGCACTCCTCCAGGGAGGCAGTTGGCAGCTTACATCCCGCCCATCAGCATAACAAGGCTCCCTGTTCTCCAGGGCCTGTCTTGCCTTTCTGGTTTTTACACATTTTGTGGATGTCCCTTTTGACCGTTGGGAAGTGATACTTCTTTGTAGTGCAGATTTGCATTGCCCGCTTGCTTGCTTGGCCAAAAAGGGCGTATGCGTTTTCTCCTGAATATATTCAGGAGAAAACGCATACGCCCTTTTTGGCCAAGTGCATCATTGTCGAAGTTGTGCCCCTCTTCCTGTGCTTTACAGGCGATTCTAACGTACCTCTTGAAATCTGTTTCCTGCTATTCTGCCTCGCATTCAAGTCCGCCTCGTTGCCTTCCCTCAACAGATTTTTGGACGATAGTTGGCCTTGATTACTCTGCCAGTTTGTGAATTGCTGTGCCCCTGAGCTCCATTTTTCAACTCGTTTTTTTGTGAGGTGAACGCAAGTCCAAACATTTGGTTCAGGACCTATACTGGTTCCCGGTGGGTGGCTGAGACTTTGGTGAATTCTTCTTCCTGCCGGGAAATTAGAGTGACATGTGCCCATCCAAATGCCTAACAGCTACTCTCTCATTGGTTCTCCCTCTTCCCTTTCCTCCTCTGCCAAATGGGCAACCTGTGTGAACCAGGAGCTTAAAGGGGCTGTCTCTCCAAGTTGGGAGATTGATAGTAAAGCTGTTGGAAAGTCAAACCGGAGCACCAGGGGAGGGACTCTTCGTTGAGTTTTAGAAACCTTTCGTATTCACAGTGTGTCCATTCTCTAGGTTTCCCGTACATGTTATAGCTGTAGTAATATTCCCTTCAACCTGGAGAGGTGGGACCCATGGAATGGTTGCCATGCATTATTGCTTTAAAGGGTCTGCATTTGCTCACCCAATCTCACCAATCCTCTCAGTCCCAAGTGTCCAGCCTCATGCCACATCCAGCTGTCATCGTAGATAGGGTCATTCCAGGTTGCATCAGAGACCCTGAAGGAATTGTAAAGAATTTCCCTGTTTCTTTGTTCTGTTTTTGAAATTCCTTTTTAGAGTGTGTTTGAGCTGATTCTCGCTGCCATGTTTATGCCAGTCTAGACACACTTGATTCCCTTACGGAGACATATCAATACATAGGTTTTAAGATTCTTACTAGTCAGATCTATTCCTCTGCGGGAAATATGGGGTTTTGAGTCCCTTTCACTGAGGAAGGTGTAGGTCTTGTCTATTCCATAGTTGGTTTTTGGAACAGTACCTGTGCTTATATCAAACTCTGGTTTGATGCATCACCCCACCTCTCCTTCCCCCTTAAGCAGGCATAAGAGTGCTTTCTAAATGTGAGACTCTGTTCTCTTGCCTAACTCAGTTCATGTGTAGCCATGTTTACAGGATCTTCCTAAGTGATATCTTATGATAAGTTTCTTTTCCTGTGTGACTTCTTTCCCTTAGAATCACCGTACCTGAATCCACTCATTTTGCTGCTACTGGTCTTATGACATTGATTTCGTGGCTGAGGGATATTCCATCGTACGTAAGTTCCACAATGTTTTGAACCATTTTTATATTTCCTGGGATATTTCAGGTGTACCCAGGTTGAGGTTCTTGTAAGCAGTGCAGCCCTCAATTGGGGGGTGGCTCTGTCTTATGGATTTTCAGTTTTCCCAAGGTATATTCCCTAGACTGGAAGTGCCCTTGGCTCTGTAGCTCTGTTGTTTACTTGTTTTAGGGAACACAATGCACTCCTCCAGTGAGGCAGTTGGCAACTTACATCCCGCCCATCAGCATAACAAGGCTCCCTGTTCTCCAGGGCCTGTCTTGCCTTTCTGGTTTTTACACATTTTGTGGATGTCCCTTTTGACCGTTGGGAAGTGATACTTCTTTGTAGTGCAGATTTGCATTGCCCGCTTGCTTGCTTGGCCAAAAAGGACGTATGCGTTTTCTCCTGAATATATTCAGGAGAAAACGCATACGCCCTTTTTGGCCAAGTGCATCATTGTCGAAGTTGTGCCCCTCTTCCTGTGCTTTACAGGCGATTCTAACGTACCTCTTGAAATCTGTTTCCTGCTATTCTGCCTCGCATTCAAGTCCGCCTCGTTGCCTTCCCTCAACAGATTTTTGGACGATAGTTGGCCTTGATTACTCTGCCAGTTTGTGAATTGCTGTGCCCCTGAGCTCCATTTTTCAACTCGTTTTTTGTGAGCTGAACGCAAGTCCAAACATTTGGTTCAGGACCTATACTGGTTCCCGGTGTGTGGCTGAGACTTTGGTGAATTCTTCTTCCTGCCGGGAAATTAGAGTGACATGTGCCCATCCAAATGCCTAACAGCTACTCTCTCATTGGTTCTCCCTCTTCCCTTTCCTCCTCTGCCAAATGGGCAACCTGTGTGAACCAGGAGCTTAAAGGGGCTGTCTCTCCAAGTTGGGAGATTGATAGTAAAGCTGTTGGAAAGTCAAACCGGAGCACCAGGAGAGGGACTCTTCGTTGAGTTTTAGAAACCTTTCGTATTCACAGTGTGTCCATTCTCTAGGTTTCCCGTACATGTTATAGCTGTAGTAATATTCCCTTCAACCTGGAGAGGTGGGACCCATGGAATGGTTGCCATGCATTATTGCTTTAAAGGGTCTGCATTTGCTCACCCAATCTCACCAATCCTCTCAGTCCCAAGTGTCCAGCCTCATGCCACATCCAGCTGTCATCGTAGATAGGGTCATTCCAGGTTGCATCAGAGACCCTGAAGGAATTGTAAAGAATTTCCCTGTTTCTTTGTTCTGTTTTTGAAATTCCTTTTTAGAGTGGGTTTGAGCTGATTCTCGCTGCCATGTTTATGCCAGTCTAGACACACTTGATTCCCTTACGGAGACATATCAATACATAGGTTTTAAGATTCTTACTAGTCAGATCTATTCCTCTGCGGGAAATATGGGGTTTTGAGTCCCTTTCACTGAGGAAGGTGTAGGTCTTGTCTATTCCATAGTTGGTTTTTGGAACAGTACCTGTGCTTATATCAAACTCTGGTTTGATGCATCACCCCACCTCTCCTTCCCCCTTAAGCAGGCATAAGAGTGTTTTCTAAATGTGAGACTCTGTTCTCTTGCCTAACTCAGTTCATGTGTAGCCATGTTTACAGGTTCTTCCTAAGTGATATCTTATGATAAGTTTCTTTTCCTGTGTGACTTCTTTCCCTTAGAATCACCGTACCTGAATCCACTCATTTTGCTGCTACTGGTCTTATGACATTGATTTCGTGGCTGAGGGATATTCCATCGTACGTAAGTTCCACAATGTTTTGAACCATTTTTATATTTCCTGGGATATTTCAGGTGTACCCAGGTTGAGGTTCTTGTAAGCAGTGCAGCCCTCAATTGGGGGGTGGCTCTGTCTTATGGATTTTCAGTTTTCCCAAGGTATATTCCCTAGACTGGAAGTGCCCTTGGCTCTGTAGCTCTGTTGTTTACTTGTTTTAGGGAACACAATGCACTCCTCCAGTGAGGCAGTTGGCAACTTACATCCCGCCCATCAGCATAACAAGGCTCCCTGTTCTCCAGGGCCTGTCTTGCCTTTCTGGTTTTTACACATTTTGTGGATGTCCCTTTTGACCGGTGGGAAGTGATACTTCTTTGTAGTGCAGATTTGCATTGCCCGCTTGCTTGCTTGGCCAAAAAGGGCGTATGCGTTTTCTCCTGAATATATTCAGGAGAAAACGCATACGCCCTTTTTGGCCAAGTGCATCATTGTCGAAGTTGTGCCCCTCTTCCTGTGCTTTACAGGCGATTCTAACGTACCTCTTGAAATCTGTTTCCTGCTATTCTGCCTCGCATTCAAGTCCGCCTCGTTGCCTTCCCTCAACAGATTTTTGGACGATAGTTGGCCTTGATGACTCTGCCAGTTTGTGAATTGCTGTGCCCCTGAGCTCCATTTTTCAACTCGTTTTTTGTGAGCTGAACGCAAGTCCAAACATTTGGTTCAGGACCTATACTGGTTCCCGGTGGGTGGCTGAGACTTTGGTTAATTCTTCTTCCTGCCGGGAAATTAGAGTGACATGTGCCCATCCAAATGCCTAACAGCTACTCTCTCATTGGTTCTCCCTCTTCCCTTTCCTCCTCTGCCAAATGGGCAACCTGTGTGAACCAGGAGCTTAAAGGGGCTGTCTCTCCAAGTTGGGAGATTGATAGTAAAGCTGTTGGAAAGTCAAACCGGAGCACCAGGAGAGGGACTCTTCGTTGAGTTTTATAAACCTTTCGTATTCACAGTGTGTCCATTCTCTAGGTTTCCTGTACATGTTATAGCTGTAGTAATATTCCCTTCAACCTGGAGAGGTGGGACCCATGGAATGGTTGCCATGCATTATTGCTTTAAAGGGTCTGCATTTGCTCACCCAATCTCACCAATCCTCTCAGTCCCAAGTGTCCAGCCTCATGCCACATCCAGCTGTCATCGTAGATAGGGTCATTCCAGGTTGCATCAGAGACCCTGAAGGAATTGTAAAGAATTTCCCTGTTTCTTTGTTCTGTTTTTGAAATTCCTTTTTAGAGTGGGTTTGAGCTGATTCTCGCTGCCATGTTTATGCCAGTCTAGACACACTTGATTCCCTTACGGAGACATATCAATACATAGGTTTTAAGATTCTTACTAGTCAGATCTATTCCTCTGCGGGAAATATGGGGTTTTGAGTCCCTTTCACTGAGGAAGGTGTAGGTCTTGTCTATTCCATAGTTGGTTTTTGGAACAGTACCTGTGCTTATATCAAACTCTGGTTTGATGCATCACCCCACCTCTCCTTCCCCCTTAAGCAGGCATAAGAGTGTTTTCTAAATGTGAGACTCTGTTCTCTTTCCTAACTCAGTTCATGTGTTGCCATGTTTACAGGATCTTCCTAAGTGATATCTTATGATAAGTTTCTTTTTCTGTGTGACTTCTTTCACTTAGAATCATCGTACCTGAATCCACTCATTTTGCTGCTACTGGTCTTATGACATTGATTTCATGGCTGAGGGATATTCCATCGTACGTAAGTTCCACAATGTTTTGAACCATTTTTATATTTCCTGGGATATTTCAGGTGTACCCAGGTTGAGGTTCTTGTAAGCAGTGCAGCCCTCAATTTGGGGGTGGCTCTGTCTTATGGATTTTCAGTTTTCCCAAGGTATATTCCCTAGACTGGAAGTGCCCTTGGCTCTGTAGCTCTGTTGTTTACTTGTTTTAGGGAACACAATGCACTCCTCCAGGGAGGCAGTTGGCAGCTTACATCCCGCCCATCAGCATAACAAGGCTCCCTGTTCTCCAGGGCCTGTCTTGCCTTTCTGGTTTTTACACATTTTGTGGATGTCCCTTTTGACCGTTGGGAAGTGATACTTCTTTGTAGTGCAGATTTGCATTGCCCGCTTGCTTGCTTGGCCAAAAAGGACGTATGCGTTTTCTCCTGAATATATTCAGGAGAAAACGCATACGCCCTTTTTGGCCAAGTGCATCATTGTCGAAGTTGTGCCCCTCTTCCTGTGCTTTACAGGCGATTCTAACGTACCTCTTGAAATCTGTTTCCTGCTATTCTGCCTCGCATTCAAGTCCGCCTCGTTGCCTTCCCTCAACAGATTTTTGGACGATAGTTGGCCTTGATGACTCTGCCAGTTTGTGAATTGCTGTGCCCCTGAGCTCCATTTTTCAACTCGTTTTTTTGTGAGCTGAACGCAAGTCCAAACATTTGGTTCAGGACCTATACTGGTTCCCGGTGGGTGGCTGAGACTTTGGTGAATTCTTCTTCCTGCCGGGAAATTAGAGTGACATGTGCCCATCCAAATGCCTAACAGCTACTCTCTCATTGGTTCTCCCTCTTCCCTTTCCTCCTCTGCCAAATGGGCAACCTGTGTGAACCAGGAGCTTAAAGGGGCTGTCTCTCCAAGTTGGGAGATTGATAGTAAAGCTGTTGGAAAGTCAAACCGAAGCACCAGGAGAGGGACTCTTCGTTGAGTTTTAGAAACCTTTCGTATTCACAGTGTGTCCATTCTCTAGGTTTCCCGTACATGTTATAGCTGTAGTAATATTCCCTTCAACCTGGAGAGGTGGGACCCATGGAATGGTTGCCATGCATTATTGCTTTAAAGGGTCTGCATTTGCTCACCCAATCTCACCAATCCTCTCAGTCCCAAGTGTCCAGCCTCATGCCACATCCAGCTGTCATCGTAGATAGGGTCATTCCAGGTTGCATCAGAGACCCTGAAGGAATTGTAAAGAATTTCCCTGTTTCTTTGTTCTGTTTTTGAAATTCCTTTTTAGAGTGGGTTTGAGCTGATTCTCGCTGCCATGTTTATGCCAGTCTAGACACACTTGATTCCCTTACGGAGACATATCAATACATAGGTTTTAAGATTCTTACTAGTCAGATCTATTCCTCTGTGGGAAATATGGGGTTTTGAGTCCCTTTCACTGAGGAAGGTGTAGGTCTTGTCTATTCCATAGTTGGTTTTTGGAACAGTACCTGTGCTTATATCAAACTCTGGTTTGATGCATCACCCCACCTCTCCTTCCCCCTTAAGCAGGCATAAGAGTGTTTTCTAAATGTGAGACTCTGTTCTCTTTCCTAACTCAGTTCATGTGTTGCCATGTTTACAGGATCTTCCTAAGTGATATCTTATGATAAGTTTCTTTTTCTGTGTGACTTCTTTCACTTAGAATCATCGTACCTGAATCCACTCATTTTGCTGCTACTGGTCTTATGACATTGATTTCATGGCTGAGGGATATTCCATCGTACGTAAGTTCCACAATGTTTTGAACCATTTTTATATTTCCTGGGATATTTCAGGTGTACCCAGGTTGAGGTTCTTGTAAGCAGTGCAGCCCTCAATTTGGGGGTGGCTGTGTCTTATGGATCTTCAGTTTTCCCAAAGTATATTCCCTAGACTGGAAGTGCCCTTGGCTCTGTAGCTCTGTTGTTTACTTGTTTTAGGGAACACAATGCACTCCTCCAGGGAGGCAGTTGGCAGCTTACATCCCGCCCATCAGCATAACAAGGCTCCCTGTTCTCCAGGGCCTGTCTTGCCTTTCTGGTTTTTACACATTTTGTGGATGTCCCTTTTGACCGTTGGGAAGTGATACTTCTTTGTAGTGCAGATTTGCATTGCCCGCTTGCTTGCTTGGCCAAAAAGGGCGTATGCGTTTTCTCCTGAATATATTCAGGAGAAAACGCATACGCCCTTTTTGGCCAAGTGCATCATTGTCGAAGTTGTGCCCCTCTTCCTGTGCTTTACAGGCGATTCTAACGTACCTCTTGAAATCTGTTTCCTGCTATTCTGCCTCGCATTCAAGTCCGCCTCGTTGCCTTCCCTCAACAGATTTTTGGACGATAGTTGGCCTTGATTACTCTGCCAGTTTGTGAATTGCTGTGCCCCTGAGCTCCATTTTTCAACTCGTTTTTTTGTGAGGTGAACGCAAGTCCAAACATTTGGTTCAGGACCTATACTGGTTCCCGGTGGGTGGCTGAGACTTTGGTGAATTCTTCTTCCTGCCGGGAAATTAGAGTGACATGTGCCCATCCAAATGCCTAACAGCTACTCTCTCATTGGTTCTCCCTCTTCCCTTTCCTCCTCTGCCAAATGGGCAACCTGTGTGAACCAGGAGCTTAAAGGGGCTGTCTCTCCAAGTTGGGAGATTGATAGTAAAGCTGTTGGAAAGTCAAACCGGAGCACCAGGAGAGGGACTCTTCGTTGAGTTTTAGAAACCTTTCGTATTCACAGTGTGTCCATTCTCTAGGTTTCCTGTACATGTTATAGCTGTAGTAATATTCCCTTCAACCTGGAGAGGTGGGACCCATGGAATGGTTGCCATGCATTATTGCTTTAAAGGGTCTGCATTTGCTCACCCAATCTCACCAATCCTCTCAGTCCCAAGTGTCCAGCCTCATGCCACATCCAGCTGTCATCGTAGATAGGGTCATTCCAGGTTGCATCAGAGACCCTGAAGGAATTGTAAAGAATTTCCCTGTTTCTTTGTTCTGTTTTTGAAATTCCTTTTTAGAGTGGGTTTGAGCTGATTCTCGCTGCCATGTTTATGCCAGTCTAGACACACTTGATTCCCTTACGGAGACATATCAATACATAGGTTTTAAGATTCTTACTAGTCAGATCTATTCCTCTGCGGGAAATATGGGGTTTTGAGTCCCTTTCACTGAGGAAGGTGTAGGTCTTGTCTATTCCATAGTTGGTTTTTGGAACAGTACCTGTGCTTATATCAAACTCTGGTTTGATGCATCACCCCACCTCTCCTTCCCCCTTAAGCAGGCATAAGAGTGTTTTCTAAATGTGAGACTCTGTTCTCTTTCCTAACTCAGTTCATGTGTTGCCATGTTTACAGGATCTTCCTAAGTGATATCTTATGATAAGTTTCTTTTTCTGTGTGACTTCTTTCACTTAGAATCATCGTACCTGAATCCACTCATTTTGCTGCTACTGGTCTTATGACATTGATTTCATGGCTGAGGGATATTCCATCGTACGTAAGTTCCACAATGTTTTGAACCATTTTTATATTTCCTGGGATATTTCAGGTGTACCCAGGTTGAGGTTCTTGTAAGCAGTGCAGCCCTCAATTTGGGGGTGGCTCTGTCTTATGGATTTTCAGTTTTCCCAAGGTATATTCCCTAGACTGGAAGTGCCCTTGGCTCTGTAGCTCTGTTGTTTACTTGTTTTAGGGAACACAATGCACTCCTCCAGGGAGGCAGTTGGCAGCTTACATCCCGCCCATCAGCATAACAAGGCTCCCTGTTCTCCAGGGCCTGTCTTGCCTTTCTGGTTTTTACACATTTTGTGGATGTCCCTTTTGACCGTTGGGAAGTGATACTTCTTTGTAGTGCAGATTTGCATTGCCCGCTTGCTTGCTTGGCCAAAAAGGACGTATGCGTTTTCTCCTGAATATATTCAGGAGAAAACGCATACGCCCTTTTTGGCCAAGTGCATCATTGTCGAAGTTGTGCCCCTCTTCCTGTGCTTTACAGGCGATTCTAACGTACCTCTTGAAATCTGTTTCCTGCTATTCTGCCTCGCATTCAAGTCCGCCTCGTTGCCTTCCCTCAACAGATTTTTGGACGATAGTTGGCCTTGATGACTCTGCCAGTTTGTGAATTGCTGTGCCCCTGAGCTCCATTTTTCAACTCGTTTTTTTGTGAGCTGAACGCAAGTCCAAACATTTGGTTCAGGACCTATACTGGTTCCCGGTGGGTGGCTGAGACTTTGGTGAATTCTTCTTCCTGCCGGGAAATTAGAGTGACATGTGCCCATCCAAATGCCTAACAGCTACTCTCTCATTGGTTCTCCCTCTTCCCTTTCCTCCTCTGCCAAATGGGCAACCTGTGTGAACCAGGAGCTTAAAGGGGCTGTCTCTCCAAGTTGGGAGATTGATAGTAAAGCTGTTGGAAAGTCAAACCGAAGCACCAGGAGAGGGACTCTTCGTTGAGTTTTAGAAACCTTTCGTATTCACAGTGTGTCCATTCTCTAGGTTTCCCGTACATGTTATAGCTGTAGTAATATTCCCTTCAACCTGGAGAGGTGGGACCCATGGAATGGTTGCCATGCATTATTGCTTTAAAGGGTCTGCATTTGCTCACCCAATCTCACCAATCCTCTCAGTCCCAAGTGTCCAGCCTCATGCCACATCCAGCTGTCATCGTAGATAGGGTCATTCCAGGTTGCATCAGAGACCCTGAAGGAATTGTAAAGAATTTCCCTGTTTCTTTGTTCTGTTTTTGAAATTCCTTTTTAGAGTGGGTTTGAGCTGATTCTCGCTGCCATGTTTATGCCAGTCTAGACACACTTGATTCCCTTACGGAGACATATCAATACATAGGTTTTAAGATTCTTACTAGTCAGATCTATTCCTCTGTGGGAAATATGGGGTTTTGAGTCCCTTTCACTGAGGAAGGTGTAGGTCTTGTCTATTCCATAGTTGGTTTTTGGAACAGTACCTGTGCTTATATCAAACTCTGGTTTGATGCATCACCCCACCTCTCCTTCCCCCTTAAGCAGGCATAAGAGTGTTTTCTAAATGTGAGACTCTGTTCTCTTTCCTAACTCAGTTCATGTGTTGCCATGTTTACAGGATCTTCCTAAGTGATATCTTATGATAAGTTTCTTTTTCTGTGTGACTTCTTTCACTTAGAATCATCGTACCTGAATCCACTCATTTTGCTGCTACTGGTCTTATGACATTGATTTCATGGCTGAGGGATATTCCATCGTACGTAAGTTCCACAATGTTTTGAACCATTTTTATATTTCCTGGGATATTTCAGGTGTACCCAGGTTGAGGTTCTTGTAAGCAGTGCAGCCCTCAATTTGGGGGTGGCTGTGTCTTATGGATCTTCAGTTTTCCCAAAGTATATTCCCTAGACTGGAAGTGCCCTTGGCTCTGTAGCTCTGTTGTTTACTTGTTTTAGGGAACACAATGCACTCCTCCAGGGAGGCAGTTGGCAGCTTACATCCCGCCCATCAGCATAACAAGGCTCCCTGTTCTCCAGGGCCTGTCTTGCCTTTCTGGTTTTTACACATTTTGTGGATGTCCCTTTTGACCGTTGGGAAGTGATACTTCTTTGTAGTGCAGATTTGCATTGCCCGCTTGCTTGCTTGGCCAAAAAGGGCGTATGCGTTTTCTCCTGAATATATTCAGGAGAAAACGCATACGCCCTTTTTGGCCAAGTGCATCATTGTCGAAGTTGTGCCCCTCTTCCTGTGCTTTACAGGCGATTCTAACGTACCTCTTGAAATCTGTTTCCTGCTATTCTGCCTCGCATTCAAGTCCGCCTCGTTGCCTTCCCTCAACAGATTTTTGGACGATAGTTGGCCTTGATTACTCTGCCAGTTTGTGAATTGCTGTGCCCCTGAGCTCCATTTTTCAACTCGTTTTTTTGTGAGGTGAACGCAAGTCCAAACATTTGGTTCAGGACCTATACTGGTTCCCGGTGGGTGGCTGAGACTTTGGTGAATTCTTCTTCCTGCCGGGAAATTAGAGTGACATGTGCCCATCCAAATGCCTAACAGCTACTCTCTCATTGGTTCTCCCTCTTCCCTTTCCTCCTCTGCCAAATGGGCAACCTGTGTGAACCAGGAGCTTAAAGGGGCTGTCTCTCCAAGTTGGGAGATTGATAGTAAAGCTGTTGGAAAGTCAAACCGGAGCACCAGGGGAGGGACTCTTCGTTGAGTTTTAGAAACCTTTCGTATTCACAGTGTGTCCATTCTCTAGGTTTCCCGTACATGTTATAGCTGTAGTAATATTCCCTTCAACCTGGAGAGGTGGGACCCATGGAATGGTTGCCATGCATTATTGCTTTAAAGGGTCTGCATTTGCTCACCCAATCTCACCAATCCTCTCAGTCCCAAGTGTCCAGCCTCATGCCACATCCAGCTGTCATCGTAGATAGGGTCATTCCAGGTTGCATCAGAGACCCTGAAGGAATTGTAAAGAATTTCCCTGTTTCTTTGTTCTGTTTTTGAAATTCCTTTTTAGAGTGTGTTTGAGCTGATTCTCGCTGCCATGTTTATGCCAGTCTAGACACACTTGATTCCCTTACGGAGACATATCAATACATAGGTTTTAAGATTCTTACTAGTCAGATCTATTCCTCTGCGGGAAATATGGGGTTTTGAGTCCCTTTCACTGAGGAAGGTGTAGGTCTTGTCTATTCCATAGTTGGTTTTTGGAACAGTACCTGTGCTTATATCAAACTCTGGTTTGATGCATCACCCCACCTCTCCTTCCCCCTTAAGCAGGCATAAGAGTGTTTTCTAAATGTGAGACTCTGTTCTCTTGCCTAACTCAGTTCATGTGTAGCCATGTTTACAGGATCTTCCTAAGTGATATCTTATGATAAGTTTCTTTTCCTGTGTGACTTCTTTCCCTTAGAATCACCGTACCTGAATCCACTCATTTTGCTGCTACTGGTCTTATGACATTGATTTCGTGGCTGAGGGATATTCCATCGTACGTAAGTTCCACAATGTTTTGAACCATTTTTATATTTCCTGGGATATTTCAGGTGTACCCAGGTTGAGGTTCTTGTAAGCAGTGCAGCCCTCAATTGGGGGGTGGCTCTGTCTTATGGATTTTCAGTTTTCCCAAGGTATATTCCCTAGACTGGAAGTGCCCTTGGCTCTGTAGCTCTGTTGTTTACTTGTTTTAGGGAACACAATGCACTCCTCCAGTGAGGCAGTTGGCAACTTACATCCCGCCCATCAGCATAACAAGGCTCCCTGTTCTCCAGGGCCTGTCTTGCCTTTCTGGTTTTTACACATTTTGTGGATGTCCCTTTTGACCGTTGGGAAGTGATACTTCTTTGTAGTGCAGATTTGCATTGCCCGCTTGCTTGCTTGGCCAAAAAGGGCGTATGCGTTTTCTCCTGAATATATTCAGGAGAAAACGCATACGCCCTTTTTGGCCAAGTGCATCATTGTCGAAGTTGTGCCCCTCTTCCTGTGCTTTACAGGCGATTCTAACGTACCTCTTGAAATCTGTTTCCTGCTATTCTGCCTCGCATTCAAGTCCGCCTCGTTGCCTTCCCTCAACAGATTTTTGGACGATAGTTGGCCTTGATTACTCTGCCAGTTTGTGAATTGCTGTGCCCCTGAGCTCCATTTTTCAACTCGTTTTTTGTGAGCTGAACGCAAGTCCAAACATTTGGTTCAGGACCTATACTGGTTCCCGGTGTGTGGCTGAGACTTTGGTGAATTCTTCTTCCTGCCGGGAAATTAGAGTGACATGTGCCCATCCAAATGCCTAACAGCTACTCTCTCATTGGTTCTCCCTCTTCCCTTTCCTCCTCTGCCAAATGGGCAACCTGTGTGAACCAGGAGCTTAAAGGGGCTGTCTCTCCAAGTTGGGAGATTGATAGTAAAGCTGTTGGAAAGTCAAACCGGAGCACCAGGAGAGGGACTCTTCGTTGAGTTTTAGAAACCTTTCGTATTCACAGTGTGTCCATTCTCTAGGTTTCCCGTACATGTTATAGCTGTAGTAATATTCCCTTCAACCTGGAGAGGTGGGACCCATGGAATGGTTGCCATGCATTATTGCTTTAAAGGGTCTGCATTTGCTCACCCAATCTCACCAATCCTCTCAGTCCCAAGTGTCCAGCCTCATGCCACATCCAGCTGTCATCGTAGATAGGGTCATTCCAGGTTGCATCAGAGACCCTGAAGGAATTGTAAAGAATTTCCCTGTTTCTTTGTTCTGTTTTTGAAATTCCTTTTTAGAGTGGGTTTGAGCTGATTCTCGCTGCCATGTTTATGCCAGTCTAGACACACTTGATTCCCTTACGGAGACATATCAATACATAGGTTTTAAGATTCTTACTAGTCAGATCTATTCCTCTGCGGGAAATATGGGGTTTTGAGTCCCTTTCACTGAGGAAGGTGTAGGTCTTGTCTATTCCATAGTTGGTTTTTGGAACAGTACCTGTGCTTATATCAAACTCTGGTTTGATGCATCACCCCACCTCTCCTTCCCCCTTAAGCAGGCATAAGAGTGTTTTCTAAATGTGAGACTCTGTTCTCTTGCCTAACTCAGTTCATGTGTAGCCATGTTTACAGGTTCTTCCTAAGTGATATCTTATGATAAGTTTCTTTTCCTGTGTGACTTCTTTCCCTTAGAATCACCGTACCTGAATCCACTCATTTTGCTGCTACTGGTCTTATGACATTGATTTCGTGGCTGAGGGATATTCCATCGTACGTAAGTTCCACAATGTTTTGAACCATTTTTATATTTCCTGGGATATTTCAGGTGTACCCAGGTTGAGGTTCTTGTAAGCAGTGCAGCCCTCAATTGGGGGGTGGCTCTGTCTTATGGATTTTCAGTTTTCCCAAGGTATATTCCCTAGACTGGAAGTGCCCTTGGCTCTGTAGCTCTGTTGTTTACTTGTTTTAGGGAACACAATGCACTCCTCCAGTGAGGCAGTTGGCAACTTACATCCCGCCCATCAGCATAACAAGGCTCCCTGTTCTCCAGGGCCTGTCTTGCCTTTCTGGTTTTTACACATTTTGTGGATGTCCCTTTTGACCGTTGGGAAGTGATACTTCTTTGTAGTGCAGATTTGCATTGCCCGCTTGCTTGCTTGGCCAAAAAGGACGTATGCGTTTTCTCCTGAATATATTCAGGAGAAAACGCATACGCCCTTTTTGGCCAAGTGCATCATTGTCGAAGTTGTGCCCCTCTTCCTGTGCTTTACAGGCGATTCTAACGTACCTCTTGAAATCTGTTTCCTGCTATTCTGCCTCGCATTCAAGTCCGCCTCGTTGCCTTCCCTCAACAGATTTTTGGACGATAGTTGGCCTTGATTACTCTGCCAGTTTGTGAATTGCTGTGCCCCTGAGCTCCATTTTTCAACTCGTTTTTTGTGAGCTGAACGCAAGTCCAAACATTTGGTTCAGGACCTATACTGGTTCCCGGTGTGTGGCTGAGACTTTGGTGAATTCTTCTTCCTGCCGGGAAATTAGAGTGACATGTGCCCATCCAAATGCCTAACAGCTACTCTCTCATTGGTTCTCCCTCTTCCCTTTCCTCCTCTGCCAAATGGGCAACCTGTGTGAACCAGGAGCTTAAAGGGGCTGTCTCTCCAAGTTGGGAGATTGATAGTAAAGCTGTTGGAAAGTCAAACCGGAGCACCAGGAGAGGGACTCTTCGTTGAGTTTTAGAAACCTTTCGTATTCACAGTGTGTCCATTCTCTAGGTTTCCCGTACATGTTATAGCTGTAGTAATATTCCCTTCAACCTGGAGAGGTGGGACCCATGGAATGGTTGCCATGCATTATTGCTTTAAAGGGTCTGCATTTGCTCACCCAATCTCACCAATCCTCTCAGTCCCAAGTGTCCAGCCTCATGCCACATCCAGCTGTCATCGTAGATAGGGTCATTCCAGGTTGCATCAGAGACCCTGAAGGAATTGTAAAGAATTTCCCTGTTTCTTTGTTCTGTTTTTGAAATTCCTTTTTAGAGTGGGTTTGAGCTGATTCTCGCTGCCATGTTTATGCCAGTCTAGACACACTTGATTCCCTTACGGAGACATATCAATACATAGGTTTTAAGATTCTTACTAGTCAGATCTATTCCTCTGCGGGAAATATGGGGTTTTGAGTCCCTTTCACTGAGGAAGGTGTAGGTCTTGTCTATTCCATAGTTGGTTTTTGGAACAGTACCTGTGCTTATATCAAACTCTGGTTTGATGCATCACCCCACCTCTCCTTCCCCCTTAAGCAGGCATAAGAGTGTTTTCTAAATGTGAGACTCTGTTCTCTTGCCTAACTCAGTTCATGTGTAGCCATGTTTACAGGTTCTTCCTAAGTGATATCTTATGATAAGTTTCTTTTCCTGTGTGACTTCTTTCCCTTAGAATCACCGTACCTGAATCCACTCATTTTGCTGCTACTGGTCTTATGACATTGATTTCGTGGCTGAGGGATATTCCATCGTACGTAAGTTCCACAATGTTTGGAACCATTTTTATATTTCCTGGGATATTTCAGGTGTACCCAGGTTGAGGTTCTTGTAAGCAGTGCAGCCCTCAATTGGGGGGTGGCTCTGTCTTATGGATTTTCAGTTTTCCCAAGGTATATTCCCTAGACTGGAAGTGCCCTTGGCTCTGTAGCTCTGTTGTTTACTTGTTTTAGGGAACACAATGCACTCCTCCAGTGAGGCAGTTGGCAACTTACATCCCGCCCATCAGCATAACAAGGCTCCCTGTTCTCCAGGGCCTGTCTTGCCTTTCTGGTTTTTACACATTTTGTGGATGTCCCTTTTGACCGGTGGGAAGTGATACTTCTTTGTAGTGCAGATTTGCATTGCCCGCTTGCTTGCTTGGCCAAAAAGGGCGTATGCGTTTTCTCCTGAATATATTCAGGAGAAAACGCATACGCCCTTTTTGGCCAAGTGCATCATTGTCGAAGTTGTGCCCCTCTTCCTGTGCTTTACAGGCGATTCTAACGTACCTCTTGAAATCTGTTTCCTGCTATTCTGCCTCGCATTCAAGTCCGCCTCGTTGCCTTCCCTCAACAGATTTTTGGACGATAGTTGGCCTTGATGACTCTGCCAGTTTGTGAATTGCTGTGCCCCTGAGCTCCATTTTTCAACTCGTTTTTTGTGAGCTGAACGCAAGTCCAAACATTTGGTTCAGGACCTATACTGGTTCCCGGTGGGTGGCTGAGACTTTGGTTAATTCTTCTTCCTGCCGGGAAATTAGAGTGACATGTGCCCATCCAAATGCCTAACAGCTACTCTCTCATTGGTTCTCCCTCTTCCCTTTCCTCCTCTGCCAAATGGGCAACCTGTGTGAACCAGGAGCTTAAAGGGGCTGTCTCTCCAAGTTGGGAGATTGATAGTAAAGCTGTTGGAAAGTCAAACCGGAGCACCAGGAGAGGGACTCTTCGTTGAGTTTTATAAACCTTTCGTATTCACAGTGTGTCCATTCTCTAGGTTTCCTGTACATGTTATAGCTGTAGTAATATTCCCTTCAACCTGGAGAGGTGGGACCCATGGAATGGTTGCCATGCATTATTGCTTTAAAGGGTCTGCATTTGCTCACCCAATCTCACCAATCCTCTCAGTCCCAAGTGTCCAGCCTCATGCCACATCCAGCTGTCATCGTAGATAGGGTCATTCCAGGTTGCATCAGAGACCCTGAAGGAATTGTAAAGAATTTCCCTGTTTCTTTGTTCTGTTTTTGAAATTCCTTTTTAGAGTGGGTTTGAGCTGATTCTCGCTGCCATGTTTATGCCAGTCTAGACACACTTGATTCCCTTACGGAGACATATCAATACATAGGTTTTAAGATTCTTACTAGTCAGATCTATTCCTCTGCGGGAAATATGGGGTTTTGAGTCCCTTTCACTGAGGAAGGTGTAGGTCTTGTCTATTCCATAGTTGGTTTTTGGAACAGTACCTGTGCTTATATCAAACTCTGGTTTGATGCATCACCCCACCTCTCCTTCCCCCTTAAGCAGGCATAAGAGTGTTTTCTAAATGTGAGACTCTGTTCTCTTTCCTAACTCAGTTCATGTGTTGCCATGTTTACAGGATCTTCCTAAGTGATATCTTATGATAAGTTTCTTTTTCTGTGTGACTTCTTTCACTTAGAATCATCGTACCTGAATCCACTCATTTTGCTGCTACTGGTCTTATGACATTGATTTCATGGCTGAGGGATATTCCATCGTACGTAAGTTCCACAATGTTTTGAACCATTTTTATATTTCCTGGGATATTTCAGGTGTACCCAGGTTGAGGTTCTTGTAAGCAGTGCAGCCCTCAATTTGGGGGTGGCTCTGTCTTATGGATTTTCAGTTTTCCCAAGGTATATTCCCTAGACTGGAAGTGCCCTTGGCTCTGTAGCTCTGTTGTTTACTTGTTTTAGGGAACACAATGCACTCCTCCAGGGAGGCAGTTGGCAGCTTACATCCCGCCCATCAGCATAACAAGGCTCCCTGTTCTCCAGGGCCTGTCTTGCCTTTCTGGTTTTTACACATTTTGTGGATGTCCCTTTTGACCGTTGGGAAGTGATACTTCTTTGTAGTGCAGATTTGCATTGCCCGCTTGCTTGCTTGGCCAAAAAGGACGTATGCGTTTTCTCCTGAATATATTCAGGAGAAAACGCATACGCCCTTTTTGGCCAAGTGCATCATTGTCGAAGTTGTGCCCCTCTTCCTGTGCTTTACAGGCGATTCTAACGTACCTCTTGAAATCTGTTTCCTGCTATTCTGCCTCGCATTCAAGTCCGCCTCGTTGCCTTCCCTCAACAGATTTTTGGACGATAGTTGGCCTTGATGACTCTGCCAGTTTGTGAATTGCTGTGCCCCTGAGCTCCATTTTTCAACTCGTTTTTTTGTGAGCTGAACGCAAGTCCAAACATTTGGTTCAGGACCTATACTGGTTCCCGGTGGGTGGCTGAGACTTTGGTGAATTCTTCTTCCTGCCGGGAAATTAGAGTGACATGTGCCCATCCAAATGCCTAACAGCTACTCTCTCATTGGTTCTCCCTCTTCCCTTTCCTCCTCTGCCAAATGGGCAACCTGTGTGAACCAGGAGCTTAAAGGGGCTGTCTCTCCAAGTTGGGAGATTGATAGTAAAGCTGTTGGAAAGTCAAACCGAAGCACCAGGAGAGGGACTCTTCGTTGAGTTTTAGAAACCTTTCGTATTCACAGTGTGTCCATTCTCTAGGTTTCCCGTACATGTTATAGCTGTAGTAATATTCCCTTCAACCTGGAGAGGTGGGACCCATGGAATGGTTGCCATGCATTATTGCTTTAAAGGGTCTGCATTTGCTCACCCAATCTCACCAATCCTCTCAGTCCCAAGTGTCCAGCCTCATGCCACATCCAGCTGTCATCGTAGATAGGGTCATTCCAGGTTGCATCAGAGACCCTGAAGGAATTGTAAAGAATTTCCCTGTTTCTTTGTTCTGTTTTTGAAATTCCTTTTTAGAGTGGGTTTGAGCTGATTCTCGCTGCCATGTTTATGCCAGTCTAGACACACTTGATTCCCTTACGGAGACATATCAATACATAGGTTTTAAGATTCTTACTAGTCAGATCTATTCCTCTGTGGGAAATATGGGGTTTTGAGTCCCTTTCACTGAGGAAGGTGTAGGTCTTGTCTATTCCATAGTTGGTTTTTGGAACAGTACCTGTGCTTATATCAAACTCTGGTTTGATGCATCACCCCACCTCTCCTTCCCCCTTAAGCAGGCATAAGAGTGTTTTCTAAATGTGAGACTCTGTTCTCTTTCCTAACTCAGTTCATGTGTTGCCATGTTTACAGGATCTTCCTAAGTGATATCTTATGATAAGTTTCTTTTTCTGTGTGACTTCTTTCACTTAGAATCATCGTACCTGAATCCACTCATTTTGCTGCTACTGGTCTTATGACATTGATTTCATGGCTGAGGGATATTCCATCGTACGTAAGTTCCACAATGTTTTGAACCATTTTTATATTTCCTGGGATATTTCAGGTGTACCCAGGTTGAGGTTCTTGTAAGCAGTGCAGCCCTCAATTTGGGGGTGGCTGTGTCTTATGGATCTTCAGTTTTCCCAAAGTATATTCCCTAGACTGGAAGTGCCCTTGGCTCTGTAGCTCTGTTGTTTACTTGTTTTAGGGAACACAATGCACTCCTCCAGGGAGGCAGTTGGCAGCTTACATCCCGCCCATCAGCATAACAAGGCTCCCTGTTCTCCAGGGCCTGTCTTGCCTTTCTGGTTTTTACACATTTTGTGGATGTCCCTTTTGACCGTTGGGAAGTGATACTTCTTTGTAGTGCAGATTTGCATTGCCCGCTTGCTTGCTTGGCCAAAAAGGGCGTATGCGTTTTCTCCTGAATATATTCAGGAGAAAACGCATACGCCCTTTTTGGCCAAGTGCATCATTGTCGAAGTTGTGCCCCTCTTCCTGTGCTTTACAGGCGATTCTAACGTACCTCTTGAAATCTGTTTCCTGCTATTCTGCCTCGCATTCAAGTCCGCCTCGTTGCCTTCCCTCAACAGATTTTTGGACGATAGTTGGCCTTGATTACTCTGCCAGTTTGTGAATTGCTGTGCCCCTGAGCTCCATTTTTCAACTCGTTTTTTTGTGAGGTGAACGCAAGTCCAAACATTTGGTTCAGGACCTATACTGGTTCCCGGTGGGTGGCTGAGACTTTGGTGAATTCTTCTTCCTGCCGGGAAATTAGAGTGACATGTGCCCATCCAAATGCCTAACAGCTACTCTCTCATTGGTTCTCCCTCTTCCCTTTCCTCCTCTGCCAAATGGGCAACCTGTGTGAACCAGGAGCTTAAAGGGGCTGTCTCTCCAAGTTGGGAGATTGATAGTAAAGCTGTTGGAAAGTCAAACCGGAGCACCAGGGGAGGGACTCTTCGTTGAGTTTTAGAAACCTTTCGTATTCACAGTGTGTCCATTCTCTAGGTTTCCCGTACATGTTATAGCTGTAGTAATATTCCCTTCAACCTGGAGAGGTGGGACCCATGGAATGGTTGCCATGCATTATTGCTTTAAAGGGTCTGCATTTGCTCACCCAATCTCACCAATCCTCTCAGTCCCAAGTGTCCAGCCTCATGCCACATCCAGCTGTCATCGTAGATAGGGTCATTCCAGGTTGCATCAGAGACCCTGAAGGAATTGTAAAGAATTTCCCTGTTTCTTTGTTCTGTTTTTGAAATTCCTTTTTAGAGTGTGTTTGAGCTGATTCTCGCTGCCATGTTTATGCCAGTCTAGACACACTTGATTCCCTTACGGAGACATATCAATACATAGGTTTTAAGATTCTTACTAGTCAGATCTATTCCTCTGTGGGAAATATGGGGTTTTGAGTCCCTTTCACTGAGGAAGGTGTAGGTCTTGTCTATTCCATAGTTGGTTTTTGGAACAGTACCTGTGCTTATATCAAACTCTGGTTTGATGCATCACCCCACCTCTCCTTCCCCCTTAAGCAGGCATAAGAGTGTTTTCTAAATGTGAGACTCTGTTCTCTTGCCTAACTCAGTTCATGTGTAGCCATGTTTACAGGATCTTCCTAAGTGATATCTTATGATAAGTTTCTTTTCCTGTGTGACTTCCTTCCCTTAGAATCACCGTACCTGAATCCACTCATTTTGCTGCTACTGGTCTTATGACATTGATTTCGTGGCTGAGGGATATTCCATCGTACGTAAGTTCCACAATGTTTTGAACCATTTTTATATTTCCTGGGATATTTCAGGTGTACCCAGGTTGAGGTTCTTGTAAGCAGTGCAGCCCTCAATTGGGGGGTGGCTCTGTCTTATGGATTTTCAGTTTTCCCAAGGTATATTCCCTAGACTGGAAGTGCCCTTGGCTCTGTAGCTCTGTTGTTTACTTGTTTTAGGGAACACAATGCTCTCCTCCAGTGAGGCAGTTGGCAACTTACATCCCGCCCATCAGCATAACAAGGCTCCCTGTTCTCCAGGGCCTGTCTTGCCTTTCTGGTTTTTACACATTTTGTGGATGTCCCTTTTGACCGTTGGGAAGTGATACTTCTTTGTAGTGCAGATTTGCATTGCCCGCTTGCTTGCTTGGCCAAAAAGGGCGTATGCGTTTTCTCCTGAATATATTCAGGAGAAAACGCATACGCCCTTTTTGGCCAAGTGCATCATTGTCGAAGTTGTGCCCCTCTTCCTGTGCTTTACAGGCGATTCTAACGTACCTCTTGAAATCTGTTTCCTGCTATTCTGCCTCGCATTCAAGTCCGCCTCGTTGCCTTCCCTCAACAGATTTTTGGACGATAGTTGGCCTTGATTACTCTGCCAGTTTGTGAATTGCTGTGCCCCTGAGCTCCATTTTTCAACTCGTTTTTTGTGAGCTGAACGCAAGTCCAAACATTTGGTTCAGGACCTATACTGGTTCCCGGTGTGTGGCTGAGACTTTGGTGAATTCTTCTTCCTGCCGGGAAATTAGAGTGACATGTGCCCATCCAAATGCCTAACAGCTACTCTCTCATTGGTTCTCCCTCTTCCCTTTCCTCCTCTGCCAAATGGGCAACCTGTGTGAACCAGGAGCTTAAAGGGGCTGTCTCTCCAAGTTGGGAGATTGATAGTAAAGCTGTTGGAAAGTCAAACCGGAGCACCAGGAGAGGGACTCTTCGTTGAGTTTTAGAAACCTTTCGTATTCACAGTGTGTCCATTCTCTAGGTTTCCCGTACATGTTATAGCTGTAGTAATATTCCCTTCAACCTGGAGAGGTGGGACCCATGGAATGGTTGCCATGCATTATTGCTTTAAAGGGTCTGCATTTGCTCACCCAATCTCACCAATCCTCTCAGTCCCAAGTGTCCAGCCTCATGCCACATCCAGCTGTCATCGTAGATAGGGTCATTCCAGGTTGCATCAGAGACCCTGAAGGAATTGTAAAGAATTTCCCTGTTTCTTTGTTCTGTTTTTGAAATTCCTTTTTAGAGTGGGTTTGAGCTGATTCTCGCTGCCATGTTTATGCCAGTCTAGACACACTTGATTCCCTTACGGAGACATATCAATACATAGGTTTTAAGATTCTTACTAGTCAGATCTATTCCTCTGCGGGAAATATGGGGTTTTGAGTCCCTTTCACTGAGGAAGGTGTAGGTCTTGTCTATTCCATAGTTGGTTTTTGGAACAGTACCTGTGCTTATATCAAACTCTGGTTTGATGCATCACCCCACCTCTCCTTCCCCCTTAAGCAGGCATAAGAGTGTTTTCTAAATGTGAGACTCTGTTCTCTTGCCTAACTCAGTTCATGTGTAGCCATGTTTACAGGTTCTTCCTAAGTGATATCTTATGATAAGTTTCTTTTCCTGTGTGACTTCTTTCCCTTAGAATCACCGTACCTGAATCCACTCATTTTGCTGCTACTGGTCTTATGACATTGATTTCGTGGCTGAGGGATATTCCATCGTACGTAAGTTCCACAATGTTTTGAACCATTTTTATATTTCCTGGGATATTTCAGGTGTACCCAGGTTGAGGTTCTTGTAAGCAGTGCAGCCCTCAATTTGGGGGTGGCTGTGTCTTATGGATCTTCAGTTTTCCCAAAGTATATTCCCTAGACTGGAAGTGCCCTTGGCTCTGTAGCTCTGTTGTTTACTTGTTTTAGGGAACACAATGCACTCCTCCAGGGAGGCAGTTGGCAGCTTACATCCCGCCCATCAGCATAACAAGGCTCCCTGTTCTCCAGGGCCTGTCTTGCCTTTCTGGTTTTTACACATTTTGTGGATGTCCCTTTTGACCGTTGGGAAGTGATACTTCTTTGTAGTGCAGATTTGCATTGCCCGCTTGCTTGCTTGGCCAAAAAGGGCGTATGCGTTTTCTCCTGAATATATTCAGGAGAAAACGCATACGCCCTTTTTGGCCAAGTGCATCATTGTCGAAGTTGTGCCCCTCTTCCTGTGCTTTACAGGCGATTCTAACGTACCTCTTGAAATCTGTTTCCTGCTATTCTGCCTCGCATTCAAGTCCGCCTCGTTGCCTTCCCTCAACAGATTTTTGGACGATAGTTGGCCTTGATTACTCTGCCAGTTTGTGAATTGCTGTGCCCCTGAGCTCCATTTTTCAACTCGTTTTTTTGTGAGGTGAACGCAAGTCCAAACATTTGGTTCAGGACCTATACTGGTTCCCGGTGGGTGGCTGAGACTTTGGTGAATTCTTCTTCCTGCCGGGAAATTAGAGTGACATGTGCCCATCCAAATGCCTAACAGCTACTCTCTCATTGGTTCTCCCTCTTCCCTTTCCTCCTCTGCCAAATGGGCAACCTGTGTGAACCAGGAGCTTAAAGGGGCTGTCTCTCCAAGTTGGGAGATTGATAGTAAAGCTGTTGGAAAGTCAAACCGGAGCACCAGGGGAGGGACTCTTCGTTGAGTTTTAGAAACCTTTCGTATTCACAGTGTGTCCATTCTCTAGGTTTCCCGTACATGTTATAGCTGTAGTAATATTCCCTTCAACCTGGAGAGGTGGGACCCATGGAATGGTTGCCATGCATTATTGCTTTAAAGGGTCTGCATTTGCTCACCCAATCTCACCAATCCTCTCAGTCCCAAGTGTCCAGCCTCATGCCACATCCAGCTGTCATCGTAGATAGGGTCATTCCAGGTTGCATCAGAGACCCTGAAGGAATTGTAAAGAATTTCCCTGTTTCTTTGTTCTGTTTTTGAAATTCCTTTTTAGAGTGTGTTTGAGCTGATTCTCGCTGCCATGTTTATGCCAGTCTAGACACACTTGATTCCCTTACGGAGACATATCAATACATAGGTTTTAAGATTCTTACTAGTCAGATCTATTCCTCTGCGGGAAATATGGGGTTTTGAGTCCCTTTCACTGAGGAAGGTGTAGGTCTTGTCTATTCCATAGTTGGTTTTTGGAACAGTACCTGTGCTTATATCAAACTCTGGTTTGATGCATCACCCCACCTCTCCTTCCCCCTTAAGCAGGCATAAGAGTGTTTTCTAAATGTGAGACTCTGTTCTCTTGCCTAACTCAGTTCATGTGTAGCCATGTTTACAGGATCTTCCTAAGTGATATCTTATGATAAGTTTCTTTTCCTGTGTGACTTCTTTCCCTTAGAATCACCGTACCTGAATCCACTCATTTTGCTGCTACTGGTCTTATGACATTGATTTCGTGGCTGAGGGATATTCCATCGTACGTAAGTTCCACAATGTTTTGAACCATTTTTATAATTCCTGGGATATTTCAGGTGTACCCAGGTTGAGGTTCTTGTAAGCAGTGCAGCCCTCAATTGGGGGGTGGCTCTGTCTTATGGATTTTCAGTTTTCCCAAGGTATATTCCCTAGACTGGAAGTGCCCTTGGCTCTGTATCTCTGTTGTTTACTTGTTTTAGGGAACACAATGCTCTCCTCCAGTGAGGCAGTTGGCAACTTACATCCCGCCCATCAGCATAACAAGGCTCCCTGTTCTCCAGGGCCTGTCTTGCCTTTCTGGTTTTTACACATTTTGTGGATGTCCCTTTTGACCGTTGGGAAGTGATACTTCTTTGTAGTGCAGATTTGCATTGCCCGCTTGCTTGCTTGGCCAAAAAGGGCGTATGCGTTTTCTCCTGAATATATTCAGGAGAAAACGCATACGCCCTTTTTGGCCAAGTGCATCATTGTCGAAGTTGTGCCCCTCTTCCTGTGCTTTACAGGCGATTCTAACGTACCTCTTGAAATCTGTTTCCTGCTATTCTGCCTCGCATTCAAGTCCGCCTCGTTGCCTTCCCTCAACAGATTTTTGGACGATAGTTGGCCTTGATTACTCTGCCAGTTTGTGAATTGCTGTGCCCCTGAGCTCCATTTTTCAACTCGTTTTTTGTGAGCTGAACGCAAGTCCAAACATTTGGTTCAGGACCTATACTGGTTCCCGGTGTGTGGCTGAGACTTTGGTGAATTCTTCTTCCTGCCGGGAAATTAGAGTGACATGTGCCCATCCAAATGCCTAACAGCTACTCTCTCATTGGTTCTCCCTCTTCCCTTTCCTCCTCTGCCAAATGGGCAACCTGTGTGAACCAGGAGCTTAAAGGGGCTGTCTCTCCAAGTTGGGAGATTGATAGTAAAGCTGTTGGAAAGTCAAACCGGAGCACCAGGAGAGGGACTCTTCGTTGAGTTTTAGAAACCTTTCGTATTCACAGTGTGTCCATTCTCTAGGTTTCCCGTACATGTTATAGCTGTAGTAATATTCCCTTCAACCTGGAGAGGTGGGACCCATGGAATGGTTGCCATGCATTATTGCTTTAAAGGGTCTGCATTTGCTCACCCAATCTCACCAATCCTCTCAGTCCCAAGTGTCCAGCCTCATGCCACATCCAGCTGTCATCGTAGATAGGGTCATTCCAGGTTGCATCAGAGACCCTGAAGGAATTGTAAAGAATTTCCCTGTTTCTTTGTTCTGTTTTTGAAATTCCTTTTTAGAGTGGGTTTGAGCTGATTCTCGCTGCCATGTTTATGCCAGTCTAGACACACTTGATTCCCTTACGGAGACATATCAATACATAGGTTTTAAGATTCTTACTAGTCAGATCTATTCCTCTGCGGGAAATATGGGGTTTTGAGTCCCTTTCACTGAGGAAGGTGTAGGTCTTGTCTATTCCATAGTTGGTTTTTGGAACAGTACCTGTGCTTATATCAAACTCTGGTTTGATGCATCACCCCACCTCTCCTTCCCCCTTAAGCAGGCATAAGAGTGTTTTCTAAATGTGAGACTCTGTTCTCTTGCCTAACTCAGTTCATGTGTAGCCATGTTTACAGGTTCTTCCTAAGTGATATCTTATGATAAGTTTCTTTTCCTGTGTGACTTCTTTCCCTTAGAATCACCGTACCTGAATCCACTCATTTTGCTGCTACTGGTCTTATGACATTGATTTCGTGGCTGAGGGATATTCCATCGTACGTAAGTTCCACAATGTTTTGAACCATTTTTATATTTCCTGGGATATTTCAGGTGTACCCAGGTTGAGGTTCTTGTAAGCAGTGCAGCCCTCAATTTGGGGGTGGCTGTGTCTTATGGATCTTCAGTTTTCCCAAAGTATATTCCCTAGACTGGAAGTGCCCTTGGCTCTGTAGCTCTGTTGTTTACTTGTTTTAGGGAACACAATGCACTCCTCCAGGGAGGCAGTTGGCAGCTTACATCCCGCCCATCAGCATAACAAGGCTCCCTGTTCTCCAGGGCCTGTCTTGCCTTTCTGGTTTTTACACATTTTGTGGATGTCCCTTTTGACCGTTGGGAAGTGATACTTCTTTGTAGTGCAGATTTGCATTGCCCGCTTGCTTGCTTGGCCAAAAAGGGCGTATGCGTTTTCTCCTGAATATATTCAGGAGAAAACGCATACGCCCTTTTTGGCCAAGTGCATCATTGTCGAAGTTGTGCCCCTCTTCCTGTGCTTTACAGGCGATTCTAACGTACCTCTTGAAATCTGTTTCCTGCTATTCTGCCTCGCATTCAAGTCCGCCTCGTTGCCTTCCCTCAACAGATTTTTGGACGATAGTTGGCCTTGATTACTCTGCCAGTTTGTGAATTGCTGTGCCCCTGAGCTCCATTTTTCAACTCGTTTTTTTGTGAGGTGAACGCAAGTCCAAACATTTGGTTCAGGACCTATACTGGTTCCCGGTGGGTGGCTGAGACTTTGGTGAATTCTTCTTCCTGCCGGGAAATTAGAGTGACATGTGCCCATCCAAATGCCTAACAGCTACTCTCTCATTGGTTCTCCCTCTTCCCTTTCCTCCTCTGCCAAATGGGCAACCTGTGTGAACCAGGAGCTTAAAGGGGCTGTCTCTCCAAGTTGGGAGATTGATAGTAAAGCTGTTGGAAAGTCAAACCGGAGCACCAGGGGAGGGACTCTTCGTTGAGTTTTAGAAACCTTTCGTATTCACAGTGTGTCCATTCTCTAGGTTTCCCGTACATGTTATAGCTGTAGTAATATTCCCTTCAACCTGGAGAGGTGGGACCCATGGAATGGTTGCCATGCATTATTGCTTTAAAGGGTCTGCATTTGCTCACCCAATCTCACCAATCCTCTCAGTCCCAAGTGTCCAGCCTCATGCCACATCCAGCTGTCATCGTAGATAGGGTCATTCCAGGTTGCATCAGAGACCCTGAAGGAATTGTAAAGAATTTCCCTGTTTCTTTGTTCTGTTTTTGAAATTCCTTTTTAGAGTGTGTTTGAGCTGATTCTCGCTGCCATGTTTATGCCAGTCTAGACACACTTGATTCCCTTACGGAGACATATCAATACATAGGTTTTAAGATTCTTACTAGTCAGATCTATTCCTCTGCGGGAAATATGGGGTTTTGAGTCCCTTTCACTGAGGAAGGTGTAGGTCTTGTCTATTCCATAGTTGGTTTTTGGAACAGTACCTGTGCTTATATCAAACTCTGGTTTGATGCATCACCCCACCTCTCCTTCCCCCTTAAGCAGGCATAAGAGTGTTTTCTAAATGTGAGACTCTGTTCTCTTGCCTAACTCAGTTCATGTGTAGCCATGTTTACAGGATCTTCCTAAGTGATATCTTATGATAAGTTTCTTTTCCTGTGTGACTTCTTTCCCTTAGAATCACCGTACCTGAATCCACTCATTTTGCTGCTACTGGTCTTATGACATTGATTTCGTGGCTGAGGGATATTCCATCGTACGTAAGTTCCACAATGTTTTGAACCATTTTTATATTTCCTGGGATATTTCAGGTGTACCCAGGTTGAGGTTCTTGTAAGCAGTGCAGCCCTCAATTGGGGGGTGGCTCTGTCTTATGGATTTTCAGTTTTCCCAAGGTATATTCCCTAGACTGGAAGTGCCCTTGGCTCTGTAGCTCTGTTGTTTACTTGTTTTAGGGAACACAATGCACTCCTCCAGTGAGGCAGTTGGCAACTTACATCCCGCCCATCAGCATAACAAGGCTCCCTGTTCTCCAGGGCCTGTCTTGCCTTTCTGGTTTTTACACATTTTGTGGATGTCCCTTTTGACCGTTGGGAAGTGATACTTCTTTGTAGTGCAGATTTGCATTGCCCGCTTGCTTGCTTGGCCAAAAAGGACGTATGCGTTTTCTCCTGAATATATTCAGGAGAAAACGCATACGCCCTTTTTGGCCAAGTGCATCATTGTCGAAGTTGTGCCCCTCTTCCTGTGCTTTACAGGCGATTCTAACGTACCTCTTGAAATCTGTTTCCTGCTATTCTGCCTCGCATTCAAGTCCGCCTCGTTGCCTTCCCTCAACAGATTTTTGGACGATAGTTGGCCTTGATTACTCTGCCAGTTTGTGAATTGCTGTGCCCCTGAGCTCCATTTTTCAACTCGTTTTTTGTGAGCTGAACGCAAGTCCAAACATTTGGTTCAGGACCTATACTGGTTCCCGGTGTGTGGCTGAGACTTTGGTGAATTCTTCTTCCTGCCGGGAAATTAGAGTGACATGTGCCCATCCAAATGCCTAACAGCTACTCTCTCATTGGTTCTCCCTCTTCCCTTTCCTCCTCTGCCAAATGGGCAACCTGTGTGAACCAGGAGCTTAAAGGGGCTGTCTCTCCAAGTTGGGAGATTGATAGTAAAGCTGTTGGAAAGTCAAACCGGAGCACCAGGAGAGGGACTCTTCGTTGAGTTTTAGAAACCTTTCGTATTCACAGTGTGTCCATTCTCTAGGTTTCCCGTACATGTTATAGCTGTAGTAATATTCCCTTCAACCTGGAGAGGTGGGACCCATGGAATGGTTGCCATGCATTATTGCTTTAAAGGGTCTGCATTTGCTCACCCAATCTCACCAATCCTCTCAGTCCCAAGTGTCCAGCCTCATGCCACATCCAGCTGTCATCGTAGATAGGGTCATTCCAGGTTGCATCAGAGACCCTGAAGGAATTGTAAAGAATTTCCCTGTTTCTTTGTTCTGTTTTTGAAATTCCTTTTTAGAGTGGGTTTGAGCTGATTCTCGCTGCCATGTTTATGCCAGTCTAGACACACTTGATTCCCTTACGGAGACATATCAATACATAGGTTTTAAGATTCTTACTAGTCAGATCTATTCCTCTGCGGGAAATATGGGGTTTTGAGTCCCTTTCACTGAGGAAGGTGTAGGTCTTGTCTATTCCATAGTTGGTTTTTGGAACAGTACCTGTGCTTATATCAAACTCTGGTTTGATGCATCACCCCACCTCTCCTTCCCCCTTAAGCAGGCATAAGAGTGTTTTCTAAATGTGAGACTCTGTTCTCTTGCCTAACTCAGTTCATGTGTAGCCATGTTTACAGGTTCTTCCTAAGTGATATCTTATGATAAGTTTCTTTTCCTGTGTGACTTCTTTCCCTTAGAATCACCGTACCTGAATCCACTCATTTTGCTGCTACTGGTCTTATGACATTGATTTCGTGGCTGAGGGATATTCCATCGTACGTAAGTTCCACAATGTTTTGAACCATTTTTATATTTCCTGGGATATTTCAGGTGTACCCAGGTTGAGGTTCTTGTAAGCAGTGCAGCCCTCAATTGGGGGGTGGCTCTGTCTTATGGATTTTCAGTTTTCCCAAGGTATATTCCCTAGACTGGAAGTGCCCTTGGCTCTGTAGCTCTGTTGTTTACTTGTTTTAGGGAACACAATGCACTCCTCCAGTGAGGCAGTTGGCAACTTACATCCCGCCCATCAGCATAACAAGGCTCCCTGTTCTCCAGGGCCTGTCTTGCCTTTCTGGTTTTTACACATTTTGTGGATGTCCCTTTTGACCGGTGGGAAGTGATACTTCTTTGTAGTGCAGATTTGCATTGCCCGCTTGCTTGCTTGGCCAAAAAGGACGTATGCGTTTTCTCCTGAATATATTCAGGAGAAAACGCATACGCCCTTTTTGGCCAAGTGCATCATTGTCGAAGTTGTGCCCCTCTTCCTGTGCTTTACAGGCGATTCTAACGTACCTCTTGAAATCTGTTTCCTGCTATTCTGCCTCGCATTCAAGTCCGCCTCGTTGCCTTCCCTCAACAGATTTTTGGACGATAGTTGGCCTTGATGACTCTGCCAGTTTGTGAATTGCTGTGCCCCTGAGCTCCATTTTTCAACTCGTTTTTTGTGAGCTGAACGCAAGTCCAAACATTTGGTTCAGGACCTATACTGGTTCCCGGTGGGTGGCTGAGACTTTGGTTAATTCTTCTTCCTGCCGGGAAATTAGAGTGACATGTGCCCATCCAAATGCCTAACAGCTACTCTCTCATTGGTTCTCCCTCTTCCCTTTCCTCCTCTGCCAAATGGGCAACCTGTGTGAACCAGGAGCTTAAAGGGGCTGTCTCTCCAAGTTGGGAGATTGATAGTAAAGCTGTTGGAAAGTCAAACCGGAGCACCAGGAGAGGGACTCTTCGTTGAGTTTTATAAACCTTTCGTATTCACAGTGTGTCCATTCTCTAGGTTTCCTGTACATGTTATAGCTGTAGTAATATTCCCTTCAACCTGGAGAGGTGGGACCCATGGAATGGTTGCCATGCATTATTGCTTTAAAGGGTCTGCATTTGCTCACCCAATCTCACCAATCCTCTCAGTCCCAAGTGTCCAGCCTCATGCCACATCCAGCTGTCATCGTAGATAGGGTCATTCCAGGTTGCATCAGAGACCCTGAAGGAATTGTAAAGAATTTCCCTGTTTCTTTGTTCTGTTTTTGAAATTCCTTTTTAGAGTGGGTTTGAGCTGATTCTCGCTGCCATGTTTATGCCAGTCTAGACACACTTGATTCCCTTACGGAGACATATCAATACATAGGTTTTAAGATTCTTACTAGTCAGATCTATTCCTCTGCGGGAAATATGGGGTTTTGAGTCCCTTTCACTGAGGAAGGTGTAGGTCTTGTCTATTCCATAGTTGGTTTTTGGAACAGTACCTGTGCTTATATCAAACTCTGGTTTGATGCATCACCCCACCTCTCCTTCCCCCTTAAGCAGGCATAAGAGTGTTTTCTAAATGTGAGACTCTGTTCTCTTTCCTAACTCAGTTCATGTGTTGCCATGTTTACAGGATCTTCCTAAGTGATATCTTATGATAAGTTTCTTTTTCTGTGTGACTTCTTTCACTTAGAATCATCGTACCTGAATCCACTCATTTTGCTGCTACTGGTCTTATGACATTGATTTCATGGCTGAGGGATATTCCATCGTACGTAAGTTCCACAATGTTTTGAACCATTTTTATATTTCCTGGGATATTTCAGGTGTACCCAGGTTGAGGTTCTTGTAAGCAGTGCAGCCCTCAATTTGGGGGTGGCTCTGTCTTATGGATTTTCAGTTTTCCCAAGGTATATTCTCTAGACTGGAAGTGCCCTTGGCTCTGTAGCTCTGTTGTTTACTTGTTTTAGGGAACACAATGCACTCCTCCAGGGAGGCAGTTGGCAGCTTACATCCCGCCCATCAGCATAACAAGGCTCCCTGTTCTCCAGGGCCTGTCTTGCCTTTCTGGTTTTTACACATTTTGTGGATGTCCCTTTTGACCGTTGGGAAGTGATACTTCTTTGTAGTGCAGATTTGCATTGCCCGCTTGCTTGCTTGGCCAAAAAGGACGTATGCGTTTTCTCCTGAATATATTCAGGAGAAAACGCATACGCCCTTTTTGGCCAAGTGCATCATTGTCGAAGTTGTGCCCCTCTTCCTGTGCTTTACAGGCGATTCTAACGTACCTCTTGAAATCTGTTTCCTGCTATTCTGCCTCGCATTCAAGTCCGCCTCGTTGCCTTCCCTCAACAGATTTTTGGACGATAGTTGGCCTTGATGACTCTGCCAGTTTGTGAATTGCTGTGCCCCTGAGCTCCATTTTTCAACTCGTTTTTTTGTGAGCTGAACGCAAGTCCAAACATTTGGTTCAGGACCTATACTGGTTCCCGGTGGGTGGCTGAGACTTTGGTGAATTCTTCTTCCTGCCGGGAAATTAGAGTGACATGTGCCCATCCAAATGCCTAACAGCTACTCTCTCATTGGTTCTCCCTCTTCCCTTTCCTCCTCTGCCAAATGGGCAACCTGTGTGAACCAGGAGCTTAAAGGGGCTGTCTCTCCAAGTTGGGAGATTGATAGTAAAGCTGTTGGAAAGTCAAACCGAAGCACCAGGAGAGGGACTCTTCGTTGAGTTTTAGAAACCTTTCGTATTCACAGTGTGTCCATTCTCTAGGTTTCCCGTACATGTTATAGCTGTAGTAATATTCCCTTCAACCTGGAGAGGTGGGACCCATGGAATGGTTGCCATGCATTATTGCTTTAAAGGGTCTGCATTTGCTCACCCAATCTCACCAATCCTCTCAGTCCCAAGTGTCCAGCCTCATGCCACATCCAGCTGTCATCGTAGATAGGGTCATTCCAGGTTGCATCAGAGACCCTGAAGGAATTGTAAAGAATTTCCCTGTTTCTTTGTTCTGTTTTTGAAATTCCTTTTTAGAGTGGGTTTGAGCTGATTCTCGCTGCCATGTTTATGCCAGTCTAGACACACTTGATTCCCTTACGGAGACATATCAATACATAGGTTTTAAGATTCTTACTAGTCAGATCTATTCCTCTGCGGGAAATATGGGGTTTTGAGTCCCTTTCACTGAGGAAGGTGTAGGTCTTGTCTATTCCATAGTTGGTTTTTGGAACAGTACCTGTGCTTATATCAAACTCTGGTTTGATGCATCACCCCACCTCTCCTTCCCCCTTAAGCAGGCATAAGAGTGTTTTCTAAATGTGAGACTCTGTTCTCTTTCCTAACTCAGTTCATGTGTTGCCATGTTTACAGGATCTTCCTAAGTGATATCTTATGATAAGTTTCTTTTTCTGTGTGACTTCTTTCACTTAGAATCATCGTACCTGAATCCACTCATTTTGCTGCTACTGGTCTTATGACATTGATTTCATGGCTGAGGGATATTCCATCGTACGTAAGTTCCACAATGTTTTGAACCATTTTTATATTTCCTGGGATATTTCAGGTGTACCCAGGTTGAGGTTCTTGTAAGCAGTGCAGCCCTCAATTTGGGGGTGGCTGTGTCTTATGGATCTTCAGTTTTCCCAAGGTATATTCCCTAGACTGGAAGTGCCCTTGGCTCTGTAGCTCTGTTGTTTACTTGTTTTAGGGAACACAATGCACTCCTCCAGGGAGGCAGTTGGCAGCTTACATCCCGCCCATCAGCATAACAAGGCTCCCTGTTCTCCAGGGCCTGTCTTGCCTTTCTGGTTTTTACACATTTTGTGGATGTCCCTTTTGACCGTTGGGAAGTGATACTTCTTTGTAGTGCAGATTTGCATTGCCCGCTTGCTTGCTTGGCCAAAAAGGGCGTATGCGTTTTCTCCTGAATATATTCAGGAGAAAACGCATACGCCCTTTTTGGCCAAGTGCATCATTGTCGAAGTTGTGCCCCTCTTCCTGTGCTTTACAGGCGATTCTAACGTACTTCTTGAAATCTGTTTCCTGCTATTCTGCCTCGCATTCAAGTCCGCCTCGTTGCCTTCCCTCAACAGATTTTTGGACGATAGTTGGCCTTGATTACTCTGCCAGTTTGTGAATTGCTGTGCCCCTGAGCTCCATTTTTCAACTCGTTTTTTGTGAGCTGAACGCAAGTCCAAACATTTGGTTCAGGACCTATACTGGTTCCCGGTGGGTGGCTGAGACTTTGGTTAATTCTTCTTCCTGCCGGGAAATTAGAGTGACATGTGCCCATCCAAATGCCTAACAGCTACTCTCTCATTGGTTCTCCCTCTTCCCTTTCCTCCTCTGCCAAATGGGCAACCTGTGTGAACCAGGAGCTTAAAGGGGCTGTCTCTCCAAGTTGGGAGATTGATAGTAAAGCTGTTGGAAAGTCAAACCGGAGCACCAGGAGAGGGACTCTTCGTTGAGTTTTATAAACCTTTCGTATTCACAGTGTGTCCATTCTCTAGGTTTCCTGTACATGTTATAGCTGTAGTAATATTCCCTTCAACCTGGAGAGGTGGGACCCATGGAATGGTTGCCATGCATTATTGCTTTAAAGGGTCTGCATTTGCTCACCCAATCTCACCAATCCTCTCAGTCCCAAGTGTCCAGCCTCATGCCACATCCAGCTGTCATCGTAGATAGGGTCATTCCAGGTTGCATCAGAGACCCTGAAGGAATTGTAAAGAATTTCCCTGTTTCTTTGTTCTGTTTTTGAAATTCCTTTTTAGAGTGGGTTTGAGCTGATTCTCGCTGCCATGTTTATGCCAGTCTAGACACACTTGATTCCCTTACGGAGACATATCAATACATAGGTTTTAAGATTCTTACTAGTCAGATCTATTCCTCTGCGGGAAATATGGGGTTTTGAGTCCCTTTCACTGAGGAAGGTGTAGGTCTTGTCTATTCCATAGTTGGTTTTTGGAACAGTACCTGTGCTTATATCAAACTCTGGTTTGATGCATCACCCCACCTCTCCTTCCCCCTTAAGCAGGCATAAGAGTGTTTTCTAAATGTGAGACTCTGTTCTCTTTCCTAACTCAGTTCATGTGTTGCCATGTTTACAGGATCTTCCTAAGTGATATCTTATGATAAGTTTCTTTTTCTGTGTGACTTCTTTCACTTAGAATCATCGTACCTGAATCCACTCATTTTGCTGCTACTGGTCTTATGACATTGATTTCATGGCTGAGGGATATTCCATCGTACGTAAGTTCCACAATGTTTTGAACCATTTTTATATTTCCTGGGATATTTCAGGTGTACCCAGGTTGAGGTTCTTGTAAGCAGTGCAGCCCTCAATTTGGGGGTGGCTCTGTCTTATGGATTTTCAGTTTTCCCAAGGTATATTCTCTAGACTGGAAGTGCCCTTGGCTCTGTAGCTCTGTTGTTTACTTGTTTTAGGGAACACAATGCACTCCTCCAGGG
The DNA here is from genome assembly GCF_964341445.2 of Mesoplodon mirus. Lineage (NCBI taxonomy): Eukaryota > Metazoa > Chordata > Mammalia > Artiodactyla > Ziphiidae > Mesoplodon > Mesoplodon mirus. The sequence continues at coordinate 1,496,093 of NW_028295792.1, read as the reverse complement.
AGGCAGTTGGCAGCTTACATCCCGCCCATCAGCATAACAAGGCTCCCTGTTCTCCAGGGCCTGTCTTGCCTTTCTGGTTTTTACACATTTTGTGGATGTCCCTTTTGACCGTTGGGAAGTGATACTTCTTTGTAGTGCAGATTTGCATTGCCCGCTTGCTTGCTTGGCCAAAAAGGACGTATGCGTTTTCTCCTGAATATATTCAGGAGAAAACGCATACGCCCTTTTTGGCCAAGTGCATCATTGTCGAAGTTGTGCCCCTCTTCCTGTGCTTTACAGGCGATTCTAACGTACCTCTTGAAATCTGTTTCCTGCTATTCTGCCTCGCATTCAAGTCCGCCTCGTTGCCTTCCCTCAACAGATTTTTGGACGATAGTTGGCCTTGATGACTCTGCCAGTTTGTGAATTGCTGTGCCCCTGAGCTCCATTTTTCAACTCGTTTTTTTGTGAGCTGAACGCAAGTCCAAACATTTGGTTCAGGACCTATACTGGTTCCCGGTGGGTGGCTGAGACTTTGGTGAATTCTTCTTCCTGCCGGGAAATTAGAGTGACATGTGCCCATCCAAATGCCTAACAGCTACTCTCTCATTGGTTCTCCCTCTTCCCTTTCCTCCTCTGCCAAATGGGCAACCTGTGTGAACCAGGAGCTTAAAGGGGCTGTCTCTCCAAGTTGGGAGATTGATAGTAAAGCTGTTGGAAAGTCAAACCGAAGCACCAGGAGAGGGACTCTTCGTTGAGTTTTAGAAACCTTTCGTATTCACAGTGTGTCCATTCTCTAGGTTTCCCGTACATGTTATAGCTGTAGTAATATTCCCTTCAACCTGGAGAGGTGGGACCCATGGAATGGTTGCCATGCATTATTGCTTTAAAGGGTCTGCATTTGCTCACCCAATCTCACCAATCCTCTCAGTCCCAAGTGTCCAGCCTCATGCCACATCCAGCTGTCATCGTAGATAGGGTCATTCCAGGTTGCATCAGAGACCCTGAAGGAATTGTAAAGAATTTCCCTGTTTCTTTGTTCTGTTTTTGAAATTCCTTTTTAGAGTGGGTTTGAGCTGATTCTCGCTGCCATGTTTATGCCAGTCTAGACACACTTGATTCCCTTACGGAGACATATCAATACATAGGTTTTAAGATTCTTACTAGTCAGATCTATTCCTCTGCGGGAAATATGGGGTTTTGAGTCCCTTTCACTGAGGAAGGTGTAGGTCTTGTCTATTCCATAGTTGGTTTTTGGAACAGTACCTGTGCTTATATCAAACTCTGGTTTGATGCATCACCCCACCTCTCCTTCCCCCTTAAGCAGGCATAAGAGTGTTTTCTAAATGTGAGACTCTGTTCTCTTTCCTAACTCAGTTCATGTGTTGCCATGTTTACAGGATCTTCCTAAGTGATATCTTATGATAAGTTTCTTTTTCTGTGTGACTTCTTTCACTTAGAATCATCGTACCTGAATCCACTCATTTTGCTGCTACTGGTCTTATGACATTGATTTCATGGCTGAGGGATATTCCATCGTACGTAAGTTCCACAATGTTTTGAACCATTTTTATATTTCCTGGGATATTTCAGGTGTACCCAGGTTGAGGTTCTTGTAAGCAGTGCAGCCCTCAATTTGGGGGTGGCTGTGTCTTATGGATCTTCAGTTTTCCCAAGGTATATTCCCTAGACTGGAAGTGCCCTTGGCTCTGTAGCTCTGTTGTTTACTTGTTTTAGGGAACACAATGCACTCCTCCAGGGAGGCAGTTGGCAGCTTACATCCCGCCCATCAGCATAACAAGGCTCCCTGTTCTCCAGGGCCTGTCTTGCCTTTCTGGTTTTTACACATTTTGTGGATGTCCCTTTTGACCGTTGGGAAGTGATACTTCTTTGTAGTGCAGATTTGCATTGCCCGCTTGCTTGCTTGGCCAAAAAGGGCGTATGCGTTTTCTCCTGAATATATTCAGGAGAAAACGCATACGCCCTTTTTGGCCAAGTGCATCATTGTCGAAGTTGTGCCCCTCTTCCTGTGCTTTACAGGCGATTCTAACGTACTTCTTGAAATCTGTTTCCTGCTATTCTGCCTCGCATTCAAGTCCGCCTCGTTGCCTTCCCTCAACAGATTTTTGGACGATAGTTGGCCTTGATTACTCTGCCAGTTTGTGAATTGCTGTGCCCCTGAGCTCCATTTTTCAACTCGTTTTTTGTGAGCTGAACGCAAGTCCAAACATTTGGTTCAGGACCTATACTGGTTCCCGGTGGGTGGCTGAGACTTTGGTTCATTCTTCTTCCTGCCGGGAAATTAGAGTGACATGTGCCCATCCAAATGCCTAACAGCTACTCTCTCATTGGTTCTCCCTCTTCCCTTTCCTCCTCTGCCAAATGGGCAACCTGTGTGAACCAGGAGCTTAAAGGGGCTGTCTCTCCAAGTTGGGAGATTGATAGTAAAGCTGTTGGAAAGTCAAACCGAAGCACCAGGAGAGGGACTCTTCGTTGAGTTTTAGAAACCTTTCGTATTCACAGTGTGTCCATTCTCTAGGTTTCCCGTACATGTTATAGCTGTAGTAATATTCCCTTCAACCTGGAGAGGTGGGACCCATGGAATGGTTGCCATGCATTATTGCTTTAAAGGGTCTGCATTTGCTCACCCAATCTCACCAATCCTCTCAGTCCCAAGTGTCCAGCCTCATGCCACATCCAGCTGTCATCGTAGATAGGGTCATTCCAGGTTGCATCAGAGACCCTGAAGGAATTGTAAAGAATTTCCCTGTTTCTTTGTTCTGTTTTTGAAATTCCTTTTTAGAGTGGGTTTGAGCTGATTCTCGCTGCCATGTTTATGCCAGTCTAGACACACTTGATTCCCTTACGGAGACATATCAATACATAGGTTTTAAGATTCTTACTAGTCAGATCTATTCCTCTGCGGGAAATATGGGGTTTTGAGTCCCTTTCACTGAGGAAGGTGTAGGTCTTGTCTATTCCATAGTTGGTTTTTGGAACAGTACCTGTGCTTATATCAAACTCTGGTTTGATGCATCACCCCACCTCTCCTTCCCCCTTAAGCAGGCATAAGAGTGTTTTCTAAATGTGAGACTCTGTTCTCTTTCCTAACTCAGTTCATGTGTTGCCATGTTTACAGGATCTTCCTAAGTGATATCTTATGATAAGTTTCTTTTTCTGTGTGACTTCTTTCACTTAGAATCATCGTACCTGAATCCACTCATTTTGCTGCTACTGGTCTTATGACATTGATTTCATGGCTGAGGGATATTCCATCGTACGTAAGTTCCACAATGTTTTGAACCATTTTTATATTTCCTGGGATATTTCAGGTGTACCCAGGTTGAGGTTCTTGTAAGCAGTGCAGCCCTCAATTTGGGGGTGGCTCTGTCTTATGGATTTTCAGTTTTCCCAAGGTATATTCTCTAGACTGGAAGTGCCCTTGGCTCTGTAGCTCTGTTGTTTACTTGTTTTAGGGAACACAATGCACTCCTCCAGGGAGGCAGTTGGCAGCTTACATCCCGCCCATCAGCATAACAAGGCTCCCTGTTCTCCAGGGCCTGTCTTGCCTTTCTGGTTTTTACACATTTTGTGGATGTCCCTTTTGACCGTTGGGAAGTGATACTTCTTTGTAGTGCAGATTTGCATTGCCCGCTTGCTTGCTTGGCCAAAAAGGACGTATGCGTTTTCTCCTGAATATATTCAGGAGAAAACGCATACGCCCTTTTTGGCCAAGTGCATCATTGTCGAAGTTGTGCCCCTCTTCCTGTGCTTTACAGGCGATTCTAACGTACCTCTTGAAATCTGTTTCCTGCTATTCTGCCTCGCATTCAAGTCCGCCTCGTTGCCTTCCCTCAACAGATTTTTGGACGATAGTTGGCCTTGATGACTCTGCCAGTTTGTGAATTGCTGTGCCCCTGAGCTCCATTTTTCAACTCGTTTTTTTGTGAGCTGAACGCAAGTCCAAACATTTGGTTCAGGACCTATACTGGTTCCCGGTGGGTGGCTGAGACTTTGGTGAATTCTTCTTCCTGCCGGGAAATTAGAGTGACATGTGCCCATCCAAATGCCTAACAGCTACTCTCTCATTGGTTCTCCCTCTTCCCTTTCCTCCTCTGCCAAATGGGCAACCTGTGTGAACCAGGAGCTTAAAGGGGCTGTCTCTCCAAGTTGGGAGATTGATAGTAAAGCTGTTGGAAAGTCAAACCGAAGCACCAGGAGAGGGACTCTTCGTTGAGTTTTAGAAACCTTTCGTATTCACAGTGTGTCCATTCTCTAGGTTTCCCGTACATGTTATAGCTGTAGTAATATTCCCTTCAACCTGGAGAGGTGGGACCCATGGAATGGTTGCCATGCATTATTGCTTTAAAGGGTCTGCATTTGCTCACCCAATCTCACCAATCCTCTCAGTCCCAAGTGTCCAGCCTCATGCCACATCCAGCTGTCATCGTAGATAGGGTCATTCCAGGTTGCATCAGAGACCCTGAAGGAATTGTAAAGAATTTCCCTGTTTCTTTGTTCTGTTTTTGAAATTCCTTTTTAGAGTGGGTTTGAGCTGATTCTCGCTGCCATGTTTATGCCAGTCTAGACACACTTGATTCCCTTACGGAGACATATCAATACATAGGTTTTAAGATTCTTACTAGTCAGATCTATTCCTCTGCGGGAAATATGGGGTTTTGAGTCCCTTTCACTGAGGAAGGTGTAGGTCTTGTCTATTCCATAGTTGGTTTTTGGAACAGTACCTGTGCTTATATCAAACTCTGGTTTGATGCATCACCCCACCTCTCCTTCCCCCTTAAGCAGGCATAAGAGTGTTTTCTAAATGTGAGACTCTGTTCTCTTTCCTAACTCAGTTCATGTGTTGCCATGTTTACAGGATCTTCCTAAGTGATATCTTATGATAAGTTTCTTTTTCTGTGTGACTTCTTTCACTTAGAATCATCGTACCTGAATCCACTCATTTTGCTGCTACTGGTCTTATGACATTGATTTCATGGCTGAGGGATATTCCATCGTACGTAAGTTCCACAATGTTTTGAACCATTTTTATATTTCCTGGGATATTTCAGGTGTACCCAGGTTGAGGTTCTTGTAAGCAGTGCAGCCCTCAATTTGGGGGTGGCTCTGTCTTATGGATTTTCAGTTTTCCCAAGGTATATTCTCTAGACTGGAAGTGCCCTTGGCTCTGTAGCTCTGTTGTTTACTTGTTTTAGGGAACACAATGCACTCCTCCAGGGAGGCAGTTGGCAGCTTACATCCCGCCCATCAGCATAACAAGGCTCCCTGTTCTCCAGGGCCTGTCTTGCCTTTCTGGTTTTTACACATTTTGTGGATGTCCCTTTTGACCGTTGGGAAGTGATACTTCTTTGTAGTGCAGATTTGCATTGCCCGCTTGCTTGCTTGGCCAAAAAGGACGTATGCGTTTTCTCCTGAATATATTCAGGAGAAAACGCATACGCCCTTTTTGGCCAAGTGCATCATTGTCGAAGTTGTGCCCCTCTTCCTGTGCTTTACAGGCGATTCTAACGTACCTCTTGAAATCTGTTTCCTGCTATTCTGCCTCGCATTCAAGTCCGCCTCGTTGCCTTCCCTCAACAGATTTTTGGACGATAGTTGGCCTTGATGACTCTGCCAGTTTGTGAATTGCTGTGCCCCTGAGCTCCATTTTTCAACTCGTTTTTTTGTGAGCTGAACGCAAGTCCAAACATTTGGTTCAGGACCTATACTGGTTCCCGGTGGGTGGCTGAGACTTTGGTGAATTCTTCTTCCTGCCGGGAAATTAGAGTGACATGTGCCCATCCAAATGCCTAACAGCTACTCTCTCATTGGTTCTCCCTCTTCCCTTTCCTCCTCTGCCAAATGGGCAACCTGTGTGAACCAGGAGCTTAAAGGGGCTGTCTCTCCAAGTTGGGAGATTGATAGTAAAGCTGTTGGAAAGTCAAACCGAAGCACCAGGAGAGGGACTCTTCGTTGAGTTTTAGAAACCTTTCGTATTCACAGTGTGTCCATTCTCTAGGTTTCCCGTACATGTTATAGCTGTAGTAATATTCCCTTCAACCTGGAGAGGTGGGACCCATGGAATGGTTGCCATGCATTATTGCTTTAAAGGGTCTGCATTTGCTCACCCAATCTCACCAATCCTCTCAGTCCCAAGTGTCCAGCCTCATGCCACATCCAGCTGTCATCGTAGATAGGGTCATTCCAGGTTGCATCAGAGACCCTGAAGGAATTGTAAAGAATTTCCCTGTTTCTTTGTTCTGTTTTTGAAATTCCTTTTTAGAGTGGGTTTGAGCTGATTCTCGCTGCCATGTTTATGCCAGTCTAGACACACTTGATTCCCTTACGGAGACATATCAATACATAGGTTTTAAGATTCTTACTAGTCAGATCTATTCCTCTGCGGGAAATATGGGGTTTTGAGTCCCTTTCACTGAGGAAGGTGTAGGTCTTGTCTATTCCATAGTTGGTTTTTGGAACAGTACCTGTGCTTATATCAAACTCGGGTTTGATGCATCACCCCACCTCTCCTTCCCCCTTAAGCAGGCATAAGAGTGTTTTCTAAATGTGAGACTCTGTTCTCTTTCCTAACTCAGTTCATGTGTTGCCATGTTTACAGGATCTTCCTAAGTGATATCTTATGATAAGTTTCTTTTTCTGTGTGACTTCTTTCACTTAGAATCATCGTACCTGAATCCACTCATTTTGCTGCTACTGGTCTTATGACATTGATTTCATGGCTGAGGGATATTCCATCGTACGTAAGTTCCACAATGTTTTGAACCATTTTTATATTTCCTGGGATATTTCAGGTGTACCCAGGTTGAGGTTCTTGTAAGCAGTGCAGCCCTCAATTTGGGGCTGGCTGTGTCTTATGGATCTTCAGTTTTCCCAAGGTATATTCCCTAGACTGGAAGTGCCCTTGGCTCTGTAGCTCTGTTGTTTACTTGTTTTAGGGAACACAATGCACTCCTCCAGGGAGGCAGTTGGCAGCTTACATCCCGCCCATCAGCATAACAAGGCTCCCTGTTCTCCAGGGCCTGTCTTGCCTTTCTGGTTTTTACACATTTTGTGGATGTCCCTTTTGACCGTTGGGAAGTGATACTTCTTTGTAGTGCAGATTTGCATTGCCCGCTTGCTTGCTTGGCCAAAAAGGGCGTATGCGTTTTCTCCTGAATATATTCAGGAGAAAACGCATACGCCCTTTTTGGCCAAGTGCATCATTGTCGAAGTTGTGCCCCTCTTCCTGTGCTTTACAGGCGATTCTAACGTACTTCTTGAAATCTGTTTCCTGCTATTCTGCCTCGCATTCAAGTCCGCCTCGTTGCCTTCCCTCAACAGATTTTTGGACGATAGTTGGCCTTGATTACTCTGCCAGTTTGTGAATTGCTGTGCCCCTGAGCTCCATTTTTCAACTCGTTTTTTTGTGAGCTGAACGCAAGTCCAAACATTTGGTTCAGGACCTATACTGGTTCCCGGTGGGTGGCTGAGACTTTGGTGAATTCTTCTTCCTGCCGGGAAATTAGAGTGACATGTGCCCATCCAAATGCCTAACAGCTACTCTCTCATTGGTTCTCCCTCTTCCCTTTCCTCCTCTGCCAAATGGGCAACCTGTGTGAACCAGGACCTTAAAGGGGCTGTCTCTCCAAGTTGGGAGATTGATAGTAAAGCTGTTGGAAAGTCAAACCGGAGCACCAGGAGAGGGACTCTTCGTTGAGTTTTAGAAACCTTTCGTATTCACAGTGTGTCCATTCTCTAGGTTTCCCGTACATGTTATAGCTGTAGTAATATTCCCTTCAACCTGGAGAGGTGGGACCCATGGAATGGTTGCCATGCATTATTGCTTTAAAGGGTCTGCATTTGCTCACCCAATCTCACCAATCCTCTCAGTCCCAAGTGTCCAGCCTCATGCCACATCCAGCTGTCATCGTAGATAGGGTCATTCCAGGTTGCATCAGAGACCCTGAAGGAATTGTAAAGAATTTCCCTGTTTCTTTGTTCTGTTTTTGAAATTCCTTTTTAGAGTGGGTTTGAGCTGATTCTCGCTGCCATGTTTATGCCAGTCTAGACACACTTGATTCCCTTACGGAGACATATCAATACATAGGTTTTAAGATTCTTACTAGTCAGATCTATTCCTCTGCGGGAAATATGGGGTTTTGAGTCCCTTTCACTGAGGAAGGTGTAGGTCTTGTCTATTCCATAGTTGGTTTTTGGAACAGTACCTGTGCTTATATCAAACTCTGGTTTGATGCATCACCCCACCTCTCCTTCCCCCTTAAGCAGGCATAAGAGTGTTTTCTAAATGTGAGACTCTGTTCTCTTTCCTAACTCAGTTCATGTGTTGCCATGTTTACAGGATCTTCCTAAGTGATATCTTATGATAAGTTTCTTTTTCTGTGTGACTTCTTTCACTTAGAATCATCGTACCTGAATCCACTCATTTTGCTGCTACTGGTCTTATGACATTGATTTCATGGCTGAGGGATATTCCATCGTACGTAAGTTCCACAATGTTTTGAACCATTTTTATATTTCCTGGGATATTTCAGGTGTACCCAGGTTGAGGTTCTTGTAAGCAGTGCAGCCCTCAATTTGGGGGTGGCTGTGTCTTATGGATCTTCAGTTTTCCCAAGGTATATTCCCTAGACTGGAAGTGCCCTTGGCTCTGTAGCTCTGTTGTTTACTTGTTTTAGGGAACACAATGCACTCCTCCAGGGAGGCAGTTGGCAGCTTACATCCCGCCCATCAGCATAACAAGGCTCCCTGTTCTCCAGGGCCTGTCTTGCCTTTCTGGTTTTTACACATTTTGTGGATGTCCCTTTTGACCGTTGGGAAGTGATACTTCTTTGTAGTGCAGATTTGCATTGCCCGCTTGCTTGCTTGGCCAAAAAGGGCGTATGCGTTTTCTCCTGAATATATTCAGGAGAAAACGCATACGCCCTTTTTGGCCAAGTGCATCATTGTCGAAGTTGTGCCCCTCTTCCTGTGCTTTACAGGCGATTCTAACGTACCTCTTGAAATCTGTTTCCTGCTATTCTGCCTCGCATTCAAGTCCGCCTCGTTGCCTTCCCTCAACAGATTTTTGGACGATAGTTGGCCTTGATTACTCTGCCAGTTTGTGAATTGCTGTGCCCCTGAGCTCCATTTTTCAACTCGTTTTTTGTGAGCTGAACGCAAGTCCAAACATTTGGTTCAGGACCTATACTGGTTCCCGGTGGGTGGCTGAGACTTTGGTGAATTCTTCTTCCTGCCGGGAAATTAGAGTGACATGTGCCCATCCAAATGCCTAACAGCTACTCTCTCATTGGTTCTCCCTCTTCCCTTTCCTCCTCTGCCAAATGGGCAACCTGTGTGAACCAGGAGCTTAAAGGGGCTGTCTCTCCAAGTTGGGAGATTGATAGTAAAGCTGTTGGAAAGTCAAACCGGAGCACCAGGAGAGGGACTCTTCGTTGAGTTTTAGAAACCTTTCGTATTCACAGTGTGTCCATTCTCTAGGTTTCCCGTACATGTTATAGCTGTAGTAATATTCCCTTCAACCTGGAGAGGTGGGACCCATGGAATGGTTGCCATGCATTATTGCTTTAAAGGGTCTGCATTTGCTCACCCAATCTCACCAATCCTCTCAGTCCCAAGTGTCCAGCCTCATGCCACATCCAGCTGTCATCGTAGATAGGGTCATTCCAGGTTGCATCAGAGACCCTGAAGGAATTGTAAAGAATTTCCCTGTTTCTTTGTTCTGTTTTTGAAATTCCTTTTTAGAGTGGGTTTGAGCTGATTCTCGCTGCCATGTTTATGCCAGTCTAGACACACTTGATTCCCTTACGGAGACATATCAATACATAGGTTTTAAGATTCTTACTAGTCAGATCTATTCCTCTGCGGGAAATATGGGGTTTTGAGTCCCTTTCACTGAGGAAGGTGTAGGTCTTGTCTATTCCATAGTTGGTTTTTGGAACAGTACCTGTGCTTATATCAAACTCTGGTTTGATGCATCACCCCACCTCTCCTTCCCCCTTAAGCAGGCATAAGAGTGTTTTCTAAATGTGAGACTCTGTTCTCTTTCCTAACTCAGTTCATGTGTTGCCATGTTTACAGGATCTTCCTAAGTGATATCTTATGATAAGTTTCTTTTTCTGTGTGACTTCTTTCACTTAGAATCATCGTACCTGAATCCACTCATTTTGCTGCTACTGGTCTTATGACATTGATTTCATGGCTGAGGGATATTCCATCGTACGTAAGTTCCACAATGTTTTGAACCATTTTTATATTTTCTGGGATATTTCAGGTGTACCCAGGTTGAGGTTCTTGTAAGCAGTGCAGCCCTCAATTTGGGGGTGGCTGTGTCTTATGGATCTTCAGTTTTCCCAAGGTATATTCCCTAGACTGGAAGTGCCCTTGGCTCTGTAGCTCTGTTGTTTACTTGTTTTAGGGAACACAATGCACTCCTCCAGGGAGGCAGTTGGCAGCTTATATCCCGCCCATCAGCATAACAAGGCTCCCTGTTCTCCAGGGCCTGTCTTGCCTTTCTGGTTTTTACACATTTTGTGGATGTCCCTTTTGACCGTTGGGAAGTGATACTTCTTTGTAGTGCAGATTTGCATTGCCCGCTTGCTTGCTTGGCCAAAAAGGGCGTATGCGTTTTCTCCTGAATATATTCAGGAGAAAACGCATACGCCCTTTTTGGCCAAGTGCATCATTGTCGAAGTTGTGCCCCTCTTCCTGTGCTTTACAGGCGATTCTAACGTACCTCTTGAAATCTGTTTCCTGCTATTCTGCCTCGCATTCAAGTCCGCCTCGTTGCCTTCCCTCAACAGATTTTTGGACGATAGTTGGCCTTGATTACTCTGCCAGTTTGTGAATTGCTGTGCCCCTGAGCTCCATTTTTCAACTCGTTTTTTTGTGAGCTGAACGCAAGTCCAAACATTTGGTTCAGGACCTATACTGGTTCCCGGTGGGTGGCTGAGACTTTGGTGAATTCTTCTTCCTGCCGGGAAATTAGAGTGACATGTGCCCATCCAAATGCCTAACAGCTACTCTCTCATTGGTTCTCCCTCTTCCCTTTCCTCCTCTGCCAAATGGGCAACCTGTGTGAACCAGGAGCTTAAAGGGGCTGTCTCTCCAAGTTGGGAGATTGATAGTAAAGCTGTTGGAAAGTCAAACCGGAGCACCAGGAGAGGGACTCTTCGTTGAGTTTTAGAAACCTTTCGTATTCACAGTGTGTCCATTCTCTAGGTTTCCCGTACATGTTATAGCTGTAGTAATATTCCCTTCAACCTGGAGAGGTGGGACCCATGGAATGGTTGCCATGCATTATTGCTTTAAAGGGTCTGCATTTGCTCACCCAATCTCACCAATCCTCTCAGTCCCAAGTGTCCAGCCTCATGCCACATCCAGCTGTCATCGTAGATAGGGTCATTCCAGGTTGCATCAGAGACCCTGAAGGAATTGTAAAGAATTGCCCTGTTTCTTTGTTCTGTTTTTGAAATTCCTTTTTAGAGTGGGTTTGAGCTGATTCTCGCTGCCATGTTTATGCCAGTCTAGACACACTTGATTCCCTTACGGAGACATATCAATACATAGGTTTTAAGATTCTTACTAGTCAGATCTATTCCTCTGTGGGAAATATGGGGTTTTGAGTCCCTTTCACTGAGGAAGGTGTAGGTCTTGTCTATTCCATAGTTGGTTTTTGGAACAGTACCTGTGCTTATATCAAACTCTGGTTTGATGCATCACCCCACCTCTCCTTCCCCCTTAAGCAGGCATAAGAGTGTTTTCTAAATGTGAGACTCTGTTCTCTTTCCTAACTCAGTTCATGTGTTGCCATGTTTACAGGATCTTCCTAAGTGATATCTTATGATAAGTTTCTTTTTCTGTGTGACTTCTTTCACTTAGAATCATCGTACCTGAATCCACTCATTTTGCTGCTACTGGTCTTATGACATTGATTTCATGGCTGAGGGATATTCCATCGTACGTAAGTTCCACAATGTTTTGAACCATTTTTATATTTCCTGGGATATTTCAGGTGTACCCAGGTTGAGGTTTTTGTAAGCAGTGCAGCCCTCAATTTGGGGGTGGCTGTGTCTTATGGATCTTCAGTTTTCCCAAGGTATATTCCCTAGACTGGAAGTGCCCTTGGCTCTGTAGCTCTGTTGTTTACTTGTTTTAGGGAACACAATGCACTCCTCCAGGGAGGCAGTTGGCAGCTTACATCCCGCCCATCAGCATAACAAGGCTCCCTGTTCTCCAGGGCCTGTCTTGCCTTTCTGGTTTTTACACATTTTGTGGATGTCCCTTTTGACCGTTGGGAAGTGATACTTCTTTGTAGTGCAGATTTGCATTGCCCGCTTGCTTGCTTGGCCAAAAAGGGCGTATGCGTTTTCTCCTGAATATATTCAGGAGAAAACGCATACGCCCTTTTTGGCCAAGTGCATCATTGTCGAAGTTGTGCCCCTCTTCCTGTGCTTTACAGGCGATTCTAACGTACCTCTTGAAATCTGTTTCCTGCTATTCTGCCTCGCATTCAAGTCCGCCTCGTTGCCTTCCCTCAACAGATTTTTGGACGATAGTTGGCCTTGATTACTCTGCCAGTTTGTGAATTGCTGTGCCCCTGAGCTCCATTTTTCAACTCGTTTTTTTGTGAGCTGAACGCAAGTCCAAACATTTGGTTCAGGACCTATACTGGTTCCCGGTGGGTGGCTGAGACTTTGGTGAATTCATCTTCCTGCCGGGAAATTAGAGTGACATGTGCCCATCCAAATGCCTAACAGCTACTCTCTCATTGGTTCTCCCTCTTCCCTTTCCTCCTCTGCCAAATGGGCAACCTGTGTGAACCAGGAGCATAAAGGGGCTGTCTCTCCAAGTTGGGAGATTGATATTAAAGCTGTTGGAAAGTCAAACCGGACCACCAGGGGAGGGACACTTCGTTGAGTTTTAGAAACCTTTCGTATTCACAGTGTGTCCATTCTCTAGGTTTCCCATACATGTTATAGCTGTAGTAATATTCCCTTCAACCTGGAGAGGTGGGACCCATGGAATGGTTGCCATGCATTATTGCTTTAAAGGGTCTGCATTTGCTCACCCAATCTCACCAATCCTCTCAGTCCCAAGTGTCCAGCCTCATGCCACATCCAGCTGTCATCGTAGATAGGGTCATTCCAGGTTGCATCAGAGACCCTGAAGGAATTGTAAAGAATTTCCCTGTTTCTTTGTTCTGTTTTTGAAATTCCTTTTTAGAGTGGGTTTGAGCTGATTCTCGCTGCCATGTTTATGCCAGTCTAGACACACTTGATTCCCTTACGGAGACATATCAATACATAGGTTTTAAGATTCTTACTAGTCAGATCTATTCCTCTGTGGGAAATATGGGGTTTTGAGTCCCTTTCACTGAGGAAGGTGTAGGTCTTGTCTATTCCATAGTTGGTTTTTGGAACAGTACCTGTGCTTATATCAAACTCTGGTTTGATGCATCACCCCACCTCTCCTTCCCCCTTAAGCAGGCATAAGAGTGTTTTCTAAATGTGAGACTCTGTTCTCTTTCCTAACTCAGTTCATGTGTTGCCATGTTTACAGGATCTTCCTAAGTGATATCTTATGATAAGTTTCTTTTTCTGTGTGACTTCTTTCACTTAGAATCATCGTACCTGAATCCACTCATTTTGCTGCTACTGGTCTTATGACATTGATTTCATGGCTGAGGGATATTCCATCGTACGTAAGTTCCACAATGTTTGGAACCATTTTTATATTTCCTGGGATATTTCAGGTGTACCCAGGTTGAGGTTCTTGTAAGCATTGCAGCCCTCAATTTGGGGGTGGCTCTGTCTTATGGATTTTCAGTTTTCCCAAGGTATATTCCCTAGACTGGAAGTGCCCTTGGCTCTGTAGCTCTGTTGTTTACTTGTTTTAGGGAACACAATGCACTCCTCCAGTGAGGCAGTTGGCACCTTACATCCCGCCCATCAGCATAACAAGGCTCCCTGTTCTCCAGGGCCTGTCTTGCCTTTCTGGTTTTTACACATTTTGTGGATGTCCCTTTTGACCGTTGGGAAGTGATACTTCTTTGTAGTGCAGATTTGCATTGCCCGCTTGCTTGCTTGGCCAAAAAGGGCGTATGCGTTTTCTCCTGAATATATTCAGGTGAAAACGCATACGCCCTTTTTGGCCAAGTGCATCACTGTCGAAGTTGTGCCCCTCTTCCTGTGCTTTACAGGCGATTCTAACGTACCTCTTGAAATCTGTTTCCTGCTATTCTGCCTCGCATTCAAGTCCGCCTCGTTGCCTTCCCTCAACAGATTTTTGGACGATAGTTGGCCTTGATGACTCTGCCAGTTTGTGAATTGCTGTGCCCCTGAGCTCCATTTTTCAACTCGTTTTTTGTGAGCTGAACGCAAGTCCAAACATTTGGTTCAGGACCTATACTGGTTCCCGGTGGGTGGCTGAGACTTTGGTGAATTCTTCTTCCTGCCGGGAAATTAGAGTGACATGTGCCCATCCAAATGCCTAACAGCTACTCTCTCATTGGTTCTCCCTCTTCCCTTTCCTCCTCTGCCAAATGGGCAACCTGTGTGAACCAGGAGCTTAAAGGGGCTGTCTCTCCAAGTTGGGAGATTGATAGTAAAGCTGTTGGAAAGTCAAACCGGAGCACCAGGAGAGGGACTCTTCGTTGAGTTTTAGAAACCTTTCGTATTCACAGTGTGTCCATTCTCTAGGTTTCCCGTACATGTTATAGCTGTAGTAATATTCCCTTCAACCTGGAGAGGTGGGACCCATGGAATGGTTGCCATGCATTATTGCTTTAAAGGGTCTGCATTTGCTCACCCAATCTCACCAATCCTCTCAGTCCCAAGTGTCCAGCCTCATGCCACATCCAGCTGTCATCGTAGATAGGGTCATTCCAGGTTGCATCAGAGACCCTGAAGGAATTGTAAAGAATTTCCCTGTTTCTTTGTTCTGTTTTTGAAATTCCTTTTTAGAGTGGGTTTGAGCTGATTCTCGCTGCCATGTTTATGCCAGTCTAGACACACTTGATTCCCTTACGGAGACATATCAATACATAGGTTTTAAGATTCTTACTAGTCAGATCTATTCCTCTGCGGGAAATATGGGGTTTTGAGTCCCTTTCACTGAGGAAGGTGTAGGTCTTGTCTATTCCATAGTTGGTTTTTGGAACAGTACCTGTGCTTATATCAAACTCTGGTTTGATGCATCACCCCACCTCTCCTTCCCCCTTAAGCAGGCATAAGAGTGTTTTCTAAATGTGAGACTCTGTTCTCTTGCCTAACTCAGTTCATGTGTAGCCATGTTTACAGGTTCTTCCTAAGTGATATCTTATGATAAGTTTCTTTTCCTGTGTGACTTCTTTCCCTTAGAATCACCGTACCTGAATCCACTCATTTTGCTGCTACTGGTCTTATGACATTGGTTTCGTGGCTGAGGGATATTCCATCGTACGTAAGTTCCACAATGTTTGGAACCATTTTTATATTTCCTGGGATATTTCAGGTGTACCCAGGTTGAGGTTCTTGTAAGCAGTGCAGCCCTCAATTGGGGGGTGGCTCTGTCTTATGGATTTTCAGTTTTCCCAAGGTATATTCCCTAGACTGGAAGTGCCCTTGGCTCTGTAGCTCTGTTGTTTACTTGTTTTAGGGAACACAATGCACTCCTCCAGTGAGGCAGTTGGCAACTTACATCCCGCCCATCAGCATAACAAGGCTCCCTGTTCTCCAGGGCCTGTCTTGCCTTTCTGGTTTTTACACATTTTGTGGATGTCCCTTTTGACCGGTGGGAAGTGATACTTCTTTGTAGTGCAGATTTGCATTGCCCGCTTGCTTGCTTGGCCAAAAAGGGCGTATGCGTTTTCTCCTGAATATATTCAGGAGAAAACGCATACGCCCTTTTTGGCCAAGTGCATCACTGTCGAAGTTCTGCCCCTCTTCCTGTGCTTTACAGGCGATTCTAACATACCTCTTGAAATCTGTTTCCTGCTATTCTGCCTCGCATTCAAGTCCGCCTCGTTGCCTTCCCTCAACAGATTTTTGGACGATAGTTGGCCTTGATTACTCTGCCAGTTTGTGAATTGCTGTGCCCCTGAGCTCCATTTTTCAACTCGTTTTTTGTGAGCTGAACGCAAGTCCAAACATTTGGTTCAGGACCTATACTGGTTCCCGGTGGGTGGCTGAGACTTTGGTGAATTCTTCTTCCTGCCGGGAAATTAGAGTGACATGTGCCCATCCAAATGCCTAACAGCTACTCTCTCATTGGTTCTCCCTCTTCCCTTTCCTCCTCTGCCAAATGGGCAACCTGTGTGAACCAGGAGCTTAAAGGGGCTGTCTCTCCAAGTTGGGAGATTGATAGTAAAGCTGTTGGAAAGTCAAACCGGAGCACCAGGAGAGGGACTCTTCGTTGAGTTTTAGAAACCTTTCGTATTCACAGTGTGTCCATTCTCTAGGTTTCCCGTACATGTTATAGCTGTAGTAATATTCCCTTCAACCTGGAGAGGTGGGACCCATGGAATGGTTGCCATGCATTATTGCTTTAAAGGGTCTGCATTTGCTCACCCAATCTCACCAATCCTCTCAGTCCCAAGTGTCCAGCCTCATGCCACATCCAGCTGTCATCGTAGATAGGGTCATTCCAGGTTGCATCAGAGACCCTGAAGGAATTGTAAAGAATTTCCCTGTTTCTTTGTTCTGTTTTTGAAATTCCTTTTTAGAGTGGGTTTGAGCTGATTCTCGCTGCCATGTTTATGCCAGTCTAGACACACTTGATTCCCTTACGGAGACATATCAATACATAGGTTTTAAGATTCTTACTAGTCAGATCTATTCCTCTGCGGGAAATATGGGGTTTTGAGTCCCTTTCACTGAGGAAGGTGTAGGTCTTGTCTATTCCATAGTTGGTTTTTGGAACAGTACCTGTGCTTATATCAAACTCTGGTTTGATGCATCACCCCACCTCTCCTTCCCCCTTAAGCAGGCATAAGAGTGTTTTCTAAATGTGAGACTCTGTTCTCTTGCCTAACTCAGTTCATGTGTAGCCATGTTTACAGGTTCTTCCTAAGTGATATCTTATGATAAGTTTCTTTTCCTGTGTGACTTCTTTCCCTTAGAATCACCGTACCTGAATCCACTCATTTTGCTGCTACTGGTCTTATGACATTGATTTCGTGGCTGAGGGATATTCCATCGTACGTAAGTTCCACAATGTTTGGAACCATTTTTATATTTCCTGGGATATTTCAGGTGTACCCAGGTTGAGGTTCTTGTAAGCAGTGCAGCCCTCAATTTGGGGGTGGCTCTGTCTTATGGATTTTCAGTTTTCCCAAGGTATATTCCCTAGACTGGAAGTGCCCTTGGCTCTGTAGCTCTGTTGTTTACTTGTTTTAGGGAACACAATGCACTCCTCCAGTGAGGCAGTTGGCAACTTACATCCCGCCCATCAGCATAACAAGGCTCCCTGTTCTCCAGGGCCTGTCTTGCCTTTCTGGTTTTTACACATTTTGTGGATGTCCCTTTTGACCGGTGGGAAGTGATACTTCTTTGTAGTGCAGATTTGCATTGCCCGCTTGCTTGCTTGGCCAAAAAGGGCGTATGCGTTTTCTCCTGAATATATTCAGGAGAAAACGCATACGCCCTTTTTGGCCAAGTGCATCACTGTCCAAGTTGTGCCCCTCTTCCTGTGCTTTACAGGCGATTCTAACGTACCTCTTGAAATCTGTTTCCTGCTATTCTGCCTCGCATTCAAGTCCGCCTCGTTGCCTTCCCTCAACAGATTTTTGGACGATAGTTGGCCTTGACTACTCTGCCAGTTTGTGAATTGCTGTGCCCCTGAGCTCCATTTTTCAACTCGTTTTTTGTGAGCTGAACGCAAGTCCAAACATTTGGTTCAGGACCTATACTGGTTCCCGGTGGGTGGCTGAGACTTTGGTGAATTCTTCTTCCTGCCGGGAAATTAGAGTGACATGTGCCCATCCAAATGCCTAACAGCTACTCTCTCATTGGTTCTCCCTCTTCCCTTTCCTCCTCTGCCAAATGGGCAACCTGTGTGAACCAGGAGCTTAAAGGGGCTGTCTCTCCAAGTTGGGAGATTGATAGTAAAGCTGTTGGAAAGTCAAACCGGAGCACCAGGAGAGGGACTCTTCGTTGAGTTTTAGAAACCTTTCGTATTCACAGTGTGTCCATTCTCTAGGTTTCCCGTACATGTTATAGCTGTAGTAATATTCCCTTCAACCTGGAGAGGTGGGACCCATGGAATGGTTGCCATGCATTATTGCTTTAAAGGGTCTGCATTTGCTCACCCAATCTCACCAATCCTCTCAGTCCCAAGTGTCCAGCCTCATGCCACATCCAGCTGTCATCGTAGATAGGGTCATTCCAGGTTGCATCAGAGACCCTGAAGGAATTGTAAAGAATTTCCCTGTTTCTTTGTTCTGTTTTTGAAATTCCTTTTTAGA
Source organism: Mesoplodon mirus (assembly GCF_964341445.2). NCBI lineage: Eukaryota > Metazoa > Chordata > Mammalia > Artiodactyla > Ziphiidae > Mesoplodon > Mesoplodon mirus. Next base: position 1,477,654 of record NW_028295792.1, on the reverse strand, counting down.
GTGGGTTTGAGCTGATTCTCGCTGCCATGTTTATGCCAGTCTAGACACACTTGATTCCCTTACGGAGACATATCAATACATAGGTTTTAAGATTCTTACTAGTCAGATCTATTCCTCTGCGGGAAATATGGGGTTTTGAGTCCCTTTCACTGAGGAAGGTGTAGGTCTTGTCTATTCCATAGTTGGTTTTTGGAACAGTACCTGTGCTTATATCAAACTCTGGTTTGATGCATCACCCCACCTCTCCTTCCCCCTTAAGCAGGCATAAGAGTGTTTTCTAAATGTGAGACTCTGTTCTCTTGCCTAACTCAGTTCATGTGTAGCCATGTTTACAGGTTCTTCCTAAGTGATATCTTATGATAAGTTTCTTTTCCTGTGTGACTTCTTTCCCTTAGAATCACCGTACCTGAATCCACTCATTTTGCTGCTACTGGTCTTATGACATTGATTTCGTGGCTGAGGGATATTCCATCGTACGTAAGTTCCACAATGTTTTGAACCATTTTTATATTTCCTGGGATATTTCAGGTGTACCCAGGTTGAGGTTCTTGTAAGCAGTGCAGCCCTCAATTGGGGGGTGGCTCTGTCTTATGGATTTTCAGTTTTCCCAAGGTATATTCCCTAGACTGGAAGTGCCCTTGGCTCTGTAGCTCTGTTGTTTACTTGTTTTAGGGAACACAATGCACTCCTCCAGTGAGGCAGTTGGCAACTTACATCCCGCCCATCAGCATAACAAGGCTCCCTGTTCTCCAGGGCCTGTCTTGCCTTTCTGGTTTTTACACATTTTGTGGATGTCCCTTTTGACCGGTGGGAAGTGATACTTCTTTGTAGTGCAGATTTGCATTGCCCGCTTGCTTGCTTGGCCAAAAAGGGCGTATGCGTTTTCTCCTGAATATATTCAGGAGAAAACGCATACGCCCTTTTTGGCCAAGTGCATCACTGTCCAAGTTGTGCCCCTCTTCCTGTGCTTTACAGGCGATTCTAACGTACCTCTTGAAATCTGTTTCCTGCTATTCTGCCTCGCATTCAAGTCCGCCTCGTTGCCTTCCCTCAACAGATTTTTGGACGATAGTTGGCCTTGACTACTCTGCCAGTTTGTGAATTGCTGTGCCCCTGAGCTCCATTTTTCAACTCGTTTTTTGTGAGCTGAACGCAAGTCCAAACATTTGGTTCAGGACCTATACTGGTTCCCGGTGGGTGGCTGAGACTTTGGTGAATTCTTCTTCCTGCCGGGAAATTAGAGTGACATGTGCCCATCCAAATGCCTAACAGCTACTCTCTCATTGGTTCTCCCTCTTCCCTTTCCTCCTCTGCCAAATGGGCAACCTGTGTGAACCAGGAGCTTAAAGGGGCTGTCTCTCCAAGTTGGGAGATTGATAGTAAAGCTGTTGGAAAGTCAAACCGGAGCACCAGGAGAGGGACTCTTCGTTGAGTTTTAGAAACCTTTCGTATTCACAGTGTGTCCATTCTCTAGGTTTCCCGTACATGTTATAGCTGTAGTAATATTCCCTTCAACCTGGAGAGGTGGGACCCATGGAATGGTTGCCATGCATTATTGCTTTAAAGGGTCTGCATTTGCTCACCCAATCTCACCAATCCTCTCAGTCCCAAGTGTCCAGCCTCATGCCACATCCAGCTGTCATCGTAGATAGGGTCATTCCAGGTTGCATCAGAGACCCTGAAGGAATTGTAAAGAATTTCCCTGTTTCTTTGTTCTGTTTTTGAAATTCCTTTTTAGAGTGGGTTTGAGCTGATTCTCGCTGCCATGTTTATGCCAGTCTAGACACACTTGATTCCCTTACGGAGACATATCAATACATAGGTTTTAAGATTCTTACTAGTCAGATCTATTCCTCTGCGGGAAATATGGGGTTTTGAGTCCCTTTCACTGAGGAAGGTGTAGGTCTTGTCTATTCCATAGTTGGTTTTTGGAACAGTACCTGTGCTTATATCAAACTCTGGTTTGATGCATCACCCCACCTCTCCTTCCCCCTTAAGCAGGCATAAGAGTGTTTTCTAAATGTGAGACTCTGTTCTCTTGCCTAACTCAGTTCATGTGTAGCCATGTTTACAGGTTCTTCCTAAGTGATATCTTATGATAAGTTTCTTTTCCTGTGTGACTTCTTTCCCTTAGAATCACCGTACCTGAATCCACTCATTTTGCTGCTACTGGTCTTATGACATTGATTTCGTGGCTGAGGGATATTCCATCGTACGTAAGTTCCACAATGTTTTGAACCATTTTTATATTTCCTGGGATATTTCAGGTGTACCCAGGTTGAGGTTCTTGTAAGCAGTGCAGCCCTCAATTGGGGGGTGGCTCTGTCTTATGGATTTTCAGTTTTCCCAAGGTATATTCCCTAGACTGGAAGTGCCCTTGGCTCTGTAGCTCTGTTGTTTACTTGTTTTAGGGAACACAATGCACTCCTCCAGTGAGGCAGTTGGCAACTTACATCCCGCCCATCAGCATAACAAGGCTCCCTGTTCTCCAGGGCCTGTCTTGCCTTTCTGGTTTTTACACATTTTGTGGATGTCCCTTTTGACCGGTGGGAAGTGATACTTCTTTGTAGTGCAGATTTGCATTGCCCGCTTGCTTGCTTGGCCAAAAAGGGCGTATGCGTTTTCTCCTGAATATATTCAGGAGAAAACGCATACGCCCTTTTTGGCCAAGTGCATCACTGTCCAAGTTGTGCCCCTCTTCCTGTGCTTTACAGGCGATTCTAACGTACCTCTTGAAATCTGTTTCCTGCTATTCTGCCTCGCATTCAAGTCCGCCTCGTTGCCTTCCCTCAACAGATTTTTGGACGATAGTTGGCCTTGACTACTCTGCCAGTTTGTGAATTGCTGTGCCCCTGAGCTCCATTTTTCAACTCGTTTTTTGTGAGCTGAACGCAAGTCCAAACATTTGGTTCAGGACCTATACTGGTTCCCGGTGGGTGGCTGAGACTTTGGTGAATTCTTCTTCCTGCCGGGAAATTAGAGTGACATGTGCCCATCCAAATGCCTAACAGCTACTCTCTCATTGGTTCTCCCTCTTCCCTTTCCTCCTCTGCCAAATGGGCAACCTGTGTGAACCAGGAGCTTAAAGGGGCTGTCTCTCCAAGTTGGGAGATTGATAGTAAAGCTGTTGGAAAGTCAAACCGGAGCACCAGGAGAGGGACTCTTCGTTGAGTTTTAGAAACCTTTCGTATTCACAGTGTGTCCATTCTCTAGGTTTCCCGTACATGTTATAGCTGTAGTAATATTCCCTTCAACCTGGAGAGGTGGGACCCATGGAATGGTTGCCATGCATTATTGCTTTAAAGGGTCTGCATTTGCTCACCCAATCTCACCAATCCTCTCAGTCCCAAGTGTCCAGCCTCATGCCACATCCAGCTGTCATCGTAGATAGGGTCATTCCAGGTTGCATCGGAGACCCTGAAGGAATTGTAAAGAATTTCCCTGTTTCTTTGTTCTGTTTTTGAAATTCCTTTTTAGAGTGGGTTTGAGCTGATTCTCGCTGCCATGTTTATGCCAGTCTAGACACACTTGATTCCCTTACGGAGACATATCAATACATAGGTTTTAAGATTCTTACTAGTCAGATCTATTCCTCTGCGGGAAATATGGGGTTTTGAGTCCCTTTCACTGAGGAAGGTGTAGGTCTTGTCTATTCCATAGTTGGTTTTTGGAACAGTACCTGTGCTTATATCAAACTCTGGTTTGATGCATCACCCCACCTCTCCTTCCCCCTTAAGCAGGCATAAGAGTGTTTTCTAAATGTGAGACTCTGTTCTCTTGCCTAACTCAGTTCATGTGTAGCCATGTTTACAGGTTCTTCCTAAGTGATATCTTATGATAAGTTTCTTTTCCTGTGTGACTTCTTTCCCTTAGAATCACCGTACCTGAATCCACTCATTTTGCTGCTACTGGTCTTATGACATTGATTTCGTGGCTGAGGGATATTCCATCGTACGTAAGTTCCACAATGTTTTGAACCATTTTTATATTTCCTGGGATATTTCAGGTGTACCCAGGTTGAGGTTCTTGTAAGCAGTGCAGCCCTCAATTGGGGGGTGGCTCTGTCTTATGGATTTTCAGTTTTCCCAAGGTATATTCCCTAGACTGGAAGTGCCCTTGGCTCTGTAGCTCTGTTGTTTACTTGTTTTAGGGAACACAATGCACTCCTCCAGTGAGGCAGTTGGCAACTTACATCCCGCCCATCAGCATAACAAGGCTCCCTGTTCTCCAGGGCCTGTCTTGCCTTTCTGGTTTTTACACATTTTGTGGATGTCCCTTTTGACCGTTGGGAAGTGATACTTCTTTGTAGTGCAGATTTGCATTGCCCGCTTGCTTGCTTGGCCAAAAAGGACGTATGCGTTTTCTCCTGAATATATTCAGGAGAAAACGCATACGCCCTTTTTGGCCAAGTGCATCATTGTCGAAGTTGTTCCCCTCTTCCTGTGCTTTACAGGCGATTCTAACGTACCTCTTGAAATCTGTTTCCTGCTATTCTGCCTCGCATTCAAGTCCGCCTCGTTGCCTTCCCTCAACAGATTTTTGGACGATAGTTGGCCTTGATTACTCTGCCAGTTTGTGAATTGCTGTGCCCCTGAGCTCCATTTTTCAACTCGTTTTTTGTGAGCTGAACGCAAGTCCAAACATTTGGTTCAGGACCTATACTGGTTCCCGGTGGGTGGCTGAGACTTTGGTGAATTCTTCTTCCTGCCGGGAAATTAGAGTGACATGTGCCCATCCAAATGCCTAACAGCTACTCTCTCATTGGTTCTCCCTCTTCCCTTTCCTCCTCTGCCAAATGGGCAACCTGTGTGAACCAGGAGCTTAAAGGGGCTGTCTCTCCAAGTTGGGAGATTGATAGTAAAGCTGTTGGAAAGTCAAACCGGAGCACCAGGAGAGGGACTCTTCGTTGAGTTTTAGAAACCTTTCGTATTCACAGTGTGTCCATTCTCTAGGTTTCCCGTACATGTTATAGCTGTAGTAATATTCCCTTCAACCTGGAGAGGTGGGACCCATGGAATGGTTGCCATGCATTATTGCTTTAAAGGGTCTGCATTTGCTCACCCAATCTCACCAATCCTCTCAGTCCCAAGTGTCCAGCCTCATGCCACATCCAGCTGTCATCGTAGATAGGGTCATTCCAGGTTGCATCGGAGACCCTGAAGGAATTGTAAAGAATTTCCCTGTTTCTTTGTTCTGTTTTTGAAATTCCTTTTTAGAGTGGGTTTGAGCTGATTCTCGCTGCCATGTTTATGCCAGTCTAGACACACTTGATTCCCTTACGGAGACATATCAATACATAGGTTTTAAGATTCTTACTAGTCAGATCTATTCCTCTGCGGGAAATATGGGGTTTTGAGTCCCTTTCACTGAGGAAGGTGTAGGTCTTGTCTATTCCATAGTTGGTTTTTGGAACAGTACCTGTGCTTATATCAAACTCTGGTTTGATGCATCACCCCACCTCTCCTTCCCCCTTAAGCAGGCATAAGAGTGTTTTCTAAATGTGAGACTCTGTTCTCTTGCCTAACTCAGTTCATGTGTAGCCATGTTTACAGGATCTTCCTAAGTGATATCTTATGATAAGTTTCTTTTCCTGTGTGACTTCTTTCCCTTAGAATCATCGTACCTGAATCCACTCATTTTGCTGCTACTGGTCTTATGACATTGATTTCGTGGCTGAGGGATATTCCATCGTACGTAAGTTCCACAATGTTTGGAACCATTTTTATATTTCCTGGGATATTTCAGGTGTACCCAGGTTGAGGTTCTTGTAAGCAGTGCAGCCCTCAATTTGGGGGTGGCTCTGTCTTATGGATTTTCAGTTTTCCCAAGGTATATTCCCTAGACTGGAAGTGCCCTTGGCTCTGTAGCTCTGTTGTTTACTTGTTTTAGGGAACACAATGCACTCCTCCAGTGAGGCAGTTGGCAACTTACATCCCGCCCATCAGCATAACAAGGCTCCCTGTTCTCCAGGGCCTGTCTTGCCTTTCTGGTTTTTACACATTTTGTGGATGTCCCTTTTGACCGGTGGGAAGTGATACTTCTTTGTAGTGCAGATTTGCATTGCCCGCTTGCTTGCTTGGCCAAAAAGGGCGTATGCGTTTTCTCCTGAATATATTCAGGAGAAAACGCATACGCCCTTTTTGGCCAAGTGCATCACTGTCGAAGTTCTGCCCCTCTTCCTGTGCTTTACAGGCGATTCTAACGTACCTCTTGAAATCTGTTTCCTGCTATTCTGCCTCGCATTCAAGTCCGCCTCGTTGCCTTCCCTCAACAGATTTTTGGACGATAGTTGGCCTTGATTACTCTGCCAGTTTGTGAATTGCTGTGCCCCTGAGCTCCATTTTTCAACTCGTTTTTTGTGAGCTGAACGCAAGTCCAAACATTTGGTTCAGGACCTATACTGGTTCCCGGTGGGTGGCTGAGACTTTGGTGAATTCTTCTTCCTGCCGGGAAATTAGAGTGACATGTGCCCATCCAAATGCCTAACAGCTACTCTCTCATTGGTTCTCCCTCTTCCCTTTCCTCCTCTGCCAAATGGGCAACCTGTGTGAACCAGGAGCTTAAAGGGGCTGTCTCTCCAAGTTGGGAGATTGATAGTAAAGCTGTTGGAAAGTCAAACCGGAGCACCAGGAGAGGGACTCTTCGTTGAGTTTTAGAAACCTTTCGTATTCACAGTGTGTCCATTCTCTAGGTTTCCCGTACATGTTATAGCTGTAGTAATATTCCCTTCAACCTGGAGAGGTGGGACCCATGGAATGGTTGCCATGCATTATTGCTTTAAAGGGTCTGCATTTGCTCACCCAATCTCACCAATCCTCTCAGTCCCAAGTGTCCAGCCTCATGCCACATCCAGCTGTCATCGTAGATAGGGTCATTCCAGGTTGCATCAGAGACCCTGAAGGAATTGTAAAGAATTTCCCTGTTTCTTTGTTCTGTTTTTGAAATTCCTTTTTAGAGTGGGTTTGAGCTGATTCTCGCTGCCATGTTTATGCCAGTCTAGACACACTTGATTCCCTTACGGAGACATATCAATACATAGGTTTTAAGATTCTTACTAGTCAGATCTATTCCTCTGCGGGAAATATGGGGTTTTGAGTCCCTTTCACTGAGGAAGGTGTAGGTCTTGTCTATTCCATAGTTGGTTTTTGGAACAGTACCTGTGCTTATATCAAACTCTGGTTTGATGCATCACCCCACCTCTCCTTCCCCCTTAAGCAGGCATAAGAGTGTTTTCTAAATGTGAGACTCTGTTCTCTTGCCTAACTCAGTTCATGTGTAGCCATGTTTACAGGATCTTCCTAAGTGATATCTTATGATAAGTTTCTTTTCCTGTGTGACTTCTTTCCCTTAGAATCATCGTACCTGAATCCACTCATTTTGCTGCTACTGGTCTTATGACATTGATTTCGTGGCTGAGGGATATTCCATCGTACGTAAGTTCCACAATGTTTGGAACCATTTTTATATTTCCTGGGATATTTCAGGTGTACCCAGGTTGAGGTTCTTGTAAGCAGTGCAGCCCTCAATTTGGGGGTGGCTCTGTCTTATGGATTTTCAGTTTTCCCAAGGTATATTCCCTAGACTGGAAGTGCCCTTGGCTCTGTAGCTCTGTTGTTTACTTGTTTTAGGGAACACAATGCACTCCTCCAGTGAGGCAGTTGGCAACTTACATCCCGCCCATCAGCATAACAAGGCTCCCTGTTCTCCAGGGCCTGTCTTGCCTTTCTGGTTTTTACACATTTTGTGGATGTCCCTTTTGACCGGTGGGAAGTGATACTTCTTTGTAGTGCAGATTTGCATTGCCCGCTTGCTTGCTTGGCCAAAAAGGGCGTATGCGTTTTCTCCTGAATATATTCAGGAGAAAACGCATACGCCCTTTTTGGCCAAGTGCATCATTGTCGAAGTTGTGCCCCTCTTCCTGTGCTTTACAGGCGATTCTAACGTACCTCTTGAAATCTGTTTCCTGCTATTCTGCCTCGCATTCAAGTCCGCCTCGTTGCCTTCCCTCAACAGATTTTTGGACGATAGTTGGCCTTGATTACTCTGCCAGTTTGTGAATTGCTGTGCCCCTGAGCTCCATTTTTCAACTCGTTTTTTGTGAGCTGAACGCAAGTCCAAACATTTGGTTCAGGACCTATACTGGTTCCCGGTGGGTGGCTGAGACTTTGGTGAATTCTTCTTCCTGCCGGGAAATTAGAGTGACATGTGCCCATCCAAATGCCTAACAGCTACTCTCTCATTGGTTCTCCCTCTTCCCTTTCCTCCTCTGCCAAATGGGCAACCTGTGTGAACCAGGAGCTTAAAGGGGCTGTCTCTCCAAGTTGGGAGATTGATAGTAAAGCTGTTGGAAAGTCAAACCGGAGCACCAGGAGAGGGACTCTTCGTTGAGTTTTAGAAACCTTTCGTATTCACAGTGTGTCCATTCTCTAGGTTTCCCGTACATGTTATAGCTGTAGTAATATTCCCTTCAACCTGGAGAGGTGGGACCCATGGAATGGTTGCCATGCATTATTGCTTTAAAGGGTCTGCATTTGCTCACCCAATCTCACCAATCCTCTCAGTCCCAAGTGTCCAGCCTCATGCCACATCCAGCTGTCATCGTAGATAGGGTCATTCCAGGTTGCATCAGAGACCCTGAAGGAATTGTAAAGAATTTCCCTGTTTCTTTGTTCTGTTTTTGAAATTCCTTTTTAGAGTGGGTTTGAGCTGATTCTCGCTGCCATGTTTATGCCAGTCTAGACACACTTGATTCCCTTACGGAGACATATCAATACATAGGTTTTAAGATTCTTACTAGTCAGATCTATTCCTCTGCGGGAAATATGGGGTTTTGAGTCCCTTTCACTGAGGAAGGTGTAGGTCTTGTCTATTCCATAGTTGGTTTTTGGAACAGTACCTGTGCTTATATCAAACTCTGGTTTGATGCATCACCCCACCTCTCCTTCCCCCTTAAGCAGGCATAAGAGTGTTTTCTAAATGTGAGACTCTGTTCTCTTGCCTAACTCAGTTCATGTGTAGCCATGTTTACAGGATCTTCCTAAGTGATATCTTATGATAAGTTTCTTTTCCTGTGTGACTTCTTTCCCTTAGAATCATCGTACCTGAATCCACTCATTTTGCTGCTACTGGTCTTATGACATTGATTTCGTGGCTGAGGGATATTCCATCGTACGTAAGTTCCACAATGTTTTGAACCATTTTTATATTTCCTGGGATATTTCAGGTGTACCCAGGTTGAGGTTCTTGTAAGCAGTGCAGCCCTCAATTTGGGGGTGGCTCTGTCTTATGGATTTTCAGTTTTCCCAAGGTATATTCCCTAGACTGGAAGTGCCCTTGGCTCTGTAGCTCTGTTGTTTACTTGTTTTAGGGAACACAATGCACTCCTCCAGTGAGGCAGTTGGCAACTTACATCCCGCCCATCAGCATAACAAGGCTCCCTGTTCTCCAGGGCCTGTCTTGCCTTTCTGGTTTTTACACATTTTGTGGATGTCCCTTTTGACCGTTGGGAAGTGATACTTCTTTGTAGTGCAGATTTGCATTGCCCGCTTGCTTGCTTGGCCAAAAAGGGCGTATGCGTTTTCTCCTGAATATATTCAGGAGAAAACGCATACGCCCTTTTTGGCCAAGTGCATCATTGTCGAAGTTGTGCCCCTCTTCCTGTGCTTTACAGGCGATTCTAACGTACCTCTTGAAATCTGTTTCCTGCTATTCTGCCTCGCATTCAAGTCCGCCTCGTTGCCTTCCCTCAACAGATTTTTGGACGATAGTTGGCCTTGATTACTCTGCCAGTTTGTGAATTGCTGTGCCCCTGAGCTCCATTTTTCAACTCGTTTTTTGTGAGCTGAACGCAAGTCCAAACATTTGGTTCAGGACCTATACTGGTTCCCGGTGGGTGGCTGAGACTTTGGTGAATTCTTCTTCCTGCCGGGAAATTAGAGTGACATGTGCCCATCCAAATGCCTAACAGCTACTCTCTCATTGGTTCTCCCTCTTCCCTTTCCTCCTCTGCCAAATGGGCAACCTGTGTGAACCAGGAGCTTAAAGGGGCTGTCTCTCCAAGTTGGGAGATTGATAGTAAAGCTGTTGGAAAGTCAAACCGGAGCACCAGGAGAGGGACTCTTTGTTGAGTTTTAGAAACCTTTCGTATTCACAGTGTGTCCATTCTCTAGGTTTCCCGTACATGTTATAGCTGTAGTAATATTCCCTTCAACCTGGAGAGGTGGGACCCATGGAATGGTTGCCATGCATTATTGCTTTAAAGGGTCTGCATTTGCTCACCCAATCTCACCAATCCTCTCAGTCCCAAGTGTCCAGCCTCATGCCACATCCAGCTGTCATCGTAGATAGGGTCATTCCAGGTTGCATCAGAGACCCTGAAGGAATTGTAAAGAATTTCCCTGTTTCTTTGTTCTGTTTTTGAAATTCCTTTTTAGAGTGGGTTTGAGCTGATTCTCGCTGCCATGTTTATGCCAGTCTAGACACACTTGATTCCCTTACGGAGACATATCAATACATAGGTTTTAAGATTCTTACTAGTCAGATCTATTCCTCTGCGGGAAATATGGGGTTTTGAGTCCCTTTCACTGAGGAAGGTGTAGGTCTTGTCTATTCCATAGTTGGTTTTTGGAACAGTACCTGTGCTTATATCAAACTCTGGTTTGATGCATCACCCCACCTCTCCTTCCCCCTTAAGCAGGCATAAGAGTGTTTTCTAAATGTGAGACTCTGTTCTCTTTCCTAACTCAGTTCATGTGTAGCCATGTTTACAGGATCTTCCTAAGTGATATCTTATGATAAGTTTCTTTTCCTGTGTGACTTCTGTCCCTTAGAATCATCGTACCTGAATCCACTCATTTTGCTGCTACTGGTCTTATGACATTGATTTCGTGGCTGAGGGATATTCCATCGTACGTAAGTTCCACAATGTTTGGAACCATTTTTATATTTCCTGGGATATTTCAGGTGTACCCAGGTTGAGGTTCTTGTAAGCAGTGCAGCCCTCAATTTGGGGGTGGCTCTGTCTTATGGATTTTCAGTTTTCCCAAGGTATATTCCCTAGACTGGAAGTGCCCTTGGCTCTGTAGCTCTGTTGTTTACTTGTTTTAGGGAACACAATGCACTCCTCCAGTGAGGCAGTTGGCAACTTACATCCCGCCCATCAGCATAACAAGGCTCCCTGTTCTCCAGGGCCTGTCTTGCCTTTCTGGTTTTTACACATTTTGTGGATGTCCCTTTTGACCGTTGGGAAGTGATACTTCTTTGTAGTGCAGATTTGCATTGCCCGCTTGCTTGCTTGGCCAAAAAGGGCGTATGCGTTTTCTCCTGAATATATTCAGGAGAAAACGCATACGCCCTTTTTGGCCAAGTGCATCACTGTCGAAGTTGTGCCCCTCTTCCTGTGCTTTACAGGCGATTCTAACGTACCTCTTGAAATCTGTTTCCTGCTATTCTGCCTCGCATTCAAGTCCGCCTCGTTGCCTTCCCTCAACAGATTTTTGGACGATAGTTGGCCTTGATTACTCTGCCAGTTTGTGAATTGCTGTGCCCCTGAGCTCCATTTTTCAACTCGTTTTTTGTGAGCTGAACGCAAGTCCAAACATTTGGTTCAGGACCTATACTGGTTCCCGGTGGGTGGCTGAGACTTTGGTGAATTCTTCTTCCTGCCGGGAAATTAGAGTGACATGTGCCCATCCAAATGCCTAACAGCTACTCTCTCATTGGTTCTCCCTCTTCCCTTTCCTCCTCTGCCAAATGGGCAACCTGTGTGAACCAGGAGCTTAAAGGGGCTGTCTCTCCAAGTTGGGAGATTGATAGTAAAGCTGTTGGAAAGTCAAACCGGAGCACCAGGAGAGGGACTCTTCGTTGAGTTTTAGAAACCTTTCGTATTCACAGTGTGTCCATTCTCTAGGTTTCCCGTACATGTTATAGCTGTAGTAATATTCCCTTCAACCTGGAGAGGTGGGACCCATGGAATGGTTGCCATGCATTATTGCTTTAAAGGGTCTGCATTTGCTCACCCAATCTCACCAATCCTCTCAGTCCCAAGTGTCCAGCCTCATGCCACATCCAGCTGTCATCGTAGATAGGGTCATTCCAGGTTGCATCAGAGACCCTGAAGGAATTGTAAAGAATTTCCCTGTTTCTTTGTTCTGTTTTTGAAATTCCTTTTTAGAGTGGGTTTGAGCTGATTCTCGCTGCCATGTTTATGCCAGTCTAGACACACTTGATTCCCTTACGGAGACATATCAATACATAGGTTTTAAGATTCTTACTAGTCAGATCTATTCCTCTGCGGGAAATATGGGGTTTTGAGTCCCTTTCACTGAGGAAGGTGTAGGTCTTGTCTATTCCATAGTTGGTTTTTGGAACAGTACCTGTGCTTATATCAAACTCTGGTTTGATGCATCACCCCACCTCTCCTTCCCCCTTAAGCAGGCATAAGAGTGTTTTCTAAATGTGAGACTCTGTTCTCTTTCCTAACTCAGTTCATGTGTAGCCATGTTTACAGGATCTTCCTAAGTGATATCTTATGATAAGTTTCTTTTCCTGTGTGACTTCTGTCCCTTAGAATCATCGTACCTGAATCCACTCATTTTGCTGCTACTGGTCTTATGACATTGATTTCGTGGCTGAGGGATATTCCATCGTACGTAAGTTCCACAATGTTTGGAACCATTTTTATATTTCCTGGGATATTTCAGGTGTACCCAGGTTGAGGTTCTTGTAAGCAGTGCAGCCCTCAATTTGGGGGTGGCTCTGTCTTATGGATTTTCAGTTTTCCCAAGGTATATTCCCTAGACTGGAAGTGCCCTTGGCTCTGTAGCTCTGTTGTTTACTTGTTTTAGGGAACACAATGCACTCCTCCAGTGAGGCAGTTGGCAACTTACATCCCGCCCATCAGCATAACAAGGCTCCCTGTTCTCCAGGGCCTGTCTTGCCTTTCTGGTTTTTACACATTTTGTGGATGTCCCTTTTGACCGGTGGGAAGTGATACTTCTTTGTAGTGCAGATTTGCATTGCCCGCTTGCTTGCTTGGCCAAAAAGGGCGTATGCGTTTTCTCCTGAATATATTCAGGAGAAAACGCATACGCCCTTTTTGGCCAAGTGCATCACTGTCGAAGTTGTGCCCCTCTTCCTGTGCTTTACAGGCGATTCTAACGTACCTCTTGAAATCTGTTTCCTGCTATTCTGCCTCGCATTCAAGTCCGCCTCGTTGCCTTCCCTCAACAGATTTTTGGACGATAGTTGGCCTTGATGACTCTGCCAGTTTGTGAATTGCTGTGCCCCTGAGCTCCATTTTTCAACTCGTTTTTTGTGAGCTGAACGCAAGTCCAAACATTTGGTTCAGGACCTATACTGGTTCCCGGTGGGTGGCTGAGACTTTGGTGAATTCTTCTTCCTGCCGGGAAATTAGAGTGACATGTGCCCATCCAAATGCCTAACAGCTACTCTCTCATTGGTTCTCCCTCTTCCCTTTCCTCCTCTGCCAAATGGGCAACCTGTGTGAACCAGGAGCTTAAAGGGGCTGTCTCTCCAAGTTGGGAGATTGATAGTAAAGCTGTTGGAAAGTCAAACCGGAGCACCAGGAGAGGGACTCTTCGTTGAGTTTTAGAAACCTTTCGTATTCACAGTGTGTCCATTCTCTAGGTTTCCCGTACATGTTATAGCTGTAGTAATATTCCCTTCAACCTGGAGAGGTGGGACCCATGGAATGGTTGCCATGCATTATTGCTTTAAAGGGTCTGCATTTGCTCACCCAATCTCACCAATCCTCTCAGTCCCAAGTGTCCAGCCTCATGCCACATCCAGCTGTCATCGTAGATAGGGTCATTCCAGGTTGCATCAGAGACCCTGAAGGAATTGTAAAGAATTTCCCTGTTTCTTTGTTCTGTTTTTGAAATTCCTTTTTAGAGTGGGTTTGAGCTGATTCTCGCTGCCATGTTTATGCCAGTCTAGACACACTTGATTCCCTTACGGAGACATATCAATACATAGGTTTTAAGATTCTTACTAGTCAGATCTATTCCTCTGCGGGAAATATGGGGTTTTGAGTCCCTTTCACTGAGGAAGGTGTAGGTCTTGTCTATTCCATAGTTGGTTTTTGGAACAGTACCTGTGCTTATATCAAACTCTGGTTTGATGCATCACCCCACCTCTCCTTCCCCCTTAAGCAGGCATAAGAGTGTTTTCTAAATGTGAGACTCTGTTCTCTTTCCTAACTCAGTTCATGTGTAGCCATGTTTACAGGATCTTCCTAAGTGATATCTTATGATAAGTTTCTTTTCCTGTGTGACTTCTGTCCCTTAGAATCATCGTACCTGAATCCACTCATTTTGCTGCTACTGGTCTTATGACATTGATTTCGTGGCTGAGGGATATTCCATCGTACGTAAGTTCCACAATGTTTGGAACCATTTTTATATTTCCTGGGATATTTCAGGTGTACCCAGGTTGAGGTTCTTGTAAGCAGTGCAGCCCTCAATTTGGGGGTGGCTCTGTCTTATGGATTTTCAGTTTTCCCAAGGTATATTCCCTAGACTGGAAGTGCCCTTGGCTCTGTAGCTCTGTTGTTTACTTGTTTTAGGGAACACAATGCACTCCTCCAGTGAGGCAGTTGGCAACTTACATCCCGCCCATCAGCATAACAAGGCTCCCTGTTCTCCAGGGCCTGTCTTGCCTTTCTGGTTTTTACACATTTTGTGGATGTCCCTTTTGACCGGTGGGAAGTGATACTTCTTTGTAGTGCAGATTTGCATTGCCCGCTTGCTTGCTTGGCCAAAAAGGGCGTATGCGTTTTCTCCTGAATATATTCAGGAGAAAACGCATACGCCCTTTTTGGCCAAGTGCATCACTGTCCAAGTTGTGCCCCTCTTCCTGTGCTTTACAGGCGATTCTAACGTACCTCTTGAAATCTGTTTCCTGCTATTCTGCCTCGCATTCAAGTCCGCCTCGTTGCCTTCCCTCAACAGATTTTTGGACGATAGTTGGCCTTGATGACTCTGCCAGTTTGTGAATTGCTGTGCCCCTGAGCTCCATTTTTCAACTCGTTTTTTGTGAGCTGAACGCAAGTCCAAACATTTGGTTCAGGACCTATACTGGTTCCCGGTGGGTGGCTGAGACTTTGGTGAATTCTTCTTCCTGCCGGGAAATTAGAGTGACATGTGCCCATCCAAATGCCTAACAGCTACTCTCTCATTGGTTCTCCCTCTTCCCTTTCCTCCTCTGCCAAATGGGCAACCTGTGTGAACCAGGAGCTTAAAGGGGCTGTCTCTCCAAGTTGGGAGATTGATAGTAAAGCTGTTGGTAAGTCAAACCGGAGCACCAGGAGAGGGACTCTTCGTTGAGTTTTAGAAACCTTTCGTATTCACAGTGTGTCCATTCTCTAGGTTTCCCGTACATGTTATAGCTGTAGTAATATTCCCTTCAACCTGGAGAGGTGGGACCCATGGAATGGTTGCCATGCATTATTGCTTTAAAGGGTCTGCATTTGCTCACCCAATCTCACCAATCCTCTCAGTCCCAAGTGTCCAGCCTCATGCCACATCCAGCTGTCATCGTAGATAGGGTCATTCCAGGTTGCATCAGAGACCCTGAAGGAATTGTAAAGAATTTCCCTGTTTCTTTGTTCTGTTTTTGAAATTCCTTTTTAGAGTGGGTTTGAGCTGATTCTCGCTGCCATGTTTATGCCAGTCTAGACACACTTGATTCCCTTACGGAGACATATCAATACATAGGTTTTAAGATTCTTACTAGTCAGATCTATTCCTCTGCGGGAAATATGGGGTTTTGAGTCCCTTTCACTGAGGAAGGTGCAGGTCTTGTCTATTCCATAGTTGGTTTTTGGAACAGTACCTGTGCTTATATCAAACTCTGGTTTGATGCATCACCCCACCTCTCCTTCCCCCTTAAGCAGGCATAAGAGTGTTTTCTAAATGTGAGACTCTGTTCTCTTGCCTAACTCAGTTCATGTGTAGCCATGTTTACAGGATCTTCCTAAGTGATATCTTATGATAAGTTTCTTTTCCTGTGTGACTTCTTTCCCTTAGAATCATCGTACCTGAATCCACTCATTTTGCTGCTACTGGTCTTATGACATTGATTTCGTGGCTGAGGGATATTCCATCGTACGTAAGTTCCACAATGTTTGGAACCATTTTTATATTTCCTGGGATATTTCAGGTGTACCCAGGTTGAGGTTCTTGTAAGCAGTGCAGCCCTCAATTTGGGGGTGGCTCTGTCTTATGGATTTTCAGTTTTCCCAAGGTATATTCCCTAGACTGGAAGTGCCCTTGGCTCTGTAGCTCTGTTGTTTACTTGTTTTAGGGAACACAATGCACTCCTCCAGTGAGGCAGTTGGCAACTTACATCCCGCCCATCAGCATAACAAGGCTCCCTGTTCTCCAGGGCCTGTCTTGCCTTTCTGGTTTTTACACATTTTGTGGATGTCCCTTTTGACCGTTGGGAAGTGATACTTCTTTGTAGTGCAGATTTGCATTGCCCGCTTGCTTGCTTGGCCAAAAAGGGCGTATGCGTTTTCTCCTGAATATATTCAGGAGAAAACGCATACGCCCTTTTTGGCCAAGTGCATCACTGTCGAAGTTGTGCCCCTCTTCCTGTGCTTTACAGGCGATTCTAACGTACCTCTTGAAATCTGTTTCCTGCTATTCTGCCTCGCATTCAAGTCCGCCTCGTTGCCTTCCCTCAACAGATTTTTGGACGATAGTTGGCCTTGATGACTCTGCCAGTTTGTGAATTGCTGTGCCCCTGAGCTCCATTTTTCAACTCGTTTTTTGTGAGCTGAACGCAAGTCCAAACATTTGGTTCAGGACCTATACTGGTTCCCGGTGGGTGGCTGAGACTTTGGTGAATTCTTCTTCCTGCCGGGAAATTAGAGTGACATGTGCCCATCCAAATGCCTAACAGCTACTCTCTCATTGGTTCTCCCTCTTCCCTTTCCTCCTCTGCCAAATGGGCAACCTGTGTGAACCAGGAGCTTAAAGGGGCTGTCTCTCCAAGTTGGGAGATTGATAGTAAAGCTGTTGGAAAGTCAAACCGGAGCACCAGGAGAGGGACTCTTCGTTGAGTTTTAGAAACCTTTCGTATTCACAGTGTGTCCATTCTCTAGGTTTCCCGTACATGTTATAGCTGTAGTAATATTCCCTTCAACCTGGAGAGGTGGGACCCATGGAATGGTTGCCATGCATTATTGCTTTAAAGGGTCTGCATTTGCTCACCCAATCTCACCAATCCTCTCAGTCCCAAGTGTCCAGCCTCATGCCACATCCAGCTGTCATCGTAGATAGGGTCATTCCAGGTTGCATCAGAGACCCTGAAGGAATTGTAAAGAATTTCCCTGTTTCTTTGTTCTGTTTTTGAAATTCCTTTTTAGAGTGGGTTTGAGCTGATTCTCGCTGCCATGTTTATGCCAGTCTAGACACACTTGATTCCCTTACGGAGACATATCAATACATAGGTTTTAAGATTCTTACTAGTCAGATCTATTCCTCTGCGGGAAATATGGGGTTTTGAGTCCCTTTCACTGAGGAAGGTGTAGGTCTTGTCTATTCCATAGTTGGTTTTTGGAACAGTACCTGTGCTTATATCAAACTCTGGTTTGATGCATCACCCCACCTCTCCTTCCCCCTTAAGCAGGCATAAGAGTGTTTTCTAAATGTGAGACTCTGTTCTCTTTCCTAACTCAGTTCATGTGTAGCCATGTTTACAGGATCTTCCTAAGTGATATCTTATGATAAGTTTCTTTTCCTGTGTGACTTCTGTCCCTTAGAATCATCGTACCTGAATCCACTCATTTTGCTGCTACTGGTCTTATGACATTGATTTCGTGGCTGAGGGATATTCCATCGTACGTAAGTTCCACAATGTTTGGAACCATTTTTATATTTCCTGGGATATTTCAGGTGTACCCAGGTTGAGGTTCTTGTAAGCAGTGCAGCCCTCAATTTGGGGGTGGCTCTGTCTTATGGATTTTCAGTTTTCCCAAGGTATATTCCCTAGACTGGAAGTGCCCTTGGCTCTGTAGCTCTGTTGTTTACTTGTTTTAGGGAACACAATGCACTCCTCCAGTGAGGCAGTTGGCAACTTACATCCCGCCCATCAGCATAACAAGGCTCCCTGTTCTCCAGGGCCTGTCTTGCCTTTCTGGTTTTTACACATTTTGTGGATGTCCCTTTTGACCGGTGGGAAGTGATACTTCTTTGTAGTGCAGATTTGCATTGCCCGCTTGCTTGCTTGGCCAAAAAGGGCGTATGCGTTTTCTCCTGAATATATTCAGGAGAAAACGCATACGCCCTTTTTGGCCAAGTGCATCACTGTCCAAGTTGTGCCCCTCTTCCTGTGCTTTACAGGCGATTCTAACGTACCTCTTGAAATCTGTTTCCTGCTATTCTGCCTCGCATTCAAGTCCGCCTCGTTGCCTTCCCTCAACAGATTTTTGGACGATAGTTGGCCTTGATGACTCTGCCAGTTTGTGAATTGCTGTGCCCCTGAGCTCCATTTTTCAACTCGTTTTATGTGAGCTGAACGCAAGTCCAAACATTTGGTTCAGGACCTATACTGGTTCCCGGTGGGTGGCTGAGACTTTGGTGAATTCTTCTTCCTGCCGGGAAATTAGAGTGACATGTGCCCATCCAAATGCCTAACAGCTACTCTCTCATTGGTTCTCCCTCTTCCCTTTCCTCCTCTGCCAAATGGGCAACCTGTGTGAACCAGGAGCTTAAAGGGGCTGTCTCTCCAAGTTGGGAGATTGATAGTAAAGCTGTTGGTAAGTCAAACCGGAGCACCAGGAGAGGGACTCTTCGTTGAGTTTTAGAAACCTTTCGTATTCACAGTGTGTCCATTCTCTAGGTTTCCCGTACATGTTATAGCTGTAGTAATATTCCCTTCAACCTGGAGAGGTGGGACCCATGGAATGGTTGCCATGCATTATTGCTTTAAAGGGTCTGCATTTGCTCACCCAATCTCACCAATCCTCTCAGTCCCAAGTGTCCAGCCTCATGCCACATCCAGCTGTCATCGTAGATAGGGTCATTCCAGGTTGCATCAGAGACCCTGAAGGAATTGTAAAGAATTTCCCTGTTTCTTTGTTCTGTTTTTGAAATTCCTTTTTAGAGTGGGTTTGAGCTGATTCTCGCTGCCATGTTTATGCCAGTCTAGACACACTTGATTCCCTTACGGAGACATATCAATACATAGGTTTTAAGATTCTTACTAGTCAGATCTATTCCTCTGCGGGAAATATGGGGTTTTGAGTCCCTTTCACTGAGGAAGGTGTAGGTCTTGTCTATTCCATAGTTGGTTTTTGGAACAGTACCTGTGCTTATATCAAACTCTGGTTTGATGCATCACCCCACCTCTCCTTCCCCCTTAAGCAGGCATAAGAGTGTTTTCTAAATGTGAGTCTCTGTTCTCTTTCCTAACTCAGTTCATGTGTAGCCATGTTTACAGGATCTTCCTAAGTGATATCTTATGATAAGTTTCTTTTCCTGTGTGACTTCTGTCCCTTAGAATCATCGTACCTGAATCCACTCATTTTGCTGCTACTGGTCTTATGACATTGATTTCGTGGCTGAGGGATATTCCATCGTACGTAATTTCCACAATGTTTGGAACCATTTTTATATTTCCTGGGATATTTCAGGTGTACCCAGGTTGAGGTTCTTGTAAGCAGTGCAGCCCTCAATTTGGGGGTGGCTCTGTCTTATGGATTTTCAGTTTTCCCAAGGTATATTCCCTAGACTGGAAGTGCCCTTGGCTCTGTAGCTCTGTTGTTTACTTGTTTTAGGGAACACAATGCACTCCTCCAGTGAGGCAGTTGGCAACTTACATCCCGCCCATCAGCATAACAAGGCTCCCTGTTCTCCAGGGCCTGTCTTGCCTTTCTGGTTTTTACACATTTTGTGGATGTCCCTTTTGACCGGTGGGAAGTGATACTTCTTTGTAGTGCAGATTTGCATTGCCCGCTTGCTTGCTTGGCCAAAAAGGGCGTATGCGTTTTCTCCTGAATATATTCAGGAGAAAACGCATACGCCCTTTTTGGCCAAGTGCATCACTGTCGAAGTTCTGCCCCTCTTCCTGTGCTTTACAGGCGATTCTAACGTACCTCTTGAAATCTGTTTCCTGCTATTCTGCCTCGCATTCAAGTCCGCCTCGTTGCCTTCCCTCAACAGATTTTTGGACGATAGTTGGCCTTGATTACTCTGCCAGTTTGTGAATTGCTGTGCCCCTGAGCTCCATTTTTCAACTCGTTTTTTGTGAGCTGAACGCAAGTCCAAACATTTGGTTCAGGACCTATACTGGTTCCCGGTGGGTGGCTGAGACTTTGGTGAATTCTTCTTCCTGCCGGGAAATTAGAGTGACATGTGCCCATCCAAATGCCTAACAGCTACTCTCTCATTGGTTCTCCCTCTTCCCTTTCCTCCTCTGCCAAATGGGCAACCTGTGTGAACCAGGAGCTTAAAGGGGCTGTCTCTCCAAGTTGGGAGATTGATAGTAAAGCTGTTGGAAAGTCAAACCGGAGCACCAGGAGAGGGACTCTTCGTTGAGTTTTAGAAACCTTTCGTATTCACAGTGTGTCCATTCTCTAGGTTTCCCGTACATGTTATAGCTGTAGTAATATTCCCTTCAACCTGGAGAGGTGGGACCCATGGAATGGTTGCCATGCATTATTGCTTTAAAGGGTCTGCATTTGCTCACCCAATCTCACCAATCCTCTCAGTCCCAAGTGTCCAGCCTCATGCCACATCCAGCTGTCATCGTAGATAGGGTCATTCCAGGTTGCATCAGAGACCCTGAAGGAATTGTAAAGAATTTCCCTGTTTCTTTGTTCTGTTTTTGAAATTCCTTTTTAGAGTGGGTTTGAGCTGATTCTCGCTGCCATGTTTATGCCAGTCTAGACACACTTGATTCCCTTACGGAGACATATCAATACATAGGTTTTAAGATTCTTACTAGTCAGATCTATTCCTCTGCGGGAAATATGGGGTTTTGAGTCCCTTTCACTGAGGAAGGTGTAGGTCTTGTCTATTCCATAGTTGGTTTTTGGAACAGTACCTGTGCTTATATCAAACTCTGGTTTGATGCATCACCCCACCTCTCCTTCCCCCTTAAGCAGGCATAAGAGTGTTTTCTAAATGTGAGACTCTGTTCTCTTGCCTAACTCAGTTCATGTGTAGCCATGTTTACAGGATCTTCCTAAGTGATATCTTATGATAAGTTTCTTTTCCTGTGTGACTTCTTTCCCTTAGAATCATCGTACCTGAATCCACTCATTTTGCTGCTACTGGTCTTATGACATTGATTTCGTGGCTGAGGGATATTCCATCGTACGTAAGTTCCACAATGTTTGGAACCATTTTTATATTTCCTGGGATATTTCAGGTGTACCCAGGTTGAGGTTCTTGTAAGCAGTGCAGCCCTCAATTTGGGGGTGGCTCTGTCTTATGGATTTTCAGTTTTCCCAAGGTATATTCCCTAGACTGGAAGTGCCCTTGGCTCTGTAGCTCTGTTGTTTACTTGTTTTAGGGAACACAATGCACTCCTCCAGTGAGGCAGTTGGCAACTTACATCCCGCCCATCAGCATAACAAGGCTCCCTGTTCTCCAGGGCCTGTCTTGCCTTTCTGGTTTTTACACATTTTGTGGATGTCCCTTTTGACCGTTGGGAAGTGATACTTCTTTGTAGTGCAGATTTGCATTGCCCGCTTGCTTGCTTGGCCAAAAAGGGCGTATGCGTTTTCTCCTGAATATATTCAGGAGAAAACGCATACGCCCTTTTTGGCCAAGTGCATCATTGTCGAAGTTGTGCCCCTCTTCCTGTGCTTTACAGGCGATTCTAACGTACCTCTTGAAATCTGTTTCCTGCTATTCTGCCTCGCATTCAAGTCCGCCTCGTTGCCTTCCCTCAACAGATTTTTGGACGATAGTTGGCCTTGATGACTCTGCCAGTTTGTGAATTGCTGTGCCCCTGAGCTCCATTTTTCAACTCGTTTTTTGTGAGCTGAACGCAAGTCCAAACATTTGGTTCAGGACCTATACTGGTTCCCGGTGGGTGGCTGAGACTTTGGTGAATTCTTCTTCCTGCCGGGAAATTAGAGTGACATGTGCCCATCCAAATGCCTAACAGCTACTCTCTCATTGGTTCTCCCTCTTCCCTTTCCTCCTCTGCCAAATGGGCAACCTGTGTGAACCAGGAGCTTAAAGGGGCTGTCTCTCCAAGTTGGGAGATTGATAGTAAAGCTGTTGGAAAGTCAAACCGGAGCACCAGGAGAGGGACTCTTCGTTGAGTTTTAGAAACCTTTCGTATTCACAGTGTGTCCATTCTCTAGGTTTCCCGTACATGTTATAGCTGTAGTAATATTCCCTTCAACCTGGAGAGGTGGGACCCATGGAATGGTTGCCATGCATTATTGCTTTAAAGGGTCTGCATTTGCTCACCCAATCTCACCAATCCTCTCAGTCCCAAGTGTCCAGCCTCATGCCACATCCAGCTGTCATCGTAGATAGGGTCATTCCAGGTTGCATCAGAGACCCTGAAGGAATTGTAAAGAATTTCCCTGTTTCTTTGTTCTGTTTTTGAAATTCCTTTTTAGAGTGGGTTTGAGCTGATTCTCGCTGCCATGTTTATGCCAGTCTAGACACACTTGATTCCCTTACGGAGACATATCAATACATAGGTTTTAAGATTCTTACTAGTCAGATCTATTCCTCTGCGGGAAATATGGGGTTTTGAGTCCCTTTCACTGAGGAAGGTGTAGGTCTTGTCTATTCCATAGTTGGTTTTTGGAACAGTACCTGTGCTTATATCAAACTCTGGTTTGATGCATCACCCCACCTCTCCTTCCCCCTTAAGCAGGCATAAGAGTGTTTTCTAAATGTGAGACTCTGTTCTCTTGCCTAACTCAGTTCATGTGTAGCCATGTTTACAGGATCTTCCTAAGTGATATCTTATGATAAGTTTCTTTTCCTGTGTGACTTCTTTCCCTTAGAATCATCGTACCTGAATCCACTCATTTTGCTGCTACTGGTCTTATGACATTGATTTCGTGGCTGAGGGATATTCCATCGTACGTAAGTTCCACAATGTTTTGAACCATTTTTATATTTCCTGGGATATTTCAGGTGTACCCAGGTTGAGGTTCTTGTAAGCAGTGCAGCCCTCAATTTGGGGGTGGCTCTGTCTTATGGATTTTCAGTTTTCCCAAGGTATATTCCCTAGACTGGAAGTGCCCTTGGCTCTGTAGCTCTGTTGTTTACTTGTTTTAGGGAACACAATGCACTCCTCCAGTGAGGCAGTTGGCAACTTACATCCCGCCCATCAGCATAACAAGGCTCCCTGTTCTCCAGGGCCTGTCTTGCCTTTCTGGTTTTTACACATTTTGTGGATGTCCCTTTTGACCGGTGGGAAGTGATACTTCTTTGTAGTGCAGATTTGCATTGCCCGCTTGCTTGCTTGGCCAAAAAGGGCGTATGCGTTTTCTCCTGAATATATTCAGGAGAAAACGCATACGCCCTTTTTGGCCAAGTGCATCATTGTCGAAGTTGTGCCCCTCTTCCTGTGCTTTACAGGCGATTCTAACGTACCTCTTGAAATCTGTTTCCTGCTATTCTGCCTCGCATTCAAGTCCGCCTCGTTGCCTTCCCTCAACAGATTTTTGGACGATAGTTGGCCTTGATTACTCTGCCAGTTTGTGAATTGCTGTGCCCCTGAGCTCCATTTTTCAACTCGTTTTTTGTGAGCTGAACGCAAGTCCAAACATTTGGTTCAGGACCTATACTGGTTCCCGGTGGGTGGCTGAGACTTTGGTGAATTCTTCTTCCTGCCGGGAAATTAGAGTGACATGTGCCCATCCAAATGCCTAACAGCTACTCTCTCATTGGTTCTCCCTCTTCCCTTTCCTCCTCTGCCAAATGGGCAACCTGTGTGAACCAGGAGCTTAAAGGGGCTGTCTCTCCAAGTTGGGAGATTGATAGTAAAGCTGTTGGAAAGTCAAACCGGAGCACCAGGAGAGGGACTCTTTGTTGAGTTTTAGAAACCTTTCGTATTCACAGTGTGTCCATTCTCTAGGTTTCCCGTACATGTTATAGCTGTAGTAATATTCCCTTCAACCTGGAGAGGTGGGACCCATGGAATGGTTGCCATGCATTATTGCTTTAAAGGGTCTGCATTTGCTCACCCAATCTCACCAATCCTCTCAGTCCCAAGTGTCCAGCCTCATGCCACATCCAGCTGTCATCGTAGATAGGGTCATTCCAGGTTGCATCAGAGACCCTGAAGGAATTGTAAAGAATTTCCCTGTTTCTTTGTTCTGTTTTTGAAATTCCTTTTTAGAGTGGGTTTGAGCTGATTCTCGCTGCCATGTTTATGCCAGTCTAGACACACTTGATTCCCTTACGGAGACATATCAATACATAGGTTTTAAGATTCTTACTAGTCAGATCTATTCCTCTGCGGGAAATATGGGGTTTTGAGTCCCTTTCACTGAGGAAGGTGTAGGTCTTGTCTATTCCATAGTTGGTTTTTGGAACAGTACCTGTGCTTATATCAAACTCTGGTTTGATGCATCACCCCACCTCTCCTTCCCCCTTAAGCAGGCATAAGAGTGTTTTCTAAATGTGAGACTCTGTTCTCTTGCCTAACTCAGTTCATGTGTAGCCATGTTTACAGGATCTTCCTAAGTGATATCTTATGATAAGTTTCTTTTCCTGTGTGACTTCTTTCCCTTAGAATCATCGTACCTGAATCCACTCATTTTGCTGCTACTGGTCTTATGACATTGATTTCGTGGCTGAGGGATATTCCATCGTACGTAAGTTCCACAATGTTTGGAACCATTTTTATATTTCCTGGGATATTTCAGGTGTACCCAGGTTGAGGTTCTTGTAAGCAGTGCAGCCCTCAATTTGGGGGTGGCTCTGTCTTATGGATTTTCAGTTTTCCCAAGGTATATTCCCTAGACTGGAAGTGCCCTTGGCTCTGTAGCTCTGTTGTTTACTTGTTTTAGGGAACACAATGCACTCCTCCAGTGAGGCAGTTGGCAACTTACATCCCGCCCATCAGCATAACAAGGCTCCCTGTTCTCCAGGGCCTGTCTTGCCTTTCTGGTTTTTACACATTTTGTGGATGTCCCTTTTGACCGTTGGGAAGTGATACTTCTTTGTAGTGCAGATTTGCATTGCCCGCTTGCTTGCTTGGCCAAAAAGGGCGTATGCGTTTTCTCCTGAATATATTCAGGAGAAAACGCATACGCCCTTTTTGGCCAAGTGCATCACTGTCGAAGTTGTGCCCCTCTTCCTGTGCTTTACAGGCGATTCTAACGTACCTCTTGAAATCTGTTTCCTGCTATTCTGCCTCGCATTCAAGTCCGCCTCGTTGCCTTCCCTCAACAGATTTTTGGACGATAGTTGGCCTTGATGACTCTGCCAGTTTGTGAATTGCTGTGCCCCTGAGCTCCATTTTTCAACTCGTTTTTTGTGAGCTGAACGCAAGTCCAAACATTTGGTTCAGGACCTATACTGGTTCCCGGTGGGTGGCTGAGACTTTGGTGAATTCTTCTTCCTGCCGGGAAATTAGAGTGACATGTGCCCATCCAAATGCCTAACAGCTACTCTCTCATTGGTTCTCCCTCTTCCCTTTCCTCCTCTGCCAAATGGGCAACCTGTGTGAACCAGGAGCTTAAAGGGGCTGTCTCTCCAAGTTGGGAGATTGATAGTAAAGCTGTTGGAAAGTCAAACCGGAGCACCAGGAGAGGGACTCTTCGTTGAGTTTTAGAAACCTTTCGTATTCACAGTGTGTCCATTCTCTAGGTTTCCCGTACATGTTATAGCTGTAGTAATATTCCCTTCAACCTGGAGAGGTGGGACCCATGGAATGGTTGCCATGCATTATTGCTTTAAAGGGTCTGCATTTGCTCACCCAATCTCACCAATCCTCTCAGTCCCAAGTGTCCAGCCTCATGCCACATCCAGCTGTCATCGTAGATAGGGTCATTCCAGGTTGCATCAGAGACCCTGAAGGAATTGTAAAGAATTTCCCTGTTTCTTTGTTCTGTTTTTGAAATTCCTTTTTAGAGTGGGTTTGAGCTGATTCTCGCTGCCATGTTTATGCCAGTCTAGACACACTTGATTCCCTTACGGAGACATATCAATACATAGGTTTTAAGATTCTTACTAGTCAGATCTATTCCTCTGCGGGAAATATGGGGTTTTGAGTCCCTTTCACTGAGGAAGGTGTAGGTCTTGTCTATTCCATAGTTGGTTTTTGGAACAGTACCTGTGCTTATATCAAACTCTGGTTTGATGCATCACCCCACCTCTCCTTCCCCCTTAAGCAGGCATAAGAGTGTTTTCTAAATGTGAGACTCTGTTCTCTTTCCTAACTCAGTTCATGTGTAGCCATGTTTACAGGATCTTCCTAAGTGATATCTTATGATAAGTTTCTTTTCCTGTGTGACTTCTGTCCCTTAGAATCATCGTACCTGAATCCACTCATTTTGCTGCTACTGGTCTTATGACATTGATTTCGTGGCTGAGGGATATTCCATCGTACGTAAGTTCCACAATGTTTGGAACCATTTTTATATTTCCTGGGATATTTCAGGTGTACCCAGGTTGAGGTTCTTGTAAGCAGTGCAGCCCTCAATTTGGGGGTGGCTCTGTCTTATGGATTTTCAGTTTTCCCAAGGTATATTCCCTAGACTGGAAGTGCCCTTGGCTCTGTAGCTCTGTTGTTTACTTGTTTTAGGGAACACAATGCACTCCTCCAGTGAGGCAGTTGGCAACTTACATCCCGCCCATCAGCATAACAAGGCTCCCTGTTCTCCAGGGCCTGTCTTGCCTTTCTGGTTTTTACACATTTTGTGGATGTCCCTTTTGACCGTTGGGAAGTGATACTTCTTTGTAGTGCAGATTTGCATTGCCCGCTTGCTTGCTTGGCCAAAAAGGGCGTATGCGTTTTCTCCTGAATATATTCAGGAGAAAACGCATACGCCCTTTTTGGCCAAGTGCATCACTGTCGAAGTTGTGCCCCTCTTCCTGTGCTTTACAGGCGATTCTAACGTACCTCTTGAAATCTGTTTCCTGCTATTCTGCCTCGCATTCAAGTCCGCCTCGTTGCCTTCCCTCAACAGATTTTTGGACGATAGTTGGCCTTGATGACTCTGCCAGTTTGTGAATTGCTGTGCCCCTGAGCTCCATTTTTCAACTCGTTTTTTGTGAGCTGAACGCAAGTCCAAACATTTGGTTCAGGACCTATACTGGTTCCCGGTGGGTGGCTGAGACTTTGGTGAATTCTTCTTCCTGCCGGGAAATTAGAGTGACATGTGCCCATCCAAATGCCTAACAGCTACTCTCTCATTGGTTCTCCCTCTTCCCTTTCCTCCTCTGCCAAATGGGCAACCTGTGTGAACCAGGAGCTTAAAGGGGCTGTCTCTCCAAGTTGGGAGATTGATAGTAAAGCTGTTGGAAAGTCAAACCGGAGCACCAGGAGAGGGACTCTTCGTTGAGTTTTAGAAACCTTTCGTATTCACAGTGTGTCCATTCTCTAGGTTTCCCGTACATGTTATAGCTGTAGTAATATTCCCTTCAACCTGGAGAGGTGGGACCCATGGAATGGTTGCCATGCATTATTGCTTTAAAGGGTCTGCATTTGCTCACCCAATCTCACCAATCCTCTCAGTCCCAAGTGTCCAGCCTCATGCCACATCCAGCTGTCATCGTAGATAGGGTCATTCCAGGTTGCATCAGAGACCCTGAAGGAATTGTAAAGAATTTCCCTGTTTCTTTGTTCTGTTTTTGAAATTCCTTTTTAGAGTGGGTTTGAGCTGATTCTCGCTGCCATGTTTATGCCAGTCTAGACACACTTGATTCCCTTACGGAGACATATCAATACATAGGTTTTAAGATTCTTACTAGTCAGATCTATTCCTCTGCGGGAAATATGGGGTTTTGAGTCCCTTTCACTGAGGAAGGTGTAGGTCTTGTCTATTCCATAGTTGGTTTTTGGAACAGTACCTGTGCTTATATCAAACTCTGGTTTGATGCATCACCCCACCTCTCCTTCCCCCTTAAGCAGGCATAAGAGTGTTTTCTAAATGTGAGACTCTGTTCTCTTTCCTAACTCAGTTCATGTGTAGCCATGTTTACAGGATCTTCCTAAGTGATATCTTATGATAAGTTTCTTTTCCTGTGTGACTTCTGTCCCTTAGAATCATCGTACCTGAATCCACTCATTTTGCTGCTACTGGTCTTATGACATTGATTTCGTGGCTGAGGGATATTCCATCGTACGTAAGTTCCACAATGTTTGGAACCATTTTTATATTTCCTGGGATATTTCAGGTGTACCCAGGTTGAGGTTCTTGTAAGCAGTGCAGCCCTCAATTTGGGGGTGGCTCTGTCTTATGGATTTTCAGTTTTCCCAAGGTATATTCCCTAGACTGGAAGTGCCCTTGGCTCTGTAGCTCTGTTGTTTACTTGTTTTAGGGAACACAATGCACTCCTCCAGTGAGGCAGTTGGCAACTTATATCCCGCCCATCAGCATAACAAGGCTCCCTGTTCTCCAGGGCCTGTCTTGCCTTTCTGGTTTTTACACATTTTGTGGATGTCCCTTTTGACCGGTGGGAAGTGATACTTCTTTGTAGTGCAGATTTGCATTGCCCGCTTGCTTGCTTGGCCAAAAAGGGCGTATGCGTTTTCTCCTGAATATATTCAGGAGAAAACGCATACGCCCTTTTTGGCCAAGTGCATCACTGTCCAAGTTGTGCCCCTCTTCCTGTGCTTTACAGGCGATTCTAACGTACCTCTTGAAATCTGTTTCCTGCTATTCTGCCTCGCATTCAAGTCCGCCTCGTTGCCTTCCCTCAACAGATTTTTGGACGATAGTTGGCCTTGATGACTCTGCCAGTTTGTGAATTGCTGTGCCCCTGAGCTCCATTTTTCAACTCGTTTTTTGTGAGCTGAACGCAAGTCCAAACATTTGGTTCAGGACCTATACTGGTTCCCGGTGGGTGGCTGAGACTTTGGTGAATTCTTCTTCCTGCCGGGAAATTAGAGTGACATGTGCCCATCCAAATGCCTAACAGCTACTCTCTCATTGGTTCTCCCTCTTCCCTTTCCTCCTCTGCCAAATGGGCAACCTGTGTGAACCAGGAGCTTAAAGGGGCTGTCTCTCCAAGTTGGGAGATTGATAGTAAAGCTGTTGGTAAGTCAAACCGGAGCACCAGGAGAGGGACTCTTCGTTGAGTTTTAGAAACCTTTCGTATTCACAGTGTGTCCATTCTCTAGGTTTCCCGTACATGTTATAGCTGTAGTAATATTCCCTTCAACCTGGAGAGGTGGGACCCATGGAATGGTTGCCATGCATTATTGCTTTAAAGGGTCTGCATTTGCTCACCCAATCTCACCAATCCTCTCAGTCCCAAGTGTCCAGCCTCATGCCACATCCAGCTGTCATCGTAGATAGGGTCATTCCAGGTTGCATCAGAGACCCTGAAGGAATTGTAAAGAATTTCCCTGTTTCTTTGTTCTGTTTTTGAAATTCCTTTTTAGAGTGGGTTTGAGCTGATTCTCGCTGCCATGTTTATGCCAGTCTAGACACACTTGATTCCCTTACGGAGACATATCAATACATAGGTTTTAAGATTCTTACTAGTCAGATATATTCCTCTGCGGGAAATATGGGGTTTTGAGTCCCTTTCACTGAGGAAGGTGCAGGTCTTGTCTATTCCATAGTTGGTTTTTGGAACAGTACCTGTGCTTATATCAAACTCTGGTTTGATGCATCACCCCACCTCTCCTTCCCCCTTAAGCAGGCATAAGAGTGTTTTCTAAATGTGAGACTCTGTTCTCTTGCCTAACTCAGTTCATGTGTAGCCATGTTTACAGGATCTTCCTAAGTGATATCTTATGATAAGTTTCTTTTCCTGTGTGACTTCTTTCCCTTAGAATCATCGTACCTGAATCCACTCATTTTGCTGCTACTGGTCTTATGACATTGATTTCGTGGCTGAGGGATATTCCATCGTACGTAAGTTCCACAATGTTTGGAACCATTTTTATATTTCCTGGGATATTTCAGGTGTACCCAGGTTGAGGTTCTTGTAAGCAGTGCAGCCCTCAATTTGGGGGTGGCTCTGTCTTATGGATTTTCAGTTTTCCCAAGGTATATTCCCTAGACTGGAAGTGCCCTTGGCTCTGTAGCTCTGTTGTTTACTTGTTTTAGGGAACACAATGCACTCCTCCAGTGAGGCAGTTGGCAACTTACATCCCGCCCATCAGCATAACAAGGCTCCCTGTTCTCCAGGGCCTGTCTTGCCTTTCTGGTTTTTACACATTTTGTGGATGTCCCTTTTGACCGTTGGGAAGTGATACTTCTTTGTAGTGCAGATTTGCATTGCCCGCTTGCTTGCTTGGCCAAAAAGGGCGTATGCGTTTTCTCCTGAATATATTCAGGAGAAAACGCATACGCCCTTTTTGGCCAAGTGCATCACTGTCGAAGTTGTGCCCCTCTTCCTGTGCTTTACAGGCGATTCTAACGTACCTCTTGAAATCTGTTTCCTGCTATTCTGCCTCGCATTCAAGTCCGCCTCGTTGCCTTCCCTCAACAGATTTTTGGACGATAGTTGGCCTTGATGACTCTGCCAGTTTGTGAATTGCTGTGCCCCTGAGCTCCATTTTTCAACTCGTTTTTTGTGAGCTGAACGCAAGTCCAAACATTTGGTTCAGGACCTATACTGGTTCCCGGTGGGTGGCTGAGACTTTGGTGAATTCTTCTTCCTGCCGGGAAATTAGAGTGACATGTGCCCATCCAAATGCCTAACAGCTACTCTCTCATTGGTTCTCCCTCTTCCCTTTCCTCCTCTGCCAAATGGGCAACCTGTGTGAACCAGGAGCTTAAAGGGGCTGTCTCTCCAAGTTGGGAGATTGATAGTAAAGCTGTTGGAAAGTCAAACCGGAGCACCAGGAGAGGGACTCTTCGTTGAGTTTTAGAAACCTTTCGTATTCACAGTGTGTCCATTCTCTAGGTTTCCCGTACATGTTATAGCTGTAGTAATATTCCCTTCAACCTGGAGAGGTGGGACCCATGGAATGGTTGCCATGCATTATTGCTTTAAAGGGTCTGCATTTGCTCACCCAATCTCACCAATCCTCTCAGTCCCAAGTGTCCAGCCTCATGCCACATCCAGCTGTCATCGTAGATAGGGTCATTCCAGGTTGCATCAGAGACCCTGAAGGAATTGTAAAGAATTTCCCTGTTTCTTTGTTCTGTTTTTGAAATTCCTTTTTAGAGTGGGTTTGAGCTGATTCTCGCTGCCATGTTTATGCCAGTCTAGACACACTTGATTCCCTTACGGAGACATATCAATACATAGGTTTTAAGATTCTTACTAGTCAGATCTATTCCTCTGCGGGAAATATGGGGTTTTGAGTCCCTTTCACTGAGGAAGGTGTAGGTCTTGTCTATTCCATAGTTGGTTTTTGGAACAGTACCTGTGCTTATATCAAACTCTGGTTTGATGCATCACCCCACCTCTCCTTCCCCCTTAAGCAGGCATAAGAGTGTTTTCTAAATGTGAGACTCTGTTCTCTTGCCTAACTCAGTTCATGTGTAGCCATGTTTACAGGATCTTCCTAAGTGATATCTTATGATAAGTTTCTTTTCCTGTGTGACTTCTGTCCCTTAGAATCATCGTACCTGAATCCACTCATTTTGCTGCTACTGGTCTTATGACATTGATTTCGTGGCTGAGGGATATTCCATCGTACGTAAGTTCCACAATGTTTGGAACCATTTTTATATTTCCTGGGATATTTCAGGTGTACCCAGGTTGAGGTTCTTGTAAGCAGTGCAGCCCTCAATTTGGGGGTGGCTCTGTCTTATGGATTTTCAGTTTTCCCAAGGTATATTCCCTAGACTGGAAGTGCCCTTGGCTCTGTAGCTCTGTTGTTTACTTGTTTTAGGGAACACAATGCACTCCTCCAGTGAGGCAGTTGGCAACTTACATCCCGCCCATCAGCATAACAAGGCTCCCTGTTCTCCAGGGCCTGTCTTGCCTTTCTGGTTTTTATACATTTTGTGGATGTCCCTTTTGACCGGTGGGAAGTGATACTTCTTTGTAGTGCAGATTTGCATTGCCCGCTTGCTTGCTTGGCCAAAAAGGGCGTATGCGTTTTCTCCTGAATATATTCAGGAGAAAACGCATACGCCCTTTTTGGCCAAGTGCATCACTGTCCAAGTTGTGCCCCTCTTCCTGTGCTTTACAGGCGATTCTAACGTACCTCTTGAAATCTGTTTCCTGCTATTCTGCCTCGCATTCAAGTCCGCCTCGTTGCCTTCCCTCAACAGATTTTTGGACGATAGTTGGCCTTGATGACTCTGCCAGTTTGTGAATTGCTGTGCCCCTGAGCTCCATTTTTCAACTCGTTTTTTGTGAGCTGAACGCAAGTCCAAACATTTGGTTCAGGACCTATACTGGTTCCCGGTGGGTGGCTGAGACTTTGGTGAATTCTTCTTCCTGCCGGGAAATTAGAGTGACATGTGCCCATCCAAATGCCTAACAGCTACTCTCTCATTGGTTCTCCCTCTTCCCTTTCCTCCTCTGCCAAATGGGCAACCTGTGTGAACCAGGAGCTTAAAGGGGCTGTCTCTCCAAGTTGGGAGATTGATAGTAAAGCTGTTGGTAAGTCAAACCGGAGCACCAGGAGAGGGACTCTTCGTTGAGTTTTAGAAACCTTTCGTATTCACAGTGTGTCCATTCTCTAGGTTTCCCGTACATGTTATAGCTGTAGTAATATTCCCTTCAACCTGGAGAGGTGGGACCCATGGAATGGTTGCCATGCATTATTGCTTTAAAGGGTCTGCATTTGCTCACCCAATCTCACCAATCCTCTCAGTCCCAAGTGTCCAGCCTCATGCCACATCCAGCTGTCATCGTAGATAGGGTCATTCCAGGTTGCATCAGAGACCCTGAAGGAATTGTAAAGAATTTCCCTGTTTCTTTGTTCTGTTTTTGAAATTCCTTTTTAGAGTGGGTTTGAGCTGATTCTCGCTGCCATGTTTATGCCAGTCTAGACACACTTGATTCCCTTACGGAGACATATCAATACATAGGTTTTAAGATTCTTACTAGTCAGATCTATTCCTCTGCGGGAAATATGGGGTTTTGAGTCCCTTTCACTGAGGAAGGTGTAGGTCTTGTCTATTCCATAGTTGGTTTTTGGAACAGTACCTGTGCTTATATCAAACTCTGGTTTGATGCATCACCCCACCTCTCCTTCCCCCTTAAG
Source organism: Mesoplodon mirus (assembly GCF_964341445.2). Classification (NCBI taxonomy): domain Eukaryota; kingdom Metazoa; phylum Chordata; class Mammalia; order Artiodactyla; family Ziphiidae; genus Mesoplodon; species Mesoplodon mirus. The sequence goes on along the minus strand of NW_028295792.1, from coordinate 1,444,354 downwards.
CAGGCATAAGAGTGTTTTCTAAATGTGAGACTCTGTTCTCTTTCCTAACTCAGTTCATGTGTAGCCATGTTTACAGGATCTTCCTAAGTGATATCTTATGATAAGTTTCTTTTCCTGTGTGACTTCTGTCCCTTAGAATCATCGTACCTGAATCCACTCATTTTGCTGCTACTGGTCTTATGACATTGATTTCGTGGCTGAGGGATATTCCATCGTACGTAAGTTCCACAATGTTTGGAACCATTTTTATATTTCCTGGGATATTTCAGGTGTACCCAGGTTGAGGTTCTTGTAAGCAGTGCAGCCCTCAATTTGGGGGTGGCTCTGTCTTATGGATTTTCAGTTTTCCCAAGGTATATTCCCTAGACTGGAAGTGCCCTTGGCTCTGTAGCTCTGTTGTTTACTTGTTTTAGGGAACACAATGCACTCCTCCAGTGAGGCAGTTGGCAACTTACATCCCGCCCATCAGCATAACAAGGCTCCCTGTTCTCCAGGGCCTGTCTTGCCTTTCTGGTTTTTACACATTTTGTGGATGTCCCTTTTGACCGGTGGGAAGTGATACTTCTTTGTAGTGCAGATTTGCATTGCCCGCTTGCTTGCTTGGCCAAAAAGGGCGTATGCGTTTTCTCCTGAATATATTCAGGAGAAAACGCATACGCCCTTTTTGGCCAAGTGCATCACTGTCCAAGTTGTGCCCCTCTTCCTGTGCTTTACAGGCGATTCTAACGTACCTCTTGAAATCTGTTTCCTGCTATTCTGCCTCGCATTCAAGTCCGCCTCGTTGCCTTCCCTCAACAGATTTTTGGACGATAGTTGGCCTTGATTACTCTGCCAGTTTGTGAATTGCTGTGCCCCTGAGCTCCATTTTTCAACTCGTTTTTTGTGAGCTGAACGCAAGTCCAAACATTTGGTTCAGGACCTATACTGGTTCCCGGTGGGTGGCTGAGACTTTGGTGAATTCTTCTTCCTGCCGGGAAATTAGAGTGACATGTGCCCATCCAAATGCCTAACAGCTACTCTCTCATTGGTTCTCCCTCTTCCCTTTCCTCCTCTGCCAAATGGGCAACCTGTGTGAACCAGGAGCTTAAAGGGGCTGTCTCTCCAAGTTGGGAGATTGATAGTAAAGCTGTTGGAAAGTCAAACCGGAGCACCAGGAGAGGGACTCTTCGTTGAGTTTTAGAAACCTTTCGTATTCACAGTGTGTCCATTCTCTAGGTTTCCCGTACATGTTATAGCTGTAGTAATATTCCCTTCAACCTGGAGAGGTGGGACCCATGGAATGGTTGCCATGCATTATTGCTTTAAAGGGTCTGCATTTGCTCACCCAATCTCACCAATCCTCTCAGTCCCAAGTGTCCAGCCTCATGCCACATCCAGCTGTCATCGTAGATAGGGTCATTCCAGGTTGCATCAGAGACCCTGAAGGAATTGTAAAGAATTTCCCTGTTTCTTTGTTCTGTTTTTGAAATTCCTTTTTAGAGTGGGTTTGAGCTGATTCTCGCTGCCATGTTTATGCCAGTCTAGACACACTTGATTCCCTTACGGAGACATATCAATACATAGGTTTTAAGATTCTTACTAGTCAGATCTATTCCTCTGCGGGAAATATGGGGTTTTGAGTCCCTTTCACTGAGGAAGGTGTAGGTCTTGTCTATTCCATAGTTGGTTTTTGGAACAGTACCTGTGCTTATATCAAACTCTGGTTTGATGCATCACCCCACCTCTCCTTCCCCCTTAAGCAGGCATAAGAGTGTTTTCTAAATGTGAGTCTCTGTTCTCTTTCCTAACTCAGTTCATGTGTAGCCATGTTTACAGGATCTTCCTAAGTGATATCTTATGATAAGTTTCTTTTCCTGTGTGACTTCTGTCCCTTAGAATCATCGTACCTGAATCCACTCATTTTGCTGCTACTGGTCTTATGACATTGATTTCGTGGCTGAGGGATATTCCATCGTACGTAATTTCCACAATGTTTGGAACCATTTTTATATTTCCTGGGATATTTCAGGTGTACCCAGGTTGAGGTTCTTGTAAGCAGTGCAGCCCTCAATTTGGGGGTGGCTCTGTCTTATGGATTTTCAGTTTTCCCAAGGTATATTCCCTAGACTGGAAGTGCCCTTGGCTCTGTAGCTCTGTTGTTTACTTGTTTTAGGGAACACAATGCACTCCTCCAGTGAGGCAGTTGGCAACTTACATCCCGCCCATCAGCATAACAAGGCTCCCTGTTCTCCAGGGCCTGTCTTGCCTTTCTGGTTTTTACACATTTTGTGGATGTCCCTTTTGACCGGTGGGAAGTGATACTTCTTTGTAGTGCAGATTTGCATTGCCCGCTTGCTTGCCTGGCCAAAAAGGGCGTATGCGTTTTCTCCTGAATATATTCAGGAGAAAACGCATACGCCCTTTTTGGCCAAGTGCATCACTGTCCAAGTTGTGCCCCTCTTCCTGTGCTTTACAGGCGATTCTAACGTACCTCTTGAAATCTGTTTCCTGCTATTCTGCCTCGCATTCAAGTCCGCCTCGTTGCCTTCCCTCAACACATTTTTGGACGATAGTTGGCCTTGATTACTCTGCCAGTTTGTGAATTGCTGTGCCCCTGAGCTCCATTTTTCAACTCGTTTTTTGTGAGCTGAACGCAAGTCCAAACATTTGGTTCAGGACCTATACTGGTTCCCGGTGGGTGGCTGAGACTTTGGTTAATTCTTCTTACTGCCGGAAAATTAGAGTGACATGTGCCCATCCAAATGCCTAACAGCTACTCTCTCATTGGTTCTCCCTCTTCCCTTTCCTCCTCTGCCAAATGGGCAACCTGTGTGAACCAGGAGCTTAAAGGGGCTGTCTCTCCAAGTTGGGAGATTGATAGTAAAGCTGTTGGAAAGTCAAACCGGAGCACCAGGAGAGGGACTCTTCGTTGAGTTTTAGAAACCTTTCGTATTCACAGTGTGTCCATTCTCTAGGTTTCCCGTACATGTTATAGCTGTAGTAATATTCCCTTCAACCTGGAGAGGTGGGACCCATGGAATGGTTGCCATGCATTATTGCTTTAAAGGGTCTGCATTTGCTCACCCAATCTCACCAATCCTCTCAGTCCCAAGTGTCCAGCCTCATGCCACATCCAGCTGTCATCGTAGATAGGGTCATTCCAGGTTGCATCAGAGACCCTGAAGGAATTGTAAAGAATTTCCCTGTTTCTTTGTTCTGTTTTTGAAATTCCTTTTTAGAGTGGGTTTGAGCTGATTCTCGCTGCCATGTTTATGCCAGTCTAGACACACTTGATTCCCTTACGGAGACATATCAATACATAGGTTTTAAGATTCTTACTAGTCAGATCTATTCCTCTGCGGGAAATATGGGGTTTTGAGTCCCTTTCACTGAGGAAGGTGTAGGTCTTGTCTATTCCATAGTTGGTTTTTGGAACAGTACCTGTGCTTATATCAAACTCTGGTTTGATGCATCACCCCACCTCTCCTTCCCCCTTAAGCAGGCATAAGAGTGTTTTCTAAATGTGAGACTCTGTTCTCTTTCCTAACTCAGTTCATGTGTAGCCATGTTTACAGGATCTTCCTAAGTGATATCTTATGATAAGTTTCTTTTCCTGTGTGACTTCTGTCCCTTAGAATCATCGTACCTGAATCCACTCATTTTGCTGCTACTGGTCTTATGACATTTATTTCGTGGCTGAGGGATATTCCATCGTACGTAAGTTCCACAATGTTTGGAACCATTTTTATATTTCCTGGGATATTTCAGGTGTACCCAGGTTGAGGTTCTTGTAAGCAGTGCAGCCCTCAATTTGGGGGTGGCTCTGTCTTATGGATTTTCAGTTTTCCCAAGGTATATTCCCTAGACTGGAAGTGCCCTTGGCTCTGTAGCTCTGTTGTTTACTTGTTTTAGGGAAAACAATGCACTCCTCCAGTGAGGCAGTTGGCAACTTACATCCCGCCCATCAGCATAACAAGGCTCCCTGTTCTCCAGGGCCTGTCTTGCCTTTCTGGTTTCTACACATTTTGTGGATGTCCCTTTTGACCGGTGGGAAGTGATACTTCTTTGTAGTGCAGATTTGCATTGCCCGCTTGCTTGCTTGGCCAAAAAGGGCGTATGCGTTTTCTCCTGAATATATTCAGGAGAAAACGCATACGCCCTTTTTGGCCAAGTGCATCACTGTCCAAGTTGTGCCCCTCTTCCTGTGCTTTACAGGCGATTCTAATGTACCTCTTGAAATCTGTTTCCTGCTATTCTGCCTCGCATTCAAGTCCGCCTCGTTGCCTTCCCTCAACAGATTTTTGGACGATAGTTGGCCTTGATGACTCTGCCAGTTTGTGAATTGCTGTGCCCCTGAGCTCCATTTTTCAACTCGTTTTTTGTGAGCTGAACGCAAGTCCAAACATTTGGTTCAGGACCTATACTGGTTCCCGGTGGGTGGCTGAGACTTTGGTGAATTCTTCTTCCTGCCGGGAAATTAGAGTGACATGTGCCCATCCAAATGCCTAACAGCTACTCTCTCATTGGTTCTCCCTCTTCCCTTTCCTCCTCTGCCAAATGGGCAACCTGTGTGAACCAGGAGCTTAAAGGGGCTGTCTCTCCAAGTTGGGAGATTGATAGTAAAGCTGTTGGAAAGTCAAACCGGAGCACCAGGAGAGGGACTCTTCGTTGAGTTTTAGAAACCTTTCGTATTCACAGTGTGTCCATTCTCTAGGTTTCCCGTACATGTTATAGCTGTAGTAATATTCCCTTCAACCTGGAGAGGTGGGACCCATGGAATGGTTGCCATGCATTATTGCTTTAAAGGGTCTGCATTTGCTCACCCAATCTCACCAATCCTCTCAGTCCCAAGTGTCCAGCCTCATGCCACATCCAGCTGTCATCGTAGATAGGGTCATTCCAGGTTGCATCAGAGACCCTGAAGGAATTGTAAAGAATTTCCCTGTTTCTTTGTTCTGTTTTTGAAATTCCTTTTTAGAGTGGGTTTGAGCTGATTCTCGCTGCCATGTTTATGCCAGTCTAGACACACTTGATTCCCTTACGGAGACATATCAATACATAGGTTTTAAGATTCTTACTAGTCAGATCTATTCCTCTGCGGGAAATATGGGGTTTTGAGTCCCTTTCACTGAGGAAGGTGTAGGTCTTGTCTATTCCATAGTTGGTTTTTGGAACAGTACCTGTGCTTATATCAAACTCTGGTTTGATGCATCACCCCACCTCTCCTTCCCCCTTAAGCAGGCATAAGAGTGTTTTCTAAATGTGAGACTCTGTTCTCTTTCCTAACTCAGTTCATGTGTAGCCATGTTTACAGGATCTTCCTAAGTGATATCTTATGATAAGTTTCTTTTCCTGTGTGACTTCTGTCCCTTAGAATCATCGTACCTGAATCCACTCATTTTGCTGCTACTGGTCTTATGACATTGATTTCGTGGCTGAGGGATATTCCATCGTACGTAAGTTCCACAATGTTTGGAACCATTTTTATATTTCCTGGGATATTTCAGGTGTACCCAGGTTGAGGTTCTTGTAAGCAGTGCAGCCCTCAATTTGGGGGTGGCTCTGTCTTATGGATTTTCAGTTTTCCCAAGGTATATTCCCTAGACTGGAAGTGCCCTTGGCTCTGTAGCTCTGTTGTTTACTTGTTTTAGGGAACACAATGCACTCCTCCAGTGAGGCAGTTGGCAACTTACATCCCGCCCATCAGCATAACAAGGCTCCCTGTTCTCCAGGGCCTGTCTTGCCTTTCTGGTTTTTACACATTTTGTGGATGTCCCTTTTGACCGGTGGGAAGTGATACTTCTTTGTAGTGCAGATTTGCATTGCCCGCTTGCTTGCTTGGCCAAAAAGGGCGTATGCGTTTTCTCCTGAATATATTCAGGAGAAAACGCATACGCCCTTTTTGGCCAAGTGCATCACTGTCCAAGTTGTGCCCCTCTTCCTGTGCTTTACAGGCGATTCTAACGTACCTCTTGAAATCTGTTTCCTGCTATTCTGCCTCGCTTTCAAGTCCGCCTCGTTGCCTTCCCTCAACAGATTTTTGGACGATAGTTGGCCTTGATGACTCTGCCAGTTTGTGAATTGCTGTGCCCCTGAGCTCCATTTTTCAACTCGTTTTTTGTGAGCTGAACGCAAGTCCAAACATTTGGTTCAGGACCTATACTGGTTCCCGGTGGGTGGCTGAGACTTTGGTGAATTCTTCTTCCTGCCGGGAAATTAGAGTGACATGTGCCCATCCAAATGCCTAACAGCTACTCTCTCATTGGTTCTCCCTCTTCCCTTTCCTCCTCTGCCAAATGGGCAACCTGTGTGAACCAGGAGCTTAAAGGGGCTGTCTCTCCAAGTTGGGAGATTGATAGTAAAGCTGTTGGAAAGTCAAACCGGAGCACCAGGAGAGGGACTCTTCGTTGAGTTTTAGAAACCTTTCGTATTCACAGTGTGTCCATTCTCTAGGTTTCCCGTACATGTTATAGCTGTAGTAATATTCCCTTCAACCTGGAGAGGTGGGACCCATGGAATGGTTGCCATGCATTATTGCTTTAAAGGGTCTGCATTTGCTCACCCAATCTCACCAGTCCTCTCAGTCCCAAGTGTCCAGCCTCATGCCACATCCAGCTGTCATCGTAGATAGGGTCATTCCAGGTTGCATCAGAGACCCTGAATGAATTGTAAAGAATTTCCCTGTTTCTTTGTTCTGTTTTTGAAATTCCTTTTTAGAGTGGGTTTGAGCTGATTCTCGCTGCCATGTTTATGCCAGTCTAGACACACTTGATTCCCTTACGGAGACATATCAATACATAGGTTTTAAGATTCTTACTAGTCAGATCTATTCCTCTGCGGGAAATATGGGGTTTTGAGTCCCTTTCACTGAGGAAGGTGTAGGTCTTGTCTATTCCACAGTTGGTTTTTGGAACAGTACCTGTGCTTATATCAAACTCTGGTTTGATGCATCACCCAACCTCTCCTTCCCCCTTAAGCAGGCATAAGAGTGTTTTCTAAATGTGAGACTCTGTTCTCTTTCCTAACTCAGTTCATGTGTAGCCATGTTTACAGGATCTTCCTAAGTGATATCTTATGATAAGTTTCTTTTTCTGTGTGACTTCTTTCACTTAGAATCATCGTACCTGAATCCACTCATTTTGCTGCTACTGGTCTTATGACATTGATTTCATGGCTGAGGGATATTCCATCGTACGTAAGTTCCACAATGATTTGAACCATTTTTATATTTCCTGGGATATTTCAGGTGTACCCAGGTTGAGGTTCTTGTAAGCAGTGCAGCCCTCAATTTGGGGGTGGCTCTGTCTTATGGATTTTCAGTTTTCCCAAGGTATATTCCCTAGACTGGAAGTGCCCTTGGCTCTGTAGCTCTGTTGTTTACTTCTTTTAGGGAACACAATGCACTCCTCCAGTGAGGCAGTTGGCAACTTACATCCCGCCCATCAGCATAACAAGGCTCCCTGTTCTCCAGGGCCTGTCTTGCCTTTCTGGTTTTTACACATTTTGTGGATGTCCCTTTTGACCGTTGGGAAGTGATACTTCTTTGTAGTGCAGATTTGCATTGCCCGCTTGCTTGCTTGGCCAAAAAGGGCGTATGCGTTTTCTCCTGAATATATTCAGGAGAAAACGCATACGCCCTTTTTGGCCAAGTGCATCATTGTCGAAGTTGTGCCCCTCTTCCTGTGCTTTACAGGCGATTCTAACGTACCTCTTGAAATCTGTTTCCTGCTATTCTGCCTCGCATTCAAGTCCGCCTCGTTGCCTTCCCTCAACAGATTTTTGGACGATAGTTGGCCTTGATGACTCTGCCAGTTTGTGAATTGCTGTGCCCCTGAGCTCCATTTTTCAACTCGTTTTTTGTGAGCTGAACGCAAGTCCAAACATTTGGTTCAGGACCTATACTGGTTCCCGGTGGGTGGCTGAGACTTTGGTGAATTCTTCTTCCTGCCGGGAAATTAGAGTGACATGTGCCCATCCAAATGCCTAACAGCTACTCTCTCATTGGTTCTCCCTCTTCCCTTTCCTCCTCTGCCAAATGGGCAACCTGTGTGAACCAGGAGCTTAAAGGGGCTGTCTCTCCAAGTTGGGAGATTGATAGTAAAGCTGTTGGAAAGTCAAACCGGAGCACCAGGAGAGGGACTCTTCGTTGAGTTTTAGAAACCTTTCGTATTCACAGTGTGTCCATTCTCTAGGTTTCCCGTACATGTTATAGCTGTAGTAATATTCCCTTCAACCTGGAGAGGTGGGACCCATGGAATGGTTGCCATGCATTATTGCTTTAAAGGGTCTGCATTTGCTCACCCAATCTCACCAATCCTCTCAGTCCCAAGTGTCCAGCCTCATGCCACATCCAGCTGTCATCGTAGATAGGGTCATTCCAGGTTGCATCAGAGACCCTGAAGGAATTGTAAAGAATTTCCCTGTTTCTTTGTTCTGTTTTTGAAATTCCTTTTTAGAGTGGGTTTGAGCTGATTCTCGCTGCCATGTTTATGCCAGTCTAGACACACTTGATTCCCTTACGGAGACATATCAATACATAGGTTTTAAGATTCTTACTAGTCAGATCTATTCCTCTGCGGGAAATATGGGGTTTTGAGTCCCTTTCACTGAGGAAGGTGTAGGTCTTGTCTATTCCATAGTTGGTTTTTGGAACAGTACCTGTGCTTATATCAAACTCTGGTTTGATGCATCACCCCACCTCTCCTTCCCCCTTAAGCAGGCATAAGAGTGTTTTCTAAATGTGAGACTCTGTTCTCTTTCCTAACTCAGTTCATGTGTAGCCATGTTTACAGGATCTTCCTAAGTGATATCTTATGATAAGTTTCTTTTCCTGTGTGACTTCTTTCCCTTAGAATCATCGTACCTGAATCCACTCATTTTGCTGCTACTGGTCTTATGACATTGATTTCGTGGCTGAGGGATATTCCATCGTACGTAAGTTCCACAATGTTTTGAACCATTTTTATATTTCCTGGGATATTTCAGGTGTACCCAGGTTGAGGTTCTTGTAAGCAGTGCAGCCCTCAATTTGGGGGTGGCTCTGTCTTATGGATTTTCAGTTTTCCCAAGGTATATTCCCTAGACTGGAAGTGCCCTTGGCTCTGTAGCTCTGTTGTTTACTTGTTTTAGGGAACACAATGCACTCCTCCAGTGAGGCAGTTGGCAACTTACATCCCGCCCATCAGCATAACAAGGCTCCCTGTTCTCCAGGGCCTGTCTTGCCTTTCTGGTTTTTACACATTTTGTGGATGTCCCTTTTGACCGGTGGGAAGTGATACTTCTTTGTAGTGCAGATTTGCATTGCCCGCTTGCTTGCCTGGCCAAAAAGGGCGTATGCGTTTTCTCCTGAATATATTCAGGAGAAAACGCATACGCCCTTTTTGGCCAAGTGCATCACTGTCCAAGTTGTGCCCCTCTTCCTGTGCTTTACAGGCGATTCTAACGTACCTCTTGAAATCTGTTTCCTGCTATTCTGCCTCGCATTCAAGTCCGCCTCGTTGCCTTCCCTCAACAGATTTTTGGACGATAGTTGGCCTTGATGACTCTGCCAGTTTGTGAATTGCTGTGCCCCTGAGCTCCATTTTTCAACTCGTTTTTTGTGAGCTGAACGCAAGTCCAAACATTTGGTTCAGGACCTATACTGGTTCCCGGTGGGTGGCTGAGACTTTGGTGAATTCTTCTTCCTGCCAGGAAATTAGAGTGACATGTGCCCATCCAAATGCCTAACAGCTACTCTCTCATTGGTTCTCCCTCTTCCCTTTCCTCCTCTGCCAAATGGGCAACCTGTGTGAACCAGGAGCTTAAAGGGGCTGTCTCTCCAAGTTGGGAGATTGATAGTAAAGCTGTTGGAAAGTCAAACCGGAGCACCAGGAGAGGGACTCTTCGTTGAGTTTTAGAAACCTTTCGTATTCACAGTGTGTCCATTCTCTAGGTTTCCCGTACATGTTATAGCTGTAGTAATATTCCCTTCAACCTGGAGAGGTGGGACCCATGGAATGGTTGCCATGCATTATTGCTTTAAAGGGTCTGCATTTGCTCACCCAATCTCACCAATCCTCTCAGTCCCAAGTGTCCAGCCTCATGCCACATCCAGCTGTCATCGTAGATAGGGTCATTCCAGGTTGCATCAGAGACCCTGAAGGAATTGTAAAGAATTTCCCTGTTTCTTTGTTCTGTTTTTGAAATTCCTTTTTAGAGTGGGTTTGAGCTGATTCTCGCTGCCATGTTTATGCCAGTCTAGACACACTTGATTCCCTTACGGAGACATATCAATACATAGGTTTTAAGATTCTTACTAGTCAGATCTATTCCTCTGCGGGAAATATGGGGTTTTGAGTCCCTTTCACTGAGGAAGGTGTAGGTCTTGTCTATTCCATAGTTGGTTTTTGGAACAGTACCTGTGCTTATATCAAACTCTGGTTTGATGCATCACCCCACCTCTCCTTCCCCCTTAAGCAGGCATAAGAGTGTTTTCTAAATGTGAGACTCTGTTCTCTTGCCTAACTCAGTTCATGTGTAGCCATGTTTACAGGATCTTCCTAAGTGATATCTTATGATAAGTTTCTTTTCCTGTGTGACTTCTTTCCCTTAGAATCATCGTACCTGAATCCACTCATTTTGCTGCTACTGGTCTTATGACATTGATTTCGTGGCTGAGGGATATTCCATCGTACGTAAGTTCCACAATGTTTTGAACCATTTTTATATTTCCTGGGATATTTCAGGTGTACCCAGGTTGAGGTTCTTGTAAGCAGTGCAGCCCTCAATTTGGGGGTGGCTCTGTCTTATGGATTTTCAGTTTTCCCAAGGTATATTCCCTAGACTGGAAGTGCCCTTGGCTCTGTAGCTCTGTTGTTTACTTGTTTTAGGGAACACAATGCACTCCTCCAGTGAGGCAGTTGGCAACTTACATCCCGCCCATCAGCATAACAAGGCTCCCTGTTCTCCAGGGCCTGTCTTGCCTTTCTGGTTTTTACACAATTTGTGGATGTCCCTTTTGACCGTTGGGAAGTGATACTTCTTTGTAGTGCAGATTTGCATTGCCCGCTTGCTTGCTTGGCCAAAAAGGGCGTATGCGTTTTCTCCTTAATATATTCAGGAGAAAACGCATACGCCCTTTTTGGCCAAGTGCATCACTGTCGAAGTTGTGCCCCTCTTCCTGTGCTTTACAGGCGATTCTAACGTACCTCTTGAAATCTGTTTCCTGCTATTCTGCCTCGCATTCAAGTCCGCCTCGTTGCCTTCCCTCAACAGATTTTTGGACGATAGTTGGCCTTGATGACTCTGCCAGTTTGTGAATTGCTGTGCCCCTGAGCTCCATTTTTCAACTCGTTTTTTGTGAGCTGAACGCAAGTCCAAACATTTGGTTCAGGACCTATACTGGTTCCCGGTGGGTGGCTGAGACTTTGGTGAATTCTTCTTCCTGCCGGGAAATTAGAGTGACATGTGCCCATCCAAATGCCTAACAGCTACTCTCTCATTGGTTCTCCCTCTTCCCTTTCCTCCTCTGCGAAATGGGCAACCTGTGTGAACCAGGAGCTTAAAGGGGCTGTCTCTCCAAGTTGGGAGATTGATAGTAAAGCTGTTGGAAAGTCAAACCGGAGCACCAGGGGAGGGACTCTTCGTTGAGTTTTAGAAACCTTTCGTATTCACAGTGTGTCCATTCTCTAGGTTTCCCGTACATGTTATAGCTGTAGTAATATTCCCTTCAACCTGGAGAGGTGGGACCCATGGAATGGTTGCCATGCATTATTGCTTTAAAGGGTCTGCATTTGCTCACCCAATCTCACCAATCCTCTCAGTCCCAAGTGTCCAGCCTCATGCCACATCCAGCTGTCATCGTAGATAGGGTCATTCCAGGTTGCATCAGAGACCCTGAAGGAATTGTAAAGAATTTCCCTGTTTCTTTGTTCTGTTTTTGAAATTCCTTTTTAGAGTGGGTTTGAGCTGATTCTCGCTGCCATGTTTATGCCAGTCTAGACACACTTGATTCCCTTACGGAGACATATCAATACATAGGTTTTAAGATTCTTACTAGTCAGATCTATTCCTCTGCGGGAAATATGGGGTTTTGAGTCCCTTTCACTGAGGAAGGTGTAGGTCTTGTCTATTCCATAGTTGGTTTTTGGAACAGTACCTGTGCTTATATCAAACTCTGGTTTGATGCATCACCCCACCTCTCCTTCCCCCTTAAGCAGGCATAAGAGTGTTTTCTAAATGTGAGACTCTGTTCTCTTTCCTAACTCAGTTCATGTGTTGCCATGTTTACAGGATCTTCCTAAGTGATATCTTATGATAAGTTTCTTTTCCTGTGTGACTTCTTTCCCTTAGAATCATCGTACCTGAATCCACTCATTTTGCTGCTACTGGTCTTATGACATTGATTTCGTGGCTGAGGGATATTCCATCGTACGTAAGTTCCACAATGTTTTGAACCATTTTTATATTTCCTGGGATATTTCAGGTGTACCCAGGTTGAGGTTCTTGTAAGCAGTGCAGCCCTCAATTTGGGGGTGGCTCTGTCTTATAGATTTTCAGTTTTCCCAAGGTATATTCCCTAGACTGGAAGTGCCCTTGGCTCTGTAGCTCTGTTGTTTACTTGTTTTAGGGAACACAATGCACTCCTCCAGTGAGGCAGTTGGCAACTTACATCCCGCCCATCAGCATAACAAGGCTCCCTGTTCTCCAGGGCCTGTCTTGCCTTTCTGGTTTTTACACAATTTGTGGATGTCCCTTTTGACCGGTGGGAAGTGATACTTCTTTGTAGTGCAGATTTGCATTGCCCGCTTGCTTGCTTGGCCAAAAAGGGCGTATGCGTTTTCTCCTGAATATATTCAGGAGAAAACGCATACGCCCTTTTTGGCCAAGTGCATCACTGTCGAAGTTGTGCCCCTCTTCCTGTGCTTTACAGGCGATTCTAACGTACCTCTTGAAATCTGTTTCCTGCTATTCTGCCTCGCATTCAAGTCCGCCTCGTTGCCTTCCCTCAACAGATTTTTGGACGATAGTTGGCCTTGATGACTCTGCCAGTTTGTGAATTGCTGTGCCCCTGAGCTCCATTTTTCAACTCGTTTTTTGTGAGCTGAACGCAAGTCCAAACATTTGGTTCAGGACCTATACTGGTTCCCGGTGGGTGGCTGAGACTTTGGTGAATTCTTCTTCCTGCCGGGAAATTAGAGTGACATGTGCCCATCCAAATGCCTAACAGCTACTCTCTCATTGGTTCTCCCTCTTCCCTTTCCTCCTCTGCGAAATGGGCAACCTGTGTGAACCAGGAGCTTAAAGGGGCTGTCTCTCCAAGTTGGGAGATTGATAGTAAAGCTGTTGGAAAGTCAAACCGGAGCACCAGGAGAGGGACTCTTCGTTGAGTTTTAGAAACCTTTCGTATTCACTGTGTGTCCATTCTCTAGGTTTCCCGTACATGTTATAGCTGTAGTAATATTCCCTTCAACCTGGAGAGGTGGGACCCATGGAATGGTTGCCATGCATTATTGCTTTAAAGGGTCTGCATTTGCTCACCCAATCTCACCAATCCTCTCAGTCCCAAGTGTCCAGCCTCATGCCACATCCAGCTGTCATCGTAGATAGGGTCATTCCAGGTTGCATCAGAGACCCTGAAGGAATTGTAAAGAATTTCCCTGTTTCTTTGTTCTGTTTTTGAAATTCCTTTTTAGAGTGGGTTTGAGCTGATTCTCGCTGCCCTGTTTATGCCAGTCTAGACACACTTGATTCCCTTACGGAGACATATCAATACATAGGTTTTAAGATTCTTACTAGTCAGATCTATTCCTCTGCGGGAAATATGGGGTTTTGAGTCCCTTTCACTGAGGAAGGTGTAGGTCTTGTCTATTCCATAGTTGGTTTTTGGAACAGTACCTGTGCTTATATCAAACTCTGGTTTGATGCATCACCCCACCTCTCCTTCCCCCTTAAGCAGGCATAAGAGTGTTTTCTAAATGTGAGACTCTGTTCTCTTTCCTAACTCAGTTCATGTGTAGCCATGTTTACAGGATCTTCCTAAGTGATATCTTATGATAAGTTTCTTTTCCTGTGTGACTTCTTTCCCTTAAAATCATCGTACCTGAATCCACTCATTTTGCTGCTACTGGTCTTATGACATTGATTTCGTGGCTGAGGGATATTCCATCGTACGTAAGTTCCACAATGTTTGGAACCATTTTTATATTTCCTGGGATATTTCAGGTGTACCCAGGTTGAGGTTCTTGTAAGCAGTGCAGCCCTCAATTTGGGGGTGGCTCTGTCTTATGGATTTTCAGTTTTCCCAAGGTATATTCCCTAGACTGGAAGTGCCCTTGGCTCTGTAGCTCTGTTGTTTACTTGTTTTAGGGAACACAATGCACTCCTCCAGTGAGGCAGTTGGCAACTTACATCCCGCCCATCAGCATAACAAGGCTCCCTGTTCTCCAGGGCCTGTCTTGCCTTTCTGGTTTTTACACATTTTGTGGATGTCCCTTTTGACCGGTGGGAAGTGATACTTCTTTGTAGTGCAGATTTGCATTGCCCGCTTGCTTGCTTGGCCAAAAAGGGCGTATGCGTTTTCTCCTGAATATATTCAGGAGAAAACGCATACGCCCTTTTTGGCCAAGTGCATCATTGTCGAAGTTGTGCCCCTCTTCCTGTGCTTTACAGGCGATTCTAACGTACCTTTTGAAATCTGTTTCCTGCTATTCTGCCTCGCATTCAAGTCCGCCTCGTTGCCTTCCCTCAACAGATTTTTGGACGATAGTTGGCCTTGATGACTCTGCCAGTTTGTGAATTGCTGTGCCCCTGAGCTCCATTTTTCAACTCGTTTTTTGTGAGCTGAACGCAAGTCCAAACATTTGGTTCAGGACCTATACTGGTTCCCGGTGGGTGGCTGAGACTTTGGTGAATTCTTCTTCCTGCCGGGAAATTAGAGTGACATGTGCCCATCCAAATGCCTAACAGCTACTCTCTCATTGGTTCTCCCTCTTCCCTTTCCTCCTCTGCCAAATGGGCAACCTGTGTGAACCAGGAGCTTAAAGGGGCTGTCTCTCCAAGTTGGGAGATTGATAGTAAAGCTGTTGGAAAGTCAAACCGGAGCACCAGGAGAGGGACTCTTCGTTGAGTTTTAGAAACCTTTCGTATTCACAGTGTGTCCATTCTCTAGGTTTCCCGTACATGTTATAGCTGTAGTAATATTCCCTTCAACCTGGAGAGGTGGGACCCATGGAATGGTTGCCATGCATTATTGCTTTAAAGGGTCTGCATTTGCTCACCCAATCTCACCAATCCTCTCAGTCCCAAGTGTCCAGCCTCATGCCACATCCAGCTGTCATCGTAGATAGGGTCATTCCAGGTTGCATCAGAGACCCTGAAGGAATTGTAAAGAATTTCCCTGTTTCTTTGTTCTGTTTTTGAAATTCCTTTTTAGAGTGGGTTTGAGCTGATTCTCGCTGCCCTGTTTATGCCAGTCTAGACACACTTGATTCCCTTACGGAGACATATCAATACATAGGTTTTAAG
The DNA here is from genome assembly GCF_964341445.2 of Mesoplodon mirus. NCBI lineage: Eukaryota > Metazoa > Chordata > Mammalia > Artiodactyla > Ziphiidae > Mesoplodon > Mesoplodon mirus. Next base: position 1,428,871 of record NW_028295792.1, on the reverse strand, counting down.
ATTCTTACTAGTCAGATCTATTCCTCTGCGGGAAATATGGGGTTTTGAGTCCCTTTCACTGAGGAAGGTGTAGGTCTTGTCTATTCCATAGTTGGTTTTTGGAACAGTACCTGTGCTTATATCAAACTCTGGTTTGATGCATCACCCCACCTCTCCTTCCCCCTTAAGCAGGCATAAGAGTGTTTTCTAAATGTGAGACTCTGTTCTCTTTCCTAACTCAGTTCATGTGTAGCCATGTTTACAGGATCTTCCTAAGTGATATCTTATGATAAGTTTCTTTTCCTGTGTGACTTCTTTCCCTTAAAATCATCGTACCTGAATCCACTCATTTTGCTGCTACTGGTCTTATGACATTGATTTCGTGGCTGAGGGATATTCCATCGTACGTAAGTTCCACAATGTTTGGAACCATTTTTATATTTCCTGGGATATTTCAGGTGTACCCAGGTTGAGGTTCTTGTAAGCAGTGCAGCCCTCAATTTGGGGGTGGCTCTGTCTTATGGATTTTCAGTTTTCCCAAGGTATATTCCCTAGACTGGAAGTGCCCTTGGCTCTGTAGCTCTGTTGTTTACTTGTTTTAGGGAACACAATGCACTCCTCCAGTGAGGCAGTTGGCAACTTACATCCCGCCCATCAGCATAACAAGGCTCCCTGTTCTCCAGGGCCTGTCTTGCCTTTCTGGTTTTTACACATTTTGTGGATGTCCCTTTTGACCGGTGGGAAGTGATACTTCTTTGTAGTGCAGATTTGCATTGCCCGCTTGCTTGCTTGGCCAAAAAGGGCGTATGCGTTTTCTCCTGAATATATTCAGGAGAAAACGCATACGCCCTTTTTGGCCAAGTGCATCATTGTCGAAGTTGTGCCCCTCTTCCTGTGCTTTACAGGCGATTCTAACGTACCTTTTGAAATCTGTTTCCTGCTATTCTGCCTCGCATTCAAGTCCGCCTCGTTGCCTTCCCTCAACAGATTTTTGGACGATAGTTGGCCTTGATGACTCTGCCAGTTTGTGAATTGCTGTGCCCCTGAGCTCCATTTTTCAACTCGTTTTTTGTGAGCTGAACGCAAGTCCAAACATTTGGTTCAGGACCTATACTGGTTCCCGGTGGGTGGCTGAGACTTTGGTGAATTCTTCTTCCTGCCGGGAAATTAGAGTGACATGTGCCCATCCAAATGCCTAACAGCTACTCTCTCATTGGTTCTCCCTCTTCCCTTTCCTCCTCTGCCAAATGGGCAACCTGTGTGAACCAGGAGCTTAAAGGGGCTGTCTCTCCAAGTTGGGAGATTGATAGTAAAGCTGTTGGAAAGTCAAACCGGAGCACCAGGAGAGGGACTCTTCGTTGAGTTTTAGAAACCTTTCGTATTCACAGTGTGTCCATTCTCTAGGTTTCCCGTACATGTTATAGCTGTAGTAATATTCCCTTCAACCTGGAGAGGTGGGACCCATGGAATGGTTGCCATGCATTATTGCTTTAAAGGGTCTGCATTTGCTCACCCAATCTCACCAATCCTCTCAGTCCCAAGTGTCCAGCCTCATGCCACATCCAGCTGTCATCGTAGATAGGGTCATTCCAGGTTGCATCAGAGACCCTGAAGGAATTGTAAAGAATTTCCCTGTTTCTTTGTTCTGTTTTTGAAATTCCTTTTTAGAGTGGGTTTGAGCTGATTCTCGCTGCCATGTTTATGCCAGTCTAGACACACTTGATTCCCTTACGGAGACATATCAATACATAGGTTTTAAGATTCTTACTAGTCAGATCTATTCCTCTGCGGGAAATATGGGGTTTTGAGTCCCTTTCACTGAGGAAGGTGTAGGTCTTGTCTATTCCATAGTTGGTTTTTGGAACAGTACCTGTGCTTATATCAAACTCTGGTTTGATGCATCACCCCACCTCTCCTTCCCCCTTAAGCAGGCATAAGAGTGTTTTCTAAATGTGAGACTCTGTTCTCTTGCCTAACTCAGTTCATGTGTAGCCATGTTTACAGGATCTTCCTAAGTGATATCTTATGATAAGTTTCTTTTCCTGTGTGACTTCTTTCCCTTAGAATCATCGTACCTGAATCCACTCATTTTGCTGCTACTGGTCTTATGACATTGATTTCGTGGCTGAGGGATATTCCATCGTACGTAAGTTCCACAATGTTTTGAACCATTTTTATATTTCCTGGGATATTTCAGGTGTACCCAGGTTGAGGTTCTTGTAAGCAGTGCAGCCCTCAATTGGGGGGTGGCTCTGTCTTATGGATTTTCAGTTTTCCCAAGGTATATTCCCTAGACTGGAAGTGCCCTTGGCTCTGTAGCTCTGTTGTTTACTTGTTTTAGGGAACACAATGCACTCCTCCAGTGAGGCAGTTGGCAACTTACATCCCGCCCATCAGCATAACAATGCTCCCTGTTCTCCAGGGCCTGTCTTGCCTTTCTGGTTTTTACAAAATTTGTGGATGTCCCTTTTGACCGGTGGGAAGTGATACTTCTTTGTAGTGCAGATTTGCATTGCCCGCTTGCTTGCTTGGCCAAAAAGGGCGTATGCGTTTTCTCCTGAATATATTCAGGAGAAAACGCATACGCCCTTTTTGGCCAAGTGCATCATTGTCGAAGTTGTGCCCCTCTTCCTGTGCTTTACAGGCGATTCTAACGTACCTCTTGAAATCTGTTTCCTGCTATTCTGCCTCGCATTCAAGTCCGCCTCGTTGCCTTCCCTCAACAGATTTTTGGACGATAGTTGGCCTTGATGACTCTGCCAGTTTGTGAATTGCTGTGCCCCTGAGCTCCATTTTTCAACTCGTTTTTTGTGAGCTGAACGCAAGTCCAAACATTTGGTTCAGGACCTATACTGGTTCCCGGTGGGTGGCTGAGACTTTGGTGAATTCTTCTTCCTGCCGGGAAATTAGAGTGACATGTGCCCATCCAAATGCCTAACAGCTACTCTCTCATTGGTTCTCCCTCTTCCCTTTCCTCCTCTGCGAAATGGGCAACCTGTGTGAACCAGGAGCTTAAAGGGGCTGTCTCTCCAAGTTGGGAGATTGATAGTAAAGCTGTTGGAAAGTCAAACCGGAGCACCAGGGGAGGGACTCTTCGTTGAGTTTTAGAAACCTTTCGTATTCACAGTGTGTCCATTCTCTAGGTTTCCCGTACATGTTATAGCTGTAGTAATATTCCCTTCAACCTGGAGAGGTGGGACCCATGGAATGGTTGCCATGCATTATTGCTTTAAAGGGTCTGCATTTGCTCACCCAATCTCACCAATCCTCTCAGTCCCAAGTGTCCAGCCTCATGCCACATCCAGCTGTCATCGTAGATAGGGTCATTCCAGGTTGCATCAGAGACCCTGAAGGAATTGTAAAGAATTTCCCTGTTTCTTTGTTCTGTTTTTGAAATTCCTTTTTAGAGTGGGTTTGAGCTGATTCTCGCTGCCATGTTTATGCCAGTCTAGACACACTTGATTCCCTTACGGAGACATATCAATACATAGGTTTTAAGATTCTTACTAGTCAGATCTATTCCTCTGCGGGAAATATGGGGTTTTGAGTCCCTTTCACTGAGGAAGGTGTAGGTCTTGTCTATTCCATAGTTGGTTTTTGGAACAGTACCTGTGCTTATATCAAACTCTGGTTTGATGCATCACCCCACCTCTCCTTCCCCCTTAAGCAGGCATAAGAGTGTTTTCTAAATGTGAGACTCTGTTCTCTTTCCTAACTCAGTTCATGTGTAGCCATGTTTACAGGATCTTCCTAAGTGATATCTTATGATAAGTTTCTTTTCCTGTGTGACTTCTTTCCCTTAGAATCATCGTACCTGAATCCACTCATTTTGCTGCTACTGGTCTTATGACATTGATTTCGTGGCTGAGGGATATTCCATCGTACGTAAGTTCCACAATGTTTGGAACCATTTTTATATTTCCTGGGATATTTCAGGTGTACCCAGGTTGAGGTTCTTGTAAGCAGTGCAGCCCTCAATTGGGGGGTGGCTCTGTCTTATGGATTTTCAGTTTTCCCAAGGTATATTCCCTAGACTGGACGTGCCCTTGGCTCTGTAGCTCTGTTGTTTACTTGTTTTAGGGAACACAATGCACTCCTCCAGTGAGGCAGTTGGCAACTTACATCCCGCCCATCAGCATAACAAGGCTCCCTGTTCTCCAGGGCCTGTCTTGCCTTTCTGGTTTTTACACATTTTGTGGATGTCCCTTTTGACCGTTGGGAAGTGATACTTCTTTGTAGTGCAGATTTGCATTGCCCGCTTGCTTGCTTGGCCAAAAAGGGCGTATGCGTTTTCTCCTGAATATATTCAGGAGAAAACGCATACGCCCTTTTTGGCCAAGTGCATCATTGTCGAAGTTGTGCCCCTCTTCCTGTGCTTTACAGGCGATTCTAACGTACCTCTTGAAATCTGTTTCCTGCTATTCTGCCTCGCATTCAAGTCCGCCTCGTTGCCTTCCCTCAACAGATTTTTGGACGATAGTTGGCCTTGATGACTCTGCCAGTTTGTGAATTGCTGTGCCCCTGAGCTCCATTTTTCAACTCGTTTTTTGTGAGCTGAACGCAAGTCCAAACATTTGGTTCAGGACCTATACTGGTTCCCGGTGGGTGGCAGAGACTTTGGTTAATTCTTCTTCCTGCCGGGAAATTAGAGTGACATGTGCCCATCCAAATGCCTAACAGCTACTCTCTCATTGGTTCTCCCTCTTCCCTTTCCTCCTCTGCCAAATGGGCAACCTGTGTGAACCAGGAGCTTAAAGGGGCTGTCTCTCCAAGTTGGGAGATTGATAGTAAAGCTGTTGGAAAGTCAAACCGGAGCACCAGGAGAGGGACTCTTCGTTGAGTTTTAGAAACCTTTCGTATTCACAGTGTGTCCATTCTCTAGGTTTCCCGTACATGTTATAGCTGTAGTAATATTCCCTTCAACCTGGAGAGGTGGGACCCATGGAATGGTTGCCATGCATTATTGCTTTAAAGGGTCTGCATTTGCTCACCCAATCTCACCAATCCTCTCAGTCCCAAGTGTCCAGCCTCATGCCACATCCAGCTGTCATCGTAGATAGGGTCATTCCAGGTTGCATCAGAGACCCTGAAGGAATTGTAAAGAATTTCCCTGTTTCTTTGTTCTGTTTTTGAAATTCCTTTTTAGAGTGGGTTTGAGCTGATTCTCGCTGCCATGTTTATGCCAGTCTAGACACACTTGATTCCCTTACGGAGACATATCAATACATAGGTTTTAAGATTCTTACTAGTCAGATCTATTCCTCTGCGGGAAATATGGGGTTTTGAGTCCCTTTCACTGAGGAAGGTGTAGGTCTTGTCTATTCCATAGTTGGTTTTTGGAACAGTACCTGTGCTTATATCAAACTCTGGTTTGATGCATCACCCCACCTCTCCTTCCCCCTTAAGCAGGCATAAGAGTGTTTTCTAAATGTGAGACTCTGTTCTCTTGCCTAACTCAGTTCATGTGTAGCCATGTTTACAGGATCTTCCTAAGTGATATCTTATGATAAGTTTCTTTTCCTGTGTGACTTCTTTCCCTTAGAATCATCGTACCTGAATCCACTCATTTTGCTGCTACTGGTCTTATGACATTGATTTCGTGGCTGAGGGATATTCCATCGTACGTAAGTTCCACAATGTTTGGAACCATTTTTATATTTCCTGGGATATTTCAGGTGTACCCAGGTTGAGGTTCTTGTAAGCAGTGCAGCCCTCAATTTGGGGGTGGCTCTGTCTTATGGATTTTCAGTTTTCCCAAGGTATATTCCCTAGACTGGAAGTGCCCTTGGCTCTGGAGCTCTGTTGTTTACTTGTTTTAGGGAACACAATGCACTCCTCCAGTGAGGCAGTTGGCAACTTACATCCCGCCCATCAGCATAACAAGGCTCCCTGTTCTCCAGGGCCTGTCTTGCCTTTCTGGTTTTTACACATTTTGTGGATGTCCCTTTTGACCTGTGGGAAGTGATACTTCTTTGTAGTGCAGATTTGCATTGCCCGCTTGCTTGCTTGGCCAAAAAGGGCGTATGCGTTTTCTCCTGAATATATTCAGGAGAAAACGCATACGCCCTTTTTGGCCAAGTGCATCACTGTCGAAGTTGTGCCCCTCTTCCTGTGCTTTACAGGTGATTCTAACGTACCTCTTGAAATCTGTTTCCTGCTATTCTGCCTCGCATTCAAGTCCGCCTCGTTGCCTTCCCTCAACAGATTTTTGGACGATAGTTGGCCTTGATGACTCTGCCAGTTTGTGAATTGCTGTGCCCCTGAGCTCCATTTTTCAACTCGTTTTTTGTGAGCTGAACGCAAGTCCAAACATTTGGTTCAGGACCTATACTGGTTCCCGGTGGGTGGCTGAGACTTTGGTGAATTCTTCTTCCTGCCGGGAAATTAGAGTGACATGTGCCCATCCAAATGCCTAACAGCTACTCTCTCTTTGGTTCTCCCTCTTCCCTTTCCTCCTCTGCCAAATGGGCAACCTGTGTGAACCAGGAGCTTAAAGGGGCTGTCTCTCCAAGTTGGGAGATTGATAGTAAAGCTGTTGGAAAGTCAAACCGGAGAACCAGGAGAGGGACTCTTCGTTGAGTTTTAGAAACCTTTCGTATTCACAGTGTGTCCATTCTCTAGGTTTCCCGTACATGTTATAGCTGTAGTAATATTCCCTTCAACCTGGAGAGGTGGGACCCATGGAATGGTTGCCATGCATTATTGCTTTAAAGGGTCTGCATTTGCTCACCCAATCTCACCAATCCTCTCAGTCCCAAGTGTCCAGCCTCATGCCACATCCAGCTGTCATCGTAGATAGGGTCATTCCAGGTTGCATCAGAGACCCTGAAGGAATTGTAAAGAATTTCCCTGTTTCTTTGTTCTGTTTTTGAAATTCCTTTTTAGAGTGGGTTTGAGCTGATTCTCGCTGCCATGTTTATGCCAGTCTAGACACACTTGATTCCCTTACGGAGACATATCAATACATAGGTTTTAAGATTCTTACTAGTCAGATCTATTCCTCTGCGGGAAATATGGGGTTTTGAGTCCCTTTCACTGAGGAAGGTGTAGGTCTTGTCTATTCCATAGTTGGTTTTTGGAACAGTACCTGTGCTTATATCAAACTCTGGTTTGATGCATCACCCCACCTCTCCTTCCCCCTTAAGCAGGCATAAGAGTGTTTTCTAAATGTGAGACTCTGTTCTCTTTCCTAACTCAGTTCATGTGTTGCCATGTTTACAGGATCTTCCTAAGTGATATCTTATGATAAGTTTCTTTTCCTGTGTGACTTCTTTCCCTTAGAATCATCGTACTTGAATCCACTCATTTTGCTGCTACTGGTCTTATGACATTGATTTCGTGGCTGAGGGATATTCCATCGTACGTAAGTTCCACAATGTTTGGAACCATTTTTATATTTCCTGGGATATTTCAGGTGTACCCAGGTTGAGGTTCTTGTAAGCAGTGCAGCCCTCAATTGGGGGGTGGCTCTGTCTTATGGATTTTCAGTTTTCCCAAGGTATATTCCCTAGACTGGACGTGCCCTTGGCTCTGTAGCTCTGTTGTTTACTTGTTTTAGGGAACACAATGCACTCCTCCAGTGAGGCAGTTGGCAACTTACATCGCGCCCATCAGCATAACAAGGCTCCCTGTTCTCCAGGGCCTGTCTTGCCTTTCTGGTTTTTACACATTTTGTGGATGTCCCTTTTGACCGTTGGGAAGTGATACTTCTTTGTAGTGCAGATTTGCATTGCCCGCTTGCTTGCTTGGCCAAAAAGGGCGTATGCGTTTTCTCCAGAATATATTCAGGAGAAAACGCATACGCCCTTTTTGGCCAAGTGAATCATTGTCGAAGTTGTGCCCCTCTTCCTGTGCTTTACAGGCGATTCTAACGTACCTCTTGAAATCTGTTTCCTGCTATTCTGCCTCGCATTCAAGTCCGCCTCGTTGCCTTCCCTCAACAGATTTTTGGACGATAGTTGGCCTTGATGACTCTGCCAGTTTGTGAATTGCTGTGCCCCTGAGCTCCATTTTTCAACTCGTTTTTTGTGAGCTGAACGCAAGTCCAAACATTTGGTTCAGGACCTATACTGGTTCCCGGTGGGTGGCTGAGACTTTGGTTAATTCTTCTTCCTGCCGGGAAATTAGAGTGACATGTGCCCATCCAAATGCCTAACAGCTACTCTCTCATTGGTTCTCCCTCTTCCCTTTCCTCCTCTGCCAAATGGGCAACCTGTGTGAACCAGGAGCTTAAAGGGGCTGTCTCTCCAAGTTGGGAGATTGATAGTAAAGCTGTTGGAAAGTCAAACCGGAGCACCAGGGGAGGGACTCTTCGTTGAGTTTTAGAAACCTTTCGTATTCACAGTGTGTCCATTCTCTAGGTTTCCCGTACATGTTATAGCTGTAGTAATATTCCCTTCAACCTGGAGAGGTGGGACCCATGGAATGGTTGCCATGCATTATTGCTTTAAAGGGTCTGCATTTGCTCACCCAATCTCACCAATCCTCTCAGTCCCAAGTGTCCAGCCTCATGCCACATCCAGCTGTCATCGTAGATAGGGTCATTCCAGGTTGCATCAGAGACCCTGAAGGAATTGTAAAGAATTTCCCTGTTTCTTTGTTCTGTTTTTGAAATTCCTTTTTAGAGTGGGTTTGAGCTGATTCTCGCTGCCATGTTTATGCCAGTCTAGACACACTTGATTCCCTTACGGAGACATATCAATACATAGGTTTTAAGATTCTTACTAGTCAGATCTATTCCTCTGCGGGAAATATGGGGTTTTGAGTCCCTTTCACTGAGGAAGGTGTAGGTCTTGTCTATTCCATAGTTGGTTTTTGGAACAGTACCTGTGCTTATATCAAACTCTGGTTTGATGCATCACCCCACCTCTCCTTCCCCCTTAAGCAGGCATAAGAGTGTTTTCTAAATGTGAGACTCTGTTCTCTTTCCTAACTCAGTTCATGTGTTGCCATGTTTACAGGATCTTCCTAAGTGATATCTTATGATAAGTTTCTTTTCCTGTGTGACTTCTTTCACTTAGAATCATCGTACCTGAATCCACTCATTTTGCTGCTACTGGTCTTATGACATTGATTTCGTGGCTGAGGGATATTCCATCGTACGTAAGTTCCACAATGTTTGGAACCATTTTTATATTTCCTGGGATATTTCAGGTGTACCCAGGTTGAGGTTCTTGTAAGCAGTGCAGCCCTCAATTTGGGGGTGGCTCTGTCTTATGGATTTTCAGTTTTCCCAAGGTATATTCCCTAGACTGGAAGTGCCCTTGGCTCTGTAGCTCTGTTGTTTACTTGTTTTAGGGAACACAATGCACTCCTCCAGTGAGGCAGTTGGCAACTTACATCCCGCCCATCAGCATAACAAGGCTCCCTGTTCTCCAGGGCCTGTCTTGCCTTTCTGGTTTTTACACATTTTGTGGATGTCCCTTTTGACCGGTGGGAAGTGATACTTCTTTGTAGTGCAGATTTGCATTGCCCGCTTGCTTGCTTGGCCAAAAAGGGCGTATGCGTTTTCTCCTGAATATATTCAGGAGAAAACGCATACGCCCTTTTTGGCCAAGTGCATCACTGTCCAAGTTGTGCCCCTCTTCCTGTGCTTTACAGGCGATTCTAACGTACCTCTTGAAATCTGTTTCCTGCTATTCTGCCTCGCATTCAAGTCCGCCTCGTTGCCTTCCCTCAACAGATTTTTGGACGATAGTTGGCCTTGATTACTCTGCCAGTTTGTGAATTGCTGTGCCCCTGAGCTCCATTTTTCAACTCGTTTTTTGTGAGCTGAACGCAAGTCCAAACATTTGGTTCAGGACCTATACTGGTTCCCGGTGGGTGGCTGAGACTTTGGTGAATTCTTCTTCCTGCCGGGAAATTAGAGTGACATGTGCCCATCCAAATGCCTAACAGCTACTCTCTCATTGGTTCTCCCTCTTCCCTTTCCTCCTCTGCCAAATGGGCAACCTGTGTGAACCAGGAGCTTAAAGGGGCTGTCTCTCCAAGTTGGGAGATTGATAGTAAAGCTGTTGGAAAGTCAAACCGGAGCACCAGGAGAGGGACTCTTCGTTGAGTTTTAGAAACCTTTCGTATTCACAGTGTGTCCATTCTCTAGGTTTCCTGTACATGTTATAGCTGTAGTAATATTCCCTTCAACCTGGAGAGGTGGGACCCATGGAATGGTTGCCATGCATTATTGCTTTAAAGGGTCTGCATTTGCTCACCCAATCTCACCAATCCTCTCAGTCCCAAGTGTCCAGCCTCATGCCACATCCAGCTGTCATCGTAGATAGGGTCATTCCAGGTTGCATCAGAGACCCTGAAGGAATTGTAAAGAATTTCACTGTTTCTTTGTTCTGTTTTTGAAATTCCTTTTTAGAGTGGGTTTGAGCTGATTCTCGCTGCCATGTTTATGCCAGTCTAGACACACTTGATTCCCTTACGGAGACATATCAATACATAGGTTTTAAGATTCTTACTAGTCAGATCTATTCCTCTGCGGGAAATATGGGGTTTTGAGTCCCTTTCACTGAGGAAGGTGTAGGTCTTGTCTATTCCATAGTTGGTTTTTGGAACAGTACCTGTGCTTATATCAAACTCTGGTTTCATGCATCACCCCACCTCTCCTTCCCCCTTAAGCAGGCATAAGAGTGTTTTCTAAATGTGAGACTCTGTTCTCTTTCCTAACTCAGGTCATGTGTTGCCATGTTTACAGGATCTTCCTAAGTGATATCTTATGATAAGTTTCTTTTCCTGTGTGACTTCTTTCCCTTAGAATCATCGTACCTGAATCCACTCATTTTGCTGCTACTGGTCTTATGACATTGATTTCGTGGCTGAGGGATATTCCATCGTACGTAAGTTCCACAATGTTTGGAACCATTTTTATATTTCCTGGGATATTTCAGGTGTACCCAGGTTGAGGTTCTTGTAAGCAGTGCAGCCCTCAATTTGGGGGTGGCTCTGTCTTATGGATTTTCAGTTTTCCCAAGGTATATTCCCTAGACTGGAAGTGCCCTTGGCTCTGTAGCTCTGTTGTTTACTTGTTTTAGGGAACACAATGCACTCCTCCAGTGAGGCAGTTGGCAACTTACATCCCGCCCATCAGCATAACAAGGCTCCCTGTTCTCCAGGGCCTGTCTTGCCTTTCTGGTTTTTACACATTTTGTGGATGTCCCTTTTGACCGGTGGGAAGTGATACTTCTTTGTAGTGCAGATTTGCATTGCCCGCTTGCTTGCTTGGCCAAAAAGGGCGTATGCGTTTTCTCCTGAATATATTCAGGAGAAAACGCATACGCCCTTTTTGGCCAAGTGCATCACTGTCGAAGTTGTGCCCCTCTTCCTGTGCTTTACAGGCGATTCTAACGTACCTCTTGAAATATGTTTCCTGCTATTCTGCCTCGCATTCAAGTCCGCCTCGTTGCCTTCCCTCAACAGATTTTTGGACGATAGTTGGCCTTGATGACTCTGCCAGTTTGTGAATTGCTGTGCCCCTGAGCTCCATTTTTCAACTCGTTTTTTGTGAGCTGAACGCAAGTCCAAACATTTGGTTCAGGACCTATACTGGTTCCCGGTGGGTGGCTGAGACTTTGGTGAATTCTTCTTCCTGCCGGGAAATTAGAGTGACATGTGCCCATCCAAATGCCTAACAGCTACTCTCTCATTGGTTCTCCCTCTTCCCTTTCCTCCTCTGCCAAATGGGCAACCTGTGTGAACCAGGAGCTTAAAGGGGCTGTCTCTCCAAGTTGGGAGATTGATAGTAAAGCTGTTGGAAAGTCAAACCGGAGCACCAGGAGAGGGACTCTTCGTTGAGTTTTAGAAACCTTTCGTATTCACAGTGTGTCCATTCTCTAGGTTTCCCGTACATGTTATAGCTGTAGTAATATTCCCTTCAACCTGGAGAGGTGGGACCCATGGAATGGTTGCCATGCATTATTGCTTTAAAGGGTCTGCATTTGCTCACCCAATCTCACCAATCCTCTCAGTCCCAAGTGTCCAGCCTCATGCCACATCCAGCTGTCATCGTAGATAGGGTCATTCCAGGTTGCATCAGAGACCCTGAAGGAATTGTAAAGAATTTCCCTGTTTCTTTGTTCTGTTTTTGAAATTCCTTTTTAGAGTGGGTTTGAGCTGATTCTCGCTGCCATGTTTATGCCAGTCTAGACACACTTGATTCCCTTACGGAGACATATCAATACATAGGTTTTAAGATTCTTACTAGTCAGATCTATTCCTCTGCGGGAAATATGGGGTTTTGAGTCCCTTTCACTGAGGAAGGTGTAGGTCTTGTCTATTCCATAGTTGGTTTTTGGAACAGTACCTGTGCTTATATCAAACTCTGGTTTGATGCATCACCCCACCTCTCCTTCCCCCTTAAGCAGGCATAAGAGTGTTTTCTAAATGTGAGACTCTGTTCTCTTTCCTAACTCAGTTCATGTGTAGCCATGTTTACAGGATCTTCCTAAGTGATATCTTATGATAAGTTTCTTTTCCTGTGTGACTTCTTTCCCTTAGAATCATCGTACCTGAATCCACTCATTTTGCTGCTACTGGTCTTATGACATTGATTTCGTGGCTGAGGGATATTCCATCGTACGTAAGTTCCACAATGTTTGGAACCATTTTTATATTTCCTGGGATATTTCAGGTGTACACAGGTTGAGGTTCTTGTAAGCAGTGCAGCCCTCAATTTGGGGGTGGCTCTGTCTTATGGACTTTCAGTTTTCCCAAGGTATATTCCCTAGACTGGACGTGCCCTTGGCTCTGTAGCTCTGTTGTTTACTTGTTTTAGGGAACACAATGCACTCCTCCAGTGAGGCAGTTGGCAACTTACATCCCGCCCATCAGCATAACAAGGCTCCCTGTTCTCCAGGGCCTGTCTTGCCTTTCTGGTTTTTACACATTTTGTGGATGTCCCTTTTGACCGTTGGGAAGTGATACTTCTTTGTAGTGCAGATTTGCATTGCCCGCTTGCTTGCTTGGCCAAAAAGGGCGTATGCGTTTTCTCCTGAATATATTCAGGAGAAAACGCATACGCCCTTTTTGGCCAAGTGCATCATTGTCGAAGTTGTGCCCCTCTTCCTGTGCTTTACAGGCGATTCTAACGTACCTCTTGAAATCTGTTTCCTGCTATTCTGCCTCGCATTCAAGTCCGCCTCGTTGCCTTCCCTCAACAGATTTTTGGACGATAGTTGGCCTTGATGACTCTGCCAGTTTGTGAATTGCTGTGCCCCTGAGCTCCATTTTTCAACTCGTTTTTTGTGAGCTGAACGCAAGTCCAAACATTTGGTTCAGGACCTATACTGGTTCCCGGTGGGTGGCTGAGACTTTGGTTAATTCTTCTTCCTGCCGGGAAATTAGAGTGACATGTGCCCATCCAAATGCCTAACAGCTACTCTCTCATTGGTTCTCCCTCTTCCCTTTCCTCCTCTGCCAAATGGGCAACCTGTGTGAACCAGGAGCTTAAAGGGGCTGTCTCTCCAAGTTGGGAGATTGATAGTAAAGCTGTTGGAAAGTCAAACCGGAGCACCAGGGGAGGGACTCTTCGTTGAGTTTTAGAAACCTTTCGTATTCACAGTGTGTCCATTCTCTAGGTTTCCCGTACATGTTATAGCTGTAGTAATATTCCCTTCAACCTGGAGAGGTGGGACCCATGGAATGGTTGCCATGCATTATTGCTTTAAAGGGTCTGCATTTGCTCACCCAATCTCACCAATCCTCTCAGTCCCAAGTGTCCAGCCTCATGCCACATCCAGCTGTCATCGTAGATAGGGTCATTCCAGGTTGCATCAGAGACCCTGAAGGAATTGTAAAGAATTTCCCTGTTTCTTTGTTCTGTTTTTGAAATTCCTTTTTAGAGTGGGTTTGAGCTGATTCTCGCTGCCATGTTTATGCCAGTCTAGACACACTTGATTCCCTTACGGAGACATATCAATACATAGGTTTTAAGATTCTTACTAGTCAGATCTATTCCTCTGCGGGAAATATGGGGTTTTGAGTCCCTTTCACTGAGGAAGGTGTAGGTCTTGTCTATTCCATAGTTGGTTTTTGGAACAGTACCTGTGCTTATATCAAACTCTGGTTTGATGCATCACCCCACCTCTCCTTCCCCCTTAAGCAGGCATAAGAGTGTTTTCTAAATGTGAGACTCTGTTCTCTTTCCTAACTCAGTTCATGTGTAGCCATGTTTACAGGATCTTCCTAAGTGATATCTTATGATAAGTTTCTTTTCCTGTGTGACTTCTTTCCCTTAGAATCATCGTACCTGAATCCACTCATTTTGCTGCTACTGGTCTTATGACATTGATTTCGTGGCTGAGGGATATTCCATCGTACGTAAGTTCCACAATGTTTGGAACCATTTTTATATTTCCTGGGATATTTCAGGTGTACCCAGGTTGAGGTTCTTGTAAGCAGTGCAGCCCTCAATTTGGGGGTGGCTCTGTCTTATGGATTTTCAGTTTTCCCAAGGTATATTCCCTAGACTGGAAGTGCCCTTGGCTCTGGAGCTCTGTTGTTTACTTGTTTTAGGGAACACAATGCACTCCTCCAGTGAGGCAGTTGGCAACTTACATCCCGCCCATCAGCATAACAAGGCTCCCTGTTCTCCAGGGCCTGTCTTGCCTTTCTGGTTTTTACACATTTTGTGGATGTCCCTTTTGACCGGTGGGAAGTGATACTTCTTTGTAGTGCAGATTTGCATTGCCCGCTTGCTTGCTTGGCCAAAAAGGGCGTATGCGTTTTCTCCTGAATATATTCAGGAGAAAACGCATACGCCCTTTTTGGCCAAGTGCATCACTGTCGAAGTTGTGCCCCTCTTCCTGTGCTTTACAGGCGATTCTAACGTACCTCTTGAAATCTGTTTCCTGCTATTCTGCCTCGCATTCAAGTCCGCCTCGTTGCCTTCCCTCAACAGATTTTTGGACGATAGTTGGCCTTGATGACTCTGCCAGTTTGTGAATTGCTGTGCCCCTGAGCTCCATTTTTCAACTCGTTTTTTGTGAGCTGAACGCAAGTCCAAACATTTGGTTCAGGACCTATACTGGTTCCCGGTGGGTGGCTGAGACTTTGGTGAATTCTTCTTCCTGCCGGGAAATTAGAGTGACATGTGCCCATCCAAATGCCTAACAGCTACTCTCTCATTGGTTCTCCCTCTTCCCTTTCCTCCTCTGCCAAATGGGCAACCTGTGTGAACCAGGAGCTTAAAGGGGCTGTCTCTCCAAGTTGGGAGATTGATAGTAAAGCTGTTGGAAAGTCAAACCGGAGCACCAGGAGAGGGACTCTTCGTTGAGTTTTAGAAACCTTTCGTATTCACAGTGTGTCCATTCTCTAGGTTTCCCGTACATGTTATAGCTGTAGTAATATTCCCTTCAACCTGGAGAGGTGGGACCCATGGAATGGTTGCCATGCATTATTGCTTTAAAGGGTCTGCATTTGCTCACCCAATCTCACCAATCCTCTCAGTCCCAAGTGTCCAGCCTCATGCCACATCCAGCTGTCATCGTAGATAGGGTCATTCCAGGTTGCATCAGAGACCCTGAAGGAATTGTAAAGAATTTCCCTGTTTCTTTGTTCTGTTTTTGAAATTCCTTTTTAGAGTGGGTTTGAGCTGATTCTCGCTGCCATGTTTATGCCAGTCTAGACACACTTGATTCCCTTACGGAGACATATCAATACATAGGTTTTAAGATTCTTACTAGTCAGATCTATTCCTCTGCGGGAAATATGGGGTTTTGAGTCCCTTTCACTGAGGAAGGTGTAGGTCTTGTCTATTCCATAGTTGGTTTTTGGAACAGTACCTGTGCTTATATCAAACTCTGGTTTGATGCATCACCCCACCTCTCCTTCCCCCTTAAGCAGGCATAAGAGTGTTTTCTAAATGTGAGACTCTGTTCTCTTTCGTAACTCAGTTCATGTGTAGCCATGTTTACAGGATCTTCCTAAGTGATATCTTATGATAAGTTTCTTTTCCTGTTTGGCTTCTTTCCCTTAGAATCATCGTACCTGAATCCACTCATTTTGCTGCTACTGGTCTTATGACATTGATTTCGTGGCTGAGGGATATACCATCGTATGTAAGTTCCACAATGTTTGGAACCATTTTTATATTTCCTGGGATATTTCAGGTGTACCTAGGTTGAGGTTCTTGTAAGCAGTGCAGCCCTCAATTTGGGGGTGGCTCTGTCTTATGGATTTTCAGTTTTCCCAAGGTATATTCCCTAGACTGGAAGTGCCCTTGGCTCTGTAGCTCTGTTGTTTACTTGTTTTAGGGAACACAATGCACACCTCGAGTGAGGCAGTTGGCAACTTACATCCCGCCCATCAGCATAACAAGGCTCCCTGTTCTCCAGGGCCTGTCTTGCCTTTCTGGTTTTTACACATTTTGTGGATGTCCCTTTTGACCGGTGGGAAGTGATACTTCTTTGTAGTGCAGATTTGCATTGCCCGCTTGCTTGCTTGGCCAAAAAGGGCGTATGCGTTTTCTCCTGAATATATTCAGGAGAAAACGCATACGCCCTTTTTGGCCAAGTGCATCATTGTCGAAGTTGTGCCCCTCTTCCTGTGCTTTACAGGCGATTCTAACGTACCTCTTGAAATCTGTTTCCTGCTGTTCTGCCTCGCATTCAAGTCCGCCTCGTTGCCTTCCCTCAACAGATTTTTGGACGATAGTTGGCCTTGATGACTCTGCCAGTTTGTGAATTGCTGTGCCCCTGAGCTCCATTTTTCAACTCGTTTTTTGTGAGCTGAACGCAAGTCCAAACATTTGGTTCAGGACCTATACTGGTTCCCCGTGGGTGGCTGAGACTTTGGTGAATTCTTCTTCCTGCCGGGAAATTAGAGTGACATGTGCCCATCCAAATGCCTAACAGCTACTCTCTCATTGGTTCTCCCTCTTCCCTTTCCTCCTCTGCCAAATGGGCAACCTGTGTGAACCAGGAGCTTAAAGGGGCTGTCTCTCCAAGTTGGGAGATTGATAGTAAAGCTGTTGGAAAGTCAAACCGGAGCACCAGGAGAGGGACTCTTCGTTGAGTTTTAGAAACCTTTCGTATTCACAGTGTGTCCATTCTCTAGGTTTCCCGTACATGTTATAGCTGTAGTAATATTCCCTTCAACCTGCAGAGGTGGGACCCATGGAATGGTTGCCATGCATTATTGCTTTAAAGGGTCTGCATTTGCTCACCCAATCTCACCAATCCTCTCAGTCCCAAGTGTCCAGCCTCATGCCACATCCAGCTGTCATCGTAGATAGGGTCATTCCAGGTTGCATCAGAGACCCTGAAGGAATTGTAAAGAATTTCCCTGTTTCTTTGTTCTGTTTTTGAAATTCCTTTTTAGAGTGGGTTTGAGCTGATTCTCGCTGCCATGTTTATGCCAGTCTAGACACACTTGATTCCCTTACGGAGACATATCAATACATAGGTTTTAAGATTCTTACTAGTCAGATCTATTCCTCTGCGGGAAATATGGGGTTTTGAGTCCCTTTCACTGAGGAAGGTGTAGGTCTTGTCTATTCCATAGTTGGTTTTTGGAACAGTACCTGTGCTTATATCAAACTCTGGTTTGATGCATCACCCCACCTCTCCTTCCCCCTTAAGCAGGCATAAGAGTGTTTTCTAAATGTGAGACTCTGTTCTCTTTCCTAACTCAGTTCATGTGTAGCCATGTTTACAGGATCTTCCTAAGTGATATCTTATGATAAGTTTCTTTTCCTGTGTGACTTCTTTCCCTTAGAATCATCGTACCTGAATCCACTCATTTTGCTGCTACTGGTCTTATGACATTGATTTCGTGGCTGAGGGATATACCATCGTACGTAAGTTCCACAATGTTTTGAACCATTTTTATATTTCCTGGGATATTTCAGGTGTACCCAGGTTGAGGTTCTTGTAAGCAGTGCAGCCCTCAATTTGGGGGTGGCTCTGTCTTATGGATTTTCAGTTTTCCCAAGGTATATTCCCTAGACTGGAAGTGCCCTTGGCTCTGTAGCTCTGTTGTTTACTTGTTTTAGGGAACACAATGCACACCTCCAGTGAGGCAGTTGGCAACTTACATCCCGCCCATCAGCATAACAAGGCTCCCTGTTCTCCAGGGCCTGTCTTGCCTTTCTGGTTTTTACACATTTTGTGGATGTCCCTTTTGACCGGTGGGAAGTGATACTTCTTTGTAGTGCAGATTTGCATTGCCTGCTTGCTTGCTTGGCCAAAAAGGGCGTATGCGTTTTCTCCTGAATATATTCAGGAGAAAACGCATACGCCCTTTTTGGCCAAGTGCATCATTGTCGAAGTTGTGCCCCTCTTCCTGTGCTTTACAGGCGATTCTAACGTACCTCTTGAAATCTGTTTCCTGCTGTTCTGCCTCGCATTCAAGTCCGCCTCGTTGCCTTCCCTCAACAGATTTTTGGACGATAGTTGGCCTTGATGACTCTGCCAGTTTGTGAATTGCTGTGCCCCTGAGCTCCATTTTTCAACTCGTTTTTTGTGAGCTGAACGCAAGTCCAAACATTTGGTTCAGGACCTATACTGGTTCCCCGTGGGTGGCTGAGACTTTGGTGAATTCTTCTTCCTGCCGGGAAATTAGAGTGACATGTGCCCATCCAAATGCCTAACAGCTACTCTCTCATTGGTTCTCCCTCTTCCCTTTCCTCCTCTGCCAAATGGGCAACCTGTGTGAACCAGGAGCTTAAAGGGGCTGTCTCTCCAAGTTGGGAGATTGATAGTAAAGCTGTTGGAAAGTCAAACCGGAGCACCAGGAGAGGGACTCTTCGTTGAGTTTTAGAAACCTTTCGTATTCACAGTGTGTCCATTCTCTAGGTTTCCCGTACATGTTATAGCTGTAGTAATATTCCCTTCAACCTGGAGAGGTGGGACCCATGGAATGGTTGCCATGCATTATTGCTTTAAAGGGTCTGCATTTGCTCACCCAATCTCACCAATCCTCTCAGTCCCAAGTGTCCAGCCTCATGCCACATCCAGCTGTCATCGTAGATAGGGTCATTCCAGGTTGCATCAGAGACCCTGAAGGAATTGTAAAGAATTTCCCTGTTTCTTTGTTCTGTTTTTGAAATTCCTTTTTAGAGTGGGTTTGAGCTGATTCTCGCTGCCATGTTTATGCCAGTCTAGACACACTTGATTCCCTTACGGAGACATATCAATACATAGGTTTTAAGATTCTTACTAGTCAGATCTATTCCTCTGCGGGAAATATGGGGTTTTGAGTCCCTTTCACTGAGGAAGGTGTAGGTCTTGTCTATTCCATAGTTGGTTTTTGGAACAGTACCTGTGCTTATATCAAACTCTGGTTTGATGCATCACCCCACCTCTCCTTCCCCCTTAAGCAGGCATAAGAGTGTTTTCTAAATGTGAGACTCTGTTCTCTTTCCTAACTCAGTTCATGTGTAGCCATGTTTACAGGATCTTCCTAAGTGATATCTTATGATAAGTTTCTTTTCCTGTGTGGCTTCTTTCCCTTAGAATCATCGTACCTGAATCCACTCATTTTGCTGCTACTGGTCTTATGACATTGATTTCGTGGCTGAGGGATATACCATCGTACGTAAGTTCCACAATGTTTGGAACCATTTTTATATTTCCTGGGATATTTCAGGTGTACCTAGGTTGAGGTTCTTGTAAGCAGTGCAGCCCTCAATTTGGGGGTGGCTCTGTCTTATGGATTTTCAGTTTTCCCAAGGTATATTCCCTAGACTGGAAGTGCCCTTGGCTCTGTAGCGCTGTTGTTTACTTGTTTTAGGGAACACAATGCACACCTCCAGTGAGGCAGTTGGCAACTTACATCCCGCCCATCAGCATAACAAGGCTCCCTGTTCTCCAGGGCCTGTCTTGCCTTTCTGGTTTTTACACATTTTGTGGATGTCCCTTTTGACCGGTGGGAAGTGATACTTCTTTGTAGTGCAGATTTGCTTTGCCCGCTTGCTTGCTTGGCCAAAAAGGGCGTATGCGTTTTCTCCTGAATATATTCAGGAGAAAACGCATACGCCCTTTTTGGCCAAGTGCATCATTGTCGAAGTTGTGCCCCTCTTCCTGTGCTTTACAGGCGATTCTAACGTACCTCTTGAAATCTGTTTCCTGCTATTCTGCCTCGCATTCAAGTCCGCCTCGTTGCCTTCCCTCAACAGATTTTTGGACGATAGTTGGCCTTGATGACTCTGCCAGTTTGTGAATTGCTGTGCCCCTGAGCTCCATTTTTCAACTCGTTTTTTGTGAGCTGAACGCAAGTCCAAACATTTGGTTCAGGACCTATACTGGTTCCCGGTGGGTGGCTGAGACTTTGGTGAATTCTTCTTCCTGCCGGGAAATTAGAGTGACATGTGCCCATCCAAATGCCTAACAGCTACTCTCTCATTGGTTCTCCCTCTTCCCTTTCCTCCTCTGCCAAATGGGCAACCTGTGTGAACCAGGAGCTTAAAGGGGCTGTCTCTCCAAGTTGGGAGATTGATAGTAAAGCTGTTGGAAAGTCAAACCGGAGCACCAGGAGAGGGACTCTTCGTTGAGTTTTAGAAACCTTTCGTATTCACAGTGTGTCCATTCTCTAGGTTTCCCGTACATGTTATAGCTGTAGTAATATTCCCTTCAACCTGGAGAGGTGGGACCCATGGAATGGTTGCCATGCATTATTGCTTTAAAGGGTCTGCATTTGCTCACCCAATCTCACCAATCCTCTCAGTCCCAAGTGTCCAGCCTCATGCCACATCCAGCTGTCATCGTAGATAGGGTCATTCCAGGTTGCATCAGAGACCCTGAAGGAATTGTAAAGAATTTCCCTGTTTCTTTGTTCTGTTTTTGAAATTCCTTTTTAGAGTGGGTTTGAGCTGATTCTCGCTGCCATGTTTATGCCAGTCTAGACACACTTGATTCCCTTACGGAGACATATCAATACATAGGTTTTAAGATTCTTACTAGTCAGATCTATTCCTCTGTGGGAAATATGGTGTTTTGAGTCCCTTTCACTGAGGAATGTGTAGGTCTTGTCTATTCCATAGTTGGTTTTTGGAACAGTACCTGTGCTTATATCAAACTCTGGTTTGATGCATCACCCCACCTCTCCTTCCCCCTTAAGCAGGCATAAGAGTGTTTTCTAAATGTGAGACTCTGTTCTCTTTCCTAACTCAGTTCATGTGTAGCCATGTTTACAGGATCTTCCTAAGTGATATCTTATGATAAGTTTCTTTTCCTGTGTGACTTCTTTCCCTTAGAATCATCGTACCTGAATCCACTCATTTTGCTGCTACTGGTCTTATGACATTGATTTCGTGGCTGAGGGATATACCATCGTACGTAAGTTCCACAATGTTTTGAACCATTTTTATATTTCCTGGGATATTTCAGGTGTACCCAGGTTGAGGTTCTTGTAAGCAGTGCAGCCCTCAATTTGGGGGTGGCTCTGTCTTATGGATTTTCAGTTTTCCCAAGGTATATTCCCTAGACTGGAAGTGCCCTTGGCTCTGTAGCTCTGTTGTTTACTTGTTTTAGGGAACACAATGCACACCTCCAGTGAGGCAGTTGGCAACTTACATCCCGCCCATCAGCATAACAAGGCTCCCTGTTCTCCAGGGCCTGTCTTGCCTTTCTGGTTTTTACACATTTTGTGGATGTCCCTTTTGACCGGTGGGAAGTGATACTTCTTTGTAGTGCAGATTTGCATTGCCCGCTTGCTTGCTTGGCCAAAAAGGGCGTATGCGTTTTCTCCTGAATATATTCAGGAGAAAACGCATACGCCCTTTTTGGCCAAGTGCATCATTGTCGAAGTTGTGCCCCTCTTCCTGTGCTTTACAGGCGATTCTAACGTACCTCTTGAAATCTGTTTCCTGCTGTTCTGCCTCGCATTCAAGTCCGCCTCGTTGCCTTCCCTCAACAGATTTTTGGACGATAGTTGGCCTTGATGACTCTGCCAGTTTGTGAATTGCTGTGCCCCTGAGCTCCATTTTTCAACTCGTTTTTTGTGAGCTGAACGCAAGTCCAAACATTTGGTTCAGGACCTATACTGGTTCCCCGTGGGTGGCTGAGACTTTGGTGAATTCTTCTTCCTGCCGGGAAATTAGAGTGACATGTGCCCATCCAAATGCCTAACAGCTACTCTCTCATTGGTTCTCCCTCTTCCCTTTCCTCCTCTGCCAAATGGGCAACCTGTGTGAACCAGGAGCTTAAAGGGGCTGTCTCTCCAAGTTGGGAGATTGATAGTAAAGCTGTTGGAAAGTCAAACCGGAGAACCAGGAGAGGGACTCTTCGTTGAGTTTTAGAAACCTTTCGTATTCACAGTGTGTCCATTCTCTAGGTTTCCCGTACATGTTATAGCTGTAGTAATATTCCCTTCAACCTGGAGAGGTGGGACCCATGGAATGGTTGCCATGCATTATTGCTTTAAAGGGTCTGCATTTGCTCACCCAATCTCACCAATCCTCTCAGTCCCAAGTGTCCAGCCTCATGCCACATCCAGCTGTCATCGTAGATAGGGTCATTCCAGGTTGCATCAGAGACCCTGAAGGAATTGTAAAGAATTTCCCTGTTTCTTTGTTCTGTTTTTGAAATTCCTTTTTAGAGTGGGTTTGAGCTGATTCTCGCTGCCATGTTTATGCCAGTCTAGACACACTTGATTCCCTTACGGAGACATATTAATACATAGGTTTTAAGATTCTTACTAGTCAGATCTATTCCTCTGCGGGAAATATGGGGTTTTGAGTCCCTTTCACTGAGGAAGGTGTAGGTCTTGTCTATTCCATAGTTGGTTTTTGGAACAGTACCTGTGCTTATATCAAACTCTGGTTTGATGCATCACCCCACCTCTCCTTCCCCCTTAAGCAGGCATAAGAGTGTTTTCTAAATGTGAGACTCTGTTCTCTTTCCTAAATCAGTTCATGTGTTGCCATGTTTACAGGATCTTCCTAAGTGATATCTTATGATAAGTTTCTTTTCCTGTGTGACTTCTTTCCCTTAGAATCATCGTACCTGAATCCACTCATTTTGCTGCTACTGGTCTTATGACATTGATTTCGTGGCTGAGGGATATACCATCGTACGTAAGTTCCACAATGTTTTGAACCATTTTTATATTTCCTGGGATATTTCAGGTGTATCCAGGTTGAGGTTCTTGTAAGCAGTGCAGCCCTCAATTTGGGGGTGGCTCTGTCTTATGGATTTTCAGTTTCCCCAAGGTATATTCCCTAGACTGGAAGTGCCCTTGGCTCTGGAGCTCTGTTGTTTACTTGTTTTAGGGAACACAATGCACTCCTCCAGTGAGGCAGTTGGCAACTTACATCCCGCCCATCAGCATAACAAGGCTCCCTGTTCTCCAGGGCCTGTCTTGCCTTTCTGGTTTTTACACATTTTGTGGATGTCCCTTTTGACCGGTGGGAAGTGATACTTCTTTGTAGTGCAGATTTGCATTGCCCGCTTGCTTGCTTGGCCAAAAAGGGCATATGCGTTTTCTCCTGAATATATTCAGGAGAAAACACATACGCCCTTTTTGGCCAAGTGCATCATTGTCGAAGTTGTGCCCCTCTTCCTGTGCTTTACAGGCGATTCTAACGTACCTCTTGAAATCTGTTTCCTGCTATTCTGCCTCGCATTCAAGTCCGCCTCGTTGCCTTCCCTCAACAGATTTTTGGACGATAGTTGGCCTTGATTACTCTGCCAGTTTGTGAATTGCTGTGCCCCTGAGCTCCATTTTTCAACTCGTTTTTTGTGAGCTGAACGCAAGTCCAAACATTTGGTTCAGGACCTATACTGGTTCCCGGTGGGTGGCTGAGACTTTGGAGAATTCTTCTTCCTGCCGGGAAATTAGAGTGACATGTGCCCATCCAAATGCCTAACAGCTACTCTCTCATTGGTTCTCCCTCTTCCCTTTCCTCCTCTGCCAAATGGGCAACCTGTGTGAACCAGGAGCTTAAAGGGGCTGTCTCTCCAAGTTGGGAGATTGATAGTAAAGCTGTTGGAAAGTCAAACCGGAGCACCAGGAGAGGGACTCTTCGTTGAGTTTTAGAAACCTTTCGTATTCACAGTGTGTCCATTCTCTAGGTTTCCCGTACATGTTATAGCTGTAGTAATATTCCCTTCAACCTGGAGAGGTGGGACCCATGGAATGGTTGCCATGCATTATTGCTTTAAAGGGTCTGCATTTGCTCACCCAATCTCACCAATCCTCTCAGTCCCAAGTGTCCAGCCTCATGCCACATCCAGCTGTCATCGTAGATAGGGTCATTCCAGGTTGCATCAGAGACCCTGAAGGAATTGTAAAGAATTTCCCTGTTTCTTTGTTCTGTTTTTGAAATTCCTTTTTAGAGTGGGTTTGAGCTGATTCTCGCTGCCATGTTTATGCCAGTCTAGACACACTTGATTCCCTTACGGAGACATATCAATACATAGGTTTTAAGATTCTTACTAGTCAGATCTATTCCTCTGCGGGAAATATGGGGTTTTGAGTCCCTTTCACTGAGGAAGGTGTAGGTCTTGTCTATTCCATAGTTGGTTTTTGGAACAGTACCTGTGCTTATATCAAACTCTGGTTTGATGCATCACCCCACCTCTCCTTCCCCCTTAAGCAGGCATAAGAGTGTTTTCTAAATGTGAGACTCTGTTCTCTTTCCTAACTCAGTTCATGTGTTGCCATGTTTACAGGATCTTCCTAAGTGATATCTTATGATAAGTTTCTTTTCCTGTGTGACTTCTTTCCCTTAGAATCATCGTACCTGAATCCACTCATTTTGCTGCTACTGGTCTTATGACATTGATTTCGTGGCTGAGGGATATTCCATCGTACGTAAGTTCCACAATGTTTTGAACCATTTTCATATTTCCTGGGATATTTCAGGTGTACCCAGTTTGAGGTTCTTGTAAGCAGTGCAGCCCTCAATTTGGGGGTGGCTCTGTCTTATGGATTTTCAGTTTTCCCAAGGTATATTCCCTAGACTGGAAGTGCCCTTGGCTCTGTAGCTCTGTTGTTTACTTGTTTTAGGGAACACAATGCACTCCTCCAGTGAGGCAGTTGGCAACTTACATCCCGCCCATCAGCATAACAAGGCTCCCTGTTCTCCAGGGCCTGTCTTGCCTTTCTGGTTTTTACACATTTTGTGGATGTCCCTTTTGACCGGTGGGAAGTGATACTTCTTTGTAGTGCAGATTTGCATTGCCCGCTTGCTTGCTTGGCCAAAAAGGGCGTATGCGTTTTCTCCTGAATATATTCAGGAGAAAACGCATACGCCCTTTTTGGCCAAGTGCATCATTGTCGAAGTTGTGCCCCTCTTCCTGTGCTTTACAGGCGATTCTAACGTACTTCTTGAAATCTGTTTCCTGCTATTCTGCCTCGCATTCAAGTCCGCCTCGTTGCCTTCCCTCAACAGATTTTTGGACGATAGTTGGCCTTGATGACTCTGCCAGTTTGTGAATTGCTGTGCCCCTGAGCTCCATTTTTCAACTCGTTTTTTGTGAGCTGAACGCAAGTCCAAACATTTGGTTCAGGACCTATACTGGTTCCCGGTGGGTGGCTGAGACTTTGGTGAATTCTTCTTCCTGCCGGGAAATTAGAGTGACATGTGCCCATCCAAATGCCTAACAGCTACTCTCTCATTGGTTCTCCCTCTTCCCTTTCCTCCTCTGCCAAATGGGCAACCTGTGTGAACCAGGAGCTTAAAGGGGCTGTCTCTCCAAGTTGGGAGATTGATAGTAAAGCTGTTGGAAAGTCAAACCGGAGCACCAGGAGAGGGACTCTTCGTTGAGTTTTAGAAACCTTTCGTATTCACAGTGTGTCCATTCTCTAGGTTTCCCGTACATGTTATAGCTGTAGTAATATTCCCTTCAACCTGGAGAGGTGGGACCCATGGAATGGTTGCCATGCATTATTGCTTTAAAGGGTCTGCATTTGCTCACCCAATCTCACCAATCCTCTCAGTCCCAAGTGTCCAGCCTCATGCCACATCCAGCTGTCATCGTAGATAGGGTCATTCCAGGTTGCATCAGAGACCCTGAAGGAATTGTAAAGAATTTCCCTGTTTCTTTGTTCTGTTTTTGAAATTCCTTTTTAGAGTGGGTTTGAGCTGATTCTCGCTGCCATGTTTATGCCAGTCTAGACACACTTGATTCCCTTACGGAGACATATCAATACATAGGTTTTAAGATTCTTACTAGTCAGATCTATTCCTCTGTGGGAAATATGGGGTTTTGAGTCCCTTTCACTGAGGAATGTGTAGGTCTTGTCTATTCCATAGTTGGTTTTTGGAACAGTACCTGTGCTTATATCAAACTCTGGTTTGATGCATCACCCCACCTCTCCTTCCCCCTTAAGCAGGCATAAGAGTGTTTTCTAAATGTGAGACTCTGTTCTCTTTCCTAACTCAGTTCATGTGTAGCCATGTTTACAGGATCTTCCTAAGTGATATCTTATGATAAGTTTCTTTTCCTGTGTGACTTCTTTCCCTTAGAATCATCGTACCTGAATCCACTCATTTTGCTGCTACTGGTCTTATGACATTGATTTCGTGGCTGAGGGATATTCCATCGTACGTAAGTTCCACAATGCTTTGAACCATTTTTATATTTCCTGGGATATCTCAGGTGTACCCAGGTTGAGGTTCTTGTAAGCAGTGCAGCCCTCAATTTGGGGGTGGCTCTGTCTTATGGATTTTCAGTTTTCCCAAGGTATATTCCCTAGACAGGAAGTGCTCTTGGCTCTGTAGCTCTGTTGTTTACTTGTTTTAGGGAACACAATGCACTCCTCCAGTGAGGCAGTTGGCAACTTACATCCCGCCCATCAGCATAACAAGGCTCCCTGTTCTCCAGGGCCTGTCTTGCCTTTCTGGTTTTTACACATTTTGTGGATGTCCCTTTTGACCGGTGGGAAGTGATACTTCTTTGTAGTGCAGATTTGCATTGCCCGCTTGCTTGCTTGGCCAAAAAGGGCGTATGCGTTTTCTCCTGAATATATTCAGGAGAAAACGCATACGCCCTTTTTGGCCAAGTGCATCATTGTCGAAGTTGTACCCCTCTTCCTGTGCTTTACAGGCGATTCTAACGTACCTCTTGAAATCTGTTTCCTGCTATTCTGCCTCGCATTCAAGTCCGCCTCGTTGCCTTCCCTCAACAGATTTTTGGACGATAGTTGGCCTTGATGACTCTGCCAGTTTGTGAATTGCTGTGCCCCTGAGCTCCATTTTTCAACTCGTTTTTTGTGAGCTGAACGCAAGTCCAAACATTTGGTTCAGGACCTATACTGGTTCCCGGTGGGTGGCTGAGACTTTGGTGAATTCTTCTTCCTGCCGGGAAATTAGAGTGACATGTGCCCATCCAAATGCCTAACAGCTACTCTCTCATTGGTTCTCCCTCTTCCCTTTCCTCCTCTGCCAAATGGGCAACCTGTGTGAACCAGGAGCTTAAAGGGGCTGTCTCTCCAAGTTGGGAGATTGATAGTAAAGCTGTTGGAAAGTCAAACCGGAGCACCAGGAGAAGGACTCCTCGTTGAGTTTTAGAAACCTTTCGTATTCACAGTGTGTCCATTCTCTAGGTTTCCCGTACATGTTATAGCTGTAGTAATATTCCCTTCAACCTGGAGAGGTGGGACCCATGGAATGGTTGCCATGCATTATTGCTTTAAAGGGTCTGCATTTGCTCACCCAATCTCACCAATCCTCTCAGTCCCAAGTGTCCAGCCTCATGCCACATCCAGCTGTCATCGTAGATAGGGTCATTCCAGGTTGCATCAGAGACCCTGAAGGAATTGTAAAGAATTTCCCTGTTTCTTTGTTCTGTTTTTGAAATTCCTTTTTAGAGTGGGTTTGAGCTGATTCTCGCTGCCATGTTTATGCCAGTCTAGACACACTTGATTCCCTTACGGAGACATATCAATACATAGGTTTTAAGATTCTTACTAGTCAGATCTATTCCTCTGCGGGAAATATGGGGTTTTGAGTCCCTTTCACTGAGGAAGGTGTAGGTCTTGTCTATTCCATAGTTGGTTTTTGGAACAGTACCTGTGCTTATATCAAACTCTGGTTTGATGCATCACCCCACCTCTCCTTCCCCCTTAAG